>NC_077238.1:25064792-26412649 GCF_947179165.1 Solanum dulcamara | reverse complement strand
ATTGAAGCATAACACCTCTACAAATTGGTATTAAGATGATATTAGGCATGTAACAAAGCAAACTCCTCCAAAAAATCACACAATAACCTCTGCTAAGTATCTAAACCCTAAAATACATCAAAATAAAAAATCAAACACCAAGAACAACTTTTAAAAAAAAGAAACAAAGAATATAAGTTAACAAACTTACAACTACAGAGTGAAATGCAAACTCAAAAGCTCTGAAAATCGAAAAAATAGAGATGCTCAAGATGGAAAATCATAAATATAACGGAGTAAGAGGGTCTGAATGAAAAAGAAAGGAAAGGAAAATGAAAGGTTTGAAAGAAAAATGAAATTATAAAGTTTTAGCACGTCATTTCCTATGTTGAATTTTTAAATGACGTGAAAATTTATGTGTGCTCGTTTGTAAGTCACGCACCACATAGTGGTTCAAAAAAGTGTTTAAAATATTGTATTTCAGTGGGTTTGAGGGTTCACTTGGCAAAGACGTGAGTAAAAGGGTATATGTAAAAAATAGAGCAAAGTATAAGGGCCTCCGAGGTCATTCCGCCATTCTGAAATGCATAGAATATGAATTAGAAGGAAACCTTATAGAATTCAACTCTATCGCACATTTAGAAGTATGAAAGAAGTGGAGTATTTCTTAAACGTCTCATAGCCTCTCATTCATAAATATGGTGCACTTCACACCCATGAATAAGACTATACTTAAGCCTACTTAAGCGTCTTTCAGACACCCCAAGACACGTGAACCTGATGCTCTGAATACCAAATTTGTCACGACCTATGACTGCCCTTTATACGTGATATGGTACATAGTGTTCTGAGAGACTCTAAGCTAAACTAAATGGCATAAATATAACATACATAATGTTGAAGCCAATAGCATACGCAAGCAAGTGCACACGGTCAACCAAGTAATATAGTGGCTTTTTCAAGCCCGATTATCAAATTCAAAGAATTTTAACTCAACAAATAACTATTTTGGTGTAACTATAATTAAAAACACGTGTGAGAGAGAGTTTTGAACAGTGATTTGTACTAATAATTTTCAATAATTAAATTAATTAAGCTAACGATCGTTTGATTCAATTTCAAGGGGAGTTTGTCAAGAACATGAGAAATTCCAGGACTGCAGATTAGCATGAGTTGAAGTATAATATCTCTAACTTTTGAATCTGATAGGTTATCAAACTACTGATTTACAAGGTTAATTTTATGATCATGATCTCTCGACCTTTGATCGCCTACCATAATTGACAGTCTAACTACATCATTGATTGGAGAAAGAAATGAACCAACCATGGAGCATTAAGTTATCATCTTATCTCATAACCAAATATAGTTTACTAGGTATATTTCTATCCTAGATACGAATAAATCTAAGTTCTATCCTAGAATGAACATGTTCCTTACATTCCTTGTTCTATCCCTCTATTCCACTCCTGAGTTTAAAAGAGGACAAGAAATATATTCTACTACTGATCGGGCATTAAAATAGTAAAAGCAAGAACACACAAAAAAAAATTAATTGATAACATATCTTCATCCAAAGAAAGATAAATCAAACCATTACTTGTAGTCACACCCCTAAAACAAGGGAGTTTAGCTACTCATAATTTGATTCATAACAATAGATTGTTCAATAATCATCCAAGAATTAAAAAATGAAAAGAGTAAAAATAAACCCTAATGTTCTTAAAAAAGGTTTCCAAGTCATTTCTCCACTGAATTAGAAAAATAATGAAATAAAAATAATAAAAGCTTGTCTATTTATAGAGTTGGAAAAATACAACTAAAATTCACATCGTAGGTCCTTAACGCGGAGGTGTTTTATTTCTTCTGGTTCTGCTAAAAGACCCTTCTCCGCAACGCAGCGATACCACAGACTTCACTGTTTCAAAATTCCTTCTCATGCAAAATTCCACTTCCTAGTTCCGCGATGCAGAGCCACTACAGAGTTGGGTTCTTTATAAAATCAACATCACATCCTTATGCTTTTAGCTCCCTCTTCATCTCAACTTCTATTTTATCCATTTTGTATTCATTTTGCATGTTTTCCAACCTGCAAGCACCAAATCATATTGGTTAGTCCAAACACATAAATATAACTACAATACTATCAATAATATGGGATTTGTTCTCGAAATTAGCAAAAAATATGGATTTGACTTGGCTATTTGGCATATAAATATGCCTAAGATCACCACCCCACACTTAAAGCTTTGTTCGTCCTCGAACAAATCCACATATTCACACAAAAGAAGATCAACACACTACTCAATAAAAGGCCTTCAACTTTAGACTACAACGACCAATATAAATAAGAATTGTCACAACAAGCATGTTACAATATCAACATGACACAAATGACTATCTCAAAACTGCATAACCTCAAGAATTGACTCTATAACTTAGCAAAATTCATGCATATTACTCATTCAAGAAATCATATAAATCACCTATCCTTCATTAAATATGTGCCCTCACCACAAGAAAGTCACCCATAATCATTCACAAGTATATAATGTCATAACCCAACCCCATAGGCCGCGACGGGTGTCCAAGCTAGACACTCGCGTATACCCCTGTTAACCATAAGTAAATCTTGCATAAAGGAAATAGAATTCTCTCTCAACTGTCATAAGTCATCAGTAAGTAATACAGTACATAAGTTGATGAGGCTGTCATAGCATGTGGGGTCATCCCATTATACATATATACGCGAGCCGACAAGGCTTCTACTACAAAAGGGAACGTCTCAAAACATAAGTCATATGGACATAATTGAACTCATATACACACAACCCACACATATATCTACAGACCTCTAAGATTGTCAATAGTGTCATATGGTGGGACAAAGCTTGAGAGGTACCCCTGAATAAAAAAATATATACATCAAAAGATCAGGACCAAAAATCTAGGCTCCGACACAATGGAGCATTTTCAAAATAGCTGCATGGAAATCCTAAGCTAACGGATATCCAAAAAACATGTCTGTACCTGCGGATATGAAATGCAACCCACCAAAGAGAGGGGGTCAACACAGAACACGTATTGAGTATATAAAGCATAAAATACCACAAAAGGGGTTTACATCTGAAATAAGGATGTAGGAGACAAGTATAACATTTAACGAATCATTGTACCTGCATCTTATAAAATGAAGTCATGCATCTCATCATCATATATCGTACCCGGCCCATTTTGGGACTCGATGTTACAGTTATATATCATGATATCATCATATGTAAATATATACCATACCCTTCCCTCAAGAGAGGGGCTCTGTGAATAGAGTAGTGTACACTTATACCATACCCAGCCCATTATGGGACTTGGTGCCCTAACCATATCATTGCATCATCATATCACCATATACTTACATCATACCGTACCTAACCCTTTAGCAAGGGGCTCGGTGAGTAAAATAGTATACACTTATATCATACCCGGCCCATTATGAGACTCGGTGAAAGATGTGTTATTGTATACATGAGCAGAGTAGTGCATAACCATATGCCAATTAAATCATAATCTGAGACTCAATAGAGTAATCAAGTGAACCATCACTTTAAGATCAGGATAGTAATCATCTCAAGTACCCTCTAATTGTCATTAGGGATCATATCGAGTAGAATCTCAGGAATCATAGACGTGTATCAAGATAATGCTAATTAGATTATGGAATCAGAGACATTTGTCATCATAAATTCCTTAAGAGTAGGAGATTATACATCCAAATACTATTCAATATATAGAAGTTCGAGGGTAGTAGCTGAACTACTTTAAGAGTCTTAACATTCTGAAGTGAATAAGAGTCATGAATCATGTTTGGAACTTATGAATGAAATTACCCCAAAGCTCATACCATTCATCACTTACATCTAATACATGCCAAAAGAAAAGAAGGGATAGGCTTTACATACCTTTTATGGATCAACTGTAACCACGCTTGCTTCGTTATCCTTTGAACCTATTTAACACGAAAATAATACTATTATTAATACCTTTTGACTTTCCAGCTTCTAAACTTACAATTAATTACCTATAGGAATTAGTTCCTCGTTCACACTTCTCGACTAGTATATTGGTTAGTTAAGAAGTTAACGGAAATCGGGGCAACGTTTCCCCTATAACTCACCCTATCCAAACTTCCAATTAACCTACGATTAGCAAAGACATACCAACAACAACAACCACCACCCATATACAATAAAACTACTTCAACATTATTCAATACAAGTTCCAAACAACCCACTTAAAACCACGACATCAAAATACGGTTTTCGGTCTTTATTTCAAAAAATCACAACCACACGGATAGAAGCATAACGTGGCTGCAAACGGCATCACTTATACTTATTTTAACCACATCTACATCCCTTCAACATATACAAACCACCTTCAAATACAACACCATAATAACGACAACACTAACTAAACTTTAATTTACTAGAATAACTCTAGAACAACCCCTACACAATTTTCAACACCCTTCAACAGTAACGTACATAACTTCATGTTTCCAGTACAAATTTATGCATCCATAATATGTTTAAACCCTTACTCAAACGTGTGAAAAGGGAATCAAGTCGTACCTTAACAAACGAGCTTCGGAAACTTGCTGAAAGTTGATGGACTTTTTGTTGGACCTCCTTGCTGCCCCAATAATTAATTTACATTATTAATCACCTTCACTTAGTCTAGGAATACCTTAGATAATTAATTTATGAATCAAAATTTGATCCCTTACCTTGCTACAAGCCTTGGCCGTAGCTTTCTCCTTCTTCCTCTCTAAAATTCTCTAAAATGTTCCAAGTTTGAAGATAAGAAATGAAACCCTTAGTCATTGTTTGACTTTATATACCCTACCTTTTGGAGTGACACATGTCATCCCCTAGGGGTGATACATGTCCAGCTCCTACTTGTCTACCTCATCCATGCACCCACCCCACTGTTGCCATGTGTCCTTGGTGGGGTCCACCTTAACAGGTGCATCACCTACTCACGCCAAATAGGTGCATCACCTACTTGAAGTAGGTGCATCACCTACTTGCTCCTTTTTGTAGGTTCGTAATCTAGTCTTTTCTCCTTTTTGTAGGTTCGTAATCTAGTCTCGCCTTGAGAGCCTACGTGATATTTGCTACATAAGCTTGACATGTACTCAAGTAGCTTAATTATGTAAGATATCCAAACTGGTAGCTTACGTAAGTAGGTTGATTACCACGACTCATTATTTGGCCTTCAACTCCTTTCAAATCCTCCCAAACCTATTTTCAATTATCACTACTCATATAGGACTTCATTGATAACATAGATCCCATAGTAACTTTTTAAAAAAACTAAAAAAATATTCTGATGTACAAAAGTGCGGGGTATAACATCCTTGCCTCCTTTAGAACATTCATCCTCGAATGTTAATTAATCTTATAAGGTCTTACAAGGATTTCAAGAAATCTATGTAATTGTTGTCATTCATAGGCCTTGTATTAATCAATACAATTAATTTAGGAGTTTAGATTACTTGTAAACATAGGGAACAGGTGTGGATATTTATATTTCATCTCTTCTTCAGCTTCTCAGGTCATCTCTTCTCTATTTTTATTTTGCCATAATACTTTGATGGAGGACACGTCTTTTGTACGCAACCTTCTGACTTAGCGATAAATTATGGTAATAGGGTGTTCTTAATAAGATAGTTCCTCCTTCACTTGGATATCATCCACGGGAAATACTCTAGAAGGATCACCAGTACACTTGCAAAGCATCGACATATGAAAGACTGGGTGTATTGCTTCCAACTCATAGGCAACTTTGCCTATTCTGCAAATGATCTGATAAGGACTAATGTATCTCGGGCTAAGATTCCCTTTCTTACCGAATCTCATTGCCCCTTCATGGGTGACACCTTCAAGAATACCCAATTATTAACTTAAAACTCTGAAGGTCGATGTTGATTATTTGCATATGAGTTTTGTCGATCTAGGCTGCTAATAACCTCTCCTGAATAAGCTTCACTTTATCCACAGCTTGCTGAACCATGTCTGGGCCTATTAGTCGCATTTCACCAATATCAAACCAACCAATAGGTGACCTACACTTCCTGACATATAAGGCCTCATACGATGCCATCTGGATGCTAGAATGATAGTTATTATAGGCAAATTCGATAAGCGGCAAATGATCGTCCTAACTGCCTCTAAAGTCAATGATACAGGCCCACAACATATCCTTTAGCCTCTGAATAGCACGTTCAGCCTACCCATCAGTCTGAGGGTGAAATGTTGTGCTAAGATTTACTTGTATCCCTAATTCTTCTTGTAATGATCTCCAAAAGTTAGCGGTAAAATGAGCTCCTCTGTCTGATATAATAGATGTGGGGACCCTATGGAGTCTTACAATTTCTTTAATATATAACCTCGCATAGTCCTCAGCTGAATATGTGGTCCTAACTGGAAGGAAATGAGCTAATTTTGTCAGCCTATCTACAATAACCTATATGGAATCATACTTCCGTAGAGTGCGAGGTAAGCCTATAATGAAGTCCATATTAATTGCTTCCCATTTCCTAGTCAGGATTTCTATCTCCTATAGTAGTCCACCGGGCTTCTGATGCTCAATTTTGACTTGTTAACAATTTGGGCACTGGGCTACGAATTCTTCTATGTCTTTCTTCATTCCATCCCACAAATATAAATATCTGAGGTCATGATACATCTTGGTTGACCTTGGATGGACAGAATAATGGGCATAGTGTGCCTCTCCCATCATCTATTGTCGTAGCCCTACAATCTCAGGTACATATATTCTGCCCTTATATCTTAGCACTTCGTCAGGTGTGATATCGAATGGAGTCTTTTCCTTTTGAAGAGCTGCATCCCTATATCGTGCCAGAATAGAGTCCTTGTATTAGCATTGCTTTACCTCTTTCGTGATAGAGGATTCAGCAATTCCTCAAACAAAAACCCTACCGTCATCTGAATCAGCCAAACGGACTCCAAGGTTAGCTAATCGCCAAATCTCATGGACTATTTCTTTCCGTTCTGGTTGTACATCTGCCAAGCTACCCATTGATTTACAGCTGAGTGCATCGGCTACACCATTTTATTTCCCTGGGTGGTATAGAATATCAACATCATAATCCTTCAGCAACTCTAACCAACTTCTTTGCCGTAAATTTAGCTCCTTCTGTTTAAAGATGTATTGGAGATTTTTGTGATCTGTATAGATATCAATATGTAAGCCATATAAATAGTGCCTCTATATTTTCAAAGCATGAATTACTGCTGCTAACTCCAGATTATGAGTTGGATAATTCTTTTTGTGCTTCTTGAGCTGCTGGGAGGCATAGGCCACGACTCTACCATGTTGCATTAATACACAACCTAGCCTAACATCGGAAGCATCACAATAAATAACATAGTCATTTGGTACTTCAGGAAGAGTTAGAACTGGAGTCGTAGTCAACATATCTTTCAGCAATTGAAAGCTTCGTTCACAAGCATCGATCCACCAGAACTTAGTTGTCTTCTAATTTAGCCTCGTTAAAGGTGCGGAAATCAAAGCAAAGTTCTTTACGAATCTCTTGTAATATCCTGCTAGCCCTAAGAAACTGCGTACCTCAGTAGGTGTCGTAGGTCTAGGCCAAGTCTTTACGACCTCAATTTTTTGTGTATCTACTCGAATACCATCAGTTCAATAATATGCCCCAAGAATGCTACAGAAGCCAACCAGAATTCACATTTAGAGAACTTAGCGTATAACTTCTGGTGCTAAAGCACCCCAAGTACCATCCGCAAATGATCTTTATGTTGTTTTTCTGATCGTGAATAGACCAAAATATCATCAATAAATACAATCAAAAACAATTTTAAGAATGGCTTGAACACCCGGTTCATCAGGTCTATAAACACTGCTGGAGCATTGGTCAGCCCAAAATACATTACTCTAAACTCATAATGCCCGAATCGGGTTCTGAACGCAGTCTTTGAAATATATGCTTCCCTTACCCATACCTAATGATAGCCTGATTGTAGGTCTATCTTCGAGAAATACTTGGCACCCTGCAATTGGTCAAATAAATCATCAATCCTGGAGAGGGGATATCTGTTCTTTATTATCACCTTATTTAGCTGCCTATAATCAATACACATTCACAGCGGCCCATCTTTCTTTCTCATAAATAATATTGGTGCTCTCCAAGGAGATGTGTTAGGCCTAATAAAACCCTTTTCTAACAAGTCTCTCAGTTGCTCATTCAATTCTTTCAGCTCCACGGATGCTATTCCATAGGAAGGAATAGATATGGGCTGAGCATCTAGTAACACGTCTACAGTGAACTCTATCTCCCGTTCAGGGGAAAGACCCAGGAGTTCATCTAGGAATATATCTGGATATTCATTGACTACTGGCACTGACTGAAGAGTCGGTACCTCTACTTCTAGGTTATGCACACGAACTAGATGATAAATATACCCCTTTCTAACCATCTTCCTTTCCTTAAGGTATGAAATAAATTTACCCCTCGGCGATGCCGTATTCCCCAACCATTCGACAATTAGCTTATCTGGGAACTGGAATTGAACTACTTTGTTTCTACAATCAACATTAGCATAACAAAAAGCTAACCAGTCTATACCCATAATAACATAGAACTCCGTCATATCTAACTCCATTAAATCAGCCAAGGTATGACAACTACATATACCCACCGAGCAATTTCTATATAGTTGATTTACTATAATAGAGTCTCCTACCAGTGTAGCTACCTCAAATGGGTCTATTAATTCGAGTTTTATTTCGACTCTACCAGCAATAAGGGGAGATAAATATGATAAGGTAGAGCCTGGATCTATCAATGCATATACATCCTGGGAGAAGATTCATAATATACCTGTAACCATATTTGATGATGCCTCCTGATCCTGTCTTCTAGCTAAAGCATAGATACAATTCGAAGGACCGCTAGAACTAGAAATTCCACCACTGCCTCTACCATGGCCCGCTGATTTATGAATACCCTTTCCCATAGGGTGCATAACCACCAAAAAAGAAGAACCAGCAACTAACCCAGTAGGCTGAGCTGCACCACTTGGTTTACCCCTGAATAGACACTCTCTCATGATATGTCCTTGATGGCCGTAAGTAAAACAAGCACCTGTAGCAAAATGGCATTCCCCAAAATAAGTCCTACTATAATAAGGACACTGAGGCAAAGGTGGCCTCGATTGACGCAAACCCCTATTCATCTATGAACTTGAAACCCTGGAGCTCTGACCGGCTCCTGGATATCCTGTGCTATCGAATCTCCTACCTGTGAACTGTGGGGGTGCACTCCAGGATGGCTGGGAAGGATATCTACTATACTGCTGAAGCTGCCCGCCTTAAAACTCCCCCAAATAACTAACCAACCTAGCTCTCTTATGCTAGCCCCTATCATAATCTCTATTGGGCTATCGTCCTCTGTGCCGATCCTCCACCCCTTGTACGTATGCCTTTACTCGAGCAATATCCATACATGGTTAAGAAGACATAGCCATACAGCTGTCAACCAAATAACAGTCCTACCCTATCACATAATGATGTACCCTATCATCCATATCAGCTACAATAGTAGGTGCATATCTCGCTAACTAGTCAAACTCAAGGCTATAATCTCTAATGCTCCTGCCATTCTGCCTCAACTTTAAGAATCTATCAACTCTGGCTCATCTCATCTTCGAAGGTAGAAAATTGCAAAAGAAGGCTTTCATAAACTCATCCTACACTGTTGGAAGAGCACCCTCACCCCTCGATAATTCCCAAGACTTATACCAATTAACGGCTATGTCACGCAGCCGATATAAAGCCAACTTAATAGACTCAGTCTTAGAGGCCCTAATGATTCTCAACGTATGCTGCATTTGTTGAATGAACTCCTGTGGGTCATCCGCAGGCCTCGACCCATAAAAATCTAGGAGTTACAATTCAGGAAGTCATGAACCCTCAAACTATCATGTCTATTTGTTTCATCTACCCCTAACCCATGCCTTTGAGCCTGCCCTGCCATTAATCTGGTCAGTAACTAGACTACATCTCTCATCGCCCTATCATCAGGCCCTGGCTATAAGGCTGAAGGCTCAAGTAATAGAGCCTTAGGGTCTATAGCTTCTACTTCTCTAAGCTCCTCTTTAAGTGGCGGCATAGTAGAGCTTGTTGGCTGGAGCACAACCTCAGGCACGGACTGGGCACGGGCCCTAGTAACTCTCAGGGTCTGACTAGTTTCTCCCACTACTGACTTGCCCTTCTAGGCAGTTGTCGCTTTCCTTGGAGGCATCACTGTAAATATATTAATCTGTTAGGGAGGAATTGTCCAAATAGTACAGCTCTATCGCATGATTTAAAACAGAAGGAAAGATAACATCCTAAATGTCTTATAGCTTCCTGTTATAGATATTGTGCACAACACACCGATAAATAAGACTCTACTAGACACTATCTGTAGACACTTAGAGGATGAACTGCTCTAATACTACTTTTTTCATGACCCAACCCCGTAGGCCGCAAAGTGTGTCCAAGCTGGACACTCTCATATACCCTTATTAATCATAAGTAAACCTCGAATAAAGGAAATAGAATGCTCTCTCAACAGTCACAACTCATCAGTAAGTAATATAGTACATAAGTTAACGAGGATTTCATAGCATGTGGGTTCGTCCCATTATACATATATACGCGAGCCGATAAGGCTGCCACTATGAAAGGGAACATCCCAAAACATAAGTCACATGCACACAACCGAACACATATACACACAATCCACACACATGTCTACAAACCTCTAAGAGTGTCTATGGTGTCATATGGTAGGACAGGCCCCCCGCCGTACCCCTGAATATAAAAATATATACATAAAAAGATCAATACCAAAAATCTAGGCTCAGGCACAATGGAGAACTTCCAAAATCGCTGCGTGGAAATCCTAAGCTGGCGGATCCTCGAAAAGCATGTCTATACCTGCGGGCATGAAATGTAGCCCCCCGAAGAGAGGGGGGTCAGCACAGAACATGTACTGAGTATATAAAGCATAAAATACCACAAAAAGGGATTACATATGAAATAAGGATGCAAGAGACAAGTATAACATTTAACGAATCATTGTACCTGCATCTTATGAAATGAAGTCATGCATCTCATCATCATATATCGTACCAAGCCTATTTTGGGACTCGGTGTTATAGTTATATATCATGATATCATCATATGTAAATATATACCATACTCGGTCCTCTAGTGAGGGGCTCGATGAATAGAGTAATGTACACTTATACCATACCCTTCCCATTATGGGACTCGATGACCTAACCATATCATTGTATCATCATATTACCATATACTTATATCATACCATACCCGACCCTCTAGCGAGGAGCTTAGTGAATAGAATAGTGTACACTTATATCGTACCCGGCCTATTATGGGACTCGATGAAAGATGTATTACCGTATATATGAGAAGAGCAGTGTGTCACCATATGCAAATTAAATCATCATCTAAGACTCAATAGAGTAATCAAGTGAACCATCACTTGAAGATCAGGGTAGGAATCGTCTCAAGTACCCTCTAATTATCATTAGGGATCATATCGAGTGGAACCTCTGGAATCATAGATGTGTATCAAGATAATGCTAATTATCTTATGGAATCAGAGATATTTGTCATCGTAAATTCCTTAGGAGTAGGAGCTTATACATCCAAATACTATTCAACATATAGAAGGTTCGAGGGTAGTAGCTGAACTACTTTAAGAGTCTTAACATTCAGAAGTAAATAAGAGTCATGAATCATGTTCGGAACATATGAATGAAATTACCCCAAAGCTCATACCATTCATCATTTACATCTAAGACATGCCAAAAGAAAAGAAGGGATAGGCTTTACATACCTTTTATGGATCAACCGTAACCACACTTGCTTCGTTATTCTTTGATCCACTTAACACGAAAGTAATACTATTATTAATACCCTTTGACTTTCCAGCTTCTAAACCTACAATTAATTACCTATAGGAATTACTTCCTCGTTCACACTTCTCAACTAGTATATTGGTTAGTTAAGAAGTTGATGGAAATAGGGCAGTGTTTCCCCTATAACTCGCCCTATACGAACTTCCAATTAACCTCTGATTAGCACAGCCATACCAACAACCACAACCACCATCCATATACAATAAAACTACTTCAACATTATTCAATAAAGTTCCAAATAGCCCATTTAAAACCACGACATCAAAATATGGTTTTTGATCTTTATTTCGTAAAATCACAACCACACAGATAAGAGCATAATGTGGCTTCAAATGGCAGCACTTATACTCATTTTTAACCATGTATCCATCCCTTAAACATATACAAACCACCTTCAAATACAATACCACAATAAGGACAACTCTAACCAAACTTTAATTTACTAGAATAACTCCAAAACAACCTTACATAATTTTCAACACCCTTTAATAGTAACGGGCATAACTTCATGTTTCCAGTCCATATTTATACATCCATAACATGGTTAAACCCTTACTCAAATGGGTGAAAAGGGAATCAAGCCGTACCTTAACAAATGAGCTTCCGAAACTTGCTGAAAGTTGATGGACTTTTCGTTGGACCTCCTTGCTGCCCCTATAATTAATTTACACTGTTAATCACCTTCACTTAATCGAGAAATACCTTAGATAATAAATTTATGGATCAAAATTTGAGCCCTTACCTTGCTTCAACCCTTGGCTGTAGCTCTGTCCTTCTTTCTCTCTAAAATTCTCTAAAATTTTCCAAGTTTGAAGATAAGAAATGAAACCCTTAGTCATTATTTGACTTTATATACCCCACCTTTTGGAGTGACACATGTCATCCTCTAAGGGTGAGACGTATCCATCCCCTACTCATCCACCTCATCCATGCACCCACCCCACTATTGCCATGTATCCTTAATGGGGTCCACCTTAACAGGTGCATCACCTATTCACGCCAAGTAGGTGCATCACCTACTTTCTCCTTTTCGTAGGTTCGCAATCTAGTCTTTGCTCTTTTTCATAGGTTTATAATGTAGTCTCTCCTTGAGAGTCTACATGATCTTTGCTACTTAAGCTTGACATGTACTCAAGTAGCTTAATTATGTAAGACATCCAAACCGGTAGCTTATGTAAGTAGGTTGATTACTACGACTCATTATTTGGCCTCCAACTCCTTTCAAATCCTTCCAAACGTATTTCAAACCGTCATTACTCATATATGAATTCATAGATAACATGGATCCCATAGAAACTTTTTAAAGAAACTAAAAAAAATGTTTCGATATACAAAAGTGCGGGGTATAACATATAAGTTCTCACAAGAATGGGTGTAAGAATAGAATTTCGCTCACACTCCCAAAAGAATTCTCATGCACCACAACATGAACCATAGGCTTGTCCTTAGTGTACTATTCCGCTACTATAAGAATATAAAAGTTCAAGATCAAATAGGATTTTAAGGGTTGTAACGTAGGTTGCGGGATGGTTAGGGACTATTTTTAGATATGAATAGTGACTAAAGTTCCCAAGCGCTTTAATATATTGCAATTCTCCTTTATGAACTTCTCCTAACACTATTTCATACCCCTTTTCTCTTTTTTTATCCATTCTCTTTAAGCTACTCACATACCTCTTGCAGGGAGTTCTTGATTTATTTCCTTTTAAATTTTTTTCATCCAATTTGGTTCTGTTTATTTACTCCCTATCAATAAGACATAAGCTTTTTTAAACACCAAGAGTTGTTACTATGGGACTTCACACTTACTTTTTCTCCCTTCAATCTTCTCTCCTTATCAAATTTGTTTTTAAACTAAAGTGCTTAGGAGTTTGGATCAAATTCATGACTATTGAAAGAATGGGAATAAGCTTCATATGAGGCTTCCAAAGAACAAGCTAAAGGCTCGAATGGGTTATCTAGGATCATACATTGAGGTAGCTAAAGGTAGGTATAAAACAAGGCTATCAAAGAAATGCCAGCATTACTTCTTAAACTCAATATTCTTCATTTCACTTTACAAACACATCAAGAAAGTTCTAGACATCAATATGTAAACATGGAAAGCAAAAAAACCTCACACACATTCTCAAATATAGACATCCCATTTTGCAGCATACTTTTCACAATTAAAAACTTTCCTCCTGTAATAATGTAGCCTAGCAAGACACGTTGAAACACAAACATATTGACGAACTTACACTTAAGAGTCATCATCCATTCATCATAGGATAGCATCACTTAACTATGATTATGACTCAACCCTAACAAACATGACTCTTTTTTTCTGTATGGTTCAAAAGGACTATCCTTGGCCAAACAACCAAAAATAAACTCCAAGGAACCCAAATAAAATCAACAAGTAAAGAAAAAGTATTTACACAAGAAAGAATACCCCTACCCCACACTTAAAAGTTTAGCATTGTCCCAGTGCTTCAAAAATCAACACAATATACGATAAAAGTAGGGTGAGGAACCTCTCTGATCAGTCCTCCATGATATCATCACCTTTGGCATCCTTAAGAGCTAGAGGTTGGTTAGTATACTCCTTCAAATCAGAGTCGACATCAGACCTAGTGTGCAACTTATCCTCATCAGCGGAGACATCATCATATGTGAGCTAAAAACAGTCAGGCCCTAATCCCAAAATAGCTTTGGAATGCTTCTTCAAGTGATATATTTTATTCGACCTCCGCCAACTATTCCCTCATGGAAACTCGACACTTATTTTGTTGATGGAATATTTCAAATCCATATGCGTGGGCCATGATCATCTCATCCCTCCTATTTTGTTTCTCTATGGTGAGAGTGGTCTTATGGATAGTGTTTGGACCCTTCGTTTTGGTCACATCAATCGGTATTGTGATTAAGGGTGCCATGTAATCTAAGCACTCTCCAGGCACCTCTGCCATTCTGCATAGTCAGATAATCAACCCACCAAAAGCATATCTCCTACCTTGATGCACCCTTGATTTCCTCAGTGCAAACTTCAAAACTACCCAAACATTGATTTATGTGTCTTTCTTGAGGGTGTAAACTAAGAAGACTTAATCTCATGTAATATGGGTGTAGTGCAATCTAGGGATAGGGAAGTTCATAATAATTTTTAGCCACACTCTAGCCTCCTAATTCATATAAGCATAAGGGAAGGTTTGGTGATACCCACTGTGACCATGGTGAGTCTATTTGGCCGTGGACTATCTCCCACATAAAGTAGGCTGGATGTCCTGGTAGAGTGATAAATTCTCAAGCCCGTAAGGACCCCAGGTGGCACCTCGGTAGTTCTCGAGAGTTCATTTAGCACTAAAGGTATGAGAATGACATCAACACTGCATATTTTGACAAAGTGAGAACGTGCATCTTACTGCCAATTGGCATAGAACTCTTGCACTAGATGCAAGTTGCACTCCATTGGGTCGGCAAATATGAATTCCCTGTGGAGTTCACAAATGTGCCGCATAATTTGAGGGACCTCCCTCGCCAAATTTTCATCATCTATGCACACATCCGAGAAGTATTTTGCTTCAGTGTGCTTCTTATGCCAGTTTTTCCCTGTAGTGTTAACCTCCTTGATAATGAAGCAGCAAAATTATCCCCAAAAAGCTATACCCCACTATGAACCCTCTTGCAATTACTCGAAGATGCTAGCTTTTTGCCTGGCATGTGGGTTTCAGACATGACCACCTACCAATAGGAAAAGTAGTAAGTTAGTCTTGTTGAATTTGATCAACACTTAAGAAGTGTGAATGGCAAAGATCCCACTCCAAACTTATTCATCATCACAGCACGCACATACACATGAGGGTACTCAGGCTTTCCCTACTCAAGAATCTCATATCAATTCACTTTGGCCTTATTGACTCTACTCAAGACTTTGAGACAATAGCATTTTCAAACTACCAAATCGCCCATTCTACACTCGTGTGTTACTCAAAAACTCACACAAAAATAAATTTTTCAACCCTAGCAAGGACTTTTATAATCACCCAAGATAGAATTTCACTTCAAGCAATTATACATTCATGGGTACCATATAATAGGTGCAAGAGCATAATCTCTTTCCCCATGAATATATTTCAACAATTTACAACCAATTTCATGGAAACAATTCAAAAGCACAACAACCCACATGGTTTTACTATCAAAATTCACCCAAAAAGAAGAGAAAACAAGTTAGAAACATACCTTGATTTTTGAGAAAGATGAAACTAGCAAAGCTCGAAGATGAAAAACAACTCTATGTTATGAATTTGAATTGGAAGATTTGTTAGGGCTTGGAGGAAGGAAAATTTTGGTGTTTTTAGTGAAGGGAACGGGGGATTAGGGCCAAAATTCTACTTTAAAAAGGGAATGGCTTATGTAATTTTAGGGTTATACGGGTAAAATTCATCATTTAAATGAAAAGAAGAAAACTTACCTCAGGTATGCGATGTGGAGACATCACGAACTCTTCTGTTTCATGCACATTTAATTCCTATCTTGCTCCCAGGTTCAGCATCAGGTCCGTAATGTGGAGACGTCATGGACTACCTTGTTTTATTCGAATTTCCATACTTCTATTTTTTTACACTTAACTAGAAATAAAAAAACCTAACACTACAAGAAAATAAAATAAAAATAAAACAAAAATTCATAACTAGTACAAAAGATCACGGGTTGCCTCCCGTGTAGTGCCTGATTTAACGTCGTGGCTCGACTAAACTCATGGATCATTCATTATTAGGTTCAAGCACTTCTTTATCACGATCTACATCATTTCAAAAGTAGTACTGAACTCATTGTTAGTTTACCAAAAATGTAGAACTATTATTGGTGCTCCACACCGCTACAACTCCATGCTTTGTCATCCTAACCAAATCTAATGGTCCACTCCACTTAGATCTTAGTTTTCCATGGAATAACTTCAATATTAAATTGAATAGCAATACTTTTTGACCTGGCTCAAAAACTCAAGATATTATATGCTTGTCATACCAGTGCTTCATCTTCTCTTTGTATAGCTTGGCGTTCTCATACATGTAAAGTCTAAACTCCTCTAATTCATGCAGCTTCCCAAGTCATTTCTTATCGACTAACTCAAGGTTAAGATTCATGTTATTTATGGCCCAATAAGCTTGGTATTCTAGCTCGACTGGAAGATGACAAGCTTATCCAAATACCATGTGATAGAGAAAAGTTTCAATTGGTGTCTTGTATGCAGTCATTTAAGCCCACAATGCATCATCCATCTTGATAATCTAGTCCTCCCACTGTGCATTAACAATCTTCTGCAAAATGTGTTTCACTTCTCAATTCGACACTTCCACTTGGACGTTTGTCTGTGGGTGGTATGATGTAGCCATTTTATGACGAACCCCATACTTGGCTAATAGATTATGCACCAACTGATTTATGAAGTGTATACCTCCATCACTGATAATAGCTTAATGAGTCTCAACCCAAGAGAATATATGATTTTTAATGAACTTTATCACCACGTTTGAATCATTATTAGGAAGAGCTACAACCTTAACCCACTTGAATACATAATCCGCAAACACACAGATGAATTGATTGCCATTAAAAGGAGGAAAAGGTCCTATGAAGTCAATTCCCCACACGTAAAATATTTCTACCTCCAAAATATTGTTTAATGACATCTCATACCATTTTGAAATGGTCCCCATCCTCTATCATTGATCGTAGTCTTTCACATAACTCAGAGCATATTTAAACAAGGTTGGCCAAAAGAATACAGATTAGAGCACTTTATGAGTTGTACACTCACCTCCATGATAACCTCTATAAGAAGATGAATGGAAACTATCTAGCACTTTCTTGACCTTATTTTTAGGAACACATCTCATTACCACTCTATTTGGACCTTGCTTGAATAAGTATGACTCATCACATATAGAAAATCGTGCATTATGACAACTTCTTTTTCTGCTATATAGTGGCTCCGAATGGGAACACTCTACTAATGAGAAGGTTGACAATATCAGCATAACAAGGCAATTTAGTAACCTCTAAAGCCAAAAACTACGCATCTAGAAAATCTTCACGAATTTGTCCTTTATCACGCAGATGAAATGAGCTTTCTAACCTAGACAGGTGATCTGATTTTTGGTGCATTTTATGTCCTTAATCTCAAGGTCAAATTCTTAAAGAAATATAATCCATCTAATCAGCCATGGTTTTGCATCCTTCTTATTGAATAGGTACCTTATAGCAGCATAGTCAGTATAAACAATAGTTTTAGTACTTACCAAGTATGGCCTGAATTTGTCAAAGGTGAAGACCAAGGAAACCAACTCTTTCACCATCACTGTGTAGTTATCTTATGTAGAATCAAGAGTATTACTCGCATAGTAGATGAAATGCAATAGCTTTTCTTTTTTTTAACCTAACACTACACCTACATCCACGTCACCAGAATTGCAATAAGTTCAAATTATAGCTCCCAATTGGGAATAATCAGGATTGGAGCCTCTATCAAATTAATTTTTAATGCTTCAAAAGCTCGGATATAATTATCATCAAACTCGAACTTCACCTCCTTCTCCATTAGACTACACATTGGTCTTGCGGTCTTAGAGAAACCCTTGATAAATCTCCTATAGAAACTACATGGCCAAAGAAGCTCCTTACTCCTTGTTACAGACACTGGAGGAGGTAAATTCTCAATCACTTCGACCTTTGCCCATTCAACTTTTAGCCCTATCAATGAAACTTTGTGTCCTTGAACAATTTTCTCTTTCACCAAGAAATGACATTTTCCCAATTCAACACCAAGTTAGTTTCCTCACATTGTTCCAATACTCTGTCTATATTCTTCAAGCACAGTTAAAATGACTCCCCAAAGATTAAGAAGTCATCCATGAAAATCTCCATAAACTCCTCCACCATGTCATGAAAAATAGCCATTATACATCTCTAGAAGTTGGTCGGAGCACTGCACAGTCCAAATGACATACGCTTGAAAGCATATGTTCCATAAGGACAAATGAAAGTGGTCTTCTCCTAATCTTCTGGAGCAATCACAATCTTGTTGTACCATGAGTAGACATCTAGAAAGTAATGATATTCCTACCTAGCTAGCCTATCCAACATTTGATCAATAAAAGGGACTGGATAATGATCCTTCCTGGTGGCCTCATTAAGCTTTCTATAGTCCATGTAGATGTACCATTCTCTAACTATCCGTGTAGATATCAACTTATTCTTTTCATTTGTGACCATAGCCATGCCCCCCCTTTTAGGAACATATTAGACAAGACTCACCCACTTACTATTAGAAATTGGGTACATTATGCCTGCATCTAGCCACTTTATCACCTCTTTGCGAACTATATCTTTTATTATTGGATTCAGTCGATGCTGGTATTGCACACTCGGCTTGTGCCCCTCTTTTATATAGATTTTATGCATGCACAAATCTGGACTAATCTCATGTGTATCCGATATTTGCCAGCTAATTGCCTTTTTTCTTCTTCTCAGTGTTGTCAAAGCCGCTTTAACTTGCACTTCAGATAATGTTACCGAAAGAATTATTGGTAAAGTTTAATTATCACACAGAAAAGCATACCTTAAGTGAGAGGGAAGAGATTTCAACTCTATCTTAGGTGTTTCTTCAATCGAAGGTTTGGGTGGAGGCCCTAAGACTCTATTCAGCTGCCTAACATAATTATTTTGAATACTTACATTGGCTACATCCAGAATCTGCAACAAAGTTTTCTTCTACATCCCCAAAAATATCTTAGCATACCAACATACTCATAAAAGGATCTGTTGATGTAGTGCACTTGGCTTTGACTTCTTGATAAATCATTGTAATAGCGTATAGCTCCTCACAAATGGCCGGTAGCTTCATTTTCTTGTACACATCAAACACTTCCACCTTGTTGTGGGACCGTATGGTTAACCTACCGGCTGCCACATCAATTAAAGCACCTCCAATAGCCAAAAAGAGATGTCCCAAAATAAATGAAATCTTTGGGTCAGGGTCAAAATCCATAATGATAAAGTCCATGGAAAATATGAGAGATTCCACTTGGAATAATACATCTTCAATAATACCATTTGGCCTAGCCACTAAGTGGTTTGCAGGTTGCAACAAGATAGTTGTCGACTTTGGATTTCCCAAACCTATTTTTTTGGGATATTGGCATTGGGTTTATGCTGGCTCCCAAGTCACACAAACCTCTTGCATTAATACACCTTCCAATTTTAATATGCACCGTGAATCTCCCAAGATCATTTTGCTTGGTAGACAATTTATTTTAAATCCTAGAGCTACACTCTTCAGTGAGTACCACCATTTTATATCCAGCCAACCTACTCTTGTTAGCCATAATATCCTTCACATACTTTGCATACTTAGGAATTCCCTTAAACACATCAATAATAGGCAATTTAACATATACTTTCTTAAAGATATCAATGAACTTACTGAAATATTCACCCTCATTTTTTTTAATTTCTGTGAAAATGGAGGAGGTGGTTTATCTATGATCTCCTCATTCATTCCTAGCGAACTTAGTTCAGTTTCACTACCCATTTTTTCCTTTCCTCTTGCCTCAGAGGTTGTATTTTTTAGAGCTAGCTCCTCTCACTTATGACCACTGCAGGTAGCTATGGAATTTACCTGCTTTGGGTTTGGGCCAGTATTACCTGAAAAACCTCTTTGTGGGCGAGAATTCTGAGCACTAGCAAACTGCCTAAATTGCTTTTCCAAATTTTGTGTGGCTAATTGATTATTATGAACATCTGCAGCCAACTTAGCCTAGTCATCCATAATATCCTTCAACATCTATTCCACACTCATATTACCCTGCTTTCCCCTCTGTTGGTTGACTTGTCCATGTTGATTGTATTGTTGTCCACTGCCCTGTGGTCTATACTGATTCTGCCCTTGGTTTTGGTTTTGGTTACCACCCCATGTGAAGTTACGATGAGTCCTCCATTTAGGATTATAAGTATTATCTTAGTTTTGGTATCCTCCACCTCTTTGAGCATTTCCTACAAAGTTTATAGAATCTAGATTTGTACCACAGTATTCAGAAACATGCTCACCACCGCTACACACTTTACACCATACCTTTTTTTGTTGCACCACATTTACTGGAGTCTGATGCTACCCAATGTCATGTTGTTGAAGTGAGTATTCATCATATTATGCATAGCCGCTATTTGTGCAGTTAAAGTTGTCACTGTATCAACCTCAAGTACCCTGCACTACAGTTCTGGTGCTTTCTCCATTCCACTCATGGTTCCCTTGCGAAAGGAGATTCAATATTGTGAACAACTCTACATAAGTTTTGTCCAAAGCCTATCCACCTACAGAAAATTAAGCAGAATCTCTATATTTAGTTCCAAACTCCCAATGAAGGAATGGACCAATACTTCATTAGTTTGGTGGTGATTTAAGCAACTTATCAATAAAGATTTAAACTTATATCAAGCTTGGTATAGATTCTCTCCTTCCCTCTATTTGAAGCTCAGTATCTCACTCCTTATCTTAGGCATTTTTCCTGAAGAGAAAAACCTTATTAAGAACTTACGAGCAAGATCATCCTATGAGGTGATGGAGTTTGCTGACTCTAACTTCAACCACCACTTGGCTTCCCCTAATAGAGAAAAGGGAAACAAAGTAAATCTCAGTTAGTCAGGCGATACCCCAGTTGGCATAAGTATCACTGATTTCTAGAAAATTCTGGATATGGACTTGGGGATCTTAGTGAGGTAAACTGGTGAACTGCTCATTTGTGTGCAAGAGCTGCACCATATTCTATATCATCTCAAATCTACCCCCAACTGGCGGTTTTTAAATGCTGGAAGTAACATTAGTGGTGAGTGGAATTGTCACATCACATACTATTATTGCTTTTACTTTCACAGGTACCTCTTGCTCGACACTTAGTACACCCAGTACTTTTATACCTTGGAATGCGTTCTTAAGTCTTGTGAAAGGCTCTTAAGTTTCATGGAAGGATCATAAGCCTCTTAAGTTTCTTAAGGTTTCCTAAATTTTCTTAAAGCTTTTTAAGACTTCTTAAGAACTCTTAAGCTTCTTAAGAGTTTCTATGTGAGCCGGAAAATCTATAACACTATCAAACAACTCTAAGGAAAGGAGAAAGCGATACCCCATAGTAGAGAAGATTGGAAATAGAGTTATAAGAATCCGGAAGAAGTTGCAGACCGAATGATGAGTCGTAGGACATGACTTATATACGTAAGCTACCAACTTGAAAATATTACATACTTAAGATAATGGAGTCTATATCAAGCTTACATAGCAAGGATTATATAAGTTCATAAAGTAAGAAGAGATTACAAACCCACGAGGGGGAGAAGAGAGTGCCACATGGCAGCATAAGAGAGTGCCATGTGGCAGCATAAAAAAGTGCCACGTGACAGTAGCTGGAGAAAGGTTGGTGGACCCCCCCCCCCCCCCCCACACACACACACACATGCCACGTGGCAGCCTGTGATTGGAGGAAAAAGGTGTGTTGGCCCAATAAAAGCTTGATACGTGTCACCACTTAGGGCTTGACATGTGTCACCACTTAGGGGTTGACATGTGTCACCTCCTAAAGTTGCCTATATATGTATGTTTATGACTTTTTACTTTTATCCTTATCTCATAAGTCATCTTTATCAACAAAAGAAGATTCAAGAAAAGAAGAGAAGAGAAAACTTGAAGCTAGAGAGAGAGAGCTATGGTTTGGAGGTGGAAAGGTGAGTTTCCTGATTTCGTTCCATGAATTAACTATCTAGGATTCACCAAGATGTTATGAAGGTTTTAGTAATGAAAATTTATGATTTTTATCATCCCAAAACATTATCAAACAACCACAAAGTTTAAGACGTGCTAAAGGAACTTCCGAGGCAAGTTTTGACGCGTTTCGGGCAAGGCAAGGACTTTCCTTTCAAATTGGAGTTTATGATGTTTTTAGGAGGTATATTACATGTCTTAAATAAGGTTTTAAGTGGAAAAATTGCATAAGGATGCTTGACGTTAGAAATAAACTAAATTGAAGTGGTTGTGGCTAAATTGAAGTCGAGTAGTGGGTTATCGTTGTGGTGCTGCGGGTGCAGCTGGTTGGGTTGCATGTTGCAGGGATTTAAAGTTTTTTAAAAGGGGTGTGTGTGCTTCTAGTTGTGGCCACATGACCCTCCATTTGGTATGGTTAAAGATTTTGTGAAATAAAGATTCAAAACTCTATTTTTGTATCATAGTTTTGAGCTAGTTGTTTGGAGTTGTATTGTGTAGAGTTGAGGTGGTTTACTTGTATATATGTTATCTGGTTATTTTTGTTGGTATGGTTGTTGACACTTTGGATGAGTTGAAATCTCGGGTATGTTGAAGTTACAGGGGAAATGCTGCCCGATAATCGGTAGCATCGAAACTAGTAACAAACTAGTCGAGGGTAATGGATAAGGAAATGACTCCTATTAGTACTTGGTTGTAGAGTGGGATATTGGAAAGTGAAAGGATATTAATCTTAGTATTATTTTCATGTAAAATAGACTAAGGAGGTATCAAGACAAGTCGAATTTTAATTAATCTCGAAAAAGGTATGTGAAGCTTTCTCTTGGCATATTTTTGGCATAAGTATGTAAAGCTATCCTTTCTCTTCTTTTGGCATGTCGTTGGCATAAGTATGTGAAGCTTATACTTTCTCTTCTTTTTGCATGTCTTGATATAAGTACCACATAATGCAAGTTTTGGGGAGTATCCCATCCATAAAGCTCTGAGCAAGATTTATGAATCTTACCAACTTCCTAATATTAGAACTTCCATAATAATGGAGCTACGGCTCTCAAGCCTTCCATATGATAGAGGGTAGTAAGTATGTGAAGCTAACTCCTTTTTCTTGGTATGTCTTAGAAAAAGTATGAGATGTGTATGAAATTTAGGAGTAATTCTATTCTTAAAACTCTAAGTATGGTCCATAAGTCTTATTCACTTCTCGATAGTAGAACTCCTATACTAGTTGAGTTATTGCCTCTCAAGGCTTCTATGTGATGGAAAGTAGTAAGTACGTAAACTATCATCTCTTCTCGTTTTGCATATCCTAAAAGTAAGTGATATGTATATAAACTGGGGTAATCTCATTCTTAAGTTCCAAATAAGATTCTTGTCTCTTACTTATTTTCTGATGTTAATGCTCTTATGGTAGTTTAGTTACTACCCTCGAGCCTTCTATATGTAAAATAGGAATTGGCATGTGGAAGTCCATATGATCACAGACGCTATAGTGACTCATGTCCTTACTTTGATAAGCTCCTATTCCTAAGGACTCTACGATGACCAATGCCTCTGATTTCATAAGCCGTTTGGCATTACTTGAAAAATGCCTATGATTCTTGAGACTCTAGTTGATACGACCTCTAATGACACTTAGAGGGCACTTAGGATAAGTACCATTCTGAACCTCAAAGGATAGTCCAGTATAATCGTTTTATTGAGTCTCAGATGATAATATGATGATTATGACACCGAGTCCCATAAAGGGCCGGGTACGGTATATGATGATTATGACACTGAGTTCCATAAAAGGTCGGGTATGGTATATAATGATATGATGACACCGAGTCCCATAAAGGGCCAAGTATGGTATATGATGATTATGACACCGAGTCCCATAAAGGGTCAGGTACGATATATGATGATTAAGACACCAAGTCCCATAAAGGGCCGAGTACGGTATATGATGATATGATGACACCGAGTCCCATAAAGGGCCGGGTACGGTATATGATAATGTAATGACACCGAGTCTCATAAAGGGCCGAGTAAGGTATATGTATGCAATGATATTATATGATATATGCATCAGACCGAACATTTCTCGGCATTACTATATGATACATGGATCGAACCGAAGGTTCCTCGGCATTATTATACAATATGCGGATCGGGCCATACGTTCCTTAGAATGTACTTATTATATATATGGATCGGGCTGTACATTCCACAGCGCTAATAATATATATGCGTATGATGATAGAATGATGTAGATGGTACACCGAGTCCCCTAACAGGCCGAGCACAGTATGTGATGATAATATGTATGACTTTCTTTTATACTATGTGAGTACGGTAAATGGTTAAATGTTATACTTGCCCTCTGCATCCCTATGCCAACTGTAATTTTCTTATGAGGTCTATGCTTTACATACTTAGTACATATGTCGTACTGACCTTCCTTTCTCGAGGGGGCTGCGTTCATACCTGTAGGTATAGATACATACTTTGGGGATCCATCAGTGTAGGAGTTCCACTCAGCAGTTCAGAAGCGCTCCATTTTGCCGGAGCCTAGTTTTGGTATTAACCCTCGATGTATATATTTATTTGTTCACGGGTTATGGTGGGGGCCCTGTCCCACCTTATGTTACTGTTCTTACTCTTACAGGTCTGTGGACATGTATGTGGATTGTGTATGGGTTGTATATGCATGTATGTACCGTGGTGCCTATGATAAGCCTCGCCGTCTTATATGTTATCCTGCCTGTTGATGTGCTATAACTTAAATAGGGGACAGATTTACTTACAGATAGCAGGGATATACGCGAGTGCCCAGTTTGGACACCCGTCACGGCCTACAGGGTTGGGTTGTGACAGCACTCGACTTGAGGTACAGGACATTGTAGAGATGTTTGTCTTATTTTATGATGCAGAAATCATTCAGGCTCAACCAATGGCTTTAAAATTTCTCCATCTTTTTCCAGTGTAGTGACACGAGTTACCTGCGAAGAATAAAAATTAAGATCAAGTTGTCAACACTTGCACAAGTAATCATGAAACTCAAAAAGAAAATATCTACTAATATTAAAGTCCCTAGCAATAGCACGAAAAACATGTTCCTACCAATAGCATATGGAATGTAAGGGTCAACCAAGTAATATAGTGACTCTTTCGAGTCGGATTATCAAATCCAAAGGACTTTAACTCAGTAAATAAGTAATTTTTGGTGTAACTATAATTAAATGCACGTGTTTGAGAGAGTTTTGAATGGTGATATATACTAACAATTTTCAATAATTAAATTAATTAAGCTAATGAACAATTGATTCAATTTCAAGTGGAGTTTGTCAGAGACTTGGGAAATTCCAGGGCTGCAGCTTAGCATGAGTTCAAGTATAATATCTCTAACTTTAGAATCTGATAGGTTAACAAGCTACTGATTTATAAGGTTTATTTTATAATCATGATCTCTTGACATCTAATCGCCTACCATAATTGAAGTCTAACTATATCATTGAGCGGAAATAGAAATAAACAACCCATGGAGTATTAAGCTATCATCTTGTCTCATAATCAAAAGCGGTATACTCGGTATATTTCTATCCTACATAAGAACCACTCTAAGTTCTACCCTTGAATGAACATGCTCTTTGCATTCCTCGTTCTATCCTTTTATTCCTCTCTTTAGTTCAAGAGCGGACAAACAATGTATTCTAATGTTTATCGAGCATTGAAATAGTAAATGCAAGAACACAAGAATAACATTAATTATTAATGCATCTTTATCTAAAAAACTTTATATTAAACCATCACTCGTAGCCACATTCCTAGAACAAGGGAGTTTAGCTACTCATAATTCGATGCATAACAATAGACTGTTTAATAATTATCTAAGAATTCAAAATATGAAAAGAGTAGAAATAAACCCTAATATTCTTGAAGAAAAGTCGTCTAAGTCGTCTTTCCACTGAATTAGAAAAAGAACGAAATAAAAACAATAAAAGGTTGTCTATTTATAGAGTTGGAAAATGCAACTAAAATTCACATTGTAGGTCTGCGATGTGGAGGTATCTTATTTCTTCAGTTCTGCCAAAAGAACCCTCTCCACATCACGAACATACCACGGACTTCACTATTTCAAAATTCTTTCTCAAGCCAAATTCCACTTCCCAGCCCTACAATGCGGAACAACTATAGAGTTGGGTTCTTCACAAAATCAATGCTTCATCCTTAAACTTTTAACTCCCTCTTCATCTTAACTTCTAGTTTTGTCTTTTTTGTGTTCATTTTGCATGCTTTCCAACCTACAATCTCCTAATCATGTTGGTTGTTACAAACACATAAATGTAACTATAATCCTATCAATAAAATGGGATTTGATCTCAAAATTAGCTAAAAACATGAGTTCCACTTGGCTATTTGGCATATAAATACACCTAAGATATATAACTGAAAGGTAGAAGAAAATACAATTAGTCTAAAAGAATCTCATATAGCAAAAGACAATATCGGAAGACACATATGCGGAAATCTAACTCTTAGTCTAAAAGCCTCTACTAACATAGGTGAGTTGCTAGGATATGTCCCTAGTTAACTTTAAAATCTAAAATTGAAAGAGAATTACTGAAATAAAAAGATAGCATCGTCCTCAGAACATGAGGACTCACCAACTCTCGTACTAAGTAGATTGGGTATATACTAACTGGGGTGTGAAATGGAGAGTCAGAACCTATATTATGAGAAAATATAGGTAAAAGTATGCGGTCAATACTCGTAATATACTGAGTATGGAGAACATGCATAAACATAACATAATAACATTATAGTCTGAAAATACGATAATGCTTGACCAAGTAAAATATATCAAAATCTGATAAGTTGAATTCATAAAACATGATACAAGGTCAATGCAATATTCTGAAAAGAGTCATAATCATATAATAAGTGAAATCATAATCATAGTGATATCATAAACTGTTGTGAAAATCACAAGTCTTTTGTGGAAGAAACTGTTAATCAACATAAATCATGTGAGTTATAACATGAAATTCAGTACACCGAAAAGAGGGTGTCCTACTTGCCAAGGTAAGGACCATAATCATGAATTATTGTGGATCCACTAGCTAGAGTCAATTAAGACTAAGTCCTACGAGGGCACATAGTTATGGGATAAAGAAATTATTTCTAAAGCACTCCGCCTATACCAACAAGTGAGACTTCATCTCAAGGTTTGCTCGTTGATAAGTAAACTCCCAATGAAAAATATGCTTAACCATATCATATTCATAATATTTAAAATGGTAAGAATCTAGTAATACCAAATCATTCATAAACTTCAT
Source organism: Solanum dulcamara (assembly GCF_947179165.1). Classification (NCBI taxonomy): domain Eukaryota; kingdom Viridiplantae; phylum Streptophyta; class Magnoliopsida; order Solanales; family Solanaceae; genus Solanum; species Solanum dulcamara. Next base: position 26,384,525 of record NC_077238.1, on the reverse strand, counting down.
ATCATAAGAATAGCTCCTTTAAATCATGATTTCATAACCTACTCATAAGAGACACTTATCTAAAGCATCTAAATTATGATAATCTTTCATAATGAGAATACTTCAGTAGGAAACATTCAATTTCATAAAACATAACTGATACTTTATCTAAAAGAATCATTGATTCACTCTTTAAATCCTCATGCATGCATATCATTATAACTTGAATCATATTCATAAAAAACTTATATAGTATGAGTTCATGTAAAAATCATTAAAAATATTGAATTATGATCAAATCATGCATAATAAGATCAATAAATAAGAATAAACTTGAACCCATAAGAAAATCATGAAACCCTAGAAAATAGGTAGAATCATAAATGGAGAATTGAGTTTTCTTTGGGACTCAATGAGTGAAGAGGAACCCATTGATAAAATTCCCACATACCTTGATGAACACTAGCCTTGAACGTGGAAGAGGAGACTTGAAGCATGAAGAATCCTAGATTCACATTGAGAGAAAACTTGGAGAAGAAAACTTAGGGTTTTGAGAGAATGATAGTGATAGGGAGGGTTTGAGTCTTAGGACCAGTTATAGGTCCTAAAAATAGGTATAAAGAGCATAGTATAGGAATTAAAAGAGTGGGAAAAGACCCATTTAACCCTGAGAAAAGAACTGGCAAACAGTGTGTCTATGGGGCCATATCTGGACCATAGAACCTCTACGACCCATAGAAGTCCATCCATAGAAAACATTTAGAGATTTAGGAAATACAAACCCCCATTTATGACCCCATAAATACTACTATGGACCATACTGTCTATTTATGGATCCAAGTACTGAAATATCCATTCTCTAAAGTTCAAACTACGGTCTCATTTACCGACCATAAAAATAAGTACGACCCATAAATTCTAGTCGTAGAAGTATAAAGTACCAAAATTCCCCCAAATTCGAAAGTCCATCCACTAGACAAACTACGACCCGTATTTCTACTGACGAGTCATCTTGACATTTTATGACTTTCTGAACTCTTAACCACAAGCTTATCTACAATCTGTTCTTCTAACTATGATCCGTCAAAACTGACCCATAATCGCTGAACCATATTCTGAAAATTCAAAGGCACCATCCATGACTAGTTTTCGCAGCCCGTACAACTATCTATAGTACGTATATAGGCTTGTAGAACCAGTGTACCAGAAACTTCAACAACTTTTCATTCCCATTTTAAATTTTTACTTCTGAGGTGTTATACTACTAAAGTAAGTGGAAGCGGGTTGTTCTAATTGCCTTTGAGGCTAATATAAAGCTAATGGGTTATTCTTGTTACTACGGGGTTATATTGAGGTATGTTCACATACAGCCACTCGATTGCCTAAAAGATCTATATGTTGATGCTCACAAGGCTATGTTGATGTCTAAGAGGCTTATATGATACCTACGAAGACTATCTGATGCCTATGGATCTAAGAGAAGGTAGTGATTGCCTTCAAGGTTATATAAAAAATATCTAAGGGTCTATTATGATATAATAGTGCCTAATGGGCTATTAGTGTATAATGATGTCCTTCCGGACCTGATATAAAGTGTATGAGAGGCTATTAAGATATAATGACTGCCAACAAGGCAACGTGACTACTGATAAAGGTATATAGACTGAATTGGAAAATTTTGAGCCTATAATGGTCTGGGTAGCTGGTCTTGTTTGTTGTTTAGACCTGTCGAGCCTATGGAGGCTTGGTTAGATTGTTGTTTGATTATTTTTGGTATGCTTAAATTTAGGAAAAAGTCATTACACTCATCTTATTCCTGACTTTCTTACTTGATTACTTTCAGTATATTATGATACTTGCTTAGTTATTCTAGTGCCTTTTATATCGGTCTATTTTTTAGGGGTGCTACTACTTGCAGGTGCAACAGATAAGTACATAGGCCTCCTCAATAACATATCCAAGTGTCAGAAGATTGGTCAGCTCCACTTCTTTGGGAATTTCCAGATCTAGAGGTTTTCTAGTTTTTTATCATGCTCAGTTGATGGGTTGGTTGAGGCTCTGTTCTGTCCAAGTTATTACTCTTAAAGGCTTTTTGATTTTAGGTTATATAGATGCGCATTGTTGGCTGTGTTGACCTTGTTGTTTACTGTTTTACCATTTTATATGTTTCTAGATATCATGATGGCCCTGACGGTCCACATAGAACTTAGTTTCTATTATATATGAATTTTTGGGGTTTGTTGAATTTATTACAGGTTATGTTGACAAGGGCGTTGCTGGCTGAGGGCTTATTTTTAAGTCAGATATACCTGTTTATTTTCTTGATTTTGTGGCTAGTATTACACTTGTTGCATAGCAATCTAATATGAATCGGTATCAAAGTCAAGTGTGGCATCAGGTGCTAGTTGCATCCCCAAGTTGGGTGTGACAATACTAAATTGAGAGATTCGCTCACTGAATATAATAAAAATATTACAACAACTTATAGTGCATTATTTTCTCTATTTTCTATGATAACACTTTTATAATTGTATAACAAAAATCTATATGTTGTTAGTTGCGCGAAACTTAAAACATTTATATCCACGATTCATGTCAACTTTCATTTTAATTTCCTTGAAGACAAAACAGTTTGTCGAAACTAGATTGAACCCTTAAAGATACATTGTTTTGTCCATTCTTCAATCTAATGAGTTATTGACTAAATTTTAAAAATTGGTGCTGCCCTCTCACCTAATAAAATGAGTGTATTATGTCAAGGAACGTCAGTGTTGGCTCTTCATGTGCTTTTTCTTATTCTTGTGAAAATACGTATATACAAGAGCACTTTCTCAAGTACTTTATTTTTTTGGCTAATTTTGAAATCTAATAATTTTTTAAAAGTACAAGTATCGAGCAGTAATTTCGCCAAAGTTATTAAATGGTGAATGATAAATTACTAATTGAAGGAAACTTAAGTGGTACTACCTCAAGTCAAAGTGCATCAAAAATATAAACTTTATAAAATAAATAGTTAAGATTAGTATCAAACTCATAATACATTTAATATTACAAATATATTTTAATAAATTCTTACACATAAATATATATTTCGCATAGGAATTTGGGTTCTGACATTCCAAAGTTACACTCGCCCATACCTCTAGTCCAAATTATAATTTTTGCACATTATTTGCAAAAGACATTGAATGTTATTTTAAATATTATCAATTATGTTGAACATATATTTTATTTTGTTGAAGCGACTAATATGTAGGATCAGAGAGTAATATGTAAAATTTAAGTTTCGTTATTTAAAACTATATATATATATAAATTAATCAAATACATAGCGACTGTGATTATAATATCCAGTCTCAGAAAACACCAGACACTAGCTGAAGATTTGCAAATTTATCGAGATTCAACACGTACAGAAACACCCTAAACCCTTGAATTTTCACCCCGACCATCTCGATAAGTTTTAAATAGGTAAATAAATTTACCCAAGATTTCAAAATACAAATTAGATCATTTTTTCATAAAATTAGGGGTTGACTGTTTCATTAAGACAAATGAGTCTTGATTGTTCTTTAGTCAATATTGTAGTAGCGTTTGAACAATTACTATATTTTTCAATTAAAACAACTAAATATGAGAAAAAATAAAGGATATTTTGTTGAATTGACGTTAATATAAGAATGGGTCATAGTTGAAAGCTCATAGAAGAAGCGGAAAATCAGGACAGAATATGGGTTTATTTGAAGGAAGGAACTACCTCTTAAGGTGAATTTTTACCTCTGGAGGGTGTGGAAAAGAAGAATTTCTACATATGATAATTTAAAGAGAATGAAATCCATATAGTGTCAAAATGTTGGTGTTATGATACAAGGGAGGAGAAAACAATGACACAAATTTTTCTAATAGGCTCCGTAGCCTATCTTTGAAGGCAATTTGATGTTTTTGCAAGAATACACACTGAGAAAATGCATCTACAATAATTAATAACTGCATGGTGAAAGCACAATGCCCTCACCAAAATTACAAGGGATATATGAAGCAATATCGACAATAATCATGTGGACAATCTGGAAGAGGAAGAATAGTATTAAATAGGTAGAAAATACTTCTCTTAGTGGAATGGTGATGCAAATACAAGATTTGGTCAAGAAAATGGTGGAAAGTGTACACCCATTGATATACTTGGAGACAAGTTTTTAGCCTGATATAGTTAAGAAACTTAAGTCTTACAAATCAAAGTTTCATTTTCACAGTATAATCTAAAAAATTCTAGATACATAAGTTGAAGAATAAAACGAATGGAGCATCTAAAGAAAATTCAAGGAAAGTTGAAGTAAGAGAGCCGCCACCTAAGCTTCATCTGGTCATGAAGGCAAACAAAAATGAGGTCAGAGTTAAATGGAGGGAAATAAGAAACATTCAAAAAGAAATTAGGGCTTGCTTACTAGAGATTCATGAGCAAAGAACTCCAAGCTTCGGTCTTCAGTCCCTTGGGGTTGAGCCTCGACCACCTACACAGAAAACCTACACAGAAGCATCATAGATCAATTGATAAATGGATAAGAGAAAAATAAAAGAAGAGAAGGGGTATCAGATAACAGTGAAGATGATAGACAGAGCTTACAGCATTGTAAGAAGGGTTCGAGCTTGAAAATGACCCAAAGAAGGAGTCAGAACAGCTGAAAATTCCTCTGACAACACACCGACATCTTAGGGAGGAGGAGGCAGATCAGGAAAGAGAGTACTAAGTACTCTCCTAAAATGAATAGATATAGTACCATTTTAGAAAATCTAGAGGCTTTGTTTGTTTTGACGGATTGGGCCTTGGGTCATTTTTAAATTTTTTGGTGTTTGTGTTAGATAGTGCGTGGAATGGATCTCCACTAATACATTATTTTTATTTACATGGGGCCCATTAAAAGTGGGCAACCCACCAATTTCTTTCTTTTCCTAACCTATTTATAGCCATGTCTTGGCATGGCAAAATACACACAAAAAAATTTCTCTTTCAGTCATCTATCTTTCTTTCTCCTCTGTTATTCTCTCCGTCTTATTCTGCTATATTTAGTTTATTTTACAATACATTATCTGCACGAAGCTCTGCTATTTATTCAAAGTAACAAAAGTGGTAAGAGTTTTATTTAATTTTAATTTTATAAAATGGCAAATATTTCCAAACTTGAATTTACTGCTCTTGATATCTCTGAAAAAGGCTACTCATCATGGGCACTTGATGCCGAAATTCATTTAGAATCAATGGGTCTGGCAGACACCATTAAAGATGACAATACGGCATCCAATCAAGACCGTGCTAAAGTCATGATATTTCTCCGCCACCATCTTGACGAGGGGCTAAAATTACAATATCTCACATTAAAAAAACTCCTTAAATTGTAAAAAAATCTAAATGAAAGATATGACCACCTAAAGTTGGTCATGCTTCCACAAGCTCGTCATGATTGGCTAAATTTGAGATTAATGGATTTCAAAAATATAACTGAATATAATTCTGCTTTGTTTAGAATTATAGCTCAATTAAATTTATGCGGAAAAGAGATCACTAAGCAAGATAAACTTGAAAAGACATACTCTATATTTCCACCCGCGAATATGCTCCTGCAGCAGCAATATCGCAAAAAAGAATTTAAAAAATATTCTGAATTACTTTCTCACTTTTTTATTGCTGAAAGACATAATGAACTATTAATGAAAAATTATGATAGTCGGTCAGTTGGTTCTTTGCCACTCCCTGAAGTGAATCAGGCAAATTATAACCAACGAGAAAGAGGTCATGGCCCCAGTCGTGGTCGTGGGCAAAGAAGGAATTTTAATCATGATATTCGGCTGGCATCGAGAAATGACCAGCAATATAAAAGGCATGGTAAAAAGCCAGAAGCTTTACCGAAGAATAATTCAGAAAGTGTATGTCATAAATGTGGAGGTGTGGGGCACTGATCGCGGACTTGCCGGTCGTCAAAACGTCCGGTTCAGCTATATCAGGCATCATTAAAGAGGACAGAAAATAATCCAGAGACAAATTTTATCTCTGAAGATAATATTGAGCCCATGCATTTAGATGTAGCTGATTTCTTTAATTTTCCAGACGAAAATATGAATATTGATAAGACTAATAATATGTACATATTTTTCTTTTTATCTGTATTAAATATGATGTTTGTATTTTCCTAGTCAATGAAAATAAATAAAATTTATGTAATATATCATGTGTTAATACTTATTTTATTTTTCATTGAAGAAAATATGGAAATGCCTCAAATCTTGTTTGGATCAATGATAAATCAAGAGGATATTTGTGTAATTGATAGTGGAACAACTCATGCTATTTTTAAAGACGAGAAATATTTTTCCAATTTGCTTAGAAGAAAAGCTAATGTTACTACAATATCTGATAATTCAAAAATGATAAAAGGCTCCGGAAAAACTACTATAATTCTGCTTAAAGGGACAAAAATTGTTATAAAAGATGCATTATTCTCTTCTAAATCCCCTAGAAACTTGTTAAGTTTTAAAGATGTCCGCAGAAATGGATATCATGTTGAGACACTAAATGAAATGACTATTGAATACCTTGGTATAACCAAAAGTGTCTCAGACCAGAAATATATTTTGGAAAAATTATCAACTCTGTTATCTGGCCTATATTATGCAAAAATTAGTGCAATTGAAGCACATATGATCATAAACCAGAAGTTTACTGATCCAAATATATTTGTGCTATGGCATGATCGAATAGGTCATCCCGGATCAATAATGATGAGACAAATTCTTGAAAATTTAACTGAAGATCCGTTAAAGAATCAAAAGATTCTTACAAATGATGAATTTTCATGTGCTGCTTATTATCAAGGCAAATTAATTGCCAGACCATCGATCCTGAAGGCTGGCATCGAATCTCCTGGCTTTTTAGAGCGTATACATGGAGATATATATGGACCTATTCATCCACCTAGTGGATTGTTTAGATATTTTATGGTTCTAATAGATGCATCATCTAGATGGTCTCATGTGTGCCTCTTATCATCCCGCAACCTGGCGTTTGTGAAGTTGTTGGCACAAATAATAAGATTGAGAGCACAATTCTCAGATTATCCAATTAAGACCATTCGCCTTGATAATGCTGGAGAATATACATCTCAAGCTTTTAATGATTATTGCTTATCAATTGGGATAAAAATTGAACATCTTGTTGCTCATGTTCATACTCAAAATGGCCTTGCAGAGTCATTTATAAAGCGCCTACAATTGATAGCAAGACCTCTACTAATGAAAATAAAATTGTCAATTACTGTTTGGGGTCATGTTATCTTACATACAGCAGCACTTGTACGTCTCAGACCGACACATTATAATAAATACTCTCCATCACAATTAGTATTTAGTCATGAACAAAATATAGCCCATTTAAGAATTTTTGGTTGTGCGGTATACTTACCTGTAGCACCACCACAATGTATAAAAATGGGCCCTCAACGAAGGTTGGACATATATGTTGGATTTGACTCACCCTCCATAATTCGATATCTTGAACCGTTGACTAGAGATTTATTCACTGCTCAATTTGCAGATTGTCGGTTTGGTGAAACACTTTTCCGACCATTAAGGAGAGAGAAAAAGGAATCCGAAAAAGAAAAAAAAATTGCGTGGAAAGTTTCATCGCTATCACATTTTGATCCACGTACTCACACATGTGAGCAAGAGATCCAGAAGATCATCCACTTACAAAAAATAGCAAATCAAATGTCAGATGCATTTACTAATTTGAAACGGATAACTAAGTCACATATCCCTGCAGTGAATGTGCCTATCCGGATTGATGTCCCAAAAGGACCATCTACAAGTATCATAGCTTCTGAATCTCAAACACGCCAGAAGCGTGGTAGACCACTGGGTTCAAAGGATAAAAATCCTAGAAAGAGAAGCGTGAAAAATAATAAAGATGATACTACACAAGAACCTCTTGAAGGAGGTCAAGATTTGAGTAATTCTGATATTCCTGAAGAAATCAGTGAACCCGAGACTCAAGTGAATGAAGAACTTTCAATAAGTTCTTCCGGTGATGAGATAAATTTAGATCGATCTAAAATCACGATTGATAATATTTTTGCATATAATGTTGCAATTAACCTCATGCAAGATAGTGAAAGTCTTGAGCCTAAATCCGTCGAAGAATGTCGACGTAGATGTGATTGGCCAGAATGGCAAAAGACAATTCAATCTGAATTAGACTCACTTGCTAAACGTGAGATTTTTGGACCTGTAGTCCGAACCCCTGAAGGTGTAAAACCAGTTGGCTATAAATGGGTTTTTGTGTGAAAACGAAATGAGAAAAATGAAATTGTAAGATACAAGGTACGCCTTGTTGCACAAGGATTCTCTCAAAGACTTGGGGTCAACTATGAAGAAACATATTCACCTGTTATGGGTGGAATAACTTTTCGATATCTCATCAGTTTAGCTGTACATAAAAATCTTGAAATACATCTAATGAATGTAATTACAGCTTACCTTTATAGTTCACTTGATAATGAAATTTATATGAAAATTCCAGAAGGATTAAAATTGCCTGAAACAAGTAATAAATCTCAGAAGATGTACTCAGTGAAATTGAAAAGATCATTATATGATCTAAAACAATCAGGGTGTATGTGGTATAATCGCCTTAGTGAGTACTTAATAAATGAAGGCTATATAAATGATGTCATTTGTCCATGTATTTTTATAAAGAAAACGGAATCAGAGTTTGTTATACTCGCCGTTTATGTTGATGACATTAATCTCATTGGAACCCCTAAAGAGGTCCAAAAGGCAATTGAATAGCTAAAGAAAGAATTTGAAATGAAAGATCTTGGAATAACAAAACTTTGTCTAGGTCTGCAAATTGAACATTTAGCAGATGGGGTTTTTGTCCATCAATCTGCCTACACTGAGAAAATCTTAAAAAGATTTTACATGGACAAAGCACATTCATTAAGTACTCCAATGGTTGTTCGATCACTTGAAGTGGAAAAGGATCAATTTAGACCTTCAGAAAAGGATGAAGAATTTTTTGGTCTTGAAGTACCATATCTTAGTGCTATTGGTGCACATTTGTATCTTGCTAACGCAACTAGACCTGATATAATATTTTCTGTTAATTTGCTAGCAAGGTATAGTTCATCCCCAACGCGAAGGCATTGGAACGGTATCAAATATATTTTGCGATACCTGAAGAGTACTATTGATATGGGTTTATTTTATACTAACAAAGGTTGCGTAGACCTTATTGGTTATGCAGATGCAGGTTATTTATCAGATCCATATAAAGCTCGATCTCAAACAGGCTATCTATTTACACACAGAGGAACTGCTATATCATGGCGATCTACAAAGCAGTCCATTGTTTCTACTTCTTCAAATCATGCTGAAATAATAGCAATTCATGAAGTAAGTAGAGAATGTGTGTGCTTGTCGATGATACAATTCATCAAAGAAAGATGTTGTCTAAAAAATGATGTTAAAGTACCCACAATTATATTTGAAGACAATGCCGCGTGCATAGCTCAATTGAAAGGTGGCTTTATTAAAGGAGACCGAACGAAACATATTTCACCAAAATTATTCTTCACACATGATCTACAGAAGAATGGTGATATTAATGTACAACAAGTTCGTTCAAGTGATAATCTTGAAGATTTATTCACAAAGGCGTTACCAACATCAACTTTTGAGAAATTAACATATAAAGTTGGAATGCGTCGTCTCCAAAATATCAAATGAAGTTTTCATCAGGGGGAGTAAAATACGCGCTGCACTCTTTTTTCCTTAGCCAAGGTTTTTGTCCCACTGGGTTTTTCTGGTAAGGTTTTTAATGAGGCAGCACTCAAGACGTATTACCAAATATGTGTACTCTTTTTCCTTCACTAGGCTTTTTCCACTAGGTTTTTTCCTAGTAAAGTTTGAACAAGACACAATATCTAGGATGCACAGAATAAATGTATATATTATTTTTTGTAAAGTGTTTTTATGAAGGCACATTACATGTGGACATCCAAGGGGGAGTGTTAGATAGTGCGTGGAATGGATCTCTACTAATACATTATTTTTATTCATATGGGGCCCACTGAAAGTGGGCAACCCACCAATTTCTTTCTTTTCCTAGCCTATTTATAGCCATGTTTTGGCATGGCAAAATACACACAAATTTTTTTCTCTTTCAGTCATCTATCTTTCTTTCTCCTCTGTTATTCTCTCCGTCTTATTCTGCTAAATTTAGTTTATTTTACAACAGTTTGGACTTTGTTCATTAATAAAAGAAAAAATAACATTTATACCTCAAAAAGGAAAAATATTTATCCTTAAATGCCCCATTACTTTCTTACCCCTTTTTAATTTTAAAATAACATAAATTTATTTTAAAATTCGTACGCTAACGTCATGTTGATGTTAGCGCCCACCCTACATGATACGGATAAGGTATCAATATATCGATGGAGTATCACAAACGATTAAGTTCAGTCCTATATGATATCGATATGGTATCGATATACCAACGGAGTATCACAAAGAATATATTTATTAATTTAGAGTTTAATAAATAAGATTGCGATTTTAATAATTTTCTCTTAATTGTTTTATTTTTATTTCTTAAAAAAAGAGTCCAATCCTATATAATACTGATAAGGTATCAATCTACCGATGGAGTATCACCGAGAATTAAACTCAATCTTATATTATACCGATATGGTATCAATATACCATTGAAGTATCACAGAGGATTATGTCATAGCAGTGATACAGACGTCAACATGACTGTCGTACGCAAAATTAAAAGGGAGAAAGTGGGATAAGAGGGTAAACAGTTTGGGCCATGAGTTTATTATGGGTAAATAGTTTGGTTTAGGTCCAATTTAAATAAATAATTTTACAATTGGGTCTATTTTGTGTAATTTTCCATTAATAAAATGGTTTTTGAACCCTGAAATTATATATATATGGGGTAGGTTTAAAAAAATGGCCCTTTATACATAATCATGATCATCTTTGGTCCTCTAAATATTTCAAAAGTGAGCATTTTTTTATTTTTATCAATGATATATTTAATAAATTCTGGATATATGATTTTATAGAAATTGTGGGAATACTTTTTTTAATAATAAATACTGAAAAAACGTCCCGCCACATCTAGGAATGAAATAATTTTGAAATACATCAAAAATATATGTAAAGTAGCATAAATTGTAACTCAAAGAGTTACATCTAATTTAGAAACGGATTACAATTAATTAAAACTACAAAAATAATACCTTCAAATGTGAGCTCATATTAAATTTCTTTTTTTTTTTTCACAATTCATGTTAAATCACAAAACCGGAATTTATTAAATATATAACAGAGATTAAATATAGATATTTCTGACAAATTTAAAGAATCAAAATCGCTCAAAAGTATATCTAAAAGAATTATTTTAAACTTACCCTCTAATATAAGAGGTATCATTTTTGTCATATTTTCTCAAGAAACATAAATGGCATATTGAATCTAATAATATACTGATGATGCGAGGAAGAATATAAATGTTTTGTTTTCACTAGAAAGCTTGGCAATCAACATTTCATTAAGTTGACCTACGTATTCATCTCTACTTGTTAAAGTAGCTTTATGGCTATGAACTTTGTAGAAATGATATTTCTGTGTAGTAATAAAAATACTTCTAGCATTTTTCTACCTTATTATTATTGTATTTGACAACTGTTTGTTTGACGATAATGTTATACATATAATAACTGTGATGGATCAATATGTTATCAATTACGTTTATCCTAAGAATTCAGCTTTTTTTCCAAGAAGTGATGTCATTTTGCATTTGCTTGAAAATTGTCACAATTCGAAATTCGGATGTGATGGCATTTGTCCATTTTCACCGGCTTAGACCCAACCTTGGCTCCTGACCCCAGATCGAAATGTTACGATTCACTCCGGTGTTGCTTGCTGGTGGAGGCTGGGAGTATCTCAACCAATGCAGAAATAAATGCAAAAATAGTTTTAAATTGGTAATTAAAAGACAATAGCGGAAAGTCTTAGTCAACTACAAAATCCCCACGGACTAGTTGTCACGTGTACAAGTCTCTAAATACAAAGATACCGAAATAATTACAAGTCTCAAAACATTGTCTCTCGAATAGAACAAAGTAAAAGTGAATAGGAACAAGAAAGATTGTCAGCATCAACAACTACCTCTCAAATCGCCTCTGAAAGCCTCGGATGGAAGGAAAAAGATCTGAATCACTGCCCGAGCTCGAAACCTACAAAAGTGTAGATAGCAAAGAGTGAGTACCACCGACACGGTACCCAGCAAGCGAACAACTAAGACTATGCTAAGCTAGTAAAATACACGTACTCCTGTCTTACCATCCAACCCCACATACTACACCTGCATAGAAATCAATTCATTCTAACAATTTTGTAAAGACTCGAAAGGTCATTTTTGATATTTTTAATAAAATTATCATTTTACCCCTCTCGCCAGTTGCCACGAGCCACTTTTGGTTGGGTCTAAAGGTTAGTTTTTAAAATCTTGTGAAAAGTTGAGGTTTTGCTTAAGAAATGGATTTTAAAGGTTTAAGTTACCAAATTTTGAGTTTCGAAGTCATTTAGAGTTTCGAGCCTCAGAATAGAATTCCACTATTTCCATCAGTTTTGAAATATGGAAATTGGTCTAGGAGAGTTTTCAGAATCATATTTGGAGTTAAAACGTGGAATTTAGGTCCGAAGATAGAAATTGAGTTGAAGTTTGATCCAAGTTTGACTATGGTCAACATTTGAGATTCGAGTGGTCAGATTGGATTTCTGATGGTTCTAATTATTTTTTAAGGTGATTCTAACACTAGAAATGGCTTCATTATAATTTTTAGAGGTCCCGAGGGTATTTTGGGTAATTTAAGTGTCGAAACTAGTTTAGTTGTGAATTATCGGATTTCAGATCAAAGAAGCCTCAAATTTGAATTCTAAATATTCCATTGAGTCCTAAACATCAAAATTAGTAGGATTTCATATATGGTTTGTGTATATGGGATTCCGAACAAACTTCGAGTGTCCGATTGGAGGCTTGAGTTGGGACTTAGCTCATTTTGCTGGTGCTGATACAGGGTACGCTTAAGCGGACCGGTTTTTCTTAACCAAGACCCATCACTTAATCTTAGGGACTCACTTTGGCGGGGGTCTAGTCGCTTAAGCGGCATCTGAGAGGGTTTAGGCGAGATTTAAGGTGTTTTCACTAGTTTTAACATTTCCAAGCTCGGTTTAGGCGATTTCTTTGAGATTTTTCAAGAAACAACTCTTGGATAATGTATTTCTAACATTTTTCTTAATTTTCATTGAATATTTCTGAATTTTTACTTCAAATTGTGGATTTCAAATTGGAGATTTTTGGATTTTCCTGAACATGAACTTTTGAAGGAGAAATGGGGATTTCGAACTCGTTTTAACCTCATTTTTGAAATGGTTTTCACCATTAGATTTCTAATTACTTGAGGAATATTTTCATCTAAGAATAATCAGATTCCTTGTGCGATTCCCGATATGAGATTTTTGACCATTTTACCATTTTCATCCAAATTGCTTCATTTTAGTGTCAATAATTTTAAAATGTGATTGTGAGTCTATATTTTATTAGATTGTGATGATTTGGAGTATCACCGGAGGGGAAAAGCTTTGAGTTCGAATTGTTCGTGACTTTTGACTAAGGCAAGTGGAATTCTAATATTTGTTAAGTATGTTGAACCTTATATTTTCCTATGTGAGGGGACTAGGGTGTGTTAGGTCATTAGATTGAATTGAATTATATGATTTGAAGTGTGATAGTGGAATTTGAGTAGGTGATAGTTTAAGTGTTGTGAATTATGGGACATTGATCTATTATGTGATTGTGGATTATATGATATCATATGTGAATGTTATCCTGCTTCACTCATTAATTGTGCATATATTTTATCTGTGATGGTTGAGAACTGATATGAGTGAGGTACTGGATATTGGGATCGAGGTTTCTAATGGTCAAGGTAATTTTTTGAGGTTTCTTTCAGCAGTCGAGGTCTTTTCCTACAGATATTATGGTCGAGGTCTCTTTCGGCAAATATTGGCTGAGGTCTTTTTCGACGGATACATGGTCTATGTGAGGCCCCCATGGGTTCCAGTCTAAGGTGATCAGCAGATGTGTATCGTAGAACAGACATGATTCAATATTATCTGCCATTGCATTTGCATCTATTTCATCCTATGATTGATTATGATTTGAGATTTTCTGTGTTGCCTGAGTATGGTGGTGAGAACAGCTATGTGCTTTCTACTTGTGGACTATCTAGTATTCTGGTATAATTGTGATATAAATTATATAGATTGGATTGTTTGAGTGCAGATGTGTAGTTGTGGAGGATTATGGTTGGGATGTCAACAATACATGTGTTCTGCATTACTTTACTTCGGGTTTAGTTTTTATTTTGATGAGTACCGTGTTATTGGTGTTCACCCTTTTTTTCTACATCTATGTAGGATCTAAGCACGGCATCTCCTACTCTTAGTATTTTAATTGATTTGGTCTGAGCTTCTGAACGCGTGAGAGGTAGTAGCTTGTTTCCTTCGGCAGACTCTCATTGTCCATTTACTTTATGTTTTATTCTACTTGAGGAGTGAGACATATGGACTTGTATCTTTTTTATTTCTATTGAAATAGTGGCTTGTACATGTGACACCAAGTTTTGGATAGTTTAGATTCAATTTTTTTCTTATCCTTATCTATATCATATTGGACTTTACATTTCCGATTTCATTTCCATTTACTTTGAATTGTTTAGACTCTTAGGCTGAATCGCCTTGGTGGGTTAGGCGAGTGCCATCTCACCCGATTTCAGATCGTGACAAATTGGTATCAGAGCCCCAGTTCATAGGTCTCACATGTGTACAAGCTCAGTCTAGTAGAGCCTTGAGGATTGGTGCGGAGACATTCGTTACTTATTTTCAAGGGGCTATAAAGACTGTTAGGAAATACATTCACCTCGTGTTTCTCTATTATGCATCCTTGATCCGATCAAATTCTTATCATTTTACCCCTTCCTCTCTCTTATAGCGATGACTCGTGCTTGGTTCTACGTGTAAGCAATTGAGGTGTTATTTTTTGGTGTTAGTGTCAGATCAAACATGGAGGTGGAAGTGATATAATTATAAGAAAGATGTGTAGTCAGACTTAGAATGCTCTGCGACACGAAAGAGATGAGGTAGGTAATGAGTGGGTGATTTTTACTCATTTGGAACTCTTTTCTTATGCCTTAGTGTTGTTAATCTAATGGTTGAGGCTAATTATCCTTTGAATTATGCTTATTTCAGGTATTTGTGTCTTACAATGAGTTTTGATGGAAAACACAAGAATTAAGGAAAAAGTGAGCAGAAAACAGTGCATATTGAGCCTCTGATGTCGGTTAAGCGAAAGTCAGCTGCAGTCAACAGGTCACTAAAGTGACCATGCAGAGTTCGCTTTAGCGAACTGGTCAACATGGTCATCCTTCGCTTTAGAGATCAAGACCTCTCCTTAGCGAGGTCCACTTTTGCGCATTTGAAGTCACTTTAGCGACTACCGGCTAGAGTGGAAGGGCTGTTTTGGAATTTTACACCCTTGGACCCCAAATTCTCTCAAAAGCTGTTGGAAAACCCATGGAAAATATATACCTTGAAAAACACTCTATAGCTTGGGCTTAGATTTTCATATCAAGTTTTCTACAATTCTCTATCGGATTGGAGATTGAATTCTTAATTGTAACTATTTTTATCCTTTCTTCATTTTCTTGTCTGTATTACATGAATTGTAGGTGTAATTATCACAATAGAATTGGGGTTTTGTGATAGAAATAGACAATTGATTGGGTTGTTGATTTTATTCTTTTGCTTTTGCAATTAATTGAATATATTCTCATTTATGAATTGGGTCTTTGATTATTTAATCAATTTCATGTTTTAATTGCTTTCCTATGGATTTGATTATTCCTTCGACTTACCCATTACTTCTATTGAGCTTGAAAGAGTTATTGAGGTTAGGAAAAGTTGATTAGTGCATAATTTGAGATTTAGCATCTCATAGTTTGGGTTTTATCTTGAAATAGTTTAATACATGCATTGCCTATGTTAAATCTATTGGATTGTCACTCAATTGGGTTTGTAAGAACTAATTGAAAAATATTTGCCTATATTCGAGAGGAATAGGTGGATAACTTAGACTCTAGGCATATATGATTTTATCCATGAATAATTGAGATTGTATGTGATTAAGGTGCAATGGATCATATGAATGACAATTGACTTTCCATTCCCCAAATTTCCTTTGATTCCTTGCTTGGAAAGGCCTTTGCCCTTGTATCCATGTTCCCTTTCCCTTATCCTAAATTGTTACTAAAATCTTCATATTATAATTGTATTATTTATTTCGGGTTCAAACTAGTGGTTTGTAATTCTTTATTTCTGCCTACACATTGTTCCTTGTGGGATTCGATTCCGACCTTACACGTTGGGTTTATATTTCTAGAAACTGCCTACACTTTGAATTATAAAGGTGTAGTTGAGCATTATCAAAAATGACGCCGTTGCCGGGGAACAATTTGGCGTATTGAATTGATTTAGAATTTTTAGTTTACTTGTTTCTATCCAAATTGTGAATATTTGTTTTTGTTTTGTTTCTATGGCTTCTTGTGAAGGAACAACACTTGGTGGTTCTAACCTCTGTCGTGATGACCCATGGCCTTGTTGTGGAAAACTTCATGTTGGGGATTGAGTTGTAGAAGTTTCTCTTGATGAAGAGATGTGTGAAAAATTGGGTGTGGTGAGGCAATCTTGAATCATAATCTTAGCCCAAAAGATTGGACATGGTGTGAAGCTACAACATCTAATGATCAAAATGAGGGATGATTTCTAGAATTTGCACCTAACTCGATGCAATGAAATGATTCAACTTTAGTTTGAAAATTGCGACTTTGAAGGCCAACGTAAGAACAAGAATTGGAGCATGTCATGCTCCTCACCAAGTGGTAAATAATAGCAAATGGGAGTTGGAATCTCAAGAAGAAAGGGTTGTGCTTGACATTGGTGAAATCTTGGGTGTTTGCAATCAAACCAAACCAATAAAATTCCAAGATGCCGAAATCAAAGAAATAATATTAGAGTTGCAAGAAAAAGGAGAAAAGATCATATATGGCAATTCTAGTTCATTTGAAAGTGATGGTGTCATTAAGTTGAAGGCCAAAAAATATGAAGTTCGATGTTCAAATGGCCTAGTGACTCTATCACTCTTGCCCAATGCTCCTCCACAAAAACATAATGTGAAATTGGGTAAGAAATTCAAGTCTTCAAAGTGGAGAGATCGAGTGAGGTTCTTATGCTCTCATGTTGTCCCCATACTTTTCGAAGAAAACTTGATTTGAAGTTGGGGAGAAGGTTCATTGCCTCGAAGTGGAAACATAAAGGGTGATGAAACCGGCGTCGCACCACGATGTTAAATTGTGCGCTTGATGGTAGGCAACCCATCCGTATCCAAAAATTCTAAATTCTTAGTTTAATTTTGAGCTTTTGATTTTTAGAATAGATTAGGATTTTATTTTTGACTAATCCTCATAATTTCAAAGTGTTTTGGGGTGTTTTGAACAGGTTAGGAAGCAAACATTCGGTTGGAATTGAAGTTAGGGTGTTACTACCTTGAAAATGGGAATTGGGACACTTTTTGAAAGCTGAAGATCACCAAAATACATTGGGCGAGTCACTGAAATGGATCTGAGATCGCCGAATTTGCCAGAAAATTGAGTGCAGGAGACATGCTCTGATATCGCTAAAGCGAAGGAATGTTCTCTTAAGTGATGTCCGCAAAAAGGCACCCTCTCACTAAAGGAACATCGCTAAAGGAGAGGGTTACTCGCTAAAGTGAATAACAGTTCTCATTAAAAGTTTACGAAAGTAAATTCATGTCGCTTAAGCGAACACCGAATTTCCAGCATTCTTAAAAATGAAGTCAAAAGGCCAAGGGCCAATCAAAGAAAGATTTTCTCTTCATCTCCTAAATCATGTCCAAATACTCTTCAGACTTGTGCATCTTCCTTGTGAAAATACAATCTGGTAATGTTCTCATTTTTCTTGCATTCTTCAAATAGTAATACTTATTGACATTTCTACCTTGCTTTAAATTATACTTGATGAGTAATGTTTGGGATGGAAAAGTGCATAATTTAGTTTTATGATTTAACTATGTGAAATTGATTTGCTACTTGTAAATAGCTTGAATTTGTGTTGAATTATAAAAGTGGGGAAGTCTTGAGTACCCATTTGTGTTCAAAATAATGTGATTATATTCGACCCACCATGTTCTTGATAAATTATTTGTGAGAGATTAGAATTAATTTATGGAAGTTGTGTGATGATATGTTTCCAATTGTGAGCTAAATGTTACTTATAATTGCATTTGAACTAGTGTTGACTGAATTTTAGTGCAAAGTTTAGTGCTTGAACTGATAATCTTGTGTGGGAGACGAAGAGTCGCTTAAGCAAAAAGTTTTCCGCTAAGCGACCTAGATAAAGCGAAGTCTGATCGCTTTTGCGATTCCCTGCGACATCTGGTCACTTTAGCGATGTCCGCAAAAGCAAACTTCTATCACTTTTATGACATCAGAGACAGGTTTGCATATTTTCTAAATTTTGAGAACAGTCTCCAAAGGTTTCGTAATTGATTTTTAATTCTTTTCTTTGACTTCCACCAATCGTATTCTATTTTTTAACACATATTTCTCATTGTTTCATGCTATTGTGATTTTTTTAGATTTTTTAAAAAGATAAAATGGCACACCACCTCATCGATGAAGTGGACGGAGATGAGGAATTTGATCAAAATAGGTTCACTTCTGCTCAAGCACAGGAAATCTACTACCAAGAATTGGTGAGAAAGAAGTTATTTCTCATAAGAGGAATTTCTCTTGATAAGGTCCCTAAGAGTCTCCCCGTATTCTATACAAGACTCGGAGCCTCAGGTTGGATATGCTTTGCTGCCGAGCCTTGCAAGGCCAATAAAAAATGGGTAAGGGAGTTTTATGCAAACCTCATGGTAACAAACATGGCCTCTAAAGTGTTGATCGTTAGAGGTAAGGTTGTGAACTATATCTCGGAAGCAATCAATGAGGTGTATGGGCTGCCGAACTATTATATTGAACCCTTCAAGGCAAAGGATTGTGCATCCGGTGGCTGGTTAGTCTCAAAGTTGTGCCTGGACAAGAATGTGCCTTGGGCTATTTTAAAAGCCGGCATCACACCGATCGAGTTCATGGCAGAAGGTAGGAATTGAATGTCTATTGTATGTAGCCGAGTCTCTCCTAGTGGAAACACTAGAAATATTCCAATGTTGAGAGAGAAAATTGTGGCTTGCTTACTTGATGACATACTATTGAATGTAGGCCACTTGATCGTTAATAAGCTCTGAGAGTTCAAGTTTCAGGATAGCTCCTCCCTCATGTTTCCTTCCTTTATTACAGAATTATACAGACGATCCAAAGTTGAGAAGGAACTGAATGATACTTGGGTAAGTCCCTGGGCTCCTATTTTCCCTTTTAAATCTTGAGGTGAAGGAACCTCCACAAAAAGCAAAAGGCGGAAGATAGGCTCTGAAAAGTTGGTGAGCATTGAGGAGTGTTCTACTAAACTATCATCGGTAGGACATTTGAGACATTAGCCGATGAGTTGAGGGTGGTACGAGAGTTAGTTAAAAACCTACCTCAAGGGTCGGATGAGTCATCTGGAGGACCTCATTTCTTTGTGCCACAAAAGGACTTTGATATTTATTTAGAGGAACAACAAAAACAAAAAGCTCAATTATCTAGTTTGGAAAAGGCTTACACCGACTTAGCTCTTATGGTGAGTTGAGTCGGTCCCATTAAAAGATGAAGAAAGGAAAAAAAGAAGAGATAAGTTTTTCACCCAAATGTGGAAAGGGGTGAAAGGGATATGGAAGGCCTTGAAGGGAAAGGATCCACTTCCCTCATCGATATAGGATGAGAATGCTGACATACTTACAAAGTGGTCTAATGATGATGCTGAGGATGTGAAGGATAGCGAGGCCATTGAGATTGAGGAGGAGTGATGCAGCCCACGGATTCCTTTTGTATTATCTTTGATATTTTCTTATGTATACTATGAGGACAAAGTGATGTTTTTAGTTGGGGGTGCTCCACTTTGGGTTGTTATTGTTATCTTTGATTGTTATGGATTGATATTTTAATTTTCCTTATCAGGCTTGATTTTGATTATGATATTATGTTGGATTGGTTTGTTTAGTTTTCATTTGTAGCATGTATTTTTTTTATTCAGTATAAGACTTGAAATGACGTTGTCCAATGATAGATAGAGTGATGACTTTTTTAAGGACAAATTATCATGGTTGTATGAGTGTTCTTTTTGCGTGCACGGTGAAGTCTAAGTAACCATTGTGTTCCTTTGAGTAGGAATGTCTGAGTACCCGAAGCTAATGAGAATTTGGATTGTCCTTGATGAAGTCTGAGTAACTGTAACATTATTGACCTTGTTAGAGTTTAATGTGAGATTGTGATTTGTTTGGTACCAATAGATTTAGTCAAACATTGTAAATTGTGAAATGAGCATACCCCTCCTAAAAATTTTGTGTGAAAGGTGATGTTTAAAATTGAATGATGTGGTGACAATGCTTGGACTCCTTTGGTGACTCTTTACTCATTAGGTGGTGAATGTGAAAAATGAATCATTTGGTCTTGACTAGGAAGTGAAATGAATCCGTTCAAAATAGTTTGCATGTTATGTGTGGTGAATCGTTGAAATAATTCCTTGTGATCATTTGTATTAGCTAGAACTTGCCTGGTTATTCTTTGAATGTTGGCCTTGATTGAATTTGGTTGGAGAGATGATCTTAGGCTTTTTTTTATAATTCTTGATAGTCCACTTGACCTAAAAAGCCTACCTTTGCACAAATAAATCCCTAGTTAACACCTTTGAACCTAAATCCTTTTCTTGGCAACCTAATTACAACCCTTTCCCATTTTTCAAAATATAACCCTCTTTTAAACCCTTTCCTCTTTGAACATGGAAATTATGTGAATTGAGGCTAAAAACCTAAGTTGAGGGTGTTGGTGGAAACTCATAGAGGTGATGTTAATCACATGAGGGCTTGAAATTGAGCAATAAGATAATTGAATCAAAGAAAAGAGAAACAAATGTTAGTTGAAAAAAAATGAAAGAAGAGATTAAAAGAAAAAAAACTTCCTCCAAAGTAGAAAAAGAATGTTGCTTGTATGGGGCATCAAGAGTGGAAATAAACTTTTTGAAAGTGCATCGATGTGAAAAACTAGAAAAGTATGAAAAATGATGTGTTGTAAGTAGTTCAAGGAGGGAGTAATCACTTATACCTAAATGTTATCCTAACCTTCCGTAAACCTATATTACAAGCTTGTTAAAAGTCCTTTGTGATCTCCAACCAATTGATTTTGAGCCAATGATGATTGAAAATAAGAGCAAGACTATGGTGTGGTTCTTATGTTCATGAGATATTTTTGTGAGTGTGAGTGTGAGTGTGAATGTCTTTGTCCCTTGCTTTGTAAATAAGTCATAAGTGTTTTGGGACCTTCATTCTTATGAGGGCATGCAAATTAGGATGGATTGGTGATGTTGATAGATTCTAAAGTTGAGTCAAGGGAGTTTGTTTGGTTGACTAGTAGTTTTGGATCACTTCTTGAGAATTAGTGTTGTTTCTTGATCATTCTTAGTTGAAAGTATGTATGAAATTGAGAGAATTGATTGGATAGAAGTGCACATGCTTGTTTACTAATTATTGGTACCAACCAAAGTCATAATCATTATTCTAAATTGGAGTGTACGTGTTGTGTTTAATTTGATTACCTCTTGTGGTTTTGATTTTGTTTGGATTGAGGACAAGCAAAGTTTCTAATTGGGGTGTTGATGAGTGGGAGATTTTCACTTATTTAGAGCTCTTTTCTTATGCCTTTGTGTTGTTAATATAATGATTGAGGCTAATTATCTTTTAAATTATGTTATTTTAGGTATTAATGGCTTACAAGGAGTTTTGATGGAAAATATAAAAACTGAGGAAAAGTGCAGAAAACAGTGCATACTGAGCCTCTGATGTCGCTTAAATGACCAGAGGCTCGCTTAAGCAAAAGTCAACTATAGTCAACAGGTCGCTAAAGTGACCACGCGGATTTTGCTTTAGCGAACTGGTTAACATGGTCATCCATCGCTTTAGCGAGCAAGACCTTGCTTTAGCGAGGTCCGGTTTTGAGCACTTGAAGTTGCTTTAGCGACTGTCGGTTAGAGTGAAAGGGCTATTTTGGAATTTTACACCCTTGAACCCCAAATTCTCTTAAAAGATGTTGGAAAACCCATGAAAAAGGTATCTTGGAAGGTATCCTATATTACACACAGCAAGAACACCTTGAAGAACAATCTATAGCTTGGGCTTAGATTTTCATAGCAAGTTTCCTACAATTCTCTATTGGATTGGAGATTGAATTCTTAATTGTAACTATTTTTATCCTTTCTTCATTTCTTTGATTGTATTGCATGAACTGTAGGTGTAATTATCACAACAGAATTGGGGTTTTGTACTAGAAATAAACAATTGATTGGGTTGTTGACTATATTCTTTTGCATTTGCAATTAATTGGATATATTCTCATTTATGAATTGGGTCTTTGATTTTCTAATCATTTCATGTTTTAAATGCTTTCCTATGGATTTGATCATTCCTTGGAATTGCTCAGTACTTTAATTGAGCTTGAAAGAGCAATTGAGGTTACGAAAAGTTGATTAGTGCATAATTTGAGGTTTAGCATCTCATACTTCTGGTTTTATCTAGAAATAGTTTAATCCATGTACTGCCTATGTTAAATCAATTGTACTTTTACTCAATTGGGTTCATAAGAACTAATTGAGAAATATTTGCCTATATCCGAGAGGAATATGTGTATAACTTAGATTCTAGGTATATATTATTTTATCCGTGATTAATTGAGATTGTATGTGATTAAGGTGCAACGGATCATATGAATGACAATTGACTTCCCATTCCCCAAATTTTCTTTGATTTCTTGCTTGGAAAGGTCTTTGCCCTTGTATTCGTGTTCCCTTTCCCTTATCCTAAATTGTTGCTAAAATCTTCATATTATAATTGTATTATTTGTTTCGGGTTAAAACTAGTGGCTTGTAATTCTTTATTTCTTCAATCGCCTACACATTATTCCTTATTGGATTCGACCCCGACCTTACACGTTGGGTTTATATTGCTAGCGATCGCCTACACTTTAAATCGTAAAGCTATAGTTGAGCGTTATCATAAGGTTGTGATTTAATGATTCATTTTGAGGTTATGGCATTGGAAGGTGAACAATTTTTAAGAGACTCCATGAATATCTTATCCCATCCGGTTAGTTATTCAGCAACAAAACATAGCTTGGTGGGCTTATTCGATATCTGAAGTAGATTGACAATGAAAATGGTATAATTAGGGGAATGAGTATGCGGTGAGCACTGTGACTTTGGGGACTACAGACTATGAAACTCATCATAAAAGGATAGATTGCATGGTGTATGATGATGGTGATGTTACTTTAATCGAGACTAGAATTTCTATTGTAAATTTATAGAGTGAGTGTATATCAAGAAAGTTTATGACACGTCTACTGCCAGGATACCTTTGTTTTCTTAGATGAGTTTATGGGTTATGTTGCTTCTGCTATCAACCTGGCTTATGGAATGGTGCATATCACTTCTGGCCGGAGACTGAAATGCTTTGGTAATATTTTGTAGCTATTTAATGGGTATAAATGTGCGAGCTATGTGCGTACGGCCTTCTCAATGGATATGATGTAATATAGTATGGTTTTAGAGGATATTCACGGTGTGGTACTAGTGATTCATGGAAAAAGAGACATATATAGAGTTATCAGCTATTTCACCTGTTTGGGTAACGAAGTTCCATTCTCAGTTGCATTCTTAGTTGAGAAATCAAGCAGTAGTTCCTATGAATGCTTGGATTAAGCATTATTTATAAGGAAAGTTATAGTGGTGGATCGAGTGAATCGATCTTGTTCTGTCTCTTCGATAAGGTGTGACATTTGAGTTAACATGGTTAAATTGGGGACTAGTGACCTTATGATAAGCCAAAAAGAGTAGACTAATATTGAAACGACAAGTTTATAGGTAAGGAAAGTCCCAACAAGTACACCTGTGTGAAGACAAGTAAGTATACCGAGGAGAAAGTACGTATGAGAATTGGTTTATTCATGGGATTTGACTGTACTACAAGCTTGAGGTATCACGCCAATGATAGTATTAACTTTGTGATGACAACAAGGGATTTTAACCATGGTAATAGAGTTCGAGATGGACTATGATTAGGGTGCAACTATGTGGTAATGGCTTTTGGTTAATGGGGTCCAGTATGATAATAACAACCAATGAGTATCGAAGGTCATGGTTATCACTACTTGATGAGTAGTGTAGATATATGGAAGGTGGTACGATGTGTTGGACATTACTCGAGTAGAATTGAGAAAGGTTTTAACTTATAATGGAATTTGGGGATGTAGTTTGGCCTTTGGAATAAGTTGAAGACAAGAATGGTTACAAAGATCACAAAGTTCAAGGATTTAATTAGGGGATGTTAGAGAGTTGGGTTCACAAACATGTGGCCTCATTTGTCTTGTTCTGGTTATAGAAATAGCACCTGATGTTCATCAATCGGGTTGAGTATGCTTTAAGAATGGAGTCCATGGACACTCAGCTACAACGTCGTGATAAGTTTTATAGAAATATTGAGTTTGATGACTGGAATGGTTTTGGTCTCCTAATGAGGGACATGGCAAGATCGACGTATAAGTGTTTAATAATAAGTTAAGGTATGTGATTGCATAAAATCTTTAAGGTATAGACTAATGCCGATTGATAAGGGGAGTAGTTTGCATGGTTGGGATAAAATTCAAGTTTTGCATCGTAATAACTACCTTCGTGGTAGTTGGTTTTCTTAAGATATGTCTTGGAAAGGTAAGGAATGATTAGTTATGTCGATTGTTGAGCAGTTGGAGGAACTTGAGCATGATTTGAGTATGGAGTTATTACTTTCGACTGTAAAAGAGTTCGGTGAATTCTTTATTTGAGAAGTTTGATTTAAGGTAAGAGGTAATACATTGTGGATGTTTGGCCAAGAAATAATGATGATAAATGAGTCAAGGAAAGGAACACGAGTCTGGTGTATCAAAGAGTTTAAGCATTTGGTATTGGGTCATGAGTATGAGTTAAGAATTTGAATTTTCTGACCGTATTGCACGGTGGATACAAGATAATAAATGCGAAGAAATAAGACCTCAGGTGTAGATCTCTAGGTTCAAAGTTGAAGGATGTATGGGTTTTTGCCTTTGAGTTCAGATATGACAATGCAAGATGGGCTGGTTGAGCACGACTATATAATAGGTCATCAACGACTTTCTGAAGGTTTGGTTTGGTTTTAGATTGGGTGACAGACAGTACGGTATTAAAGATTTTGTGTTTTATGTGGGGTTAGATTACTCAACTTATTGTACGTGACTTATGGGTGTGCTGCAGGAAGAGCTTATAGTTCTTTTTAGTTATTAAAGATTTCAAGTTGGATTAATACTACTCAGTTGATGGGACTACACAGATTATTGCGATGCGATACATATTCACCTGATGGTACATAGGGGTTGCATTCTCATGGTATACTGAAATGTCAAGGTGACCAAGAATTTCTCTAAGTTTTGGCATGAAGTACATGATGGTTGAATAATAGTTGAAATTTGGTAAGTGTAAGATTATGTGGAATTGATATTGGTCATGCTTTAATAGTTCTATCTTAATGGAAGGGTACTATGAGGTTTGAAACTTGGAATATAGCAATTAGTTGAGATCTGTACCTATCATGGGATGCTTAAATGGAAGGAGAGAGGTCAATAGTTCAAATTTTCGGAGACCACAATGTGTTTCTAAGAGGACCTTGAGACTAGTGACAATTTAAGAAGTAAAGTAACTAATCGGTGTGACTATGACGTTCTGGTAGTATTGAGAGTGTGGGCTTCTGTGAAGGACTATAAAGAGTATGAAGAAGTTGATAAATCAAGTATGCCTACGATGGTTATAGGACCAGGATGGTTGATTGTGAAGCCAGACTGATGGGAATGTGTGGTATGGATACTATGGAAGGAATATCTTGTATCATTCGACTTCGGTTCTGTACATTCTTATGTGACCACCTATTTTGTTTCAGACATGATTTTGGAGTATGATTCCTTGTGTATGCCCATGCGTGTTTTCATTTCCTTGGGTGGATTCCTAGTGGTGGATCGAAGGTACCGATCCATGCCCTTTTGGTAGGGTAAAATGCTTGCCCAGGTATGGCCAGTTAAGATATAGTGGATTTGGTGTTGCTTTGGAGAGATTGAAGCTTTTTGGAAATTTTACAAGTATCACCTTTCTTATGAGGATTTATGAAAGGGTTACCATATATATTTGCATTGACTGGAAGTCTTATTGTACACCTCGTCATCAAATTCATGTTCCAGCTATGTATAATTGAATATGATGGGTTGTTGGGCCTAGTGCTACCGCACTGAAGGGTTATTTACAATTACAGCTTCTGGTTTGACAATTTTGATGATGTTTTTTGAGGTTCTTTGTGCTAGGGGGTATCTCTCGCTAGATGGTTATGTGACCATTTCATTCTTTGGTTCAGATATATTTGATTTCCCCTTGATGAGTATCTGATGTTTATGAATCAGATTTGTATGGCTTAGACTTGTGGGAAGGTTTGGCTGTGAAAATAGAACTTTGCTAGAGTCTATAATGGTTCGTATGTTATGAGTGGTTGGTGGTTGATTCAGGCTTACCTCTGATTTTAGTGAGTACGAGTTCAGAATTCTCCCGTGGTTATGTGGAAAAAGGGTTGATTCTAATGGTTGTGCTGTGATTTAGAGAGTTTCGGTTCAGGTTTGATTCAAGGATTAGCCTGTGGCTTGGTAAATACTCCTGGTTTGTAGATTTTTCAATTTTGATTAAGAAATTCAATTTTGATAGTTGATCCTAATGATATGTTTTAAGGTTGAGTTCACTTGGGAGGAGGCAAATACCGAACTTAGAGGTTACACCTCAGACTCTTGGTAGCATCGAGTATCCTTCTTTCTTTTACTTTATGTTCGAGGATGAATATAATTTCTAGTAGTGGATGATGTAATGACCCAGAAGGTCATTTTCGATATTTTTGAAAAATTTACCATTTTACCCCTCTCGTCAATTACCACGAGTCACTTTTGATTGGGTCTAAAAGTTAGTTTTTGGAAATCTTGTGAAAAGTTGAGGTTTTGCTTGAAAAATGGATTTTAAAGGCTTAAGTTGCCAAATTTTGGGTTTCAGAATCATTTGGAGTTTTGAGTCTCGGAATGGAATTCCATCAATTCCATCAGTTCCGAAATATGGAAATTGGTCTAGGAGAATTTGACTTTGGTCAACATTTGGGGTTCAAGTGCTCAGATTGGATTTCTGATGATTTCAATGGTTTCGAGAGGTGATTCTAACGCTAGAAATGGCTTCATTATAATTTTTAGAGGTCCCTAGGGTATTTTGGGTGATTCAAGTGCCGAAACTAGTATAGTTGCGACTTATCAGATTTTGGTTCAAGGAAATCCCAAATTCCAATTCTGATAATTTCATTGAGTCAGGAACGCCAAAATTAGTAGGGTTGCATATATGGTTTGTACATACAGGGTTCCGAATAAATTTTGTGGGTCCGATCAGAGGTTTGAGTTGGGACTTAACTCATTTTGTTGGTGTTGATGCATAGTCCGCTGTAGAGGAAAAGGTTCGCTAAAGAGAACCTTTTCTTAAGTGAGACCCATCGCTTAAGCAAAGGGACTGACTTAGGCAGGGTTCGCGAAAGTGAACATCCGCTAAAGCAAAAGTCCAGTCGCTTAAGCGACATCTGAGAGGGTTTAGGCGAGGTTTAAGGTGTTTTCACTATTTTTAACATTTTCAAGCTCGGTTTAGGCGATTTCATCAAAACTTTTCCCGATAAAACTCTTGGGTAATATATTTCTAACACTTTCCCTTAATTTCCATTTAATATTTCTGAATTTTTAGTTCAAATTGAAGATTTTTAGGTTTTCTTGAACATGAACTTTTGAAGGAGAAATGGAGATTTTGAACTTGTTTTAACTTTGCTTTTGAAATGATTTTCACCATTAGATTCTTGACTACTTGAGAACATTTTCATCTAAGTAATCAAATTCCAAGTTCGATTCCCGATATGAAATTTTTTATCATTTTACCCTTTTCACCCAAATTGCTTGATTTTAGTATCAATAGTTTCGAAATGTGATTGTGAGTCTATATTTGATTAGATTTTGGTGATTTGGAGTATCGTCGGAGGGAAAAAGATTTAAGTTCTGATTGTTCATGACTTTCGGCTAAGGCAAGTGGAATTCTAATCTTTATTAAGTATATTGAACCTTGTATTTTCCCATATGAGGGGACTAGGGTGTGTTGGGTCATTAGATAAAATTGAATAATATGAGTTGAAGTGCGATAGTGGAATTTGAATAGGGGTAGTTGTTTAAGTGTTGTGAATTACGGGACATTGATTTATTGTGTGATTGTGGATTATATGACATCATATGTGAATGTTGTCCTGTTTCACTCTTTACTTGTGCATATATTTTATATATGATGTAAGAAATGATATGAGTGAGGTACTAAATATTGGGACCAAGGTTTCTACCAGTCGAGGTGATTTGCCGAGGTTTCTTTTAGCGGTCGAGGTCTTTTCTGGCGGATATTATGGCTGAGGTATCTTCCGGCAGTTATTGGCCGAGGTCTTTTCCGGTGGATACATGATCTATGTGAGTCCCCCATGGGTTCCGATATGAGATGATCAGTGAATGTGTATCGTAGGATAGACACGCATCACAATTATCTGACATTGCATTTGTATCTATTTCATCCTGTGATTAATTATGATTTGAGATTTCCTGTGTTGCCTGAGTATGGTAGTGAGAACGGATATGTGCTTTCTACTTGTGAACTGTCTAGTATTCTAGTATTATTGTGATATAAATTGTATAGATTGGGTTGTCCGAGTGTAGGTGTGTAGTTGTAGAGGATTGTGGTTGGGATGTCAGGAGTACCTGTGTTTTGCATTGCTTTACTTAGGGTTTAGTTTCCATTTTTCTGAGTACTGTATTATTGGTGCTCACCCCTTATTTCTACATCTATTTAGGATCTGAGCCGGCACCTTCTGCTCTTAGTACTTTTATTGATTTGGGCTGAGCTTCTGGACGCGTGAGAGGTAGAAGCTTGTCTCATTCGACAAACTCTGGTCATCCATTTACTTTATACTTTGTTCTACTTGAGGACTGAGACATATGGACTTATATCTTTTTCATTTTTATTGAAATAGTGGCTTGTACATGTGACACCGAGTATTGATAGTTTAGAATCTATTTTTCGCTTATCCTTATATATATATATATATATATATCATATTAGCCTTAACATTTCCGCTTGCGTTTACGCTTTCATTTTCACTTAATTTAAATTGTTTAGATTCTTAGGCTGACTCGCCTTGGTAGGTTAGGCGAGTGTCATCACACTCGATTTTGGGTCATGACAAGTTCTAACAATGCAAGTACATATATCTCAATAATAGTACAACTCACGTCTTAGTTGAATCACAACAATCAATAATATAGATTACGGGAATTTCAGGGGTAAAACAGTCCATAGTGGCAGAAGATGTATGATGCAATGAAGTACAATGCAATGTCACTTATAGTGATGCATGTATGTCCTAATGATACATATTCGCTAGCTAGCAGGCCGGAACCCATGGGGGGCACACATGGACCATGTATTCGCCGAAATCATTTTTCTTCGGCACACATATCAATCGTCGGAACCATTCCCCTTCGACATTCTCAGAACCATTTTCCTTCGACATAATCATCTCTCGCCAGAACCATTTCCCTTCGGTATAATCCTCAAAATAATTTTCATATCAAAATATCGAAACCAATGCAAATAAGCAATGTCCATGTAAATAAAAATTATGGAATGATATAATCCATAAGTCACAACTCATATTATAATAACATAATCAAGTATCCACAATAAGCCAAAGGTCTAATCATATCAAACACAACATGTTAAATTATCACATTTGCCATTTATTACCCCATCCTTTCCTATCAAGTTCGAACGAATAATCAAATAGCCTCAAACCTCTTTTCGTTACTCCCCAGCACATAAGACACAAATACATGATCCTACAAATTTAAGTAAAGATTTAGAAATTCACTTGCCTCGAATTAACCCCGAACTATTCCAAAATCTGAGCTTTTCCCTTATGCCGACATTCCAATTCAATATAATATATTCAATTATGAAATCCCAATAAGAACATGAGTCTAACGACATCCAAATATTCATTTTTGAAAACCGGGCCGAAATTGGCCCAAAAAAACCAATTTCGAAAGCGAACAAAAAATTTAAAAAACTTTACATGAATACAATCCTTGAAGTATTTGAAATCTAATAGTGAAAACGGAATTAGATTTGAGCTTAAAATGAGCTCAAAATCATTAAAACATAAAAAAAACATGTTCTTGAAAAACCCTCAAAATCAAGGATTGAAATCGTGAATTAGAAGTCAAAATCAATATATAATTGACGGGTGATGGAAGATATAAGTTAAAGACACTTTACCCACAAGATTCCTTCGAAAACCCTCTTGAAATCCCCTTCTCCCAAGCTTACAAGGTCTAAAATAGAGGAAATGAGGGTTTTCCCCTTTTGGGGAATTAAGACACTATTTCATGCCCTTTCCTCTTCGCGAACGCGGACTAAAATTGTCGCGAATGTGGGCTTGCCTTAACTAGACCTTCGCGAACGTGGAGGCCAAGCAGCGAACGCGAAGAGTCGACTTCTTTCCTTCTGCGAACGCGGCCAAGGCACACAAATGCGAAGGTTCCCCAAACAACCCTCCGCGAATGCGGCCAGGACTCCTTGATCGCGGTGAAGGCAATCCCAAGCACTAGTTGACAACATAAGCTCTAAATCTCAAAATCTTGGAAATCAACACTCGAAATTTGTTCGAAATTCTGAGCACACAAACTTTATATGCTACCAAACTAATTTTGACGTTTCAGACTCAATGGAACCATCGAAATTGGAACTCGAGGTCTTCTTGACCCAAAACTCAAAAAGTTGTAACTAAATTAATTAAGGCTTCCAAAATACCAAAACGATCTCGGGACCTCCAAAAAGTCAACGAAAGCAACTTCAGGACCTAAAATCATCCCCTGAATTCAACGGAGTCATCGAAATTTCATTCCGAGCATCAAAACTCTAAAAGTTGACCAGAGTCAAGCCTTGGCCTAAAATTCCTCAAATTTCCAACTCAAGACTTCAAATCTTCATTACAACTACAAATATGATTCCATAAACTCTCCTAGACCAAATTCCACATTCTAGAGCTGCTGGAATCGACAGAATTCTGTTTTGAGACCCGTAGCTCTGATTGGTCCCAAATACCACTTTTGGACACTTTAAGCTTTTGAAAACTCAAAACCTCCCAAGTCGCAACCTTTTCGTAGAATTTTCCAAAACTAACACTCGATACCAATCAGAAATGACTCGGAGCAACTATGGGGGGTGTGAGTAAAACGGTTATTTTGCAAAAAATCTCAAAATGACCTTCAAGGTCATTACAAAAATATTATTTTCTTTGTATGTTTATATTCGCAAATATATATATATATATATATATAGCATATGATCAAATAATCTTCATTTTGGATCGTATCTATCATAATGTATTTTCTCACGTGAAAGAATTTTTATTTGCACTTTCAAATAAATATTAATACCAACAACAAGATAAAGATCATGACATAGCAATCGATACAAATTAAAATGAACATAACCAAGAATATCGCCTATAATAAAATATTAGGAGAGGTACACATAATTAAATATTTGTATCTCATATAATCAAAATAAGAAGAAAAACTACATTTATCTAATTAGTATTATTTATCTAATTAGTATTGATTGTTCATCTTTGTAGGTTCAGAAGATATTCAATCATCTTGACCTCAACAAATAAGTTATCTGATGATCCATCTTGATTATTATTATTATTGTTATTGTTATTGTTGTTATTTATTCAAAATTTATTTTAATAATATTAAAATTATTTTATAAAATCTTGTCTTTATATATACGTACAATATACGCAGGAAATTAATTGATCCTTTAAGCCTTGGTGGCGGAAAGTGAGATACAAATTTCGACTTTTAAAAATAACTATACGATAAATGATTGTTTCCCATTAAATTGTGCCATAGAATATAATATTACATCATTTCTCTAATTTATTTTCTCCCACGATAAACTAATTAGATTAGGATAGTAGAATTATTCTATGACTGCATATATGAAAATGAAAGAAAATATTCCGAATTGGAAAAGAGAATATTATAACTTTATATAGGGAAGGGAAAATAAAATAAATGGCAAACTGATGAGTCACTATGGTTGCAGGTTGGAACGTAATTAAAACCAAAAGTACAACCAACTAGCATACCCTATTTTTAATTACTTTCATTAAACAACCAACTAGCATACCCTATTTTTAATTACTTGTATTAATGAAATTCATGCTGCAATTCTATTTCTATTTAGTTAGCTATTGTGAAAATGATAGATTTTTTTTTAAAGCAAAATTACTAATTATTGGACCTTTTATACAATTGTTTTTATAGGGGTTAGTCAATAGCACGACAAAAAGATTGACCTTTTATACCAATTTTGATTTGAACAAACTACTAATTTGTTTTTACTTGTCGGCAAATAAATGATTGGACAATGAACAACCAAACTAGATATATATACATATTATGCTTATAATTTGTTATTATGATTACCCTATAATACTTCCTCTTTGAAATAAAATAACTTCAACTTTTTAAGTTTTTTTTAGATTTTCTATCATTAGCTTTAGTGATAATCGGTCGGTTCGATTCGATTTGGTAGTTTATCGATTTGACTTATCAATTATCGATTTATAGATATGTCAAACCGTTATAAAACTATTAAGATATTGACTTATCAGTTATTGATCATTTTTTGTTCGGTTATCGGTTTAACCGTTAAGATTTGATATCAAAAAAAATCGAAAATTACTTAGAAACAATGTGACAAACCAAATGAACCATGCACATGAGTTGATAAATTGTGTCTTGCTCAAAAGCAAATGTAAAACATTGTATAATAACCAAGAGTTTGAAACAGCAAGAAATAAAAGTATGAAAACTAAACCCTATGTGAAAGATTTTATATACCAATTGTAATAAATATAAATTATTAAGTTACAATCATATTATCGGTTAACCCGTTAACAAAAAATCTTAAATCGTTAAGAACCGATAACCCGATAATAAAACAAATTAAAATCATTACCGAAACTGCTAATCCAATAATCCATTATCGATAAATCAATAACTTTTTTAGATTCGATTTATCGATTTCTGTTCGATTTTGAACAGACATACGAAGAACCCACTTTTACACGCAAAAGCTTTTTCTTTGTTAATCATGTCGATATACAAAATACATTAACTTGCATAAACTTCATGTACAAATTCTATGGTATGAAGTTTTACTTTTATTTCAAACTAGTGAATTTATTCACGCTTCGCATAATTATAAAAGACGATAAGATGTTATTATATATTTATTTAAATTAAATGTATAATTAATTTCATATAAAAAAATGTTTGGTTAGTAGTTAGCTGACTTTCAACAAAGTCATAAGTTACTATTTTGAAGCAAAAAAAATTATACACTTACGACAATAAAAATTTGCATAAAATAATAAATAAAGAGAAATCATAGAGAGAGTTACAATGAATAATGCAACATCATTCTTACGACCTTAATCATTAAGAATAGAAGACAAAATACGAAATTAATGCACAATCTTGTGAACTCTTGTCAACATCTATTCCCACAAGCTGATTACCATTCAATAGCCTTCATTTTATTTTTCAAATCAAACTAAAACATGAATATTATAAGTATTGGAAACATAACAAGTGAAAAGGCTAATGTGATCAATTCTACAAAATCTTACAATGTCTCTATTTATAGGACTATAATTAGAATACCTAATAATGTCATGAATATGACTATTAATAATATAATTTAAGAGTTATGATCATCAAAAGTCATGGGAGTATTGAAAATAAAGACAAATGAGTTTTTATATTAAAGAATGTGAACAAATAAAAGGAGTAGTAATTGACACATTCATTTTTGTACAATAATAAATAAAAAAAAAAAAAAGAAGTTGTCAAAAAAAAGATTTTAAAAAAAAAGAGATAAATAAAAAATTTGATCAAAAAGAGGTGTCACATCACTTTTCTTTTATCTAGATTTTATATAGACTAATTTGGTGTACGTGTTTTGCACGTTTGTGTTATATAAACCAATTAAATAATATATATAAAGAGCAAAATTGTTAAAAAGAAAGTAGTAATTGATGTTAAAATAATTCTTTTGAAATAATATAAATAAACATCGTATCTAAAATATGTTATTGTCTGTTGTATAAGAACTAAAGATCACACTTCATTCATACAAATTTGTTTGTTAATTATTCATAGGTTTTGTTTGTGCTTCATACACTACACCAACAATGATCTTTCGCGACAATTAATTAACGGCAAAAGCTTAACTGTCATTAATAATGTCTTTTTAGAGGCAATTAACATTCTTTGTAAATGTCACTAAAACCTATAACGACATTGGATCTAATGGCAATTAACTAATGCCGGTAAAGATTTTAACACTCTTTGTTAATGTACATATTTATTGTCATTAAAAGTTATTTTTGTTGTAGTGATATATAGTCTATGTTATAACTAGTTACTTCAAAAAGTTCTATTATTTTCTTTGATTCCCTAAAATAAACACTAAACGACTTAAATCAAAATCAAAATAAGACTTCATGTTAATAGAATTGAAAATTTTCTCTTTTGAAATTTGTGAGTGGAGATTGATCGTACAATTCATAATAATAAAATGGATAAATGACAATTTAAAACCTAAGAATTACTAATGTTGGAGAAACATTATACCATAATTACCTAATATTTAAATAATTACAATTAGCAGTCAATAAACTGAAGAATTGAAAAGGCAAAGAGAAATAATTGATGAACCACATTTGAAAAAATAATAAAATAATTGTCCTTTATTTCTCTTATCATATATTTTGGGAATTCATAGAATTTCAATATAAAATTAACATGATTTAAAATCATGATTGGAAATCATGTTCAAACGATTCATCGTCTTTAGTGTTGATCAAATCAACCTCAATTTTGATATATTTACTTGCATATAAAAATATAAAAATAAATAGAAGTGAATTCATCAACTCAATCACTAATGACAAAGGAAATATATTATAGAGTTCTCGTAGTACAATGCTTAAAAGATGATAGTAAAATTCCACTGCATATGAACTTTGGAAGCTCATGCAAAGAAGTTTCTCAAAACCTGCTTTCAGATAATCAACTCTTGCTAATTAAAATAATCATAAAAGTAACATTCATATTTATATATACATGTCCAAACACAAACATTAAAAAAAAAAAATAGAAAAGTCTTATTGTCAGGGAATCGTCTGAACTCGTGAGATTGAATATTTGATGACCAGTGATTAGTAAAAATTTTGAAATTATAAGTCTTTACATAGAAGTAGAGGAGTCCTAAATTAAAAGAACATTTATTAATATTTTATCATATTTAATTAGTAAATCATATTATTTTATTATATTTAGTTCTAAATATACTACCCATACTTAGGAGTCTTCATGGACAAAAACAATTAATATATTAGTTCTAAAGTTATTCATATTATTCATGGACAAAAGCATCCTCATATACTTAGGACACGGACAAAGCAATAAATATTTATATTATAGTCAATAATATTAAATATAATAAGAATAATAAAATAATAATGGGAAGAAAATAATAAAAGATAATTTTATCTATTATAGGGTATATCAAAAAGTTTTAGCAACATTTTCAAGAGTTTTTATATTTTTAATATAGTAGATAGATAGATAGATTATTTTATTATATTAATATGGAAGGTTTCATTGTTAAGTTAAGGTTTCTAGTCCATTATTATTTTTTTTGACCAGTTTTTGCCTATTCCTTAGACCCTTTTTTACTATTTTATTGGGACCTTTTTTTGCCTATTTTTTTTTGGAAGTTTTAACAACTTCTTTCTTCGTAATACTTTGAATGTTTTTGACTATCTTTGTTTGGATCAAGTCTATTTTAGTTGGAAAAAAAAATTTGTATAGGAATTTAATCATGATAAAAAAATATTCTTTATTTAATTTTTTGTTATATTTATTACATTCAATATTTAATATCATTAAAATAATGGTATATTAATTGAAGAAAAAAGGTGAAAAGCCGATTGTGTCTAAAGCAGAGTCTTTTAATTAAGGACAAAAAATTCAATCAACATTTTAAGGGTCTTCATGTTTTTAATATAATATAGATATACAATTATAAAGGTATCAAGCTTCTAAGCCATACTATGAAAGTGTGGGAAAGAGTGGTGGAGATGAAGGTAAGGAGAGGCGTGTCTATTTTAGAGAACAGTTCGGATTTATGCCGGGACGCTCAATTACAGAAGTCATCCATCTTATGAGGAGACTGGTGGAGCAGTATAGGGAGAGGAAGAGGGACTTGCATATGGTATTCATCGACCTAGAAAAGGCCTATGATAAAGTGTCACGAGAGATACTATGGAGATATTGGCATACATTAGGGTGATCAAGGACATGTATGAGGGTGCCAAAACCAGGGTAAGGACAGTGGGAGGCGACTCAGAGCACTTCCCAGTTGTGATGGGGTTGCATCAAGGATCAGCTCTTAATCCATTTTTATTTGCCTTGGTGATGGATGGATTGACGCGATAAATTTAAGGTGAGGTGCCATGGTGTATACTTTTTGCGGATGACATAGTCTTGATCGATGAGACTTGTAGCGGAGTTAACTCTAAGCTAGAGGATTGGAGACAGACCTTGGAGTCTAAAGGGTTTAAGCTGAGTAGGACCAAGACAGGTTACTTAGAGTTCAAGTTCAGTGAGACACCTCAGGAGGTTGGCACTTAAGTTAGGCTTGGTGACCAGGCCACCCTAAAAAAAAGTAGTTTCAAGTACCTTGGGTCTATTATGCAAGACAGTGGGGAGATTGACGATGATATCACACATCGTATTGGGGTAGGGTGGATGAAATGGAGGCTCGCTTCCGATGTGTTATGTGACAAGAAGGTGCCACCACAACTTAAGGGCAAGTTCTACAAAGTGGTGGTTAGACCGACTATGTTATATGGGGCGGAGTGTTGGTCAGTTAAGGTATCTCACGTTCAAAAGATGAAAGTTGCTGAAATGAGAATGTTGAGATGGATGTATGGGCATACCAGGAGCAACAAGATTAGAAATGAGGCATTCGAGACAAGGTAGGAGTGGCCTCGGTGGAAGACAAGATGCGGAAAATACGACTGAGATGGTTTGGGCACATGAAGAGGAGAAACACATATGCCCCAGTGCGGAGATGTGAGAGGTTGGCCATGGATGGTTTTAGAAAAGGTAGGGGTAGGCCGAAGAAATATTGGGCAGAGGTGATTAGACAGGACATGGCGCAGTTACAACTTACTGAGGACATGACCTTAGATAGGAGGGTGTGGAGGACCCACATTAGGGTAGAAGGCTAGTTCATAGTCTCGTTATTCTTCCTTTTTAGTAGGCGTATTAGCGCACTATAATTCCTTGTGGTCTGATTTCTGTTATAATCTATTACTTTCTGTACTTTGATTGCTCTATTTTATTTGGCTTGCTTTTGGTATTTGCTTAGCTTTAAACTTATTATCCTTATCTGACTTCGTTTATGATTTTACTGAGCCGAGGGTCTTTCGAAAACAGCAGTCCTACCTTGGTAGGAGACAGGTCTGCGTACACTTTACTCTCCCTAGACCCCACGTGTGGGATTTCACTGGGTTGTTGTTGTTGTATAGATAGATTAGCTTTTTTTAAAAAGTAGAAAGAGATGAAAGTAGTAAACATTAAAATTTCACTAACAACAATAAAATGTATTTCTAGCAAATATTGCTCACCTAAGAAATTTGGGTCAAAGAAGGGGGAGGTGATAACAAGAAGTAAAATTGTTCAAGCTGCAGCTAAAACAAAGAAATCATATGATGCTTGAACTAAAAGCAATACAACCTCAACATAGTTAAAAGAGTGCCAAAAAGAAGTATCTTCAAAATGTTTTACTACTCCTTTTAAGTTCCATGAGATCAATAGCCAACCGTTTTTTAACCTAAGAAAAATGCAAATTAAAATAAATTGTGCATCCAAAAATGCAATAAAAAATACATGATTAAAATTTATTATTTGGCATAAATAATTATTTGAATAAATATAATAAAATCTAAAAATTTCACCCAAACAAGATATGCAACTGAAATAAATAGTTATTGTATCTAAATAAAACTTACCGCTGAATTCCATTGTTTTGACTTGAACTTTTCATTTGGCTAAAGATAATAGATATCTAGCCAAGTCTTCTTTTATTTTATTTTATAGATTTTGCCCTTAAAAATAAATATACTTATGGTTAGAATAAATTTTCATTGCATAAATTTTTATTTGATAAAAAATAATGGAGTTTTAGTCAAACCATTTAGCAAACTTGGCCAGAAAAAGAGGATGCATAACATTTAAAGATATATATAAAAAATATATATATAGTTGAAAAAATTATGCATGATATATTGAGAAGAAATATGTTGTTGAAATAATTAAATCCTTGTAGATGATTATATGATAACTAACTAAAAAGTATATGTTGGGTTTTAAAGGTGTGAATGGAAATAAAAGATTGTGACATTTATAAAAGGTTGTGCTTTTTCTAAAAGATTGTGACCATTTTGAAATGTTGTGACTTTTCAAAAGTTTGTGATTTTTCCAAAAAGTTGTGACTTTTCTGAAAGATTGTGACTTTTGCGAATGGTTGTGACTTTTTTGATAAACCACAATAAGCACATGTTCACACTACCCTTTGTTGTCTATAAATAGAGGATTTTCCTCTCATTTTAAACATCGAATTTCTTCCTCTTCTGCATATATTTTCTTACAAACAAAGTTGAGTCTTTATGTGATTTTGTTGCTGACTTTTGAGTTCGCTAAAATTATTGAAGTTTGAGGTACCTCTACTTCTTTAATAGTTTATCCATAACCTCGGATATAGTGAGGGCATTAAATTCCTTAATGACACACAGTGAATTATGTGGATTCGGATGCATGGTATGTCAAAAGTTTTTCATATTTGGTTTTTCATTTCTTTTGCGTTTGGCAAATTCCTTAATAACACACAGTGAATTATGTGGATTCGGATACTATTTTTTATTTTTATCTTTATTGTTTCTGGTTTGCTAACTTTGATACATGGACACTAGTACCCACTTGAAAATTGATTATTCAATATTTTTTCAGTTTCAGAAGTCTAAAAAAGAGTAAACTCATGCTTTTGTCATCTTAGAGTCTAGAGAGTGAAGACTATCATATAGTCAAATTCAGGAATAATTATGACCAAAAAAATTATGCATTAAATAAACAAAAAATAATCTAAATAGAGAATTTATTTTATCATATTTTCTAAAATTTTCTATTCACTACAAGAAATAAGACTTATTGTGGCACCAAACGTCGCTACAAAATGATCCAAAGTCGCCGCTAAAGGTATATAGCAGCGACAATTGCTCCGTTCGTAGTAGTTCCATAACTAAAGGTTATTTGTGACGATTAAATAATGTCACCACAATAAAACTCCATCTGTGGCGACATAATTCGTCACAATATATAAATAAATATGCCACAAAAAATAATAATTTACAACACAAATATTTGGAAAGTCGCTCCTAAAATATGACCTATACTGGCGACATAGTTGCCACAAAAGCTTATACGATAACTGTGGCAACTGTTATGTCGCTCCTAAAATATGACCTATAGTGGCGACATAGTTGCCACAAAAGCTTATACGCTAACTGTGGCTACTGTTATGTCGCTCCTAAAATATGGCCTATAGTGGCGACATAGTTGCCACAAAAACTTATAAGCTAACTATGGCAACTTTTATGTCGCTGATAAATATTGATATTAATTAGTAGTGTCTCCTATCACTGCAAAAAAGTATAAACTATTAACATCAACTTTTATGTCGCTGCTACACGTCATTAATTAACAGCCGCAAAAATCCACTAAATATCAGTGGCAACTTTTTTGTCATTGCAAAAGGTAATATTCATCTCGTTACTATAGACCAATATTTAGTATTTTAAAAACAAATTCTCTAAAATTAGTATATATATAGATATTAAAAACATCTAATATATAGTATTTCACAAAATTAGAACAAAAGCATTTACGAGTACGTACATATTAGCTAGTACTTCAGTTATCATTTTATCTCACAAAATTAGAACAAAAGCATTTCGTGTTTGCATATACAAGTACGAAAAGCAAAAACTCCCATTGCACAACTTCAAACTACTTCTTGATTGGGCCCCATTGCATAAGAACCTTGTCCCTGAAAATAGAAAAACAATATCAACTTCCTCGAATGACTTCAATGTCTCAAACTGTCTTTCATAGTATTCCTTTTCTCCTATAATCAGTAAAAAAGTAGTCAAAAGAGGACTGAGGGTGTTAAAGATAGGAGCTTTTCATATAGCTTCTATTGAGTCCTAATTTAACATCAAACAGTACTTAGTCTATAGAAAAGGAAAATTATCACTTTTTTCCTTGCCAAGAACATGTTTCTTGGGATGTTACTCTTCATATCCCAACCTAAAATCTTAACTTTTCCTTATACTTCACAACATAAAGTAGCAGCTAAAGAAATAATATTTTGTAAATAACAACTAAAAGAAGCAAGATTTTGACTCCAAAAATGGAAACACGGAAACTAAAAAGTTTACAAAACCAAATCCTACAATAACACAAGACTTGAGGACTTTATCTAGAAGCCTTAACAAAAAATCATGCCTTAGTGACTTATTAAATGAGTTTCGCCGGCTGAAACCAAGAGAAGCTTTCCCAAAAGTGTCCTATAGATAATGATGAGGTTGTTGATAGCTTATCAGAAGCCTTCACTAGTTTCCAGTAAATAGATAACACAAAAAACTTCCAACAATCTTCCACTTACTGTTGATAACTAAAGTACTTCTTGTTGGCCATAGGCCATAGCTTTGTTGGATTCGACATCTCTAAATCCATGGAAAGCTTTTCAGAAAACATTTCAGTTGTTGGATTTCCCTAATAACTAGTCCAACTTTTAATATAACTATTTTCTACACCAAGATAACAATTTATTATATTCCAAAAGAGCGAGAGAAAGTACATGTTGCATTCTAGTCATAATAGCAGCCATTTGTTCTTGCAACATCTTGTCTACCTCGCCTTTCATGTGTTCACGCTCCTCTTCCAATTTTTTCTGCAAATCTTCTTTCATATTCTTTTTTAAATCAGCAGTCATTTGTTCACGTTCTTCTTGTAACTTTCGATCCATATCAGCTTGCATCTTTTGACGAATACTTTCCATTGCCAAAGATACACTTGCCTCTATGTCTGACTGATGTAGTTGAGTCTTTTTAGGAGGCTTCTTTTCATATCCTTTTCCCCGAACATAGCCTGATATCTCACCGAGAATCGATGATAAAATCTCATCCCTAGTCATGGGATGCTCGATCTCTTCAGATTGTTGTTCAACAACAAGTTGTTGAAGCTGACCCTGCAATAACATTTAATTATTTCACCAAAACATAACGTACATATTGAAAGTAACTTTGGACTTTCTTTGGTCCAGCTTTTGGACTTCTTCCAATGCAAACATATATTCCGAGAAGCAAATTTCCCTGCAGATGCATTGTCCAAATGCAGTCATATGCTTGAACATACACAATATTTCTATAATTTTCAGCAACTACCACAAGAAACTACGGGCTACATCAAGTTGGACAAACTAGGGATGGCAAGTTTTAGAAGAAGAAAACTAAAAAGGATCAAACAACCTCCTTGAACTCTTCTTACAGCTTTAGTGTTCTAACTTCTTCTTCTTCAATTTGGATGTCTCTAAATCATAGCTATATCGACTTTGAAGATTTAATAGTTAGGACCTTTGTAAAGGGGGGAGTCCCTCATTTATAGCTTTCCTAGACTAAACAACTTATCATTAGAGATAAGGACTAGAGTAGGTATTTCTTCTCTGTTTCTGCTGTGTAGGTACATTGCAGACCTGCAACACTTGATACAGCACTTGGAATTCCTCTCTTGTTTGCTTCCATTGTGCAGGTAAATAAAGTGTTGCAGCACTTGATGACTTTATTGTCGAATTGCAGCATATATCTAGAACCTACAGGTTGATTTAGCATGGTGCAATGGAGTGGATTACTACATCAATATATAAGTTTACTGCAGAGCTGCAACATTCAACAACAAATACCTCAACTACACAACCATGTACACATCTACAATACAACCATACTTGGAATCTCTAGCATCCAACAACCTGCAATACCTTACAATAGTCATCCTCATCTTCACCTTCAGAACCTGCAGAAATATGGGGCAGAAACTGCAGCTGCAGTTAAGTCCTCAATGGTGTTCTCATTTCCATGTCTTCAAGGGTGTTCCTTTACATAGACAAAGAAACTTTATAGCTGATGTTTTGCCCAAACACAGCCACAAATCCAAAGAAGAAAGATTACATATTGAAGTAGACAAGGTGAAAATGACTATCTTGAGAAGAAGTTGTCTCCAAAAAAAAGAATAAAGTAACTTGTAGTAGATCAAAAAGATAATAAGGTAATGTCTTTAGGGAATTACATGAATCTGTTGGGATTGCGGATCCAACCATACACGTTCTCCGTTGTCTTTTTTACGTGTATGCTGAATCTCCCAGACTTTATCTAGTGTGTCTTTTTCTCCTGATTCAGGATTTCTCTACAATATAGTTCAATAACAAAAAAAATATATAACCAAATAATCATATAAATAACAAGAAGTATATGTAATTATAGAAGAACAAATGTGTTTTCACCGTAGCTTCCTCTACTTCTGCAAATGATCGTGTCCCACAAAAATGCTTAGTTATCTGTTTTTCTCTATTTTTTTTGTTTCTCTCACTAACAACCCGTACTAAGTCAAGAGATCAAAAAATATTTATGCTAGTCTAAATAGCTACTGAAAGATTT
This sequence comes from Solanum dulcamara, assembly GCF_947179165.1. Taxonomy (NCBI): domain Eukaryota; kingdom Viridiplantae; phylum Streptophyta; class Magnoliopsida; order Solanales; family Solanaceae; genus Solanum; species Solanum dulcamara. The sequence continues at coordinate 26,341,084 of NC_077238.1, read as the reverse complement.
CATGTTGTCCATGTAAGCATATGTCTAAGATTATAGAGTGGGCAACAATGTTTTGGTTATAATAAAGTTACCTTGAATTTCTCACTGCCAAAATACTTAACTAGGTATTTCCAGTCCTCCAACTCAACATCCTCAGGTCGATGAGACAATCTTTATTCATCAGTATCATAGGCAGAGTAAGAATTATGCAATCGAGCTTTCCATGCCCTAAAAAGTCTTTGCATAGTGCTTATCACAAAGCCTTGTAACTTATGTTCTCGCAGTCCACCACAAAATTCAAATTTGTCCTGAATACATTATAATATTAAATTTGATAAATTAAGTAATTTAAAGACAATACAAAATGGAAAGTAATTTATTATCTTAACCTTATACCACATTACTTCTCCATGTTTTAAAATAATCTTCTGCCAATTTCCATCTTGAAATGAGATGCTGCTCCTCATGTCAAGCCACAGTAATTAACAATATCTCTAGCACCAGAACCCACAGCTCTATCAATGTCATCTGGAATAATTATATTAATTTTTCCTCCGTACTTGGTTTTAATATCAACCGTCTTAGATTTATATTTTCTTCTTCCTCTCTTTTTATTGATGCGAGAAACTGTAAAGCAATAATATGGTGTTCTTGAGAACTATATGCAATCATGGCATCTTAGCATCTCCACTAAAAGCTTGCAGATTAATGGCATCTTATCACCAAAACATCTTTTGTTAACCAACTATCCTCTTCTTTTTTCAACTTAAAGCTACATAAAAGTTTGAGCTTATATATTTTAAGAAACAGATCAAAAGAAGATTATTAAATAAGTGTCTATATCTGCACCCAAGAAAGAACGAAACTAGTTAAGCCTCTGTCAAGTATGAAAACTAGCAGATGAAGGGAACTAGCAGAAGTAGAAGAAGAGAAATTGTCAGCATTTCAAGTTAATTTACTTTGCTGCAGAACGTCACCCATTAGTCTATTAGATCCCTGTAAATTTAAATTTCCAGAACCAAGACCAAGCATAGACAATCCTGCACCACTAGTTAGGGACGTGGACTAACCTGCACCAATTTCAACCTCCCGGGAGGGGCGTACACTTTCTTCTAGAGTTCTAGATGATTGTGTCTCTGGAGATGTTCTTTAGATAGGGTCATTTGATATTTGGCTTATCTGCTGAGGTCCTTGCCTTGGGTTAGATGATTGTTCTATCTGTAGAGGTCCTTGCCTTGGTGGTATTTGTGGCTGAGATGCAGTTCCAGCAAGACTTTCTCATCCTTGAAAATTTCCACGTCCAGTTCTTATACCACCTCTTCCACTTTTACCTCATCCAGTTCCTTTCATTTCTTGCAACATGATTAAAAAGGAGAAGTATAAGATTCAGAAATTAAAAATGATAAAACATATGTCTACCAGCTAAAGAAAACATCAATTCATAAAACAACGTATTAGATCAATAAATTAAAAAAATGTGCGATATTTTGCTAACAACTATAGCCTCATTGATGGAAATGTAACACATTGATTAAACTTAAAATGTTGATTATATTTATAAAGTTGCAGATACAGGCGTTATGAATTAATTTTATGTCAACCTAATCAAAATAAAATACAGAAAACTTATCAAAACAAGATGTAGACAGATATATAGTCGTCTCTGTTAAGTAATCTTCAAAAGGATGTATCACTATCATCTCCATCATTATCATCAATTAACTCTTCTTCGCTTTCTTCATTCTCAGATACATCTATATTATTGTCATTAATAAAATCATCATCCTAATTTTCTTTATCATTGGTACGCAAAACAGTTTGTGGTTCAATATCATCCCTATATAAAGACACCGCAATATCAATTTCTTGGTCATTGATACTCAAGATATTACATTCCACTTCTTCTTGTTGATAAACGTCTTCATTTATTAATTCTTCTTCAACTTCAGGCATACTGAAAAGGTCACGGGGATTTGTCTTTACAACAACGAGCCAATCTTTATCAATCGTGTCATTCAAGTAAAAAACTTGCTCAGATTGAGATGCCAGCACAAATGGCTCATTTGTATTCAAAGCACAATGAGTATTCACACTTGTAAACTCATAACTGTCAATCTTATATCTTCTTCCTAGGCGAGCCACATCCCACCAATGACACTTGAATAGATAAACTTTTCTGTTTCCCACATAACGCAACTCATAAATGTCCTCCAATACACCATAATACTCCTTATTAGAGTCTGCATCATCTCCCCTAACAAGTACTCCACTGTTCTGTGTTTTTATCACAAGTTCTTTTGTTTGAAACCTAAATTCATTCACCATAAATATTGAATATCGATGCACCAATGGTTCTGGACCGACAGCTAAGCTTATGAGCTCATCTGTTGCGCGTCCTTGTGCAGATAGTACAAATATCTATAAAAACAAATAAGATTTGTTCATATCGACATGCCAACACTAATAGTAAAGTATTATTTTAGTGAACACTTACACATGCACGAAACCAATCAATAAACTCATTATTATGCATCCCATGAGATCTCATTGAACCTTTTATTTCAATCTCTCTCAAGTATTCCCTACATTTTATGTTGGTTAAGATTACTTAAATTATCTTAATGTGAAATTATATTTGAATTAATGAGATACTTACTCCATGAATTTTGAAACCTCTTCGCAATTTTGAAGAACATGCATACATGCTTGGTTGAACTCATAATGAGGTAGTTTCTTTCGCACTGAAGCCCCTTTTGTTTACCCACTTAATTTAAATATAGACATCCCACCATGTAATTCAAATCCATCATCATTTCTTGTTGGTTGATTGAACTTGGTTGAGATATTGTTTAAATATCGTGAGTAAAACATAAGGTTTTCCCTTGCCATATGACCTTCAGCAATTGAACCTTCTGGACGACCTGGGTTGCGAACATCTCCCTTAAGTGTTCGCAAATACCTACATATAGATTTCTCATCAATAGAGTTATAGAATAGTTTAAAAATATTGGTTTTCAATATATAGAATAAGATGTTACCTCTCAATAGGGTACATATCCCGATATTGAACTGGTCCACCAAGTTTTGCCTCTCTTGCCAAGTGTATTGGCAAATGAATCATGATATCAAAAAATGTTGGAGGAAAAATCATTTGAAGTTTGCATAATATGATAGGAATTTCAGCTTCTAGGATATCAAGATCTTCAATTTTCAGGCACTTAGCATATAGATTCTTGAAAAATTTACCTAAGGCTATAATTGGTTCACACACTTCCTTAGATAACAAACCATGTATAGCTATGGGTAAAATATCTTGCAATAATACATGATGATCATGACACTTCAATCCATGTATTTTTTTTCAAGTACATTAACACACCTTGAAATATTTGATGAAAAGGCATCTGGAACCTTGAAATTAGCTAAGAAATTGCATAACTTCAACTTCTCTTGAGGGGACAATGCATAGCAAGCTGCCGACAACACAATATTATCCCCGTCCTCAATTGGATGCAACCCTTGCCTAATACCAAGGTCCACCAAATCATATCTACTTTTCAATGTGTCCTTTGTCTTACCAACCATACTCATCACAGTTGATAAAATATTGTCGGATATATTTCTTTCTATGTGCATCACATCAAGGTTATGTCTTAACTTAAGACTCTTCCAATAAGGTAATTGAAAAAATATACTTTTCTTCTTCCAATTATAAGCATTGTTAGAAACATTACGCTTTCACTTTTGCACTTTACCAAAACTCACATTGCCCAACTCATGTAATTGCATAAGAGCTTCATCACCTGTTAAAGGTCTAGGTGCGATCCCCATTTCCACTTTCCCATCAAATAACATCCTATTTTTACGCCATGGATGGTTCATGGGAAGGAAGCAACGATGCCCCATATAACACAATTTGTTGCGTAAGGAAATTGATTGTGTGTCTTTATGGAAATAGGGACATGCAAGCTTGCCTTTGGTTGACCAACCTGAAAGGTTTTCATATGCTGGAAAGTCATTAATCATCCAGAGCAGAGCCACACGCATAAGAAAATTAGATTTTGAGTGTGCATCATAAGTCTCCACCCCATCCCATAATTCTTTCAACTCATCAATCATTGGTTGTAAATATACATCAATATCATTCCCTGGAGACTTAGGTCCTGGAATAAGAAGTGTCATCATGAAATATGGATCTTTCATGCAATCCCATGGTGGCAAATTATATGTAACTAGAATGATAGGCCATATACTATGATTGGAACTCATATTTCCAAAAGGTTGAAACCCATCACTTGCTAAACCTAATCGCACATTTCTTAACTCAACTAAAAAAGTAGGATGATGCTCATTGAAAGATTTCCATTCTATTGAGTCAGATGGATGACGCATGACATCGTCATCAATATTCTTCTCCTTGTGCCACCTCATCTTCTTTGATGTCTCTTTTGCCATGTATAATCTTTGAGGCCTTGGTTTGATTGGAAAATATCGCAACACTTTATGAGCTACTTTCTTGCCTTTGAGTTTTACTGACTTCCATCTAGACTTGCTACACTTAGGACATGATTGAGCATTGACATAATCGCTCCAATATAAAATACAATCATTCTGGTATGCATCTATTTTGGTATATCCCAAGCCTAGGTCACAAAGAACTTTCTTTGCTTCATAGAAAGACCTAGGTACAAATGATCCCTCAGGAAGAACTTCTTTAAAGAACCTTAATAACTCATCCATTGATTTATTGCTCCAATGGTTAAGTGACTTGAAGTGAAGTAATTTAACAACAAAAGACAACTTTGAGACTTTTGTGCAACCAGGATAAAGTTCTGTCTTACCATCTTCTAATAATTTGTAGAACTTTGTAGCATGCATATTTGGCTCTTCATTTCCCTCCGAATAAGTAGCATTATTATCTAGATTCATATATCCACAAGCATCGTGGATCATTTGAGTAATGTCATCCTCTTCAGCGCTATCAACTTCTACTTCATCATTAAGTGCGATATTAGAATTTTCAACTCTAACCAACACTTCTCCATGCAAGTCCCACACCTTATAAGAATCTCAGAATCCCTTCTTCAATAAGTCTACTCTTATATCAATTCTTAGCTTGAACACAGTGTTCATACATCCTTTACAAGGACATCGAATCATAGTGTTCACCTTGGGTTGACTGAATGCCCAATTAAGAAAACTTTTTACTCCGTTTCTATATTTTTGGTCAACTCTATTCCTAATATTCAACCAACTTTTATCCATTCCTATTTCAATAAAAAAATCAATAAGTTAATTAATTCAATTATTCATAATGATAAATATTGGACAGAGAAGTACTGAAAAATAAATTTACAGGAAAATATCAATAATGAGGTTGTGACTAGAAATTAGAAATTCTCACAATCAAATGCTAATAATAAAAAGGGAGCGTAGATCACATATGATTGTGACTAGCACAACTTACCGTGTTTACAGTGATTATCTTGCAAAGTACAAGTAAATATTCAGTTGTGCTATTGAGCCTCATATACAATGACACTTATTGTGTTGTGCTGCAGACACTCTTTCCAAGCACAACCATATGGTTGACAGGTTGTATCAAGCCTACAATTTTCAGCAACTTCCTAAGGAGACAAGGGGGTACTACATACTAGACAAACTGGAATGTCAAGTTTCATAAGGCAAAAGCTAAAGAGGATCATGGAACCACCTTAAATGAGCTGCAGACTGTCTCAGAAGGAAGCACCATGAGCTCTTCTTCTAATTTTCTTTTGTTTCTTTCTTTTTTTGTGTTCTCTCTTCTTTCTTTCTTTTTTGGGGCTATGTATTTCCTTGAAGTTATAGCCTCTTTGAAGAATCCTTATTTAGGATTATATTGCAAAGGGGAGAGTCTCCCTTATTTTATGGTTTTCCTAGATACTTTGTATCGAGAGGAGTCCTCTCATATATGCTTAGCTACCTAGGATCCATTGTTCTCTATTATCTACTACTGTGCAGGTACATTGCAAATCTGTAGAAGCTGCAGGTTGTGACTAAACCACCTAGGAGAAAATGTTGTGGATAAGATCACCAACTACAGAAACACTGCAGAGCTGCAGCACAAACCTAGAGGATGCTGCAGTAATTAATACAGAACTGCAGCTCCTTGTACAATTCAGAGCTGCAACATCCAACAACAATATCACACAACAACCTGAAACACCCTGTAGAACTGAAGCAGTACAATGCAGGTAATAAAAAGTTCAACTCGGATGATCTCATGGCCTTTTCTAAGCAATAGGTAGTGAATTTGTTCGTATTAGTAACACTTTTCTGATGCACTCACAGTTTACGTAGTTGTTTTAATCAAAAACGCAAATGGACCGTCTACTAGGAAAAAGCTTTTTCGCATAATAGACCAATCGATAATTTATAATCTTCTCTTTTTCACATTCTAATAGCACCAAATTCTTAATTTATCAACTATCTACTGCACAATAATGTCAATCTCATATCTCTCCTCCAAATTATATAATTATACGGTTATGAGATCTATAAAAGCGGCGGGGGCATTAGTCAACCCAAAGGACATGACCAAAAATTCAAAGTGGTCATAACGAGTCCGGAAAGCAGTCTTCGGAATATCACATTCTCTCACCTTCAACTGGTGGTAACCGGATCTCAAGTCTATCTTTGAGAAACACGTGGCACCCTGAAGTTGATCAAATAAATCATCTATCCTGGGGAGAGGGTATTTGTTCTTTACGGTGACCTTATTCAGCTGCCTGTAGTCAATACACATTCTAAGAGACTCATCTTTCTTCCGAACAAATAGGACCGGAGCTCCCCATGGTGAGACACTCGGCCTAATAAATCCCTTATCTAATAAGTCTTTCAACTGCTCCTTCAACTCTCTCAACTCAGCTGGGGCCATTCTATATGGAGGAATTGAGATAGGTTGGGTGTTAGGAAGAACATGAATCCCAAAGTCAATCTCTCTATCCAGAGGGACTCCAGGCAAATCTTCAGGAAAGACATCCGGAAACTCATTGATAATCAGAACTGACTCGAAGGATGGAGACTCGATATTGTCATCCTTCACTCGGACAAGGTGATAGATGCACCCTTTTGAGATTAGCTTCCTGGCCCTAAGTTATGAAATAAACTTACCCTTAAGCACAACAGGACTACCTCTCCACTCTATGACAGCTTCATTCGGGAATTTGAATTTGACAACCTGAGTTCTATAATCAATAGAGGCATAACAGACATAAAACCAGTCCATGCCAAGAATCACATCAAAATCGACCATGTCCAACTCAACTAGGTCAGCCAAGGTATCCCTGTGATGAATTGACACGGTGCAATCTCTATAGACTCTCTCAGCTAGGACAGAATCACCGACCGGAGTAGCTACACTGAAAGTCTCAAGAAGGCATTCGGGAATTTTATTAAACTTACTAGCCATATAGGGAGTCACAAAAGATAGAATGGCACCCGGATCCATCAAAACATAGCAATCAAGAGAAGAGACTCGAATCATACTCGTCACGACGTTTGGAGAGTCCTCTTGATCTTGGCGACTATCCATGGCATACAAACTGTTTATACCTCCGCTGGTGCCCGAAGTAGTGCCCCTCTGATTACCTCTAGCCGGCGGTGTGGTGGCAGAATGCTAGACTCTATTTCCCCCTGTTGGACACTCCCTCTGAAAATGGCCCATTTGGCCGCATTTATAACAACCAACCTTTTCCACTCTGTATTCTCCCAAGTGGAGCCTACCACACTTACTGCATGGTGGCTTTCCCCTCGTACCTTGACTTACACTGGCCTATGATTGAGAACCCTGGGGTCTAAAATTCAGGCGACCTTGTCCCTGCCGATCATACTTGTTCTGCGGCACCGGTGCACTAGCGGTAGATGAGGCATAGTTGGAAGGCCTCTTCTGGAAGAAGGACCTGTTGCCCTTGCTTTGCCTCTGCTCATTCTCATGCCCAGCCGATCTTGCCTTTTTGCTCAGATGCTCTTCTCTGTCTTTCCTCTTCTCATCCTCTACCTGTTGAGCATACACCATTAGTCTCGAAATATCCATGTCCGAGATCAACAATGCTGCTTTGCACTCCTTCTTCACATGCCTCCTTAATCCAGAGACAAACTTCCTTATCTTTGACCTCACATCAGGAATCATTTCTGGAGCATACCTGGACAGCTGGATGAACTTCAGGCTATACTCCTTAATGGTCATGCCTTTTTGTTTCATATTCACAAATTCCTCCACTTTCGCTTCCCTCAATTCTCGGGGAAAGAAGTGGTCAAGGAAGGCTCCCTCAAATTCATCCCATCTAGCTAGTTCAGTATCCTCGCCTCTACCCTGTTCCCATTGGTTATACCAAATGTTTGCCACATCTTTGAGTTGATAAGACACCAACTCAACCCCCTCAATTTCCGTAGCATGCATAGCTTTTAGAATTTTCCACATCTCATCAATAAAGTTTTGGGGATCTTCATCCACCTTAGAACCCGTGAATGCCGGTGGATTCATCCTCAGAAAGTCTCTAATTCTAGTGGCAGCAGATGGCTCCTGGGAACTAGAGCTGAGAGTCGGCGAACTCTGGTTACCATTTTGGGCAGCCATTAGTTGCGTGAGCATTGCAATTGCCCCTCGAAATTCTGCCTCTGATATGGGTGCAGGTGGAGTAGCTGGCACATGGGGTGCCTCTGAGTATCTCGCAGGTCGGCCTCTAGCCCTTGCCGGACATGCCTCGGACTGGGGCATCTCAGCGTTGTCAATGTTTCTCTGGCTAGCCGTACGTTTAGGAGGCATTATCTGTAACGTACAAACACACGAATTAGAAAGGAGTTTTATAGAGTTTAACTCTATCGCATGAGTTCAGAGTATGAAAGAAGTGAAACAATTCCTAATGACTTATAGCCTACTGATTATAAGTGTGGTGCACAACACACCCATAAGCAAGACTCTACTAGACATGGCTTCACACACTCCCTAGGACACTTAAACCGGGCTCTGATACCATATTTGTCACACCCCGAGAGGGTACCCTAGACATGACTGGCACTTGAAAGCCATTTCTGACCCTCAAGCGAACCACCTGATTCAATCACTTTATCAATCAGTCATAAACGCTCAAAGGAAGGCTCAATCATGACATACTATTCATAATATAAGGGCCGAAGGCCAAACATGTTTAACTCAACAAAATAAGTATAATAGGACTCCTCAAAATAACAGTCCAACCTCCCCATACTCTAGTCTATAAAGCCTCTATCAAAGTCTAGAAGGTGCCAATGACAAGTCCATGGCTACCAACAATCAAGATAAAAGAAGCAACAACAACAAAACTATACAAGGAACTCAACATCCTCCGGAAACTAGGAGGACTCACCAACTAGCTGGGAGTGTAAGTGGATCTTCAACGGAGCGCCGGTTGATGATCTCTGGTACCTATCGCTGCATCATAAAATGATACAGGCCAAATGGCGTCAGTACATGGAATGTAAGAGTATGTAAAATGGCTGGATGAAACAAACATCAAGGAAACATCAACATCAACTCAGGGTCTCAACTCATACATACATGACAACTCACTCAAGTGTCCTAAGTCCAACAGGAATAGTTTAGACAGGACTAACTCATAAGCCACTTAACTCAACTGACTTGGATCACTATCAAGGCCTAAATAGGAATTTCTCTTAACCGACAACCATCACCTATGAGCCGGTGATAGTACAACAATTAGACGTTGTTGCCACGTCCGTCCATACCTTGCCAGGGCATGAACGCCTCCCTAATCATGGATACCATCGATTAGTCAAGTCCTATCATTTCAGGACAATAAAATGGGAAACATCCGACTTTAACGGTTCTATCCCAGGGAAAGCATCCGACTTTAATGGTTCCATCCCTACCTATGTTGGCGGCGTAGTTTCTGGGGTTCGAGTATGGACTATACTCTTACCCGCTTCGGTGCTCGATACTCCTCCCATGACTCTATGCTCATAAGACTCCCTCCAATCATCTCAAACAAGCCCTCACGGCTAGTTTCATGTGGAACATTTCCCACTCATCAACTCTATCCTCATTCTTAACTCAATTTAAGTCATAATGGCAAGTCTCATTTAGGACCTTGTCCACTCGTCAATTCTATCCTCCAATTAACTCAATCAAGCCTCATTTAGGTAAACATTTATGACATCTCCTCAAGACTCATCACAACTCTATAACTTTAACTCAACAATTCAAGTAGAATAACACATTTAAGGAAAAATGATTTAAGCAACATAATCACTTGGGTAAAGAGATCAACAAAATATAATAACAAGTCATCTCCATCAACTTATAATAACATGAAGGTTTTAGGAATTTCTTAGCTCAACAACATCAAAAAATATAGCATTAAATAAATAGGGAACAAAACCCATTTAAACTTAGACCATACCAAGAAACTCCATTTTTCATGGACATCTAACCTCAAAGCAAGAATAGGGCACATGGGTGGACTCAACCCATGTTTTGGATAGTCTTACATACCTTAGTGAAGACTTGAAGAAAACCTTGTGGTTGGGTCTTCAATGAAGGACTCAAACCTTGAAGCTCTTGGATTCTTTTTGTTGGAAATGGAAAAGAAGAAGAAGAGAGAGAGAGAGAGAGAGAGAAGCTCTTAGGGATTTTTTAGAGAGAGAGTGGGGGCTGAAGAAATGATCCCAAAATAGTCTAGGGTGATACATATATAATTTGGGGAAATTCCCAAATTGACCCCTTCTCAAAGTTCTGAAAAATAGGTAAAAATGCACCCGGCGCGATAGTGGCGCATCGCGCCATTGCAGCGCCAGGCCAATTACGCCTAAAAACCTGCACACCTCACAGTGGCGCGCCGCGCCAGAGACCAAACTACTGAGGCATGTTTCTGGTGCGATAGTGGCGCGTCACGCTCTTACAGCGCCAAGGCCAAAGTTTCTGGATTCTGGAAAATTGGCCTGAAAAAACCTGCACAACTTTTAGTGGTGCATCGCGCCAAGGACCAAACTACTGAGGCATGTTTCTGGCGCGATAGTGGTGCGTCGCGCCCTTACAGTGCCAAGGCCATTTCCCCAGCAGTTGCAACCCAGGCCAAAAATGAAATTCCTACCGCGCTAGTTCGTCTTAGGAGCGTCATATCTTTTGACTCTGAACTCCAAAATTTGCATTCTTGGTGGCGTTGGAAAGAAGACTCGATGACCTTTAATTTGATAGGTCGTGGTCCACCTAGATTGACGTCCTTTAAAAGATAGGGTCGTTAAAAGTTGACCATTATACGAACTCATCCTAAACTTAGCCACGACGGATCTTTTGGACTTAGCTCGGTCCTAGGGGTCCGTGGTGACCCCACATCACCTTTAACACTGCTCAGTCCCTCAGAGACTCATCTTAACTCACGAATATACTTCAAGATACTCGGGTTTGACCCCTCCCGAACACAAGAAGGGTCCGAATCTTTGGAAAAATTTTGAGGGGTGTTACAATAAACCAACACATAAACATACAACTCTAAATTAAAATCAACGATAAATAGGCATGATAGATTTGACAAGTTATCACATATCTAAATCTTTGAGATTCAGTGAATATGAATTTGATGAATAATTAGTTTAACCACAAACTCAACATCACATACAAATGACGTAGTGAACATTAACAATCAGACGATTTGAATCTAACAGGACGCAACCATATCATATACTATGCAATGTTAAGATTTTTTCACATATGAGAAACTAAACAATTAGTAAAGCACATAAGAATCTTTGAATCATAACCATAGGCGAATTAAAAATATATTCAAAGCTAAAAGACGAGATAGCAATCAAACTTGAAGAGACGAACCCGGACGAATTTGTTAAGCTCTGTCTTCAGCAAATCAAATCTCAAAGCTTCTAACCAATCAAGATCTTCCCATGGTGGTTTTCGACGTCGTTGCCGATGGAGAAAGCTGCCATCGCCGGAAGTTGCTGGCTGCCGTCGTCGCTGCGTCTTCTCGCCAGTGGAGTCGTGGAGAATAGGCTACGATGTGGAGGAGCTGTTGTATGGTTGCTGTTGTTCAACCCGTCGGCGTGGCTGTGCGGTCGCTGCTAGTTATTGGCGGCTGCTGTCCGGTGGTTGTTTGCCGGAGAGGAGAGCGATCAGTGAGGGTGAGAGAGAGTGGGGACGGCGGAGGTGCGGTGGAGGGAAGAAGAAAGGGAGGGAGACAGCGTTGTTGTCTTATCTTCTCTTTGGAGAAGATGAAGAGAGTGTAGAGAGAGGGAGATAGTTAGGTTGAGAGTTAGAGAGAGAGTGTGGGGGAAAAAAAAAGAAAAGTCAAGTTAGTTTTAGGGTTTTGGGTAATAATAAAAAAAAAAATAGGAAAATGATAGAATTAATTATGGTCATTGATCAAGATGTAATAGACGGTTGAGATTAAAGTTGGAGGATATAAAATTAGACCACTACTTATGTATATACTATGTAAATATATGCATATATGTATATATAACATGCGTATGTATATAATATGTACTAAATAGACGTATAATTAACATAGTTAATTAAAATATATAATAAACTTAATTAAGTAATAACTTTATATGCACATGTATATAAAACGTATTAAAATAAATATGTAATATGTGTATATTAATATGAATAAGTAACTTATAAAATAAACTTAGTTAAGAAATATTTTTTATATAAAGAAAATACACACACATACATAATATATACTAAATAGATACGTAAGAATATTTGAACGTATTAAGCTTATTATAAAAATAATAAAGATAATAGTAATAATATTAATAAATAGAAACAATATTATAAATTATGAATGTCAAAATATACGATTTATTTATTAAACTAAATATAAACTTATTTAATTAATAAAGAAATAATTTTAAAAAATGCATATTTATTAAGATAGCAATCCGAAAAGTAGTTATGGGTTGGTCAAAATTGGGTGTCAACAGCTCTCAACATAATACCATATATAAACATGAACATATCATAATCTTAGAAAATGGTAAAAATCTAGTAATACCAAATTCATCATATCATACTTAAATCATAAGAATATCTCTTTTAATATATCATGATCTCAAGCATATTCATAAATTATCTAAAGCATTCTAATCATGCTAAGCTTATCATAAATTTCATATTGATACTTCATCTAGAAGCATCCTTAGATTATAGTTCAGAAAAATCATATTGTATGCATGACTTCAAAACATGGCTCATAATCATAAAATAGGAATAGAGGATGAGTTCATGTGAAATTCATAAAAATCATGAAATTAAGATCAATCTATGCATAATAAGATCATTGAGATTGAATAAAAATATACTTGAATGAACCAAATGAAAAATCATCAAAATCATAGAAAATAGGATTGAAATTCATAGAAAAAGGAGGAAAATCTTTGGGACTCCATGGATGAAAAGGATTCATGGATGAAATTCTCACATACCTCAATGAAATCTACCTTGAAACTAGAGAGGAGACTTGACTTCTTTCAAACCCTAGCTTGTTGGAAAAGATGACTTTGGGAGAGAATGTTATAGTGCCTTAGAGAAATTTTAGAGGTTTAGAGGAAATGTAGAAAGTTTGAAGGGTTGGGTAGATATAGATTGTCCAAAAATAGTCCAAAATGACGTAATTTAAGAGTAAAAAGAATGGAAAATGACCAAAATATTCTTGGATAAATTATGTCGGAATGACCCTACGAATTGGACCTATGATCCGTAAGCTCTCCTACTAGTCATCAAAAGTGTTCGTACGAATCGTGCACCAAAATTGAAGCTACTGGAATTCACACTATGACTCTACGATCCTGATCTATGGGTCATAGAAAACTCTATGAATTGTCAACTCAATCGTCCTATACAACTACAAAATCCCCCAAAAATCACTTTCTTTGATTCTCACCCTACGAGTCATCCTACGACCCATAATACATTCTACAGTCTGTAGGACCTCTCATAGAACCTAACTTGAGCTATCGGAAATTGTCATTTCCTTAGTGCCATTCCACGATCCATTTCTACGGATCGTAGGATCTTATACGATCCATAGAATCCACTCGTAACTTGAACCCAAACTTAGCATATTTTACCAACTTAGGACCCTACCTACAATACTCTCCTACGGACCGTAAGACTTACTACCCGTAGGTCCGCTCATGGAAGCTTGCACCATAGCACATTCTCTACAACTTTTCGATCGTTTCAATTTTCCAACTCCTAGGTCTTATAGTCATTTATTTGGTGACTCTCTACCCAAAGTATAGTCCATAGATTGGCTCGAGTGAGATTGAATCAATTTTTTTTTCAGTGATAGGGGAGAGTTCCCTAAAGTTGTTCTAAGAGGGGTCGGGGGTGTTGCTTATAGTCTCGTATCAATGAGAATACTTTATCATTAAGGGTCAGTCACCTCAACCCTATTTGAAATGAGATTCAATTTTTTTGATTGACCTAGAGTAATTTTCATAATCTAATCCGCCATGAGAGGCACCCACATTAAACCCTCGATGGGAGAACCAATTATCAACCAACACTTAACTCATTAAAATAGATAAGAAAACCTTTTTATAAATCTGTAATAGAGATTCATAATTAAAAGAAAACCTTGTAGAAATAATTCCCCCTAGAACCTGAAAGTCGTATACCAAAATTCTACATAGTCTAGAACACCAGAACAAGAATCTAAGTCTGAACAAATGGACTAAGAGATTAAGACAAATCCATGGCATCCCAAAAGAAGCAGTTCAACCTTGGATTGAGAGAATGTGGATTTCATATTTGAGGTCGCGTAGTAGCGGCCTGAATATGCCCTGTATCCAACAAAGAAAGAGCAGTGTAGTATCAGTACACAAACCATAGAGTACTGGTAGGATCATCGGCCAGCTCCAAAGATACGAATGAAAACACATAACTAGAACATAGTAAATACACGACAACACATGCATTAGACAAGTAAGCAATAAAACAAGATTCTTAGTTATCAATCCTGACTTAACAATCACATGAGGCATGTCCAACATCACAACAACGATAATAGGAATGATTTCACACTCGCTTTGAGTAACCCGGACCACCCAAGGGTCCCGGAGCTATGCGATAAGAAGGAATAGAGATTGGGTTAGCGCCTGACTCCAAATCTATACAGAAGTCAATATCCATATTTGGAGGCATACTAGGCAGATCTGTAGAAATACCTAGGGCTGTGCATAAAATACCGAAAACCAAATTACTAAACCGAATCAGCTATTTCGGTAATTCGGTAATTCGGTTCGGTATTCGGTACTGAAATATAAAATTCAGTAATTTTTTTTATTTTTTTATCATTAATACAAAAAACTGGAAAAAAAAAAAGAAGACAAAATTCCAAAAAGAGAAGAGTTCAGTAAGAGAAAACTATCCCATTTTTTATTTCCCTTATCATTTTCATTTCAACTTTCCCACGTTTACAGCATACTAATATACTATATGCACACTTTCAAACATGTACATTATGGATAACTGCTAAAATTTAAATTCATGTATATATAAAAATTATAAATTCTAATTTCAAATTTATGCAATTGGTTAAGAATTCTAATTTCACTTTGCATTATTCACCACGTCAGTTATCTACATAAACTGTTTGGTAGTTACATTGAAAACGAAAGATTCCAACTATTTCATATCTTTGCAGGAACTAATTAATAATTAGTATAATGATGTAGAGTTTTTGGATAATTCAAAGAAAAACATATGTATAAAAAATTAAAAATTATGTGTGATATATTAAAAAAAATTGTTTTCACTCTTTTTCATCATTTTTATTACATGGTAATATTTTTTTATTCTGTATCTATTCATAAATTATTTTTTCTTTGTTTACGATGTATCATTTCTCTTCCGTAGAATGTGGCTTCAGAGAAATTTTGGTTTCGGTATTCGGTAAGTTAAAATGCATATATTACTTAATTATGGTGTAGTAATAAGAATGTAAGTTAAGATATGTATTCTTTAGGTTAATGTAAATATTAAATACGAATAATTTTTATTGTACATTAATTATTAAAAAAATATGGTATTACCGAATACCGTACCGAACCGGAGTTTGATTTACCGATTACCGAACCCGAACTTTAAAAATACCAAACTGAATACCGAACGCCCAGCCCTAGAAATACCTCCTAAAATTTCGAAACTATGGGGATGACTCAAGAAAAGGGGACTCCAGACTATCATCCCAAAGATGAGCCAAGTAAGCTAAACAACCCTTTTTCACTAGCCTTCTAGCCCGAATAAAGGATATGATTTTTGCTAGTTTAGACTTGTACTCAGTTTCCCACTCTAATTTATCCATACTCGAGATCTCTGGAGTTATTTTCATAGAGTTTCAATTCAACACAACATAATAAGGAGACAACCAAGTCATACCCAAAATCACATCGAAGTCTAGCATATCCAAAATGACCAAATCTACCCAAGTTTGAAAACCTACAAACGCCATTATGCATGAACGATACACATGGGTTACTACCACAAACTCTCCAACTGGGATAGAAACATGAATAGTGGCATCAAGAACATCACAATTCAAGTCAATACCCAAGGAAAATATAACAGATACGTAAGAATATGTAGAGCTCAAATCAAATAAAACAAAAGTCATTTGGTCACAAATGAGAATAGTACTTGCTATCACCGCCTCAGACAGCTCGGCCTCAAACTTACCGAGAAGGAGTAACATTGGGCTCTATCATCATTCTAGGCAACCCTTCTACCAGGATGCATCGCTCTTTTCTCACGTTATCTTCAATTTCCATGACCTTTGATTACCACATCGCCCACCCTATGGACGTCCTATGCTATTGCCACCTCCGTCGGCTGGAACTACAACCTTAATCTGTTGTTGTATATGGTTACCTTCCTATATGTGATGGCATTCCCTTTTAAAGTATCTCAGCATACCACAATTGAAGCATTTGCGGTCTCTCAAGGGTCTACTGGTTGAAGGATAAGAAACTCCTTGACTACTAAGAGCAGAGACTGTTGTGTGACCCTTGAATGATCACTTGTAAAAGCTAGAAAGGCCGACTGAATCATATGAGCCGAATAAACCTACTGGTGAGGCCCTCTAGATTAAGAACCACTGAATTTACCCGTACTATTGGACCTCTTAGACAATATCTTGGCCTTCCCAACCTGCTCGACTTTCTCTAGTTTCTTCACATAGTCAGTCACCTTATTGAAGCTCTTCCCTATGAAAGTCATATGCACATATAAGACCTGCAATACAGTGTTCAGTCCCTTAACATATAACTAAATCCTGTCCTCCTCAGTGCCTAAAAGTAGCCATACAAGGTATGAAACTTAGCCTTATAGGCTGCAACAAACATACTGCCCTATTGAAGGGTCAGAAACTCATCGTTCTTACGATTCTTGAGAGTATGGGGCACTAACTTCTCTAGAAACAGGGCATGAAATTGTGTCCAAGTCATCGGAGGCAAGACTGATGACCGACGCTCCACGTGAGTTTTCTACCACTGTTTGACATCATCCTACAACTAAAAAGTAACAAACTCTACCCCATGTTGTTGCATAATCCCCAACTTGTGCAACCTGTCATAGCTGTCTAGAATGAACTCAAAAGCATACTTACTCTCTATATTATGGAACGTTAGAGCTTTTGGTTTCAGAAACTTAGTCTCATGCTCAATTCTGGTCATAACAAGGCCTAACATCGAATGAAAAAATGAAATTATACTGGATATTTCATCCATTCTAGGAGTTATGGCAACAAAGGGATGGGTACCCGGAACCTGATTAGCCGGCGTAGTAGAAGTGGCTCCAGTACCTGACAACCCACCTAAGAATGCCAGCACCCGCTGAATAAGGATGACATAAGGTAGGGTTGCGTATCGGTCGGTTCAGTTTGATTTTGAAGTTTATCGATTTAGATTATCAATTATCGGTTTATAGATATGTCAAACCGTTATAGAACTATTATTAGCTTATCAGTAATCGATTTATCAGTTATTGATAATTATCATTTTAGTCCAGTTTAACCATTAAGATTTGATACCAAAAAACCCATTAAAAATCACTTAGAAATAAGGTGACAAACCAAATGAATCATGCAAATGTATTGATAAATTGTGTTTTACTCAAAAGCAAGTATAAAACATTGTATAATAACCAAGAGTTTGAGAAAATAAGAAATAAAAGTATGAAAACTAAACTCTAAGTGAAGGACTTTAGATACTGAATGGTAATAAATATAAATTATTAAGTTTCTATTGGGTTATCGGTTAATACGTTAAGAAAAAACCTTAAACCATTAAGAATCGATAACCAGATAATAAAAAAATTAAAAACCATTATCGAAATTGCTAACCTAATAACCGATTATCGATAAACCAATAACTTTTTTGCAATTCGGTTTATCAGTGCCCTTAACACAAGGGGAAGTTCTGCACCTCCAACCGGTGTTGCTACCTCTGGTTCCGCACCATCCTCGTACTCTACCTCAACCTCATCCTCAAAATGATCTTAGGGTAGGGGTGGGTTCGCCTTCCTAGGCTCAGCCTCGTCCTGAGCTCAACCCCTAGCTGGTGTTACTCTCCCTCTGCCCCTAACCCTTTCTTTGCCTCTGCCTCTACCTCGCCCTTGTGCTACCAGCTCCATAGTTGGAACTACTGCACTGACCCTATTATGCCTAGTGTCAACCATCTGCGGACAAAAGAGTGAAGGAAGTTAAATACCAATTGAAATCAAGTTATAGCATGAAAAAAAAGAAGAGAATTTCCTGAAATCGCGTAGACTCTCAAAGAAAAGTACAAATGTCTTAGTACCATTCCACATGACTTTAATAAGCCCATTTTGGTATGATGAGATGAAAGAATCTAGGGCTCTGATACCATCTTTTTCATGACCTAACCCGCCATGAGAGACACCTACACAAACCCCTGATAGGAGAACCAATTACCAACCAACACTTAACTCATTAAAAAAATAAGAAAAGCATTTCATAAATCTGTACCCGAGATTCATAATTAAAAGAAAATTTTGCAGAAATAATCCCTCCCTAGAACCTGAAAGTCATGTACCAAAGCTCTACATAGTCTAGAATATAGGAGTGCAATCCTAAAAAAAAGTCTGAGTCAGAATAAATGGAATAAGAGATAAAGATAAATCCACAATAGCCTGGAAGAAGTAGCTCACCCTTGGATTCAGAGAATATGGTTTTCACAGTTCAGGTGTGTAGCAGGCACCAAACTATGCCCTATAATCAACAAAGAAAAATCAAGTGGAGTACTAGTACACAAATCATAGTGTACTAGTAGGATCATCGACCTACTCCAAAGATACGAATGTAAACATATAACTAGAACATAGTAAACACGAGACAATACATGTATCAACCAAGTCATCAATACAACAGTCAGTCAGGATTACCAATCCTGACTTAACAATCACATGAGGCATGTCTAGCATCGCAACAACAACAATATGAATGATTCCACACACCCTTCAAGTAACCCAGACCACCTGAGGGTCCCTAAGACATCGTCTACAGTGTTTAACATGCAATTTCAATCTACAAAAAACCAATACAATATTCAAATGCAATAATTTGACCACTTTTTGACCAACATACAAAAGCACAATGAAACATGTACTAGACATGGTACCCGAGTTAACCATATAGTAACCTCTACTAGGCGTGGTATTTGAGCCAACAGATAATAAAACCTGTACTAGGCATGGTACCTAAGCCAACTAATAGTATCCCGTACCAGGCATAGTACCCAAGCCAACCGATAATCTATACCAACCATGATACCTGAGCCAAATAATGAATCAGAGATATCACCAAATCACAATCACAATGAAACAACAACACTTGTAAAGGCCACAAGCAATTAAGATAAGTTCATTGCATGAGATTGACAACAAAAGATCATTTCACATCCACTCCTTATATTCCCTAAACATGCATTGTACAAGTAATACTATAGAAACAAATATCACGCACACATTACGCAATATGGGAAATAATCAACCATTACCTACCTCAAATCAAGGCTGAGTGCTCTATTGAACCTGAGCCTTCCCCTTCCCCTTTAGTGATGCCTTGCCTTGATCTTGGTCTAAAATAAAAACATAAGTACAAAATCAAACCCAAATGTCCTAAATATTCCCAGATTATATCCTAATCACAAACCCCATGCCATTTTCATGTTCTTTCTACCCAATCTAGGGCTTTCCCATCAATGGTTCACCTAGAACTATCAATTCCATGATTACACTAGTGAATAATGATAAATAAATAAAGAACAAAATATTTTTATAAATACCAACCCCAAAATCCTCATCAACCCAGATTTTCTTATCATAGAATAAGTCAAACTGTCACGCCCCGGGAGGGTACCCTAGGCGTTGCCGACACTCGAAGGCCATTTCTGACTTCCGAGCGAACCACCCGGTCCAGTCAAACATTCATTCAATCATGTTCTCTTAGCGGAAAACTCAATTAATGAAATACTGTTCATATATATAGGGGGCCGAAGACCAAGCATTTTCAACCAAACAAAATAATATAATAAGGCTCCTTAAAATAACAGTTCGACCTCCCCACACTCCAGTCTATGAAGTCTCTATCAAAGTCTAAGAGGTGCCAATGACAAGTCTATGGCTACCAATAATCAAAATAAAGGGAACGACAACACACTATACAAGAAAGCTCAACATCCTCTGTAAACTAGAAGGACTCACCAACTATTTGAGAGTGTATGTGGATCTTCAACAGAGCGCCGGTTGATGATCTCTAGTACCTGTCTCTGTATCATTAAATGATGCAGGCCAAATGGCGTCAGTACATGGAATGTACGAGTATGTAAAATGGCCGAATGCAACGAACATCAAGGAAGAATCAATCAACTCGGAATCCCAACTCAAAAGGGATAACAACTCAATCACATGTCCTAAGTCTAAACAAGGATATGATTTAGACGGGACCAATCACATACAATTCAACTCAATCTGACTCAGAATACTAGCAAGGCCTATTTGGGAGTTTCTCTTACCCGACAACCATCACTTATGAGTCAGTGAAAGTACAACAAACCGACGTTGTTGCCGCGTCCGTTCATACTTTGTCAGGGTATGAATGAATCAACCAATCATGGATCCAATCCAACCAAGTCCTATAATGTCAGGACAAACATCTTGGGGAAACATTCAACTTTAACGGTTCAATCCCCCCTACGTTTGGCGACGTAGTTATTGGGTTCGAGTATGGACTATACTCTTGCTCAATTCGGTGCTCGATACTCCTTCTAAGACTCAATGCTCATAAAACTCCATCCAATCAACTCAATTAAATCACATCGACAAGTCTCATTACAACCTTATCAACTCATCAACTCTATCATGATCAAATCTCTCTCAATCATACTATCCGATCAATCTCAATCATATATTTTAAAAGAAATTTAAAAGCACATTTATAGCAACATATAGACATAACCAATCATTTACTCCATCCATTTGAGAAATCCTTGAGACTCATCACAACTTCAAGACTTTACATCACACTTTAAAATAGGCAATACTTCTTAAGAAAATAACCTCTTTTATCATAATCCACATAGTTAAGAAGATCAATAAAACATATTTTAACAACTCATTTCCATCAACTAATACTCACATAAGGGCTCATTTTAGGAACTTCCTAGCTCAACAATATCAACACATATAGAATCAAATAAATTGGGGACAAAACTAATTCAACCATAAACCATACCAAGAAACTCCATTTTCATGGACATCTAACCTCAAAGCAAGAGTAAGGCACATGGGTGGACTCAACCTATGTTTTGGATAGCCTTACATACCTTAGAACAGACTCTTGAAGAAACCTTGTTGTTGGGTCTTCAATGGAAAGCTTGAAGTCTTGAAGCTCTTGGAACTCTTCTTGTTGGAAATAGAGAAGAAGAAGAAGAAGAGAGAGGGAGAGATTTCTAGGGCTTTTCTAGAGAGAGAGTGGGGGCTGAAAATATGTCCCCAAATTGGCCAAGGATGATACATATATAACTTGGGTAAGTTCCCAAATTACCCCTCCTCAAAAGTTCTAAAAATAGGCTAAAAATGCACCTGGCGCGATAGTGGCGCATCGCGCCATTGCAGCGCTAGGCCGATTACGCCTAAAACTTGCACACCTCGTAGTGGCGCGCTGCGCCAGAGACCAAACTACTAAGGTATGTTTCTAGCGCGATAGTGGCGCGTCGCGCCCTTATAGTGCCAAGGCCATTGTTCCTTGGTTCTGAAAATTAGGCTTGAAAAACCCTACACAACTTTTAGTGGCGCATCGCGCTAAGGACCAAACTATTGAGGCATGTTCCTGGTGCGATAGTGGCACATCGCGCCACTGCGGTGCCAAGCCCAGATTTCCAGTAGTTGAACCCTGGGCCTGAAAATCCCTGTTGTGCTAGTTCATCTTAGGATCGTCATATCTTTTGACTTCGAACTCCAAAAATTACATTCTTGGTGGCATTGGAAAGAAGACTCGACGACCTTTTTGATGGGTCATGGGCCACCGAGATTATTATTTTTCAAAAGATAGGATCGTTAGAAGTCGACCCCTCATATGAACTCATCCTAAAACTTAGCCACGACAAATCTTTTGGACTTAGCTTGGTCTTAGGGGTCCTTCATAACCCCACATCACCTCTAGCACTTCTCAATTTCTCAAGGACTTATCTTAACTCCTGCAAATGCTCCACAATACTTGAGTTCGACCCTACCCGAATACAAAAAAGGTCTGAATCTTAGGGAAAAATTTTGTGGGGTGTTATATTATCTCCCCCTTGGAATCATTCATCCTCGAATGATGAGTAACCAAGAATCGACTCGGGGTGCAAATCACAATCAAGAATTCAATCATTCAATCAATCAAATTCTTAAACAATTATCAATCAAGACTCAAAATGCACAAATGAATTTAAGTCAAGGAAATGGGCATTACCTTCAACATTCTCGTTGGTAGGCACGAATAGATGTGGATATTTAGATTTCATGGCTTCCTCCGCTTCCCATGTGGCTTCCTCAACAAATTGGTTTCTCCACAGGACTTTGACTGGGGCGATCTCTTTGTTCCTCAACTTGCGAATTTAGTGATCAAGAATTTGGACCAGAACCTCTTCATAAGACAAGCTATCCTTAATTCCAATGCTATCAATGGGGACTACCAATGAGGGATCGCCCAAGCACTTCTTCAACATCGAAACGTAGAACACCGGATGAATAGAGGCTAGCTCTAAAGGTAACTCCAACTCATAGGCAACACTCCCAATCCGCCTCAAAATCTGGTAAGGACCAATATATCGAGGACTGAGCTTCCCTTTCCTTCCAAACCTAATGACACCCTTCATGGGTGATACTTTCAAATACACCCAATCACCCACCTCAAACTCCAAGTCTCTCCTCCTCACATCGGTGTAAGATTTTTGGCGGCTTTGGGCTGTCTTTAGCCTATCTTGGATAACTCTCACCTTCTCCATGGCTTGGTGAACAAAGTCAGGCCCAATCAACTCAATCTCACCAACTTCAAACCACCCAATAGGCAATCTATACCTCCTCCCATACAAAGCTTCATGGAGCCATTTGGATGCTTACATGATAGCTATTATTGTACGCAAACTCTATGAGAGGTAAGTGGTCATCCCAATTTCCCTTGAAGTCAAGCACACATGCCCTCAACATATCTTCTAATGTCTGGATGGTGCGCTCTGCCTGGCCATCTATTTGGGGATGGAAGGCTGTACTCAAGTTCACCCTCGAACCCAGTCCCTTCTGAAAGGATTTCCAAAATTAGTAAGTGAATTAAGCTCCTCTGTCTGAGATGATAGACAAAGGGACCCCATGCAACCTAATGATCTCCAGAATGTACAACTTTGCATAATCTTCTGCGGTGTCAGTAGTCTTAACCGCCAAGAAGTGAGCTAATTTCGTCATTCTATCCACAATCACCCAAATGGAATTGTGTTGCTTTCGGGACTTCGGCAAGCCTGTAATAAAGTCCATGTTGATCATCTCCCACTTCCATTATGGAATTTCTATGTTTTGGGATAAACCACATGGCCTTTGATGCTCAACCTTCATCTGTTGACAATTCGGGCACTTGGAAACAAATTTCGCAATATCCCTCTTCATTCCACTCCACCAATAGATTTCCCTCAAGTCATGGTACATTTTTGTGGAGCCTGGATGAATAGAGTATCTGGAACTATGCGCTTCGGCCATAATCCTCTCTCGAACATCATCGACATCAGGTACACACAATCTACTTTGGTACCTCAACACACCATCTCCCCCTTTGGTGAAAACCATCACCCCTTGTTTGTGAATAACTTCTTTCAACCAGAGGAGGATGGGATCCTGATCTTGTTTCTCATTTACCTCTTCTACAAGTGAGGACGTAGACCCATCCTGAATAGTAACTCCGCCTTCGTTGTTCCCTTCCAGACGAACTCCCAATCGGGCTAATCTATGTACTTCCTTCGCTAATCCCCTCCTTCCCTCCTCCACATGGGCAGTGCTACCCATTGACAACCTGCTAAGAGTATCAGCAACAACATTAGCTTTACCTGGATGGTAGAGGATGCTCATGTCGTAGTCCTTGAGTAGCTCAAGCCATCGCCTTTGCCTCGGGTTGAGTTTTTTCTGGCTGAAGACATATTGTAAGCTCTTGTGATCGGTGAATACATCAACATGCACTCCATACAAGTAGTGGCGCTAGATTTTAAGAGCAAACACCACAGCTGCCAGCTCGAGGTCATGAGTTGGGTAGTTCCTCTCATGGACCTTAAGTTTTATTGAAGCATAGGCTATCACCTTCCCCCTTTGCATCAACACACAACCCAAACCACTTCTGGATGCATCACAGTAGACCACAAAGCCCTCTGTTCCATCGGGCAAGGTCAGGACAGGAGCAGTGGTTAGCTTGGTCTTTAATTTCTGGAAACTCTCCTCACAAGCATCGGACCATTGGAATTTAGCCTTCTTTTGAGTCAGCTTAGTCAATGGTGATGATATGGATGAGAATCCATCTACAAACCTTCGATAATAGCCAGCCAAACCCAAGAAGCTTCTTATCTCTGTGGGGGATGTGGGTTTGGGCCAATTCTTCACAGCTTCAATCTTCTGGGCCTCGACCTGAATACCATCTCCAGACACAATATGGCCTAAAAAGGCCACTGATGCAAGCCAAAATTCACATTTAGAGAACTTTGCATACAATACCTGGTCTCTCAAGGTTTGTAAAATAACTCTAAGATGATAGGTGTGCTCCTCTTTATTCTTGCAGTAGACCAAAATATCATCTATAAATACAATCACAAACATATCAAGATACGGTTTAAACACCCGATTCATGAGATCCATGAAAGCTGCGGGGGCATTTGTCAACCCAAACGACATGACCAAAAATTCAAAGTGGCCATAACGAGTCCAAAAAGAAGTCTTCGGAATATCACATTCTCTCACCTTCAACTGGTGGTAGCCGGATCTCAAGTCTATCTTTGAGAAACACGTGGCATCCTGAAGTTGATCAAATAAATCATCTATTTTGGGGAGAGGGTATTTGTTCTTTATGGTGACCTTGTTGAGTTTTCTGTAGTCAATACATATTCTAAGGGACCTATCTTTGTTTCGCACAAATAGGATGGGAGTACCCCATAGTGAGACACTCGGCCTAATGAATCCCTTATCTAACAAGTCCTTCAACTGTTCTTTCAACTCCTTCAACTTGGTTGGAGCCATTCTATATGGAGGGATTGAGATAGGCTGGGTGTCAGGAAGAACATCAATCCCGAAGTCGATCTCCCTATCAGGAGGGACTCCAAGAAGATCTTCGGTAAAGACATCGGGAAACTCATTGACAATCGGGACCGACTCGAGAGATGGAGACTCAACATTGCCATCTTTCACTCGAACAATGTGATAGATACACCCTTTCGAGATTAGCTTCCTGTCCCTAAGGTAAGAAATAAACTTACCCTTAGGCATACGAGACTACCTCTCTACTCTATGACAGCTTCGTTTGGAAATTTGAACTTAACCACCTGAGTCCTACAATCAATAGAGGCATAACAGACATAAATTCAGTCCAAGCCAAGGATCACATCGAAATCAACCATGTCTAACTCAACCAAGTCAGCCAAGGTATCCCCATGATGAATTGACACAGTGTAATCTCTATAGACTCTCTCAGCTAAGACGGAATCACCCACACGATTGGTTACACTGAAAGGCTCAAGAAGACATTTAGGAATTTTATTGAATTTGCTAGCCACATAAGGAGTTACAAAAGATAATGTGGCACCCGGATCCATCAATACATAACAGTCAAGAGAAGAGACTTGAATCATACCTGTCACAACGTTCGGAGAGTTCTCCTGATCTTGGCGACTACCCATGGCATATAGGCGGTTTGTACCTCCACTCGTACCTGAAGTAGTGCCCCTCTAATTACCCCTAGCTGGTGGTGCGGTGGTAGAGAACTGGGCTCTGTTCCCCTATGCTAGACACTTCTTCTGAAAATGGTCTATTTGGCCGCATTTATAACAACCCATCCTTCCCGCTCTGCACTCTCCCAAGTGAAGCTTACAACACTTGACGCATGGTGGATTCCCTTGTGAACCTTGACCCACGCTAGCTTGTGATTGAGAACCCTGGGGTCTGAAATTCTGGCGACTCTGACCCTGCCGATCGTACCTATTCTGCGGCATATGTGCACTGGCGGTAGATGAGGCATAGTTGGAAGGCCTCTTCTGGAAAAAGGACCTGTTGCCCTTGTTTTACCTCTGTTCACTCTCATGGCCCACTAATTTTACCTTCTTGCTCAGGTGCTCTTCTCTGTCTCTTCTTTTATCATCCTCTACATGTTGAGCATACACCATTAATCTGGAAATATCCATATCCGAGATCAACAATGCTGTTTTGCACTCCTTCTTCATATGCCTTCCTAATCTGGAGACGAACTTCCTCATCTTTGACCTCATATCTGGGATCATTTCTAGAGCATACCTGGACAGCTGGATGAACTTCAGGCCATACTCCTTAACAGTCATACCCTCCTGTCTCAGATTTATAAATTCCTCCACTTTCGCTTCCCTCAATTCTTGGGGGAAGAAGTGGTCAAGAAAGGCTCCCTCAAATTCATCCCACCGAGCAGGTTCAGCATCCTCACCCCTACCTTGCTCCCATTGGTTATACCAGATGTTTGCCATATCCTTGAGTTGATAAGACACCAACTCAACCCTCTCAATTTCCGTAGAATGCATAGCTTTCAAAATTTTCCACATCTCATCAATAAAATTTTGGGGGTCCTCATCAACCTTTGAACCCATGAATGCTGGCGGATTCATTCTCAGAAAGTCTCGAATTCTGGCGGCAGCAGACGGCTCTTGGGGACTAGAGCTAAGAGTGGGCGAACTCTGGTTACCATTTCAGGCAGCTATTAATTGAGTGAGCATGGCAATCGCCCCTCAAAATTCCGCCTCTGATGTGGGTGCAGGCGGGGTAGCAGGCACTTGAGGCGCCTCCGCATACCTCGCAGGTCGACCTCTAGCCCTTGCTGGGCGTACCTCAGACTGAGGCATCTCTACATTTTCGGCATTTCTCTGGCTGGCAGTACATTTTGGAGGCATTATCCGTAACGTATAAATGCACGAATTAGAAGGGAAGTTTCATAGAGTTTAACTCCATCGCACGAATTCAGAGTATGAAAGAAGTGAAACAATATCTAATGTCCTATAGCCTCCTGCTTATAAGTATGGTGCACAACACGCCCATAAGCAAGACTCTACTAGACACGGCTTCATAGACTCCTTAGGACTCTTGAACTCTGGGCTCTAATATCATGTTTGTCACTCCTCGAGAGGGTACCCTAGGCGTGGCTGGCACTCGAAGGCCATTTTTGACCTCCGAGCGAACCACCTGGTCCAGTCACACATTCATTCAATCATGTTCTCTTAGCGGAAATCTCAATTAATGAAATACTGTTCATATATATAGGGGGGCCGAAGGACAAGTATTTTCAACCCAACAAATCAATATAATAAGGCTCCTCAAAATAACAGTTTGACCTCCCCATACTCCAGTCTATGAAGCCTCTATCAAAGTCTAAGAGGTGCCAATGACAAGTCCATGGCTACCAATAATCAAAATAAAAGGAACAACAACACACTATACAAGAAAGCTCAACATCCTTCGGAAACTAGGAGGACTCACCAACTATCTGGGAGTATATGTGGATCTTCAACAAAGCGCCGGTTAATGATCTCTAGTACCTGTCTCTGCATCATTAAACGATGCAGGCCAAATGGCGTCAGTACATGGAATGTACGAGTATGTAAAATGGCCGAATGCAACGAACATCAAGGAAGAATCAATCAACTTGGAATCCCAACTCAAAAGAGATAACAACTCAATCGCATGTCCTAAGTCTAAACAAGGATATGATTTAGACGGGACCAATCACATACAATTCAACTCAATCAGACTCAGAATACTAGCAAGGCCTTTTGGGAGTTTCTCTTACCCGACAACCATCACTTATGAGCCAGTGAAAGTACAACAAACCGACATTGTTGCCGCGTCCGTTCATACTTTGCCAGGGTATGAACGAATCAACTAATCATGGATCCAATCCAACCAAGTCCTATAATGTCAGGACAAACATCTCGGGGAAACATCTGACTTTAACAGTTCAATCCCCCCTACGTTTGGTGACGTAGTTATTAGGTTCGAGTATGGACTATACTCTTGCCCAATTCGGTGCTCGATACTCCTCCCAAGACTCAATGCTCATAAAACTCCATCCAATCAACTCAATTAAATCACATCGACAAGTCTCATTACAACCTTGTCAACTCATCAACTCTATCATGATCAAATCTCTCTCAATCATACTATCCGATCAATCTCAATCATATCTTTCAAAAGAAATTTAAAAGCACATTTATAGTAACATATAGACATAACCAATCATTTACTCCATCCATTTGAGAAATCCTTGAGACTTATCACAACTTCAAGACTTTAAATCACACTTTAAAATAGGCAACACTTCTTAAGAAAATAACATCTTTTATCATAATCCACATAGTTAAGAAGATCAATAAAACATATTTTAACAACTCATTTCCATCAACTCATACTCACATAAGGGCTCATTTTAGGAACTTCCTAGCTCAACAACATCAACACATATAGAATCAAATAAATTGGGGACAAAACTAATTCAACCATAAACCATACCAAGAAACTCCATTTTCATGGACATCTAACCTCAAAGCAAGAGTGGGGCACATGGGTGGACTCAACCTATGTTTTGGATAGCCTTACATACCTTAGAATAGACTCTTGAAGAAATCTTGTTGTTGGATCTTCAATGGAAAGCTTGAAGTCTTGAAGCTCTTGGAACTCTTCTTGTTGGAAATAGAGAAGAAGAAGAAGAAGAGAGAGGGAGAGATTTCTAGGGCTTTTCTAGAGAGAGAGTGGGGGCTAAAAATATGTCCCCAAATTGGCCAAGGATGATACATATATAACTTGGGTAAGTTCCCAAATTACCCCTCCTCAAATGTTCTGAAAATAGGCTAAAAATGCACCTGGCGCGATAGTGGCGCATCGCGCCATTGCAGCGCTAGGTCGATTACGCCTAAAACTTGCACACCTCGTAGTGGCGCACCGTGCCAGAGACCAAACTACTGAGGTATGTTTCTAGCGCGATAGACCAAACGACTAACCCCGCTGTAGCGGCCTAATCTCGGTATAACGACACCACCATAGCAAAAATTCTCATTATAGTGGGAATTTCCTTGATCATTATAGCAGTGTGTCAACTGCTATAGTGGCTGACACAAAAAACGACCTCAAAAATCTCCCAAAAAGTTTCTATTTCACAACACACCTTTAAACATTGATGTCCCGAACCAACACCTTCAAACATTGATGTCCCGTACCAACACCTTCAATATCAAGAGTTCTACTTACCCGAATTCACTTCTGAAAAGTCCTATGAACTCCTTAACGCCTTAGCTAATGGAAAATTCAACCCAAACTTAGATATCATACCCAATTCTTTCTTGGATTTTCCTAGACTTTACCTCACTCAAAATTCGTTCGAACCTAGCCTAGCCTGATACTTCTAACTCCCCAAACCCGAAAGTTTTTTCCTTCAAATTATTTCACCATTAGCTCATCCATAACAACAGAAAGGGTTGTTACAATAACTACTTGATCTACATAGAAGAAAGCCACCAGGATCAGCCACCACAATTTCTCTATAAACTATGTTCTTTATTAGAATGGTTGGGAAATATACTTTTGGATTTAGAAAAATACCTTCCCTTACTTTGAGATTTAGGTTTCTTGACTAAATTTGTGTGCTCGGCGTTGACCATATATTATGCCTTGTAAATGATCATCCTAGTCATAGTAAAGAAGGACACGAATGTGACCTCGTTTCTTTGCAAATAAGGACTCTTTGTTTGGTTATAGTTCTTCGGAGAGGATTTCTTCACCTTATTTTTAGGCAAAAGATTTAGTTTTGAACCTTTTTACAATAGGCTTTAAAGGCTGCATCATTTTTACGGAAGCTTTTATGATTTTGACTCTAAAACTTGTATTGTATGGCGGTAGTTTTTATGGTTTTGATTCTGAAGACTATATCATACGGTAGACGATATTAATGCACCAAAGTGTAGGAATTATTGATTAATTTAGACAAATCAAAGAATTTATTGGACAGATCAGGGCAAATAATCCTAGAAATACATAAAATGGGACAAACAATTCTTATAATACATAAAGTGGTTATTGTAAGGCTAGTCTCGATGTCTTCGGCTGCGAGCTGATACCCAAATGCCTAAGACTTTTTGCAATTTTTCTTGATCCTGGTCGCACTGAGTGCTTATGGCAACATATTTTCCTTGAGGCTGACCTCGAGCGTATTATTTGTCCGTGTAGTCCCCCATCTCTTAATGAAGTCCAGTCGCTTGATTTTTGTTCTTGCTATTATTTATTTTATCCTGGCTTGAAAAATCTTTTATAGATCCCAAGGTGTAGGTTTTATCTTAACCATCGTGCTTTCTTCGTTGAATGTTATCATCATCATTTGTTGTTAGTAGCCCATGTAGGGTTATTAGGTCCACGACTAGTAAGGAACTATCAGTGTCATGACTATGATGAACAATTAATGGTCCTAGTGTATGTACTTTGTCTCTTATTCTTATATTCGCTTGGTTTAAATGTTTGAGCATCATGAATCAACATGTTCTGAGAACTAACAATTATTGTCTCATCATTTTAGGTAGCTTAATGCTTACTACGTCTAAGAACCTATCCCCCCTTCAACATATTGGTGACCTAACATAGACTTCTATAATTAGAAATCAGTTGGGGAGCATAATGTCTTTCAACCTGAGATTCTGTTGCTTAGAGTACTCGCACGACAAGGTTCTAGGGAAGTGGTTCATCATTTGAGGCTTAAAAGTTGGGACTATTTAACCTTCACATCAACTGCATGAACTTTTGGAAGAGCCAGTGCCTCTACCCGAGAGTTTTATATGGTATACCAGGTACTTGTCAACGTGATAATCTGTCTAAATGACATTCATATACTTTGGTCGGTGAATACTGAGAAACTTTTGGCTTTCATAGTGCAGGAACTTAGTTTGTTCCCAGCTCCAACTTCTGCCACAACATTTTTCCTAGTATCTAGGCATAGGGCCTTGATCGACTTCATCTTCATGGCTTATGTCTCGAGAGACTTCCAATACTCCTAGGAGTCCCCTAATTATTTCAAATTAGGTACTGTGGAGATATGGATCTTTCTTAACATATTATTACAAGAACTTTCTTAGACTCCATTGTCTTTGGAGTCACTCAGGCTCTTATTTTTATTCATTTAGATTTCAGCACAAGACATGGGACATATTCTCGTTCTCATTTCCATTCTTATTCCCATCCTCATCTCTTTCTTGGCCTGATCCTCGTCCTTGAGGGTGTTCCGATCATGATATGTCCATACATTTCGTTGCCCACAGAATACTCGTAGGCGGAGGGATGTTATGTTGGGTATAGACCGAAGTTCGTCATGTTAAGTACAAATTTAGTGACATCTCTATAGAAGGTAGGCCTTGATGGTCCAACAAGGGGGAAGAACAATAGCTCAAAATAACATCATAATTATCTATCTCCATAGGCGACACCAAATTATTTATCGACAAAATTGTCATTTTGATTAACAGTAGAATTTCTAAAAAAGGGTTAAAAGAAAGTGGTTACAGCTGATCAAGTTAATTTACTTTGGGCTAAAATACTAAGGTCGTGATTTCTTATCGATAAATAATCTTCTAAAAAAATGATAGTATAAGTGAGAGAGAGGTTTTAAGGCCTCTTTCATAAAACATACTAAATGCAGAAGAATGAGATAGTAATGTAAAGTTGCCTGAGATTTTCTGATGCCTTCTATTCTTTGTAAAGCCTCCTTTTATAGTCCACAAAAATTGAACTGTTGCATCAGTGTGAAACGACGACACACTTGGACACTAAAAAACCATCTCATAGCACGTGCCTACATTCTAATGCCTCGCTTGAAGCTGATTAGGGTAGGTGGGTGTGCGACTTGAGATTGAATATTGAGCTCCCGAGGGTCATTATGATTGCCTCCAACTATAAAGTGGTCTTCTTCGAGTGAAGTCTCTTGTGGATGCCCGATTATGTGCCAATGTTACTCGTGGTGACATTCAAGGTTCTTCACGTTATATTGGGGACAATCTTCTTCATTCTCCTCAAAACGTCTATGAATGTTCCTTTGAGTTCAATTTCGTCACGTTTCGTTGTATGTTCACTTCTTTCCTTAGATTTATTTTTTTTCCTATACAAAAGGGCTCTTAGATATGAAACAAAACCACATTTTTTTCAAAATTCTTTTTTGTTCATCTTTTTGCATTCAGAGAACAGAACTAAGACTTGTAAGAGGTCAAACTTAGCTTCTGAAGATTAAAAAATATATATTTAACTTAAGAGTCTGTTGTCATTGCTGTTTAGAGGCCAAAAACACTTAATTTGAGAAAAAATACTTTTTGAAAAATCAAGGTGTTTGGTCAATTAGTAAAACTGTTTTTAAATGAAAGAAAAAATATTTTTTGTTGTTGTTGAGAAGAAGTTAAAAAAATTAGTTTCTTAAAAAAAGCAAAAGCAGAAAATTATTTATTTCAAAACCAAAATATCCCTACCCTATGTACATAATTATATATCTTTTATAGTTATTTCTTTTTATGGTGAATTTTTCTCCTCTCTTGTTCTTCTCTCTTAAGCCGATGGTCTTTCGGAAACAGTCGTCCTACCTTTCAAGGTGGGGGTTAGGTCTGCGTACACTCTATCCTCCCCAGACCCCACATGGTGGGACTATACTGGGCTTGTTGTTGTTGTTGTTGTTGTTGTTGTATGGTGAATTTTTCGTATGTAGTGATTTAATTTGTGCAATGATTTTTTAATTTTTTTCGTGATATTTTTAATTACAATCTAAGCATCATGTAAATATTATATCAATATTTAATTTTATTTGGTTATTCATCTATGTATAATATTGATTGAAAATTTGAATATGTGCATTTCAATTTAATAAAAATAAAAAGTTATAATAGATATTTAAAATAACTTCTCTTTATAAAATAATATTTATATTAAAAGTGTATTGATACTTGTTCTTTTCCGTAATTGACTCTCAAAAGTATTTTTTTTAAAAAAATTTAGTCAAATACAATCTGCTTATCAAAAAATACTTCTTAAATTAATTAGTCAAACATAAAAGAATATTTTTCTAAAAAATTATTTTTAGTAGCAATGTGAAACAGCATTTAAATGAGCAAATAACAACAGAACTCGAGAATTGATGTGTAGAGCTAGCAACTGTGGATATGCTGATATTAGTAACATTATTATTGATGTGATCAAAGAAACAGTACCAAAATGTCCCTAGAATAATCAGAAACCGTAATAAAAACCGTGAATTACGGATCAAAGATATTTAGTTGAAATTATACCAATGGTTAAAAACATGACCACTTGGACCAGCTGTAATCTGACAATTTAAATTTAGTAGGTTCATTCCTTACTCCTCGTTTGGAACCGGTGATGCAGCTTGAAGTTCGGTGCTGTAATGACAATAATACCCTCACCTTTGCAAAATTATCTCCATTGTCCAATTTATATAACAATTTCCTTTTTAATTAGTCGCAAAAAAAGGATAAATTTTCTTATTTAGCAAACATTAATGATATAATTACTATTTATTCATGTAAGACCTATTTATCTAACAAAAGCACATAAAAATAGATTTAAAACATTGCAAACTTTTTTCATATTACTTAAACTTTTCTTTGTTGGTAGGGAGTATCATACATCACACCTGTTTGTCTCTTTTGCCTTGTTTGAAATTTGACTCACCTTCCACATACTTTTATTTTTATCTATTAATAAAAGGGAAATACCACTAGTCTTTGTTTGATTTTTTTTCAAGTATGAAAATAGGCAAAGCAGTTTGACAAGTTGTCCTATTAAAATTTATCATATTGCCATATATTTATTTATTTGTCTTCTTAAGGAATCATAAAGTCAAGGGAGGATCGAGTTTGAGGTATGGGATACGCCGGAGTAATTATAATTTACTATATATAATAATAATAATAATAATTTAAATAACAAATATAATTATTAATTGAATATTATTTTGAAACTATGCAATCTATTACTTTATTTTATGTGTTATACAGTAGTTTTTGCATATAAAGAATAGTAAATGAATAGCATCTCACTGTTTAGTTACTTAGAAAACAAACAGAAAGTAAATTAAAAGAAGAATGAAATAATAAAACGGTAAAACAAAAAATCGTTTTTTCCTTCCTATGTTGCTTTCCCTAGAACTAGAACTTCTATTCATTCATTAATTTATCCTAATTTTTTCAAAATTGTGGCTTACATTAACAATTGTTTTTTTTCTATATATGGGGAAGAAAAAGGATTTGAGTTTCCATTAATAGGTTTAACCCAATTAAAATTATGAAGATATTTTTTGGCGTGTAAAATTCCAAGCACATTATTAAATTATGAAGCAGGGGTAACAATGGAAAATCCACAGAACATATGACAGGTGTGCTTACCGACAAACTCGGAGGTCGGCATTGTCGGCCCAGTGAGCCGAGGAGCCAACATCGTCATTTAATTTATAAAAAAACAAACAAAAATAATTTCATTTATTTCTCTTGGTTAAGTAAATAATAGTACTTCTAACTCGTTTATGATTAAATAATGATATAATAAATAAATATATTTTTTAACTTGGTCTCATTTCATATTTGTGTCCTTCAATTTTGAATGTGAAGAAATAAACACTTAAATTTGTATAAATTAAGAAGTAATACATCAAAATCTTTTTGAACTTGGCAACAAAACTTACTTTAATACTTTAACTTCACGGGGATTTAAATACCCATTAACAACTTCAAGTGAATTAAATACCACCCTAAAGGATGAAGTGGCAGAAAGAGTGACTGAACTCTCCTTAAAGCGAGTGAAGACAAAATTTTAAAAAAAATATTATAAAATCATACACATGACATTTTTTTATAGGGCAATATATAATTAATATTTTAAATATTATTTTTTTGATATATTAAATTTTATTAAAATATATAAATTTTCTTATTGGACACAATTTTTTAAAAAACTTTTTCTTTCTTTATTCTTTCATTAATTTTTTTTATTATTATTTATTCTTTAACACTTCTTAAATTAATTTATCCTAATTGATTAATTAAAAATATATATTTTTAAAAATCAAAATATAAAATATGGCCCATTTTCATCCAAAACCCCGCCCCCACCCTTACCTACCCCTCACTTCTTTCTTTTTCCTTTTTCACCATTTTTACTCCTCCACTATTCTATTTTTTTCTCTTTCAGATTTTTGGCTCGTTTTTTCCCTCTCTTTTTTGCTTATCCTTTTCCTTTCTTTCTTTTCTTTCAAAATGAGATAAGCAAATAAGAATGGAGGCTTTTTCCTCTAAAAATAAAGCACCATTAATGTATCTTAATTTCTCAACAAAATATTTATTAATGGTGATTTTGAGAAATTAAAGAAAGAAGGGGAAAAAACGAGCTAAAAATCTGAAGACGAAAAAAAATGGAACAATGAAGGAATAAAGTTGGTGAAAAAGGAAGAAGAAAGAAGTGAGGGGGAAGTGGGGGTGGGGGCGGGGGTGGGGTTTGGGGAAAAAATAAAAATGGGTTATTTTTATATTTTAATTTTTAAAAATATATATTTTTAATTAATTAATTTGGATAAATTAATTTAAGAAGTGTTAAAAAATAAATAAAAAATAAAATAAAATTAATGATATGGTGTTGACATGGAAGTGATGTGGTGCTTACATGGCGATGATGTGACAGATGAGAGTGGTTTTATGATATTAGGGTGATATTTAATTCATTTCAAAATTGTTAAGTGGGCATTTAAATACCCGTGTAGTTAAAGTATTAAAGTAAATTATGTTGTTAAATTCGGGGGATTTTGATATATTATCTCTAAAATTAAATAAGTAGACACATATGTGGCACGTGGCACAATACACATAAGACGCCACTAGGACACAAAAGAGTCATATAAGATGAATGTTTCTATTTGTTTAAGTTTTGAATAATTAAAATATCTATTTGTATAGTAATAAAGTTAGAGATCGTAATACCGAATGATGCAAAATTAAGGGTCATGCCTTGAACAATTAACTGATTAATAAGTTCCACTTTGCAAGTGGGTGTATGTAAATTATGTCACACCTCACAATTGAATACTATTTCAAATATTCCTTGACTATGTTTTTCACTATGAATTACACGTCATGTTTTCCTTTTTATAGTAATAATAAAAGAATGATGATATGTGCAAGAGTCAATCTATTTAGGTGGGCGTCTGACATATTTTATTGTAAATTTTTTTTTAAAATAGTACGTAATAATTTTGTTTTAAAAGTAAAATATAAAATTGAAATATTGTTTGATGATTAATACAAATTTTTATAGTAATAATAAAAGAATGATGATATGTGTAAGAGTCAATCTATTTAAGTGGACGTTGAAATATTTCATTTGTGAAAATTGAAAAAAATAGTACGTAATAATTTTGTTTTAAAAGTAAAATATAATATTGAAATATTGTTTGATAATTAATACAAATTGAAGTTGATTTTATTTTTTTTATAAGTAAATATAAAGTAAAAAGAATAAAAATACCTTTTTCTTATTTTCCAATTTTTTAAAAATACTAAAATTCAACTTGAAATTAAATTTTAGGAAAAATTACTAAACTACACACCATTAATTATCATATTTCCTAAAAGTCCCAACCATTTAAAAAATTTACCAAAATTTCTTATTTTTAATCCCAATCACTCTCTCTCCTCTGGAACCCTTTTCTCTCATACTCTCTCTCCTCTAAAATCCTTTTCTATCGGTCTCTATCAATTTCAGATTCAAAAATACTTGCAAATCTTTGAGCATATTTCTAATTTATCGTCGAAAATCACTCATACGTCTTAGAGGTTACAATCTATCATCTCATTTTGATTCACAACTGTATTTTCTCTTTATTTTCATAGTTTTTAGTTATCAAAGGGTTCAAGTCTTGTTTTTCAACGATTCTCAACTGCATTTTCTCTCTAATTATTTATTGTTCAAATTTTTTGATTCAAAATCATCTTAAGTTTTCTGATACCTATGAAAACTGATCTATCATTTAGTATTGGACTTACCCAACTAATTTTTTAAAATAATCTAGCTATAATATCCTTTGTTTCTGATGTTAATGTGCATGGGCTTCAAAAAAATAGGTTAAATCAGAGGAACGATAGGCGAAGAGAAAGAATGATTAATCTTCGAATTCTGGGTCGGACGCTGAAGAAGCTTCTGAAAAGGCTTCTAAGAAAAGAGGGAAAAGCTTTATCTGTAACTACAAGCCCAAAGCTTCAAAGGTTCAATTTTTTGTTAAGTATCTATTTATTTTCAATTTAAATATAATGTATCTTGAATAATAGATTTATTTTGTTATTATGATTCATAACCAAATGTATCATCATCAAATCAATGTATCAATACCTATTTTATCATGAATCTTCTTAAATTTGTTTTAAATACAATGTATCTAGACTTATTAAGATGTATCATGACACTTCTAATGTATCAATTATATTCAAATGTATCATTCTCATACTAATGTATCACTCATACCATGACTGATAATTTGTAGTTTCAGTCAGTTATATTTATATATCAGTATATTGTTATGTATCAGTTATAATTAAGATGAATATTATTTTTTAGTTTCATGTCCTAATACATAAGTTTGTTGTTGTGTATCATATCCATTATTTTTTATTTGATACACAACTTTACAAAATTTTGATCTTTTATCATGTTCACGAGTATATATTGAATACATAATTATGTAAAATTTGCTAGTTTATGTTGTATCATGTGGGTGAATGCATTCTAATGAATTGGTGATAATGTATCACATGTCATGATACATAAGATTGTTTTTATGTATCATGTCAATTATTTTGTTTTTGATACATAAGTTTACAAAACCCTGCTCTTTTATCATATTCATAGGTATATATTTGATAATTATGTCAAATTGTCTATTTTACTATGTATCATGTAAATCGTCAGTTTGCTTGGACCACAATACCCTTTTCAGGTTGAATAGGTTTAAGGCATTGCTCAACATGGAAGTGACAACTTGTAAGTATTTGTCATTATGTATCAAGAATTCATTATTTTTTTTTCTGTGTTAATGTAATATAATTTTTTAAACATGAATTGCGTTGTTTTTATGGATGCTTTTGTCGAATATCTTAGTGATGAAATTTCGATTTCATCTACAGGACTCCAAGCTGATTACCTTTGTGCAAGATACATATCTCTCTTATGTAAATTTGGCAGTGAAAAAGCAAAGGAAGAATATGTTAGTGAAAATGACAATCACTACTAGTGAATTTTAGAGTAGTTCTGTATCTATTAGCTAATATTTTGGACAAGTACTCTTGAAAACTTGTATGAATCTCTACTATTTTTAAATTTGATTATGTTCTGTTAATTATTTCTTGTTGTTGAATTTAAGTTATACTTTCAATGTGTCCCTCTTTATTATTTCACATGAATTTTTGTGCATGTGATACATAACATATATCTTGTATCAGACACATTTCAGTGATACACATTTTTATGTATCAAATCCAAATTACACTTACATAAATTTTGTGCTAAATTTGCTCATTTTACAATTAAGTATATGATACATTAGCAAACAAAATGCATTTATGTTATGTATCAGATATCAAAAAATAGGTATTATGTATCTGTCATTTAGTCAAAGATACACAACCTAATATATTCGATACACATTCTAATGACTTTGAGCCAGCTATGTATCAGCTGTAATTTATACTAATAAAAGCGGGACTCAACATATAAATCTATTACACAACACGAGTATTTAAATCAAGTAATACTCAAATTAAATGTGTCAAAAATCACAAAGAGAAGGACTACTATGTGAAAATTTTGCAATAACGCATTGTCTTGACATAGAGATATGTAAAAACAAATAATGAAAATTTATTCAGCTGAAGCTGAATGTATCTTCAAAATGCATGTATCACTTCTCTTTGGAAAAAAAATTATAAGATCTTCTATTGTGATCTTCATGTTCACAACGTCCATAACAGTTTGTGCTCGTAATTAGGTTCTCATTACAGTTCTTTTTTCTTTCTTTTCTTGATCTTCCGGGCATCTTTTTGTAGTTTGAAACATTATTGTTTGATAACCAAACTAAGAGTGAGAATGAGTTTTTTTTATTAGTATTGACATAACATAAGTATCAAATAACTATAAGATTTATCCATGATACATTACAGAACTTATGTATCATGAACATGACCAAGCATATTTACTATACAATATACAAAAAATAGTTATATATCTTGATATGAGATATATTGATTGAACTCCACATACCACATATAAGAACTTATTTATCATGAACAACACAAATCATGAACATTATACATATAATACTTATGTATCATAATATTAGATACACTCATTTAGCATCACATATCATATATATCACCTTATGTATCATGAACAGAACCAACAATTAACATTATAAAAAGAAAACATATGTATCATGATATGATACATCCAGTAAGAAGATAAATAAGACAGTGAGTTATGTATCAACAATTTTAATTCAAACATGATACATGCTCAATTTTGTATCAATGAATTAGGGTTATATATTAAGAAAGATTTGTAAACATAATACATAATGTAATAATTATCCATTAAATCTAAAATCAAAAATCACAAGATACATTAGAAAATGCATACCTTGAATAGAGAAGGGTGTGTGTGTTGTAACGTGCTCAATTTTTTTCAAATTGAACGCTATGTACTCTACATGCAATTTTTCCATAACTAAAGGATCATTGCAGTGTTTGGATCTAATTTCATCATAACCATCACCACTTGAGTCAGATCCCGGAGAAACAAGATTTTGTTGTTGAGAATTTATTTGGGTAAAATCAATAATAAAAGACGGAACATAATTCATATGTATCAGAAATTAGAGATGAAAAACACAAAATTTAAGAAGAAAATCAATCAAAAACTGAAGAAGAAGAAGACGAAGATGGAGAAATTCTATTACCTTTTTAAGAAATTGAAATTGAAGAAGAAAACTAGACTATCATGGTGGAAATCCCAAATTTTAATTCAGCATTGAAAAAAATTCGATGCTATGGTAGAAGGAATTTGATATTTGAAATTGATGAAGTTGTTAGGAGAAGGGAGGGGGTTGATTACCCATTTGAATTATGTGATTGCGTGAATGATGGAATCTTAATTATATTTATGTTTTTTTTCCTTAAATAGCTTAACTATATTAATTGGTTTGTATTAACTAACGATGTATTATAAAAAGAACTTATGTATCTAAAAGTTGACAAAAAGAAGAGATTTTGGATAATGAATAGAATTTAATTGAGAAGAATCATGATTTAGTAAAATGCCCTAAATTTTATGATCAAATATGTTTTTCAAAATTCAACTAAATAAAAAAATAAAAAAATTTCATGCTTTACCGCCATGAATTTAATGTCTTCATTTTTAGAAAACAAAAGTTACTCCTGAAATTATATTAAAATGATTTTTTATGATACATAAAATAAAGTAGTCCTTGGTCACATGGATTCATTCATTTCTCTCTAAATTTTTTTTGTTACTCGTATAGTCGTATCGTATTAAATAAAAAGCTGTGTATTCCCCTCTCTCTTTCTCCATCTCTCTAAATAATAATAAAAAAGTAATCAAGATTTCCTTCTGGGATACAATAAAGCCTCCTCAATCATCAATTGTATTGTTATTCTTAGTTTCAGCAGACCTTTTCATGAAGCCTCCTTGGTTCATTTTTTTGTACGTATAAAATCCTTTCTTTGCAAATATGAACTTGTATATAAAACAAACCCTTTTGGTTTTTTTTTCTTTTCTGTTGCATATGTTTTTTTCCCCTTCTTCTGTTGTATATTGATGAAGTTGTGAGAGGAATTGAATCCAGCTTCATCGTGTTATTAGAGATTGCGGATGTCAATATTTATGGATCCTACCTTGATCTTAAAAGCTTTGTTTCTTCATTTGCAAATCTAACCCTAATGATTCAAGTTTTCCTGGTTCTGCTCTGATATTATGGTTTTTATGTGTTTAAATTATCCATCATTTGATGACCTTGCTCTCAGTTCCCTCATTGCAAATCTGGGTTTGTACCTTTTCTATTTTAGTATTTTATATATAACGGTGGTGTTCGGTCACCTCAACTAATTTCATATGATACCTCCCGCTAACAACATGTATCAGGCTACTCCGTCTACCAAGGTCAGGTCAGGACAGACAGATAGGAATCACCTAGTGTTTTTGTGTTTGTTGGTATTTGAATCTGAGATCTCATGGTTCTATGGTTTTCAACCCACTTCAATGACAAATAGGCCACATCCTTGGTTAAATCTGGTCTTTCACTTTTCCTTTTGATGAAATAAAAATGCGTGATATTATTTGTTGTTTATAATTATTGTTGTTGGGGTAATAATCCATTTGCTACTTCTTGATGTTATTAAAGCATTGGTGAGTGTTCCATGTTGTTTCGCAATTACACTTGTTTAAATTATTGGGGGATGATTTTCACATACAGGTGATTGAGTAAGCTGAATATTCTATTCGATGTTGATGATGGAGAATACAGAGGTTGAGGAAAACTTGTTATCTATCGGTGAGCCTAAGGTATGCTTATGAACACTTATTATACAAATGGTTGGTTAA
Source organism: Solanum dulcamara (assembly GCF_947179165.1). Lineage (NCBI taxonomy): Eukaryota > Viridiplantae > Streptophyta > Magnoliopsida > Solanales > Solanaceae > Solanum > Solanum dulcamara. The sequence continues at coordinate 26,298,603 of NC_077238.1, read as the reverse complement.
TTGTTGTTATCATTTTACATTTTATTGGATCTATGTAGACCTACAACTCGGCAAAAATTCTTAAAGTTGGCTTTTGAAATAAAAACACTTTGCAGACTCAGCACTGATTTGCTTTTCAATTCATCCAGTTGACTTTATGGTTTCAGTTGTTCTTCTATATCATCTGAATTTATATTACTTTGATGTTTATATGGGTTTCTAAAGTTCATTTATCATTGTTCTGCAAGTAATAAAGTTTTGTGTCAATTTAGTTACATGGAGGAATGTGCAAGAGCTTATCGGCTATATACGCAAAAGTGCTTGGAATATTTCCTGAACTAGAAGCTGCACGACCAAGAAGCACTTCTGGTATTCAAGCATTATGTGCTTTGCACATAGCCCTTGAGAAAACGAAGAATGTTCTTCAACATTGCGCTGAATGCAGTAAACTTTACCTGGTAATGACGGTACTCTTTTAGTTCTGATTGTCAATACTGAGAAAAGGTTTTCTGGCAATCTTCAAACCTACTGTAGTATTTATTTCTTAAAAGGGAAATGAATGTGCCTTTGTGTTCCTCTAGTGCTTTACCTTGAGTTGGGCTCCTACATAACAAGATTTCCTGTTTATGGTGCCAACTCTTTCTTGAATAAAATGACTTGCCCTTCTTTTCTTATTATGTTTTCTAACCACTCCCCAACTTGCTTGGGGTTGAGGTGTAGTAGTAGTTGTTAAAATCCTACAAAAGTTTCTAAATGGAAAACTTGATTAGCCTGAAAAATTAAACAATATGAAGTGTTATTTCTTAAGATATAACTATAATTTATTTGCTCATGCAGTAAGTTTATTACCAAACAGAAGTAGTAAAAAGAGCCACTCCCGATATTTGCCTACTGATTGATTACAATGTCCTTGACGCTTCCATTCACCTCCGCCTAAAGTTTCTGTTTTGACAATTTATATTTATAGAAATGTCTCTGTTTTCAGGCTATAACAGGGGACTCTATAGTTCTAAAGTTTGAGAGAGCAAGATGTGCTCTTGAAGATAGTCTAAAGCGTGTTGAAGATATAGTACCACAAAGTATTGGCTGTCAGGTAATATTCTCTTATTTCTTTAGTATGCCAAGTCAATTCATTTCTTTCTAGTAAAGTTTATGCTCTTGTGCAAATGTGATGGTGGATTCTTTTTTCTTCCATTTTGTTTTGGGGAGGGATTTGTGTTAGTGCCATTGGTTAATTTGACTAAATGGAGTTTTGCTCATAAATCATTTCTCAAGGGTCATTACCTCTTGGCTGTTTCACATTTTGATTCTGATGGTAACCTCTATTTTTCTTTCAGATCTCTGAAGTTCTAAGTGAACTTCAGGGGATTGAGTTCTCACTCGATCTGCTGGAGAAGCAAGTTGGTGATGATATAATTACATTGCTTCAGCAGGGGAGAAAGTTCAATGGTAATGACAACAATGAACTTGAGTCATTTCACCAAGCTGCCTCAAGACTCGGTATAACTTCTTCAAGAGCTGCTCTAAGAGAAAGAAGGGCTCTGAAAAAGCTTGTTGAACGAGCAAGAGCAGAAGAGGATAAAAGGAAAGAGTCAATTGTTGCTTTTCTTTTGCATCTCATTAGAAAATACTCAAAGTTGTTTAGATCTGAATTGTCAGATGACAACGATTCACAGGGTTCAACACCTTGTTCACCCACAGTTCAGGGATCCTTTGAGTATGGTATTGGAGCTGGAGGCAATATTCATGCCTTTGACCGGCAACTCTCGAAGCTTAGTTCTTTTAATTTTAAACCCAACTTTAGGAGGTCAGACCAGATGCCTGTTCCTCCTGAAGAGTTGAGGTGTCCAATATCATTACAGTTAATGTATAACCCTGTAATAATTGCTTCTGGGCAAACATATGAAAGGATTTGCATTGAGAAGTGGTTCAGCGATGGGCATAACACATGCCCAAAGACTCAGCAGGAGCTCCCTCATCTTGGTTTAACTCCTAATTATTGTGTGAAGGGTCTGGTTGCTAGTTGGTGCGAACAGAATGGGGTTCCGATTCCAGATGGCCCACCTGAGTCCCTTGATCTCAACTACTGGAGACTGGCTTTGTCTGAAAGTGAGTCTGCGAACTCCAAATCTACGGGAAGTATCGTTTCTTGCAAGTTCAAAGGTGTCAAGGTGGTTCCTTTGGAAGATAGTGGTATTATTGAGGAGGCCGAAGGGAATGAAGTAGATGACTCTGTGCAGGAAGATGAGCTTCAAGTCAATTCTCTTGAAAGATACGATGACTTCTTAGCCATCTTAAATGAAGGGGAAGATTTCAGGAAAAAGTGCAGAGTGGTAGAACAGACCAGACATCTGCTAAAGGATGATGAAGAAATCAGGATTTATATGGGAGCAAATGGCTTTATTGAAGCATTACTAGGGTTTTTGGAGTGTGCTGTACAAACCAGGAATGAGATTGCTCAAGAGATTGGAACGATGGCTCTCTTCAACCTTGGCGTGAATAATAACAGGTGCGATCTCTTGTGTTTTTGTATGGTTGTAGAGTTACAGATCAGTTTTTCCTAAGAACCTCTAGCTCAGGAAATAAAGTACTTATTTTGTCCAGCTGTCAAAATAATCTATGCTGCCTTTGATGAATTTCTTGCGTTGGCATTGCACAACTCAAATAACTTTGAATTTCTTAATTTCTCTCATTGGTCCACAAGTTATTTCCTTAACAACTGCATCTTTCTGGAGAGATTGGGTTCTCTTTTTTACAGTCTTACTACTCCAGATATCATCTTCTAAATTAAGAACAATTTGTTATGGTACTTTACTTACTTTATTCTTAAAACTGTCTTGTCATGGTACTTGTTTTGGTATTATTCTACTCTTTTGATTAGTGGGTTATAGGTAGGATGTTCATATACATTGGCTTCATTAATTAATGTGAATTTGCAATTTCATATTGCTTATTTATAACACAAGTTGATATTTCAGACAACTACAATCTTGTTTGTCGAATGGAAATCATTTAAAGGAGATGAAGCTAGGTTAACAAGTACTTGAAATAAACCAAATTAATAAATAAAAGAAGAGGTTAACAAGAACTTGATTATTTATTTCGGGATATCTTAGATGGGCTGTGCGTAGCATGATTTCTTTCATATCCCTTAGTGGTTGCCCTCTTTAAGCATTAAAATAGGTGATGCATAGTCATTTCAATAATTATTATAGTATTTATCATCCTAGGTGAAGTGCTTCCTGACTTTTTAATGCCTAAAATAATCTTGGTGCATGTGTTTAGCTTGGTGTTCAAAATTTTACCTGTGCTTTCAATTTTTTCTATGCCTCATGAGAAGTATCGACATTTCTGACATCTTTCCAACTTGCACTTCAGGAACAAGGAGTTGATGCTGGCGGCGGGTGTTCTTCCTTTGCTGGGAAGAATGGTTGCTACTTCTAGTGCCATCAGTGCAGCTACAGCCCTTTACCTGAATCTTTCCTGCCTCGAGGAAGCCAAGCCCATTATTGGTTCTGGTGAAGCCATTCCATTCTTGATTGGAGTCCTTCAGCGCGAGAACGATACTCAATGTAAGCTGGATGCCCTCCATGCACTATTCAATCTCTCCAGTAATCCAACAAATACACCCTACCTCCTGTCAGCTGGCATTCTGGATGGCCTGAAAACCCTTATGTCATATACGGATGACCATACGACAGAAAAATGTATAGCGGTTCTTATAAACCTATCTTTAAGTAAATCTGCAAGGGATGAAATTGTGTCATCTCCTGGTCTTATCAGTAGTCTTGCAACCGTTTTGGATGTTGGTGAGCCTTTAGAACAGGAGCAAGCTGCTGCTTGTATGTTGATATTATGCAATGGAAATGAGAAATGCAGCCAAATGGTCCTTCAAGAAGGAGTGATACCTTCATTGGTGTCGGTATCAGTAAATGGGACTATGAGAGGAAAGCAGAAAGCTCAGAAGCTTTTGATGTTGTTTCGTGAGCAGAGACAGAGAGAACCCTCACCAGCTCAAACTCTGCCACGGATTGAAAACACTGAGACGTCTGCCATGCCTTCTGAAGATTCAAAGCCATTGTGCAAGTCAACCTCGCGGAAAAAATTGGGCAAGGCATGGAATTTCTTGTGGAAGAACAAGAGTTTTTCTGTATACCAGTGTTAACTATTTGTCATTTCCACTAGTATGTAAATCTCTAATTTATACCCCTTTTCTCATTTTCCGTCCCATCCCAATGGGTAAGTTTAGTTTTTTTTTTTGTGGAAGAGATGTACAGGTCTGGGCACCTTAGGATACCTAGGGGCTTATCCATGAGTTAATGCTATAGCTCCATCCTTCACAGGAAAAAGAAAGCAGCCATTGGATGTGAATATAAGCTGTTATTTCCTGAGATATATGTAGCAATACTAGCTCTTATTTCTTGGATGGTTCTTTATCCAATCCAAAATGGAGGAGACCGGGATACCAAATCATGCTCTTTATGTCACATAGTTATCGTGTACCTTTGCTGGTGGGAAGTAACATACGCTCAGTGAAACACTTGAGATGCATTGTGAGTTGGTTTGCCCACCATCATTATTGAGATGCATTGTGAGTTGGTTTGCCCACCATCATTATAAAACATTAACGAAGATTGAACATCTTTTATGCATTTTGAGAAGGAAAAATTACCTAATGAAGCAAACATAGCTAAGTCAGTGATAAGGTGAAAATTAGAATATGCCTTAAAACCAACAATTAACGAAGACACAGGATATTGAACATTTTCAATTCTAGGTTACATGACTAAAAAATTATTGGATATATCACAAAAGAGTGTGAGAATGGAAAAGTACATTGAACAAGTAAATTTCTAGTGACAAAATTAATTGTAAAGAAAGAAATGAAGATTAGAAAATTTTACGCTTGCTTCTTCCTCCCCTCCTTGAATTCCCCTTACGCTTCCTCGTCTCTTTGGTCTCTATTTCTTCCTTGTTCATTTCATCTCCTTTCTCATCAACTTCATTTTCTACAACAATTTTCTCTTTGCAATCTTCTTTCTTCTTGTTGATGAACTTAATTAGTCCATCAAGTGCAATGTCTGCTTCATCACTTTTCATCAGCTCTTCTGCAATCTCTGCTGGTGTCACATTCACTTCAGTTATAAGCTCTTCTATTTCGTGGAATTTATAGTGATTTTCAAGGCCAAGGTAGTTGGAAGCAAGGATCTTGAATCCACTCGGAGTGCAGTAGGACATGTGAATGTGCATGTCCATTCTTCCTGGCCTTATCAATGCAGGGTCTAGTCTTTCTTTAAAGTTGGTAGTGAACACAATTATTCTTTCATCTCCACAACTTGACCATAGCCCATCAATGAAGTTTAGCAATCCAGAAAGTGTAACCTGTCCATGCAAAAGATAGAAAAAAAGTTTATTAACCTGAGAATTAGCAAAAAATATCATATAAATATATTTAGCTAGGCACCTGACTCTCACTATCATTGTAATTGTGTGCACCATCATTTCTGTTGTGTAGTTGAATGGTACAATCAATGTCCTCAATAACAATAATTGATCTGTTGTTGGTAGAGACTAACATTCTTCTGAAATCAGTGTTACCGCCCATGCTAGAAAGTTCCATATCATATATGTCAAATTTTAGATAATTAGCCATAGCTGCAATCAAGCTAGATTTGCCTGTTCCTGGTGGTCCATACAACAAATATCCCCTTTTCCATGCCTTTCCAACTCTTCTATAATAATCTCTTCTCCTAACAAATCTTTCTAAATCATCCATCACTTTCTTCTTCTCTTCAGGATCCATTGCTAGTGTATCAAAAGTCGACGGATGATCAAGATTCACACTTTCATAACCATAACCAAGTGGAGAAAGTTTTATCACCTTCTTTTCCTCTTTTATGGATTTTGATCTTTCAAGAACAAATGGCAAGTAAGTTTTCAACACCATTTCCTTGTGACTCCTAAGGAAACTGAGTTCATACCATATTTGTTCGACATTTTCTAAAGACAAGTAGCCACCATCACAATTTGTCTTCTGACTTTCCACAATTTTGAGCTCCCAAATGAGTTCCACTCCTTCAAATGTATCAATCATTTTCTCATCTTTGCTAATGTTGACTGAAAATTTCTTTTCTTTCTCTGCCTTGGAAATTTTGACCCTTTGTACTGAAACTATAGTGCCCAAGTATAATTTAGAAGCTTCAAAGATTTCATTTGGAGTGATACCATTGTTTTCCTCAATTATGAGGGTAATTTGGGAAGAGATATTTCCCATAAAGATTCCAACTTTAGACAAGATTTTGTCTTGGAGATTTTTGGGTATAAGTTGGTTTGTCATGTTCTGAACTTCAGAGACTAAACTTCTAACTAGAACTGCTGAAGCAGTCAAAGTTGTATATGCTGATAGCACTGATGTTGTTGAAGGCATTTTTGAAAGAGGAGAAAACATGGTTGCAATTTTTTTAAAGTTTTAGGCAAAGTAATTTGTGTTTGAATTGCTTCAAGTAATTTGCCAACAAGAGGCTTTTATAGCAGCTAAAAAAATGAAAACTTTCAGGTGAAGCTTTTTGAGATATTGTTGATTAGGCAAGTGACTGACTCAATCGAAAAGCTTGTTTTACAAGTAGAAAATGATAGGGTCAGATATGTAAATGGACAAAGGTTCTCAAGCAATTCTTGGAAAGGGTCTTTGCTGACTTACTCTGTCATGATATTGTATTTTAATCAAGGATAGTGTTATAAAATATGAAAACAGCAACTTTCCACCTCTTGCTTTCATAGAAAAAAGAATTTAGGAGATGAAATCCCGATTACATTACTGCATGCCAAAATTAATGCAAGGTAAGGCTGCGTACAATAGACTCTTCTCCAGACTCCGTGCATAGCGGAAACTTTAGTGTATCGGACTGCCTTTTATAGTGTTATAAAATATTTTACATCTTAGGATCGTTTGAGTGTGAATGATAATACAAAATAATTTTGGGATTAATTTATAATGACACTTAATTTGTTGTTTAGTTGGCAAATTTGGGACAACTTATTTCGGGATTAATAATTAGTACTGGAATAAGTTATCCCTCCTCTTGGCCGGTATACTAATTCCTCGATAATTTATTCCTAGATAAAATATGTAAATGACAAAGGTATCCCTTTAAATCATTTATATATATATATATATATATATATATATATTTACAGTATTTTTAATACCATATATAAAAATATTCACAACCTTCACTCCTTATTTTTATGATAATTCTTTATATTTTTTTCTATTAAAAAAATTATACTATATCATATAATTTTTATTTATAAATTTATTTGACTAATTCTTATGTTTATTTATATTTTAATTTCTCATAAATCTTTTTTTACTTTAACAAACATAAAATGAAAATTTTATTTTAAAATTAAATAAGAAACTTTTATTTTTAAATACATATGGACATCATGGAAATGCACACATAAAAATATTTAAGCTAAAGAAGATGAAAGTTTTATTTTAAAAATGAATATTGAATAACTAAAGCTCGCAAAGAAAATATAAAAAAAAAACTAAATAAAGTGAAGGGTATTTTTGTAAACAAACAACCTATTTTTAAAATTTATGCAATGTATATTATCTGAATACAATAATTCAAACACTCAATAAGAAATAATCTTAGCATAACTAATCTCATCATAACCAATTCCAACATAACTTATCACATCATAACAAATCCCATCATAATTTGTATGCAAACCAAACGACCCTTTATTTATTAACTTTTACTTATGAATAGTGATAAAATCAACACAAATATTTAAATATTTGATAAAACCCACACAAACCAAACATAAGTGAATATTTTTAACTATGAGCCTGTTTGGATGGGCTTTAAGTTGGTCAAAACCAACTTAAAGCCCCTTTTTAGCTTTTGAACGTGTTTGCCTAATGCTAACTTTAAGCCATAAAATTCTTAAAGTCAGTCGAAAATAAAAAGTTAGAATTTCTAATTTTTTTTCTAAGTGCTTAAAGTCATTTTGTTTGATCATGAAAATTACTTTTATATCCCTTATATTTTAACTAAATTTTCAAACTACCCCTTTTATTCTTTTAACCCTAAAATTCAAACGCTTATTTTCAACATAAGCACTTTTATCCAAACACTTAACTGCTTATTTATAAAAATAACTTTCAGCACTTCAAAGTTCTAAAAACACTTCATACATAAAAGTTACTTTTTTTAAGCCCATCCAAACGGGCTCTATATTATAGAAGCGAATAGAGGAGCTTAGGGTCAGTCAGTCATTTGACCAATTTGCCTTTCTCCTTTAATTTCTTCTATTTATAACTTAATATTTCTTTTATATAAACTTAGTTATCTTACTTTTTCTTTATATTATGTTATGTATTTAAAATTTACAAAAAAATAGTACTATAACATGTTATTTAAAAATTACGTAATTACATTAAGGATAGTAGGAGGGGACTCAGAGCACTTCTCAGTTGTGATGGGGTTGCATCAAGGATCAACCCTTAGTCCGTTTTTATTTCCCTTGATGATGGATGGATTGACGCGACAAATTCAAGGTGAGGTGTCATGGTGTATGCTTTTCGCGGACGACATAGTCCTGATCGATGAGACTCATAGCGGAGTTAACGCTAAGCTGGAGGATTGGAGACATATCTTGGAGTCTAAAGAGTTTAAGCTGAGTAGGACCAAGACAGAGTACTTAGAGTGCAAGTTCAGTGAGACACCTCAGGAGGTTGGCGCGGAAGTTAGACTTGATGACCAGACCATCCAAAAGAAAAGTAGTTTCAAGTACCTTGGGTCTATCATGCAAGACAGCGGGGAGATTGACAATGATGTCATACATCGTATTAGGGCAGGGTGGATGAAATGGAGGCTCACTTACGGTGTGCTATGTGACAAGAAGGTGCCACCACAACTTAAGGGCAAGTTCTACAAAGTTGTGGTTAGACCGACTATGTTATATGGACCGAGATGAGAATGTTGAGATGGATGTGTGGGCATACCAGGAGCGGCAGAATTAGAAATGAGGCTATTCGGGACAAGGTAGGAGTGACCTCGGTGGAAGACAAGATGCGGGAAATGTGACTGAGATAGTTTGGGCATGTGAAGAGGAGAGATACAGATGCTCTAGTGCGGAGGTGTGAGAGGTTGGCTATGGATGGTTTCAGAAAAGATAGGGGTAGGCCGAAGAAATATTGGGGAGAGATGATTAAACAGGACATGTTGCAATTACAGCTTAACGAGGACATGACCTTAGATAGGAGGGTGTGGAGGACCCATATTAGGGTAGAAGGCTAGTACATAGTCTCGTTATTCTTTCATATTAGTAGGCTCATTAGCGCACTATAATTTCTTGTGCTCTGACTTCTGTTATTATCGTTCTATTACTTTCTTGATTACTTTATTTTATCTGTGTCGCTTTCGTTATTTGCGTTATTCGTTATTTGCTTTCCCATATCGCTTTGAACTTCTTAGCCTTATCTGACCTCTTTTTATGCTTCTTTTGAGCCGAGGGTCTCTCGAAAACAGCCATCCTACCTTGATAGGAGTAAGGTCTGCGTACACTTTACCCTCCCCAGACTCCTCGTTGTGGGATTTCACTGAGTTGTTGTTGTACATTAAGAGTACTATATCATAATTACTAAAAACTTAATATATTTGAAAAACATATTAAAAATTTGCTATAATACAGAAGTGAATGTTGAAGAGCTTAGGGTCAGTCGGTCAATTGACCGATTTGCCCTTCTCTTTTAATTCCTTCTATTTATATACTTAATATTTATTTTATTTTAATTTATTTATCTTACTTTTCTTTTTATTATGATATGTATTTAAAAATTGTAAAAAAAATAATACTATAATATGTTATTTAAAAATTACGTAATTACGTTAAGAGTAATATATATCGCAATAACTAACAATCTAAAATATTTGAAAAACAAATTGAAAATTTGATCAACTCTCAAATTTCACATGTGCCACATAAATTGGGACAAAGGGAGAATATATATTATTGAAAAATTACGTTTTGATTAACTTTTAAAATTTTAACTGTGCCACATAGATTGGGATAGGAAAATAACATATATTATTTGAAAATTATGTTAAGAGTATTATAAATCACAATAATTAATTAACAACTTAAAAATATTTTAAAAACATATTAAGTTTGATTAACGCACAAATTTTCACATGTGCCACGTGCGTGCGCGAGAGGGAAACATATATTATTTGAAAATTATGTTAATTAAGAGTATTATAAATGACAATAATTAATAACTTAAAATATTTAAAAAGCATATAAAAATTTGGTTGACTCTCAAAGTTTCACATGTGCCACATAAATTACGACAAAATGAGTAACATATATTATTTAAAAATTACGTTAGAAGTACTGTAATATTTAAAATTATATAGAAATTTGATTAACTTTCCAAATTCTATTCGTGTCCAAATAAAATGAGATAAATAAAATAATAAAAGAAAAAATTACCTAAATACACACTTATTTTACCATATTCTCTAAAATTTTCTACCATTTGAAAAAATTACAAAAATCCCTACTCTCTCCTATTCTCTGATACATCACTTACGCGATGTATCAGTCAGATACATCACTTTACTGATGTATTAGGACGTCAGATACATCACTTTACACTATGTATCGGTCGGATACATCATTTACGTGATGCATCAGGACTCGGATACATCACTGTACACAATGTATTGATCTGATACATCACTTTACACGATGTATCAGGACGTACGTTCCGATACATTACTTTACGTGATGTATCAGGACATACGTTATATATCCGAAATGAACAAAAAAAAAGAGATTTCAGGTAATTTTTAAAATAGTAGAGGTAGAGTGTAATTAAAAAAAATCACTATAAGATTTAGATAAAATTTACATAAAATAATATATTTTAGACCTGTGCTTGTACGGACTTTTGTATCTAGTATTTATAATGAGCTGGAAACTTAGGAGTGTTGGCGTTTAAGGCACAATTCAATGTTGATGAGATGGAAAAATGGAGCTGAGAGCAAATATTTAAGCCAACTTAGAAGCTTTCTTATCCTTCTTATTATTATTTTTATTCAATTACCCGGATCAAAATCTGAGTCTTATTTAATTAGAGTAAATTAAAGTAGTTGTAGATTGTGTTTGGGATTCACCAAAATATTTTTCAATTTTCTCATGTTTGGTAGTTGATTGATTTAGATATTTAAGATATTATTTTAAGAGATAAGTGTCAAAAACACACCTAAACTATCCCCTTTATTTGAGTTTCATAGCTAAACTATTGAAAGTATGAGTTTCATACCTAAATTATCATTTATTAGTTTGAGAAACACACCTCAGTGGTGTGTGTAATACACTATCTCTACTCTCTTTATTTTTTGAAAAAAACCTTGCCATATGGACAAAATATTTCACTTTGACCAAAATTAGACAAACGATTAATATTAGTTAAAAGCTAAAGATTAAAGTATTTTTATTCCAAAAAAAGATTTTTTTTTTAAAATTAAAATATTTACCTCACTCACTCCACCACCTACCCCCCACTAATCCCCGTACTTTTAATTTTTTAAATTTATTTTATAAAATATTTTTAAAAAATTCATACTTCACACCCTGCCCTCACTCCTTTCTAAAAAAATGTTATTATTTTTATTTTTTTAAAAAATAAAATTATACCCACTTCATCTAACCCTCCGCTCTTAATTTTTTTTTAATATTTTTATCGTTTTGTGTTAGATATTTACATATATTTTTAGGAAAATATTACATATATTTTTAGGAAAATATTGTTTCCTACTTGTGTACCCGAATATAGCAGAAATAAAAATTTTCTTTTAATAAAAGTCTTGCGGCAAGTAAAAAATACTTTTCTAAAATCATATATATATATATATATATAGCACAAAACGAGAAAAAATTGAAAGTGGAGGGTTAGGAGGGGGCGGGGTAGAATTTTTTTTAAAATAAAAATATTTAAATTATTATTTGAAGCGGAGGGGGGGGGGGGGGAGATGAAGTAAGATTTTCTAAAAAAACTCTTACAAAAGAAATTTAATAAATAAAAATAAAACTAAATAATTTGTGGGGGAGAGAAGGTGAGAGAAAAGAGTGGAATAAGGTAAGAAATATATTTATATTTTATTTTATAATATTCTTTTGGGCGGGATATAGTATTATTTAATCTTAATTTTAACTAATTCTATTTTAATTTTTGTTAAGATGGAATATTTTGTTCATGTGGAGTGTAATGTGATAAATATTTTTAAATAAAAGAGAGAGTGTAGTACGCACACCATGATGAGAGTGGAATAAAAGAGAGAGGTGTGTTTGCCGAACCCAATGCCTACATTGCATTTGCAGGTAAAAGAGTAATTAAACAAACATTGAATAAAACAGTATCCGAAGGTTCACAAGTAGCTGAATACTTATTCCAGAAGGGTTTATTCGACCTAATTGTATCACATAATTTTTTAAAAAGCGTTCTGAGTGAGTTATTTAAGCTCCACACCTTTTTTTCCTTTGAATCAAAAGTCAAGCAAAATCAAATAGAGCACTAAGTTCAATTCTTGCCAATACATTATCTTCATTTTGCTCCGGATTGTAATCTCTAATGAAAAATATAGCTCCATGAGCACAAGCTCTTGTCATGTCTCAAACTAATAAGTGATAGTTTAAGTATGAAACTCACACTCCCAATAGTTTAGGTATGAAACTCAAAAAAAAGAAATTGTTCAGATATGTTTTTGACACTTATCTCTTTTTTAAATGAACTTACTTTCCTCAAATTTAGGGCATGTTTGAAAAGTCACATGAGAATCTAATTTTGGTATATTTAAATGTAATTATACAGTTTGACATATTTATTTGATCAAATACTTAATTAGTAGGAATTAAATAAAATTGGGAGGAGATAATTACAGTTTCTAATTCTTCTCGGGGGATGGGGTGTGGTGGGGAAGGGGGATTGCTATAATTTACCCGGTGTAGTTAGTTACTTCCGAATTCTTCCTTTTTGTTTTTATTTTAATTTCTTTTTTATTTTACTTTTTATTATTTAAAATACATTTTACGTTATTTATCTTTCATTTTCTTTCTTCTCATTTCTCAATCTTTACTTCTTGTAGTTCCATGCAATTGCTAGTACTTTTTTAATTTTTTTTTTCTTCATTTAGCATTGCTGTGTTATTATTCTAGTTTTTGAATTAAAGTAGAACTCTACTCATTGTTGAATGAGGTTATAAACTTATGCTTTCGTTTTCTTTTGAATTATATTTACTTATGTTATGTTGAAACTTATTTTTTGTTATGTCGGAACTTGACATAATTTTATTATGTTAATTTTTTTTTGAATTTTAAATTTGAGTTGTATTTTTTTTTCCAATTTATTTGCTTTAGTAGTATTGACTTGCTACTTCACATTTCATGCCATTCATTTCAGTTAGAATTGATAGATTATTTTATTAAATATTTGAACAATTTTATGGCATTATATTTATCATTTTGATCTCTTTGTCAAATATACAGTTCACGATGTTCTTACATAATGTGCATTTTTAATTTTAAGAGCTGACGTAACAAATTACGTGAGCCTCCCAATGAAGCCAACACATATTTGTCAAATATTAACTTTTCATTTTTAATAATTGATTTTTATTTTAAAAAATCAATCTTACTATGAAGAGGAGATGCACAGACGCCTACTTGAAAGGTTCGAGAGGTTGGATATATTTGGTATAAGGAGAGGTAGGGTTAGACCAAAAAAATATTGGGGAAAGGTAATTAAACAAGACCTGATGCAACTTTAGACTACTAAGGACATGACCTTAAATAAGAGGGTGTGAAGGTCCCACATTAAGGTAGAAGGTTAGTATGTAGTGGAGTGTTGTCTTCTATTTGAGGGTCTAGGCTTGTCCAGGTTTGTTGTTGAACTAACTGTATTTTTGTAGTTCTTGCACTGTATCCTCCCAAACTCCATTTGTGGAATTTCATTTCACTAGGTATGTTGTAAATCGTAGCGTGTAATAACACTGTGCAACCAAATAATACGAGTGTAAATACACAATAATTACATTCTGAAAAACAAACATGACATCATAATTAATATTATGTAATTAATATAATAATTACACCAATTCTAATTCCTAGATAGCTTTTCAAACAGATCATTAAAAAAATGACTTTCCCTACACAAAGAAAAACATTTCCAAAACTTTCTTTCAACCTCACCGGACGACCCCAACTTTTGATACGATGGGGTCAAGATCAAATCTTGATTTAGGGTTGGGTCTCGAGTCGTGGTAGGGTCGTAGGTCGGGGTCTCGATTCGAATTACCGAGTCACGATCAGAAATTGGGTCCCGAGTCAAGTCGAGGTCAGGACACAACTCTCGAACCCAATCCAAACCAAGGACCCAACTTCCGACCCCAACCCTGACCCGACACTCAATTGTTTGACTCCCAAACCATGACTCCTGATAAGTTACCAATTGTCAATTCTTGGTCATTGTCATTGAGATTCATGTTAATTTGGATTAATATTTAGTTATAGATAAAACCTGGACTCGAGACCCAACTTTCTATTATAGTATTTTCGGATCTGGTGTTTTGATATTTTCTCAAATTATACCTAAATGTTGCTGGGAAAAGAATATTTTCTGGAGAAGCATTTTTCTTCATACTAAACACACTTAAATTTAAGTTCATCTGCTTGGCCTGATAACGGTAACAATCTCTTGAAACACTATCCTGGTCACCCTATGCAACTGGCGAAACTCTGATCTTAGTTTGGTGAGACAGGACTAGCCAGAAATTGAATCAAAAGGCTCATGGGCATGCCTCGTAGTCTTGTGAAACCAACAAATCCTCAAATTAAGGTTTTTACTAGACTGAGAGCTTCAACAATTATATTTTATTGGAAAATATGATACCTGAACCATTGAATTTCATGTCGAAACCGTCTTGAAGTTCATCTATATATGGGCCTTTAGCAACTGAAGAAAGCAAATAAACAAAAAAATTTAGCCCTGGCTTTACATATTTACACCACCGTGGTTCATTCTTTAGTGTTCTTCAGTTCTCCAAACTTGCCGGAGTAGCTGATATCTAACAACTTTCCGATCAGCCTTCCCCTTGGCGATCAAGTTGATCTTTGCTAGATTAGGAGAACCCCGGAATCTATCAGCTACAATCGAAGTCAAGGGCGAGTCCAATTCATCAAGCTCATCATCGCTGGTGTATGATTTCTTCAGTACCGATGAACCGCTTCTTTGTAGAGATTGGTTTCCAGTCTCTCCCAGAAAGGCTTTAATGGACCTTACTGAAGGAGGTAAATATGTTGTAGGCGACGCAGTGAACGGAGCAGTCGAGACAGATTCTTCAGGAGTATCCTCAGCATCCTAGATTAAGAAATGACGCGTTCATGACAAAACAGATCTTTTAATGAACTGGGAGTTTGAAAAGTTTCGACTGAAATTGCATGGAGCATACAGTTTAAGGTGCCATTTGTTTGATGTTTTTGAGTTTGCAGAGCTTGAAGCGTTTGTTTGAGCTGAATCTTGAAAGAAAAAGTAGATTTTTTGAAAATTTTCAACTCAGTTTTTCAAATGTTTCAGAAAACTTTCAAAACTAGTTTTGAGTTTTTGAAGAATTGGAAATCTAATGTTTTTCAAGATTAAGTTCAAACACTATTTGCAAAACTCAGAAACTAAGTTTGCAAACTCATAAACTCCAAAATTTCAAATAAACGGCAACTAAACAAATTTGAACTGACTACCAACCTCAGAATCCAGTGCCCTGAGGACCTCTGGGGGAATTGGGATTGGACAGAATTCATCTGGAACAAAACCATTGAGCACCCTCCTGATCAAAGTTGGGCCAAGTATAGGACAAACCTTGAAGCAGCATAATAAGAAGAGATTTAGCATACATCATGATGAAATGCATCAAGCGACGTAATGCCAACAGACTCACCTCTTTCCTAGTTTGAGGATCGGCGAGCATTTCAAAGGGAAGCATCATTAGATCACTTAGAGCATTTAGCAGATGGAAAGGCTTGGCAGGACCTGGTGCCTTGTCATGAAGATGATCTTCAGTATCACCTGAGGAATCATTTTCCTCAATTCCAAAGAGAGTAGATAGCCATCTAGACCAGTCCCCAATCTGCCAACAAGAAGTAAGTCACTTTCTAATACACTATACGAAATCATTAGTACATTAGGCTGATAATTAATATCTACCAGCTTTTATTAAGAATTCTGGCAGTATACAAGAGAAGGGGTCTAATACATGCTTCCACCGCTATTTAATTAATTTATTTTTTGTAAGTCCCAACATATAATTTATGGAATGGAAAGACATTCTTCCTTTAACCAGTCTTTTATCTGAAGCTGATGCATGTTACCGATGCTCAACTGATTTACTTCGCCTTTCAGTGTAGCCAAGAAAATGTAATAAAATTTTCGGAGAACCTTCTTTCCCTATCATTAAGATCTCTAAGAATCTTGTTTAACATGTCTAGCTGAAATAGAAGTCTAACATAGATTTATAGAAATCGTTAATTTTATGAGATTTTTCCAACTTTGAAGAACTCCTATATTGGGTACGAAGAATGACATTAAGAATTATATCATCTTGGAAGATGGTAATTACTTCATTGACATTCTAATGTTACTGCATCTTAAATATGAAATAGAGCTCTATTTATGTTGGCTGATGGAGGCTTGCATTCTCGGTGAAAGCACACAAATCTCTTAACAGCCTTGGAGAGAAGCTATTTGCAAGATCAACAAGATCTCTCAATGAGAGTTTTGTTTAAAGCAACTAAAAGGAATATAAATCTATGCTAGACATTCCACTAATTTTGAAGTACAAGCAGATTCTTTTTCCAACTCTGAAGAACTCCCATATTGGGTAAGAAGAATAATATTGGCGATCATATCAGTAATGCATCACAGACTAAGCTAAAAACCACTGTAGTTTGACTACTCACAGCATTTTTTAGTTGTGCACCAGCGCCGAAGCTTGATTTCCCTGCAGGGATTGGGAGGACCTTAGAATCACAAATGGGATCTGATACTGGATCTGTTGGCATTTCTTCAGCCGATTCACGAAGGATTGCATTGAACATGGCCACATCCAATCTACTCACCAACTGTTCCATTACCTGTTTTAACCCATAAACAAAGAACTTGACACCTAAATCCACTAAATTCAATCAGCAAAATTGAGAAAACAGTTATGCAAGGTTGTTCAGGTGTCATGATGCACATGAAGAGACTTAAGTAGTCCTGGTGACAAAAAGTATAACTTCTCATTTAGCCACAGAAACAGAAATTCTGTATTAACATAAATAACACCAGAGGGCATGCCTTCATACACAGGAAAAATGCTATTTCTGCAAGAAACAATGCAGTGGAATAATGCTAACTCATGCCAGTTTCTAGTTTATGTTCAAATCAGCTCTTCCAGGAAGTACACAATTGATTCTGCTGAACAGGGATATGAATGTGCAATCAACTTACCAATCTAGCCGGCAACGGCAAGCAGCCACACTCATGTCCTCCTGCCCTAACTGGGCAAAGCCTTTCACAGGCATCCTTGAAAGCCTTCTTCCAAAGCTCAATGGAGCAATTACCTTGTTCTTGATACCCTAAACTACACCTGTGTCCATAGGTTTTCTTAACACTTGAGCTCATTGATCTGCCACCAGAGTTTGCAGCTGTATTTTGCATGTGTGGAGTCAAAGTCTGCATGCCATAAAAACAAAATAAGTCACAGCAGTGATGTAAAAATGAAATATTTTTCATTGAATCAATAAACAAGAGAGAGAGCAGCAGAAACAGATTTTTAGGATCAACCTGCCACCACACAGACTCAACAATGCGGGAGAAAATCCAAGCTTCAACTTGTTCCAGTGCAACCATAAAGGTTTCAATATCCTCCCAGTCACCAAGTTCTTCTGTTAGACTATTGTTGATACCTTTATTGAAAGAAACCTCATTCCTTTTTTTCAAGGATCTTCCATTTAAACTAGTTTTGCCCGTATTGCTCTCCGCATATGGTCTATCATTTTCTTTCCTTCCTCCAGAAGCCTGGCTAACAATTGCTCTCAACATGATTGAATTTGACAACCAAAAAGTCAACCTGTAAATCAAGAAACAGACAGCTGAAATGTTCTGTGGTACAGAAAGGGTAATCTTTTATTCTTTTTAATTCCTCTATGCCCATTGCAACTCATTAATGATACTATCTTTATTTCCCTGACAAAAATAACGAATATTTTTAATGATAAACAGTGTGATAGGATGATGAGACACCTGAATTTCGACCCACATGATTGCGGGAACAACCAATCCATCACTAATGTTACTATCTTAACTTCTAAGAGGCAGGAAGTTGATATCTAATACTGATAAATTGTATCTGTGGATGATGAGACACCTGAATTTCGACTATCAGGTCTTGGCTTCTAGAATTCTTTCTCCAAAGTTCCAAAAGAAATCAGAAGTGGTCAGGTCCTATGAGCCAAATAGGGGAATTAGCCCCATCAGAAGTTTTTCATATAAGAAAGTAAAACATATGAGCACCCATACCACAGATTTTTTGTTGAGCAATCAAAACGTTTCTCCATAACATTGACTTACATTACTGCTAGCTTCTTCTAAGCCACTACTTCAATGGGAAACTACAATTTTTTTACCGAGGCTATTGGTGCACGGTTTGAAACTCGATGAATAATGACCCCACCCCTCTATCCTATGGATGCAAAACTACTATTGATGATAAAAGTAGTCTTCAGGCTAATACAACGGATTGTAAATATGATTCACAAAGCCAAAATGCAGGCTTGCACCAAGTTCCTTTACGTATTTAAAGATGACTTACCTTGGAACATCATTTCCGCAAGCTTTTGAAACCAAAACTAAACCTGAGACAGCAGCTCTTGCAGCACCTGCCTGTTTAGCTTGGGATTTTGCTCTGCAAGCATGAACATAAAATCGAGAAAGGCGTCGAGCAGGAGCATGGACCTTGTGTGCAGAGCTTCCATGCTCAGCCACTACAGAATAAAGGCCAACCTCGACAACTGCCGCTTCCCTTAGTTCTTCCTCAAGTGTCTCGATTCTAGACTTCCCTTCATTTTTTCTGTCAGGAGATACATTCATTGGTTTATTACCCTTACCATTAGACCGAGCATCTTCCGAAACATGCAGTTTTGCAGACTTCTCTGGATTCTGGCTGTTACCAGGAAGTCCGCTTCTGTTAGCTAAGTCATTCAACTGGTGAGACTTTGCATGCTTTAATTTACCATTGGTGATGCTAGATCCCTGCAATCCAAGTATCTTATTTGAATTAAGAGTGTCACCCTTCAAAAAGCTGTGTTTCCTGCCTAATTTGACTTCTGAAAAATGAGGAATCTCTTTCAAGATCACTTCATCCTGGTCAATCTCTAGAAGCTCCATTTCTTTTCCATTCACTACACCAACATGTAAATCTTTGAGTACTGTACTTCCAGTGTGGCCCTTTGCTTTATCTCGGGAGTCTTGATAGCGATCGCTATAGGAATCGGCAGGGTCAGAGTTATTCTCATTAGATACATCGAGATAGCTTATGTTGGATGCAAATCTATGAACATGTCCATTTTCTGCAGAGAGTTTGATACCGTCTTTGGGGAGACCTTTCTTGTCAGCATTATCTTCTTGAACATCATACATCAGACTTTGCTGTTGGAGGACTGTCACAGGGTTGCTTGACTTCCCATTTTTATTTCCATAACTTTGTAATGAGGAAGAAGATCCTGTTACATGGGAAGCAGACTTCTTCTGTATTGATGTCATACTTCTTTCAGAAAATTTAGACAAAGAAGTGGTGTTGCTGACAGAATTTTCTCTGTTTAAAGATAAGCTGCTTGACAACCCTGGAGCCACATTTCTAGAACTTCTACTGTTAGAATCCATGAGCATTGCTTCAGAGTCCAGTCCCAAAAATATATCAGTCTCTGGATTGTCCCTCAGCACGTTCTCAGTTATGGATTCATGTGCAACCTAAACATAATCATGGTTTAAAATTAGTAAATAACTTGCCATGAAAGACAGGCATATGTAGGGAAACACACCATACAACCCACAAAACATTTAATCGTAACATAGAACGCCTGGGTAGAGTACCATACAGTCTATGATCAAAGGAGAGTAACTAGTAGACAAGCAACTTCCCTACAGACTTCTGCATATAGCAATGCACTTCTTTGTCAATATGAAACGTGAAATTCAAGATCCTGCTAAATCAGTCATCTGGCAGTCAAGGAAATAGAAGAACAAACTATTATCTCCTAACCGCCACCATAAGTGAATTAGGCACCTGTTTCAAACTCAAATTGAAAGGAATATTTTCAACTACAAGAATTTTGCCAAAATTCCATAACTGAAAATTTACACTGTTGTCTCTAGAGGCAATCGACAAATGGATGAGTATAAGGGACTTTCTGGTTTGGATTACGGAAACAGCTTGACATAACACTTCCAATGACTGACCACGAATAGTTATTATTGAAACTGATTAAATAAAAGAAGACAATTAAATTAGAAGAGATAACCCAAGGCATTTCTTAACAATGACTAATTAAGATAGCTCTTGGATTCAGAATACCAAACAGAATACAAATGTTACAAATACCTTTCCTTGTTGAGATGGTGAAGACCTTGCAGCCTCAGCAACATTTTGCGATGAATGTGACGATTCATCATCATCGGTGAAAGATGCAATCCCATCCTCATCCTCATTTTTTCCATTCACTGAATCTGCAATAGATTCTTGTCCATCCCTTGCTATGGGTCCGCTAACTTGGGATGAACTTGAGCTACCCCTCTCCGTAGGATGTATATTAACAAACAGAGAAGGTTGCTCAGAGTTCTTAGAACACTTCTTGCAGCTGAGTGGAGTGTAAATAGATACAACTTCCTCAATTAGTCCAAAATCTGCAAGATTTATTACCGATGTCCCCAAGAGTTGGCCTTTAGTTGTCTTATCCTTACGAAGCTCATACAAATAGAAGTCCAAAAAATTCTTCTGGAATTTTTCATGAGCCTTCTTTTCGCGACACAAAGTTAATGGAAGGGTGAACGACTCCTTGAATTCAATGGTGTCATCACCAACAGTAGACACAATAGAACCAGAGGTCTGACCATCATTTTCAAATTGAAGCAACACAGACTGAACAGACTTTAGGGACTGTGATGGAGGCCAAGGTTTAATCTCATCTACCTGAATGACATACTCTACCTGAACAGAAGTACCCTTTTTGTGCTTTGACCTCAGACCAAGAACCATTGCTTCAATTTAAATGAAAAGGGTGTTGGTGGGAGATTGAATCAATTCAAAGTGAAGTAACATCAAAAATCTTACTTTAAATTCAAGAAATATAACACAATCTGTTTCAGAAAATAAGACACATATTCACTCTCAAATCACCAGCAACAAATTAAAATGCAGTTCTGAATAGTTCCTATTTAGTCATTCAGCTAACCTTTCAATCGACAACAACAACAACAATTGGATAGTAACAATCTAAAGAAGCACAATTGTATGATCCAGAACAAAATGAGAGGAGAAAAGGGTATGGTGTGTTACCAGCGCCGCTTTGAGGACAATAAGTAGACAACTCAAATGAAATCTTAAGATCTTGTTTGTTGCTTTAAGCTTTGTGGGTATGTTTGTAAGGAAAGTAAAGGTGAAAACTTCAATGGGAAAAGGAAGCCCCAAAACCTAAAGATCTGTGAAACAATGAAGAAGAAAGAGATGCCAGACGTTTACAAGTCTACTTCACTCACTTTCAATCAACCTTTTTTATATTCTTCCCATTTTATATTTATGACACTAATTTTTTTCATAACAAATCAATCTTTAGCTATCCCCCTAAATATATTTAAGATGTTGGTATAATTTTTTTTTTCATAACAAACCAACCTGTAGCTATCCCACTAAATATATTTAAGATGTTTGTATAAATTTACTTGGTTGAATTCCAAAGGCGGAAAAACCAATAAAGAATCTAGCATTTTAAGACAGAGATTTTTACTGTCTATTTAGACGGTTATATATATATATATATATATAAACTATTTAATAGTAGTAAGTAATTAGTACTATCTACTCTTACTATTTATTATTATATTACCAAGTTTTGACTTGTAATCCTCTTTTAAATGCACAAAAAGAAATAGGAGCAATGTCATTTTGATGAAATATAAGGCAAACCTAACCATGTTTCTGACAATTTAAAGAGCAAAATTATTTTTGAGTAAAAGAAGAACATAAATTATATTAGCTGAAAAGTTGTTTTTTCAATTAAAGAAAAGGTGAAATATAATTTTCTATAATAATTTAAATCTTCAGATATTTGTTGTCTTCACCGCTACATTCATTCAAAAACTGTCTACTAATACAAACAAAAAAGAGATGAAGTTACACGTATACATTTGTTTTTTTGTCTGTAATGAGTTTGAACCTTATCTCACAAGTAAGGATGTGCACCTGATTTTTCGGTTTCATTTGTATTTTTTGGTTTCAATTTGTTTATTTTGTTTGAGGAAAAAATTAATTTGAATTAAAATAAATTTAATTTGGTTGGTGTAATCATTTAAAATTTATTAGATATGAATTTATAAAATGATTCATATTATATTAAATTCAAGATATATTAGTCTAAATAAATATTATCAATTAATATAATTGGATTAATTATGTAAGTTCAATAAATGTGGATTTAATTAAAACATCAATTTCGTTCATCTGGGCAACAAATGATGAATCAACTTTGCTAAGCCCAATGTCATCTCATCCTAGAGTCTTAGTTTGGTGTCACGTGTCAAATGATGTGGCATGCCAAGACAAACAAAGAAGCCAATAGGATTAGTACAAGTGTCAAAATGACGTGACATTCCTATCCCAATCAAAGGCTAATAAAAATGTGCCACGTGTACAAGTGACGTGTTTCGACCAATCAATATCGTCATGTCACTTAAATGTGATTGGTCGAAGGAAACATAGTCTTATCACTACTCCTCTGGCCTCCGCCATGTCACATAAATCTGATTGGCCAAAGGGAAATCAATTCTCATCATAACTCCTCCATTCTACAACTATAAATAGAGGTTCTCATAATTCTGAAATCACACCAGAATTCTAATAAGAAACTAGAGAGAGTTCGTGGATCAAATTCCACAGATTTCTCTACAAGCTACAAGTTTAAGAATTCAAGCATTCAAGTTCAAGAACAAGTCAAAGATCAAGACCGCCAGATTCAAGAACAAGATCAAAAGACCTTGAATTCAATTATAAGTCAAGATCAAATATCAAGATTCAAGATCAAGCTTACAAGTCCTTGAATTTATATTTGAAAAAACGAAACAAAGGATTCATAAAGATTGTAACGCTCATATTTGAAATAAAATGCTACGATTGTTGCACTAATTTTTGGTCTTGGCTATAATTTCTTGACTTGAATTTTATCGTCTACATATTCTGCCACGCCTAGTGGGACAATCTCTACCTCTCATCTCAACTTTTCAATCATTAAAGAACATCAAAGTGACTTCCAAGAAGATCAACTCCCAATCAACTTCCTCTAAAGCTGTTGACTCCAATTTCTCTACTGAAGTAGAAGGAATCCTTGGTGTTACCTTTGGAAGTGTCAGAGCTATTACGAGGAGCAACGCCACTATGCTGGGACAACAAACACTCCAAATGTTGTCCATACCAACTCCTGCATTTGGGTCTTCTACCCTCAAAAGAGCAAGGTCCTCTACAAATTCTTCAGAAGGATGAAGCACTATTGACAAAAAGATTAAGAAGGCTTTAGCTCTACTTGAGCTTTCTGGTTCTATGAAATCCACTGCAAAGAAGAACTATGATTCAACCAATGAATCCTCTCCACATACATCGCGTGATATGAGCCCTTTAAAGATATGCTTGTGTGAAAACTCATGCTACTCTCTGATGTCCCCAACAATCATGCAAGCAACTATTAATTGATAATTCATCTATGGAAGAACAACTTGCAAATCTAGCAAAGATGATTGAAGGATCAACAAAGAATATACACCACCAAGAGTCTCGAATTGATAAGTGTTATACCCCGTACCTTTGTACTTCGGAACGTCTTCTTAAGCTTCTTAAAGGTTGCCCTGTGACCCAGATTATCTATAATATTATCAAATAACTCTAAGGAAGGGAGGGCGTGATGCCCCATAAAAGTGAAGGTTGGAAATAGGGCTATAAGGATTTGAAATGAGTTGGGGGCCAAAATAACAAGTCGTGGGACTCGACTTACTTGCGTAAGCTACCAACTTGGATGTCTTACATACTTAAGCTACGGGAGTACATGTAGAGCTCACGTTGCAAGGATTACATAGGTTCTTAAAGTGAGACGAGATTACGAACCCACAGAAGAGGCAGAAGGAGGCATAGTACCAACTTGGACCAAGTAGGTGATGCACTTACTTGGACCAAGTAGGCGACACACCTACTTGGGGTGGGTCCCACATGGCCACATGGCAGCCTTGGAGTGGTGGCATGGCTTGGTTGGTCCTATGAGAGTTGGACACGTATCACCCTTAGGGGATGACACGTGTCACCTCTTAAAGGATATATATATAGGTATATTGATGAAAAATTCATCAAATTCTCATCCTTTATCACTTTAACTTAAAAGAAAAGTTGAAAGAAAAACCTAGAACTAACCTAAGGGGAGCTACGGGTTTGAGCAAGGAGAGGTAAGGATCTGATTTCTTCTCTATGAATTAATTATTTAAGGTATCCTACGGTGATATAGCGGTGTTTAATAATGTAAATTACTAGTTTGGGTCAGCAAGGAAGTGTAACGAGCAGTCCACTACTTTTCAGCCCGTTAGAAAGCTTTTGAGGCAAGTTTTGGACAAGGTAAGGTCTTCCCTTTCAAAGTGGAGTTAATAATGTTGTTATGGAGTGTATTACATGTGTTAAATGAAGTTGGAAGTAGGCAAAATGTATAAGTATGCTTGGCGTTAGAAACAAACTAAATTGAAGTTGTTCTAGCCGAGCTAAAGTTGTTAAGGTTGTATAGTGTTGTTGTGATTGTGGCGTTGTCTTTGGAGATGGTTTTATGGCGTGTTGCAGGGCTGGAACGTGGGTCAAAAGAGGTATGGGTGCTTCTGGTTTCATCCAACTAACCCTCTATTCCGCGTGGTTAAAGATTTTACGAATTAATGATTGAAAACCCTATTTTGGTATCGTAGTTTTAAGTGAGTTGTTGGAGCTTGTGTTGCGTAATGTTGAAGTAGTTTACTTGTATGTAAGCTGATGATTGTTGTTGCTGGTTGGCTGTAGTAATTAAGTATGTAACTGAAAGTTCGGATAGGGCAAGTTATAGAGGAAGTGCTGCCCGATTTTCGTTAACTTCTTAATCGATTAATAAACTACTTGAGAAAGGCACATAAGGAAATGGTTCCTATGGATGATTGGTTATGGTTTGAGAAGTTGAATAATTGAAGGTTATTAATGTTAGTATTACCTTCATGTTAAATAGGTTCGAAAGGCGACGAAGAAAGAGTGGGTACGATTACTTGATAAAAGGTATGTAAAGCCTATCTTTCCTTTCTTTTGGCATGTCTTCAAGTTAAGTAATGAATTATAGGAGCTTGAGGGTAAATCTACTCATATATGCCAAGCGTAATTCATAGTTCTTATTTACTTCTTGATGATGGAACTCTTACAGTAATTGAACTAGCGTTTCTCAAGCCTTCCATACGTTAGGAAGGGATGAGTATGTAAAGCTTAACTCTTCTTTTCTCTTGGCATGTTTTAGCCATAAGTAGTTGGTATATATAATGTAAAGATAGTTCCATTCTTAGAACCCCGGGCATGACTCGTTAATCTTATTCACTTCTTGATGTTAGAACTCCTACGATGGTTGAGTTATGGTCTTGTAAGCCTTCTACGTGATAAAAAGTAATACACGTGAAGCCTATCTCTTCCTTTTCTTGAAATGGATTAATGTAAGTGAAACAATGTATGATATGAGTTAGAGACAGTTCCATTTATAGGTCCTGGATGTGACCCATGACTTGTACTCACTTTTGACTGATAAGGGTCTTAAAGTAGTTGAACTATAACCCTCGAGCCTTTTATAGGCTAAATAGTGATGGGATGTGTAAGCTCCTATACCTAGGGGCTCTTGGGCATACTTTATGGTGATACCTGAGGGATGTTTGACATGTTACCAAGTCTTACGTGCATGTATATGTATTATTATAGGATACATGGATCGGGCCGTCGTTCCTCAGCATTATTAAATAATATGTATACATATGGATTGGGCCGTCATACCTCGGCATTATTATATAATATACGGATCAGGCCGTCGTACCTCGACATTATTATATGAGACATGGATCAGGCCATTATTCCTCGGCATTATTATACGATATGTGGCTCGATCCGATGCTTCTCGACATATACTTGCTATATACATGGATTGAGCTGTACGTTCCACAGCGCTAATGGCATATATATGCCTATCATGTTAGATAATGTATTTGTAACACCGAGTCCCCTAGTGGGCCGGGTACAGGGTTGATGGGGGTATACACAACTTCAATTTATAAGATACAAGTACTGTAGTTTTGTGAATGTTATGCTTGTCTCCTACATCCCTATGTTAGTTATGCCCTTTTTATGATGTTTTATACTTTACATACTCAGTACATATGTCATACTGACCCCCTCTTTCCGGGGGGGGGATGCGTTTCATGCCTGAAGGTACAGACACAGGTTTTGGAAGTCCGCCAGCTTAGGATTCCACTCAGCAAGTTGGAAGAAGCTCCATTGATTTGGAGCCAAGTTTTGGTACCAAACCTTCTATGTATATATTTATTTATTCAGGGGTACGACGGGGGCCCTGTCTTGCCATATATAGTCATTAACACTCTTAGAGGTCTATAGACAAGTGTGTGGGTTGTGTATGTATGTATGTTTGATTATGCCCATATGATTTATGTTTTGGGATGTTCCCTTTGCCATGGAAGCCTTGTCGGCTCGCGTATATGTATATAATGGGATGACCCCACATGCTATGATAGCCTCGTCGGCTCAGGTGTTATGTTGCCTAAATGATAAGTCATGGTCCCTTGGGAGATAGACTTACTTATGGTTTACAGGTGTATATGTGGGTGTCTAGCTTGGGCACCCGGTCACGGCCTACGGGGTTGGGTCGTGACAATAAGTTGATAGACAAGATGGATGACTTACTAGATGGAGAATCCATCCATGCAAAAGGGTATTGAAGTTTAAGAGATTGAAAATAACGTGAAGCAACACCACCTGTTAAGAAGATGCTAGTTTCTTCTAAAGAGATGATCCCACTTGATCAATTGAAGGAGTTAATCAAAGGGACCATCAAAGATAAATATGAAGTCTCTACCAAGTTCCATTATGTATGCCAAGCCGTACACTGCAAGAATTGACAGCTTCAAGATATATGTTGGTTATCAACCTCCTAAATTTCAATAGTTTGAGGGAAAAGATGTCACAGCCCAAACTACCCCTTAGACGTGATATAGCGAATAAGATCCCAAAAGACCTAAACAAGCCACTTGAAAAAAGTATGACTCTAAGTATAAACAACATAAGCAAATTATTCAATAAGCAGAAGATAAGTTTTAAGATAGTCTGATATATCATAATAGGAAGATCAGGTGCAACTCAACATACACAAAATCATATAATGTCTGAAAGCCTTTATCATAGATGAGATGCTCGAACATGTCTCTAACTATTTGTAACATATGGAAAACTGAATAGAAGTCTGAATATAGTCTAATATAAACGTCTATGGAACATGAGGACTCACCAAATCTGTGAAAGCTGATAGGAGTCTGTACTAACCACGAGTCTAATAAGAAATATCGTGACTTATATTATAAGATAATATAGCTAAAAGTATGCGGTCAGTACTGGAAATGTATTGAGTATGAGAAAAGATACATGAGCATGAGAAATATAACATGATGAAGATGAAAACATGATAATTCAATGACCAAGCTAAAATATGACATAATCTGAGTAAAAAGAATAATACATGGTCAATGCAATAATCATAAAAGAATCATAGTCATATCATAAGTAAGAATCATAAGTTCTTGTGAGAGATACCGTTAATCGACATAAATTATGTGAGCTATAACATGGAGTCTAGTATCTTTCCCACACCGAAAAGAGATTGTCCTACTTGCCAAGGTAAGGACCATGAACATGAGCTGTTGTGGATCCACTAGCTAGAGTTAATTAAAACTAAGTCCTACCGGGGCACATAGTTATGGGACAAGGGGATTGCTTCTAAAGAACTCTCCTCTACTAACGTGTGAGCCTTCACCCGAAAGTCCTCTCAGTGCTTAGTAAACTCTCAACAAAATATCATACATAACATATCATAGTCTTTTAAAAATGGTAATAATCTAGTAATATCAAATTCATCATAACATGCTTAGCTCCTTTAACATATCATGATTTTTAACATAATCAATTCATAAGAGACATTTATCTAAAATATCCTAATCATGATAAGCCTTTCATAGAAAATCATGGAAATCCTTTTCATAAAACATACTTGATATTTTATCTAAAAGCATCCTTTACATCATAGTTTCTTCAATTCATGATGCATGCTTTAAGTCTCAAAACTTGATTTCAACATCAACATACGCATATAGTATGGATTCATGTAAAAATTCTTCAAAATATGTAATTAAGATTAGATCATATATAATAAGATCAAATAGGATTAATTTATTCATAAACAATTGAACCCATAAGAAACTTGCAAAATCCTAGAAACTTGGATTTGAAAATCATGGAAGAAGTAGGAAAATCCTTGGGACTCAATTGATGGAAAGGATCCATTGATAAATTCACACATACATTGAAGAACCCTAGCCTTAGAATTAGAAGAAGAGACTTGAATCCTTGAACCCTAGCTTGCGAAGAAGAAGACCTTGAGAGCTTTTGGGGTTTTTGAGTGAATGAAAGGTAATAGAGGTATTTCGAAGGGTAAAGGTATTTATAGGACTTAAGAATATTCTTAAAACTACATAGTTTAGGTGATAAAAGAGTAAGAAATGACTGAAATATCTCGAAAAATAACTATCGGGGTGACCTTACGGACCCACCTACAGATCGTACGTCCTCCTATGAACCGTCTTCACCATCAGTAGGTCACTTACAAAGACCCAACTTTTAAACAAAAACCACGAACCACCCTATGGTCCATAGACCTCTCCATGGGCCGTAGGTGCTCTCGTCCTCTAGAAGTCCAAAAAACATTCTACGACCTCTCCTACAGGCCATACAACTCATCTATGGAACGTCCTGTTGGTCCATATGAAATCTTCTAAGACTTGATATTTTTTGAACTTTTAGGATCCTTTCTACAATGTCTTTCTATGGACCGTAGGACCTTGAACGGTCCATAGGTCGGCTTGTACACCAACTTATGAAACTCAACATTATCCTAAATACCAGGACTTACCTATGACTTCCTTCCTACGGGCTGTAGGACCTTGTATGTTCATAAGTGGCTTCGTGGGAACTTGCACCTGAATTTTTTTTGCAATTTTTCTTTCCAACTTCTGAGGTGTTACAAAAGGAAATCCAAAGGAACATGTTGTACACTTTATAGACACATGTAATAATGCTGAGATCTATAGAGACTATCTTGTCAAGCATTTCATCTACTCTCTAAAAGGAAATGCCTTTGAATAGTACACGAATCTCGAGCCTAATTGTATCGATAGTTGGGAGCAGCTAGAGCACGAGTTTCTTACTCGCTTCTATTACACAAGGCACACGATGAGCATGGTAGAACTCATAAATACTCGCCAAAATAAGGATGAACTGGTTATAGACTTGATAAATTGATAGAAAAACGCAAGTAAATTACAAAGATTGACTTAATGAAGTTTCTGCAATAGAAATATGTATCCAAGGAATGCAATGGGAGATTCTCTACATCTTAAAAGGAATAAAGACAAAGTCATTTGAATATCTAGCTACTTGCACTCCCGATATGAAGTTGAGCATGTCTTCTGCCGGAAAATAAGTGATGTCTCTCCATGATCCTCACAAAGGAAAGGACAAGCAGGAACCCAAGAGATGGAGAAATGTTTTATCCAAGAATGACAACAAAATATCCATAAATTTCAATGTGTCACTAGTGAAGTTTACTACAAAGGAAAGCAAGAAGAAAAATGTGAAGATGACTTTTCAAGAGCGTCAAAGTAGACCTTAAGGGAGATGCAGGAAAGGGATTACCCCTTCCTAGATATTGACATTCCTGCAATTTTTGATGAATTGGTTGAGCTAAAGCTCATTGAGTTTCCAGAGATGAAGTGACCCGATAAAGCTGGAAAAACTAATGACCCAAACTATTGCAAGTATCATAGGCTTATGGGTCACCCTCTTGGGAAGTGTTTTGTCTTCAAAGATAGAGTTATGCAATTGGCTAACAAAATATAATATTGTCCTTGATGATAAGAAGGCAAGTTCTAACCAAGTCTCTATCATGTTTTTTTTTACTCGATCTAGTTCAAATATGTATCCTCGAAGAGCATGAAGAAGAGTCATTGGAGCAACACAAATTCCAAATTAATGAGGACAGTGATAAAGTTTGGATTGGCGGAAATACAACAAAATAAGTTCACATAAAGAATCCTCCGAGCAATCAATCAGAAGGAGGATGGTGAGGAGACTAAATAAGTATAATTTAAGCATATGAAAAGGGAAAAAGTAGAAGTTCATCACTACCAGAAACCACGACATCCTGTGACTTTAAGGGACTTCTCACCAAGTTGGTTCTGTACAAAGTTTACTCAAGGCAACATTGAGGTATCAATTTTCAATACTGACAAAGAAGAAATAATGAGTGAAATCTCACCTTTGGTGTCTCCTACTGACAAAGAAGAAGCAATGGGTGAAATCTCATCAATAATGTCTCCTTCATCTTCTAAAAAGCCCGTGGAACCCTCTTTCTAAAAAGTACATGCATGTGATACAAAAATCACATTTACATATGCTGATATTCTATTTGGTGAAACATTAAATAATTTTCCTTTATATATGGTGGGTTATATGCTAGAGAAGAAGATAAATAGAATCTTGATAGATAAAGGATCTAGAGTTAACATTCTACCTATCCATACATTGAAGGAACTTGGCATCACGACTAAAGAACCTAGTGAAAGTCGTTTGTTACTACAAGGATTAAATCAAAGGCCAGATATCCATAGGCTCTCTCAAGTTAGAAATCCATGTAGAAGACTTGCAATCAAGCGCATAGATGCAAGTGATCAATGCAAAGACTTCATACAATATATTACTTGGTAGACCTGAGGTACATGAGAATGAAATTATCTCATCTTCTTACTATCAATGTTTGAATTATCTTGAAGATGGAATTGAAAGGAAAATAGTTTCTAATGCTAATCCTTTCACTAAAGTTGAGTCACAGTTTGCCGATGCAAAATTCTATCTAAAAAGTTATGTTTTAGGAGAGACAAAACTTGATGACATCAAATCAACCAAGTCTGATAAGCTTACAAGCAAAAGATTTGATATAGCTATCAAAAAAGTCAAAGTTGACATTAAGGAACCTTTTTCCATTAATAATGAAGAAAATATCATTCTAAAAAGAAAGTTGGTTTCTATACATCGCTATGTTCCAAAGGTGAAAAAAGTGGAAGGTCAATTATCTGACATCCAAGAAAATGTACTAAGAGGACTAACTCTTCCTATCAAATGGTTTGATGTAATAAACTTATCTTCAAAGCTAACAAGAAAGTCGACCCCTCAAAGTCCACCATGAGATATGGAACTCCATACAAGATGCACAAGAGAAGGCTTTGATCCAAATACTTACAGGTTATTTGTAAAGGCTGGATACAACCCTAATGAGCCATTAAAGTTAGAGAAACTCCCATCAGAAGATACCACTAGGCAAGCATATGAAGGCTTAGGCTATAACCAACCACCACTAGTTCGCATCTCCATAAGAAGGGCAAGTAACAACTATATCATTGTAAAAGATAAGTCTACAAAAAAAGGCCTTTCGTGTTTGATCAACTTGGGAAATTTACTACGAGAACTTCTGTGTTTAAGAGGTTAGGTCCATTAAAAAAAATAACAAGCATCGATCAAGGTACCTAAAAGTGATAATGCCTACTTCACCTATAATCTAGAAGGATTTCAAAAGTTTGATTCCTTCTAGAATGAGGTAACATGTAAAACTTATGGTTTCATGTAATGCGGTACTGAAGGCAAAGACTCACACTGTGGGTTACACTATAAAGAAAGAGGAAGATAAAAAAAGTGTAGGTTTCTCATATCATATTATGACTCAGAGTGAGCACGATGCCTTATCACAAATGAAGGTCGATGAAGAGTTGGGAGATATTTCATGGAGTTATCATATATCTGTCAGTGAAAATAATCCTAAAGAGGAAGAAGATGCTTGAGATGCTCCACCAAAACTTAAAGAAGGGGTGAAGACCACAATAGATCCCTTAAATGAAGTCAACCTTGGCATTGATAAAGACCTAAGACCAACTTACCTAAGTGCTTTTCTAGAATTTGATGAAGAAATCTTTTATATGGATATACTTAGAGAATATAGGGATGTCTTTGCTTGGAGTTTTAAAGAAATTCATGGCTTAGATCCTAGAGTAGCAGTCCATCAGTTGACAGTCAAGAATGATGATTGCCTTTAAGTAGGCCCAAAGACATTTTAGGCCAGACTTGGTTCCATTGAGTGAAAATGAAGTTAATAGATTCATTAAAGCAGGCTTTATTTGTGGAGTTAAATACCCCACATAGATTTCAAGTATTATTCCTGTGGGGAAGAATAATTTCCAAATTTGAGTTTGTGTTGACTTTAAAGATCTCAATAATACATGCCTTAAAGATGAGTTTCCGCTTCCTATTCCAGAGCTGATGATTGATGCTACCAGTGGTTATGAGGAAATGTCATTCATGGATGGTTCTTCCAGCTATAACCAAATCCGTATAGCACTTAAAGATGAAGAACTCACTGCATTTTGCACGCCTAAAGGTATTTATTGCTCAATGTGATGCCTTTTGGTTTAAAAAATGCTGGTGCCACATATCAAAGGACTATGAAAAATATATCTTATCACTTGCTCTATAAAATTGTTGAATGTTATGTTGATGACTAGGTGTGGAAGTTGAGAAAGAGGAGCGACCATTTGAAAGACTTAAGAATGGTGTTTGAGTTTCTCCGAAGATATCAAATTAATGATGAATTTGTTAAAATATACCTTTGGAGTTACTTCTGGCAAGTTTTTTTGGCTTCATTGTGTGACATCAAGGAATTGAGATCGATCATGCTAAAGTTGATGCAATTTCAAAGATGCTCGAGCCTTAAAACATTCATGAGTTAAAATGTCTTTAAGGAAAGCTAACCTGCTTGAGGTGGTTAATCTCAAATCTAGTTGGAAGATGCCAACCATTCAACCATCTCATGAAAAAGGATTCTCCTTTTAAGTGGGACCAAACATGTACCCACCACCTTTGAAAGTATCAAATAATATCAGGTGAAACCTCCAGTTCTAGCCACCTTTATACCTGGAAAACCATTGATACTCTAAATCGCGGCACAAGAAAGGTCTGTAGGAGAACTATTGGCTCAAGTAAATAGTGAAGGAAAGGAAAACTCCCTCTATTACTTAAGTAGAATAATGACACCAAATGAGTTGAATTATTCACCAATTGAAAAACTATGTTTAGCGTTGGTCTTCTCAATCCAAAAAATAAAATATTATTGTAAGACCTTGTAAGTTGGAAAGTGAAATGGAAAGTAAATATTGCAGAATATTCTTCTAGTGCAATTCCCATGAGCTGACCTACGAGGCCGTAGAAAGTCTTACAGATCATAGGAATGTCTCGTAGGAAAGGTTTTGCGGTTTGAAAAATTTGCTAAGTGTCAGATCAGTGGATGAGGGGGTTCTATGAATCATATAAAGTCCTACCGTCTGTGGATATGGGTCATAAGAAGGACCCTGAAGAGTTTCAATTTGCAGTAGTTAGAGTTAATTTCCATGATAAGGTCCTACGACCCGTGAAGAGTTGTACGGGTCATATGATGACCCATAGAATGAGGTTCAAAAGAGTTGGATTTTTGGGATTTTAAAGTTGTGCATGATGAGTGGTGCCTACGACTCATAAGATGTTTTTTGACCCGTAGACTCGAGTTGTGGGAATGGTGGTCATTTTTAGTAGCTACTGTTTTAGTACATGACTTCTATGAAGGTGTTCCACAACTCGTAGGACTATCTACGACCTATATAACAAGGGTCATAGGATGTTAGTGCAATTCTGGTACTGATTTTAGACACAGGTTCTACGGATACTTTCCACGGATCGTGGAAAGTCCTATGGATCATAGGTCCCATTTGTAGGACACTTCAATAGTTTTCAAGGCAAGGATATGTTGAACATTTTCCATTCTTTTAACTCCTAAACTATATTAATTTTGGATGATTTGGATGTCTTATAGCTATCCTAACCCTTCAAACCTTCCCCATTCCCTATATTTCTCTCAAAATCATCTAAGGCATCAAGATTTTCTCTACCAAGGATCTTTTTCTACAATAAGCTAGGGTTTCAAGGAAGGTCAAGTCTCCTATTAAGTTCTAAGATAAGTTTTGTTGAGGTATGTGGAAATTTCATCCATGGAGTCCCAAAGAATTCTCTCCTTTTTCCATAAATTTCAATCCAATGGTTATAGGATTTGATGATTTAGCATTGGATTCATTTAAGTATGCTTTTACTCATATTCAATGATCTTACTATGCATAAATTGATATTAATTACATGATTTCAATAATGTTTACATGAACCCATGAATTGTGCCTATCTATGACTATGAACCATGATTTGATAATTTACGTGCATCATAAATTGATGAATTATGTCTTTAAGGATGCTTTTTGATAAAGTATAAATATGATTTTAATGAAAGTTAAGATTTGCTTTGAAAGGAAAGTAATCTCATCATGAAAGTTTTTCATGATCTAGCCACTTTAAGTTAAATGTGATTTTATATGAAAAGCTTATCATGATCTAGATGCTTTTAATTATCTCTTATGGCTTGATTGGGTCGAGGTTTATGATATGGTTTAAAGAGCTATTCTTATGATTTTAAAAATTTTCTATGTTGGATTTTGTCTTATAAACTCATCACCATTTTCATGATCATGTTATGCTTATGATTGATATACTTGTTGAGAGTTTACTTACCACCGAGTGGACTAGGAGCAATCACCTAGATCCCATAACTATGTGCCACCGTACGATGTCCTAAATGGATAGTCTAAGATTAAACTAGTGGATCCACATATATCCTTACCTTGGCAAGTAGGACAATCTCCTTTCGGTGTAGGGAAGATACTCGATTCCATTATATAGCTCTCATAATTTATATCAGTTAATGGTATCTCTCACAAAGTTTATGGCTCTTTTATTCTATGTTTGATTATGAATTTCTTACAATTTTGGCATAGAACATGTCTTATGATTCAAAAGATGCTTTTAAAGGCTTTACACTATATTTAGCTTAATCATTTTATTGTTATGATTTATGTCAATACATTACTTATTATCCATGCTTATTATATTTCATGTACTAATGCATACTCTATTGCCTATATTATTTTATAATAAAGTCCACGTCGCTCTCGTATGTGTCTTTTATATTAGTGAGTCATCATTATTCAAGGGAACAACCACTATATCATCTTTATTTTTAGACTTATTTCACTTTCATATGCTTTGAGTGAGAAATGGTTTGTCCTATGTCCCCGTGTATGTTTGTAGAGGTATTGACGAACTAGACTAGTATGGTCTTTATTTCATTTCATGTGATATGTTTACGTTGTCCTTTTATTGAGATTTCTATGTTTTGAGACTTATTTTCTGCATTTAAGATTTATTCTTGATTTCATGTTATCTTATGTCATGCTATGTATGCTAAGAAGCTTGTTTAGAGTCTCTCAAGTTCTTATTCATCGTGTCATATCTAGGATCTAGCTTAGATTATGACAAAACATGGTATCAGAGCATAAGGTTCAAGTATCATAGGTTTTTTGATAAGCTGCATTAAGTAGAGTCTTTTTCATGAGTGTGAAGGGCTCCATATTTATGAATTAGAGGCTATGAGGCATTTAAGAAACTTCGCTTTTTTTTTCACTCTTAAGTCATGCAATAGAGTTGAACTATATAAGGTTTTCCTTCTAACTCTTGTTCTTTGCGTTACAAAATCATGCCTCCAAGAAGAGCCTATGTGAGAAGAAATATGAATGAAAATGTGACTGAGGAGCAACAATATCCACAAGTCTCGAATGATCCTTTCACCAAGCAAGTGACTCATGCCGAATTTAGGGCAACTTTTCAAGTGCTTTCTCAAGCTATGGCGGCACAAGAATATTGTGAGGTGATATCTCTCGTGAATCCAAATTTTGGTACGATGGCTACTAAAGTTCGTGACTTCATGCGGATGAACCCTTTGGAATTTTATAGTTCCAATTTGGATAAGGATCCATAAGAGTTCATTGAAGGGATTCACAAGATTATTGATATAATGGGAGTTAGTTAGTTGGAAAAGATGAATTTGGTCACATATCAATTGAATAGTGTATATGAAATTTGGGTCTACCAATGGAAGGGAGAGAGAGAGACAGCGAGGGCTATGGGTCTTTAGGATTGAGAAGAATTCAAGGATGCTTTTCTTGATCATTTCTTTCCCCTTGAGTTGAGGGAGGCTAAGATACAAGAGTTCATCAATTTGAAGTAAGGTTGCACGAATGTGAGAGAATATTCCTTGAAGGTCATACAATTTTCCATATGTTCTCCATTCATGGTTGTCGACTCTAGAGCTCGTATGAGCAAGTTTGTTTCAAGTGTTTTGCATTTGGTTGTCAAAGAATGTAAGACCGTTATATTGATTAAAGAGATTGACATCTAAAGCTTAATGAATTATACCAAGAAAATTAAGGAGGAAAAGATCAAGGATAAAACTAGGGGAGTCAAAGATGGAAAGGAATGATGGTGGTGACTTTTCACATTCATCAGTCCAGTTATGGTGGCCATCCATAATTTCGCCCAAAGTTCTCTAGTCAAAATTCTTCTAGTACTCCATCTCTGAAATTCAACAAGGATAGAATGCTTAACCTTAATCCTTAAGGAAGTACTTTGAGTGGTCAAACTTTTCCAACATGTAGCATATGTGGGAGGAACCATCGTGGAAAGTGCTTAGCGAGTTCTGGTGCATGTTATGGATATAGCAAGATGGATCATCATGTGAGAAATTGTCCTTTGGGTGTTGGTAGAGGTGGAGTTGGTCAACCTCAAACTCAGACTACTACTTTTTGTCGTCTGGCTCAGCAAGGTACTTTATCAAGTTTTGGTGGTGGTCAGCTCCAGAACAGATTCTATGCTCTTCTACCTCGACAAAATCTTGAGGATTCTCCTGATGTGGTCACTGGTATGTTATGAGTCTTTCAATTAGATGTTTATTCTTTGTTAGATCCAAGAGAAAATATTTCTTTTATGACTCCTTATATTGTTATGAAGTTCCATGTCAGTCCTAAAATATTGTTAGAGCCTTTTTTCAGTTTATACTCCTGTTGGTGACTCAGTTTTAGCTAGATGGGTCTATAGAAATTCCCTGATCTCTATTTTCCATAAAGTCACATCATTTAATCTTGTAAACCTTAATATGATTGACTTCTATGGTATTCTTGGTATGGATTAGATTCATGCATGTTATGCCTTTATTGATTGTAGAACCCATGTGGTTAAGTTTCAATTTCCTAATGAGCCAGTCCTAGAATAGAATGGTAGTAATTCCATGGTTAAGGGATAGTTTATCTCATGACTTAAAGCTCAAAAATGATTTCTAAAGGTTGCATCTATCATCTTGTAAAGGTTAGAGATAAGAATTTCGAAGCCCCTACTCTTGAGTCAGTTTTGTTGTGAATAAGTTTCCAAAAGTGTTTATCAATGATATTTCTGGTATAGTGTGAGACTCCAGAAGTTGGAAAGTTGAAATGAAAGAAAATTTTAAGTAGATGGACTATCCTAGAGTTTATGACTTGACCTACGAGTCGTAGAAACTCCTACGGATCATAGAAGTGACTCTTAGGATGGATGCTAAGGTTGGAAATTTCACAAAGTATAGAAGAAAGCATACGAGTCGAGTTATGACTTATAAGGAAGATTACGACTTGTAAGAATGAGTTGTAGGAGACGAAGCCTAGGTATCTCTCTGTGGGGTGCTTCAATTCTCTTGGTTTAAAAGAGGGATGGTTCTCTTCGCATGTATATTGATTATTGACAGTTGAACAAGGTCACAATCAAGAATAAGTATCCCATCCCATGGATTGATGAATTATTCGATCAACTTTAATGTGAAAGTTATTTCTCAAAGATTGATCTTCAATCGGGTTATCTTCAACTTCAAGTGAGAAAATGTGACATTCCGAAGAGGGCTTTCAGAACTCGATATTGGAACTTTGAATTTTTGGTTGTCTTTTGGACTAATAAATGCTCCCACAGATTTTATGAATTAGATGAACAAGGTATTCAAGAAATATTTAGATATGTTCTTCATTGTGTTAATTAAGGATATATTGCCCTATTCTCGGAGTGAGGATGAGCATGCCGATCATTTCAGGATTGTGTTGCAAGTTCTTAAGGTCGTAACTTTTGCAAGTTTAGCAAATATGAGTTTTGGTTGAGGTCAGTCATATTCCCTGTCTATATTGTATCTGGTGATGGTATTCAAGTTAATCCTAAGTAGATCGAGGCAGTTAAGAATTAACCAAGACCTTTTTCTCCTATATATATTCGGAGTTTCTTTGGTTTGACCGGTTATTATAGAAGATATTTTTATCTATTGATTCACCTTTGACTACTTTGACTCAAAAGAAGGTGAAATTCTGATGGTCCAAAGCATATGAGAAGAGTTTCCAAGAGTTAAAAGATTAGCTTATTTCTGCCCTAATGTTGACTTTACCAGAAGGATCCAATGGATTTGTTGTATTATCATGCCTCGAGAATTGGTATTGGTTGTGTTAATGCAAAATGGTATGGTGATAACCTATGCATCTAGGCAACTTAAGGTTCATGAAAGGAACTACCTGACTTAAAGTTAGCAATGGTGGTGTTTGTTTTGAAGATATGGAGACACTATCTCTTTGATGTTCATATGGATATATTCACCGATCATAGGAGTTTGCAATATGTGTTCAAACATAAGGATATGAATCTTTGACAAAGAGGATGACTTGAGTTGTTGAAAGATTATGATATGAGTGTATTATATCATCCAGGAATGAAAAATGTAGTTGTCGATACTCTTAGTAGGCAGTCCATAAATAGTAGGGCTCATATTGAGTACGAGAAGAAGGAGTTGGTTTGTGATGTTCATAGACTAGCTTGTTTGGTTGTTCACTTAGTTGATTCTGAGGATGAAGGTGTTGTTGTTCAAAATGGCTCAGAATGGTCTATTGTGCCATATGTGAAGGAAAAATAAGATAATGATCTGACTTTGGTTGAATTGAAGAAAGCAGTTTCCAAAAATGCTATTGAAGAATTCTCTCATGAGGGAGATGATGTACTTTGTTACTGG
Source organism: Solanum dulcamara (assembly GCF_947179165.1). Classification (NCBI taxonomy): domain Eukaryota; kingdom Viridiplantae; phylum Streptophyta; class Magnoliopsida; order Solanales; family Solanaceae; genus Solanum; species Solanum dulcamara. Next base: position 26,258,859 of record NC_077238.1, on the reverse strand, counting down.
TCGATTATGTGTTTTCGATGTTGATGGCTTAAGGAAAATGATATTATCCAAAGCTCATAATTTTTGATATTCTATTCACTTGGGAGCCACCAAAATAAGGGTAGTGTATTGGTGGAATGACATGAAAAAGGATATTGTGGAATTTGTGGCTAAGTGTCCCAATTGTCAAGAAGTGAAGGTTGAGCATAAAAAACTGAGAGGTTTAGCTTAAGATATTTTGATTCCTAGTTGGAAGTGGGAAGAATTGAATATGAACTTTGTTATGGGATTGCCTCATATTCATAGGCAACATGATTCGCTTTGAGTTATTATGGACCGAATAACTAAGACAGTGCATTTTCTTCGTGTTAAAACTTCCTATTCAGCCAAGAATTATGCTAGACTTTATATTCGGGAGGTATTTAAGCTTCATTGGGTTTTGTTTTCTATCATTTCAGACCTAGGTACTTAATTCATATCTCAGTTTTTGTGATTGTTTTAGAAGGGTCTTTGTACTCAAGTTAAGCTTAGTATAGCCTTTCAACCTCAGAACGATGGTCTAGATGAACAAACTATTCAAACATTGAAGGATATGTTGAGGCTTGTGTAGTAGACTTAAAAGGGAATTAGGATGACCATTTTCCATTGATTGAGTTTGTCTATAACAACCGTTATCATCAAGTATCCAAATAGCTCAATTCGAAGATCTCTATGGTAGGAGGTGTAGATATCATATTGGGTAGTTTGAGGTTGGTGAGGTTGCGTTGATACGGTGAGAGTTGGTTTGTGAAGATATGAAGAAATTTTTACTCATCAGAGAGGTTGAAGATTGCCCAAAGTTGATAATAGTTCTACTTAGATGTGAGGAGAAGAGAGCTTGAGTTTGAGGTTGATGATTGGATTTATTTGAAATCTCACCTATGGAGGGTGTGATGAATTTTGGGATGAAAGGGAAGATTAGTCCCTATTCTATGATCCCATATAAGATTTTGAGACATTTCAGTAAAGTAGCTTATGAGTTAGATTTGCCTTTGGAATTGACATCGGTGCATCCAATGTTTCATGTCTCTTTGTTGAAGAAGTGTATTGGTGAACCTGCTTCTATTGTGCCATTGGAGAGTGTTGATGTGAAGAAGAGTCTATCTTATGAAGATGTTCTGGTCGATATTTTAGATTGTCAAGTCTGGAAGTTGAAGAATAAGGAAGTCACTTCCATTAAAGTCCTTTCGAAGAACCAATTAGTAGATGGTGCTACTTGGGAGGCCAAAGCCGATATGATGTCGCACTATCCTTATCTCTTTCCCTCCATTCCAGCTTGAGGTATCTAGTTTCCACCTATTCACTCTTTCAGATTCATACGTTTCAGTCATTCTCATATATTTGTATGCATGCATGTTAATGGAATTGATTTTTAAGTCATGTTTTAGCTTGGGGTTGATTACTCCTTGGTTTATTAGTTTGTAATGTGTTGTTGTATTCATATTGGGATATTAGACCTCTTTCTTTACTCTATTCATGCTAGCTTGAGTCCCATTCAAGGACGAATATTCCCAAGGGGGAGATACTGTTAGACCTCTAAAGTTGGAAAGTAAAACGAAAAGGAAATATTGTAGAAAATGCTTATTGTGCAGTTCTCATGAGCCACCTACGGGCCATAGAAAGTCTTATAGACCATAGAAAGGTCTCGTAGGAGAGATCTTGAGGTTTGAAAATTTTTCTAAGTATCAGATCAGCAGACGACGGGGATCTACAAACCGTACAAGGTCCTACGGTCCGTAGATAGGGGTCGTAGGAGGGCCCTTGAAGAGTGTCAATTTCTAGTAGCTAGAGTTTATTTCATAACATAAACATGACACTCTGTCCTCATCTTGACATAACAACCACAATAAATATGCCTAACTACATTGTAATAAAATAAACCAAGTTCACTCATAGAAACAACACACAGAAAATAATTACATATATCAGATATGGTACCCTAGCCAACCTATATGAACCTGTACTAGGTGTGGTATCCAAGCCAATTTTTAATATGTACCAAGAATGGTACCTAAACCAATCGATAATCTATACCAGACGTAGTACTCGAGCCAATTAATAATATTTAACAGGCATGGTACTCGAGCCAACTAAGAATCACACATCATACAATCACATTCACAATGAATACAATCACATTTGTAAAACCACAAGCAAATAAGACAAGTTCATTGCATGAGATTGAAAACAAGATATCATTTCAGTTTCATCCCTTTTTAACTCTGTAATCACGTATTGTACAAGTAATACTAATGAAATAGTTAACATGCACACATAATGTAAATGAGAAACAATGCAATCATCATCTACCTTAAATCAATCTTGAAACCTCTATTGAACTTGAGTCTTCCCCTTGTTATGAAGTCTAGCTTGTTTTCGATCTATAACAATAATGCAACAAAACAATTAGAAAAAATGGAGTAATTCTATTTGGATTATATCCTAATCCCAAACCCTAGTATTGTTTCATGATTAATCCACCCAAAGAAGGATTTTTCCACCATTAAATTAAGCCAAAACCTCCCCTAAGTCACCACTACGAATTCAAAGGCCTAAGAATCAATATACCAAGTTAGGGGAGTAGTTTACTTACTTTTATAGATGGTTTTGGTGTAAAATAAATGAAACTTGCCCTAGGTCTCCCTTGCACTTCCCCAAAACATTCTTGAATGATAATGGGTAGTTTTGGAGAATTTAATACATTATTAGTGACTTACCCTGCCATAGCAACCCAATCTCGCTATAGCGGCGACAGGTCATTTTTGAGTAAATGCATTCTTTTTTTCATTCACAGCATTCCTATAGTGACCTCAAGTCATTTGTGACTTAATAGAACTGATTGTTTGGTTGCTCGGTCTTTGTTTGGGAGCTTTTAAACCTTAAAAAATTGATTTTGGTAAAAATGTCAGGAAAATAACCTCAGAATATAATTTTGATAATTCCTTCATCTTTGAAATGGTCATTTCAGGCTAGTAGCATGGTCTGCATGAGTTTCGAGGCATTCAGGGTGAGTTTGCACTATTATGCATTTTAGCCTTTGAAATTTGGCCTAAGTTTGATTTTAGTAAACAATCTTGGAAATCGCACTTGGATGAAAATTTTGTTAGCGTAGTTAGTTTCAAAATATTGAGTTTGGTCTAGAATGACCTTTTGTGTGCTTCTCGAGGCTTTTGATCTAATCTTGAGGCTTGTTGTGGAATTGGATAAAAGTAATACTTGGGTGTGGGACCCACTTTTGTCAAAATGACCTCGAATGGAAATTTTTATTGTGTCATTGAGTCAGAAGAATCAAATATGGTGGGGGTAGCATATCTCGTCTGCGCACATGGGATTCCAAATGAATCCCAAGCACCTTGTCGGGGACTTGGCAACATCCAAAAACAGATGTTGCATCAACTAATATTGTAGACCTCAGTACCCTTCACATTTGTGAGGCCCTTGGCTATGATTGCGAGGGTATGGTTTCCTTTCCTTCCACAATCGTGGAGCCTCCTCCCGCATTCGCGAAGAAGGGATGATCTGCATTGACTATATTTTTGGTCATAGCGATCACAAATTCCAACCTCTACAATCGCGAGGGTCTTTTTCTCAATGGAATGTAATCACGACCTTTCCCTTTATTATCACGATGAGAAACTATGTCACGTCTTTTATATAAAAGACCATACGCGATCAGCTAAGTCCTAAGAACTTCAAACTTTAATTTCTCCTCTCTCTTAGCTCTATTTTGGGTGATTCAAAGCCTGGTGTTGTACACCCTGGGAGGGTACCTTAAGCATGGTTTGCACTTGAAGACCATTGTTGATCCTCAAGCGAACCACTTGGTCCAATCACACATCTAATCACTCAGCAGAAGACTCAATATGAATTTAAAAGACATTCACTTAGAAACAAATCCCCAATCAACTCCATATTAAATAATAGTTTTTCAAGAACAAGTTTGAAAAATAGAACACATACTCACCACCATCACTATCCATCTATGAAGCCTCTATCACTATCAAAAAAGTGTCATTACATGGCTACCCAAAGAAAATACTTAAAATAAAGATGAAAATAACATGATCCCTCAGAAGAAAAAAGTCGATCTTCAACAGAGCGCCTATTGATTATCCCTCACACCTATCTCAACATCATGAACAATGCAGGCCTAAATGAACGTCATCACATGGAATATACGAGTATATAAAATAGCAGAATAAAACATGTGTAAGGTAGAATAACATCAACTTAAGTAACTCAATCAGAATGTCATAAGTCTAAAAAAAGAATAAGGTAGGCTGAAACCAATAATATACAATTCAATCCAATTCAATCCAATTAGAGTACTATCAAGACCTATATGAGAGTTTCTCTTATACGACAACCATCACTTATGAGCCAGTGATAGTACAACCAGCTGACGTTGTTGTCATATCTGTTTAATATATTGCTAAGGTAAAAACAAATTAACCAATCATGGATTCAAAACCAATAGAGTCCTATCATGTCAGAATAATAATTTAGGAAACATCGGACTTAATGGTTCAATCCTCTTTTACGTTTGGTAACATAGTTATTGGGTTTGGGTTATTACTTACTCTTATCCAATTCAGTGCTCGATACTCCTCACAATACTCAAATCTCATAAGAAAATAAATCCAAATCAAACCAAATCAGTAAGTCTCATGTGGACTCTTATCAGTTCACCAATTCTATCAAATCATGTTGTTCAACTAATCAATTTCCCAATCATTCTCAATCATCTATTTAAGAGAAGTTTGGACAATCATTTATAATAACATTCAGTTGAGACCATTCACTTGGGTTCAGTTATGAAAATATTAAGGACTATCAAGTTCAATAACATTATCATCATACTCACATCCTAATCACAATCATGCATTCACAAATTCAAGGCTCTACACTCAATTCTTAAGAGTCTATATGCAATATTCATCAATACGCTATTAGGGTTTATAAAACACGTAGTTCAAATCATTTGTTTAAGAAACTGATCCATAGAGAAGCATATATTTATCAATAATCAATAAAAACATGTTACTTTAAGAAAGAACCTCTTAATTAGGGACTCAATCCATTCACAATCAATCTATAACAATTATGGGCACATGGAGGAACAACGTCCATGTTTTAGTTCAGCCTTACATATCTAGACTCGAAGAACAATAAAAAATTTGAAGATCTCACTTGAAGAACTTGAACCCTAGCCCTCTATCTCTCCTCCAATCCTTGCTCTCAAAATAGTTTAAATGTTAATGAGGGCTTTTGGCATATCAGTTACTATTAAGAGACTCAAAATAGTCCCAAAATTTTGAGGTTTTTACATAAAAGGGGTGGGAAAAAAACAAATATCCTTCATAAAAATTGACTCTGGTCATCTACAGGTCAGTTCTATGACTCTTAGAAACTTCTACAGGTCATAGAAACCCACTCATAAACTTGGACTGAAAAAGAGAAGGGGTCTATGACTCTGGTCTATAAGTCGTAAACCACTCAATGAGTCGTAAAATCGACTTTTCCTTTATGTCATGGGAACTCTGAGAAAATAGAGTCTTTGAATCTCTTCTACAAGTCATTTATACAACTCATGGTCTAGTTGACAACTTGTTAACTCCACTCGTAGGAGTGACTTCAAGTTATGGATTTTGTCTAAGTGTCAAGGGGTTCTACGATTCAGTTCGATGATTCATAAAAACCATTACAAATCATAAAGGTAGATTATAGGGAGGGTCTCAGGATCTGAAATTTACCAAATGTTGAGGAGGTCTATGAGTCAAATTTATGACTTGTAGAACTGTCTACCAATAGTAGGTAGACCTTTTGGTCCACTATTCAATTTATTTCAACTTTTCTCAGGGTTTTCGGACTCTATCTAGGCTAATACAACACAAGGTGTTACAATATCTCCCTCTTGGGATCATTCATCCTCAAATGAAGCACAAGCTAAGGGTTTATTCAAGGCACGAATACAATCGAGACTCAAATACTCAATCAATAAAACAATCACTACTCGAATTCAAGAATAAACATCAAATACTCAAACTCGCAATGAACATCAACTCAGAGATAGGAAAACGGAATATTTCCATCAAAATCATCATTTGGAGGCATGAATAGATGTGGCTATCTAGCTTTCATATCATCTTCAGCTTCCCATGTAGCCTCTTCAACAAACTGATTTCACCATAGAGTTTTGACCGATGCTACCTCCTTGGTTTTCAATTTGCGAACCTTACGATCATGAATCTGAATTGGAATCTCTTAATAACTCAAACTCTCTTTCACCCCAATGTTCTCAGTCGATACAAAAGCAAAGGATCTCCCAAACACATCTTAAGCACAAAGATGTGAAACACTGGGTGAATGGCTGCTAACTCTGGTGGAAACTCTATTTCATAGGCTACATTACCAACCCTCCTCACAATCTAATAAGGACCAAGGTAGCAGGGAATAAGATTCCTTTTTTTTTCTAAATCTTATTACACCCTTCATGGATGAAATCTTCAAGTATATATACTTTGAACTCCAAACCTCTCTTCCTAACATCAGTGTAGGATTTCTAGTGACTCTGAGCAGTTCTTAACCTATCTTAGATGATCATCACCTTCTCCATGGCTTGGTGAACCAAGTCTGGCCCAATCAACTCATCTTCTCCAACTTCAAACCAACCAATTGGTGATCTACATCCCATCCCATATATAGCTTCATAAAGAGCTATTTGAATACTCGAATGAAAGCTATTATCGTATGCAAACTCAATAAGAGGTAACTGATAATCCTAATTACCTTTGAAGTCAATAACACGGGCTCTCAACATATCCTCCGAATTTTGTATTATACGCTCTGCCTGACCATTTGTCTGCGGATGGAAAGCAGTGCTAAGGTTCATTCTTGAACCCAAACCTCTCTAAAAAAACTTCCAAAATTAGGAAGTGAATTAAGCTCCTATATTAGAAATTATAGACAAAGGAACTCCATGCAGTCTAATAATCTTTGGAAGATACAGTCTGGCATAATCCTTGGCGGTGTCCGTAGTCTTAACTGTCAAGAAATAGGCTGCTTTGGTCATCCTATACATAATCACCCAAATAGAGTCATGTTGTCTGTGGGATTGCGATAGACTTTTAATAAAGTTCATATTTATCATATCCCAATTCCATTCTGAAATTTCTATATTCTGAGCTACTCCACAAGACCTTTAGTGCTAAACTTTGACTCGTTGGCAGTTTGTGCACTTGGACACAAACTCGGCTATATTCCTCTTTATTCCACTCCACCAATATACCTCCCTCAAGTCATGGTACTTCTTTATAGAACCTAGATGGATGGAGTACTTGTACTTATAGGCCCCTTCCATGATCCTCTCTCAAATACCATAAACGCTTGGAACTTACAATCACCCTTGATACCTTAACACTCCATCTCCCCCTTTGGCAAAAGCCATTAACTTTTATTTGTTAATGTCATCCTTTAATTGGAGTATAATGGGATCTTGATCTTTGTTTTCCTTCACCTCTGCAACTAGAGATGATTCATCCCTATTTCGAATGATAGTACCATACTCATTCAAGTAAATAAGTTAAACTCCCAAACATACAATTCTATGCACCTCTTTAGCCAATTCTTTCTTTCCCTCTTCTATGTGGGCAATGCTCTTCATAGATAATCTGCTAAGAGCATCAACAACAATATTTTCTTTATCTAGGTGGTAGAGAATGCTCATATCAGAATCTTTGAGCAACTCTATCCATCTTCTCTGCCTCAAGTTTAGCTCCTTCTTAGCAATTATGGTCGGTGAACACATCAACATATACACAGTAAATATAGTGACTCCAAATCTTCAAAGTGAATAATATAGTTGCCAACTCAAGGTCGTGAGTCGGGTAGTTCCTCTCATGAATCTTAAGGTGTCTGAAAGCATATACAATAACCTTACCCATCTGCATTAACACACAATCCAGTCCTACTCTGGACACATCACAATAAATAATAAAACCATCTATTCCCTCGGGTAGGGATTGCATTGGAGCAGTAGTCAACCTTGTTTTCAACTCTTGAAAACTCTTCTCACAAGCATTTGACCATTGAAATTTAGCTTTGTTTTGAGTTATCTTAGTCAATGGTGAAGATATAGATGACAACCCTTCAAAAAATCTACAGTAGTAGCCGGCCAAACCCAAAAAACTTCATATGTCAATTTGGGATATGGGTATTGGCTACTTCTTAACTGATTCAATCTTTTGAGAATCGACTCATATACCCTTGCTAGATATGAGATGGCCTAAAAATTCCACAGAAGCAACAAGAAATTCACACTTTGAAAACTTAGCATACAACTCTCTATCGTTAAGAGTCTATAGGAAAATTCTGAGATGATTAGCATGCTCCTCCTTACTCCTCAAATAAATCAGTATGTCGTTTATAAATACAATCACAAACATGTCTAAATACTATTTGAAAAGATTATTTATTAAGTCTATAAATGTTGTTAGAGCATTGGTCAAACCAAAGGACATCACAAGAAACTCAAAGTTACCATATCAGGTTTAGAAAATAGTCTTTGGGATGTCAAATTCTCTAAGTCTTAACTGATGGTAGCCTGATTTGAGGTCTATCTTTTAGAAGCTAGTGACACCCTGAAGCTAGTCAAATAGATCATCTATCCTGGAAAGATGATACTTTTTCTTTATGGTGACCTTGTTTAGTTATTAATAGTCAATGCATATTCTCAACGATCCATCTTTCTTTCAAACGAATAGGATAAGAGCGGGTGCCACATTCTTGTTTTAGACTTCGACATTGGTCTATCTCCTTGTTTAGTAATTTTAGTGTCTTAACAACCGTATTGATGTTGTGAACCTATTTTCGATAGTATGGCAGCATTTAGAGGTTGTTCGGAAAGGGAAACCTCTGGTAACTTGATTTGAAGCATGTGTGATTAGCCTTCAAGTAGGCTACAACTTCCTTTTCCTTAGACTGAGCATGATTAAGTAATTGTATATTTATGTGTGTGAATTTATGGGTGAATTGGTAGTTCATCATGTTCAAATTCCTAGAATCCATGTGTTAGGCTATTTTCAAGAATTTTAGGTTGTGAAGTATATTGTTTGTATTAGTTGATCATCCATACCTTGTGGTGTGCTTTATTATGTCTTGTTTATGTTGTTGAAACCATGTTAGTTCTTAGTCTAGGTTAGACTAGTGATTTCCATAGACTTGCATACTTTTGGAGCCATTAGGCCTTAGAAATTCTCCGACGTTGCTTCAAATGACTTAACTCCCTGTAGACTGATATAGCACACTTGGGTCTAATAGTATAGGCATTATCTAGGAAATAACACCACTCTTGGAACTTTATATCCATAATTCCCTTATTTTATTCAGTTACGATGTACTTGATTCTTGATTCAAAAGCTGCTCATCAATTCTGGTTGGATTTGATTCAGGTTGGAGCAATTTATTGATGGTACTCAATTTGGGGGTTCTCCCCGTGATGCTCAGTTTGCCGTTGATCCTATATCTAATTGGTTTTCCTCCATTCATGGTTCAAGTCCCTATTCACTCCACCGAGCGTGGTTCAAGTACATGCCTTGGTATTGTAGACTCGGTTAGAGTCCTGGGTCTTCTACAACCATGGTCAAGTATAATACCCCCAAAAAAATTTAAGCTATGACTGAGGCATACTTCATATGTGTATCAGGTTATACTGGATGATTCATAAATGTGTGAATATGTGGAGGTTAATTCCTTAGTTTTAGAATATATTTGGAGATGAATTAAGGTCATAAGGATCCTCTAGCACAACGTTGAGTTAAAAGCTTCCTTACCGATTGATTTTCAATAAACGATTTTACTTGAGTTAACTTCTAATGATCATATATCCTAGAATATAAAGAATTAGGTGGCCCATGATCTATCAAATTAAAGGTCTTTGATTTCTCTTTCCAAGCCACCAAGTTTACCTCATTTTGATTTTCGAGTAAAAAGATAAGACCATTTTACCAGAGATTGCCAGATCAGAAATTTCTAGATCAGTACCTATGATTTGAGCTACGACCCATAGAAAAAGCTGTGAACCGTAGAAGGCTATTTCTCAAAAAATTCCTGCATGTCTTCTAGAGATATTTTGGTCCTTTTCCAAGCCTTTTAGCCCTATTCTAAGTCATTGTTGAGTATTTTAACTGGGTATATCATCCAACTAACTAGTTTTCCTATAATAATCATCAATCCAAACAATCTATACTCAAGAAACTCTCCCTAAACTAACCTAGGGTTCCTCTTCTTTATCACTAACCCTAAGGCTTTCAGGTCAAAAATTCAAGAATCAAAGAGAAGCCCTTCGTACAAGGTTTTCCCAAGTTCTTACACTCTAAAAACTTCATAAAAGAGTTTATTTTCTCGATATCAAGCATCGAGTTTCCATGATTAAAGGTTTCCTCCTAGAAATTTATTATTTCGAGTTTCGATTGTAATATCAATCTTCCAGGTATGTAAGGATAATCATAGCATTCGATTGAGTTCATCACATCTAAATTCTATCGTTAAATAGTTGAGTTGAGTTTTAACCCTAGTTTCTTGAGTTTCAAATAAGTAATTTATTCATTCGTTGAGTTTTATATAATTTGCATGGAGATTATTATTGATTCTACACCTTTAATTCTTGAGATTTCTGTTCATGCTTTCATTCACATGAACCCTATGTGAGATTTTATTTGTATTTTATGTATTGATGGAGTTTTTAAAGAATGGTTTGTGAACATTTTGCATTAATTAATTTATAGCTTGGTTTAAGTCCATAGCTATATTTAGCCTTGATTCAAGTCTTAGGCAACATTCATACTTGGTTCGAATCCATGATTACTCTCAGCCTTGGTTCAAGTCCTTAGTTACTCCAATCTTAGTTAAAACCCTTGATTTCTTCATCTTCACTTTGGTTCAAGTCCTTAGCTCCTGCATTCAGTTGGTTTAGGTCAAGTCCGTGGAAGGTTATGGTTGTCACACCCCTAAATAGGGGACATACTACTGGCACTCGATACCGTATTCGATAGAGTTAGCCACTAAACATACTAGCTAACTAAACTGGGCACCCAAAAGATCGAGCAACACAACATCTGAAATACTAAACTTGGACCATTAAGGTCATGACTTGAATAACAATAAGTCATATAAGCAAAGGTAGATAAGTCAAAATGATAAAGTACTAGTTAGCCAACAAGGCCGTAATTAAGACAAACATGCATACACTCTAGAGAACTAGAGCTGGGCACTGGAGTGTTGTGACAACTTGATTGTGAAACCATCAATTGGGTGAGCATAGATATATGTCCCCTAAATTTAGCCTCAGAAGCCATTATAGGTTGAGTAGTCTATGGAGATTCCTGATTCTCATTCTCAACCTTATTCTTATTCTCAATAGCTCGAGCTCAGTTCCGACTCTATACCGAATAATTGTGCAATCTCTTCCTCAATGAGGTTCCTCTAGCTCAAAGTTCTTTTTGAAGGCATGATATGAAATTATGAATCACATGAATTAGAAGGAGATTTTCTTGAGTTAAAATCTATAGAACGAATTGGAGTAAGAAATAAGTGAACTAATTCCTAAAGTTCTGTAGCCTCCTCATTATAGATGTGGCGTGCTTCATAACAATAAGAAAGATTCTACTAGAAATGACATCATATATGTCCTAGGACTCTTGAAACCTGGCTCTGATACTAAGTATGTCACACCCCAAGTCTACACCCTAGGCGTGACCGACAATAAGAAACCATTACTGGTTCCTAAGTGAACCCTTGGACTGGCAGACTCATTAAGTGGAAGACTTTAGCTCATATAGGTACTCAGATGGGCCCAATAAAGTATGCACACTTAATATTCTCAGTTTTAAATCATAAGCTCACACAAACACAGATACACAAACACACACACACACACACACACACACACACATATATATATATATATATATGAATATAAAAGACATAACTCAATGTTTTAAAATATCCACAAATGAATAACTAAATATTGTCTAACTAGTCTGTGAAGCCTCTAAAATAATAACTTTGAAATAAAGATCGGGATAGGCCCACGATAACCTCAAAATGATAACTAAAAGACTAAAAAGTAAAGACCCAAGAGAGCCTCTGAATGCAAAGAGGTCACACCAAAGCTGAGAAGAAAGCTAATCTTTAATGGTGCACCTATTAAGTATCTATATCACCAGTATATACATCATAAATTATGTAGGTCGACTGATATCAGTACATGGAATGTAAGATATGTAAAATGGCTGAAAGGAAACTTACTCAAGATACTCAACTCAAGAACTCAACTCTAAAAATAGCTTAACTCAATAAAGCATGTAATGTAATAAAAGACAACGCTTTAAATGACATGAACCGATGAATAAAACTCAATATATATAAAGATATGATACTTTACTTCTTGAGGAGCTTCTCTAATAGACAACCATCACTTATGAGCTATACAATGATACAATGAACTGCTCTCATTTCCACAATCGTCTAATACCTTACCTAGGTAAGGGACATAAACTTATCTCCGAATCTAATAAAAGTCCTCTTTTGAGACGATGAAGAGTCTCTTGAATGAATGGTATGATCCTATCTTACACTGGCTACGTAATTAAATGCAAAACTCAACTAGGTTTCATGTGAATTCAAACATGAATTCATAATCTCAAAACTCAATTCAACAAAGTATAGTCAGATATATACCGTGACTCAATAATATATTATATAAATAACTCAAAAATTCACTTTATGGGAATTCAAACTCAAACTCAAGATCAACTTGACTATAGGAACATGTAGGGAAAAAGGACAAACTTAGTCTAATATTTTGATAGCTTTACATACCTGGAACGAAGACTTATCTAAGAGAAATTTGAAGTGTTGGCTTGTAACTTTTAAACCCTCTTCTATTTCTCTCAATTCCTTGCTCTCAAAAGTTTTTAAATATTAACGAGAGAAAAACCTCTTTAGGTACCGATAAGACTAATTGTAGTCCCAAATCGGCTTTGGTTTAGTTTGGAAAAGGTGGAGAAAGACCAAATTAATATAAAATTGACTCAAGGCCATTTACAGGTAGTTATACGGATCGTAGATTCTTCTATGGATAGTAGGAGGTCGGTCATAGAAGCCTAGGTCCAAAATTAGACTTTAGTAGAAATTATACATATGGGCCTTCCTACTAATACGCAGGAAGGGTTCTGAGGCTTTTTTTGAAGGTAGAGTATAAAAGCCACTTTCTATGGCTCGTAAAAAGACCTATGGGTCATAGTACTCAATCATAGAACTCAGTTGAATTATCCTAGGTTACTGGGATTGTCACTGGGTCTACGACTCATATACCCTTTGATGGACCATCGTGGCAACTCGTCTGCATACCAAATGGTTAATGTCTCTGAGCTACACTTATGATCCTCATCTACAGACCGTAAAAATCTTATGGGCCATAGAAGCTACTCGTATGGTGGGTTGAAAAAACTCAAATTTTCTCTAAGTGTTAAGGTGACCTAGGAATGTTCACCTAGGCTCATAGGTACTCCTATGGATCGTAGGTACCACTTGTGGGCACTGGGAATTCTATTTTGTTTCTTTTAACTCGAGTTTTCTCACAGTTTTTGAACTTGATCTAGGTTAGAATAATATGGGGTGTTACAACGTTGATACTTCTATAGTGTTTCATTGCCACTATGTGCTCACCACTGTAGGCTTGTGGTCATTTTGGCAGATCTGGATGATCCAAATGGCTTTCTCTGTTACAGAGCCTTCTTCTCTCTTACAATGTTGCAGCTATAATGAATGTCTATAGGAGTGATGATCACGGAGTGTATTAAATCTTGTTCTTCTTAAAAGTTTATTTCCTCCATTGTTGAAGTTTGGGCAAAAGAGAATTTCTTCATTTCTCAATCATTATAGTTGATTACAAGGTAAAAGAAATTCCCTTTACTTTCTATTGTGTGTTTTAGCTTTAATTAAGTAGTTTGTCCTTGATTTGGGTCTCTAAATTCTTCATCACTCCATCATTAAAAGTAAGCTTTTCAGACTATGTATGGTCTGAATTCATTCCCATCTTCGCCTAATTTTAAAGAATGTGATTCTTACTTCAAGGAAAGGATAATGGTAGAGTTAGTTTTCTATTTCATCGAGGGGAATATAATAGCAAAGTTAGTATTATGTTTCATCAATGGGACTTGTGGGTCGATTTTTTGGCCTATTTTTTATATGAATTTTTTGTTATTGATATGAGTATTGTTAGTCTCATATTGACATGTACATTATGGTTTTGATATTGTAGAACCTATCCAAGGCTCTTTGAAAGGAAAAGCTTTTGAGTGATAGTTCATGATTGCAGTATGACTTTTAGGTAGGTGACGACATCCTTTTTTTAGACTTAGCTTAGCTATATTCTATATTTTATAAGTTACAGAATTGTTAGGATTGATTTTAAGATGAATTTAGGCTTGCATGATCATTATTTATAAATTAGCCATTTTCAGAACTTTAGAATTATACTTTAGTCTTAGTTTAGGTTGTTTTTAGTCTCGATGTGATTAGAATAGAATCCATAGTACAATTGGGATTTAAACTTAGTGATAAAAGTACTGATTGCTAGATTAGTATTTTTATATTATTTTATTTTATTTTCTGATGGTTGTCTTCATCTCGTTTATTGAGATTGTGGGCAATATGCCATGAATATGGACTGGAAGAGTCCACATTAGTACGATTATACTGTGAATGGTGTTTTACCCTAGTTTGCAGGTATGTATGTAAAATTTCCTGTGTATTTATGATTGGCACACATTTATACACAGTACACTCGCATTGGATCATAACAAGAGTTGGAGGCAAAGAAATATTGATTTTTGATTCTTAAAAATAATATGCCTCAAATTTCACTTGATTTGAGCCCCGAGAGAGCATACTAATGATTTTGTAAGTAAATTGAGTTTTATGTAAAAATGTACCATTTTGTTGGTTTTTTAGCTTTTGAAGAGATTTTTTCCTCAAATTATTGGTTGTCTAATTTTGAAAGATATAATGTTTTTGCTTATAGTCCGTGGTGACGCTTTCGAGACTCTTTCTCTATTTATTTTTTGGTATGAGTTTGAGGCATATTTCGTATGGTCTGAAGGATCCTTTTAGTTTTTACTTTATGCATTACATTCATTGATGAGTATGAGGTGCATTTCAGACATCCCAAGAGATCATTTTAGGTTTTACCTTTCTGTTATGAGTCTAACACGTATTTTGTATGGAATAAAAAATCATTCTGAATTTTATTTATATTGCATCTGTAGATGAGCTTAGGCGGGTCTATAGAATGTCTCGGGGAGCCTATAGGTGGCCAGTGAGGGAATTTTGAGAATTTTTACTTTTTGTATTTGCCACATATGCATTGCACCATTCCTTAAAGATTAGGCTTTCAATCTCTACATTCTATGGCTAATCAAGGTTAAGGTATGTGGGACTTCATCCATGGGTATGTTTCACCCATGGAATCCCAAAGATTTCCTCTCAATTCTTATTATGATTTCCTCAATTAAAAACTCCAATTTCATGATTTATATTGGGTCTTGTCAATTATGATATTCTTCAATGTTATTAGTCTAATCATGCATAATTCATATCATATTTCATGATTTCAATTTGAATTTCAATAAACCATGATATATGCTAGTTTCAAGTATGATTTATGAGATATGATTATGATTTTCAAGTTATATTTTTATGAAAGCTTTATGCTATGAATTAAAGATGCTTTATGAAAAGAAGTTTATGAATGATGATTCTATGATGTTTCAAGCAAAATTAAAGATAGGGAAAGTTAATTACCTAATGATATTTATGATCAAAGATTTGTAATGATGGAAGGCCTACGCCTACATTACATAAGTTATATGACAGATGAGTTAATCCTGTGATTTTACTATGATGATGTTAGATAAGTTATTTTATGATGTTTTGTATAGATGGATAGATAGGTGGATTTTATCTTTTCCTATGATGTTTATGATCATGTTCTATGAGTTCCTTTGGTATATTGATTAAGAACTGAGAGGACTTTTAGGTGATGTTCAGTCCGGTAAACACAATTATTTATCCAAGGAAATTCTAGTAGCAACCTTTAGTCCCAAACTATATTCTCTACGTAGGTTTACATATGTCAATATGATGAAGGTAATAGATCCACAGAGCCTAGTTAAGGAGTTACTTACGGAGTATGCCCTTGTAAGGTAGCCTCCCCTATCTCGATGCAGGATTCATCAAATTCCATGTATTGGCTCGCATGGTCTGAAATATCGGTTAAAGATCCTATCCTACACATTTTTAGTTGAGGTATGAGTTCTTATGATGATTATGAGATTATTTAGATATATTGACCAATGAGATAAATGTTTTAACGTTTCCATAATTTTAGACATGTTTTAAAGATATTGGTCTTGCATTTTATAATTCATGTTAATTATGTCATATGCTTTTGTTCATTCATATTCTCACATACTTAGTGAATTAAATGTACTAACACACACTTTTTGCCTACATTGTATCATAATATAGAAATCGACAATCACGTTCATCCTCTTTTCGCTCATGGCTAGAGTTTATTATTAGCTTCTTATTGGTGAGTCCTAACAGTTTGAGGATATGACATTTATTTCTCACTTAATAGTTATACTTCATTACTCTATGTTGTCTATATGTGATATAAGAGATTATCTTGTGCCCTCATCTAGTATTAGAGGTATGTTTAATAGTATGAGTCTATGTTATCGCTTTTTTCATTTTAAGACTTACGTTTTATATCAGATTTTGCTTCTATATCATGATTTAGCTTTATCACTTAATTTTCTTATATATGCTTATCAATGATATGCTAAGAGGCTTGCTTGGAGTTCTTTGTAATTTTAATCACCGTGTTATGACTAGGTCCTTGGTCGGGTTGTGATAAACTTGGTATTAGAGCATAAGGTTCAAGTATCCTAGGGGGTCTAACATGCCGCATAGAGTAGAGTATTATTCATCAGTGTGA
Source organism: Solanum dulcamara (assembly GCF_947179165.1). Classification (NCBI taxonomy): domain Eukaryota; kingdom Viridiplantae; phylum Streptophyta; class Magnoliopsida; order Solanales; family Solanaceae; genus Solanum; species Solanum dulcamara. The sequence goes on along the minus strand of NC_077238.1, from coordinate 26,241,779 downwards.
AATGCGCCACATCTATAAATAGGAGGCTAAAGCATCTTAGGAAACACCTAACTTCTTTAATCATCTCATCGTGCTATAGGGTTGAACTCTAAGGTTTCCTCCTCTAACGCTTTCTATTTATGATTATAGAATTATGGCTCCACGAAGAGCTCCTATCTGAAGACATGTTGTGGAAGAGGAGCCACAAGTTCTAAATGCTCCTTTGGGTGACCAAATGACTAATACAGAGTTTTGATCCACTTTTGAAATGCTATACCAAGCGGTGACTACCCAAGTGAATCGAAGGGTAGATGCTCCTCAAGTTGTGACTAATCCATTTTCAAGGGTTAGAGATTTTACTAGGATGAACCCTCCTGAGTTTTATTGTCCAAAGTTGATAAGAATCCCAAAAACTTGATTCATGAATTGTACTATATTGTTAGTATCATGGGAGTGTCTTTGGAGGAAAAGACAGAATTGGCAGCCTACCAACTCAAAGGTGTCACTCAAGTTTGGTACAACCAATGAAAAGTCGAAAGGGTTGAAGATGGTCCCATAGGTTGGGAAGAGTTAAAAGTTGTATTTCTTGACCACTTCTTTCCAATCGAGTTAAAGGAGGCCAAGGTATTGGAATTTATCAACCTTAAGTAAGGGAGCATGGGTGTGAGGGTGTATGCCTTCAAGTTTACAAAATTGTTAAAGTATGCTTCATCCTTGGTAGCCAACTATCATGCCTGAATGAGTAAGTTTATTTCGGAAGTGTCAGATTTGTAATGAAAAAGTATCAAATCGCTATGCTCATCAAGGATATGGGCATGTCTAGGCTCATGACTTATGCTGAGCAAATTGAAGGAGAAAAACTTAAGGAGAGAAATACAAGAGAGTCCAAGAGGTCTCGATATGAATGAGGGTTTTGTCACAACAAATATGGTGGTGTAAATGGTCGTTTCCAATAGTGCCAAAGGTTTCAAAGCCAAGGTTCTTCAAACACTCCAGCTCAAAAATTTGAGAAGTACAAGGTACCAAATCCTAAGGCACAAAGTGGAGTTTCGGGTGGTCAAGTTGTCCCTCCATGTAAGAAGTGTGGAAAAAACCATAAAAAAAAGTTATTAGTGGGTTTGGATGTTTGTTTCAAGTGTGGAAAGCCCGATCATCATTCTAGGGAGAATAGGAGTGGGGCTAGGCCCCAAGGTCAGACTTAGGCTACCGGTCATCTGGATCAACATGCTACTACTTTGAGTGGTGGTCAATGCCAAAACAGATTTTATTCCTCCAGACTCGTTAGGAGTTAGAGGATTCTCCTGATGTTGTGACTGGTATGTTGAAAGTCTTTGACTTTGATGTTTATACATTATTTGATTCGGGTGCTACTCTATCATTTTTACTCCTTATCTTGCTATGAGATTCATTATTAGTCCTGGGACCTTGTTGTAGCCTTTTTTAGTCTATACTCTGCTTGGTGATTCAATTATGGCTAAAGGAGTCTAGAGAAATTGTCCAATTTTAGTTTTTCAAAACGTCACCTCCATAGATCTTGTAGAGCTTGATATGACTGATTTTGATGTTATTCTTTGTATGGATTGTCTTTATGCATGTTATGCCTCTATATGTTGTAGAACCCATGTGGTTAAATTTCAATTTCCAAATGAGCCAGTCTTGGAATAGAAAGGTAATAATTCCGTGTTTAAGGGTCAATTCATCTCATGCCTTAAAGCTCAAAAAATAATTTTCAAAAGATGCATCTACCATCTAATTTGGGTTAGAGATACTAACTTTGAGACTCTACTTTTGAGTCAGTTTCAGTTGTTAATGAGTTTTCAAAAGTTTTTCCTTGAGATCTGCCAAGTGTTCCTCCTGAAAGGGAAATAGACTTTTGTATTGATCTCCTACCCAATACGAAGCCTATTTCTATTCTTCCTTACCACATGGCTCCGACAGAATTGAAAGAGTTAAAGGATCTGTAAAAAGATATGCTAGATAAAGGTTTCATTAGACCAACTTTCTCTCCATAGGGTACTCCAATTCTCTTTGTCAGGAAGAAGGATGGTTCTCTTCGTATGTGTAGTGATTATCGACAGCTGAATAAGGTCACAATTAAGAATTAGTATCCCATTACAAGGATCGATGGCTTGTTCGATCAACTTCAAGAGCAACTACTTCTCAAAGTTCGATCTTTCATTGGGTTATCATTAATACTGAGTAAAGGAATGTGACATTCTCAACACAACCTTTAGAACTTAGTATGGTCACTATGAATTTTTGGTTATGTCTTTTGGACTATTGAATGCCCCTGCGACATTTATAGATTTGATGAACATGGTGTTCAAGCAGTATTAAGATATGTTTGTGATCATTTTCATTGATGACATTTTGATTTACTCACGGAGCGAGAAAGAGCATGCCGATCATTTGAGAATTATGTTGCAAATTCTCATGGACCATCAGTTGTATGCTAAGTTTAGTAAATGTTAATTTTTTCTAAGGTCATTTGCGTTCCTTGGTCAAATTGTTTTTGGAGAAGAAATTATGTTTGATCTAAAGAAGACCGAGGCAATTAAGAATTGGCCTAGACCATTGAATCCTTCCGACATTCAAAGTTTCTTGGGATTATCCAGTTATTATAGATGGTTTGTGGAAGATTTTTCTTCTATTGCATTGCCCTTGACTACCTTGACTCAAAAGAAGATGATATTCTAATGGTCCGAGGCATGTGAGAAAAACTTTCGAGAGTTGAAGGATAAGCTTACCTCTGCTACAATGTTGACTTTATTGAAAGGTTTAAATGGGTTTTTTTGTATTGTGATGCTTCACGAGTTGGTTTTGGTTGTGTACTAATGCAAAATATTAAAGTGATAGCTTATGCTTCAAGGAAATAAAGACACATGAGAAGAATTACCCAACTCATGACTTGGAGTTTGCGGCAGTGGTGTTTTCTTTGAAGTTATGGAGACACTATCTATATGGTGTCCATGTGGATTTTTTCACCGCTCACAAGAGTTTGCAATATGTATTCACTCAAAAAGTCTTGAATCTTCGACAAAGGAGATAGCTTTGGCTGTTGAAGGACTATGACCCGAGTGTGCTATATATTTGGGTAAGGCAAATATTATTGCCAATGCTCTTACTAGACTGTCCATGAACCGTGTTGATCATATTGAGGATGATAAGAAAGAGATCGTTTGAAATATGCATAGATTAGCATGTTTAGGTGTGTGATTAGTTAATTTTGAAGATGGTGTTGTTATTGTACAAAATGGTTCCGAATCATCTCTTGTAGAGGATGTAAAGGCATAGCAAGATAGTGATCCCTCTTTGGTTGAATTGAAGAAAGTGGTTGCCGAAAAATACATTGAGGCTTTCTATTTAGAGGGAGATGGTGTTTTGAGATATCAATGTCTATTGTGTGTTCTGAATGTAGATGGATTGAAATATATGATATTGTCTGAAGCTCATAGTTTGTGGTATTCTATTCATACCGGTGCCACAAAGATGTATCAAGATTTGAGGGAAGTGTATTATTGGAATGACATAAAAATAGATATTGCGAAATTCATGGATAAGTGTCCTAATTGTCAACAAGTGAATGTTGAACATCAAAAACTGTGAGGTTTGGCTCAAGACATTAAGATTCCTACTTGAAAGTGGGAAGCCTTGAATATAGACTTCATTAAAGGTTTGCCTTGTACTCGTAGGGAACATTATTCTATTTGGGTGATTGTTGACCAAATGACTAAGTTGGCTCATTTTCTCCCAGTTAAGAGTTCGTATACAGTCGAGGATTATGCTATATTATATATCTAAGAGTTGGTTAAGATTCATGGTGTTCCATTGTCCATTATTTCGGATTGAGGTACTCAGTTTATATAACAATTTTGGAGATCATTCCAAAAGGGTCTTGGTACCCAAGTGAACCTTAGCACAACTTTTCACCCACAAATGGATGGTCAGGCCAAGTGCACCATTCAGACATTAGAGGATATGTTAAGAGCATGCGTTATTGATTTTAAAAGAAATTGAGGTGATCATTTACCATTGATAGAGTTTGCTTATAATAACAGTTATTACTCTAGTATTAAGATGGCTCAATTTGAAGCTTTGTATGGTAGGCGGTGTAGATCCTATATCGATTGGTTTGAAGTAGGTGAAGTTTCTTTGATAGGACCCGAGTTGGTACTTGAGGCTATGGAGAAATTTAGAATCATTAGAAAAGATTGAAAATGGCTCAAAGACAACAAAAGTCCTATTCGGATGTGAGAAGAAGAGAACTTAAATTTGAGGTTAATGATTGGGTTTACTTGAAACTTTCACCCATGAAGGGTGTGATACATTTTGGTAAGAAAGGTAAGCTAAGTCCCCACTATGTTGGCCTATATTAGATTTTGAGGCAAATTGGAAAGGTGGCTTATGAGTTAGACTTGCCTTTAGATTTGACATTGGCGCATCTGGTGTTTCATGTGTCATTATTGAGGAAGTTTATTGGTGATCCTAACATTATTGTTCCATTGGACATTATTGAGATCGAGGAGAGTCTTTCTTATGAAGAAGTTCCGGTTGATATCTTGGACCAGCCAGTTAGAAAGTTGAGAAACAAAGAAATAGCTTCAGTTAAAGTGTTATAAATGAACCAAGAGGTTTGGGGTGCTACATGAGAAGCCAAAGCCGATATGATGTCCCGATATCCTCATCTCTTTCCTTCCGTGCCTAGTTGATGTATCTAGTTCCTTGATGATCCAATCAACCCAAATTATATATTTTAGTTGTTCTCGTGGTTTTATATGCATTTATGTTCATGAAATGAGTTTTGAAATTATATTTATGCTTGAGATTAAAGATTTCATGCTTTATGCATTTTTGAAATGTTTTACATTTATGTTGGGTTGTTATGGTCCTTTTCTATTCCATTCATGATAGCTTGAGTCCCATTGAAGGATGAATATTCCCAAGGGGAAGATATTATAGGACCTCAGAAGTTGTAAAGTCAGGAAAATGAGGAACAAAAGATTAAATTCCAGAAAACTCAACTTTTGGGCACTAGGTGATCTTCACAAGACCCAATACGGGCTATGAAGAGGACCAAGGACCGTGAAAGGCTACCTTACTCCATGCCCAGCTAAATGGTTCTAGAGGTGAGGACCATGATAATCCACCATGAGGCGTGGTTTGCACCACGGACCGTTATGGCTTCTGTGGTGGACACCTCTTCAAGTCCCCTGTCAGAATCCTCTTCACGCCTCAAGTTCACGGACTGTAGTATCCTTCACGGAATGTGAAGGTCTCCATGGTGGAACTTCTGAAACTTCTTTGCAAAATAAAAAATTTGAGGTTCAAGGGTCCCACCATGGAGGACCACTACAGACCGTGGTTCCCATGATGGGCTATGGTGGGTCACGTGATGGGAAGCTTCCCAAACCTTTTTAGGAAAAATCTCAAGTCCCTCACAACAAAGGTGACCACAGATCGTGGTGCCTATCACAGTCCGTGGTGATGGTCCATTTTGATCCCGAATTCAGTGTTAAGTTAGGTTTATTGTTGTCTTTTCCCAATACTTCATTAATAAACATGGACGGTTTTTGGGACTAAGTTCATACCTATTAACTAACTTAAAGAATTCTAACTCTCTCATTCTCTCCATAACTTCAAAAACCCCAAAGTCTTCTCTCTGAAGCAAATTCAAAAGGGTTCTTCAATATTAAGCTTTCAATCTCTACAATATATGGCTAATCAAGGTTAAGGTATGTGGTAAATCATCGATGGGTATCTTTCACTCATGGAATCCCAAATATTTTCTCTCAATTCTTATTATGACTTCCTCAATTAAAAGCCTCGATTTCATGATTTATATTGGGTCTTCTCAATTATGATATTCTTCAATATTATTAGTCTAATTATGCATAATTCACCTCATATTGCATGATTTCAAGTTGAATTTTAATAACCCATGATATATGCTAGTTTTAAGTATGATTTATGAGATATGATCATGATTTTAAAGTTATATTTTTATGAAAGCTTTGGCTATGAATTAAAGATTCCATACAAAAAAAGTTTATGAATGACGATTCTATGATGTTTCAAGCAAAGTTAAAGATATGGAAAGTTAATTACCTAATGATGTTTATGATCAAAGATATGTAATGATGGAAGGCCTACGCCCACATTGCATGAGTTATATGATAAATGAGCTAATCCTATGATTTTACCATGATGACGTTAGATAAGCTATTTTATGACATTTTGTAAAGGTGGATTGATAGGTAGTTACTATATTTCCCTATGATGTTTATGATCATGTTCTATGAGTTCCGTTTGGATATTAACTATGCACCGAGAAGACCTTTAGGTGGGTTTTAATCTGGTAACGCAGTTAGATACCCAAGGAAATTCTAGTAGCAACCTTTAGTCCCAAACTACGTTGCCCACGTAAGTTTATATATGCCAATATGGTGAAGCTAGTGGATCCATATATCCCAATTAAGGAGTTACTTATGGAGTATGCCCTGGCAAGGTATCCTCCCCTGTCTCGATGCAGGAGTCATTAGATTCCATGTATTAGATCGCATTGTCTTAATTGTTGATTAAAGGTCCTATCCCATACAATTTCTGTTGAGGTATGAGTTATTATGATGATTATGAGATTCTTTTGATGCATTGACCAATGAGATAAATGTTTTAACGTTTTCATGATTTTATACATATTTTAAAGATATTGGTCTTGCATCTCTTGATTTATATTGATTATGTCCTATGTTTATTGTTCATGCATATTATCGCATACTTAGTTCATTCCATGTACTAACGCATACTTTTTGCCTACATTGTATCATAATGTAGGGATCGAAGATTACGTTCATCCTTCTGTTCATGGCTAGAGTCTACTATTAGCTTCTTGTTGGTGAGTCCTTATACTTCGAGGATATGATATTTATTTCTCATTTGACATCTATACTTCATTACTCTATGTTGTCTATTGGGTGAGCTGGGAGATTGTATCAGCCCCCGTCTAGTATTAGAGGCATGTTAGATAGTATAGTTCTATGTTGTCGCTTTCCTATTTTGAGACTTACGTTTTATATGAGATTTTGCTTCCATATCATGATTTAGCTTCATTTCTTAATTTTCTTATGTATGCTCATGAATGAAGGCTAAGAGACTTTCTTGGAGTCCTTTTGGATTTTAATCAATGTGTTAAGACATGTCCCTAGGTCGGGTCGTGACACTAGAAAGTTGTTATACGAAGGAGTTCTACAACTCATCAAAAGGCCTACGACCTATAGGTCACGAGTCATAGACGCTGGCCGACCTATTTTTCTTAGTTTTTTCAGATTTTGTTTATTTATGATTAGATGTCTATAAATCAACTTTTGGGTTTTGTTTATTACGTTGCACATGTTTTTTAGTTTGATATTGAAATTCGTAGAATTTTATCATCGACTTTGACTTTGAAACTTAATTGAAGCCTTTGGATTTTCATACTTATTATTGTAAGTTCATGATTTACTTTAACCAAATTATTATGAATTGTGTTCAATTAATTATGATTATCTAATTTCACAACTAGTTTTGTGGGAACCATGAAAAATTAACTGCGTAGACCTAATAAAGAATAATGCTTGAATCATGCGCATGCATGTATTATTTTCCCTTTGCTTTGATTTCTTTTAATGAGTGCACGAGTTAGAACTCGTATTATTCTTACATGTCTGACTAAGGAGGTATTTAATGGGAAAAAGGATTATACAATGGAGATTTGAAGCTATCAACCCTCATCTATAGCTTTAACGGACCAAGGGATAGATAAATCTGTACACAGATCGAGTTTCATGGTGATAATCACTTATTTAGGGGACCAACCACTTAGGTAAAATTAACTCATTGATCTTACATGTTACACACTAGACAGGGATTACTAATAAAAGGTTTTATAGAGTTAAGGATTCTTGGAAAACACATATACCCTAGTTTTGTCTTTTATAGAATTCAAACATATTAAATTATTACTTTGATACTTGTTACTATCACAACCCAAATCTGGGTGTGATGGAACTTATTCATTCCCACCAGACAAGTAAGACTAAACCCAACATCTATAGAAAATAATGCAAACATAGTTTAAATAGACAGAAAACTATATCATAGCGGAAGTCTTAATCAGGTACAACATTCCCAACGGACTGGTTGTCATATGTACAAGCCTCTAAAATAACAACAATAAAAATAAATACAAGTCTCAATGTCTTTGTCACTCGAATAGAACAAATAAAAATGAAAGGAACAAGGGAGATAGCCGGCATCGAAATGCTACCTCTCAAGTCTCCTTAATAAGCCTTGGATGAAGGACAAAGAATTAAATCACTATTCACGCTCAAAACATACACAAGTAGATATTAAGGAGTGAGTATCAAACAACACAGTACCTAGCAAGCGAACAACTAAGACTAGGCAAAGCAAAATAATATTCAAGTACTCGTGTCATACCAACCGAACCCCTCATACTACAACCTGCATAAAGATCATCCCAGTCTAGCAGTTCTAATAGCATAAGTATATATATATATATAATATATCATATTAAGGAGTGAGTACCAAACAACACAGTACCCAGCAAGCGAACAGCTAAGATTAGGCAAAGCAAAATAATATTCAAGTACTCGTGTCATACCAACTGAACCCCTCATACTACAACCTGCATAGAAATCATCCCAGTCTAGCAGTTCTAATAGCATAAGTATATATATATATATATATATATATATATATATATATCATCAACAATACAATTTAAGTATCATCCAAACCATATCAATCAATAATAAAATTGCAGGATCAACAAGGGGTAAACACAGTCTACAAATGGCAAAAGATGTACGATGCAATGTAATACAATGCAATATCACGTATAGTGATGCATGTTTGTCGTAATGATACACATCCTCTGACTAGCAGGCTGGAACCCATGAAGGACTTGTAAGGTTTATGTATCCACTGGAACCATTTTCTTTTGAATAAATATCAATCATCAAACAAATTTCCCTTCGGCATCGCCGGAACCATTTCTCTTTAGTATAATCATCAATTGCCGGAACCATTTCCCTTCTGCATCACCAAAACCATTTCAATTCTATCACAGTATATCAGAACCAATGCAAATAGGCAATATCCTTACAAATCTCAGTAATGGAATGATATCAATAATAATTCACAATTCATGTCATTATAATATATTCACAATTAATCAAAGTCATTATCATATCAAACACGTCATTATAATTCATCCAACTTGCCATTTTATTACCCCAATTCTGCATTATCAATTTTAATTACAATAGTCAAATAATCTCGAACCGCTTACCATTACTCCCCCACATACAAAATAAGAATACAAGATCCTACAAGCTTCAATGAAGGTTTAAAAATTTACTTGCCTCGAATTTAAACCCCAACTACTCTGAAACTTGTGCCTTTCCCTTATGTCGATGCTTCAAATAGATAAAATCAATTTATATAGGGATTCCCAATAAGATAACAAGTTCAACGATACCCAAATTATAATTTTTGAAAATCGGACTGAAATCGATCCAAAAACACGATTCCAAAAATGAAGGGTAAATTTGAAAATTTTTACATGAAAACATTCCTTGAAGAATTTGAAATCTATTAGTGAAAACCATTTCAAATTTAGAGCTAAAATCAGCTCGTAATCACCATTTAACAAAAAATTTAATGTTCTTGAAAAATCCCCAAATTCTTACTAAAAACATCAAATTCAAGTTAAAATCAACAAATAATCAATGGGTAATAATGAATTCATGATAAGAAAAAAAGCTTCCCCAATCAGTTTTCCTCGAAAATCTCTCAAGAATCGACCCTCTCGGGCGCCCCAAGGTCCAACAATGGTGAAATAAGGTCTAATTCCTAAACTTGTGGACTAGACAGTGTTCAGGTCAATTTTGACCTTCAAAACTGCAGTGAACTTATCCAGCGAACGCAAAAAGTAACTCTTCAACCCTCTGCGATCGCGAAAAGACCCACATGAACGCAGAGACTAGCCTAACCCACCTTCCAAGAACGCTACGCCATCTCTATGAATGTGGATGTTAATGAAGTGCCACTCGCGAACACGAAGAGGACCACACCAGTGGCAGATATCAGCAACCAAACTTAGTAAGAAAATTACGAATTATCCCCTGTGATTCGTTCAAAACCCCATGCACACGAACCTTATTTGCTACCTTACTAAACTCAATGTTTCAAACTCAATGGAACTGTCGAAATTCAAATTCAAGGTCTCCTACTAAAATCTAATAAGTCGTAACGAAACTAACTTTAAACCTCAAAACATAAAACCAAGCTTGGGACCTCTAAAAATTAAACCAAGACAACTCCTAGGCCTAGAATCATCCCTCGAATCCAACGGAGTGGTCAGAATTCTATTCTGAGCATCAAAACTCTGAATGTTGACCAAAGTCAAATCTTATCCTAAGTTTCTTCATACTTCCAAATGAGGACCTCAAATCTCTGATATAACTCTGATTTTAGAAATGACAACTCTCCTAGACCAATTTCCACACTTCAAACCTAATGGAATCAACAAAATTCTATTTTGAGACTCGTAGCTCTGGTTGATACCAAAAACCACTTTTAGACACATTAAGCCTTTAAAACTCAAAATCTCCTAAAACCCAAAACTTTTCAACAAATTTCCAAAACCAACACCAAATACTTATCAGAAATGACTCGGGGTAACTATCGGGAGGGGTAACACAGTTATTTTGTAAAAAATTCCAAAATTGACCTTCTGGGTCATTACATCATCCATCACTAAAATTTATGTTCATTCTCGAACATAAAGTAAATGAAGGTACCTATAGCCTCAAAGAGTTGTAGATATCGGGCACGTATGTAGGACTCTGCCTCCTATGTAGATATCGGGCACGTATGTAGGACTCCGCCTCCCAAGTAGCCTCTCCAGCTAAATGGTACCTCTATTACACCTACACTGAAGTTATTTCCTTGACCCTAAGTTTACTAACCTGTCTATCAAGAATGACTATGGGTTCCTCCTCAAATGTCAAATCGGGAGCCAACTCTACCAAATAAAGGGAGATCACATAGGTTTCATCCAGAACATACTTTCGGAGCATGAGAATGTGGAATACATGATGTACAACTGACAATCTAGGAGGAAAGGCCAATCTATAAGCCACCTCTCCCACTCTTCCCAAAATATCAAATGGGCTAATATGAGAATGTGGAATACATGATGTACAACTGACAATTTAGGAGGAAAGGCCAATCTATAAGCCACCTCTCCCACTCTTCCCAAAATATCAAATGGGCTAATGAACTGAGGACTAAGCTTTTCTTTTATCCCGAACCGCATCATGCACTTCATGGGCGACACTCAGAGCCAAAGATTATCTCCCTCCGTGAACTTCAACGGTTGAACTGTCTGCATAGCTCTTCTTCCTACTCTTGGTTGTCAAGAACCTATCTGAATCACACGAACCGCTCCATGGCATCCCTAAGCAACTCTGTGTCTAAAAAGTCCATCTCTGCAGAATTAAACCACTTGAAAGGATATCGACACTGCCTACCATACAATGCCTCAAATGGGGCCACTTGAATACTAGAGTGATAACTATTGTTGTAGGAAAACTCCGCTAAGGGAAAATTATGATCCCACCTAGACCTAAAATCAATAACATAGGCTCAAAGTATATCCTCAAATATCTAAATCATCCGCTCGGACTATCCATCAGTCTGTGGGTGAAAATTTGTCCTCATATCAATCCTAGTACCCAAACCATGTTGTAATTCCTTCCAAAAGTGCGAACTAAACAAAGAACTCCAATCTAAAATGATGGATATAGGCACCCCATAAAGCCGAACGATCTAACTATATACAACTGGGCTAGCTTCTTTGTTGTGTTCTTCACCCTAACTGGATCGAAGTGGGCAGACTTAGTCTGTCTGTGAACAACTACCCAAATAGAGTCATAACCACCCACATGGTAGGTAAACCCACAATAAAGTCTATGGTAATCCTCTCCCACTTCTATGTAGGAATGGGCATCCTCTAAGTCACACCTCCAAACCATAGGTGCTCACACTTGACATGTTAATAGGTCCAACACTTTGGACACAAACTCTACGATGTCCATCTTAATCCCACACCACCAGTAGTGCTAGCTGAGATCATGATATATCTTCGCCGCACCCAGGTGAATAGAATATCTAGAACTATGAGCCTTCTCTAGAATCAATCTAATTAAATCACCCACCTTGGGCACACAAATCCAAAGCAGAATCCTTAAAACACTATCCAAATTGAGTGTAGCATTCTTGGCGTATCCCTCAACTCCTTGTCTCAAATAAGACACAACTTTTAATCATCAAACTAACACTCCCAAATCTACTGAACTTAAGAAGAACGAGCCTCAATGAAAGAAATAAAACCTCTACTCTCCTCAGAAACCTACAAACGGATGAAGCTATTGGCTAACCTCTGAACATCCTTAGCTAAGGGCCTCTTGTCAACACTAATCGCTGCTAGACTTCCCATACTAGGAGCCTTTCTACTCAAAGCATTGGCCACCACGTTGGCCTTTCTTGGATGAAATAAGATAGTCATGTCATAGTACTTCAGTAACTCAATCCATCAGCGTTGTCTCAAGTTCAAATCCCTCTGACTGAAGATATACTAAAGACTCCGATGATCGGTGAATACCTTACAATGTACACTATATAAGAATGACATCATAGATTCAATACAAATGCCACCGCCGCTAACTCCAAATCATGAGTAGGGTAGTACTTCTTATAAGCTTTCAACTACCTAGAAGCATAGGCGACTACCTTCCCTTTCTACATCAATATTACACCTAAGACAACTCTAAAAGAATCACAGTACAGTAAAGTCCACACCCTCCTCGGGTAGTGTTAAAATAGAAGCTAAAGTCAATAAAGTCTTGAGCTTTTGAAAGCTCGCCTCACACTTATCAAGATAATGAAAATCTAAAACCATCTGAGTTAGTCTAATCAAAAGATCCGCAATGGTGGAGAAATCCTACTCAAAGTGTCTGTAATAACCAGTTAAACCCACAAAACTCCAAATTTCAGTAGGTGAAGTCGGCCTCATCTAGCCTCTAACTGCTTCCGTCTTAGTAGGATCTACTCTAATCCCCTTCTTGGACACCACATGTCCTAGAAATGCCACAGACTTGATCCAAAACTCAATTTTGAGAACTTTTCATATAACCTCTGCTCTCTCAACTTCTGAAGCACCAACCTCAAATAATAAGCATGACCCTTCTCTGTCTTGGAATACACCAACATATTATCAATGAAAATAATAACAAAGAAGTCTAGATATGGATGAAACACCCTATTCATCAACTCTATGAACATTGTTAGGGCGTTAGTCAACCTAAATGATATAACCAAAAACTCATAATGGCCATAATGAGTCTGAAAAGTTGTCTCAGAAATATATGATGGCCTAATCCGCAGCTGATGGTAACCAGACCTCGAATTGATCTTAGAAAAAAAAAATTGCTCCAAAAGATGATCAAACATATCATCAACACGAGGAAGAGGATATTTGTTCTTTACATTAGCCTTGTTCAACTGTCTATAATCAATGCACATCCTCATAGACCCATATTTCTTCTTCACAAATAGAACCGATGCACCCCAAGGTGACACACTAGGGCGAATAAACCCCTTACTCAATAAATCCTGCAACTGATCCTTCAACTCCTTTAACTCAGCTGGAGCCATGCAATAAGGAGAAACAAAGATGGTCTTAGTTCCCAGCTCCAGGTCAATAGCAAAGCCAATGTCCCTATCTAGAGGAACACCAAGTAGATCAGTTAGGAACACCAAGTAGATCAGTTAGGAACACCAAGTAGATCAGTTAGGAACACCAAGTAGATCAATAGGAAACACATCGACAAACTCCTTAACCACATGAATAGACTCCATAGGAGGTGACTTAATGCTAATAACCCAAATAAAATCTAAATAAGACATGCACCCCTTATTGATCAACCTCTGATCATGCATATAGGAGATAATCTTAAAAGGATAGGAGCCACTAGTACCATTCCACTCAATCCCCGGGGCACCAGGTATCACTAAGGTAATAATATAAGCATAACAATCAAGATAGAAAGATAGGAAGAAAGACAATCCATACTTAATATAACATCAAAGTCTACCATCCCCAGAATAATCATGTCAACCCAAGTATCATACCCAGCCAATGAAAGAAGACAGGATCATACCCAGCCAATGAAAGAAGACAGGATCACCAATGGGTGTATAAACAAGAACGGGCACATGCATGCAATCACAAGTCAAATCAAATTTAAATGCAAATATCTAGATATATAGTCACAAACTGGGACGATACCTATGATAATTACAACATAAGCCTTAGCCTCATGTCTTCCGGGAAAAGTATAGCACTGAGCTCCCCTTACCACTTCTAGTCTGCAAAACACCTCTACCTCCTCCCTATGGCACTACAACATCACCAGTACCTCTACCTAGAGTGTGACTACCTCTATCCATCTAAGCTCTATCTTGACCCCGAGCTGAGGCACTAGTGCTCTTACTAGAGAAGAATAGATACGCTGAAGATCGAAATAAACCTATAATGGGAACTGACATACTATGTGACTAAGATCCCCATAACTATGACAATACCTCAGAACAAAATATTATTATGGTGGACTGGATGAACCCATATGACCATCTCGACCCACCAGCCACTACTATGATCCCTGATAACCCTGAACCGTACTGTTGACCAATGAGGTATTTGACCACCCTCAGAAAATGGCATAGAAGCATGAAATGGCCCTCTATGCTAGAAAGAACTACCTCCTCTATAAGACCCTCTACCTCTAGATAATGTACCCAAGAACTTACTAAAAGCATAGGCCCTCTTAGGTTTCTTAACTCCTCTCTCTCCATCAACTATTCCTCCTTAGTGGCACCCACGATGGATTAGAAAGAATCCCCTTCTCAGGCAGATAAAAAATCTCTACACAGATGGAATAACTCAGTCCTCGCACCAATTTGCGAACCTGGTCCATCTCATCAAGATGGAAGGCCATGGCATGTCTCGAGAACTAGTAGAAACAAGTCTCATATTGAGCAACTGTGAGGCCTTTCTGCCTCAAACTCTCAAATTATAACTAACTCTCCTCCCTCATACTCCAAAGGATGAAACAGTCATAAAATGCCCTAGAAAACTCATCCCAAGTCACATGCTGTGACCCAACTAATCTACTACCTAGATATACCCTCCACCACTCTCAAGATAGACCTCGTAACTAAAGTATGGCAAATCAAACTCTGTGGGTATCAGCTAACCCCACTATCTCTAATAACTTTATGTACATGGTACAAACTCGTATGTATCTGCATTCTTCCCACCTTAAAACTGCGGGGTCATTTGGAACCTCTCATATCAGCATTCCTCATCATTGGTAAACATAATTATAGGTGCACCCAGAGCTCTCTCTTATTGTAATCCATCCTCATTAAACATAAAACCCGCAGGTGGCTATCCTATCGGAACTTAACCACTGGATCTTGATACTCTTTCAGGATCTGTGTCCCCATTCTTGCATATGAGCTATGTGAAGTGCCTGCAGCACCTTGAGTAAAACTCTTTAACACACCAAACATCCTTAATAAGGTCTCCTAAAATAATGGTGCCATGAGTCCTAGAGGAACCTGGTCCTTACCAACCTCAAAATGTGGCTCTGAGGAAGCCTCTCAAGTGCGACCTTGGGCTAGTGTCACTCCTCAAGTTGGGCCTCTACCTGTGACCTATCCACAGCCATGGCCTCTAGCTTAGCCTCAACTAGCCCTAACCTCTACCCCTAGCTGGGTCCTTTATCAAAGGGACTACCTCTGCTCTACCAATAGTTGTATCTTTGGTCCTCAACATCTGCCAAAATAACATACAACACTCAGAAACTAACGATAACAACCACACAAGATAAGAAAGAATGAATAAAGGAAGTTTCCTAATAGTCTTCATAGACTCTCGAAGATAAGTACAAATCTCTCTGTACTTATATTCGAGACTCTACTTAGACTTGGCTTGTACACGTGAGACCTATGAACCTAGTGATCTAATACCATTTGTCATGACCCAAATCCGGGTATGATGACATGTATCAATTCCCATCAGACAAGTCATCCTAAACCTAACATTTATGGAACATAAAGCAGAAATAGTTTAAAAAATAGAAAAATATATAATAAAGGAAGTCTTAGCCAACTACAATACCCCAAATAGACTGATTGTCACAAGTACAAACATCTAAAATAACAAAAATGAAAATAAGTACAAGTTTCAATGTCTTTTCACTCTAATTGAACAAAGAAAAATGAAAGAAATAAGGGAGATCATTTGTCACGACCCAAGCTAGGCCCTAGGCATAACATGACAATTACAATCGCGAAGAACTCCAGCCAAGCCTCTTAGCATTCATCACATTAATATGGTAAGAATAATACGACAATGGAAGCATAAGCGAAAGATATGTCTCAATAAAACATTGAGCAGAAAGGCACAACAATATGCTCGAATAAACAAAGCTACAACTCATAGACATCTAAACATGCCCTTATTAGGTCTTGGTAGGGATTAGGAACTATTCCAAGCTCCCTAAAACATAATAATAAAATCATGGAAACATATGAAAGTTGTTTATGTCATGTCCTCATAACATAAGGACTCACCACCAATGATAAGCTAACAAGCAACTTTAACCACGAGCAGGAAGAACCTGATCGTCGGACCCTACATTATGATACAATGTATAAAATTATATATCTTATACATGGAATGCACTAAGTACGTGAGAAACATGCATGAACAATAATAATAGGACATAAGCAATATCAATGTAAGATGCATAATATCCTTGAAAAGTATGAGTAAAACTTTAAAATATTAAAACATTGTAATCATGTGGTCAATACATCATAAATCAACACATGAGATCATATCATAGAATATATCTTTGTGTGGGATAGGACCTTAACCGATACTTAAGACTATGCGACCTATAATCATGGAGTCTGATGTAACTCCCACGTCGAGAAGAGATAGGCTACTTTCCAAGGTAGACTCTGTCAGAACCATTCTTAACATCATGAGTTATATGTGGATCCACTATCTAAGCCTTAAAGTAACCTATGGTGCCAATATAGTTAGGGACTATAGGTTGCTACTAGGATTCCCTTAGGTAACTACTTTGTCTACCAGACTGAAACCCACCTAAAATTCCTCTCGATACTTAGTCATCATCCCAAAGGAATTTATTAAAATACCATGGTAAGTTTATCATAAAATAATCATAAGAATAGCTCATTACCTGAGTGATTCATCGGAATCCATGAGTCGATGAGCAAATCCCTTCACCTTCTAAAAATAGTTTTGAGAAAACCTTTCACAATGTTAATATTTTTGTTGAAACATCAATAAAATATAATTCATCATAGTCATAGACTTTCATAAAAATACATCATCAAAATTCATGATCACAGATTCATAAGTTCAACATTCATAATTGAAAATCATATCTCAATACATGGGTCCATGTGAAATAAATTAGAAATCTTATATTATAATAAATTCATGCATGATAATGAAGAATAACCTTGATTGAAATCAATAACAAAGACCCATAAAGAATTGACATGAAATCCTCATAAATTAGGTGGAGCTGAATTAAGAAAATTAAGTCTTTTTGGGACCCAATGGATGAATGGAATCCACTAGTGAACTCCAACATACCTTGATGTATAGAGCCTTAAATGCAAAGACTTCGGGGACTTGGAGCTTTAGAATCCTTGATCCCTAACTTGCTTGAAGATGAAACCCTTAGGAGAATGTTTTAGATAGAATATTCTTGCAATAGATAATTGGAGAGTGAATTAAGGAATTCAAAGGGTTTGGATAGTTATAGTCTTAGGTCTTAGGCTTAAAATGACATTGTCTAGGGTTTCATCGAGTTGAAATTAATCAAAATACCCTTAAAAATAACTACCCAGTACCAAAAAGGATAGATGAGTTGTGATCGCCGACCATCCCCTCCTCCTCACCTAAACTACCTGAGCTATAAGGAAAACTCCATCCAATTGTACCCTCCTATAGGTGATCTCGATAGGACTCGCCAATTCCATCCGCGAGTCATCGAATTCAGTTTCTTTCGCCCAAAGCTCCCTTAGACTAGCCAATCCTACTAATCCTTTTTGAGAGCTGAGCCTTCTTGCCCGATCTATTTGTCTAGTCACCGAACTTGACTCTCCGCGCCCAAATCTCCCTAAAACATGCCATCCTCTTGGAAAAAAGGGCGAGTTCCAACTTGACTTGAAGAGTCATGAAGTACAACTCTGTGGGTCGCCATGTTTACCAGGTGAGCTTCAGGCTCTAATTTCTACTGTTTCCCCTTTTTAACTCAAAATTCAAACATTTTAACTTTTGGGCCCTCACAATATCTTTTCTTGGGAACATTCATCCTCGAATAGGACTCAACTAGCATGAATGGAGTATGAAAACAAACATAGCATCCCACCATGAATGCAACATGATATTTAAAATGCATAAACCATGAGATTTTCATCTTAACATAAATCATTGCTTAAAAAAGTCAGTTTCTTGAACATTCATACATATGAAAATATGAAAATGACTTAGACCCTTGATTTCGAAGGAGTGATCATGGAAGGAATTTAATGCCTAAACTAGGAATGAAAGGATAGAGCTGTGGATGGCATAACATCATATCCGCATCAGCCTTCCATGTAGTACTTTCAACCTTTTGTTTTCTCTACAACACCTTAACAGATGTAATTTCTTTATTCCTCAACTTTCAAACATGCCGATCTAAAATCTCAATCGGAACCTTCTTATAAGACAAACTCTCCTTTACACCCACACTATCCAAAGGCACAATTTACCTAGGATCACCAACACACTTCTTTAATAAACACACATGAAACACCGGATGCATAGATGCTAACTCCGAAGGTAAATCCAACTCATATGCCACTTTCCCAAATCTCCTCAAAATTTAATACAGGCCTATATACCGAGGACTAAGATTTCCCTTCTTTCAAAAATGCATCACACCATTCATGGAGGAAATTTTCAAATAGACCCAATCATTAACCTCATACTCAAGGCCCCTTCTCCTTACATCCGAATAGGACTTTTGTCGACTTTGAGTGATCTTCAATATTACTCTAATAAGTCTAACTTTTCCATAGCCTCATGCACCAACTCGGTACCTATTAAAACAAATTCACTAAATTCAAACCATTCAAATGGAGACCTACATCTCCTACCATACAATGCTTCAAATTGAGCCATTTGGATACTAGAATGGTAATTATTATTGTAGGAAAATTCAATCAATGGTAGGTGCTCATCCTAATTTTACTTAAGATCAACAAAACAAGCCATCAACATGTACTCCAAGGTTTGGATTGTCCTTTCATCTTGATCATCGGTTTAAGGGTAAAAAATGGTACTTAGCTTGACTTTAGTACCAAGGGCCTTTTTGGAAAGACCGCCAAAATTGGGATGTAAATTGCATGTCTTGATACGAAATGATAGATAAAGGAACACTATAAAGCTTAACCAACTCACAAATATTATTCTCGCATAATTCTCAGCCATATAGGAAGGGAAGTCATAGCGGGACAAAAATGCGCTGACTTGGTCATTCGGTCAACAACAACTCAAATCGAATCATACTACCTACGAGTAGAGGCAAACCCATAATGAAGTCCATTTTTAAAGCTTTCCACTTCCAAGTAGGAATTTCAATATCTTGAGCTAAACTCCTTGTTTTTTATGTTCAACCTTCACTTATTGATAATTAGGACATTTTGCTATAAACTCCTTAATATTCTTCTTCATGTCGTTCCACTAATACACTTCCCTCAAATCCCTATAATATTTGTGGAATCTTGATGAATAGAATATCGTGAACTATAAGCTTCAGAAACTATCATTATCCTTAATCCATCAACGTTGGGGACACACAACTGACCTTGATATCTCAATACATCATCGTCCCCTTATGGAAAAGCCTCAATGAAGTTTTTGGCAACTATTTTCTTCAACTCAACCAAGGTACAATCATTATCTTAA
Source organism: Solanum dulcamara (assembly GCF_947179165.1). Lineage (NCBI taxonomy): Eukaryota > Viridiplantae > Streptophyta > Magnoliopsida > Solanales > Solanaceae > Solanum > Solanum dulcamara. The sequence goes on along the minus strand of NC_077238.1, from coordinate 26,221,612 downwards.
TTTGCCTTAACATTCGCCACGAGAGACGATTTGGATCCATTTTGAACAACAATACCACCATCTTCCGAATCTACCAAGCGAACACTTAAATAAGCTAGTCTATGAACATCACAAATCAACTCCTTCTTCTTATCCTCAACATGAGAAACATTATTCATAAAACATTTACTAAGAGAATCGGAAATGACATTCGCCTTACCCGAATGGTACAACACGCTCATATCCTAGTCCCTCAATAATTAAAGCCACCTCCTTTGTCGAAGGTTCAATTCCTTTTGGTTGAACATATATTTCAAGCTTTTATGATCGGTGAATACATCAATATGGACACCATAAAGGTAGTGCCGCCAAATATTTAAGAAAAAACCACTGTTGCTAACTCCAAATCATGGGTCGGGTAGTTTTTATCATGCACCTTGAGTTGTCTAGAAAAATAGGCAATCACTTTACGGTTTTGCATTAAAATACAACCAAGACCAACTCTTGAAGTATCACAATATATGATAAACCTATCAAAATATTCCGTTAAGGTCAACACCAGAGGGAAAATAAGTCTATCCTTCAACTCTTGGAAACCTTTCTCACATGCATTGGACCATTGAAATTTCACCTTCATTTGAGATAAGGTAGTCAAGGGCGATTCAATGGAAGAGAAGCCTTCCACAAAATATCTATAATAACCGAATAAGTCCAAGAAACTCCAAATATTAGAAGGAGACATAGGTCCAGGCCAATTTTTAACCGCTTTCATCTTCTTAGCTTCAACAATAATACCTTCATAGGAGATAATATGGCCAAGAAACGCAACTGAACTCAACCAAAACTCACACTTGCTAAATGTAGCAAACAATTAATGGTCCTTGAGGACTTGCAGCACAATCTTCAAATAATTGGCATGTTCCTCTTCGCTCTAAGAGTATAACAAAATATCATCGAAAAAGACAATCACAAACATATCCAAATATTGCTTGAACACCTGATTCATCAGGTCCATAAAAGCTACAGGAGTGTTTATGAGTCCAAAAGATATAACCAAGAATTCAAAGAGACCATACTGAGTTCTAAAATCCATCTTCAGAATGTCACATTCTCTTACTCAGAGTTAATGGTAACTCGATCGAAGATCAATCTTTGAAAAATAACTCGCTCATTGAAGTTGGTCGAATAAGTCATCAATCCTCAGAATGGGATACTTATTCTTAACAGTAACCTTGTTCAATTGCCGATAGTCAATACATATTCTAAGAGATCCGTACTTCTTTCTAAGAAAGAGGACCAAACCACCCAATGAGATATACTCGGCCTAATGAAACCCTTATCCAATAACTCCTTTAACTGATCCTTTACCTTCTTGAGTTTTGTTGGAGCTATATGGTAAGGAGGAATAGAGTTTGGTTAGGTATCGAGGAGAAGATCAATACCGAAGTCTATTTTCCTTTCAAGAGGGACACAAGGAAGATCATCAGGAAAAACTTCTGAAAAACTCATTAACAACCAGAACTGACTCAAGAGTAGGGGCTTCAGAATTTGTATCCCTAACCCAAACTAGATGGTAGAAACATCTCTTGGAAATAATTTTCCGAGCTTCCAGATATGAGATGAATTGACCCTTAAACACGAAATTACTACCCTTCTATCCTAAGACTAGCTTATCAGTAAATTAAAACTTGTTCATACGGGTTCTACAACATATGAAAGCATAACATGCATGAAGTCAATCCATATCAAGGATAATATCAAAATCAATCATATCAATCTCTACAAGATCACATGAGGTAGATTTATGAAAAATAGAGACCGGACAATCTCTATAGACTCTCTTAGCCATAACTGAATCACCAACCAAAGTATAAATCGAAAAAGTTTCTATCAATATCTCGGGATCAATAATAAATCTCATGGTAAGATAGGGAGTAATAAAAGATAGAGTAGTACTCAAATCTAGTAAAGCATAAACATCAAAGTTAAAGACTTTTAATATACCCATCACGACATCAGGAGACTCCTCCAAATCCTGCCTAGTCTGAAGGGCATAGAATTGGCTTTAGCGCTGACCGCCACCAGCACCCGTAGTAGTACCTTATTGAATTGGATGGCCTATAGTCTGAGTCTGACCCTAGGGTTAACCACTATCCCTACAATTCTTAGCTTGTTGACCCAGCTTGCCACACCTAAAACATGCATTTGAACCCGCTAAGCATTCTCCCTTATGGTTTTCGTGTACTTTTTATATGGGGGAATGATTTGACAAATCAGAGCTCTTCCTTAGGCCTTAGGGTTAGATACCCTCTCTTTCTCGAACATTGGATCTAGAGTATTTAAAGAAATTTGGTTCGAATACTCTTGGAAAAATTATGGACGAACACCATTTTCGTACCTAGACTGTAAAAAGTTACCACCATCAGTCCTTGACCTCGTAGGCTCTCTTGCCCTCTCCCTAAGTTTCTTATCTTCAATTTGCTCAGCATAGGTCATGAGCCTCAATATATCCATCTCTCTAATTAGCATGAAGGTTTTTCACTCCTTGGACACCAAGTCCAAAACACCTGACACAAACTTTTCATCCTAGCTTTTGAGTTTGATACCATAAATGGAGCATTCTTTGACAATTATGTGAACTTAAGGGAATACTCTCCCACACTCATGTTACCTTGCCACAAGTTGATGAACTCTTGGATCTTAGTCTTTCTTAGATCAAGGGAATAGAAACGGTCAAGAAATACCTCTTTGAACTCATCTTAAGTAATCGGATCTGCTTCTCTAGGCCGCTCAACTTTCCATTAGTCAAATAAAATCTTAGCAACCCCTTTCAATTGGTACACGTCTAACTCTGCCATTTCTACTGGACTAATACCCATAATTTCCACAATCTTATGAATGCTTTCGATGAACTCTTGTGTATCCTTATTAATATTGGACCCATGAAACTCCAAGGGACTCATCCTCAAAACATCATGAACCCTTCTCACTGCCGTATCCATATTTGGATTCACGGGAGCAGTTATCGTTTTGTTGGCTTGAGATGCCACTGCTTGAGAAAGTACTTAAAATGCGGCTCAAAACTCTACATAAGAGATTTGCTCATTCAAAGGATCATATGGATCTTGTTGCTCCTCTTTAATGTTCCTTCGGACAGGGTGTTTTCATGGAGGCATCGTTCTAAAATCACAAAGAGAAGGTGTTAGAAAGAAAGCCTTAGAGTTTAACTCTATTGCAAGATAAGATCATGAAAAAGTTGAATTTCCTAAATGCCTCCTATCGATAGATGTGGTGTCCTTCATACCGATAAAAAAGAATCTACTTGAAGAAGCATGTTAGACTCCCTAGGACACTCTAAACCTTGGTTTCGGATACCAAATTTATCACGACCCAAGCTAGGCCCTAAGCATGACACGGCGATTAGAATCTCGAGGGACTCGAACCAAACACTATTAGCATTCATCGGATTTATAAGGTAAGCAAAATATACCAATAGAAGCATAAGTGCAAGGTAAGTCTCAATAAAATCTTGAACAAAAATAAGGCTCAACAACATGTCTGAATAAATAAAGCTACAACTCATAGACATCTAAACATGCCTCTACTAAGTCTTGGTTGAGCTTAGGACATGTTGCTAGATCTCCAAAATATAAGAATCAAATCATGAAAACATATGAAAGTTGGTTATTTCATATTCTCGTAACATGAGGACTCACGACCAATAATAAGATAACAAGCATCTTTAACCACGAGTGGGAGGAGCGTGATCATCGAACCCTACATTATGATACAATGTAGGCAAAAGTATGTGTTAGTATATTAAATACACTATGTATGTGAGAAGTATGCATGAACACTCTTCAACATACAAAACAAAAATAAAAGATCCTACAAGCTTAAATGAAGGTTTAGAAGTTCACTTGCCTCGAATTAGACCCCCAACTACTCTGAAACATGATCCTTTCCCTTACTTCAATATTCTGAATCTATAAAATATATTCAACATGGATTCCCAATAAGAAAACGAGTTCAACGACACTCAAATCAATATTTTTAAAAATCGAGCCGAAATCTACCCAAAAACCGATTTGGAAAATGAAGTGTAAATCTGAAATTTTTTACATGGAAACATTTCTTGAAGCATATGGAATCTATTAGTGAAAACTGAATCGAATTTAAAGCTAAAATCAGTTTGTAATCACCATTTCACCAAATATTAATGTTCTTGAAAAACCCCAAATTCTTCAATTTAAAAACATCAAATTCAAGTTAAAATCAACAAATAATTAATGGGTATTAATGAATTCATGATAAATGAGCTTACCCAGTCAGTTTCTTCTTGAAAATCTGTCAAGAATCGAACCTCCCGAGCTCCTCAAGGTCCAACAATGGTGAAATAAGATCTAATTCCCAAACTTAGGGATTAAACACTGTTCAGGTCAATTTTGACCTTTGCAAACGTGATAAACTTAACCCGCGAACGCTATGAGTAACTCTTCAACCCTTCGTTATCGCTGTAGGACCCACACAAATGCGAAGACCTCCAAAGCCCCCCATCCATGAATACGACGCCACCTCTTTAATGCGGAGGTCAACAAAGTGACCCCTCATGAATGCGGGAAAAGTGTCATGAACGCGAAGAGGACCACATCAGTAGTAGATATCAGCAACCACACTTAGTAAGAAAATCACGGATTGGACCCTTGAGATTCGTTTGGAGCTCTGTGCACACAAGCCTTATATGATATCCTACTAAATTCGACATTCCAAACTCAATGGAATCGTCAAAATTTGAATTTGAGGTCTCCTTGACCCGAAAACCAATAAGTTGTGACGAAACTAACTCTAAACCTAAAATTACCAAAACGAGCATGAGAACTCTAAAAATTCAACCAAGACCACTCTTAGGCTTCAATCATCCCCCGAATCCAACAGGGTCATCAGAATTTCATTAGGAGCATCGAAACTCAAAATGTTGACTAAAGTCAAACTTTGGCCTAAAATATTTCAAACTTCCAACTTAAGACCTCAAATCTCCGATATAACTCTAATCTTAGAAACAACCACTCTTTTAGACCAATTTTCACATATCGAACCTAATGGAATCGACAAAATTTCATTTTGAGACTCGTAACTCTGATTGGTACCAAAAACTACTTTTGAACACTTTAAGTCTTTAAAACACAAACTCCCAAAACTCAAAACTTTTCAACGAATTTTCAAAACCAACACCAAATACTGATCAGAAATTACTCAGGGCAATTATCAAGAGGGGTAAAATGGTTATTTTACAAAAAAATCAAAAATGACCTTCAAGGTAATTATAGTTACTTGCAATTGAATCACTTAATTGATTTCATACAACACCCCTCTTTTTATACGAAAATAACACGGTGCTTGAATAGTTTTCTTCAAAATATTCACTATGCCTTCTGTATCTGATAATATCTTGATTTCTCTGTTTCTATATATTGTGAGTTGGTATTAGAAATTTTAAAATTGCACATATTTTAACAGTCATAGTTTTTTCAATGAACTGAATAGGAAGTCGTGGGAACGTTCGTTGCTATCCGTTTGGCATGGCAACCCAATTGATACTTGTTTTTATTACCTTTGTTCATAAACTTGCATAGAAAAACAGAACAATCTCCTATTGAGGCATATTTAATGAAAACTCATCATTATTAGGACCAGTTTCATTTGTAAACTCATCTCCTCTTCCGACAAAGTATCAAGAAATTCATTAAAATTAAATAAAGCATTTTCTACAATATTTGAATGGTCAATAAGTTCATTATTAAAATAAAGTCTTTTAACTCTTAAAATATGCTACATTATCATAACAATACAATCAAAATACTTTAAATTGCACAATTTTATTTTTAGCTAACTTTACTCTATCCTTCCTCCAGGATAAAAAGTAAATTTTTTTATGATGATCCAGTCATTTAATAGAGCTCAATTTGATTCTTCAGTAATTCCCTATTTTTGTGATTTTTTTAAAATTAAAATAAAAAGGCAAAAAAAGTAGGAACTCAATTTCCTTCAAGGAAACTGACACACTTTTAATTGGAGAGAATTTAGAAGTCACATTGCTATATATAAATTTAGTTGACTTTCAAAATTTCATTTGTATCACATAAATTAGAACAAAGGGAGTAATACATATTATGTGGTTTTTCCAATATAATTCCTCTCTCTACGGAAACTAAATAGTATCTGAAGATAAACCCCATATCCCAAAGCATGATTGACACCGTCCCATCCCCTAAACCACCTGATCTCCCTGACCCACCGAATTCTCTAATGGTTGAAATGGACAATGGAGGAGTGCTCAACTCTTTTAAAGACATTCTTCTCAACAAAGGTAAAGAAGGAAACTGCACCTACCTAATGGAAATACACAGCCCAACAAATAATGTAAACCAATCTGTTGGACCCATCTTCCTATCCCAGGAAGAAAAAAATAAAATTTAAAATCCCTCATTGTAAAAGTATTTGGGAGGAAAATGGCCCATGGATACTTAAAGAATAAATTGGCTGAAATGTGAAAACCCACTGAACCCCGAGTACTAATAGACCTCAGTGGGATTTCTACACTGTAAAATTCAACCATGAGTGTAATACGAGAAAAACTCTCCATGAAGTCCTTGGTTTGTAGCAGGTAACTTCCTATCAGTCAGGAGATGGGAGCCAAATTTTATCCTTGAGGAAACAACAGTAACACACACAGCCATCTGGGCTAGACTCACACAACTACCCACTAAATTTTATGATAAAAGCATCCTCAAAAAAATTGGGAGGAAGCTAAGTAAACTCCTAAAGATTGATACATGTACATCCTCAACCTTAAGAGGAAGATACGCATAAATTTTTCTACAAGTTTCTCTAAATTCACCGGTAAAAAAACAATCGTACTAGAGAACCATAGTCAGAGGATTATCTATGAAGGGGGAAGAAATTTGTGCACATGTTGTGGAAATTGGAGCATATTTTAAGGAACTTTATAGAATCCCCCAATATTATCAAACCCAGTCACACTGCCTCCACCTCCAAACAATTACTGACCGATGTAGAATGGCAGACCGTTTCCTTCCCAAAAAGAAAGAAGTCCACCATTCAAAAGATAGAGACAAGCAACAGGACAGAGCCCACTTATAAAAATGCCCAATAGGTAAAATCAAATATTACCACAGTAGCAATCACTGAACCAGGTAAGTCCTCTTCCAAAATTACTGACAATTTCTGGACTCTTTTTGGAAACAAGGTAATCTTAAAAAAAGAGGTAATGCCTTTACTGTTACATCCCTACCACCCCTTTTCCCAGCAATACTCTTACAAATAATAATAATAATAATAAGTTTATTAATGATAATAATAATTACTTAGAAAATAAAAAAGTTGACTTGAAGAGTAACAATCATAAAGAGTCAATGCATGGGTCCCATGCACAACCCTCCCTAACTACCCACATTAAACCCTCTATGCATTCTCTTTTTCCTGATCTCCCCAAATTTGTTGATACTCTAATCCCAAAATTCAAAATAGGAGACCAAGAGACGCCTTTTGAGTTTCAATAGAGAGAGGCCCAAAGAGAGTAATTACACTCTCAAAGAAGGCCAATACCCCTCATCTCCCATGGATACCACCTCTAGCCCAAATTTACACCAGAGCAATATTTTCTTAGAAAATCATAATGATCGGTTAGATCTTAGTGAAGTGACCCCAAACATCACTTCATTTTACTCAACCACTTTTATCGCTTCAAGTAATGACAACCAGCCATTACCCCCTCGTATGTCAAACCCTATGCTTTATGTTTCTTCTCCGAAGAATGCTTCTACCAACCCCTCCCAAAATGATGAATGCCTCACCTTTGATCCTATTAATAGAGCGCTAGAGTCATGGTTAGAACTGAAAATGCATGGCAAGTCGCTTAATCTTCAGATCATGGTAGGAGAGATACTAGTAACTATCCTTATCCAAGACCCATCTTACCTAGCCCATGTGGTCAAAGAGGGTGTAAATCATGCCATCGACAACCTGGGACAACTGGTCAGGTCCCAGACCCTTCTCCAGGCTGTAATGAACTCCAAGGTCATTTTCATACTTTTTCATGTGCTTAATATTTTACCTCTTCTCATAGCTTCTGTACTTATTATATGTGATGTTGGGGGTGGGTGGCATGCTTTATAAGGTGTCTAGTTGAGTATTGAGGTGGTTTGGCTCTTTTGGAGGCTTAAGGTTTGAAAGAGTTGACTTTGGTCAACATCTAAATATTCGGGAAGCATATAAAAATTCTAATGGTTCTATTAGCTTTGAAAGTCCATTTTGTTCTAGAAGAAAGGTTGGTTTGGGTCTTGGAGTCTTTGCTTTGAGTTTATGGGATTAGGCATTTTAACTTTAAAGTTTTGGCCAAGTTTGACTTCAGACAACTTTTTGAGTTAACGCGCTTAGGTGAAAATTTCATCAGCATGGTTAGCTCCGGAATAACAAATTTGATCTGGAATTACCTTTCATTCGGTTCTCAAGGTGATCGAAATAAGTTTTTGGCCATTTGTGCATTTTAAGTATTTTTATTTAAAATCCTTTGACTTGGGTACCCTTCCCATTGAAACAACCTCCGTTGAAAAATCCATTGATTACATTGATTCGGGAGTGTCATTTTCAATTGGGTAGCATATTTTATTTGCACGCATGGGATTCCAAACAAATTTGGAACACCCCATCGGAGAATTTGGCATTGCAAGCTCAAATTTGCACCAACAACATCTGGTGCCGTCGCTAAAGCGACTCTTGGTCACTAGAGTGAGTGTTTCTAAAGTGACCAAGAGGTCGCTAAAGTGATTAGACCACAGGGCCTGTAGTTGCTAAAGCAAACTATCGCATAAGGAACCCCCGCCTCTTTAAAGTGGTCGCTTAAGTGAATATCGGGGGCTCGTTAAAGTGATATTAGAGACCTATTTTGGTCTCTTTTTTCAGATTTGAGACTAACACTTCCAACCTCGATTTTCTCTCAATTTTTGGGTGATTTGGGTGATTTGGATGATTCAAGAGGCTAAGTTGCATAGATTATCGAGGGGAATGCATTGGTGCATTCATAATTAGGATAAAAGGCTTCCTTTGAGGTACATTGCCCTTATTTCATGCATTTTGAACTATTATAGGGCTTTAATTTGGTTGGGTTATTTGAGCTATTTTATTGCTCGGAATGTGCCCATTTTTTGGGCACAAGTTCCTTGAATTATTTGGGACCTTGGGATGGAGTTGGTTTTTCCATTTTGTGCACGGGTCCTAATGTCTAACTTTGACCCAATTTTGGTTTCATTTGTAATTATAGAAATATGGACATCTTTAGCTTTGTTTTGATGTGATCTTCGATAATTTCATAAAGTGGCATTATTTAGAGGTGGCCCGAAAAGAAAAGACTCAAATCTAGCAGTTTGGGTGCGATTTCAAATTTGAGGTAGGTAGACTTGGCTTGGCTAGAACTAGTATATTTTGAGTAGTAACGCATGATTTGGTTGGTGATTTAGGTTTTGATAATTCATTGAGGAGTTGTGAATCGATGATCATCGTTTGTATTTTGTTGGGGTTTTAGTCGTTGAATTCTTAGCCTAAGTGATATCTTGGCTTGTTTACATCATTTAGAATCCTTGAAATTGTCCCTAGGTGAATTGGACTTAGGATGTTGCGTGATGACTTGTTTGGTGTCGGTTGGTTTCTTATTGTAATGTTTGGCTTACGTTTATGCCTTGGCTACTTAAGATATTTATATGTTGGGTCCAAGGCAATGTTTTTGGTACATCGGAGTTTTAGTTGAGCGATATATGATTTTGGCATACTACTTTTATTGATTTGTCTAGCCTATTTTAAAAACCCTTTTAAGGAATAAAAAATGGTGATTTCAAGATTTTTAGTTTATAAATAAGTGTAATGATTTGAAGGAAACATTGGTGGTTTTTTTATTATGGCAATCCTATTGAGAAACTCGAGGTGTGAATTCCGGGTAGCCCATTGATATATATATATATTATAACATTCCTCAAAATGCACAAGTGCCTTAAGAAATGTCTTGGAAATAGGCCGCTCATGTAATGCGTTATCCTTAATATTTTTGGAAAATACGAGTTTGGAATATCGATCAAGGGGTCAAAACTTACATGAAAAAGGTATCGATGGTAGGACCCGTATATCGGAAGATAGATTTTCGAAGAAACTACATGAAACAGAATGGTCCACGACAGGTCTGCATCGCGGACCTGGGAAGGATTTTCTAGCCGAGTTGGGCTTTTAATAAGGGCATTTTAGAATTTTTCCTAATTATTAGCTAATGAACCTAGACATTTTTAGGATCTAATGCAACTCTATAAATTGACCTAAACCTCTAATTCTATTCATTGTCCTACAATTCACCTACTCAGATATTTCTCTCTCTACAAAAGGCTCTTCTGGACTCCATTGAAGACTTCAAGTAAATTCACTCAAGCTCTCCATCAAAATTCTTAAATTCTTCCAAATTATTTGGCATTTTAGTTAATATATGTGGGTATTGATTCATGGATTTTTTCATCCATGAAGCCAATCAATTTTTCAAGATTTTTTATCAAATTAAAGTATGGTATTTTATGAGTTTTATGATCTCTATTCCTATAACATGAATTATGATTCAAAATATGATCATGAGTCTATTTTGATATAAATTGATGCTTATTGCATTGAATTGAAGAGTTTTTCCATGAATTCTCCTATTTTGATATCTAGGGTTCATGATGTAAATTATGAGTATTTTGAATTATACATCCAAAGAATATTATATATATGAATTATGTATGGACTAATATAAAGTTTATGATCATGCATGTTTTCAAGTGAATTACATGATTTTCAAAGTCAATTGATTGTGCAATTAAGTTTTAATCTAAGTTCAAGGTATGAATTTCATGCAAGTTATGAAGTAAGGTGACTTAGGGCCCTATGTGGTGACCTAAGGCCTAAAAGGTGACTTAGGACCCTATGTGGTGATATAATGCCTAATGATGTGAATTATGCAAATATAATTGTAATGATGAAAGGACAATTCTCATATTACAAGTATGTTATGAAAATGAGCTACTCTATGATTTCAAACCTATGATCATGACTATGATATATGTAATTATAATTTTTATGCTATGCATGTATTTCGTTGGATTTGACTTAGAACCGAGTGGATGTGAGGTGGGGGCCCTACAAAAAGCCTTAGTATCAACCTCATATCCCATAAATTATGTGCCACCATAGGTTGCCTTCATGGCTTAGCTATTCGATCCATATATAGCATATGTATAACCTACCTAGCGGGGTAGAGTCTACTTTGGAAGGTAGATTCCTCTTTTCTTCATTGTCTGGGGAGACAACGGGATTCCATGTTATAGCTCACATGGTCTTATTGTCGGTTATGGTTCCAATCCCACAGATGTATGATCTCTTAAGTATGTTGTGATTTTGAATTTATTCTTTTAAATGCTCTGGTCAATATAATTTTCTCATCACTTTACTTATTCCATCTTATCATGTGTTTTACTTGAACTTTGCACTCCATGATTTACGTTCCATGTCACTCCCTTATACTTAGTACATTCCAATGTACTAATGCATACTTTTGCCTATATTGTCTCATAATGTATGGGTTCAGGTTGAAGATCATACTCATCTACGTAGCTAGTTAAGCTTTCCTATTCAGCGGCGTTGTGGGGAGTCCTCATTTATCGGAGACTACTTATTGAGTTAGTTACTATTTCCAAAGACTTTTGTTATATTTTATATTGAGGGTGAGCTAGGGATATGTCTTAGCCCCCGCCCATATTCATGAGTAGAGGCATATAGTTGGACAAATATTTCGAGTCTATATTGTCATGTGACATTCTTCATTTACTATTCATTGTTCAGACTCTCTTATGATATTTCCGCTTTTACTTTACCTTACTTTACTATTCATTATTTAGACTCATTTACTATTCAGGTTACTATTGATAATACTATTATTGGGAAGCTCGAGGTGTAAATTCCAGGCGGTTCATGATATTTTTTAAGATATTGAGCTTTAGTTACGAGTTTACATTGAGTATTCTTTCGGTATATTTATAAGAAGGGAGTATTGATGTGCTTACCTAATTGGTCGAACTTGCTTGAATGTCGTATGATTATTCTCATGCCCTTTTTCTTGTTTTTGTAGTTTGTATTCTTCTCATATTTTTATTAGTACCATCATGCTGCTTATTATATATTTTATTTTTACTGAGCTTGGTCGGCCTATAATGCCTATCAGGTACCCCGTATTTTGGTACTCATACTACACTTCTTTATTTTATGATGTAACTCCCAATTCGAGCCACCCTCAGCGCGTGCTTGATCATCTATAGCAGAGCTAGTTTTGAATTGTGGTGAACGTCTGGCGTTCAGAGACTTGCTACATTTCCTCTTTTACTTTGACTTGTATTTTGTATTTTGGACAGCCAGATTTGTATTGTATATTTATACATTTTGTCAGCCTTATACTTTGTAGCTCCTATGTAGGTGACACCAGGTCTGGGGTTTGGTCTAGTCTTATTTCATCATTTCTTTTGGTCACTATCAGGCCATTTGTATTTTTTGTATCGTATTTACATATCTATACCTTGGACTGACTTTTCTTGGGTTATATTCCTTTGGTTTTGCCTTTTTATGCTATTAATTATTTAATTAGATTGGCATTTCTCTTTCGCTTGTCTTGGATTTGACTTTCCTACTCGGAGGTTATGGTAGGTGCCATTATGATCCGATTTTGGGTTGTGAAAGAGTGGTATCAGAGCTTAGGTTCACCAATCTTACTATTACAGGAGCAAGTATCTAGTAGAGTCCCAAAGATCGGTACGATGATGTCTATATCTAATTTTTGAGAGCCTATAGGATATTGTTAGAAATTAATTCACTATTTTTGTTTCTAATCATGTGCTACTGATGATGTAAACCTCTAAATTCTAATTGTTTCACTATTTCTCAAATAGCGAGGATGAGATCTTCTCGGAGAGGATGAGGACCCCCTACATCTACAGCTAGAGCCCCAGATTGGGGTAGAGGTCAAGACCAACATAGAGGCTGGGGTAGAGCTAAGGACACAACACTAGTGCTGGAGTCAAACATAGAGGTTGAGCAGTATGAGCCTCAGCTAGAGGAAGAGCATCTAGCCAAGCCTCTACCCAAATTAGTGGCCACCCTAGTGCTGCAGGATACTCTGGCCTAGATCCTCAGCTTCATAGAGGGTATATCTCGAGCAGGGACATTACCTAGCACTTCAGACAGACCTTAGGTCCGTGAAGAGGCTCAGACTTTAGGGTAGGCAGGGGTCCAGTATGATCCAGCCCCAGTTCTATAGTCTACTACTACGATTCATTTGGCTTTCACGCTCAATTACTTAATTACTTAAGGTAAATTCTCATATCTACAGCTTCCATTTGGTGGTTCAACCTATTTCTATGGTTGTTCAACACATGGCGGCTAGGCCAGTTATTACTACGGAGGAGCAGAAGATGTTGGGTAGGTTTATTAGATTGGGCCCTCCTAGATTCTCTAGTGCCATGAGCAAGGATGGCCATAAGTTTTTGATCAGTTTCTATGAGAGGTTGCTTAACCTTGGTTGGTACAGTCTCATGGCATTGATTACACTACTTTTTAACTAGATTGACCAGCAAAGTAGTGGTGGAGGTTTTATTTCAGTTGCAGACCTGCAGGACTACCTATGATGTCATGGACTTAGTTCTCCAAGGCTTTCTTCGAGAAGTATATACCCCACAGTTTGAGGAAGTGGTTGAGGGATGAGTTCACATTGCTGGTATAAGGATCGATGACGGTCACAGAGTATGATCTCGATTCCAAAATCTCCAAGCATACCACCATGACTATACCGATAGAAGAGGAGTAGATACGCCAGTATATCAGAGGGTTATCAATTTCTCTAAGTATAGCTACAAAGAAGATGGTTGCATTGAGATGTTCGTTCCTATAGATAGTAGATCATGCTCGTACTATTGAGGTTATAAGTGGCAAGGCCTACAGAGGCAGCAACAAGAGACCTCGCCACCAGGGCAGTTTCCGTTGGCACCAGTCATATGATAGAGGTTCTTTTGGTAGAGACCATCCCCAATGGTATCCACCCAGTAGACCTGTACAAGCAAACTTGCAGCTTACCAATGGTGGATCAGCAGGTGTCGGTGGTCAGAGTAGCCATACTTCTTGTCAGTCTTCTTAGGGTCTGACTTTTGGGTGTTTGGGCTGTAGTGGCTATTCAGGTTTAGTCGGGATATCACATAGTGGTTTATTTTGAGGGCCATGTTATTAGTGTAGTGTGGTAGGCCACTTTGCTAGGGAGTGTCTTACTATTACATATCGCAAATGAAAGGTGTGCTAGATTCAGCAGGATCAGCAGTTCAGGCCCCCAGGCCCAGTTCAGCCGCCTAAAGAGATTGTGCAGGATGGTAGAGGTGAGTCTCTAGGTACTAGGGGTGGTCCCCAGGCAGGACGAATAGGTGGTAGATGTGGACGCAGCCATATGTATTCCTTTACGGGTAGGCCAAAGGTAGAGACATCAAATGCTATCATTATATGTACGATCTCTATCTCTCAGCAGCCTATCTATGCTTTATTTGATCCAGGTCTACTTACTCATATGTGTCTGCTCGTTATGCTACTCGAGGGGATGTTTTATATGAGCTATTGCATGTGCCTATGTGTATAGCTACCCTGGTAGGTGATTCTTTAGTAATGGATCGAGTATATCGATCCTGTGTGGTGACTATTGTGCGTTATAATACTAGAGAAAAACTATTTATGCTAAATAAGGTAGACATTAACTTAATTCTAGGCATGGATTGGTTGTCTACTCATCATGCAGTTTTGGATTGCATCTCCAAGACCGTTAGTTTGTGTATGCCTGGAATTGCTTCGATCGTATGGTATATATGTTCTATGTGGTGTAATTTCATTCCTCAGGGCTCAACGATTAGTGGGGAAAAGGTTTTTGTCCTATCTTGTTTATGTCTGTGACACTAGTTCTAACACTCCTTCTATTGATTCTATTTCGGTGGTCTGAGAGTTTCTTGATGTGTTTCCCACTAATTTGCCTTGTCTTCCTCCTGAGTGTATAGTGATTTTGATATTGACGTTGAGCTGAGTACGTAGCCAGTCTCTATTCCACTGTATAAGATATCTTTAGTTGAGTTAAAAGAGCTTAAGGTGTATCTCTAGTACCTCTTGAGTAAGGGGTTTATTAGGCCCAATGTGTCTCCTTGGGGTGCTCCTATTCTGTTCGTAAAGAAGAAGGATGGTACCTTATATATGTGTATCAATTACAGGCAGCTGAATAAGGTGACCATCTAGAATAGGTACCCGATGCCACAGATTGATGACTTATTTGACTAGCTCTAGGGTGCAGTAGTGTTCTCTAACATAAACTTAAGGTCAGGGTATCAATAGTTGAGGATTAGGGAGTCAGATATCCCTAAGACTACCTTCAAGATTCCATACGGGCACTATGATTTCTTAGTCATATCTTTCGGGTTGACTAATACCCCCGTACCATTCATGGACTTGATAAACCATGTGTTCAATCCCTACTTGGACTCGTTTGTCATTGTATTTCTTGATGACATTCTAGTCTACTCCAGAAGCAGAGAGCAGCCTGAGAAATACCTGAGGATAGTACTTCAGACTTTGAGGGATCAGTAGTTGTATGCCAAATTCACTAAGTGTGAATTTTGGCTTGAGTCCATAGCATTTCTAGGGCACGTGGTATCCAAGGATGGGATTATGGTAGATTTGATAAAGATAGCGGCAGTTCGTGATTGGGCTAGGCCTATTTCTCCTATCGAGTTTTGTAGTTTCATCAAGTTTGCAAGGTATTACAAATGGTTTATAGAGGGGTTCTCTTCTATTGCAACACCTTTGACCAAATTGACTCAGAAGAATGTTACCTTCTAGTGGTTTGACGAGTGAGAGGCAAGCTTTCTGAAGATCAAGGCCTTGTTGACTTCAGCTCTAATTCTTACTCTTCTAGTTGAGGGTCATGGATTTATAGTGTACTATGATGCTTCAAGTGTTGTCTTGGGTTATGTTCTGATGCAGCAGGATAGAGTTATTGCATATGCTTCCAAGAATTTGAATATGCAGGAGTAGAAATAGCCTACACATGATTTAGAGTTGGCGACGGTAGTATTTGCATTGAAGATTTATTGGCATTACTTATATGGAGCCCATTGTGATATCTACACTAACCACCAAAGTCTTCAGTACATATTCAGCCAGAAGGACCTTAATTTAAGGTAGCGCCGGTGGTTGGAGTTGCTAAAGGACTATGATGTCACCATTCTTTATCACCTGGGCAAGGAAAATCTAGTAGCAGATGCTTTGTGTCGGATGGTGGTAAGTATAGGGATTTCAAAATTCTTATTAATTGAAGAGCACCCCCTAGCTTTGGACATTCTATCTTTAGGTAACCAGATAGTTCACCTTGATATTTCTAAGTCGGGCAGGGTATTTGCTTGTGTAGAGGCTAGGTCTTACTTGAGGGAGCAGATTCGGGCATAGCAATTTTAGGACCTACAACTGAGGGTGATTCTTGATAAGGTACTCAGTGGGGAAACTAGGAAGGAGACCTTAGATCTAGAGGGCATTTTGAGGATTCAAGATCGTATCTGTGTTCCTAGAGTTGGAGATCTAGTCAGGCTCATCCTTGAGAAGGCCTATTATTCTAGATATTCCATTCATCCTTGTGTGGTGAAGATGTATCACGACCTACGGCATCATTACTGGTGGTGTGGAATCAAGTGGGATATTGTAGCTTTTGTGGCTATGTGGTTGAACTATCAGCAGGTCAAGTTTAAGCATTAGAAGCCAGGTGGTTTGACACAGCAGCTACCCATTCCATAATGGAAGTGGGAGCAAAAAGATATGGACTTTGTACTGGGGTTACCATGTAGCTCCTGAGGTTTTGATTCTATTTGGTTCATTGTATATCTATTGATCAAGTTTGCTCACTTCTTACCACTGGTGCAGACTACCTACACTTCACAAAAATTGGCTCAGATATACATTTGAGATGTGGTCCAATTACATGTGGTGCTAGTATCTATCATTTCAGACTGTGGTACTCAGTTTACTTTGCACTTCTAGGGGTCTATTCATAAGGAGTTGGGCTCTCAAGTCGAGCTCAGCACAACTTTCCACCCAGACCGATGGCTAGTTAGAGAGGACTATTCAGGTCTTGGAGGATATACTACAGGCCTGTGTTATTGATTTTGGAGATCAGTGGGATAAGTCCTTGGCTTTAGAGGAGTTTGCATATAATAATAGCTACCATTCGAGCATTAAAATGGCACCTTTTGAGGCATTGTATGGTAGGAAATGTCATTCCCCAGTGACTAGTTTGATTCTTTTGAGGTTAGGCCTTAGGGAGCCAATTTTCTGCGTGAGTTGATGCACAGAGTTCGTATGATTTAGGAGGGACTCTGTACTGCCTAGAGTAGGAAAAAGAGTTATGTTGATCGTAGGATGTGGCCTTTGGAGTTCATGGTTGGAGAGTGGGTATTCCTGCGAGTGTCGCCCATGAAAAGAGTGATGAGATTTAAGAGGAGGGGTAAGCTTAGCCCTAGGTTCATTGGCTCTTTTGAGATCTTGAGACAGGTAGGGGATGTAGCATATGAGTTTGACTTACCCCCAATACTATCAGGTGTTCACCCTGTATTCCATGTTTCTATGTTGTATCGGTACATCCTGTATGAGTCTCATGTGATTCAGTGGGATTCGGTTTAGTTTGATGATTCCTTGACCTTTGAGGAGGAGCCTGTAGCTATTTTAGACAGGCAGGTTAGGAAGTTGATGTCTAAGGAGATTCTATCGGTGAAAGTCCAGTGGAGGCATTGTCCGATCGAGGAGGCTACCCGGGAGACCGAGTAAGACATGCGAACCCGATATCCTCACCTTTTTGAGGCACTAGGTACTTTTCTCCCTTGACTTTCAAGGAATGAAGTCCTTTTAGTAAGGGATGTTGTAATGATTGCAAAGGTCATTTTTATGATTTTGTGTGTTTTTACCATTTTACCCCTTTTTGTAGCTTTCTTACAGCTTATATGTGATGTTGGGGTGGGTGGAACACTTACGAAGGTGTCCGATTGATTTTTGAGGTAGTTTGGCCATTATGGAGGCTTAAGGTTTGAAAGAGTTGACTTTGGTCAACATCCAAGATCGGACCTCGTATGAAAATTCTCAGGGTTCCATCAGCTCCGGAAGGTCCATTTTGGTCTGGAAGAAAGGTTGGTTTGGGTATTGGAGTCTTCGTTTTGAAATTATGCGATTAGGCATTTTAACTTTAAAGTTTTGGCTAAGTTTGACTTCGGTAAACTTTTTGAGTTAACATGCTTGGATGAAAATTTTGTCAGCGGGGTTAGCTCCAGAACTTTGATTCGGTTCTCGAGCTGATCATAATGAGTTTTTGGCCATTTGTGCATTTTAAGTGTTTTTCTTTAAAATTCTTTGACTTGGGCCAACTTTCCATCGTAACAACCTCCGTTGGAAAATCTATCTATTCCATTGAGTTTGGATTGTCGTTTTCAGTTGGGTAGCATTATTTTATTTGCGCGCACGAGATTCTGAATGAATTCAGAACACCCCATCGGAGAATTTGGCATTGCAAGCTCAAATATGCACTAGCAGCATCTGGTACCATCGGTAAATCGACTCTTGGTCACTAAAGCGAGTGTCACTAAAGCGACCAAGAGGTTGCTAAAGCGACTAGGCTGCAGGGCCTGGTATCACTAAAGTGACCAAAATTCACTAAAGTGAACTATCGCTTAAGTGACCTGGTGTAGCTAAAGAGATCCCTTCCTCTCTAAAGTGGTCGCTTAAGCGAACATTGGGGGCTTGCTAAAGCGACATTAGAGACTTATTTTTGTCTCCTTTTTCAGATTTGAGACCAATACTTCCAACCTCAATTTTTCTCTCAATTTTTGGGAATTTGGGTGATTCAAGAGGCTAAGTTGCATAGATTTTCGACAAGAATCCATTGGTGTGTTCATAATTAGGAGCAAAGGCTTTCTTTGAGGTACATTGCTCTTATTTCATGCATTTTGAACTATTTTAGGGCTTAAATTTGGTTGGGTTGTTTGAGCTCTTTCGTTGCTCGAAATGTGCCAATTTTTGGGGCACAAGTTCCTTGAGTTATTTGGAACCTTATTATGGAGTTGGTTTTTCGATTTCGTGCACGGGTACCAATGTCCAATTTTGACCCCAAATTGGTTCCATTTGTAATTATAGCAACATGGACATTGTTAGTGTTGTTTTTATGTGCTCTTCAATAATTTGATAGAGTGGCATTGTTTGGAGGCGGCCCGGAAAGGAAAGACTCAAATCTAGCAGTTCGGATGTGTTTTCAGCTTTGAGGTAGGCTACAACTTTCTCTTTTTAGACTTGGCTTGGCTAGAACTAGTATATTTTAAGTAGTAATGCATGATTTGGGTGGTGATTTAGGTGTTGATAATTCATTGAGGAGTTTGAGTCGATGATCATCGTTATTGTTTTGTTGGGGTTTTAGTCGTTGAATCCTTAGCCTAAGTGATATCTTGGCTTGTTTGCTTCATTTAGAATCCTTAGAAATTGCTTCTAGATGATTTGGAATTAGAATGTCGTGTGATGACTTGGTTGGTGTCGGTTGGTCTCTTATTGTAATGTTTGGCTTATGTTTATACCTTGGCTGCTTAAGATATTGAAATGTTAGGCCCGAGGCCATGTTTTCGGTACATCTGAGTTTCAGGTGAGTGATATATAATTTTGATATACTACTTTTATTTATTTCCCTATCCAGTTTTAAAAACCCTTTTAAGGAATAAAAAATGGTGTTTCCAAGATTTTTGGTTTATAAATAAGTGTAATGATTTGAAGGAAATACTGGTGATTTTTTTTATTATGGCAATCTTATTGAGAAACTCGAGGTGTGAATTTCGGGTTGCCCATTGATATATATCATGAGTTTTTATTATTACTACCATTATTAAGAAGCTTAAGGCGTGGATTCCGGGCAACCCTTGATACATATTCAGGCTATGATTAATATTACTATTATTGGGAAGCTCGAGGCATGAAATTCGAGTGCTTCATGATATATTTGAGGATATTGAGCCTTAGTTACAAGTTTACATTGAGTATTCTTTTGTTATCTTTATCAGATGGGATTATTACTGTGCTTACCTGATTGGTCGGACTTGCTTGACTATCGTATGATTATTCACATGCCCCTTTCTCCGTATTTGTAGTTTGTATTCTTCTCTTATTGTTATTATTATCATCATGCTGTTTATTAAATATTTTATTCTTTCAGAGCTCGATTATCCTATGATGCCTACTATGTACCCCGTGTTTTGGCACTCATACTGTACTTCTGCATCTTTTGATCCAGCTCCCAGTTCGAACCACCCTCAGGCGCACCTGATCATCCTTAGTGGTGCTAGTTTCGAATTATGGTAAGCTCCTAGTGTTCAAATACTTGCCACATTCTCTCTTTTCCTCTGACTTTTATGAAAAGATATGATGATGAAGAATTATGATTTCAATGATGTTTCAAGCAAGTATCTATGGTTGTGACTGGTAGTTCTCACACACTCATGTTAAAGAGGTGAAAGGATTTTCTCACCTAATCATAGATTCATAAGGATTGAAAGGTTTTCTCATTTTTGTAAATATCAGTCATGTTAATGAGTTACTCTTATGATTATTTTATGATGATTAGGTTGGTATTTATTATAGCCTTTTCAAATGATGTTAGTCAGTACATTTTCATGAATTCCATTTGAATAATAGCTAAGCACAGAGAGGAATTTAAGGTGGGGTACTATCTAGAAGCTCAAGTAGCAGCCTAAGGTAATCCAGCTATCAACCTTTAGTCCCTAACTATGTTGCGCACGTAGGTTTTCCAATATGGCCTAGCTAGTGGATCCAGAAATACCTCAATATTAAAGAAAGGTTCTCACAGAGTCTACGTTGGCAAAGTATCCTCTCTCTTATCGATTTGGGAGTTACATTGGATTCTGTATTATAGCTCGCATGGTATTTTATGTCAATTAAAGGTCTCATCCCATACAAAGGTTATTAAATGGTATAAGTTCTTATGATATTTATGATGCATTAATTACATGACTATGATATTCAAATATTTTTAAATTTTACTCATTCTTTCAAAGATATTGGTCATGCATCCCATGTTCATATTGCTTACGTCCTATTATCACTGTTCATCCATGCTTCTCACATAGTTGGCACATTCTATGTACTAACACATATTTCTGCCTATATTGTATAATAATATATGGTTCAACGATTACTCTCTTCCCGCTCGTGGCTAGAGTCATATTTTGGTATCATCACTTGATTTGTGATTCATCATGTCTCGAGGGAATAACAAACACAATTTTTATATTCTTTTACTATGTTGGTTATTTCTTTAGGTGAGATAGGAACATGTATTATGCCCCCATCTAGACTAAATTACAGGCATGTTTTGACGTTCATTGAGTACGTAGCTTCGATTATTCAGACGTATTGTTTTGAGCTTTCTCCATATTTGAGATTTCATTGAGGCTTATCTTCTTTTTATGCTTTCATCAATGTTTTGACTTACCTTATATATGCGATGTGTGCTAAGAGGCTTGGTTGGAGTCCTTCGGTATTATAATCATTGTGTCATACCTAATGTCTAGCTTGGGTCGTGACATCAAATTCGCTTTTCCTCACATCCGTACAGGACTTTTATCATCTTTGGGTGGTATTTAA
This sequence comes from Solanum dulcamara, assembly GCF_947179165.1. Classification (NCBI taxonomy): domain Eukaryota; kingdom Viridiplantae; phylum Streptophyta; class Magnoliopsida; order Solanales; family Solanaceae; genus Solanum; species Solanum dulcamara. Next base: position 26,199,799 of record NC_077238.1, on the reverse strand, counting down.
TATTTATCTAATGCATCTAACCTTTTCCATAGCCTAATACACCAACTCAGGTCCTATCAAGGAAACTTCACGAACATCAAAATAACCAATAGGAGACCTACATCTCCTACCATATAAAGCCTCAAGTGGTGCCATTTGAATACTTAAATGGTAACTATTATTGTAAGAAAACTCGATCAATGGAAAGTGATCATCCCAATTACCTTTAAAGTCAATTAGATATGCTTTCAACATGTCCTCCAAAGTCTGAATGATATGCTCGTCTTGACCATCAGTATGTGGGTGAAATAATGTGCTAAGATTAACTTGAGTACCAAGACCCTTTTGGAATAACCTCCAAAACATAGATGTGAATTAAGTACCTCTGTATGAAATGATAGATCTTGAACACCATGAAGTTTAACCAACTCACTAATGTAAATTTTAGCATAGTCCTTCGCTTAATAGGAAGTCTTAATGTGGAGTAAATGTACCGACTTAGTCATTCAGTCAGCAACCATCCAAATCAAATCATGTTGCCTATGAGTATGAGGAAAACCTGTAATAAATTCTATATTTAAGTCTTACCACTTCCAAGTAAGAATCTCAATATATTTATTGAAACCTCTCGGTTTTTGATGTCCAACCTTTACTTGTTGATAATTTGGATACAAGACACAAACTCCGCGATATCCTTCTTTATGCCATTCCACCAATATGTTTCCCTCAGATCTCAATACATCTTTGTGGAACCCAGATAAATAGATTACCACAAATTATTAGATTCGGAAAATATCATTTCTGTCAATTCATAAACATCAGGAACACAATCAACCTTGATATCAAAGCATACCATCTCCCCCTTGGGAGAAACCCTCAATGGACTTTTCGGCAACCATTTTTTTCGACTAGACCAAAGTTCGATCATTATCTTTCTTTGCCTTAACATCTGCTATAACATACGATTTGAAACCATTTTGGACAACAACACCATCATCCTCCAAATCAACCAAGTGAACATCCAAATGACCTAACCAATGGACATCACAAACTAACTCCTTTTTTCTTCCTTATTATGAGAAACACTATTCATGGATAGTCTACTAAGAGCATCAGTAACCACATTTTCTTTACCTTGATGGTACATCACACTCATATCATAATCCTTCCATATCTCAAGCCATTTACTTTGTCAAATGTTCAAGTCCTTTTGGTTGAACACATATTGAAAACTCTTATGATCAGTGAACACATCAACACGGACACCATAAAAATAGTGTGTCCAAATCTTCAAAGAAAGTACAACCACTGCTAACTCTATGTCATGAATCTGATAGTCCTTTTCATGCACCTTATGTTGACTAGAAGCATAGACTATTACTTTACCATTTTTAATCAAAACACAACTAAGACCAACCCTTGAAGAATCACAATAAACAAGAAACCCATCGGATCCTTTCGGTAAAGTCAACACCGGAAGGGAAGTTAATCTATCTTTTAAATCTTGCAAGCTTTTTTCACATGCCTCGTACCGTTGAAATTTAACCTTCTTCTTAGTGAAAGTGGTCAAGGGTGATTCAATGGAAGAGAATCTTTCCAAACTGTCTATAATAACCGGTTAAACCCAAGAAATTTCAAATATCAGAAGGAGACAAAGTTCTAGGCCAATTCTTAACCACTTCAGTTTTCTTAAAATCCACCATAATCCCTTCACTGGATACAATATGGCCAAGAAAAGAAGGAAAAATCAACAAAAACTCATACTTGCTAAACTTAGCAAATAATTAACGTTGTGTGAAAACTTGTAAGAAAATCCTAAAATGATTGGCATGCTCATCTTTACTTTATGAATAGACCAAACTATCATCAATAAACAGGATAATAAACATATCCAAATATTGCTTAAACACCTTGTTCATTAAATTCATAAAAGTTGCATGAGCATTCGTTAGCCCAAATGACATAATGAAGAATTCAAAGTGGCCATACTGAGTTCTAAAAGCCTTCTTCAAAATGTCACATTCTCTTACTCAGACTTGATGATAACCTGAACAAAGATCAAACTTTGAGAAGTAACTTGCTCTCTGAAGTTGATCGAACAAGTCATCAATTCTTGGGATAGGATACTTATTTTTAATTGTGACCTTGTTCAATTGTCGGTTATCTGTACACATACGGAGAGAACCACCCTTCTTTATAACAAATAGAACTATAGCACCCCATGGAAAGATACTCTATCTAATAAAACCCTTATCTAATAAATTTTTAGTTGATCTTTCAATTCCTTAAGTTCCATCGGGACCATACGGTAAGGAGGAATAGAGATAAGCTGGGTATTGAGGAGAAGATCAATACCAAAGTCTATCTTCCTTTTGGGAGGGATACCAAAGAAACTCATTAACTACCAAATAGAATCAAGAGTAGGATCTTTGAGATTTGTATACCTAACTCATACTAGATGATAGATGAAACCTTTGAAAATCATTTTCTGATCTTTAAGGAATGAGATGAATTTGCTTAAACATGAAATTTCTACCTTTCCATTCTAGGAAAGGCTCATTAGGAAAGTGACACTTGACCAGATGGTTTATAAAACATATGGAAGCAAAACATGCATGAAGCCAAACCATATAAAGAATAACATCAAAATTGGCCATATCAAGCTCTACAAGATAAACTGAGGTGAATTTACAAAAACTTAGACTAGGCAATATCTATAAACTCTTTTAACCAAAACTGAATCACCAACTAGAGTATAGACTGAAAAAAGTATTTAACAAGATCTTGTGACTAACATCAAATTTCAAAGTAAGATAAAGAGTAACTAATGATAGAGTAACACCCAGATCTAACAATGCATAAATATCAAGCTCAAAGTCCTTTAACATACCAGTTACAACATTGGGAGAATCCTACAACTCTTGATAAGTCTATAAAGCATAGAATCTATTTTAGTGCTGACCGCCACAAAAATTAGTAACATATTGTTCTGGTCACTCTATAGTAGTCGGAGTCTGACTTTGGAGTCGAAAAACTCCACCTCTAGTAGAACTTGAAGGACAATCCTTCACTTAGTGACCCGTCTTACCACAACCAAAGAAAGCAGGCACCTGAACTCGCTAGGCATTTTGCTAGATGCTATATTCCGCACTTCTTGCATTGTGGAATAGCTTATCCACTTGGAGATCCTCCTTGAGTCTTAGGGTTAGACACCATATTTTTATTGAACTTTGGAGCTTGAGTATTATAAGAACTTTGGCCAGACTACTTGGTGTGAAAATGTTAATGGCCAGCATTATCGCACTTTCCATGTGAAAACTCACCAGCATCGATTCGAGCCCTCATAGACTCTCTACCCCTCTCTTTGAAATTCTTCTCCTCAATTTGTTCGGCTTGTGTCATGACCCTTTATATGTCCACCTTGATAACATGGACGTTCTAAACTCTTTGACCACCAAATCCAACACACCCTATATGAATATTCTCTTACGGGCTCTAGGATCGGCAACCATAAATGGAGCATACTTCAAGAATTATTTGAACTTGAGGGAATACTCCTTCACACTTATATTACCTTGCCTCAAGTTAATAAGCTCTTCGAATTTGTCTTCCCTCAACTCCATAGGAAAGAAACAATCAAGCAAAGAACCCTTAAATTCTTCCCAATCAACTAGACAATCAACTCTACCTCTCTCACCTTTCTATTATTCAAACAAAATTTGAGCTACTCTCTTGAGTTGATAGGCCGCCAAGCCCATGTTCTCCACCGGACCAGTTCCCATGATGTCCACTTTAGAGCCATGGAACTCAGAAGGTTTCATACGAGTGAAGTCACAAACTCAGCTAACCATTGTACCCACATTTGGGTTCACATGAGCAATAAATTCCCTATTTCCTTGAGTGGCTAAGGCTTTGGAAAGCACTTGAAATGCTTTCCTAAACTCCACATGATGGACTTTCTCATTCAAAGGATCATTGGAAACTTGGGGAGCGTTTTGCTCCTCATTGACATTCTATCTAACTGGAGCTCTTCTGAAAGGCATTGTTTTGTAATTGCTAAGAGAAAGAGTTAAAAGTAAAAACCTTAGACATCAACTTCATCGCACGACATAGGAATGACGAAAGAAGTAAAGTTTTCTAAAATTCCTTATAAGCACCTATTCATAGATGTGGTGTGCTTCACACGCATGAAAAATACTCTACTTGACAAAGCCTATTAGAATCCTGATGAAACCATAAACCTTGTGCTCTAATACCATATTTGTCATGACTCAAGCTAGGCCCTAGGCATGACACAATGATTAGAATCTTTAGAGACCTCAACCAAGCCTCTTAGCTTATCTCAATTGAGAATACATAAGGTATATAAGAATATAACAAGACATATCATAATGCAAAAGTGTAAGTCTCAAAGGATAGAATCTCGATAGAAAGAAAATCAAACATAACCTCTACGTAGACTTCAAATGCATAATCATGAAAATCTAAATATGCCTCTACTACTATTAGATGGGGATTAGGATAAGTTTCTAGATCACCAAAACTATAAAGAAACGAACATAGTTTGTGCATGAATAAAATTGATAATGGGTTTGCCCTCATAATATGAGCACTCACCAAAATAGCTAAGTAGATAAATCGCTAGTGTCAAACCCTACTTATGATACAATGTAGGAAAAAGTATGCATTAGTACATGGAATGTACTAAGTATGTGAGAATATGCATGAACCATGATAATCAGACATAGACAATATGAACATGGGATGGATGACCAATATCTTGAAAATATGAATAAAACTTGAGAGAACTTGAACACATTTCATAAGGTTAATGCATCATAAAACATCATTAAAACTTGTAGATATAGCATATAGATATGTAGGATATTAACCTTAACTGACATTTAAGACCATGTGAGCTACAGTATGGAATTAAATATAACTTCTGCACCGAGAAGAGAGAGGCTACTTTCTAAGGTAGATTCCATATAACATGAACATGATCTATGTGTGGATCCACTATCTAAGGCATATAGGCACCTATGGTAGCATATAGTTTTGGAACTAAGAGTTGCTACTAGGGTTATCTCATGGATCCCCATTATAAAGTTCACTTGGTGCTAAGTCAATCTCAACAGAAAACATGACAACATAATCATTAGGAAAGAGAAATCAAAAACCCGACACCATGAAAATACATCATAATAATAGATTCTTGAAAATAATGATCATAACTAGAACTTATGGATACTTACCTTTCTAAGAATTCAACTCATGATAACTTGCATATTGTGAGAAAAACTTTCATAATTCATTGTTTTATACTTGAAAACATACTTGAATCATAATACATAACTTTAATAAATCATTCATGAAAATTCACAAAATCAATTATCATAAATCCATAGTTCATACTTCAAATTCATAGAATAATGTACGAGTCCTTGTAAAACTATAAGACCCATGAAATCAAAAAGTTGAAAATGATGTTTAAAAGGGCGAACCATGGAAATTACTCCTTTTGGGGCACTAGGTGGACTTCACAAGATGTAAAAAGGATGACAAGCTATGACGAGGCAACGTGGTCCAGCCCTAGAGAACTTGGAAATTAGTTAAAGGTCAACAAAAGGGTTTATAGCTTAGGGTGGACCTAACTGAATGTAATCCATTTCGTGAAATCAATGTCCAAGACTCTTGAGTAAGGTGTGGACCACGATGGGGACTACAACCCATGGTGGGCACCATAAGCCATAGTGGCCTCTATGGGAGTCAACCTTCTATCCCAATCTAAGCACTCCTTCCCATGTCCCTCACCATGACCTATGATGAACATCACAGGTTGTGGTGGCCCTTTCGTATAGGTGCCTATTTCAGTTAAGTTTATGGGTATTTTAGTATTTTTCCTATTAAGTCATTAATGAATGTGGATAAATTTTAGGGGTTTATTCTATCCTATTAACCACAATAAGTCCTCCTAACTCTCACATTCTCACCCTAACACCAAAATCCTTTCTCTAAATCTTTCTCTCAAGCGTCTTTTTCTTCCTCAAGAAAATTCCAGGAGAAATAAAGGTCAAGACTACAATTAATTGTAATTTAAGTCTTATAAGGTTTAAGATATGTGGGAATTCATCCATGGATCCTTTCATCGATGGATTCCCAAGGTTTTCTCAAATTCTCTTTTATGAATTCTTCTTCTAAAGCCCTAGTTTACATGGAATTGCTTTGGGTCTCCTTAATTATATTTTATCTTATAATTATTGATTAGACTATGACACAAAACCATTAAGGATTTTAATGAATGTTTTGTGAATGATTAGCAAGTCTTAATGGATAACTCATGAAAAGTTTTGATTTATGATGAACTAAGATGTTCCAATGATGTTTCACGCAAATTGTAAAGGTTGTTATGGGTCTTCCTCACAATCATGATAAAGATGGTGAATGATATGCTTTTATGATTATTTTATAATGTTGGATTAGTATCTATTATAGCCTATAATATTGATGTTAATGACTATGATTTATGACTTTTGTTGGGATAATAACTAAGCACCTAGAGGACATTAAGGTGGAGTTTAGTCCGGTAGACAAAATAGCTACCCAAGGGAATTCTAGTACCAATATTTAGTCCCAAAAAACATTGCCCACATAGGTTAAATGTGCCAATATGGCATGGCTAGTGGATCTACAAATCGCACAATGTTAAAGAAAGATCTCATTACGGAGTCTACCTTAGAAAGTAGCCTCCTGCTTCTTGATGTGGGAGTGCATTAGATTCCATGTTATAGGCCACATGATCTTAAATATTGGTTGAAGTTCCTATCCCACACAAAAGGTATATATAAAGGTATAAGTTCTCATGATGATGTTTTGATTCATTGACCACACGATTATGATGTTTAAATATTTCAAGGTTTTACTCATGTTTTAAGAATAATGGTCATGTATCCCATGCCCATATTGATGATGTCATGTTTTCATTGTTCATGCATATTTCTCACATAATTAGTGCATTAACTGTAGTAACACATATTATTTGCTTACATTATATCATAATGTAGGGTCGGACAATTATCGCGTACCCCCCACTCATGGCTAAAGTTGAGCTTTACATCTTTTTAGTTGGTGAGTGCTCATGCTTCGAGGACAAGAATTTTATCTTTTCATTGTTCTTATTACTTTTATATTTTATCATGGGTGAGCGAGAAGCTTGTCCAAATCCCCCATATAGACTAATAGAGGCATTTTATATGCTTATGGAGTCTATGTTCGTAAGACCCCGAAAATTGAAAAGTCGAAACAAAGGAAAAAGCTTGGAAAATGGACCTGGTCAAAATCTAAGACTTCAACCTATGAGTCATAGGAGGGACTCATCAAGTTGATATTAAGGGTTGGAAATTTGGTTAAGTTAAGAGTTGAACCTACGAGTTAGATGACAACTAATTGAGTAATGATGATGCAAGAATACAAGCCTCGGGACATTTTTACGATTCAATAAGATGAATCGTAGAACTTTGGACAAGTCATAAAGGGACTCGTAGAAGGAAATTTAGAGAATCAGAATCTCAGGGTTTTTCAGGCACTGCAAGACAAGTCATTTTCATGACCTGTCAACCTATCTATGACTTGTAAGGTGTGGTTAGTAGGGTTGTTCGGCCAAATTAATGAGGGAAAGTATGGTCTTTTCCCTATACTTTATTAATGTATGTGGATGATTTTAAGACTATATTCCTATTATTAACTATCCTAATTACTCCTAAAACCCTTCATTCTCTCATTAACTCTCAAACATTCTTAACTCTTCTCTCCCAAGGTTCCTTTAAAAGACCTTCTTCATCAAGGTTTTGGTTACGGTTTCTTCAAGGTCAAGTCTCCTTCTCTCAATTTCAGAGTAATATTCACCAAGGTATTTCAGAATTAATCTATGGGTCCTTTCACATATGGAGTCCCAATGTTCTCCCCAAATTTTCTTTATGAAATCTTATTAAAAAATCCCTTATTTCATCATTTATGCATTGGGTCTTCCTATTCATGGTATATTATATGATTATTGATTAAATTATACATCTAATTGAGATTAATTTCATGAATTATGCATGGGTTGATATAAGTAGTATGACCATGCATGTTTTCAATCCAAGTTCATGGTTTTCAATCAAATTGTTTATCTATTGTAGTTTCTACCCTAATTTCAAGTATAAGCTGTGATTACGGATTTCAATTATGATCAAGTTATGAATTTAATGCATGATGTGAAAGATGTGACTTAGGATCCTTAATTGGTGACCTAGGGACCAATGACATGTCTTATGCAAGTATGATTTGTGACGTTGAAGGCTTTTACTCACATTACAACTATGATATAAAAATGAGCAACTCTATGAGTTTTCAACTCTTTTGTGGCACAGAAAGTCGCTACAGAAGCCCTGAAAGTCGCCACTAATATCTTTAGTGGCGACCTTAACACTGTGGCAAGTACTTCCATAACTAAATGTTTCTTGTGACGACTCTTATAAGTCGCCACTAAAATAGCTTTTTTGTAGCAACTTAAGTCGCTGCTAAATGTAAACAAGTATGCCACAAAAAAAACTTCTACAAAGTATATGTTAGGTAAGTCGCCACTGAAGTAGGCCTTTAGTGGCAGTTATAGTTGCCACAAAAAGTATTATAATACCAGTGGCAACTTTCATCGCCACTAAATAAAGGACTGTAGTAGCAATTATTGTCGCCACAAATGTATAATTCTTTCAGTAGCAATTGTAATCGCTACTAAATCTTGAGGTTTGGTGGCAACTTGTTTGTCGCCACAAAAATTACTTCTTTTATAGTGACAAAATTTCATCATCACTAAAACCTTTTTATTCAACTACAATAACCAATTTTAATAATTTCCTCTAAAATTAATATATCCTCATATAATTCTATCAATTACCTATTCATATATCAATATAATCCATTGTAATACAAGAAACACCAAAATAATTCCAAAACTGAATATCATAAGTACTTTCATTACTAAGAAATCAATAAAATATATATTTCACAATAGTTCATTGTTCAATGTCATTAATGCATACACATATGAAAAAGAATATCAAGTGCCTTCAAGCTCCTCCTTTGTCGACGCCATTTGAGATTATGTAAGAACCTTGCCCCTATTAGGAAAAATACAAGATCGCATTTATTATTCTTATAACCTTAATGTTAAAAGAAAAAGGGACGGTTATAAAAAAATGTTAATAGAAAACATGGTGATCAAAATAATATTGCACTAAAAGATTGTAAAACACATCTAAGGAAACAAAGAGACAATATATGTCCAAGTATATTTATACAAAATAGTTTGATCCAAATGCACTAAACTCAGAAATTCAAATTACGCCCAAGTAAATTAAATAACAGTTTATCAATTTAGTTCTGCACAAAGTTTATAATACAGAATATAACCATAAAAAAATGAAAAAATTCAACGACACAAATATATAGAGTGAAAAATCTCACCTCGCTTGAAACTGAGGAGCCAAAATTTTCCATCAAAATGGAAAAAGTAAAAAAAAAATATGAAACAAAAGAAGGACAGGGGCTCATATTTTCTGGGAATTTATTCTAAAATTGAACGATAAACTTAATTCAAAATAATTAACAACTCTATTAGACATAAAGACGAGGCTTTCTCTTGAGGCCAATAACCACATAGAACTAGTACTCTACCAAAATGTGGGGGCCTTTCCAACATATGTGGTGTATATCTTAGCTTAGAAAAACAAAATTCTCCCTTCGCATTTTCAGAGAGAGAAGTTGGACAACCACCTCTTTGTTTCAATCAATGGAGAAATAACTTCATGTATTTCACCCTGTTTGCAGAAATAACATCTTAAGTAGTAGTAATTGTGCCCTTAGTTATAGAACTGATCTTAATTATAAAAAAACACAATAATTAAGGTTATTATTCGATAAGATATTTATAACCCCGAGAATTGATTATTGGCCACTTGTATTGTAGTTAAAACAAAAAAGTCGATAAAGATACAAATAGATTACCTGTTGAATTCTCGACATGTAGCAGCCACTTGTATTGTATGTGTAAAACAAAAAATTAGTTGAGCAGCAAGAAAATTCAATTATCCACACATTCATTTATAGACCTAGGAAAATGGAGGTTGCTGACCTTCTCCGAGACAGCGAATCAGTAAATTGTCGTCGAGTCTTTACCTATGAAAAGCTTATTCAACTGAGTAACCTAAAAACTGAAACTTAGATCCTCAATGAAGTTGTTTAAAATTATGAAAACCAAAATAAGGGGGAAATCTTCCGAGTGATTTTGTGAGGAGATGATTATACCAATTAAATTATTAACTAAGGAAGTTGTTTAAGAAGGAAATAAAGAACCTTTAACATAAAGTTCACCGAAATGATAAACTTCAGCTTGTTATTTTAATGTTGTTGCCATAACGCATCTTTGTTATGAACTTTTTGTGTCATAGATGTACAACGAATTCAACGTAGCCACACCAAAAAGAAGGCAGCATCTCTCAACAGAAACAGTTTGCAAACTGAGAACTAGACAGAAAATTCCCTAGGTTCTCAAAAATTGTAATGATAAAGTGTTTGATAGGGTAATACTAACTGGATTGAAAGAACCAAAAAGATGCATACCACAACTCAAAAGAACTCTAGCAGTAGCTAAACAAAAGAGAAGCTGCATCCACATTGTATTTAAAAAGCTAAACTTTGTAAAGAACCAAAGACTATATCTTATCACAAATGGATCTAAATAAGCAAGCTATCAAGATTTTTAAGGTACAATCTCTGTTTATCTTATGAAGATTTTCAAGAAAATAATGTATTTCGTCTAAGGTGATGGGGAAATAATGAAGACTATTATACTACAGTGACCTTTCATATCATCAAACGGGTAGTTTCCCTATAATATAAGAGTACTATTGGTTAAATTTAAGAATCAACCGTGTAGTTTTCCAATGCCACTGAAATCATAAGATAAAATAAATACAACACTAAGAGTTAAAGTATTTAGACTAAAATTGTGTATTATATAAAATTGGTATATCAAACTTTCTAAATTGCTTTTGCCAAACCACCAACTCATTCATGTCCTAAGCTTGGTCAAACATTTTTGTACAAGTGAGTTGTCAAAAACTTTTTTATCACAATTTCACCTTTCACTGCCCTCAACACTTACTCAAAACCAAAAATTTTCCAAATTTTTAAACTCTCCTGCTTTTTTACATGTTCATTTTTTATTCTTTTCTAGTACTCTTGTCTCATTTCCGATCATAGACCTCAAATCTTACTAACAAAAACATACGCAGTGAAATCCCACGAGTGAGGTCTGGAAAGGGTAGAATGTACCACTAACTCATGGAGGTAGTGAGGCACCTCAAATCTATCAACCAATTTTTTAAATGGTATATCTTCCATAAATCTCACCCTATTTGTATTGCTAATAAAGGTCTCTAAACACAAAAGTCTATTTCCAAATGGTTGGACTTGGTGATAAAAGAATTGCTAACGTAAGGTCATTCTTATGCTTTTGGTTTAAGAAAATTAGGCTCATTTACCATATAGAGCCATCAATAAATTTTACCTTCCATATTATTCTCTGTTTGATTCAAGAACTTCAAATACAGAGACTAATAATCAAAATCACATGTTCAACCAACAAAAATCAAGCTTTGAACTAGTCTCGATTCATTTATGGTGCGAATTGAGTTCTTTTCAATTAAACTTTCACCAGAGTTAAGAATTTTCTTAATCTTCAATTATTTCTTTTTGGAAAAGAAAAAAAAAAGACACAATGATGGAACTTACCTTACTACGAAAAAGACGAACGAGCAGCGGCAGCCAATTGCATCAAGCACGACGCTCCAACGCAAAATTTTGCCCTTTCAGTCGCTCTCGCTTCTCAACTCTATCTTCAATCTCTCTCGCTTGTCACTCTATCTGGGACTGGCAGCAGAACCTTTAATTGAAAACCCTAGAACCCAATAAATAAATAAATCACTGAATATTAAAACAGTGGTTCATATATTATAGGGAAAATGAATAAATATATACATCCACTTTGTGATTTCCAATAAAAGAGTGGTTCATGTATACTCGTCCTTTTATTAAAAAAATCATAAAATTGATTTTTTTAATTTCAAAATTATTACGTGATTTTAAAAAATTAACCTACCCATTTTGTTTACTCATTCAAACCCGATTGAAATAAAAAATAAATCAATTCCTCTTCTATTGAGTCATAAAATATGTTTGGGTCGTGTCCGAATAAAAAAGGAGTTAATGTTTTTTTAGCTGGATCGGGTTTGTGTAGGTTTGAAGGGTAAAAAATGGATGAGGTAATTTTTTAAAACCCCTTGACATTTTTGAAATTAAAAAAAAAAATCAGTTTTAGGATTTTTTTTATTAACGAAAAAAAAGTAAATGTGTTGACGAGGGTATATGTGCACCATTTTTCTAACGAAAGCTATATCCTTTCTAAATCACAAAATTGAGCGCTATATTTGCACTTTTTCCCTATATTAGGTATATCCAAAACATATTTTTTTAAAAATAATTTATTATTTTTATAAGCAAAATACGCAAATTGAAAAGTTGAAATTTTTGATTTGGTCAACTTTATGATTTTTGGGTTTTTATTCTATATCACTAATTATTTTAAATCCTAAATTATTATCATCATAAATAATTTTTTTATTTTCAGTTAAAGTAATAAAATATATTCCTAAACAATATTTTTTTAGCACGCAAAGTGTTTCATTTAATAGATACTTATAATAATTTGTACTATGTATAATAAATTATTTTATGCATTTATTTAAAGTTATATTTATTTAAATAACTCTTTAATATAATTATTAAAACTTTTCAATATATTGGTATGATATTTATATGTGTTTACATATGACATTAATATTAATAAAACTTGAATTTACAAAGTAGAATATTTAGTGGCGACATGAAATGAGTGGCGATTATGTCGCCACAAATAACTTTTAGTAGGGACGACTCCTAGGTTGCCACTATATCAAGTTTTATTAAAACTTTTAGTACATATTTTTGGCGACACAGACATAGTCGCCACTGAATATATCATTTTTAGTAGCAATTTTAAGGCTCGCCCCTAAATCTAGCACTTTTTGTGGCAACCTTTATAAGTCGCTACAAAAGCACTAACTTTTATGGCAACTCTACATGTCGCCGCTAAAAGTCGTCACAATAAATTATATTTCTTGTAGGGCCTTGCTAGTGGATCCACATATATCACACGTTCATGATCCACCTAGCAGGGTAGAGTCTACCTTGGCAACTATATTCTCCTTTCTTCCATTGTATGGGGAGACATCGGGATTCCATATTAAGTCATAAATGAATATTGAGAATTTTTTTATTTTATTTGGGATGGGGGTTATTCTATCCTATTAACTACCCTAAGCCCTCCTAACTCTCTCATTCTAACCCTAAGAACAAACTCCCAAAATCTTCTCCTTAAAGCTCTCTCTCAAAGGTCTTCTTCTTCCTCAAGAAAATTCCAAGAGAAATCAAGGTCAAGACTATAATTTATTGCAATTTAGGTCTTCAAAGGTTTAAGGTATGTCGAAATTTATCTATGGATCCTTTCGTCCATGGAGTCCCAAGGTTTTCTCAATTTTCTTTTATGAATTCTTCTTCTAATGCCCTAGTTTTCATGGAATTGCATTGGGTCTTCTTAATTATGATTTATCTTATGGTTATTGATTATACTATGCATAAATTCCATTACATTGTATGATTCCAGTATTAATTTCAATGACCCATGCAATATGCTAATTTCATGTATTTTTCAAGGATTTATGATCAAGAATTATGAAGGATTTTAATGAACATTTTATGAATGATTATCAAGGCATATGAATTACTCATGAAAAGTAATGAATGATGAGGAGCTATGATGATCCAGTGATGCTTATAGCAAAGTATTAAGGTTCTGATGGGTTTTCCTCACACATTCATAATAAAGATGATGAATGATCTACTCTTATGATTATTTTATAATATTGGATTGGTATCTATTATATCCTTTCCTGATAATGTTAATGACTATGATTTATGACTTCCGTTGGGATAATGACTAGGCACTAGAGGACTTTAATGTGGGATTTGGTCCGATAGCCAAAGTAGAAACCTTAGGAAATTCTAATAGCAACCTTTAGTCCCTAACTACGTTATACGCATAGGTTTAAAGAGTCAATATGGCATAGTTAGTGAATTCACAAATAGCTCAATATTAAAGAAAGGTCCCATCATGGAGTCTACCTTGGCAAGTAGACTCCCCCTTCTCGATGTGGGAGTACATTGGATTCCATATTATAGTTCGCATGTTCTTAAATGTCTGTTAAAGTTCCTATCCCACACAAAAGCTATATGTAAAAGTAAAAGTTCTCATGATGATATTTTGATGCATTGACATGATTATGATGTTTAATTTTTTTTTGAGATTTTATTCATGTTTTAGAGATATTGGCCATGCATACCAATGCTCATATTGATGATGTCCTCTTTTAATTATTCATGCATACTTTCACATCCTTAGTGCATTCCATGTACTAACACATACTTTTTGCCTATATTGTGTCCTAATGTAGAGTCAAACGATCATCGTGCACCTCCCCCTCTATAAGACCTCAAAAATTTGGAAGCCCTTAAATAGGGAACAAAGGATGAAATCCTAGACAAATGCAGAAAACTGGCACCAGGTGATGATTATAGAAGGCCAACATGGGCCGTGGTCCGCATCACGCCTCCTGGTGAGCGACTGTGGTAGAGGTTATGAAAACCAATCTTACAGGGCCCTCCATGGTGACCCCTCCCCTAAGTCCCTCAGAAAAATTTCTAATGCAATGACCCCGAGTGACCACCATGGGCCATGGATCTCTTCACAGACCACGGTGTCGTGGTGGCCACTCCTACAGGTACTGTACCATAGCCACGGTTCACGGACCGTGATGCCCTCTACTGACCGTGAAAATCTCCACGGAGGAAGTTCAGAAACTTTTCGGTGAACCCCAAGATTTCCTCCTCCAAGTCATTTACCATGGGACACCATCATAGCCCATGGTGATGATCACGAGCTGTTAAGGGTCCTCCGTAAAGCCCAGTCTAGCCAGTTTTAAAAGGGGTATTTTGGTCTTTTCATTTGTTTTAACATTAAAGTAAGGTCATTTTGGGCACTGAATCTAACCTATCTAAATGACTCTTAGCCTTTCCACACTCATTTATTCTTATTCACATTCAAAGACTCAAAACCCTAACCTATCAAACCTCTCTCAAGGTCTACTTCTTGACCAAGAAAGCTAGTATTTTGTTCTAAGATCTTCAAGACTCCATTTTCAAGCTTGCATTGGGATTCATTCCCCAAGATATGTGGGTCTCATTCATGGGTTCTTTAACCCATAGAGCTCCAATTGTTTTCTAAACTTAATAATTTAACTTCAAATGGTGAAATCTTATGGGCTTTTATATCATGATTTTAAATACATAGATTATTGTCTATTTGAAGTTTCTTTACGTATATTGGCTTATATTGACTCTTAATTTCATGAAATGGTTGATTTATCAAATTTCCTTATATGAAGGCATGAAATGAAGTTTTAAGGTGTATTGGTGGATTGCTTTAAAAATATTTTAATTGAGCAATTACCCTACTCTCATGCAAGCTATCATGGATTTAAATGATTTGAAAGTTGATTGAATAGAACCCACCTAGTTTTATTATGTTACAATGAATTTGAATTGAAAGCTTTGACTCCAAAATGAAAGTTTATGATCAATGGGAGTCTTCTGAAATGAAAGAATGATGAAATGATGGATTCTACTTGTGAATGGTCAATTCTCACTTGTGTGAATCAAATGAAATGTTTTAATGAGCTATTCTACCGGATGATGGATGATGTTTTGATGATCTACACCTTTGTAAATGATTATGTTCTTATGTTATATGAACTATTCCGTGGGATTGACTTAGCACCGAATGGGGCATTATGGTGGGATTTGGTAACAAAATCCTAGTAAAAATCCTTTGTATCATTAGTTATGTGACAACTTATGAGCCATTGTAGGCTTAGGCTAGTGGATCCAAAAAAGCCTTTAAAGTTAAAGTTAAAAAAATGATTGAAGTTGATGGAGCTCTACCTGACAAGTAGTCTTCCTGTGCCAAACTAGGAGGTCATGTTAGATTTCATGAAATGATTGATTTATCAAAGTTCCTTATATGAAGGCATGAGATGGAGTTTTATGGTGTATTGGTGGGTTGCTTTAAAGATGTTTTAATTGAGCGATTACCCTACTCTCATGCAAGCTATCATGGATTTAAATGATTTGAAAGTTGATTGAATAGAACCCACCTAGTTTCATTTTGTTACAATGAATTTGAATTGAAAACTTTGACTCCAAAATGAAAGTTTATGATCAATGGGAGTCTTATGAAATGAAAGAATGATGAAATTATGGATTCTACTTGTGAAAGGCCAATTCTCACTTGTGTGAATCAAATAAAATATTTTAATGAGTTATTCTACTGGATGATGTTTTGATGATCTACACATATGTGAATGATTAGGTTCTTATGTTATATGAACTATTCTGTGGGATTAACTTATCACCAAATGGGGCATTGTGGTGGAATTTGGTAAGGAAATCCTAGTAGCAACCCTTTGTCTCATTAATTATGTGCCAACATATAAAACCTTGTAGGCTTAGGCTAGTGGATCCAGAAAAGCCTTAAAGTTAAATTTAAAAAAATAAATGAAATTGATAGAGCTCTACCTGATAAGCAGTCTTCCTGTGCCAAACTAGGAGGTCATGTTAGATTTCATGAAATGATTGCTTTATCAAAGTTCCTTATATGAAGGCATAAAATGGAGTTTTACGGTGTATTGGTGGGTTGCTTTAAAGATGTTTTAATTGAGAGATTACCCTACTCTCATGCAAGCTATCATGGATTTGAATAATTTGAAAGTTGATTAAATAGAACCCACCTAGTTTCATTTTGTTACAATGAATTTGAATTGAAAACTTTGACTCCAAAATGAAAGTTTATGATCAATGGGAGTCTTATGAAATGAAAGAATGATGAAATGATGGATTCTACTTGTGAAAGGCCAATTCTCGCTTGTGTGAATCAAATAAAATATTTTAATGAGCTATTCTACTAGATGATGTTTTGATGACCTACACATATGTAAATGATTAGGTTCTTATGTTATATGAATTATTCTGTGGGATTAACTTAGCACCAAATGGAGCATTGTGGTGGGATTTGGTAAGGAAATCCTAGTAGCAACCCTTTGTCTCATTAATTATGTGCCAACATATAAGTCCTTGTAGGCTTAGGCTAGTGGATCCAGAAAAGCCCTTAAACTTAAATTTTAAAAAATAAATGAAATTGATAGAGCTCTACCTGATAAGCAGTCTTCCCGTACCAAATTAGGAGGTCATGTTAGATTCCATGTAATAGCTCGCACGGCCTTAAATGTTGGTTATGGTTATATTTCCATAAATGAATGTTCCAAATGTTATTTACATTATTGATTATGTATGCATTACACTATGTTTCATGCTACATTAATGGTCAAATATTTCTTTATTGTACATTCATATCTACAAACTTAGTACATTCAAAGTACTAACGTATACTATTTTCCCTACATGATATCACCATGTAGGGACCGACGTTGCTCCGCATTAACCTCCTCATGGATAGTTTAATCATTTAAGGATCCTACCTTGGTGAGTTCCCATGTTTTAGGAATAATATTCCTTCTCTTTTCATGTTCATGTTATGTAAAGACCTTTGGATTCCTTTTTGGTACTTGTTCTATTTACTAAGAGGGTGAGCTAGAGACATGTCTTAGCCCCCACCAAGTCTATATATAGAGGTATGTTTTGACATAGACGTATGATGTTTTGAAGTCATTGGAGACTCTTATTCTAAGATGTTCTCCCTTAGTTCCATTCCTCTTTTTATTTCTGCTTATTGTTAACATATGTCATTGCCTATGAAAAGCTAAATTAATGCTAAGAGGATTGGGTGAAGTACCTCTGGGTGTCTCATTCGCCGTGTTGCATTTAAGCCTTGGCTTGGGCCATGAAAAACCTGGAATGGTTATAGGAGTCCAACATACCACGTCGAATAGGGTCTTATTCATGGTTGCAAAGCAAGCCACAACTATGAATAGAAGACAATGGGATATTTAGGAAAGTTTTCACTTTTTTTAAATTCATGTTGTGCCCTAAAGTGTGCTAAGACTTCCTCTAACTAATGCATCATTTTGTGTCTCTTAGATATGCCTCCAAGAAGAGTATCTCCACATAGAGAATGAGTTGAAGATGAGTCCAAGCTCTACCAATTCTCGAAGCTCCATACCAGGAGGAAGGAAACATGCAAAATTTTGCAACATCATCACTTTGTTGGCTCAAGCTGTAGCCAACCAAACTAACCAAGGCATTATTCCTCCTCCCCCTCAACTGCCTAGTCTGACTTCTAGGATTTGAGACTTCAAGAGACTGAATCCGCCTAACTTTTGTTGTTCTAAAGTAGATGCGGACCTTATAGAGTTCATTGAGGAGGTCTATCAAATTGTGGCTATTATGGGTATGCCTCAAAATGAGAGGGCTAAGCTAGTGGCATATCAACTTAAGGGTGTGGCAATGGTTTCGTATGAGCAATGGGTTGTTGAGAGGGGTGAAGAAAAGAAGCCCATTGAATGGGAAGAGTTGAAGGGTACCTTCCTAGATCGCTTCTTTCCTTTGGCGTTAAGGGAGAAAAACATTCAAGAGTTTATCAATCTTTACCTAGGGAGCATGAGCATGAGGGTATATGCCCTCAAATTTTAAAAAATATCTAAGTATGCTTCTTTGATGGTCTCTGACCTAAGGGCAAGGATGAGCAAGTTCATTTTCAGCATATCTAGTTTGGTATCCAAAGAGTGCAAGAGAATCATGTTGGTCAAAGAGATGGACATCTCCTGGAGAATGACATATGCAAAACAAATTGAGGAGTAGAAGTTGAGGGAGAGGTTAAAAGGGTTCAAGAAGGCTAGAGTTGATGGTGGGGAATCCAATCATCAAAGGTCCCATTATGGTGGTAGTGAAAAGGGCCAAGTTGGTCAACAATTTGTGGTACAAGGTTCCACCAATGCTTCTTCTCTAACGCTCAAGCTTTCCTTATTTGCAAGAAGTGCAAAACAACTCACAAAGGGGAATGGTTAGATGGCTTCAATGCATGCTTCAAGTATAGTAAGATCGACCACCATGCTAGAGATTTTAGAGGTGGTGGTGGTAGGCCTCAAGTCCAAATTACTCATGGACAACAAGCTCATGGAGGTGGCCAATGAACAAACCGTTTTTATGCCTTGCATGGAGACAAGAGGTTGAAGAATCTCCCAATGTGGTTACCTATATGTTAAAGGTCTTTGCTTTTGATGTGTATTCATTATTAGATCCAAGTGCCAATTTGTCGTTTGGTATTCTATTCTTTGCTAATAGGTTTGTTATTTCACCTGAAATGCTATTAGAGCCTTATTTGGTGTCTACCCCATTAGTGAGTTAGTTGTTTTTAGAAAGGTCTATAAGAGTTGTCCCGTATCTATCTTGCATAAAGTTATTTCTTGTGATCTCATTGAAATTAACATGGTATATTTTGATGTTATTATTGAGATGGATTGGTTGCATGCATCTTATGCCTCTAGAGATTGCAGAACTCGTAAAGTCAAGTTTTAATTCCCAAATGAGTCTATTCTTGAATGGAAGAGTCATGATTCGGTAGTGAGGGGTTGGTTCATTTCTTGCCTTAAGGCTTTTAAGTTGATTTCTAAGGGTTACATCTACCATATTGTGAGGGTTATGGATTTCAACTCTGAAAGTCCTTTCATTGAGTTGGTCCCCATGTTCAATGTGTTTCTCGATTTCTTTCCCGATGACCTTCCAGTGTCCCTCCCTATAGGGAACTTGATTTTGGTATTGATCTTCTCCCTGATACCCAACTTATATTTATTCCTCCCTACTGAATGGCCCTGATAAAATTGAAGGATCTAAAGTAACAAATAAAAGACTTGTTGGAGAAAGGATTCATTAGGACTAGTATTTCACCATAGGGTGCTCTCGTGTTGTTTGTAAGAAAAAAGAATGGGTCACTTCAGATGTGCATAGATTACCGTCAATTGAATAAGGTGACCATTAAAAGCCAGTACCTAATCCCTAGGATAGATGATGTTTTGATCAATTACAAGGAGAAAGCCATTTCTCTATGATTGTTCTTCGGTCCGGCTAAGATTAACTAAGGTTAAGGGAATGTGATATTCCTAAGACGGACTTTCTAACAAGGTATGGTCACTTCGAGTTTGTAGTAATGTCATTTGGGTAGACAAATGCGCCGGCGATGCTCATGGACTTACTGAATAGGGTGTTCAAACCCTACCTTGATACTTTTATGGTGGTCTTCATTAAAGATATTTTGATTTACTCTCGGTGTGAGGAACAACATAAGAATCATTTGAGGGTTATGCTGCAAACCTTGAGAGATAGATGATTATTTGCCAAATTTAATAAGTGTGAGTTTTTGTCAAAAGAGGTGGCGTTTCTTTGTCACATATTATCCAGTGATGGAATCAAGGTTGATCCTAAGAAAATGGAGGTGATCAAGAATTGGACTAGACCATAAGCCTTTCCACACTCATTTATTCTCACTCATTTATTCTCACTCACATTTTAAGACTCAAACCCTAACCTCTCAAACCTCTCTCAAGGTTTTTTTCTTTACCAAGAAAGCTGGGGTTTCATTCCAAGATCTTCAAGCCTCTATTTCAAGCTTCCATTGAGATTTATTCCCCAAGGTATGTTTGGACTTATTCCCCAAGGTATGTGGGTCTCAATCATTGGTTTTTCCACCCATAGAGCCCCAAATATTTTTTAAACTTAACAATTTAACTTCAAATGGTGAAATCTTATGGGTCTTTATATCATGATTCTAAATGCATAGATTATTATCTATTTGAAGATTATTCACCTATATTGCCTTATATTGACTCTTAATTTCATTAAATGGTTGATTTATCAAAGGTCCTTATATGAAGGCATGAAGAGGAGTTTTAAAGTGTATTGATGGGTTGCTTTAAAGATGTTTTAATTGAGGAATTACCTTGCTCTAATGCATTCTATCATGGATTTGAATGATTTGAAAGTACATTGAATATAACCCACCTAGTTTCATTGTGTTAGAATGAAGTTTAATTGAAAGCTTTGACTCCAAAATAAAAATTTTTGAAAGCAAATGTCAATGATCAAAGGGAGTCTTGTGAAATAAAAGAACGGTGAATTAGTGGATCCACATATAGCATATGCACATGACCTACCTAGTGGGGTAGAGTCTACCTTGGTATGTAGATTCTACTTTCTTACATTTTATGGGGAGCTATCAAAATTTCATGTTATAGCTCGCATAGTTTTATTATCAGTTATGGTTCTATCCCACATATGTATGGTCTCTTATGGTTTTTCACGAATTCAAATATTCTCTTTTTATGCTTTGATAATTATGGTTTCCTCATTACTTTATTTATCCTTTATGTACGTTAATTGATCACTGAATCTTATGATTTATATTTCATGTCATGTCCTCATACTTAGTACATTCAAGTATACTAACGCATACTATTTCCTACATTATCTCATAATGTAGGGGTTGAGGATTACATTTCCATATGTGGCTAGTAGAGCTTTTATCCGGCATAGATTTTGGTGAGTCCTCATCAATCGAGGGAGATTCATGAGTTGTTTCCTTATTAAGAATTTGTTTAAATTCTTATTGAGGATGATCTAGGGACATTTCATAGCCCCCTCCCTTCTTGATTAGTAGAGGCATTTGTTGAACATATGTTTTAGAGTCTATGTTGTCAATTCCTAACCTTTTATGATTTATGTTTAACTATTCTTATATTACTTCCGCACTTACTTAACCTAATGTATTCATATATTATGTTAAGAGTATTGGTTGGATTCCTTCGAGGTTTCAATTATTATGTTATGACTAGACCCTAGGTCAGGTTGTAAAAAACTTGGAATCAAAGCACAAGGTTTAAGATGTCCTAGGGAGTTCAATATTTCGTGTCAAGTAAAGTCTTATTCATGGTATTGAAGCATGCCACATCCATGAATTGAAGGCTATAATGATTTTAAGGAAATTCTGACTTCTTTCATGGTCTAAGTCATACTATCGAGTTTACTCCAAGACTTTCTTTCTGTAATAATTGTCCTTTGTGATTTTAAGAAATGTCTCCAAGAAGAGTACTGATGCGAAGAGGGGTCAATGCTAATGAGGACCAAGATCCTCTGATCCCTAAAGACAATGGTCCCCTACCCGACCAAATGACAAATATGGAGCTCCAGACCACTATAACTATGCTAGCCCAAGTTATGACCAAGAAAGGGTTGCGGCTCCTCTTAATGCTCCTACTCAGGCTTTGAGAGTGAGGGATTTACAAGTATGAACCCTCTGGAGTTCCATGGTTTGAAATTTGATGAGGATCTCCAAGAGTTTATCGATGAGGTATACAAGATAGTGAGTATTATGGGGGTGACTTTGGAAGAGAAAGCAGAGTTAGCGGCTTACCAATTTAAGAGTGTTGCTTAGGTTTGGTATACTCAATGAAAGATAAAGAGGGTGGATAAAGGCACTATTAAATGAGAAGCTTTCAAACTTGCTTTCCTTGATCATTTTTTTCCTCCTGAGGTAAGGCAAGCCAAGGTATTGGAGTTCATCAATCTTCCACAAGGAACTTGGATATGAGGGACTATGCCCTCAAGTTCACCAAGCTTTATAAGTATGCTCTTTTATTGGTTGTTGATCTACGTGCCTGAATGAGTCAATTTATATCAGAGGTATCTAACTTGGTTGCAAAAGAATGTCATACTTCCATGCTTGTCAAGGAAATGGACATATCTAGGCTTATTACTTTTGCCAAAAAATTGAGGGGGAGAAACTCAAAGAGATGAGAATGATAAATTCTAAGAGAGCTTAGTATGAAGGTGAGTTCTCAAATTCTAGGTCCGTTTGTAGTAGTGGGCGTTCTCAACAAGGAAAAGGGTTTGGGAAAGAAGTTTGTTAATGATAGCTATCACTATTCAGTCGTAATTGCTACTTCCCAAAAATAAACTTGCATAAAGTAAAAATGGGGGTTTTGTTTTTAGTTTAGAAAAAGTAACAATGCAAAGACAAGTAAATAAGATTAAAGTTGTAAAAATATGAAGTCTATACTAGGATTGTGTTCCCGATGACTTGTAAGTTAATACGCTAATCATATTCTCTATATCGTTCAATGTATTGCATGCAAAATCTAGCGAGTTAGGTAACATCTAATTGCCTTCCCGTTCCTTCATAGACATATCTCATTCATCTTCTCTCAGTCTCAGAATGATACTATACTAACCCTCACTCTGGATCTTAGAGTACTATCTCATCCCGGTCTCCAGTAATTTAGATGAAGTTTATCCCTTCTTTCGAAGCTAGACTCTCTAATTTTTTTTTTTGTGAAGTCTTTTCCTAATCACTACCTCCCTTCAAGTAGAGAAACGAATACGGGAAATTTCTTAATGCGTGCACTCACTAAGAATACTTTTGAATGAAGATATCATAATACATGCAAAAACAAATCATGAATAAAAATCCTACTTTTGCCTATTGTAGTTAAGTCGTCATAGTTCCCACAACCCTAGTTGTGGGACTAGCTATGCATAATTATAAGTAAAGAAATAAGAACTTGTGTATAATTCATTAAACAATACTTACAAAGTGATAGGAAATAAACTCAAAAATAAAACAAGTTAAACTAGCAAGAAAAACTTGATACGAGTCTCCAAAGATAGCCAAGAACACAAGTCTTCACGTGGCTCCTTTAGCTTCTGCCCAGAGTATGTTGTCAAGAAAAAATAAATCAAAAATATAGTTTAGGTCATCTATAATAGCCTTCAAATAATAGGAGAAATATTGGAGGAAGAATGCATTAAACCTAGAACAAAATAAGGTATTTGTAGAAGTCTAAAACTAGTCCTAAACCAATTAGGAAAAAGAAACTTGATAGACTTCGGATTGCTCTGGACGGGAACCACCACGGTCAGTGTTGGAAAACACAGCTCATGGTTTCCTTCCTTGGTGATTTACTTAGCCTTTTATGGCAAGCAATCCCACCCCGGCACCCATTACCACTAGTGGTGAGGACTACGGCTCGTGGAGAGGCCCTTGGTGGTTGCCTTAGCCATGTTGCTCTTTGCTATGGCTATTGTGATTTCCTTGTCCTTTCCACTTCTTGAATTTGCATTTTTATGGAAGGAAACACCACCATGCTACCCACCATGGGCAATGGTGAGGTCCACAACCCATGGTGAGGCTTTATTTGTGTGATCCTTTGCCAATTTCTTGGCAACTTACTAAAGAGCCTTCTTCACAGATTGGAGGTTCTTTTCACGGACAGTACTGCCTACCACATACTGTCTACCACCGACTGTGGTGATTGTCTTGGTGGGAGTACTTGGTCAAAACATGTTGATTTAATCTTCCAACACCCATTCCAAGGTCCTTCAAGTTCTAGTGCAGTTTGTTCTTTGAGTTTTCCTTTCAATTTGTCGTGAAACCTTGCCAAACTCAAGTCACTTTATCACTTCTTGTATATTTTGTTTTCCTTGTGAATTTACCTCAACACCACGCTACCAACATCCTTCAAGATCAATCAACTTTCCAAAATACGACCTTTACATTCTAAAGGTCGTATTTTGGAAAGTTGATTGATCTTGAAGGATGTTGGTAGCGTGGTGTTGAGGTAAATTCACAAGGAAAACAAAATATACAAGAAGTGATAAAGTGACTTGAGTTTGGCAAGGTTTCACGACAAATTGAAAGGAAAACTCAAAGAACGAACTACACTGGAACTTGAAGGACCTTGGAATGGGTGTTGGGAGATTAAATCAACATGTTTTGACCAATTACTCCCACCAAGACAATCACCACGGTCGGTGGTAGACAGTATGTGGTAGGCAGTACTGTCCGTGAAAAGCACCTCCAATCTGTGAAGAAGGCTCTTTAGTAAGTTGCCAAGAAATTGGCTAAGGATCACACAAATAAAGCCTCACCACGGGTTGTGGACCTCACCACTGCCCATGGTGGGTAGCATGGTGGTGTGTCCTTCCATAAAAATTCAAATTCAAGAAGTGGAAAGGACAAGGAAATCACAATAGCCATAGCAAGGAGCAACATAGCCAAGGAAACCACCAAGGGCCTCTCCACGAGCCGTAGTCCTCATCACTAGTGGTAGTGGGTACCGGGGTGGGATTGCCTTCCATAAAAGGCTAAGTAAATCACCAAGAAAGGAAACCATGAGCCGTGTTTTCCAACACTGACCGTGGTGGTTCCCATCCAGAGCAATCCGAAGTCTATCAAGTTTCTTTTTCCTAATTGGTTTAGGACTAGTTTTAGACTTCTACAAATACCTTATTATTTTCTAGGTTTAATGCATTCTTCCTCCAATATTTCTCCTACTATTTGAAGGCTATTATAGACGACCTAAACTATATTTTTGATTTATTTTTTCTTGACAACATACTCTAGGCAGTAGCTAAAGGAGCCACGTGAAGACTTGTGTTCTTGGCTATCTTTGGAGACTCGTATCAAGTTTTTCTTGCTAGTTTAACTTGTTTTATTTTTGAGTTTATTTACTATCACTTTGTAAGTATTGCTTAATGAATTATACACAAGTTCTTATTTCTTTACTTATAATTATGCATAGCTAGTCCCACAACTAGGGTTGTGGGAACTATGACGACTTAACTACAATAGGCAAAAGTAGGATTTTTATTCATGATTTGTTTTTGCATGTATTATGATATCTTCATTCAAAAGTATTCTTAGTGAGTGCACGCATTAAGAAATTTCCCATATTCATTTCTCTTCTTGAAGGGAGGTAGTGATTAGGAAAAGACTTCACAATATAAATTCGGAGAGTCTGGCTTCGAAAGAAGGGATAAAGTTTGTCTAAGTTACTTGAGACTGGGAGGAGATAGTACTATGAGATCCAGGGTGAGGATTAGTATAGTATAAATTCTGAGATCAAGAGAAGATGAATGAGATACATCTAAGAAGGACCGGGAGGTGAATTAGATATTACCTAACTCACTAGATTTTGCATGTAATACATTAAATGATATCATGAATACGATTAGCGTATTAACTTACAAGTCATGGGGAACACAATCCTAGTCTAACCTTCATATTTTTACAACTTTAATCTTATTTACTTGTCTTTGCATTGTTACTTTTTCTAAACTAAAACCAAAACCTCCACTTTTACTTTATGCAAGTTTATTTTTGGAAAGTAGCAATTACGACTAAATAGTGATAGCTAGCAGAACTTGTTTCAACCTATTCCCTGTGGTTCGATCCTAAGTCTTAATTGGGTAAAATTTACTGTTAATGATCATCTATATCTCTTTCAAGTTTTGTAATTAAGTGTTATAAATGAATAGGGTGTTGAATCAATATTAGTATATATTTTTTATCATCTTTATTCATTATATTTTGATCTATTCTCTAAGTGAGGAAGAGAATGCCGATCATTTGAAAATTATGTTGCAAATCCTCAAGGACCGTTATTTCTATGCAAAGTTTAACAAATGTAATTTTTGGTTAAGGTCAGTTTTGTTCCTTAATCATATTGTTTCCAGACAAGGAATTATGGTGGATCGAAAGAAGACCGAGGCAGTTAAAAATTGGCCTAGACTATGGAATCCTTCTGACATTCAAAGTTTCTTGGGTTTAGCGGTTATAATGGAGGGTTTGTGGAATTTTTATTTTCCAATGTATAGATATTGACATCTTTGTCTAAAAAGTAGGTGAACTTCCAAGGTCCAAGGCATGTAAGAAAAGCTTTCAAGAGTTAAAGGTTAGGCTTACCTCTGCCCCGGTGTTGACTTTACTTGAAGGTTCCGATATGTTCTTTGTGTCTTGCTTGTGTTCTAATGCAAAATTCTAAAGTGATAGCTTATGCTCCAAGGAAACTCAAGGTTCATGAGAAGAATTACTGGACTCATGACTTGGAATTACGGCGATGGATTTGCTTGAAGTTTTGGTGACACTATCTTTATGTGTCCATATGGACAGTTTTACCGACCATAAGTATTTACAATATGTGTTCACTCAAAAGGAATTGAATCTTCAACAAAGGAGATGACTTGAATTGTTGAAGGATTATGATATGAAGGTGCTATACCATTAGGGTAAGACAAATATGGTTGCTGACGCTCTTAGTAGAATGTTCATGAATAGTGTTGCTTATATTGAGGATGAAAAGAGAGAGCTGGTTTAGGATGTGCATAGGCTAGCCGGTTTGGGTGTTAGAGTGGTTGATTCCAAAGATGGTGGTGTCATTGTGCAAAATGGTTCTGAATCATCACTTATGATGGATGTAAAGGCAAAGCAAGATAGTGATTCCACTTTGGTTAAATTGAAGAAAGTAGTTGTCGAAAAAGTTATTGGGGCTTTCTCCCAAGGGGGAGATGGTGTTTTGAGATATCAAGGTCAATTGTGTGTGCCAAATGTTGATGGCTAGAAAGATATGATATTTTCCAAAGCTCATAGTTTATGGTATTTCATTCATCCTTGTTCCATAAAAATGTGTAGAGATTCGAGAGAAGTATATTGGTTGAATGGCATGAAGAGGGACATTGCAGAATTTGTAGCTAAGTGTCCTAATTATCAATAAGTAAAAGTTGAATATCAAAAGCCAGGAGGTTTTGCTCAAGATATTGAGATTCCTATTTGGAAGTGGGAAGCCTTGAATATGAACTTCATTCCAGATTTGCCTCGTACTTGTAGGCAACAAGATTCCATTTGGGTGTTTGTTGACCAAATAACTAAGTCAGCTCATTTTCTCCTGATTAAGAACTCATATTTAGCCGTGGACTATGCAAGATTGTATATATGAGAGTTTGTTAAGCTTCATGGTGTTCCATTATCTATCATTTCGGATCGAGGTACTCAGTGTACAACTCATTTTTGGAGATCTTTCTGAAAGGTTTGTGGTACCGAAGTGAAGCTAGTATAACTTTTCACCCTCAAACAGATAATCAAATTGAGCGCACCCTTCAGACATTAGAGGATATATTGAGAGCATGCGTAATCAATTTTAAAGGAAATTGGGATGATTATTTGCCATTAATAGAATTTACTTATAATAACAGTTATCACTCTAGCATTGATATGGATCTATTTGAAGCTTTGTATGGTAGGCAGTGTAGATCCATTATCATTTGGTTTGAGGTAGGGGAAGTCACTTTGATAGGACACGAGTTAATATTTGAGCTATGGAGAAGGTTAGAATCATTAGAGAAAGATTAAAAGTGACCAAAAGCTCACAAAATTCCTACTCAGATGTGAGTAGAAGAGAGCTTAAATTTGAAGTTAATTATTAAGTTTACTTGAAAATTTCACCCATGAAGGGTGTGATGCATTTTGTTAAGAAAGACAAGCTAAGTCCCTTATTATGTTGGCCCATATCAGATTTTGAGGTAAATTGGTTAGGTTGATTATCAATTGGATTAGACTTCATATTTGGTATCGGTACATCCTATCGTTCCATGCTTCATTGTGCCATTGGATAACATTGAGTTCAAAGAGATTCTTTAGTATGAAGAGGTTCAAATTGAGATCTTGGACCGAGATGTTAGAAAATTGAGAAACAAAGAAATATCTTCCATTAAAGTGTTATAGAAGAATCAAGAGGTTGAGTATGCTAGATGGGATGCCAAAGAGGAAATGATGTCCTAATATCCTCATCTCTTTCTTTTCATGACTAGTTGAGGTATTTGGTTCCTTCCATGATCCAACTAGCCCAATTCATGTATTTCAATTGTTCTCATGGTTTCATATGCATTAATGTTCACGAAATGAGTTTTAAAGTCATGTTTTTTCTTAAGACTAAAGATTTCATATTTTTATGCATTATCGAGATGTTTTGCATTCAGGATGGGCTGTTATGTTCCTTTTCTATTCTATTCATACAAACTTGAGTCCCATTTGAGGACAAATATTCCTAATAAAAGATATTATAAGACCACGAAAATTGAATAGTCAAAAAATGAGGATCAAACCATGAAAATTCTGAAACTTAAAGTTTTTAGCACTAGGTGATGACCATGAAAGATCATCATGAGCTGTGGTACGCACCACGCCTTGTGGTGACCAACCATGGTGGTAACCCTAAAACTCGGACCTGCAGGAAGAGACCACAAGAATGGACCATAAATCATGGTGAGCACCACGAGATGTGATGCCCTATGTGGTGATAATTCCCTCCGACCTCAAAAAAAGATCCCAAGGCAAGGACCACGCCTCACCACCACAGGCCATGTAGCCCTTCACAGACCATGGTGGTTTCTATGGTGGTCACTACTATAGACCACCTTGTAGGTCATGTACCACGACTAAGGTCCACCGACCAAAATTCACTCCACAGAACGTGAAAGGTTCTGTAGGGGATGTTCTGAAATGCTTCTCTGCAACTCCCAAGATTCAAGTTTAAGTCAATCATCATGGAGAGTTCCATGGATAGTGATGAACATCACGAATCGTGATGGGTCCTCCATGGTGAGTCCTAGTTCCAATTAAATAAAAGGTATTTTAGTCATTTCCCATTCTTTTATTAATGTATGTGGATGATTTTGAGACTAGGTTCAATACGAAATTGTCGTAAATACTCTTAAACCTATTCTTTTCCTCATTATTTCCCAAATAACTTTAAGACATCTCTCTCAAGGTTCATTCAAGGGTTCATCTTCTTCATCAGGTTTTTTAGGGTTTCTTCCAGAACAAGTCTCCTTTTTCAATTCCACAATTAAATTTAATCAAGGTATGTAGGGATTGATCCATGGGTCCCTTTCACCCATGGTATCCCAAGGTTTTCAATAAAAATCTCATGAATTTCAATTAGGTTTATGACTCTAATTTTGATGAGTTGCATTGGGTTATTTCATTTATATTTATAATCATTATAGATGATCATTATAAGTATGTTTCTACATGAATTACATTATTTTAAGTGCAATGCCCATGCATGAAGCTATTTTCAATAATGATATTATGAACTATGTTTATGAATTCAACGATTTCAAAGAATTATCAGGTTTTCCTTCAAATATGTATATGAGTTTTACTCTAAATTCAAGTCTAAATTATGATCATGAATTACAAATATGTTCAATATATGAATTTCATGCAAGTGATGAAGAAATGTGAGTTAGGTCCCAATGTGATGACCTAGGAACCTAATGACATGAATTATTCAAGTATGATATTGTAATTTTGAAAGCCTTATACGCACATTGCAAGCATGACATGAAAATGATCTACTCTATGAATTATAATTTTATGAACAAGTTATGATATATTCTGAGTATGATTACTATACTATGTTTTTCGTAGAATTTGACTTAACATGGAATGGACTTTGAGGTGGGGGCCTCTATCAAAAACATTAGTAGCAGCCTAAAGTCTCTTAAAATACGTCCCACCATAGGTTGCCTTCATGGTCTAGCCATTGGATCTACATATAACGTATGTACGTGACCCTCCTAGAAGGGTAGAGTCTACCTTAGAATAGAGATTCCCATTTCTTTCGTTGTATGGGTAAACATCAAGATTCTATGTTATATCTCGCATGGTCTTATTGTCGGTTATGGTTCTATCCCACCTATGTATGTCCTGTTAAAGCTTTTCAGGAATTCAAATATACTCTTTAATGCTTTGATCATTACAGTTTTCTCATGACTTTAGTTATCCCTTTATTATGTACGTTAATTGATCATTGCATCTTATGATTTATATTGCATGTCATGGCCTTATACTCTGTACATTCAAATGTACTAACACATATTATTTCCTACATTGCCTCATTATGTAGGGGTTAAGGATCATATTCCCACACGTGGCTAGTAGAGCTTTTATTCGGTGAAGCTTTTGGTGAGTCCTTATATATCGAGGGCAATTTATGAGTTGTTTCGTTATTAAGACTTTGTTTAAATTCTTATTGAGGGTGATCTAGGGCCATGTCTTAGTCCTCACCCTTCTTATTTAGTAGAGACATTTGTTGGACATATGTTTTTGAGTTTATGTTGTCAATTCCTGTATGCTTTACGATTCGTGTTTTGACTCTTGTGTTATTTCTGCACTTACTTTACCTTATGTATGCCTATGATATGTCAAGAGCCTTTGTTGTAGCCCTTTGAGGTTTCGATTGTTGTGTTATGACTAGGCCCTAGGTTAGGTTATGATAGTTTGAATCATACCCCATAGGCTAGAAGATTCTATTTGGGTGGTCATTGACCGAATGGCTAATTCAACTCATTTTCTTTCTGTTAAGACCTCATATTCAGCTAAGGACTATGCTAGATTGTATATCTGATATTTGGTTAATTTTAGTGGTGTGCCAATATCTATAATTTACATGTTAGTTATTGAGATCTTTCCAAAAGGGTCTTGGTAATCAAGTAAAGCTTAGTAATACTTTTCACTCTTAGACCGATGTCAAAGCCGAGCATACTATTAAGACCTTAGTGGCATGTTGATAGCATCATCATTGATTTCAAGGGTAACTAGGATGATCATTTGCCATTAATAGAGTTTGCCTATAATAATAGTTACCATTCCAACATTCAAATGGCTCCATTTAAGGCCTTATATGGTAGGAAGTGTTGGTATCCTATTGGTTGGTTTGAAGTTTTTGAAGTTTCCTTGATAAGACCCAAGTTAGTACATGAGGCTATGGATAAGGATAGATTGATTTGAGAAAGGTTGAAGACTTCCTAGGGTCTACAAAAGTCCTATTCAAATATGAGAAGAAAGGAACTTAAATTTGAGGGTAATGATTGGGTCAACTTGAAAATTTCAGCCATAAAGGGTGTGATGCGTTCTGGCAAGAAATGGAAGCTTAGTCCCTACTATGTGGGTCCATATTAGATTTTGAGGTGGATTAACAAGGTGGCATATAAGTTAGATTTGTCATTTGAGTTGGCATCCATGCATCCAGTGTTCCATGTCCCTTTGTGTCACAACCCAAGCTAGGCCTTAGGCATGACACGACGATAGGAGTTACAAAGGACTCCAACAAAGACTCTTAGCAAATCATGCATAGGCATTCATAAGGTATTTAGATCAATAAAGCTAAAGCATAGACACAGAAGCATATTCTTAATATAGACAATAAGTCTCAAAATTTGTAATGAAAGACAATATAGACTCTAAACATACAACATACCTCTATTAACTCGATGGGGGCATATAACAAACTCCTAGCTCACACAATATAAACATCAAAAGAATTTCATAAAATCATAAGAAAGTATAAGTGTCATGTCATTAAAATATGAGGAATCACTGCAAGAACAAGTTTAATAATCTATAGCCACGAATGAGAGGATGAGAATGATCGCCAGACCCTACATTATGATACAATATAGGCAAAAAATTATATGTTAGTACATGGAATGCACTAAGTATGTGAGAAGTATGCATGAACAAAAAGCATCTGAGATAATCAATATATATCATAGGATGCAAGACCAATATCTTAAAACATGAGTAAAACCATGAAATCATTAAAACATTATAATCATTGGTCGTAGGAATTGGGTTCAAGCTTTCCCCAACCCTAAAATTTCTCCATCTATTCCTTTTAGTCGAATGTATCAAAATATCTTCATCATGAGAACTTTATAACTTTTACATGAACTGGTGGGGGATAGGACTTTTAACCGATATATAAGACCGTATGAGTTATTACATAAAATCGGATGAACACCACATCAAATAGGAAAGACTACTTTTCCAGAGTAAACATATTGAGGGTACTTTCTCTTTAACTTTACTCTATGTGGATCCACTACCTTCACCATATTGGCATCTTTAAACCTATGAGGGCAACGTCATTAAGGACTAAAGTTTGCTACAAGGATTTCCTTGGGTAGCTACAACGGCTACCAAACCGTACCCCACCTTAAAGTCCTCTTGATGGTAAGTCTTTATCCTAATGGAACTTTCATGATTAGGAAAGATAAAAATAAATATCAATCTGTTTTAATAAAGATAAGATAAGAGTATCTTATCTATCATTATCATCATAAAATTATACAAATATCTCATTAACTAACTTGATTCATAAAGAATCCATGAATTGGCAAGAATTCTCCTTATCACCTCTTTTAATATGATTGTCCAAGAATTGCGCTTATTGCACCATAAATTCTTTGCTTTTAGCATCATAGTAACATCATTCAGAACTTCCTTTCTTAAAGCATATTTTAACATAAGTCATAAAACTTTCATTGAAATAGCTTTAAAATCATGATCATAGCTCATAAATCATAGTTGAAACTAGCATATAGCATAGGTCCTTAAAATTCATCTCGAAATCATGCAATGTAATGTGAATTTTGCATAATTAAGCTAGTAGCCTTGAAATATATCATAAATATGAAGACCTAATGCAAATCATGAAATTGGGGCATTTAGAAGAAAAAATCATAAGATAATTGACAAGAAATCTTTGGGATTCCATGGGTGAAAAGGCTCAAGGATGAATTCCTACATACCTTGAGCTTTAAAGGCCCTAAATTTCAGAGAATTGAAGCTTGAATTTGAAGAAATCCTTAGAATTTACTTGAAAAAGAAGGAGACTTGGTGAGCACACTTTTTAGAGAGAAGATGATTTAGAGCGTTAGGGTGAAAATCAGAGGTTTAAAAGAGATTAGGATAGTTAATAGGTTATAATAAACTAACAAAAACTGTTCACATTCACTAATGAAAATATAAGAAAAGTCCAAACCACCACTACTTAATACTAAACTACACCAGCATGAGGGACCCACCACGGTCCGTGAACCTCACCACTGCCCGTGGTGGTGATAGTGGTCTTTGACTGAGATTTTGGGAAAACATGGGTTTCGCAAGAGCTCCTCCATGGAGATCACTACGGTCTGTGGTGGGAAATATTGGGTCATGAACCTTCCACATGGTACGGACTCCTCAGGACTATTGAGGGGGATCAAACCACGGGATCCCACCACCACTCATGGTGTCTCCCACGCTCTATGAACCCTCTCATGGTCATTCACCTCTGAGTGATATGGTGGTCACTACTATAGACCACCTTGCAGGTCATGTACCACGACCAAGGTCCACCAACCAAAATGCACTCCACGGAACGTGAAGGGTTCTGTAGGGGATGTTCTGAAATGCTTCTCTGCAACTCGCAAGATTCAAGTTTAAGTCAATCATCACGGAGAGTACCATGGATAGTGATGAACATCATGAATCGTGACGGGTCCTCCATAGTGAGTCCTAGTTCCAATTAAATGAAAGGTATTTTAGTCATTTCCTATTATTTTATTAATGTATGTGGATGATTTTGAGACTAGGTTCAATATGAAATTGTCGTGAATACTCTTAAACCTATTCTTTTCCCTCATTATTTCCCAAATAACTTTAAGACTTCTCTCTCAAGGTTCATTCAAGGGTTCATCTTCTTCATCAAGTTTTTTTAGGGTTTCTTCAAGAATAAGTCTCCTTTTTTAATTCCAAAATTAAATTTAATCAAGGTATATAGGGATTGATCCATGGGTCCCTTTCACCAATGGTATCTCAAGGTTTTCATTCAAAATCTCATGAATTTCAATTGGGTTTGTCACTCTAATTTTGATGAGTTGCATTGGGTTGTTTCATTTATATTTATAATCATTATAGATGATCATTATAAGTATGTTTCTACATGAATTACATTATTTTAAGTTCAATGCTCATGCATGAAGCTATTTTCAATGATGATATTATGAACTATGTTTATGAATTCAACTATTTCAAAGAATTATCAAGGTTTTCATTCAAATATGTATATGAGTTTTACTCTAAATTCAAGTATAAATTATGATCATGAATTACAAATATGTTCAATATATGAATTTCATGCAAGTAATGAAGAAATGTGACTTAGGGCCTAATGTGGTGACCTAGGAACCTAATGACATGAATTATTCAAGTATGATATTGTAATTTTGAAAGCCTTATACACACATTGCAAGTATGACATGAAAATGATCTACTCTATGAATTATGATTTTATGAACAAGTTATGATATATTCTGAGTATGATTACTATACTATGTATTTCATAGAATTTGATTTAACACCGAGTGGACTTTGAGGTGGGGGTCCCTACCAAAAACATTAGTAGTAGCCTGAAGTCTCTTAAAATACATTCCACCATAGGTTTCCTTCATGTTCTAGCTATTGGATCTACATATAACGTATGTAAATGACCCTCCTAGCAGGGTAGAGTCTACCTTGGAATGGAGATTCTCATTTCTTTCGTTGTATGGGAACACATCAAGATTCTATGTTATATCTCGCATAGTCTTATTGTCGGTTATGGTTCTATACCACCTATGTATGTCCTCTTAAAGCTTTTCAGGAATTCAAATATACTCTTTAATGCTTTGATCATTACAGTTTTCTCATGACTTTAGTTATCCTCTTTATTATGTACGTTAATTGATCATTGCATCTTATGATTTATATTGCATGTCATGCCCTCATACTCAATACATTCAAATGTACTAACATATATTATTTCCTACATTGTCTCATAATGTAGGGGTTAAGGATCATATTCCCACACATGACTAGTAGAGCTTTTATTCGATAAAGCTTTTGGTGAGTCCTCATATATCGAGGGTAATTTATGAGTTGTTTCCTTATTAAGACTTTGTTTAATTTATTATTGAGGGTGATCTAGGGCAATGTCTTAGTCCTCACCCTTCTTATTTAGTAGAGGCATTTGTTGGACATATGTTTTAGAGTTTATTTTGTCAATTCCTGTATGCTTTGTGATTCGTGTTTTGACTCTTATGTTATTTCCGCACTAACTTTACCTTATATATGCCTATGATATGTCAAGAGCCTTTATTGTAGCCCTTTGAGGTTTCGATTGTTGTATTATGACTAGGCCCTAGGTCAGGTTATGATAGTTTGAATCATACCCCATAGGCTACAAGATTCTATTTGGGTGGTCGTTGACCGAATGGCTAATTCAACTTATTTTCTTTCCGTTAAGACATCCTATTCATCTAAGGACTATGCTAGATTGTATATCTGAGATTTGGTTAATCTTAGTGGTGTTCCAATATCTATAATTTACATGTTAGTTATTGAGATCTTTCCAAAAGGGTCTTGATAATCAAGTAAAGCTTAGTATAACTTTTCACCCTTAGATCGACGTCAAAGCCGAGCATATTATTAAGACCTTAGTAGCATGTTGATAGCATCATCATTGATTTCAAGGGTAACTAGGATGATTATTTTCCATTGATAGAGTTTGCCTATAATAATAGTTACCATTCCAACATTCAAATGGCTCCATTTGAGGCCTTATATGGTAGGAAGTGTAGGTCTCCTATTGGTTGGTTTGAAGTTTTTGAAGTTTCCTTGATAATACCCAAGTTAGTACATGAGGCTATGGAGAAGGATAGATTGATTTGAGGAAGGTTGAAGACTTCCTAGGGTCGACAAAAGTCCTATTCAAATGTGAGAAGAAAGGAACTTAAATTTGAGGTTAATGATTGGGTCTACTTGAAAATTTCAGCCATAAAAGGTGTGATGCGTTCTGGCAAGATATGGAAGCTTAGTCCCTACTATGTGGGTCCATATTAGATTTTGAGGTGGATTGACAAGGTGGCATATAAGTTAGATTTGTCATTTGAGTTGGAATCCGTGTATCCAGTGTTCCATGTCCCTTTGTGTCACGACCCAAGCTAGGCCTGTCACGACCCAACCCCGTAGGCCGTGACAGGTGCCTGACTTGGACACCCCTATCTACCCTGGCCAATTATATATAGACTTTCCCCTGGTTATACTCAAAATACATCAACAGATAAGAAAACTCATAAGCCGACAAGGCTATTGTAACACATGGGGTCATCCCGTGACACATATGTATGCAGGCGGACAAGGCCGCCACAACACAGGAAATGCCCTAAATCATAAGTCATATCAGCACAGCCATACATACACGTATATACATCCCATATACTACTCAGGCATAGCTCATATACAGCCCATACACAACTTATATACAGCTCATATACAGCTTAGATACAGTCCATATACAACGTATATACAACTTATATACACATACACTCTACACACATACAACCCACATCTGTATCCACAGACCTCTAAGAGTCAAAAGAACAGTAACATAAGGTGGGACAGGGCCCCCACCGTACCCGTGAACAAAACTTATATACATGCATCAAGTGTTAGTACCCAAAATTAGGCTCCAGCACAATAGAGTGTTCTTGGACCGTTGAGTGGGATTCCTATGCTGGCGGATCCCCAACTTGTGTACCTGCACCTGCGGGCATGAAATGCAGCCCCCCAAAGATGAGGGGTCAGTACGACATACGTACTAAGTATGTAAAGTGTAATGTAACCAAACTAGAAGTACATCCAAAATAGAGGAGCAGGAGAACAATTTATCAAATCGGAAACATGTACCTGTACTCTGTGAATTATAAAAAACATCCATGCTCAAATTTTCAATATAGCCATCCCCGTCAGGGGTCCGGTGAATCATATATATAGTATTAGTATTAGGCCCCGTACCATCGCCACCTTATTATAATACATCATCATCATATATATACATACGTACCCGACCCTCAAGTGAAGGGCTCGATGGATAATATAGTGAATTGCACGAATCTGATAACCGGCCCGGGACTTGGAGAAGAAGTGTTACAATATACACGAGTAGAGTAGTGAGAAATAAAACCTAGTTAAATCATTATCTGAGACTCAACTCTATAAGAGGACTAGGTTATTGTCTAAGAATTCGAGTAACAGTATAGTTATACTAGCTTCCCTCTAAATGCCATTAGGGGCTACATTAATTACATCTCTAGGTTCCTAGACATATACCAAAGTAAGACTATTCACTTAAGAATTCCAGAGTATTTGTCTTCGAATAGTGTTATGACTAGGAGTCTGTATATTCATTAAGTCCTCAGTGTATAAAAGATTCAAGGGAATTAGCTTAACTATCACACAAGCTTTAACATTCAGAACTGAATAAGGAGCATTCAAGAATGGAATTACTTTAGATGTTATGTCACTGTTTACTTAGCTTTACGACATGCCAAAATAAAAGAACGGATAGGCTTCACATACCTCTTATGGACTTCCCTTAGTCGTGTTTACGTCGTCGTCCTCGAAACCTATTTAACATGGAAATAAGGCGAGTATTAACACCCTTAGATTTTTCAGCAACTTAGGCTACCCACTAGTATTCATAGCATTCATCCCCTCGCTTGCCTTCTCGACTAGTTCCTTAACTAGTTAAGACGTTAACGAAAATCGGACAGCACCTCCCCTATAATGTGCCCTATCCGAATTCCCAACCATGTACTTAACACCCGAAGCCAACCAAACCAGAAGCTCATATATATATAACATGGCAATATTACGTAATATAAACTCCAAACGACTCGCCCGAAGTTACGATACCAAAACAGGGTTTCTAGTTTCTATTTTGTGAAACATTTACCCGTATGAAGCGGGGGGTCGTGTGGCTGTAACCAGCAGTTCCCCCGCCTTATTTAGAGAACTTTTAGACCCTTCAACACACCACATCACAACCAGCAGCAGCCCCCACGCGCACAACACCTTATTTTGACAACAATTTAACTATAGAGATTCCAAATTCGTTTATTCCGAACGCCGAACTTTTCAAACCTTTTCCCCAACTTCAAGCAGACCCTAAGGTGTGTAATAAACCCTAATTTAACATCATAAACTTCAAATTAGAGGGGAAAAAATTACCTTTCCCAAAATTGGCTAGAACTTGCCGAAATCGCGCCTCGGAATTTTTTTTAGCGTGCTGAATCGTCGTGGCAGCTTGCTGTCCATTTTTTGGCTGCACCGAACTCTAATTTTATTCTACTAATACTTAAATATCATCGTGGTATACGCTATATAATTAATTTACGGAACGAAAATGGGACTTATCTATTTTTTTCTCCCAAAGTCGTCGCAATTTTCTCCTTAGCTCTAGGGTTTGTTCACGTTGCTTTTGCTGGAAATTGTGAATGAAAGCTGAAGTTTAGGATACATATACATACATATATGTGGCTGTAGGGTGTGACATGTGTCATCCCCAAGAGGTGACATGTGTCCAGCCCCTATTGGGCCACCGTATCTACATGTTGAAGGAGGGGCTACCACGTGGCAGTGGGGCCCACCTCTCCAAATAGGTGGGTCACCTACTTGAACCCAACAAGGTGGGTCACCTGCTTGCTTAGGTGATTCCATGTGTCACCCTCCCATTGGCTGCCCCACGTAATTTTTTTTCCTCCTCGTGGGTTCGTAATCTTGTCTCACTTTAAGAGCCTATAAAACCCTTGCTACGTAAGCTTGGTATGTAATCAAGTAACTTACGTATATAAGACTTCTAAATTAGTAGTTTACGTAGATAAGACGAGTCCTACAACTCGTTACTTGGCCTCCAACTCCTTTCGACTTCTCTTGACCCTATTTCCAATCTTCCCTACCATGGGGTGTCACATTCTCCCTTCTTAGAGTTCTTCAATAGGGTCATAACTTAAGTGTCTCACATACTAGATTCTAAGTAACTTAAGGAACCTTCCGAGTTCAAAGATATGGGGTGTAACAAGGCCCTAGGCATGACACGACAATAGGAGTTCCGAAAGACTCCAACAAAGACTCTTAGCAAATCATACATAGGCATTCATAAGGTATTTAGATCAATAAAGCTAAAGCATAGACACAGAAGCATATTCTTAATATAAACAATAAGTCTCAAAATTTGGAATGAAAGACAATATAGACTCTAAACATACAACATACCTCTATTAACTCGATGGGGGCATATAACAAACTCCTAGCTCACACAATATAAACATCGAAAGAATTTCGTAAACTCATAAGAAAGTATAAGTGTCATGTCATTAAAATATGAGGAATCACTGCAAGAACAAGTTTAATAATCTATAGCCACGAATGAAAGGATGAGAATGATCGCCAGACCCTACATTATGATACAATATAGGCAAAAAATTATATGTTAGTACATGGAATGCACTAAGTATGTGAGAAGTATGCATGAACAACAAGCATCTGAGATAATCAATACGTATCATAGGATGCAAGACCAATATCTTAAAACAGGAGTAAAACCATGAAATCGTTAAAACATTATAATCATTGGTCGTAGGAATTGGGTTCAAGCTTTCCCCAACCCTAAAATTTCTCTATCTATTCCTTCTAGTCGAATGTATCAAAATATCTTCATCATGAGAACTTTATAACTTTTACATGAACTGGTGGGGGATAGGAATTTTAACCGATATATAAGACCGTATGAGTTATTACATAAAATCGGATGAACACCACATCAAATAGGGAAGACTACTTTTCTAGAGTAAACATATTGAGGGTACTTTCTCTTTAACTTTACTCTATGTGGATCCACTACCTTCACCATATTGGCATCTTTAAACCTACGAGGGCAACGTCATTAAGGACTAAAGGTTGATACAAGGATTTCCTTGGGTAGCTACAACGGCTACCAAACCGTACCCCACCTTAAAGTCCTCTTGATGGTAAGTCTTTATCCTAATGGAACTTTCATGATTAGGAAAGATAAAAATAGATAGCAATCTGTCTTAATAAAGATAAGATAAGAGTATCTTATCTATAATTATCATCGTAAAATTATACGAATATCTCATTAACTAACTTGATTCATAAAGAATCTATGAATTGGAAAGAATTCTCCTTATCACCTCTTTTAACATGATTGTCCAAGAATT
Source organism: Solanum dulcamara (assembly GCF_947179165.1). Lineage (NCBI taxonomy): Eukaryota > Viridiplantae > Streptophyta > Magnoliopsida > Solanales > Solanaceae > Solanum > Solanum dulcamara. Next base: position 26,158,843 of record NC_077238.1, on the reverse strand, counting down.
GTGCTTATTGCACCATAACTTCTTTGCCTTTAGCATCATGGTAAAATCATTCAGAACTTTCTTTCTTAAAGCATATTTTAACATAAGTCATAAAACTTTCATTGAAATAGCTTTAAAATCATGATCATAGCTCATAAATCATAGTTGAAACTAGCATATAGCATAGGTCCTTAAAATTCATCTCAAAATCATGCAATGTAATGTGAATTTTGCATAATTAAGCTAGTAGCCTTGAAATATATCATAAATATGAAGACCTAATGCAAATCATGAAATTGGGGCATTTAGAAGAAAAAATCATAAGATAATTGACAAGAAATCTTTGGGATTCCATGGGTGAAAAGGCCCAAGGATGAATTTCTACATACCTTGAGCTTTAGAGGCCCTAAATTTTAGAGAATTGAAGCTTGACTTTGAATAAATCGTTAGAATTTACTTGAAGAAGAAGGAGACTTGGCGAGCACACTTTTTAGAGAGAAGATGATTTAGAGCGTTAGGGTGAAAATGAGAGGTTTAAGAGATCTTAGGATAGTTAATAGGTTATAATAAACTAACAAAAACTGTCCACATTCATTAATGAAAATATAAGAAAAGTCCAAACCACCACAACTTAATACTAAACTGCACCAGCATGAGGGAACCACCACAGTCTGTGAACCTCACCACTACCCATGATGGTGATAGTGGTCTTTGACTGAGATTTTGGGAAAACATAGGTTTCGCAAGTGCTCCTCCATGGAGATCACTATGGTTCGTGGAGGGAAATATTGGGTCATGAACCTTCCACATGGTACGGACTCCTCAGGACTGTTGAGGGGGATCAAACCACGGGATCCCACCACCACTCATAGTGCCTCCCACGGTCTATGAATCCTCTCATGGTCATTCACCTCTGAGTGACCATTGCTAGGGTTGAACCATGTGAGCCTTCCATGGCCATAGACCTCTTCACAGACCGTGAAGAGCATCGTGAATCCCACATGGTGCCAAAAATTATGATTTTTCATGGAAATTTCTTCTGAACCTTATTTCCCTGACTTGCCAACTTTCGGAGTCTTATAATATCTCCTCCGTAGGAAAATGTGTCCTTGAATGGGACCCTAGCTATCATGGATTGAAAGGGAAATAAATATAGCAGCCAAATATGAATGAAAAACATCTTGAAGGTGCATAAAACATTTAATACTCAACCTCAAGTTAAAATATGACTTAAAACTCATTTAATGAACATGAATACACGTGAAAGAATGAGAATGATTAAAACACACAGTTTGGGCTAAATGGATCATGAAGGAACTAAAAAGCTCAAGTAGGCACAGAAGGTAAGAGATGAGGGTACTGCAAAATTATATCGGCTTTGGCTTCCAATGTAGCACCCTCAACCTGTTGGTTCCTTCATAAAAACTTGACTGAAGTTATTTCCATTTTTCTCAACTTCCTAACTTTTTGGTCCCGAATCTCAATCTCAACTTCCTCATGAAAGAGTCTCTCTTTCACATCTATGTTTTCCAATGGCAAAATAGGGCTAGAATCACCAAAATATTTTCTCAACAAAGACACATAAAACACCGGATGCACCGATACCAAATCAAAAGTCAATTCCAACTCATAAGCCACCTAGCAAATCTGCCTCAAAATTGGATATAGGCCAACATAGCGGGGACTTAGTTTACCTTTCTTACTAAAATGCATCAGACCATTCACGGGTGAAATTTTCAAGTAAACTCAATCATTCACCTCAAACTCAAGTTCTCTTCTATGTATATCTGAATAGGACTTTTGTCTGCTTTGTTTGTCTTCAATCTTTCTCTAATCAATCTCATCTAATCAATCTCATCTTCTCAATTACTTCATACACTAACTCGAGTTCTATCAAAGAAACTTTACCAAACTCAAACCAACCTATAGGGGACCTAAACCTCCTACTATATAAAGCCTTAAATAGAGCCATCTAAATGTTGGAATGATAACTGTTATTCTAAGCAAACTCTATAAATAGCAAATGATCATCCTAGTTACCCATAAAATCCATAACACAGGCTCTCAACATATCTTCTAGGGCCTAAATAGTATGTTCGGCCTGACCATCTGTCTGTGGGTGAAAAGTTGTACTAAGTTTCACTTGGTAACAAGACACTTTTAGAAAAACCTCTAAAACTGGGATGAAGCTTAACCAACTCTTGGACATACAACGTAGCATAGTCCTTGGCTGTTTATGAAATCTTAACTAGAAAAAAATGAGATGACTTAGTCCTTTGGTCAATAATAACCCAAATCGAATCATGTTGCCTTTGAGTACAAAAAAATCTGCAATGAAATCCATATTCAAGGCTTCCCACTTCCAAGTAGGAATCTCAATATCTTGAGAAAAACTTTTAGGTTTTTGAGGCTCAACCTTCACTTGTCACAATTCGTACACTTAGCCACAAACTCCGCATTATACCTTTCCATGTAATTCCACCAATACACCTCCCTCAAATCATGATATATCTTTATGGAACACAGATAAATAGAATATTACAAACTGTAAGCCTCGAACAATATCATTTCCCTCAAGCTATCTACATAGGGGAACACATAATCGGCCTTGATATCTCCAACCATCATCTCCCTCTTGGGAGAAAATTGAATGGATTCTTTAGCATCCATTATTTTCAACCAGACCAAAGTAGGACCATTATCTTACTTGGCCTTAACATCCACCACAAGAGACGATTCAAAATTATTTTGCATAATAACACCACCATCCTCAGAGTGAACCAATTGAACATACAAACAGATCAATCTATGAACATCCTGAACTAGCTCTTTCTTCTTATCATAAACATGGGCAACACTATTCATGCACATTCTACTAAGAGTGTCGGTAAAACCATTTGCATTCCTCGAATGGTATAGCACACTCATGACATTATCCTTCAATAATTCTATCCATCTCCTTTGTCAAAGATTCAACTCTTTTTGAGTGAACACATATTTCAAATTCTTGTGATCAGTAAATATATCCACATAGACACCAAACAAATAGTGTCTCTATAACTTCAATGCAAATTCCATAGCTGCGAACTCTAAGTCATGGGTCGAGTAACTATTTTCGTGAACCTTGAGTTGCCTACAACCATAGGCCATTACTTGACCATTTTACATTAGCACACAACCAATACCAACTTGTGAAGCATCACTATAGACAACAAAACCATTGAATCCTTCCAGCAAAGTTAACACTGAAGTTAAAGTAAGTCTATCTTTCAACTCTTGAAAACTCTTCTCACATGCCTCGAACCATTGAAATTTCACCTTCCTTTGAGGAAAATTAGTCAAAAGCGATGCAATGGAAGAGAAATCTTCCAGAAACTATCTATAATAACCAGAGAAGCCCAAGAAACTTCGAATATCATACTGGGACAACATTCTAGGCCAATTCTTAACCACCTCAGTCTCCTTTGGATCAACCATAATTCCTTCACTAGATTCGATATGGCCAAGGAAAGCAACTGACCTCAACCAAAATTCACCTTTATAAAATTTTGCAAACACCTGAATATCCTTAAGAATTTGTAATACAATCCTCAAATGATTGATATGTTCTTCCTCAATTCGAGAATAGATCAAAATATAATTAATAAACACAATTATGAATATATCTAAATATTACTTGAACATGCACCATGTTTATCAAATCTATAAAAGTTGCAGGGGTATTAATTTGTATACAAGACATAACTAAGAATTTGAACTGACCTTACCTAGTTCTAAAAGCCATCTTTGGAATATCACTTTCCCTTACTCAGAGTTGATGATAACTCGATTGAAGATCAATTTTTGAAAAGTAACCTACTCCTTGAAGTTGATCGAACAAGTCATCAATCCTTTGAATGGGATACTTATTCTTAATTGTGACCTTGTTTAACTACCGATAATCAATACATATTCAGAGACAACCATCCTTTTTCCTGACAAAGAGAATAGAAGCACCCCATGGAGAAATACTCAGTCTAATGAAACCACTATCTAAAAAATTCTTCAACTGATCATTTAACTCTTTCAATTCTACTGAGCCATTTGATGAGGAATAGAAATAGCCTAAGTATTGGAGAGAAGATTGATGACAAAAATATATTTTTCTTTCAAGAGAAATGCCTAGGAGGTCATCGGGGAAAACATCCAAAAACAAGTTAATAACTAAAGATGACCCAAGAGTAGGATCTTCGGAATTAGTATCTCTATCCCGGACTAGATGATAAATGCAACCTTTGGAAATTATTTTCCAAGCTTTAAGGAATGAGATAGATTGACCTTTAAACATGGAATTACTACCCTTTCATTCCAGGTCTGGCTCCATTAGGAAACTGAAAGTTGACCATGTGAATCTAATAACATATAGAAGTATATCACGCATGAAGCCAATTCATATTAAGAATAACATTAAAATCATTCATATCAAGTTCTACAAGATCAATTGAGGTGATTTTATAAAAATATAAAACTGGCAATTTTTATAGACTCTTTTAGCCACAATTGAATCACCAATAGGAGACTGAAAAAGGCTATAGCAAGATATTGGGACTAATAATGAACCTTATAACAAGATAAGAAATAACAAATGATAAAGTATCATCTAAATCTAACAATGAATAAACATCAAATTCGAAGTCTTTCAATATACTAGTCACAACATTGGGGGAATCGTCTAACTCTTGATGGGTCTGAAGAGCATAAAATTTGTTTTGGTGCTAACCGCCACTCGAAGTAGTAGCACGCTGATTTGGATGACTGGTAGCCTGATTCTGAGCCTAGGTCTACCACTACTCCTACACTCTCTCGAATGATTACCTGGTTTTCCACACCTATAGCACACTTCTTACACGAAGGAACAACTTGACCACTCGAGGATTAATATTCCCAAAGGGCAGATATTGTATGACTGCAGAAGTTTGAAAGACAGAAAATGAGGTTTAAAAGGGAGAACAATGGAAATAACAACTTTTTGGGCACCAATTGGACATTATAGAGCCTTTCACGGGCCGTGATAAAGACCAAAGTCCGTGAAGAGGAAACGTGGTCAAGATCTTGAGAATTTTTCTATTAGGGGAACATCCACGAAGGGATTCATAGCTCATGGTGGACCTCACGTATCATAATCCCTTTTGTGAACTCGACCACTAAGACTCTTAAGTAAGGTAAGGATTAAGATAGGGACCACTACCCTTGGTGGCCACCATGAACCATGGTGTCTTACGTGGAAGTCAACCTCAAACCCAATCCAAACCCTCCTCACCACGACCCATGGTGAACATCATGGGTTATGGTGGCCCTTCCGTGTAGGTGCCCATTTCAATTAAGTTAAGGGGTATTTTGGCCTTTTACATATTAAGTCATTAATCAATGTGGATGATTTTTATGGTTTTATTATATACTATTAACTATCATAAGCCCACCTAACTCTTTCATTCTTTACCAAACACCCAAATTCAAAAAAATTCTCTCTAAAGCTCTTTGTCATGGGTCTTCTTCTTTCTCAAACAAATTCAAAGAGAAATAAAGGTCAAGACTACAATTCATTTCAATAAAGGGCTTCTAAGGTTTAAAGTATGTGGGAATTCATCCATGGATCATTTCATCTATGGAGTCCTAAGGTTTTTTCAAATTCTCTTTTATGAATTCTTCTTTTAAAGCCCTAGTTTCCACAAAATTGCATTGGGTCTTATTAATTATGATTTATCTTATAGTTATTGATTACACTATGCATAAATTTCATTGTATTGCATGATTTCAACTTAAAATTCAATGACCCAATCTATATTCTATTTTAAAGTATATTTTCAAGGATTTATGATCATGAACTATGAAGAATTTCAATTAATGTTTTATGAATGATCATCAAGTCTTATGAATGACTCATGAAAAGTAATGAATGATGATAAACTATGATGTTCTAATAATTTTTCAAGCAAAGTATAAAGTTTGTGATGGATTTTCCTCACACACTCATGATAAAGATAATGAATGAGCTACTCTTATGATTATTTTATAATGTTTGATTGGTATCTATTATACCCTTTCCTAATGATGTTAATGATAATGATTTATCACTTTCATTTGGATAATGACTAAGATCTGAGAGGACTTTAAGGTGGGGGTTTTTCCAGTAGCTACCCAAGGGAATCCCAGTAGCAACCATTATTCCTTAACTATGTTGCTCGCGTAGGTTTAAAGTGCCAATATGGTGTGGATAGTGGATCCACAAATAGCTCAATATTAATAATGGTCTAATCACCTAGTTTACCTTGGCAAGTAGCCTCTCCCTTCTCGATGTAGAGTACATAAAATTCCACGTTATAGCTCACATGGTCTTAAATGTCATTAAAGTTCCTATCCTATATAAAATATATATGTAAAGGTATAAGTTCTCATATCACATGGTCTTAAATGTCATTAAATTTTCTATCCTATACAAAACGTATATGTAAAGGTATAAGTTCTCATACTGATATTTTGATGCATTAACCACATGATTGTGATGTTTAAATGTTTTCAAGGTTTTAATCATTTTTTAAAGATATTGGTCATGCATCCCATGCTCATATTGATGATGTCTTTTTTTCATTGTTCATGCATACTTCTCACATACTTAGTTCATTCAATATACTAACGCATATTTTTTTCCTACAATATATCATAATGTAGGGTCGGACAATAATCGCGTACCTCTTACTCGTGGCTAGAGTAGAGCATTACTTTTTTTATAGTCGGTGAGTCCTCATGCTTCAAGGACAAGACTTTTATCTTTTCATCAATCTTATGAATTTTATATGTTATTAAGGGTGAATTAGGAGCTTGTCTAAGGCACCCATCTAGACTATTAGATGCATGTTAGATGTTCCTGGAGTCTATGTTGTCTCAACCATAATATTGTTCTATCCTTTCTTGAGATATTCCTATTGAGACTCTACTTTCGCCTCTATGTTTTAGCTTTATTGCTTTAATTCCCTTATGTATGCTCATGAATGTTATGCTAAGAGTCTTAGTTGGACTCCTCTAGGATTTCGATCCACATGTCACACCTAGGCCCTAGCTTGGGTTTTTTTCAAAAATTCATTGAAAACATGTAATTGAATTGAAATCATGCATGAATAGATCATTATAATTGAGTAAAAGCATAATGGAATTGAGCCAATGAAAATTGACCAAAATACGTAGAATCATTTGAAATAAAATTACTTGAAAAAGAGAGAAATCTTTGGGACTCCAGAGATGGAAACAATCCATGGACGAATTCTCATCATACCTTGATAAACAAATCTTAAAAGTAAATTCTAAGTGATGAGGAATTTTAGAGGAAATGGGGTAATTTTGAAGGAATTGGGTACTTATAGGCTTAGTCTAATACTCCAAAATGACATAGCTTACGTGTAAAAGAGATAGGAAATACCCAAAATAACCTTCCTTAACACTGTCGAAGTGGACCCATGACAGGGATCTAAGGGTCGTAGGACCTTCGATGGATCATAAGGATGGGGTTGTAGAGAAGGTGTAACAAAACATTAGCTACTAGAACTTGCACTTAGGTCTTGCGAACAGGTTCTATGGGTCATCTAAAGTGTTAAGGGTTTAGGGTCAAGTCGTCAAATGCCCTAACACTCAGTAAATTTTCCAATCCTCAGGACTTTACCTATGGACCTTATCTATGGTTCTTCTATGGGTCGTAAGTCCCTTTTATCCTGCATAAATTTCTAAAACTCAGAATACCAAGTTCCTGAACCTTATCTATGGGTCCTTCCAACGGGTCGTAAGAACTCCTATGTTCCGTAGGATCCTATCGAAGAGTGAGTTCACACTTAGTGAAATTTTCACTTCTCAGGATCTTCCTACGATCCTTTTCTATGGCTTATCGGACTTTCTATGGCTTGTCACTTCGCTTGTCTCAGACAAATCAACTTTCCACAAGTGTCAGTTTGACCTACAAGTGCCTTCATATGGTCGTAGGACCTCCTACGGATCGTAGCTCGATGCGTAGGGTCTTGTGGTCTTATATTAGCAGAAGAGAAAATAAAAAATATTGTTCCTTAACTATTGCACTTGTCCTTTACGTGAAATAGTTTTTTGTAGATGTATTTCAAATTCTCCAGGAATTATCCTCCTATCTTATCTCGTCTAAATTGGTCCGGTCAGTCCATATGGGTGACCCATAACCCAAATTATTATCCAACAAATAGAATTTGAACTAGAAATTAGTGAGAAAGGAAATAGTAAAAGGAAAATGGACAAATGGTTGAATTAAACTATAAGTAACATAGGCTTCCTTTGTCCCAAAATAAGTATCATCATAAGAATTCCTGACAAAAATTAGTATGTGTTTCTACTTACTCTCATAGTAAAAAGCTACTTATTCTTAATAGTATTAAATTCTCAAAACATCTAATAAATAAAGGTAACTAGGTAAATTGTACCTTCGATTTATTATTTTCTTTAATAGGAGCAAAATGAGCTAAAATTACATTTATTTTGGGACGGAGGAAGTAGTAGTATATAGTTATGTCATTTTTGATCAATACTCATCTACCCAACTGTGAAAGCCTATTTATCCAGGTGACTACCTTCACCTCGTTCACTATGCTCTGCTTTCATATATTCTCCCTTTTTCCTAAATATTGCAGCTATAAATATGGGCATTTATTACTTTCAAAGAGTCACATCCTATATAGAGAAATATATCTATAGAGAGAGAGAGGGAGGGAGAGAGATGAATCATGGTAATCATGTTGGTTCAAGAAAAGGAGGATTACGTAGATATCACAGATACTCACAACCAACCCTTACTCGTTCCCTTTCCCCTGGTATGCTACTTAGCTTCGCTTTTACTTTTATAAATGCATTCGCCTTCCCCAGGAAATATTTGTGAAATTTTGTATTTTCTTTATATATTTAATTTTGATATGCTTACTCAAGTTGAACATCTCTATTAAGAATGGTCTCTTTACCTTCACAAGGTAGGGGTAAGTTTGCGTACAAATCACTCTTTTAGAATCTTATTGCGAAATTATCTATACTAGGTATGTTGAATATTCGTGAAGCTTTGTATATGCTAAAGCACACACAGTACTAGCCCCTTATATATTTTATTTATTCCTTGACCCAAAAGAGATAGCAAAAAGGATACATTCAGGAGATCTAATAATCTTCATTCATTCCTCTAATTTTTTCATTCTCTTCTTTAAATCTGTTGAGAATATTTGTGTGAGGTGTGTGTGTGTGTGTCTATATATATATATATATATATATATATATATATATATATATATATATGTATCAGTTAATCCAGAAAAAATAGAGAGCTGCAACTTGTGTACGTTTCTTTGCTTATTTTATCATCATGTTTATACATTCATCTTTAGTTAGCAAGGGTCTATATATGCATTTATGTGTGTGTGTGTATATATATATATATATATATATATATATATATATATATATATATATATATATATATATATTTGAAAAGCTAGTTTTTTATATATCAAAGATCAAGATCATTTTATGGTAATGGTGATCAACACAACATATGGTTTTCTATTAAAACTTTTAAGACAAAAGGGTAACAAGTGGCATTCATGCAATTTTTTTAACCTATAGTATGTCCTCTCTACCCCATTTTCTTAGAATGTCTCCCCTCCTAAAAGAATAATATTAAGAGAGAGTGAGAAACAAATCATCTCAAGCTAGCAAGTTTGACAACCAACAAGTGGTATTATAAAATTAAATACATTAATTTTGGCATAAACAATTGCCTAAACTATTAGCTACAATCTTAGGAGATCTCTCTCTCTCTCTCTCTCTCTCTCTCTCTCTATATATATATATATATATATATATATTCCATGCTAATTATATTATCTAAATTTATTTTTATTACTCTTTATTTTTTCCATAAAATAAAGTACAAAACAAATTTATCATCAGAACAAATAGGTATTTTAAGAAGTTAATTAAAATCTATCCAACATTTCTTTATTCAAAGTTTAAGAAGCATATCATATAACTTTAAGAATAACTAGTACTACAAATATATAGTATATGAAAACAGTGGATAGATTAATATCTGTTAGAATAAAATTTTGTCATATTCCTATATCAGAATTATGGTAAAAGAAAAAAGCTTTTGATCAGAGGAAAATTTGAATATATGCGAGGGTTAGTTGAAGATTAGAAAAAATAAGGTAGGTGAAGAAAATTATATATGAAGTATTTTATTTACTTAAAATAGTTTGTATTCCCACCATCCATATCTTTTGTCGAAATAATATGTGCTTTTAGCGTTTACATAAATATATTGTCTAAAATTCATAGTGTCATCTTATAATAGTTCTACTATCATGTCGTGCTAATAATTATTTAAACATATATACCTGTGCGCCATTAGCTTTGCAATTTCTTCAAACATGAATAGCAAATTTTACTTTATAATGTTTCATTATACTATAAAAGCCTAGATAGATGTGATGATTTTAGATGAATATATTGATGATGTATACTATTCTTCTTTTTAATTTCACTCTTATATTTTGTTGTTGTGTGAAATTGAGATATAGAGAGAAGCATGCGACTGTCTTCTCATCTTAACCAGGCAATTATTGTCAACGTAGAATATTTTGATTACACCATTCGAAACCAAGATCGATTCATGCCAATAGCAAATGTTATTAGAATAAAGTGCATGTTCCTTTCTCCCCATGTGAATATATCCGATGACTTCAAGGTGACCATCAAAGAGTGTGTCTTTGAATTTATAAGCTTCATAACAGGCGAAGCCAATGATCATTGCCAGCGTGAGAAATGCCAGACCATCACCGTTGAAGATGTGCTTTGGGCCATGAACAATATTGGTTCTGATGACTACATTGAACGTTGACTATATACTTGCATCGCTATCAGGAAAATGACGGTGGTGCATGTGGATCTTTAAGAGGGGAGCCTTTGTTGTTGAAGCATCCAATGGTTGATCTAGCTTCAGGCTGCAGTATCACGCCCCATCACCTGCCACTTAATTTTCCAATGGATGATCACCATGGTTTCTTTGTGTATCAACCACCCATGGGAATTAGTGATATGCAGGGGCGATGAATCAAATGGAAGCACTTCTCAATATACAGTGTCTATTATGAATTGTCAAATTGCTTAACCTATGAAGGAGGGTAAGGAGTGATCAATTTTTCTACTGAAGGAATGAAGTTGTTAAAACTTTAAGGAAGGTGATATAGTTATTAATTTTGCAGAGTTATTGATGTTTCTTTCAAACTAAGTGAACCAAATGGTGGCCCCTCCATTTGGCTGTTTGTTTATTTTACTACCCATCTATTTTTAGTATGTGGTTGGTGATTGCTTGTGACTTATAGATATTTTGATGTAAAATCCCTGTAATCAATCAAACACTAATCTTTCCATTCTTTAGTATATGCGGTGATAAGGACAAAAATATGAAATAGATTAATAGAATTGCAACAAGCCTAATCTATCTAGAATACTATCCCTCTAGGCCTTAATCAATTTGATATAATGAATTACATTAAACAACGCAAATGTTAGAAGGATGAACGCTTAGTAGGATAAAGTATTTTTTAAAAATTCACTAGAAAAAAAATATATCATGTATTTGACATCAGAAGTTTGTTGAAGCACAACACAACAAAATTATTCTTTCCAACATGCTTATGTACCCAAAAAATGAAAAACAACACAAAGAAATGATAAAGTCATACAGTGCAAAAAGAAAATTGAAGCCAAGTACGCACTCAACAATGTAGACTTCACTATAATTTCCATCTTGGCAAGATATGTTCTACAAAACAAGATGATACCGATGACTATCCATATAGTGTCTAGTGGATGATTTTGAAACTTCAACTCTCATTAATGCACTCTTTTAAACTCATGATCATTTCCTTCTTCTTCTTATTCAATATCATCTATTTTAATCTCATGATCATCCACCCTTTCCATTTATTCTTCCCATTCAAAGAATGAAGTTTTCAATCCTTACATTCCTTCTTGACTACTCTATGTTAGCTCGTAAGAATCCACCAGGAGTCAAGGGACTAGGTCCTTGAATAAGAATACAAAGAACAAGGATGAAAAAACAACACAACAGAATGTAAAGAACATACAATGTTTACATGGAAACTTTCTGGCTCAAGAAAGGAAAAAATCACGACCAACCACATAGAATTTCACCAACAACTTCACTAACAATACGAGCAAAGTTTCATATTACAAACTCTTGCAACCTAAGAATTAAACTCTTAGCCCCTGTCATATTTTATGAACTCAATTACAAAACAACTAAGAAATAACTCTATTTCCTACTATACCAACTAAGCCTAGATGATATAGACTTCAACAGTACTTCATAGCTAACTCTAGACACTAACTCAAATGTGAGAAGATAAGTAAAGAAATTATACCAGCACAAGCTTCAGTAGGAAGGGTAGGTTTGAAATGTATAGCAAAACAAATAAGACTCAACAACTAGGAATAAAGGAACAATTGTAGTGATACAAGTAGGTCTCTCATGTTTGAGATCTTCTTGATATGATAGTTGAGATAGCCTATACTTTGAGAGAAGAGCAATTTTTTAATATTGCAAAATCTAGGTATTTCTCTTTATCAAGAATCTTTTTCAAAGAGAGAATGATTAAGGTTTTGACTATAATGATCCCTCTGATCATTACGAGAAAGCCACGGTAGAAAACATTTTGTGTAGTAACTTAAAAAGTTCAGGCTAGGGCAGTCTTAGATTTAATCAGAGTAAAGTGAGGTCTAGGTCAATTTAGGAAAGGATTCTGGTTAATATATAAGCGTGGATAGTATTTTCTTGTATCCAAGGTATTAGGGAGTCCATAGGGCTTTTCAAAACTAAAATAGGGGTAGAACTCCCTATATAGAACATGGCATGAAAGTATTGTTTTAGAACGTCAATATACAAGGGTGTGTTGAAAAATAAGGACTTGGGGGGAGAAATTTTAAGTTCTATCTTAGTGCAATATCACGATCCGACCTAGGGTCTAGTCGTAACACGGCGATTGAAACTCCGAGGGGATCCAACCAAGCGTCTTGTATATATCATAACCATACATAGGTAGTAAAAATGGGAACACCATAAGAGAGTCTAAACCATGAATAGTAAATGAAAAATATCACATGACAACATAGACTCAAAATATTTATCCAACTAGATGCCTCTACTCATGAGCATGGGTGGAGACTAAGACATGTCCCTAGCTCTACCTCAATATAAAACATAACAAAAGTCTTTGAAAATAATAACTAACTCAATGAATAGTTCCCGATAAATGAGGACTCACCACATACACTGCCGGATAGGAAAGATTAACTAGCCACATAGATGAATATGATCTTCAACCTCAACCCCTACATTATGAGACAATATAGGCAAAAAGTATGCATTAGTACATTGGAATGTACTGAGTATGAGGGCATAAAATACAACATAAATCATGAGATGCAATGGTCAAGTAAAACACATGAAAAGATGAGATAAGTAATGTCATGAGAAAATCATAATGATCAAAGCATTAAAAACATAATTTAAATCATGGTATACATAAGAGATCATACATATGTGGTATAGGGACCATAACCGACAATAAGACCATGTGAGCTATAACATGGAATCTCGTTGTCTCCCCATACAACAAAGAAAAGGGGAATCTACTTGCCAAGATAGACTCTACCCCACTAGGCGGGTCATACATATGCTATATATGGATCCAATAGCTAGGCCATGAAGGCAACCTGCATTGGCACGTAACTTAAGATATATGAGGTTGCTACTAGGGATTTTGGTAGAGGTCCCACCTCAAGTCCACTCGATGCTAAGTCAAATCCCATCGAATACATACATAGCATAGAAATTATAATGACATAAATCATAGTCATGATCATAGGTTTGAAATCATAGAGTAGCTCATTTTCATAACATACTTGTAATATGAGAATTGTCCTTTCATCATTACAATCATATTTGCAGAATTCATATAGTTAGGTCCTAGGTCACCATATAGGGCCCTAAGTCACCTTACTTAATAACGTGCATTAAATTCATACCTTAAACCTAGAGTAGAACTCAAATACATAATCAATAGACTTGAAAACATGCATGATCATAAGTTTAAAATCATAGAGTAGCTCATTTTCATGACATACTTGTAATGTGAGAATTGTCTTTTCATCATTACAACCATATTTGGATAATTCATATAGTTAGGTCCTAGGTCACCACATAGGGCCCTAAGTTACCTTATTTCATAACTTGCATGAAATTCATACCTTGAACCTAGAGTAAACTCAAATGCATAACCGATAGACTTGAAAATCATATAGTTGACTTTAAAACATGCATGATCATATACTTTCTATCAGCCCATACATAATTCATAATGATAATATCGTTGAGAAGTATAATTGAAAATACTCATAATTTACATCATGAACCCTAAAGATCAAAATAGGAGAATTCATGAAAAAACTCTTCAATTCAATGCAATAACCATCAATTTATATCAAAAAATAGACTCATAATCATAATTTGAATCATAATTTATGTAATTGGACTAGAGATCATTAAACCCATAAAATACCATACTTTAATTTAATAGAAAACTTGAGAAATTAATTGGGCTTCATGGATGAAAGAATCCATGAATCAATACACACATACCTTAAGTGAGAAAACCAAATAATTTGGAACAACTTGAGAGTTTTGATGGATAGCTCGAGTGAATTTATTTGAAGTCTTTAATGAAGTCCTTGAGAGTCTTTTGTAAAGAGAAAAATTTTTGAGTAGGTGAATTATAGAAGAATGAATAGAATTAGAAGTTTAGGTTAATTTATAGAGCTGAATTAGGTCCTAAAAATATCTAGGTTCATTAACTAAAAATTATGGAAAAGTCTAAAGTGTCCTTACTTAAAAAAACTAAATACGGACAAAAACCATCTCTAGGTCCGCGTTGCGGACTTGGCACGCACTTTACTATTTTGCGCAGTTTCTTTGAAAAATTTATCTTTCGATATACGGGTCCTAAAAATCCACCGAGACCATTCTCCTATAGATTTTGACCTCTGATCGATATTCCGAACTCGCATTTACCAAAAAAATTAAGGATAATGCATTACATGAGCAGACAATTCCCAAGGCATTCTTAAGACACTTGTGAGCATTTTGAGGAATGTTGTAATATCTCCCCCTTGGGAGCATTCATTCTCGAATGAGATTCAGTAATATTGGAAGGACATGAAAAAAGGTCTAGAAACCCAACATCAACATGAGGACACTTTAAAAAATGCATAGAACATGTAAACTTCATACTTAACATAAGACATAGTCCTTGAGAAAAAAATCATTTTCATGAATCTTGCGGGCATATGAATGACATATGGAACTGAAACGTAGAACTTTAATCAATTTGATCATGAAAAATTTAGTACCTTTAGGCTTGAGTAGAAGGAAAGTGATATGGATATTGCTTCATCATGTCTGATTTCGCTTCCCACATAGCACTCTCCACTTATTGAATCCTCCATAATACTTTGACGGACACCACGTCTTTATTTCTTAAACTCTTCGCTTGCCGGTCTAAAATCTCAATCAAGACCTCCTCATAAGTCAAATTCTCTTCAATACTCACATTCTCCATTGGCAAGATAAAACTTGGATCACCCACAAATTTCCTCAACATTGACATATGAAATACCGGATGAACCAAAGCCAACTCAAGGGGCAAGTCTAACTCATATGCTACTTTGCCAATACGCTTCAAGATCTTATAAGGACCTATATATCTAGGACTCAACTTCCCTTTTTTTTCCAATCCGCATTACCCTTTTCATAGGTGAAATCTTCAAATAAACCATATCATCTACATCAAATTCAAGCTCTCTCCTCCTAGTGTCCAAAGAGGACTTTTGACGACTTTGAGCCATTTTCAATCTTTCTCTTGTAAGCCTTACTTTTTCCATTGCATCAACTACCAAATCTGGACCAATCAATGCCATCTCACCTACTTCAAACCAAGAAACCTGCATCTTTTCTCGTACAAGGCTTCAAAAAGAGCCATTTGGATGCAAACTATTATTGTAGTCAAACTCAATCAATGGCAAATGCTCATCCCAACTTCCTCTAAGATCAATCACACATGCCTTTAACATATCCTCCAACGTTTGGATTATTCTTTCAACTTGTCCATCGGTTTGAGGATGGAAAGCGGTACTTAGCTTGACTTTAGTACCAAGACCTTTCTGAAATAACTTCCAAAAATGTGAATAAAATTGAGTACCTCTATCCGATATAATTGACAAAGGAATACCATGAAGTTTCACAAGTTCACGAATGTACAACTTAGCATAGTTTTCGGTACCATAAAAAATCTTGACTAGTAGAAAATATGTCAATTTGGTCATTCGATCCACAATGACCCAAATAAAATTATATTGTCTTCTAGTACGAGGCAAACAAGTGACAAAGTCCATATTCACAACTTTCACTTCCATGTAGGAATTTTGATTTCTTGAGTTAGACCTCTTGGCCTTTGATGTTCAACTTTCACTTGTTGACAATTAGGACACTTAGCCACAAACTCCTCTATGTCCTTCTACATTCCATTCCATAAATACACTTCCCTCAATCACGATACATCTTGGTGGATCCTAGATGAATTGAATACCGAAAACTATAGGCCTCATTCAATATCAACTCTCTTAATCCATCAACATTTGGAACACACAAATAACCTATGTAATGCATACCCCATCTCCTCCTAGGGAGAAAGACTCGATGGCTTTTTCAGCAACCAACTTCTTCAATTCGACCAAAATCAAATCATTTTCTTGTTTGGTCTTAATGTCTGTCGCAAGAGACAATTCCAAACCATTATGAATAAGAACGCCTCCATTATTGGAATCCACCACAAAATGCATACCTAAATGTGCCAATCTATGGACCTCTTTAACCAATCCCCTCTTACCTTTGTCAACATGTGCAACACTATCCATAGATAACCGACTAAGAGCATCAGCTACAATATTTGCCTTATTCAGATTGTACAAGTATCCTGTTGAAGGACTCTCTTGAGGTATGGTTATCATATGGAAAATGGAATACCTCACCCTGGAAGATATCTCCATTACCTTCTAATCCATACATGCCATGGTTCAGTAATTTCGGACCCCATTACTTGGTATTTCACTGCTATTTATGCTAGTACAAACCTTTAAAATAGGTCCATGCTCTGGAATGATCTCTACAATATTTCTAATGTTGTTAAGGGTGAATGCCTTATAGGGGGAAACTTTAATGTGGTTCTCAAGGCTAGTGAGAAGCGTGGGGGTAATAACATTAACAATCACATGGTTAGTGTTTTTAAGAATTGTATTGATAGATGCAATTTGATTGACCTTGATTTTAAACACTGTAAATACATTTGGACCAATAAGAGGTACAAAAATAGGCAAAGCCTTATCTTATAAAGATTGCATAGATGTGTGGCTAATAACTCTTAAGTCATTAGATTCCCCCAAGCCTCTATTATCCACCTCCCTAGAACTAAGTCAGACCATTTCCCCCTCATGGTCAACCTCTCCACCCCCACTGCCAATAGCCATAATAAGACCTTCAAACTTGAACCGTTGTGGTGTAGCCATCCAGTTTTAGAAATATATTGCTCCACTATTTTGATGCATCCCCTAACCTCACTGAGGGTATCACTCTTTTCTAGATTGAGATCTTTAAGTGGAATAAGGACACCTTTGGCAATATTTTTCACAAGATGAAAAAGATTAATGCTAGGCTCAGAGGTTTCCAGAATTCCTCTAACTACTTTAGCAACTCTTTTCTTCAGAATCTTGACGCTGATTTGCTTAGGGAGTATAACATTCTCCTCAAATTTGAAGAGGACTTCTGAAGAACCAAATCTAGGATTAACTGGCTTGGGCAGGGGGATGCTAACACTACATTTTTCTACACCTCTACGCTCAATAGGAGAAGGAGAAACAGAAGTTGGGCAATATCCTTTTAAAAAAATAGGACATCTCTGCCCATGTCTACTCTTACTTCTCTTCCTTTTTTTCTACTAGCCTCACCCACTCTCCCCTCCTTTCTTGCTGCAGCTCCATACTGCCAATATTATCTCTGGGCAAGACAGACAAATACTGGACCTCCCTCACATTATAGGGCCTGATGGGCTCCATCCCCTTGTTCTATCAAAGATAATTGAACCTGGTAGGCCCAAAAACCTCTAATTTATGAAAAAGGGGTTTTTTCTAGTCACCAAATTCCTGAATCCATTAACCAAACTTTGCTTGCCTTTATTCCTAAATGCTAAGACCCCATCTCCCTCAAGAGTTACATACCTATTGGCCTCTGTAATACCATTTACAGGCTAATCACCAAAATTATTGCCATTAGCATCATCCCTGTCCTCAATAAGATCATTGGACCCAACTAGGCTAGCCTCCTCTCTAAAAGGATGGCCTCAGACAATACTATCATTGTACAAGAATAAATCTCCCACTTTAGAAAAATAAGAGGCAAACAAGATAACATGATCCTGAAGATTGACCAGGAGAAATCTTTTAATAAACTTGAATGGTTCTTTATAAAAAGTACCTTTTAATTTTTTAACTTCCCTCCTGGCATCTCCATCCTTATCATGTCTTGTATCAGTAGCTCCATTAGCATTCTTGTAAATAGAGCAAAAACTACATTGTTCAAGTCTTCAAGGGGAATAAGACAGGGAAATTTCATATCCCCCTACCTTTTCATCCTCTCCATGCAAAGACTCTCCAGAAACATAAGAGCAAAGTCAATTGTAAGATCTCGAACCCCATAAAAATCTTCCCTAAAGGCCCCAAACTCTGTCACCTCTTTTTTGATGATGATCTCACTCTCTTTGCTAACATTGATAAAATGAATTCTTCCACCATTACCAATACTCAGGGAATTCTGCTCTCAATATGGCCAAAGCATTAACACCAGCAAATCTAAGTCTTTTTCTCTGCTAATTGCTCTAGTGAGAACTCTTCCAACTTCTCCAATATTATGAATATTAAAGCCATCTCCACATTTGGTAAATACCTTGGCTTCTCCATTTTTCATAAAAAGCCTGTGAATAGAGACTTCCAGTTCATCATTGATAAAATGAATAATAAGTTGGCTGGTTGGAAATCAAACTGCATGAACATGACTAGAAGAACTGTGCTTGCTAAAGCCTCCCTCAATGGCATCCCTTCCCATATCTTGCAGTTCATTAAGCTCCCTTCCAAAATCAATAACTCCCTAAATAGAATCCAAAGAGATTTCATCTGGGATACTAGAAATGAGAAGAAAAAACTCTACCTTATTAACTGGGACACCATCACAAGTTTCAAAGGTAAGGGAGGCTTGGGGATTCATAAATTTGAGGTTTGAAACAAAACTCTACATGCCATCTTAGCTTGGAGACTCTACCATAGTCAATATAGCCTCTGGAAAAGGTACTCCAAGGGAAACCTTAAATGGAGGAAGAGTCCTTGATCTAGGATTTGGAAATATGTTCGAGAAGGATGAGAGGAAAACACTAATGGTCATAGATGAACTGTAATCAAAGGTAATAGAGTCAATTTCATCCATAAAAGATAGATTCCCAACCACGAGGCTATCAAAAATATCATCCATGGGCCATTGAGAGATGGTGAAGATAAGTATAAAGTTTGTGACCTCTGGAAGAATGATAGCTGGGACTTATCCAATCTCTCTTTCCAACTGTCTCAAAGCCTAAGAGACAATATTGCCTCCATACATATCCATCCTAATTGGAACAATAATGATACCCTTGCTTGGAACCTTGCCTCTAATGGAAAGTTCTCATCCTCTTCTTCTTACTCGATATTCTACAAATCCAACTCTAGGACTCTTCCTCCTTTCACAAAGGACTTTCATTGGATCTGGAAAGTCTCTTGTCCTAACAAAATCAAAACCTTTCTTTGTCTACTTCAACATAACAGACTTTCCATATCTGCCCATTTGAAGAAAATTGGCCTTAACATTGATCCCAACCGCATTGTATGCAACACCATGGAAGAGAACATTGACCACATATTTTTCAAATGCATTAATACACTAAAATTCTGGAATTAAATAAACAGAAACTCCATATCCTGTTGGAGAATCATCCATGCATCCTACAATAGGGGTAATTCAAACAAACTCTGGGTGGATAGCAAAGGAAAGCGATATAATAGTAACCTCCTCTGGGATAACATTCTGCCTTACTACTTTTGGAACATTTGGTTGAAAAGAAATAATAATACCTTCAGGGATAAAAGAGAAGACGTCTCAGCCCCTAGCACAATCCATCAGGATACTGAGTACCATTTTTTCATTAGCCCCCTTTCCACTGTCGAAAGCAGCGAGCACACCATTGTACATGTCAATTGGAATCCCCCCAATCCTGGTTACTACATGCTCAATACTGATGGTGCTACTATAAATAACACCTGTAATGGTAGGATTGGTGGAGTCATTAGAAACCACAATGGGGATTGGATTATTAGTTTCTTTAATAGGGTGACTCGCAATAATCCTAAATTAGCAAAATTCAAAGTGCTTCCTATGGGCCTGAAATCAGCTTTAGAAAGGAATGTCACTCCCATCGAAATAAATATTGACTCCCTTGAAGTAATTAACATTCTTAAACATGATAACCCGTTATACACTAATATAACTCTTGAATGTAGGTACTTGATTCAAACCCTGGGAAAAGCACAAGTGACATATGTCTACAGGGGACAGAACAATGTAGCGGACAGCCTGAATAAGGAAGGAGCTAGGAGCAGTGATGTTGAAAGGTCCTGTTTTTTGTTAGTGCCGCCACCTATGCTGCCAAGCATGTTTGGGAAGATATTTTAGACACTGTATTTTGGAGAAAGACCCAAGTTTCAAACAATTTCCTATCTGGACCTGTCACGGCCTTGTACTGTAATAATGACTCTAATTAGGGTGGATCTAGCCACTCTCAATTCTTAACTCTTTAATTTTATATATAATTATGCTTTACTACCAAAAAATACATATTATGTGGAAATTACATAAAATGTACTATAAATCACAATAATTAACAATTTAAAATATCTAAAAAAAATATATACAAAAAAATTGGTTGGCTCTCGAAATACATTTACACCACATAAATCAGGACAAAAGGAGTAACATATATTATGTGTAAATTACATAAAATGTGTATAATAAGTCATACTCCCCCCATTTTAAAATAATGACCTAGTTTGACTTGGCACGGGGTTTTAGAAATAAAGAAAAAAAATTCATTATTGTGGTCATAAATTAAAGTTATGTCAAATGTACCAAGATTCTCTTTAATCTTATGGCGTTTGACATGTCACATGGAAAATTGAAATTAAAGTGTTGTCAAAAAAGAAAAGAGATCATTCTTTTTAAAATAAACTAAAAAGGAAAGTGGGTCATTCTTTTTTAAACAAATGAATAATAATTAACAACGTAAGATATTTAAAAATATATACAAATAATGGTTGACTCCAAATTTTATTTGTGTCACGTAAATTAAAATAGAAGAAATGCTGACATGAACTCTGTATCTAATATATATATCAAAAAATCACTTAAATAATATATATAAAACACTAATTTGCAATACATGAATAGATTATTCTTTATTAATGCATATATAATTTTTAATTATAAAACACAATAAATTTGTTAGGACATTTTTTCTGCTGAAATTTTGAGATTCGAGGCTGATATTTTGGGAGCGGGGATTAGTTGTCAATTTTTTTTTGTTTTCCACTGGCAACCATTGTTTTACATAATTACTTTTTGGAAGAAAAATATGTTGCTTCTCCACCAACTTTTATACAACATTTGTACGTTTTATGGTTTGTTCCAGAGTTTTTTGTGAAGAAAAAAATTCAAATCTCTTTCTCTATTCGTTTCTCTCTCTCTTTAGTCGTCTGTCTTCCCAGCTCTTATTATTTTATTTGGCCTATCTTTTAAAAAAAAATTCCACCATTTTATTTGGCCTCTCTATTCACAATTCTTCTCACCATTGTTAACTTAACGCCAAAGATGAAGAAGATTGGAGGAGCCATCTAACGTCGCAATTACAATATTCAACGTTTTTGGAATTAAGAAAATACCATTAACGTCAATTTTGAATATAGAATTTCGGTCCAATAAGTTTTAGGGAATTGTGAATGGATTAGAGTGTGATTTTTTAAAGGAAAAATTATTACAAAAACCACTTTTTAATAAATAATTACTGATTTTAGCGATACTTTTTATTTATTATCATTTATAGCAATATATAACAATATTATGATATATCTATTATATATTAAAAGTGAATTATGCATGCAATATAAATGTATTATAAGTGTTTTAAAATATGTTATACTTGTTTGGTAAGAAATTGACACAATATATTATAAGTGTATTAAAGTATGTGATAAATTAAGTATCCATGAATAAAACTTGTATTATATGAGTTTTATAAATTATTCTCGCTAATATGTATTAAAATTGTATTATAATTATATTATAAGTGTTCGGTGAAAAAAATATTATTGCTATAAATAGTAAATATTTTCTTAATGTTGTACATTTATGTAAATTTTCCATTTTTAAATTCCAATCTTGTTCAATTTCAGTAAGTTGTACGCAAAAAGATTGAGGTGTGTGTATAATTTGCGTATAAATTTTGTATACATTGATAATGAAAGGTTTTTAGTATTGCCTGTGTATTTAATGTGTGTGAAAACTAATTTTGTATCACTATGTATTTTATAAAATAATGTATAATATGGTATGTCAACTGGTTTACTTAAATTTTTTTCATTCTAGGTTATATACAAACACACATTAGTGTATGAAATTGACATATAATATGGTATATAAACCGGTTTACCTAATCATTCTTATATAAAATTATATACAAATATATATTATTGTATGAAAAAGATATATAATATGTTATACCAATCGATGTAATCTTTTTAATACCAGGTTATATATAAACATATATTTATGTATGAATTATGTATAAAATATGGTATACAAACTACTTTACTTAATCTTTTTATACCAAATTTATATAAACATGTTTTATAGTCGGATTTGTGTATAAATTAAATATGGTAAATACAATATACTTAATTGAGTCAATTAAGCAAGGGCTTTCATGCAGCTGGTACGCCCTTGCTTCTTGCCTTATCTTTTACTAAGAAACTAATCTAAATAGAAGCCCTTCTTCGTATTGATGTTTTAATGGAGTTTTGAAGAAGAGAAAAACAAGAGAGAGAATAAGGATATATGCATCTTCAAAGGAGAGAAATATACAATAACAACAACAACAATGACCTAGTGAAATCCCACAAAGTGGGGTCTGGGGAGGGTGGAGTGTATGCAGACCTGACTCCTACCAAGGTAGGACGGCTATTTCCAAGAGACCCTCGGCTCAGTAAAATCAGATAAGAATAAGGAGTTCAAAGAGATATAGAAACGATATAGAAAAGCAAGATAGGGCAATCAAAATATAGAAAGTAATGAAAGTAATAAATGATAATAGATATCAGACTATAGAAAATTATAGTGCACTAATACGCTTACTAATAAGAGAGAATAACGAGACTATGAACTAGCCTTCTACCCTAATGTGGGTCCTCCACACCCTCCTATCTAAGGTCATGTCCTCGGTAAGTTGTAACTGCGCCATGTCCTGTCTAATCACCTCTCCCCAATATTTCTTTGGCCTACCCCTACCTCTTCTGAAACCATCCATGGCTAACCTCTCACACCTCCGCACTGGGGCAGCTGTGTCTCTTTTTTTCACATGTCCAAACCATCTCAGTCGCATTTCCCGCATCTTGTCTTCCACCGAGGCGACTCCTACATTGTCCCGAATAGCCTCATTTCTAATTTTGTCACTCCTGATATGCCCACACATCCATCTCAATATTCTCATTTCAGCAACTTTCATCTTTTGAACGTGAGATACCTTAACTGGCCAACACTCTGCCCCATATAACATAACCAGTCTAACCACCACTTGTAGAACTTGTCCTTAAGTTTTGGAGGCACCTTCTTTTCACATAGCACCCCGGAAGCGAGCCTCTATTTCATCCATCTTGCCCCAATATGATGTGTGACATCCTCGTCAATCTCTCTGCTGCCTCTCATAATAGACCCAAGGTACTTGAAACTACTTTTCTTTTGGATGGCCTAGTCACCAAGCCTAACTTCCGTACCAACCTCCTGAGGTGTCTCACTGAACTTGCACTCTAAGTACTCTGTCTTGTTCCTACTCAGCTTAAATCCTTTAGACTCCAAGGTCTGTCTCCAATCCTCCAGCTTAGCATTAACACCGCTATGAGTCTCATCAATCAAGACTATATCATCCGCAAAAAGCATACACCATGTCACCTCACTTTAAATTTGTCGCGTCAATCCATTCATCACCAAGGCAAATAATAATGGACTAAGAAATGATCCTTGATGCAACCCCATCACAACTGGAAAATGCTCTGAGTCGCCTCCGACTGTCCTTAACCTTATTTTGGCACCCTCATACATGTCCTTGATCACCCTAATGTATTCCGCAAGTACACCTTTAGCCTCCAAACATCTCCATAGTATCTCTCGTGGTACTTTATCGTAGGCTTTTTATAGGTCGATGAATACCATATGCAAGTCCCTCTTCATCTCCCTATACTGCTCCACCAGTCTCCTCATGAGATGGATGGCTTTTGTAGTTGAGTGTTCCGGCATAAATCCGAACTGGTTCTCTAAAATAGATACGCCTCTCCTTAACCTCATCTCCACCACTCTTTTCCACACTTTCATAGTATGACTTAGAAGCTTGATACCTCTATAGTTGTTGAAACTCTGGATATCCCTATTATTTTTATATAAAGAGATTATTACGCTCGACTGCCATTCTTTGGCATCGCTGTCGTCTTAAAGATGACATTAAATAACATAGTCAGCCACTCTAAATCAGTCGAGCTCGCGCTCTTCCAAAATTCCACTGAAACCTCGTCAGGTCCAGTTGCTCTTTGCCAGCGCATCCTACGAATAACACCCTTAACCTCATCGACCGTAATACTCCTTCAACACCCAAAATTGTGAGGACTCCCTGTATATTCCAAATCTTCCAACACAATCTCTCTGTCCCCTTTCTCATTCAAGAGTTTATGGAAGTAGGACTGCTATCTCTGTTTAATGAGGGTCTTGTCTACCAAAACCTTTCCATGCTTGTCCTTAATGCACTTCACTTGATCCACATCGCGTGCCCTTCTCTCCTGCGCCCTAGCTAGCCTGAACAATTTGCTATCCCCGCCTTTCTCTTCTAGTTCAGCGTAAAGGAGTTCAAAAGCTACCATTTCTGCCATTGCAACCACCGACTTCACCTCCTTTCTTGCTATCTTATAGAGTTCCCCATTCGTCCACTTCTCTACCTCATCCTTGCTTTCCATCAACTTCGTATACGCCATTTTCTTTGCTTCCACCTTCTCTTGCACTTCTCCATTCCACCACCAGTCCCCTAGATGTCGGCTATGACTACCTGTCGAGACTCTCAGCACTTCCCTTGCTACAACTCTAATACAATTAGCCGTCCTCTCCCACATATTGGTCGTATCATCGCTACTATCTCAGGCCCCCATATTATTCAATTTCTCTCCCATCTTTAAGGCACTAGCCATGGTCAAACTCCCCCATCTGATCCTAGGACAGTCATCCCCGACCCTCCTCTTCCTCGTCATCTTGATCCCTAAATCCATCACCAAGAGTTTATGTCGGGTTAAAAGGTTGTCGATTGAGATGACCTTACAGTCTTTACACAGACCTTTATCATCCTTCCTAAGTAGTAAATAATCTATCTGAGTCTTAGTCACCGAACTACGGAAGGTTACCAAGTGGTCCTCCTTCTTCGGGAAACTCGAATTGGCTATCACCAATCTAAAAGCTCTTGCAAAATCCAAAAGTGAAACTCCTCCTCCATTTTTGACTCCAAAGCCAAAGTCTCTATGCACATCATTGTACCCTCTCAAAAATGACCTGATGTGCCCATTGAAATCCCCTCCTATGAAAAGCTTCTCAGTAGGCGGTATGCCTTCCACTAGCTCATCCAAATCCTCCTAAAAGTGCCTCTTATCCTCCTCGCTTAAGCCCGCTTGCAGTGCATAAGCGCTAATAATGTTCAATGTGATCCTTTCAATGACCAGCTTAATCGACATCATCCTGTCAGTGACTCTCCTAACCTCCACCACATGATCCCTTAAATCACTGTCTACTAAAATGCCTACCCCATTCCTGTACTTTGATCTACCAGAGAACCAAAGCTTATACCCTTCTACCTCCTTAGATTTAGAGCCTATCCATTTGGTCTCTTAGACAAAAGCTACATTAATCTTTCTTTTCTTTAGAATCTTAACTAGCTCTATGGATTTTCTCGTTAACATCCCAATGTTCTAAAAACCTACTCTCAGTTTAGACGCTCCTTTATCCTACTTACCCCTCCTTACCCTCGGCCCTGTCCCCATCCCCAAGCGAGAATATGACCCTAGTCTACTATTACTACCCAAAGCCATGAACATGCGTATGAACTAATAAATTATTCAGAGGTCAATTCAGTAAAATATTACTACAAGTGTATAGGCAAAGAATAGATATAAAAAGGATAAAAGATGTGGAAACCGTAGGTACCAACTCCAATCGAAAATGAACCTGACCCCCGTCGAAAGTGAGTTCCTCAGTGTGCCCAGATATGACCAGCCGTGTTCCCAGACACAAAACTAGAGTCTTCGCTTGCTTAGGAAATTAATGTGCGGCAATGTCTTGATCTGCAACTTGGATTAACAAAAAGAAGTCCAGTCGGTACTTTCTTCAAACACTTGATCTGCAAATGACAGTCCTTCTTCTCCTGAAAAACCTCAAAAGAAAGAAAGATACTATTTCTACTTGCTGAAGATGGGTTAGCAATACCAATGCGAGGTAAATTGCAGAAAACAAAACCCCACAAATCAGAAAGCAATAAACTACCGAAAAGAAACCAAAATCAATTGAATACACACGGTATTAACTACCAAGAACCAAACTTCAAATACATCAAAATAGAACAAAACAACTTCAAGAAAACCAAACCCCACAAATCAGAAAACCAGTAAACTGCAAAAAAGGATGAAACCAAAAGGAAAGTTTTGTAAATACCTCAAAGTTCTAAATACAAAATTTCCTAAATGTAAAATTTACTAAATACAAAATGTACTACAAGTGTATGGACAAAGAATAGATATGAAAACCAGAGGTACCAACTCCGATTGAAATGAACCTGGTTGCCGCTGAAAAACATTGTTCACGTCAGAAAATACTTAGCAGCGAAGAAATCTGAGCTTCTGAATCTGATTGAATCTCTGGATGTCACCGGAATCTACTTGGAGCTGTCGGAATCTGGACACCTATTTCGTCGGAAGACGCTAGGAGATGAGGAAGAGTTGGTCGAGATGGAAAGCCGTTGAAGATGAGAGGGAGCTTGGTGCTTCTTGAGTGCTTTTGTTCCGATATGGTGGTCGCCAGTGAGATAGACAGTGCTACCGCTGTCACTCTCCTGCTTGCTATCTGTGGTTTCATTGAGCAAGGAAGAGGAAAGGGAGAGATAAAAAGGGAGAGGGAGGAGAGAGAGCGGGACGAGGGAGATATCCGATGGATTCCGACAAAAGTGCCATTGTCGGCATAAGAGAAAGCTTGAATATAGCCGTTGTCGGCATGAAATTTGAGTAAATCGTAGTCACTCGACTACCCTCCTAGAAAATGTAAAGTAGTTAAAACCATCATCAAATAAAAGGTAAACATGAAAAAAAAGTCTCAATAATTCTCTTGGACTATGAAAAATGTTTCAACAATTCACTTAATATTAACTACTAGGAGTAATAATTAAATATGTGCTTAACAAATATTGACTACCGTGTTTGAGGAAGGAGGGGGGAATAGATAACTTACACAAATCTCACTATTTTATGAGCTAATTACTTAGATTCATGCTAGTTTACAATATTATATTTCTTATCATAATTTGGGCCATGGATATGTGTATGCATGTTCCAGATACATGTATCTGAGATACATGTAAGGCATACATATCAATTAGTGTGTCTAATTAGAAAATACATCTTAAAATAATTAATTAAGGAGTGTGTCTAATTAAGGAATATAACTACAAGACATTAATTAAGGAGAAAATCAGGCTTCTAACAACTATAGAGGATATGACATGTCACAACTCTTTAAAAAATCAAAATAATTAAATCCTTCTTTTTTTGGCGACTCAGTAAAGTTTAGACTTGTTAACTCAGATTCATGAACTCTTATTCAGACACATGCATATATTTTGTGAGATACATATATAATTAATCATATAGACTGATAAAAAACTAGATATATATTATTTTAACTAAATAATGTGTCAGATACATGCGTATATGATATATATACACTTAATCATCTACACTGATAAAAATTAGACATAAAATCTTAACTCAATAATGTGTCAGATAAATGCATAAATCTCCACTTATTTCATCATACACATACACTTAATCAGATACACTGATAAAAACTAGATACATATAATTTTAACTCAATAATAAGGCAGATACATCAATAATGTGTCAGATACGCGGGTAAATCTCTAATAATGCGTAACTCTCCAATACATGTAAATATTTTATCAAATATATCCATACTTAATCAGATACACTAATAAAAATTAGATATATATATATTCTTAACTCAATAATGTGTCAAATATATCAATAATGTGTCAGATACATGCGTAAATCTCCGCTTATTGAATTTTTTTGGTTACATTCTTGGATGATCCGACATACAACCACGATGGTGTTTGCTTCACCTTTTAATTTGTTGATGTGAGTAATAGTGCTCTGTGGCTATGACTTACCGTCAACATCATTGGAGTCGGAGGGAAGGATGAGGCGTCGTTGACAATTTTTCATCCGAGAATTACTAGCCATGAAAGTAAAATTAGAAAACACTAATTCAATAGAGTTTTTACCTTACATTTTGAAATAAAAGACAAAACAAATAAAAATTTATCATAGATACATAACATTAAATAATTATTAAATAGATACAAAATCAAATTGGTGTATTGTTGTTCCATATTTCAACTTTAAGGTTTTAATGGTGGAAATTGTTATGCAGAGAAGGAAGGAGGAGAGAGTATCATGACTCCGACCTACCGTGAATGGTACCCATACTAATCCTCAGATGGAAGAACCAACTATGAACCAACACTTAGCCAATTTAAATTATTATAAAAGAACAACTCATTAATTAAACAATTAAGGAATAGTATTAAAAGAAACTACAAACTGAGTTCCCATAAATTCAGTGAATATCAAAACATGCGAGGAACTAACTCCCTAGAACCTAAAAGTTGTTGTATCAAATCTCTAAATGTCTAAAATAAGGAGATACAATCCGAACTAAGAAAATAGTAAACTCAAGTCTATGAAATATCTAGTCCGAAGAGATGGACAAAGAGATGAAGATGAACCTATGGCAGCCTCAAAGAGTAGCTCACTCTTGGAGTCGAATGTCAAATGTTCCTTAACTGAGTTCTCGTATCATTCGCCTGAACACGTCCTATAATTAACAATAAAAAATCAAGTGCACTATCAGTAAACAACCACAGTGTACTAGTAGGATCATACTGTCAGTTCCAAAGTATGAATTCAAACAAGTAACAACATAATAGCAATACAAGTCAAAACATATATCAACAGTCACAACTTAATACAGATTCCCAACCACAATATCCTTAATCAACCAATGCATGAAATATGTCACATATGATTATAAAATATACATACTCAGTTCTCTCATGGAACCCACACATAAACTGTTAGTATATATGTGTGGTACCTGAGCCAACCATTATTTCATATCAGGCACGGTATTAAAACCAACAGTTAGTATCCTGTATCAACATGATACCTGAGATAACTATAAATCACAAACAACATGCACAATCACAATTACAATGAACAATCACACAAGAAACCACAAGTAAATAAACAAGTTCATTGCATAAGATTATCAACATGGTGTCATTTCGCATTAATTTTTCAATATCCTTCACATGCATTGCACAAGTAATACTACAAGACAGTAGACATGCATACATACATAACTTGGGAAGCACACAACCCTAACCTACCTCTAAATGAACCTAAATGCTATAAACAATACTAACTTTCCCCTTTTGCAATGTCTTAGTTTATTTTTGATCTAAAATAATAAATAATACAACAAATAATGAAAAATAGCCAATTAATGATCATTTTATCCAAATCAGAATTTTTCTCACCATTAAACCAAGTCAAAACCCTCTCTTAAGAGTAATATTCTAGATTCTAAGGCCTAAAAATTAATTTTCCAGATAGTGAATTAGTGAACTTACCTTTACTGAAGTGTTTGATGCAAAAAGGGATGAAAACTTCCCTAAATCACCCCTCTCAATTTCAAGAATGAAGTTGCAGAAAATAAGATGTTTTTAGGACTTTTTCGCACAAAGCCCCACTTATCCTGCTATAGCGGCATTAACGTAGCAGTCTACCCCGCTATAGCGCCTGTAAACAATACTATAGCGCCTATAAACCCTACTATAGCACCATGTAAACCTGTTATAGAACCTAAATAATCATTCCGCTATAATGGCATGAAGCCCACTATAGCATCTTTTATGAAATCAAAGATTCGTAAACCTCCTCAAAAGCCCCCATTTTGCTACATACCTTCAACCCTTAATGTTCCAGACCAAACCTTTCATGTAAAGTTTAATGGAGGGAGTTTTTTCTCACTCAAATTCGATTCCGAAAGGCCCTATATATTGCTTAGTGTCTTAGCTACTAGAAAATTTAATACAATCTTAGACATTATCCCAATCCCTTCTCGGGTTACCTTAGACCTCACCTTACTCAGATTGTGTCTAAGACTAGCCTAGCCTAGAATTTTCAAGTCACTACCCAAAAAACTTTTCTTGCCCAATTCATTTACCATTGGCCTACCTATAACGACTGTAATAGGTTATTATAATAGATATCAATTTACTCATCGCTTTTCCTTGACTGATCAAATAAGAAAAATTGGGCTAAGTTATAAAAAGTGAGGGTACTTATTCCGCATGTTCCTCTCGGTCTCCCAAGTAGACTCCTCAACTGGACAGTGTTTTCAATGAACCTTTACCAATTTGATCTTCTTTATTCTCAATTTTTGGACATTCCGATCAACAATTGCAACCAGCTCCTCTCCGTACTGAAGATCCTTATCTAATACTATTGAATCCACTTGATGATATAATATACATTCTCTTGGTACTTCTTCAGCATAGTCGCTAGGACTGGGGATAATTTGGTTCAAACCAAAAAAACTGACCAAACATAATTTTTAAAAATTTTGATTTCAGTTTTTCGGTTTAATCGGTCGGTTTCAATTTAAAATTTTAAAATTTTGGTAATTCGGTTTGATTTTTAGTTAAAAAATCGGCTAACTAAAAAATGAATTTCTATAATTTGTAACTTTTTCAATTTTCTCATATCAATTCCTTTATCTTTTTATAACTATTTTTTATTTTCTTAAAGATATCTTATTTTCTTTCATAAACCAACAAAATTCTAAATACTTTATAAGAAATAGACTTTTGCATCTTTTCTGTTTAGTTTAGATTTATCTTGTTTTAGTTGCATAGCATAAAATATTTTTTTCATTTCATCTTTCTTTTTATCGTGATTTTCTTCTTTTATTTTTTCATAATCTGCTAATCTCAAAATTTTCTAATATGATAAGTGCAAACCAAAAAACCAAACCGAATTAATTTTAATTCAATTTTGATTTTTATTTTTATTAAATCGAACACCAAAAAACCGAATCGACCGGCCGAATGCCTAATAGTCACATAAAAACTGAATAAACTCCAGATAAGTTAGGTGGTAGTGCTAACCTATAAGCCATTGGCCCAACAATATCAAGAATTTCAAACAGACCAACGAGGGCTAAGCTTACCCTTTTTTCCAAATCTCATAACCTCCTTCATTGATGATACCTTCAACAATAATTGTTGATCACCAACCTGAAAAGTCGTATCATTTACCTTACTATCTATTCTGAGCTGCCAACAACTTGGCTTGGATGATCCGTACCTTCTCTTCAGCTTCCCTCATTAGATAAACACCCAAAGGCTCCCCTCCCCAGAATCAAACCATCCTATAGGAGATCTACATCCCCTCTCATAGAGTACCTGAATAGTTCCATATCAATGCTGGAGTGATAACTATTATTGTAAGAGAACTCGCATAAGGGTAATAACTAGTCTTAATGACCTCCAAAATTAATTATACACGCTCTCAATATGTCTTTCAATACCTGAATTATCCTCTCCAAATGACCATCAGTCTGTGGATGAAAGATTGTGCTGAAAGTGAGTTAAGTACCTAATACCTCATGCAACTTACCCTAAAATTTAAAAGTAAATTGAGTGTCACAATCTGAAATGATAGAAAGGGACACCCTATGCAAGCTTGATATCTCTTTGACATAAATCTTTGCAAACTATTAAGAGTTATAAGCCACTCAGACTAGAATAAAGTGGGATGATTTAGTCAACCAGTCTCAATGACCCAAATTGAGTCATTCTTACCCATAGCCATGGTCTTACAGAGTCGCACCACAAAATCCATGGCTATTCTTTCCTACTTCCACTTAGAAATTTTCACACCCCGGGAGAGTAACCTAGATGTAATTATAGGCTCCCAAGCGAACTACTTGGCCTGATCACATATTTATTCATTCAGCGGAAGATTTAGTTCAAGAGAAAAACAAATCTTAGTGGGATAACTCAATCAACAATCTCAATCATTCTAATCAGAAACATAGTTTGAAAGAAAACTAATCAAGAGTTAAAGACATCTAAACAAATCCATCACAATCTAGTCTATGAAGCCTCTATCTCTACTATCTAGATGGTGTCAATCACAGGTTCATGGCTACCTCAAAAGAACTACTCATAAGCAATGGAAAGAAATGAATATGATCCCTCTGAAATCAAGGAGGTCTTACCACTATTAGAAAAGAAATAGATCTTCAACGAGGCGTCTGTTGATGATCTTTAATATCTGTCCCTGCATCATAAAATAATAAAGGCTCAAATGGGCATCAGTACATGGAATGAACGCATATATAATATGAAAGAATAAAATAACAATACATCAAAGGTACTCAAGATAGAATGAAACTCACCCAACTCAATATGATATGCAAGTATAAAATACAATAATGATTTAAGTATGGCTCTCAATAATATACAACTTGTTCAAAATATGTCATATATTTTCATGCACAATCTAGGATTCTCTCTTAATCAAAAAAAAATCCCACCACCTATAAATAGGTGATGTACAATAAAATGACGGTGTTGCCACGTCCATCCAATAATTGCAAAGGTAAAGGATGAAACAACCAATCTTGGATCCATAATCAATCAAATCTTTCTTGTCAAGACAAAAAAAGGGAAATATCCCACTTTAATAGTTCAATCCTCTCATACGCTGGCTACAGAGTTTATTGAATTTGAGTTGTTATTTACTCTCACTCAATTCGGTGCTCAATACTCTTCCCAAGATATATGATGCTCATATCTATTAGGTAAAATATTTAATAATTTTATATAGTCTCATTGGACCATTTTCAACATTCAGTCTCATCTCAAATCATCATACTTTTTCATTAAAAAAATATGTTATCAAGCTCAATCAAATCTCTTCAAAACTCTATCTCAAACAATCATTTATACACGAAATACTCATGTTCAAAATAATAGAAGTTTAAGAACCTTTAAAACTCAACTCATGCTCGACTCATGCTTATTTAAGACTTTACAAATCATGCTTTAAGAATAAATAAAATCATGAATGAATCAAGAACTCAATTCATATGAAAACTCACACTCATTTAAAATCAATGCTCATGCTCAAATCATAAAGTTCTTTTAGTAAAATATGCTTTCAAAATCATTCACATATCGTCAAAACTCTTTCTTGATTTCAATCAATCATGTTCAAACCTCATACTTATTTAGACTCAATAAAATACATCTATATATAATATTAGTTCAAATCAATTTCCTCATCAATGCATAAAAGTCATTATTTTTACTCAAAAATATGTATGTAAGATTCATGATTATCAAATCAATTAGGGTTCACAGGAAAGCAGTCATGAACAATAGTTCCAATCAATTGAGAGATACAAAATAATAATAATCTCAACACATAATTATAGAGAACTCAATAGAAGAAGAATTAACTCAATCAAAATTCAAGAAACTAGGTTAGACTCAACTCATTCTCAACAATCAATAGAATTAGATGTAAGGCACATGGAAGATTTCAATCCAACTCTATGAATAGCTTACATACCTTATAAGCTCCTAATTCTTGAGAAATGTGAGATCTTTGGAGGAAAAGATAGCAAGAATCCATTTCTTGAATCTTAGAGGTGGATATTCTTGAAACCCTATGGATTCCACGGGTAAAAGATATTAATTGGTGTTAATATGAATAAATTATGGAATTCCATGGTCAAATCTTACCTTCGATGATGGATGAACCTTGGAGGAAGTTAGTTTCTTGAGAACTTCTCTTTCTAGGGTAAATATTTTTACTAGAAAGAGGAACTACGTCTTTGGGGGGGTTATTAAAAAGCCTCAGGCACGTGGGTGTGCAAAAAATGCTTTGGGAGAGCGACCAACGTGCGGAGAGGGTAGTAGCCAGTACCTCATTGTGCTAGCGCGCGAAAAATGCCTCGGGCGCACGGCAAGACAGTGCCTAGTAAAATGATCGTAAATATTTACTCTGAAATCCAATTGATGCAAACTTTGTGGCATTGAAAAGAAGACTTATAGAACTTTAATTTGATA
The DNA here is from genome assembly GCF_947179165.1 of Solanum dulcamara. Taxonomy (NCBI): domain Eukaryota; kingdom Viridiplantae; phylum Streptophyta; class Magnoliopsida; order Solanales; family Solanaceae; genus Solanum; species Solanum dulcamara. The sequence goes on along the minus strand of NC_077238.1, from coordinate 26,123,774 downwards.
GATCATGGGCCACAAAATCCCTATATATTGAGAGATATGATTGTTTGAAGTTGAACCAAGTAAAATCTTTTACGAAAACTTAATCTTTAAAGTATCTTTGAACTTGACTTGGTACTAGAGGTTCCTCATGTCCCCAATTCACCGCAAATACACTTCAAATACTTATGAATTGTTCCTAAAATATATATACAATTAGAATTCAATAGGCTCGAGCCTATACGCATAAGAAGAATGGCTCGGATCTTAGCTTAAAAACTTTTGGGGTATAACAATATCTCCCCCTTTAGATCATTCGTCCTCGAATGATGACCTAGCTAGGAAATTGCACGAGGCACGAGAGAAAATCAAGAACTCAGATGCTCAAACACTCAAACAATCAACCCATCATTACTCCAACAAAAGAATACTCATCATATACTTAAAGTTGGAATGAACATCAACTCTAAGATAGGAAAAAGGAATATTACCATCAATATCATTATTGGAAGACACAAATGTAATGCAAGAACTCAACAAATCAAGCTCGTAAGTGACTCACTCAATTACTCAAAATCTAGAACGTATTATGTGAGAGATAGGAATATTACCTTCAACATCAACACTGAAGCCAAAAATAAGAGGAGGGCCATAATCTCTAATATTTTATCGAAATTTCTCATAACTTCAGGAAAGAGGCTTATGAGCCTAATATAAAAGTATGACCATTATGAATTAAGAGATATGACCGATAGCTTTTGAGCTTAAATACTCTTCTTTTCATATACAACTCTTTCTCAACTGCAACTCATAACTCTCACAAGGATACATATTACCTTGACCAAGGCCTAGGACTCCAAGTCCAACTACATGCTCTTATTATGCTCAAGCCTAATGCTAAGCCACAGGGTACTGCACATAATATAATTATTCTAATCTAGACTATAAGCTTCATGTTCTATACCTCTATAGATAACTCATCTCAAGAGTACTACTTTTTTTCATTACATTAAACCCAACCTCGATTCCAAATTAAGGAGCACCTAATGCATCGTGCATCCATCCACATGCCATCAATACCACATTCAAGCCTAGTTCTATAACCATCCCAATACACTTACTTGAAATACTCAATGAGAAATCATCAATGGCCTACTGCAATCACTCACATAATGACCACCACACATGCAAGCCTATCATTCTAACCACTTTATGGATTCTTTTAAGTCAACATCTCTTAAGAATTTTCATGTCAATCTTAACATCTCTACATCCACAATTGCATTAACTTCTACCAAAAGGTACACCAAAATACTCTTACCTATCTATTTTACACAACAAGATACCATCTCACTCTTTCTCCACGTCTATATAATTTAATAAAATAAGCACACCACAACTATCACAATACAGAACACCCATTCTCTCATATCTGCCACCACTCATCTACTATCATCAATATCGCTATCAAGATTGAAAAGAAAGGATCACTGGAAGGGCTTAGATTGACAGATCATAAGCACGATTCATTCAAAAAATCTGATTTGAGAAAATTCATAATGTAACATGATATCACTATACTTTTTGGCCTATCATGGGTTTATCAAAACTGAGCATACTCTAAAACATGAAAGCATATATCATGTCCCATATAATATATGGCTAGAAATTCGTAGATTTAAGAAATAAGATCGGGATTGTTGAAGGAAGTTACCACTTCTCTCTTTAGGAATTGAGCATGAACATGAATCAACGTGAAATTCATAGGTCTGGGCCACGATTATAGCTCTCATACACAAGACATGAGTAGGGTATCACATCGACTGAAGTATAAGTAATGTAAGAGATGGAAAAGCATCAATGTCTCATCCTGGTCAACTCATCACTTCTTAAAATTTAGGACCCACTTTGGTTCATTACCTCATCATCTCCCCCTTAGCTCAAAGGTCACTACTCTGAGCCTGTGGACTGATTCTATACACTTAGCTATAAGTACACTACTCCACATGAAAGAGTATTACTATTCATAAGAACACTTAAACTCTCCGATTATACTATACTCGAAGATACCAAATTGCTACTAGGGCCTCATTCTAAGATACTTCCCTTAACTTCCTTCTATCTTTTAGGCATCTTGCTATACTTGCTGCTCTTATTGGTGTACACATCCACTTTCTCTAACTCTTATGATCTAACCTCTTCTATTTAGCCTACTAACACTCATCTTCTAGGTTCATATATTCCTAACTTAGTTGAAGGAAACTTGAAATATAATAGGGGACTCATCATTATCTATATACAATTCCCTTCGACTCAATTTGTATGGATACTAAATAAAAAGAAAAACTCACATCCAACCTTCTCTGCATTAGAAGCTAAAGGATACTAACTAGTCACCCAAAGCAACTCATAAAATTAGAGCCTTATACAACTTTATACTATCTTGGATACACATCTTAAGCCTCTTCTTACCAAATGACTTACCTCAATTCACTATTTACATCTAAGGGTCATATATGACCATTCGTAACATACACTCCTCATAAATTAATATCTTAATCTCTCGCATATGCCATGTCAAGCCTACTAAATCAAATTTAATACTAGCACTATCACACTCATAATGCTATACCCTTTTTTTACACCACTCATCTCAAATTCAAGCTTAGGATCTAGTACTAACACGCATGTCATACACTGCTGGAATACTATACAAGTTACAACTATTAGATAAAATTGAGAATCATTAGACCACTTAAAACCACATAACAAGTAATCAATCCTTATCTCACAGTCTATCTAGTTTCAATTTATCTCCACATCTCCCTTCACAACCTAAGTACTATATACCCATCATTATACCACCTAACCTAGTAAAGCTCATAACTCTATAAATATCACGGGACCTTCTCACCAAAATCATAAGCCTAGCTTAGATCTATCAACTCATGATTACTCCTCTCTTCCGTTCAATCTATACTTGGTTTTGACTAACATAATGAAACCTTAACATAACACTCCCCTCTAGGTTCAAGTTCACTCTAACTAATCCTAACTAACAACTCTTCCTCTACCTTCTATCATAAAAGTTACACGATGCTTACTACTCTTTGGTAAAAATAAAAGGGACTTGACTTATAACCCCATCACTTATCTTATAGATACCTAATCTAGGTATATGCCTCAATCAACCACCATTCTCACTATTTGGCTTTTATTTCTCTAAATTTATGTTTTTAGCTCGAGGATCATTCTACGAATCATAGCTTACCATGCCTCAAATCATATTCCATCGATGGTGTCACTAATCATTTAGAGAGATAACTTTCCTCTCGAGGATAACATCTGAAGCAAGGTTTTAGAGAAGAAATTATGGGAATACACCTTGCTCTGGCTCAATGCACGATTCATGTGAATGAGGGTGCACTCTTTCAAATCAATAGAATTGTGCACACTAATTGACTCCTCTCAAGCCTGGTGCAGTGTATTTAACCTCTAAATACATTATCTGAAAGTAACTCATCAATAAGGTTTTGAGCTTTATTGTTTCAACCACCTTTAATATGAGGGGTAGTCGAATGGATCTGAGAATGTATGAATCTGTATAAGTTTCTTAGGAGAAAACTCTATTGTACGATTTAGGATCTAAGAGAAGGGAATTTTTTGTTAAATGTCTATACTCCCTCATTTAAAGAAGTAGGGCCCTCATAAACATAAATAAGATCCTATATACACGGCTTCATAAACATCCTAGAACACTTGAATTATGTGCTTTGATACCAAGTTTGCCATACCCCGAGAGGGTACCCTCGATGTAACCAACACTCAAAAGCCATTGCTGGCTCCCAAGTGAACCATTTGGCCTGATCACACATTCATTCAATTAGCGCAAGACTTAGTTTAAGAGAAAAAAAAATCTTAGTGGGCTAACTCAATCAACAATCTCAATTATTCTAATCAGAAATATAGTTTGAAACAAAACTAATCAAGAGTTAAAGACATCTAAACAAATCCATCACAATCTAGTCTATGAAGCATCTATCTCTACTATCTAGATGGTGTCAATGACAGGTTCATGGCTACCTCAAAAGAACTACTCATAAGCAATGGAAAGAAATGAATATGATCCCTCTGAAAGCAAGGACGTCTTACCACTATCAGAAAAGAAATAGATCTCCAATGAAGCACCTATTTATGATCTCTAATACATATCCCTGCATCTTAAAAATGATGCAGGTCCAAATAAAAGTCAATACGTGAAATGTACGAGTATGTAATATAAAAGAATAAAATAATAATACATCAAAAAAACTCAAGATAGAATGAAACTCACCAAACTCAATATGATATACAAGTATAAAAATATAATAATGCTTTAAGAAGGGCTCAGTAATATGCAACTTGTTCAAAACATGTCATATAGTTTAATGTAGAATCTAAGATTCTATCTTAACTGGAAAAAATCCTACCATATATAAGTAGGTGATCTCCAACAAAATGACGTCGCTGCCATATCCTTCCAATACTTGCCAAGGTAAAGGACGAATCAACTAATCTTGGATCCACAATCAATCAAGTCTTATCTTGTCAAGACAATAAAATGCGAAACATCCAACTTTAATGGCTCAATCTTCTCCTACACTAGCTACATAGTTTATTGAGTTTCATTTGTTATTTACTCTCACTCAATTCGATGCTCAATACTCCTCCTAATATATATGATGCTTATATCTATTAGGTAAACTATTCAAATCATCTCATCTGATCTCATTGGACCCTTTTCAACACTCACTCTCATCTCAAATCATCATTCTTTTTCATTTAAAAAAATATGCTATCAAGATCAATCAAATCTCCTCAAATTTCTATCTCAAACAATCATTTATACTCGAAATACTCATGTTCAAAATAGTAGAAGTTTAAGAACCTTTCAAACTCAACTCATGCTCGACTCATGCTTATTTAAGACTTTCACAAATCATGCTTTAAAACTCAATAAAATCATGAATGATTCAAGAACTCAATTCTTATGAAAACTCACACTTATTTAAAATTAATGTTCATGCTCAAATCATCAAGTTCTTTTAGTAAAATATGCTTTCAAAATCATTCACATATCATCAAAATTCTTTTTCAATTTCAATCAATCATGTTTGACCCTCATACTTATTTAGACTCAATAATATATATATATATATATATATATATATATATATATAATATTATTTTAAATCACTTCATCAATGCATAAAAGTCATCATCTTTACTCAAAAATGTGTATGTAAATTCATGATTATCAAATTAATTAGAGTTCAGGGGAAATTACCCATGAACACAGTTCCAATCAATTGAGAATAGAAAATAACAATAATCTTAGTACATAATTATACGGAACTCAATAGAAGAAGAATTAACTCAATCAAATTTCAAGAAACTAGGTTAGACTCAACACATTCTTAACAATCGATAGAATTAGATGTAGGGCTCATGGATGAACTCAATCCAACGCTATGAATAGCCTTACATACCTTACATGCTCCTAATTATAGAGAAAGGTGAGATCTTTGGAGGGACAGATGTCAAGAATCCATTTCTTGAATCTTAGAGGTGGATTTTCTTGAAAACCTATGGATTCCATGGATAAGAGATATTAATTGGTGTTAAGATAAAGAAATTATTAAATTCTGTGGTAAAATCTTACTTTGAATGAAGTACGAACCTTGGAGAAAGCTAGTTTCTTGAGAATTTCTCTTTCTAGGGTAAATATTTTAACTAGGAAGAGGAACTACATCTTTGGGGGGTGTTATTAAAAAAGCCTCGGGCGTGAGAGCGCATGTAAAATACTTTCGGCGCACGGCCAATGCGCGGAGAGGGTAGTATCCATTGCCTCATTGCGCTTGCACGTGGACAATGCCTTGGGAGTACAGCAAGACAGTGCCTAGTAAAATGTTCATAAATATTTACTCCAAACTCCAATTGATGTAAACTTGGTGGCGTTGGAAAGAAGACTCATAGACCTTTAATTTGATAGGAAGTGGATCTATTTGGTTTTATTTTATGTTTTAATGGGACACCTAACTCCTTATGTATGGAGAGATATGGTCATTTGAAGTGTTTGAAGTTGCACTAAGTAAAATCTTTTACGAAAACTTAATCGGTAAAGGATTATTGAACTCGACTTAGTACTAGAGGTTACTCATGTCCCTAATTCACCTCTAATACACTTCAAATACTTAGGAATTGCTCCTAAAATATATATACAATTATAATTCATCAGGCTTGGGCCTATACGCAAAAGAACAATGGCTCGGGTCTTAGCTTATAAACTTTCGAGGTATAACAGAAATAGACATATTTTGGAGTAAACCTGTAGGTATTTGATGTTCATACTTTACCTGCTGACAACTCTAGCATTTTGTTATATACCCGACATTGTCTTTCTTTATTTTGGACCACCAATAAAGCCGCCTCAAATCTTGATACATCTTGGTCAAAACTGGATGAATTGAATATCGCAAATCATGCGACTCTGCCAATGCCCTCTTAATCAAATCATCAACCCAAGAGACACAATCCTCCCTTTAAAAATGTCATGACCCGACCTAGAGCCTAGTCGTAACATGGCGATTTAAACCCCAAAGGACTCCAACCAAGCCTTTTGTACATATCATAAGCATACATAAGATAAAAAAAGCGGAAACATCATAAGAGAGTCTAAACTATGAATAAAAATTTAAGAACGTCACATAACAACATAAACTCAAAATATTTGTCCAACTAAATGCCTCTACTCATGAATATGGGCGGGGGCTAAGACATGTCCCTAGCTCACCCTCAATATGAAACATAGCAAAAGTCTTTGAAAATAATAACTAACTCGATAACTACTCCTCGATAAATAAGACTCACCACAAACATCGCTAGATAAAAAAGCTTAACTAGCCATGTAAATGAGTATGATCTTCAATCTCAACCTTTACATTATGAGATAATATAGGCAAAAGGTATGCATTAGTACATTGGAATGTACTAAGTATGAGGGCGTGACATGCAAGGTAAATCATAGAATGCAATGGTCAAGTAAATCACATGATAAGATGAGATAAGTAAAGTCATGAGAAAATCATATTGACCAAAGAATTTAAAAAGCATAATTTAAAATCATAGCATACATTAGAGATCATACATATGTGGGATAGAAACCATAACCGACAATAAGACCATGCGAGCTATAACATGGAATCCCATTGTCTCCTCATACAATGAAGAAAAAGGGGAATCTACTTGCCAAGGTAGACTCTACCCCACTAGGCAGGTCATACATATGCTATATATGGATCCAATAGCTAGACCATGAAGGCAACCTACGGTGGCACGTAGTTTATGGGACATGAGGCTGCTACTAAGGCTTTTTGTAGGGCTCCCACCTCAAGTCCACTCGGTGCAAAGTTAAATCCCACGGAATATATGCATAGCATAGAAATCATAATTATATATATCATAGTCATGATCATAGGTTTGAAATCATAGAGTAGCTCATTTTCATAACATACTTGTAATGTGAGAATTATCATTTTTTCATTACAATCATATTTGCATAATTCATATTCATTAGGCCTTAGGTCACCACATAGGGCCCTAAGTTACCTTACTTCATAACTTGCATGAAATTCATACCTTGAACTTAGAGTAGAACTCGATTGCATAATTAATTGACTTTGAAAATCATGTAATTGACTTAAAAATATGCATGATCATAAACTTTATATCAGCCCATACATAATTCATATAGATAATATTCCTTAGAAGTATAATTCAAAATACTCGTAATTTACATCATGAATCCTAAAGATCAAAATAGGAAAATTCATGGAAAAACTCTTCAATTTAATGCAATAACCATCAATTTATATCAAAATAGACTCATGATCATACTTTGAAATAATAATTCATGCAATAGGAGTAGAGACAATAAAACCCATAAAACACCATACTATTTAATAGAAAACCTTGAGAAGTTGATTGGGCTTCATGGATGAAAGAATCCGTGAATCAATACCCATATACCTTAAGTGAGAACACCAAATAATTTTGAAGAACTTAAGAGTTTGATGGAGAGCTTGAGTGAATTTACTTGAATTCTTCAATGGAGACCTTGAGAGTCTTTTGTAGAGAGAGAAATATTTGAGTGGGTGAATTGTAGAAGAATGAATAGAGTTAGAGGTTTAGGTTAATTTATAGAGTGGAATTAGGTCCTAAAAATGTCTAGGTTCATTAGCTAACAATTAGAGAAAAGTCTAAAGTGCCCTTGCTAAAAACTAAATTCAGTCAGAAAACCATCGCCAGGTTCGCTATGCAGAGGCGACCAAGCCCGCGATGCAGACTTGTCGTGCACCTTACTGGTTTCGCAGTTTTTTTGAGAAATCTATCTTTCGATCTACGGGTCCTAAAAATCCACCGAGACTATTTTCCTATAGGTTTTGACCCCCTGATGGATATTCTGAGCTCGAATTTTCCAAAAAGATTAAGAATAATGCATTACATGAGTGGCCTATTCCCAAGGCATTCTTAAGGCACTTGTGAGCATTTTGATGGATATTACAATAACTAAGCACACCTCTTGCATTGAGAATGGAATCTTGGGTCTCCCCAGACACCACCTTATTTTTGAGCTTATTTAGGTCCTCGTCCTCAAACTTCCTAGCCTTGATTTCCTCTATAAAGGCAGGCTTAACCTCAATAAAGGCTAAAATCCTACCGCTCTCGGAGATGTACAACCGCATGAAGTTAAACTCCAAAGTTTGAATCTCTCTTGAAAAAGGTCTCTTGGACACCCCTAAGTAAGCCAAGTTGCCCATGCTAACTATTTTTTAGCTCAATGCGTCTTCCGTCACATTGGTCTTACCTATATGATACTGAATGGTCATATCATAATCCTTGAGCAACTCCATCCATCTTCTCTACCTCAAATTTATATCCTTCTGAGTGAACACATATTGTATAGTGTGATGATCTATGAACACCTCACACTTGACACCTTAAAGATAGTGTCGCCAAATCTTAAGAGAAAATATTATTAATGCCATCTCCAAATAATGCGTTAGATAGTTTATGTCATAAATATTTCTCTGACTTGAAGCATAGACTATGACATTCTTGTCCTATATCAACACATCACCCAAGTCCAAATGTGAAGTATCATAATAAATAATAAAGTACTTATCTTCCACTGATAATGTCAAGATAGGCGTTGTAGTCAAAAGGGTTTTGAGCCTTCGGAATATCTCTTCAAACATGTCAGACCATTCCAATGGTACCTCTTTTTGATTTAATCTTGCCAATTGTGTGGCGTAGAAGTGAAATTCTTGAAAAATCGATAGTAATAGCTACCTAGTCCCACCAAACTTCTAACCTCAATCCCTGAAATAGTTTTGACCTAATTCTTGACTGCCTCAATCTTTTGATGGATCTACCATCACCCATTCTTTCAAAACCACATGGCCTAAGAAGAAAATCAGAGACAACCATAATTCACACTTGGAAAATTTCACATACAACTTTTGTTTCCCAAGGATACCTAGAACAATACGAAGGTAGTCTGCATGCTCCTCTTTACTCAATATATTAGAATATTATCTATAAACACAATCATGAAATAAATAAAGAACGGTTTAAACACCCGATTTATTAAGCTCATAAAAGTGGCTAGCGCATTGATCATCCCAAATGACATTACTATGAACTCATAGTTTCCATATCGAGTCCTAAAGGCCATTTAAGGTATGTCCTCAGGCCTAATCTTTAACTGATGGTATCCCGACCTTAAGTCAATCACAAACAAAACTGAAGCACCCTGCAACTGGTCAAACAGATCATCTATATGCGTTAAGGGGTACTTATTCCAGATGATGGCCTTATTCACTTGCCTAAAGTCTATGCACATTCTCATGCTACCATTAGGCGAGTGTTTGGCTCCAAATAATACAAAAGTAAATATCTCTATCTAGAGGCATACCTGAAAAATGTATGGAAATACCTCTTGAAACTCTGAAACCATAGATATACACTCAATGGAAGGTGATTCTGCACGAACATCCCAAAGATGAGCCAAATAGGCCAAATAACCTTGCCCCACTAGTCTACTAATCTGAAGAAAGGATATGATCTTTACTGGATTTGGCTTATGCACTCCTTACCACTCTAATCTTTCCCTACTCGGAATCTCTAGAGTCACAGACATAATAAAGGGTCAACCAAGTCATATCCAAGATCATATTAAAATCAACAATACCCAAAATGACCAAGTCTACCCAAGTCTGAAAATCACAAACAAAATAGAACAAGTACGGTATATATGGGTAATGACTATAGACTATCTAATGGGGGTAGATACATGGATAAGGACATCAAGAATATCATACATCAAGTTAAAACTAAAGGTGAAATTAATAGATAGGTAGGACTATGTAGAACCTAAATCAAACAAAATGGTAGTCATCTAGTCATAAAAAGAATAGTACATGTTATCACAGTGTCTGATGCCTGAACCTCTGGTCCACCTAGACTAGCTTAATACTAAGATCTATCATCAGTACGGGAAATACCTCTACTTGGTTACACTTCTCTTCTCCATGTATTACCATTTCCTCGGTCTCTACGGCCACCTTAATTACCTCATCGCCCACCATATGGATGTCCTCTACTATTATTACATATTCCTGTTTTGATTACTACTCTAGTCTGTTGCTGAACCTAGCTAACCATTTGTTTGTGAGGACATTCCTTCTTGACGTGTCCCTAATCACCATAATTAAATCAACCACGGTCAAGTAAGGGCCTATTGGCTAATGCATAAGAATCCTCTTGAACACCCTGAGTCAGAGACTTTTGTGGGACCCCTAAATAACCACCCATAGAAGCGGGCATAGCTAAATGAATCAGACGAGCTGAATATACTAGTTGACCAGAATCTTTTAAGTAGGAACCACTATAATTTCCTACATTCTTGGGCCTCTTAGCTAAAGCCTTGGCCTGTCCAATCTATCAGACTCCCTCCACTTTCTTCAAAATGTTGATCACCTCATTGATGCTCTTACCCACAAAGGTCATCTATACAGATAATACTTGAAATTCAGAACTTGAACCTTTCATAAATAAGCGAATCCTCTTTTCTTTGGTGTTCACAAGTTGTATAGCATAGTATGAAACTTAGCCTCGTAGGCGGCTAAGGTCATGTTGCCCTGCTCGAGGGCCATAAACTCATCCTTCTTCCAATCTCTCAAACTACGAGGAATATACTTTTCTAAGAACAAAACATGAAGCTGGGTATAAGTTAGAAAAGGCAAGAATGATGATCGACACTCCACAAAAGCTCTTCCCCACTGCTTCGTTTCCCCCTAAAGTTGGAAAGTCATGAACTTAACCCCATGTTATGAACTTATGTAGACTCTCATAACAGTACAAGATGAATCAAATGCATCCTCATTCTCTAATTTTTGGAACACTGGAGGCTTTAATTTCAAAAACTTGGTCAACATCTCATGTTCTATTCCAATCATCATAAGACCCAGTAGTGGGCGAAAGAACACATTAGTACTCAATGCTCCATCCATCTTAGGGGTTGTAGTAGCAATAGGATGAGTAATTGGAGCCTGAGTAGCCTGCACAATGAGAGTGGCACTAGTACCATTGTGTGGCTCCAATACCTGCCAACTCACTCAGAAAAGCTAATACATGTTGAACCACCCCAGAGTCCATAAGAGGAAAACCTGCAACAGTAGCCTGTGTTCTCACCTATGGTTCCACATCCTCCTCAATCTCGATCTCAACATCTTCTTCCATTTGATCCAAGGGTGGGGAAGAGGTAGCTTTCCTTGGTGCATTCTCTACTTGAGCTCCACCCCTAGTGGGTGTTTCCCTTTGTGTACCCCTTCCCCTAACAAGTTAATTCATGGTCATTCTACCCAAATTAGGGCTTTTCCAACCATTAAACCAAGTCAAAACCCACCCCCAAGAGTAATATTCTAGATTCTAAGGCTTAAAAATTAATTTAAAAGATAGGGGAGTAGTGAACTTACTTTTATCGAAGAATTTTGTCAAAAACTAGATGGAAACTGCGTTAAATTGCACCTCTCTATTTCAAGAATGAAGTTTTAGAAAAAAAAGTTGTTTTGCAACTTTTTTTCTATAAAACTGGACTTACCCCGCTTTAGTAGCCTGCTCCACTATAGTGGAATCACCGTAGCATTCGATATGTCACGTATTTATGGTTTTTTCGATGCTCAAAATGGTGAATTAGTGTGTGTTGCAAGCATGTTTCTATAGATATGATGTTGTTTTTGTTTTGTTTTGCAGAAAAACTAAGTCGCGCACAAGTTTGGATGATTTTGTGGGTCTGAGCACTATTTTGCTGATTGTTGAGGAACATGAGCCTCACCATGGACTATAGTGCCTTTCACGGGCCATGGTAGTGGTTGTAGAGATGATGAGAGAAGAAAGATGGCTGGAGGTGCTAAGTACAAACCCATGGAACCCACCACAGACCGTAGTGAATTACACGGGCCGTGGTGGGAGTCGTACTGCCGATCTTGTGAAGGTGCTGATGGGATAAATTTTGCCAAGTGTAACTCCACAAAATCTATTACAGCCTGTGGAGCCCAATATGGACCGTGGTAATTGCTCGTAGAAGTGGATGAAGAAAAGTGGAAAATTTTCAAAGGCTATAACCACAGAACCCAGTACGGGTCATAGTCATCAGCACGAGGCGTGATGGGTGCCTATGAAGAGATCAAAGCTATGTAGCAGGAGACAAGTTAAACACCACGGACCGTGAAGTTCAGTACGGTCCATGGTGATTAAGCGTGATTAGGTGCCGACTTCAGTTTTCCTAGTTGGTTTAGGATTTGGTTTTATATTTTCATAAATACCCAAATTTATTTTATTTTTAGGGTTCAATATTTTTACTAGTTTTGGAGTACTTTGTGAACATTGTGAAGCTATACTTGGTTACTTTTGGGGATTGATTCTTGATAAATCATTCCGGTTTTCATCATTTATTTATGATTAGTGTGGTTGATTCAAGATTGACTTCCTCATTTGTGTTGGTATTGATTCATGAATTCTTTACAAATTCTTATTCTTTTACTTACAAGTATGAGTAGCTAAACCCACAACTAGGGTTGTGGGAACTGTGACAACTTAACTAAAAGAGGCAAAAGTAGAATTGATATTCGTGATTTGTTTTTACATGTATTGTGATTTCTTCATTTAAAAGTCTTTCTTAGTGAGTTCACACATTAAGAACTTACTCGTATTCATTGCTTGCCCGGGAGGGAGGTAGTGATTAGGAAATGAATTTCACAACGGAAATGTGAAGAGTCTGGCTTCGAAAGAAGGGATAAACTTCATCTAAGTTACTTCAAACCAGGAGAAGATAGTACTTTGGGATCTAGGGCGAGGGTTAGTAAAGTGTACATTCTGATACCAGGAGGAGATGAATAAGATATCTCTAAAAAGGACCAGGAGGTGAATTAGATGTTACCCAACTTGCTAGATCTTGCATGCAATGCAATGAACAATATTATGAATACGATTGGCCTATTAACTTACAAGTCATGAGGAACACAATCCTAGTATAGTCTTCATATTGTTTACAACCTAAATCTTATTTACTTTTTATTACTCTGTCATTTGTTCCTAAATTATAAACAAAACCCCCCATATTTACTTTATGCAAGTTTATTTTTGGGAAATAGCAATTACGACTGAATAATGATAGCTAATAGAACTTGTTTTAACTTATTTCCTATGGGTTCAACCCCGACTTTTACTTTGGTAAAATATATTGCTAACAATCATCTATATCTCTTTCGAGAGTTGCAATTGAGCTTTAACAAAATGGCATCATTTTTGGGGAATACGGTTTTTGAAATATTCTATTAGTTGCTACTTCAGTTTGTAGTTCTATTTCCTATTTTTACTTTTGGTTTCTTGTTTTTGTTTTTTTAGGGAATAGATTATTCATGCTAACCACCCGAAGCAAGGGTGAACCACTACTTCCATATGATCCTAAACTATAAAAATCAATTAGCAAGGTGAATGCGTAAGAGAGTGAGGCGCTAAGGATGAGAGAGTTGGCTGAAAATCAAGTCAGGGATGGTGTTGACAATAGGGATGAACTCAGTGGAGCTTTGCGGGGCAGAGATCAGAGACCTGTGAACTTTGATTTTGTTGATGATGATGCTGATATGGATGGTGCAGAGGCTACTAGAGCTATAGTTCTCCCACCTTTACCTCCAGATGTAAAGTTCACTATCACTAATACAATGCTGCAAATACAGAATTTGAAGGGACTATTTAGTGAAACATCTAGTGATGATGCCAACCAGCACATGATGAACCTTATCACCACTTGCAAGTTATATGAAATCCCTGGGGTTAGAAAATCAGCCATACGACTGTATTTATTTCCATTGTCTTTGTCTGGGGAGGCAGTGAAATGGATAAATAAACTCAACTCTATCACAACTTGGAGGGATTTGAGAGAGGCACTTCTGGAATGATTTTTCCGACTATCTAAGAAGTTGCAGATCAAGGATAAGATTAATGCTCATAAACAGAGACCTAATGAAGCATTGCATGAAACTTGGAAAAGATTCAAACAGAAGCTAAATCAGTGTCCAAATCACAATTTGACTAACGATCATTTGAAAGTGATATTCTACGGTACTTGCAACTTTTTGACCAAGCCAGTGACAGATGTAGCTTATGGGGGATCCATGGCTAGGACATTTAAGGAAGCCACAATAATTCTAGATCATCTTGTAAAGAATAATAGGTCTTGGTATACCAAAGTTGCAGATTGTTCGATATTCACATTTTAGATGTCAGTAGAATAAAAGCAAAAAAAGAAGAAGCATGATCAAGACATGGATCATATGAGAATGCAGATGGACTTATTAACCAAGTGCGTGTTAGGTGGAGGATTAAAGAAGGTGAAATCTATGGATACTGAAAGTCGATATAATGAGTCAGACTTTGACTATGAGGAGGAAGTCAAGTTTCTAAATAGCCGAGGGGTTTTCGGACATACAACTCTGGGAACCAAGGTCAAACTTTCAAAGAGAAAAATACTATGACCAAACCAAAAATCGTGATCAAGAAGGGTGGCAGAACAAAGACAACTTCAAAAATGACATAAATGGGGTATATGTGCCCCCTTATGAACCGAGATAGAGCCGATAACGATAATTGTGGCTCTAAGATGGAAGAGATGATGGCAAAGGTCCTATAAAAAGTTGAGGCAACTGAGTCTGAATTTAGAGATATGTGAGGCGACATGTCTAATATCAGCCAGTTGGTGAATTCACACTCTACCTCTATCAAGCAATTGGAGCATTAGATGGGTCAGTTGTCTGCAACACTTAATCATAGGACGATTGGTACTTTGCCAAGTGATATGGTGCAAAATACTAAGAAAGATGGGCAATGCATGGAAGTAACAACGAAGAATGGTAAGGTACTTTCTAACACTATTATTGCAAGCACTGAGCAAATTAAGGATGCAACTTCTGAGACTGATGAGCAGGCCAGGCATCAGAAAGATAAGGCATCTTTGTTCAGGACGATGATGAGGGTGAAGAGATAGTAATTGAGAAGAAAAGGATAGAATAAAATAGTGGTACATAACAAACAGAAGCAGAGAGACCTAACCCTTTGCCACCTATTCACAAACCACCGCCTCCATTCCCACACAGATTGAAGAAAAAGGCCTAGGATGGCAAGTTTTTAAAATTTATTTCAATGCTTAAGGAAATATCAGTCAACATCCCATTGGTAGAAACACTTGAAAAAATGCCAGGTTATGCCAAATTTATGAAGGATTTGGTTAAAAAGAAGAAGACAGTTTCTTTTGAGCAAGCCGACAACTTACATCACTATAGTGCTATTGCTACAAGGTCATTGGTGGAAAAGAAGGAATATCCGGGCGTATTTACCATACCTTGTACCATTGGTGATTTCAATTTTGCAAGGGATCTATGTGACTTGGGCAATAGCATAAATTTAATACCACTAGCCATCTACAAATAGTTGGGTTTAAAAGCCCTCAAACCGACTTCTATGCGGCTGTTGATGGTGGATAGGTCTGTGAAATACCTAGTTGGAATTTTGTGTGATGTGTTGGTGTGAGTGGGTAGGTTTATTTTCCATACTGATTTTATCATATTAGATTGTCAGGTTGATTTTGAGGTTCCTATCTTCTTGGGGAGACCATTTTTGGCGATTGGCAGAGCATTGGTAGATGTGGAGCATGGCGAACTCACATTCAGAATCAATGATGAAGAGGTCAAGTTCAATGTATGTGCATCCATAAAGCAGCAACCGAATATGACTATGATGTCTGTTCTCGATAATGAGGTACAAAGTGTTATTGATGTGCCCATTGAAGGAAGGCTTACAGTTGAGCCTTTAGCAGATATAATCATGAATTTTGATGGTGATGGTATTGAGGGGTACTATGAATCTATACATGCTTTGAAGGGTATGGGTTCACACTCATATGCTCCCAAGAAGCTTTACCGTAACTTAAAGAATAGACCAACTCCACCTGCTAAACCATCCATAGATGAGCCACCTATACTAGAGCTCAAAGAATTCCTTCTCTATTTGAAGTATGTATTTCTTGGTGAGAATAACACTTTGCTAGTCATTATTGCTGCAAATTTGAGTGACAAATAAGTTATAACACTGGTGGAGGTATTGCAGAGGTATAAAAAATCTATTGGGTGGACTATTGCTGATATAATAGGTATTTTTCTTGGCATTTGCACTCACAAAATTCAGTTAGAAGAGGATTGCATTCCCAATATTGAACACTAGAGGAGATTAAACCCATTTATGCAAGAGGTAATAATGAAAGAAATCATTAAGTAATACAGGTGTGGTCTATCTCATATCCAAAAGCAACTGGTGAGTCATGTTCAATGTCTTCCTAAGAAGAGAGGTATGGCAGTTCCCGCAAATGATAAGAATGAGATGGTCCCACTTAGGATAGTCACTGGATGGCGAGTCTGTATGGACTATAGAAAACTTAACAAATGGACTTTGAAGGATCATTTTCCAATGCCCTTCATGGACCAAATGTTAGATAGGTTGGCAGGCAGAGGTTGGTACTGTTTTCTTGATGGATACTCTAGCTACAACCAGATCTCCATAGCACCTGAGGACCAAGAGAAGACCAGCTTCATATGTCCTTATGGCACCTTTGCATTCAAGCGCATGCCATTTGGACTATATAATGTTCTTGCCACGTTTCAGCGCTACATGATTTCTATATTCTCTGACATAGTAGAGGACACTATTGAGGTATTTATGGATGATTTTTCAGTGGTAGGTGATACTTTTAATGTCTGTTTGTTGAATCTTAGTAGGGCTTTACAGAGATGTGAAGAGGCTAACCTAGTTTTGAACTGGGAAAAATACCACTTCATGGTCAAATAAGGTATTGGGCTAGGTCACAAGATTTATGAAAAAAGGGTTGGAGGTCAATAAGGAGAAGACAGAGGTGATTGAGAAATTGCCTCCTCCCATCTTTGTAAAGGGTGTCCGTAGCTTTTTGGGCTATACAGGTTTTTATAGGCGTTTTATCAAGGATTTTTCTAAAATTGCACACCCTTTGTGCAAGTTATTAGAGAAGGAGATAAAGTTTTACTTCGATGAGGCGTGCATGAAAGTGTTTGAGTTCTTGAAGGAGAGGTTGATCTCAACCCCAGTGATTGTTGCTCCTTATTGGTCTGCCCCATTTGAAATCATATGTGATGCTAGCGGTGCCGCTTTTGGGGTTGTGCTAGAGAAGAAGCGCAACAGGATTTTTCATCACATATACTATGATAGCAAATCACTAAATATAGCCCAGAAGAATTACACTATCACCAAGCAGTAACTGTTGGAAGTAGTGTACGTATTTGAAAAATTTAGAGTGCACCTTTTGGGTACCAAAGTGATTGTGCACACTGACCATGTAGCTTGAGATATTTGATGACCAAGAAGGATGTTAATCCAAGGTTGATCAGATGGGTCTTGTTGCTCCAGGAATTTGATTTTGAAGTGAAGGACCGTAAAAGGAGTGAAAATCAGGTAGCTGACCACTTGTCTAGGTTGGAAGATGAAAATAGAGGTAAGGATGCGCTAGACATTGATGATTCCTTACCAGATAAATAGGTTTTAGCTGCCACTCTTGATCTCATTCCTTGGTTTTTTGATTATGCTAACTACCTTGTTAATGATGTTATGCCTGAAGATCTTACTTTCCACTAGTGAAAGATGTTTTTGCATGATATTCGTAGATACTTCTGGGATGATCAAGACCTATTTAGGATATGTGCTGACAATGTCATCAGGAGGTGATCCTAGAAGCAGAGATGTTGAGCATTTTGGAGGCCTATCACTCATCACAATTAGGTGGACACTACAGTAGGAGCCGGACAGCGCAAAAGATACTCCAATATGGATACTATTGACTGTTGACACCCAATTTTGACCATCCACAATGCAAATTAGCTATCGAGTTTCTTTGATTTCGAGCATTTTGAAATAATTAGCTTTTACAAAAAATAAAAATATTTTCATGTTATTCTTAACTATTTTTTATTTTTTAAAAAAAATTTAGTATAATATAAATATTTCTATATTACTATATCTTTGATTAATATTTATTTGGTTGTTCAAAAATCACCTCAAAAGATTTCATATTTTACTAAATATAATGTTGATTATGTTAGTTTAATTATAGTTTGCATTTTTGAAAATTTTAGTTTTTTCTAAAAAAAAAAAACCCCAAATTCACACATCGAAAATTGTATGAAAATTTGAAGTCTTTGGAGCCTATATAAAGGCTCATATTCTTATTAAGAAGGAGGAAGAAGTGGGTGGTTTTTTAGCCACCCCAAAGTTAGAAATTTTCTTAACTTGGCTAGGATTTTTGGACTCTTGTCCCCAGCCTAAAAGTTTTGAAAATTTCTAGCTTTCAATCTATATTTTTCTTCAAGGAAAATAGGAGATTGACGTCCAAAATTTAGGCTAAGAACAGTGTTCTTATAACGTCGAACCCACGAAGGTTCGAGTCTAAATTTTTAATCTTTTATTTTATCATTTTTTTTGTAGATTGGAGTTCCATCAAGCTCTTGGATGGTGGTGAATGTCTTCCGCTCATCGTCTTCCATCTCGTGGCCCGGAAAAGGTAAAATATTTTTTTAGCTTTATTTTATTTAATTATTTCATATTATTTCATGTTTTATAGTTAGTTGATTTGTAGTCTTACTTTTCTTAGTTAGCATGTATTAAGAATAGCTAGGTTAGTGATAAAAATTCCTTATAGTTAGCATGTGTTAGGATTAATTAGCTAGCATGTGTTAGGATTATCTAATGAAAACACTTAGTTTTGTTCATTATTTTTTCAAGTAATTTTTCTTGACAATATAGGTTTTCATGTTTTTCAAAATCTTCTTTTAACATAATGTAGATAATAAAATAGCTTAAATTATATTTAGTTAGAACCTTCATGGCCTAATTGATTTGATTCTTTCTTTAAATTGAGCTAGTTAGTATGTTGTTAGTCACTTTTAGGGTACCCATCAATTTAATAACTCAAAATACCATGATATATTCCTTGATTTAGTTTAAAACGAGCAAATGCTTATGTAATTTTATTTTAGTGCATGTGATATCAATTCGAGTCAATCTTTGGACTTCATCCTTGCATATCGTTGAATTTTGAGTCTCCTATCATCTTGATCAAATGACTGAAAATTGATACATGAAAAAAAAGTAATATCTATGATTTGAATATTGATATTGGGTTGTATACACGAAATACAAGTGGAAAACAGTGTCGTATACACTGATATACAGTGTGTATACAATTTGATGTAAAGAAATAATGTTATATACACTGTATATACAGTGTATACGCAATGATATATAGTATGTGCAGGGGAAGAAACACTGTATACAGTGTTATATACACTTTATATATACTGTATATAGTACGTATGCAGTGATATACAGTAGATACATAGGGTAAAACACTATATACAGTGTTATATATACTGTATATATACTATATATGCAGTGATATATAGTAGATACAGGGGAAAAACACTATATATAGTGTATATATAGTAATATGCAGCAACTACAAGGAATACAAATTGTATACAATGTATATATAGTCTGATACACAGTGATATAAAATAATATATAGTGAGATACAGCATCTACAGAAAACAAACACGTGGTATATGGTGTATATACGATTCAATACAGTGTATATATACAGCTGCAATATATAATAAAATTGGGCTTAAGGCCCAAAATGCAGGTGGCCCAACAACTTAGTTCAGTCGTACAGAAATTAAGTGTTTGACCAAATTTTCATACTTTATTCATTTATATTTAATTCGGGTTGTAATAATTTATTTATTTATTTACGTTTGTTTATACTAACGTAGAAGTTGATTAGTTTGATTTAACTTAATTGAATTCCCCTAAGGATAAACCAATTCATGTTAATTTATTCTTAAAATGATTTTCTACATTTACTTAGTCATTGATAAACTTTTGCTTCTTTTTTTTCTATATATATATATACATGTATATTATAATCATATGTTTAAGTTTTATCAAAAAAAAAATTCTTTCTAAAAATAATTTCAAAGTCTTCGTTTTCTTTTAAATTAATATTTCCCAAAGTTAGTCAAATAATTTTCAAATCGTTGGATAACCGCATGTTAGCGGCTATTTTAAGTGCTAAAACCTTCTTAAAATAGTAATATGAACCTCGTACCCTTTTTGTCTAAATTTTTAAGACTTAAATCTGTTAGAGTCTTTTAAATTAAGTTTTCTTAATTTCTTTAAAAAATTAAGTGGCGACTCCTCTTTTACTAAAATTGATTTTTTCTTATAAAGATGAAATTAATTTTACACTTTGTCCATTTTTCGACATAACAGAAATGGCGACTCCGCTGAGAAACTAAGTAGGTTCTAATCATTAGATTTGACTAACCTACTTGATTAACTATTCGGGAATGTAATAATTAGTAATTTACTTTCTGTATTTGCTCCTTAAATGATTAAATCATAATTTGTTTTCTTTATTTTCACCTTATATGTTTATAAATACGAATATTGAACTGCCATCGCATACATAGCATAATTCCGCCACTTGGCATTTTTTATTTTTTACTTAAATGATGGTTATGCGGGTCACAACCATTGAATCCAAATGTTCTTAGGGGGTACCCTGGCGAAATGAGTTGGCCACTGGATGGTCAACGGTCGCTAAATTCCTCCAGCCCGAGTTGTCCGCTTGAGTCACCAGTATACTGAAATATAGCCCACTCTTAGTCCAGCTAGCGTAGAGCAAAATCAAATCCTAATTTAGTGCATTTGCCTAAGACGACCCAATACCCAAGGCATATTGGGCCCATTAGAAAGACTACCTTAAGTCCAAAACGGCCATCGGCCTAAATGGACGGTCATACCTATGTGTTTATATTTGAAGGTTGTATACGTCATTTGACAAACCATTATCCCTCGGGGTTGAAAGTTTATTTTAGTAGCTTAGTCTAGTCAAAGAAGAATCTTCGCAAGTTGCTATTCTATCCAAAAGAGGTTGATGTCAAAAAGTCAAGAACGAAGAATTTTTTACGAAGGCTTAGTTAGGATTGTACCCCTGCGTGGGACTGATCATTAGTATCCCTTTCTCCCCATTATGTATCCTCATTCAGTTTATTCATAATATTTGTATAAATATAAGTTTTGGGGCAATGGAGTGTTTCAAATAATGTTATACATCCTTCAAAAATCGTTAGGCCTACCTTTGACATAAAAAGGTCACATATCTGTTTATGACACACAATAATTGTTTATCTGTTATATGCTATAACTGTTTGAATGAATGTGTTGCTTTATTTGAATATACTCTAGCCCACTATCGAAAGCAAATGTTCGAAAGTGCGACCAAATGTCCTACAGTCTTTAGTTTCACTACAAAATTTGAATTTTACTTTCAAGTCCTAAATCTTACTCTGTCCTTTCAAAAAATACTTGATTTGTCATCTCAAGTTTGAAAGGTCTCGATCTGGTTGAACTACGTCGGACCTAAATTTTCCTTTGTGAGATACGTAGGCAGTCTTTCAAAGGCTCGGTTCTGTCTTTGAAGTTTTTAGTTTTTCCTCATTCTTTCAAAGAAATTGAAAACTTCTTCTGCATCTAAGAAGAATGAGGGTACAAAGTTGAAGAGCAAGAAATCTGTGATTCAACACAAATCAACATTTCTCACACATCAATCGTAAAATGGGTCAATTTCTACCCATTTAGTCTTTCTTCACCCATGGATTAGTTTGTCTTCAAACAAAGCAACATTTATATGTTTAGTTCTTTGTGTGATATTTTGCCTTAATTACTACAAACACGGACTAATACTTTGGCTTTTGAGTTATTCTTCTTTTTCAGGAAGAGACTGATTTGTGTTGGAAATCAAACTTGCTTACTTCTCAAAGATCGAGGGTTCAACAAAGTTGATTCTTTTTTCCTTTGTAGAGGCTGTTATCAAAGGACATCAAGCGATAAATGATTAAATCTCAATTTTGAGGTCAACACCCTCTCCCTAACTAAGAAGTTTTCTTTGTACGCAGGAGAAACGACACTATTTCAAGAGAGGAAATCACGGTAATCCCAAATCGGCGGCAACATTCAATCATAAACTTTAACCCTAATCTCTTTCAATTTTTTAATCTAAGAAAAATTATTACCCTTTCTCTTATGGATCTTGCAGGAACAAAGAGTTCATGGAAAATAATGATAACCTTAAATTTCACAAGACACCAATACACAGCCTGAAAGATAAATCGGGGAGTCTTTGACTATGAAATCTTACTCTTATATCTTGTTACTTGTTTTTTTTATTATAATGGACCCGTTTTCACACTTTTATCATATCTTTGCAGGAAAAAACTGTCCCTGATAATAGTCGGGGATGGTTATAACAATGTGTGATTCTCATGAATAATTGGAAGAATTCAAGTCATAAGAGACAATTCCCAAAAAGAGCACAATAACAAGTTGATTCCTGCAGGAAATTGGAAGAATACACCAATGTATAATCGCTGAGGAATATTTAAAAAATAATACAACGATAAGTGTCTTCACCAATGGTTGAGAGGACACGAAACGTATTGGTGCAAATAGGCAAAAGACACTCCCCAACTGAAGATGTCAACTAGCATTGGACTTTAGTGACGTCACTCTGAGTTTGTCTAAATCTTTAAATTATTTTATATATCATATCTTCAAGAACTACACACGCCTGATTCTCATCTCGATGAGATACGTAGGCAGCCCTTCTTGGATTCGGTATTTCTTTTTTAAAAAAAACAATTAAAAAAAATAGAAAATAAATAAAATAATAAATTGTGTACATATTTTAAGAGTCATACCTTCTTGATTGGGACGAATACAGTTAGGAGCATGCGAAATATTTGGTATGATAAAAATGATTGGCTTTGTGATAAACCATAACTTCTGTTGGTATCTTTCATTTGTACTTTTGTGATGCTTGAAAATTCTCTTGCGGGCATTCAAAGTAAGAATATAACCAACCTCATGGCTTCAGGTGCATTGTGTGGTGAGCTTTAGATTAAAATTCAATTGCATCGCACTGTTGATCTAGAACTTGGCCTGATATGTTTGTTGAGGCAAAATCCTGAGTTATGTTTGGTTTGAGAAAGGATTGTAGGCCTTTTTTGACCCGATTGTGACTTTCAAAGCCTACCAAATAACATTAATCCCTAGTTTTCCCACTTTGAGCCTAAAACCTTTGTTTTGGACAACCACATCTTAGCCCTTTCCCTTCTGAGTGCTTACATGCACTATCCCTCTCTTAGCCCAACCTCCTTGAGTGCACCAAAGACGTGCAAATTATAGAAGAAGATCCAACTTTGAAATTGCCAAAGGCAAAAGACGTAAAGTCTCCAAAGTCAAGAAAGCAAAGACGACTTTCTCATAAAAAAAAAAAAAAACTCCTACAAGGTCGATGTAAGATAAAAAGGAAACTACTCCAACAAAAGAGGAGAAACCTCAAAAAGAAAAAAACTTTAACAACTAAGGACTCAAAGAAGTCAAGATAAAAGAAAAAAATGAAAAGAGGAAAATCTCTATCAAATAAGGACTCGAAGAAGTCGATACAAAAGAAAGAGGATCAGACATCAAAGGCGTATCAATCGTCAAAAGCACATATTCAGTGTGACATTCAAGGAGGAATTAAGTTACTTTTATCCTAAATAAATATCCTACCTGTTCCCAAACCCACATTACAACCCAATGACAAGACCTACATGATCTCATTCCAAATATTCTCACATTAGTGGAGACTTACATGCAGGCCAAGCATGGTATCACAATTATGCGTTGAACATTCTTGAGAGTGTGAGTGCACTTTGCAAAATGTCCTCAAATCAAACACTTCAGCTATGTGCAAAATATGACTTTCTTTATTGTGAGGGCACTTGAAACATGAGAATTAGTATAATTCTAAACCTTTGTTTGAAGAAAGATGAAAAAATCTTGTCGACACTTAAGTATATTTGAGGTACTACTTGAAGCTATAGGAATTACCTCGAAGTCAATCTCAGTTATAAGAAAGGAAATGAGAAATATTTCTATGCAATCCTAACTGTTGGTACCAATTGTAGTCAAAATTTGACTATCTCTTTACATTCTCTAAAAAAAATTGCATTTGTCCTTTGAAATTGGATGATTTGCTCTAAATATTATGACATTAGGCTAATCCCATCGGGGTGAGATGCCTATTTTACTTCATTGGATCATCCATATCAAACGGATGGCATATCTCGTGCTTTTAAGCTATAAATATTGCAAGTAATATAGTTTTTCATATCATTATGCTCATATTGCACATATGTCTACTGATTATCTTGTCTCAGATTTTGCAGTACTCATCATCCACATAATTGGAACTACATTTGACCTGATTCCTGCACCAATAGGATATGTAGGCTCCACAATGGCTCGGTCATGTTCCCGGTAAGATTTTTATTTCTCCCTTACAATGAAAACTGGGATAGAATTTTTGAGATCTTTTCAAAAATTCACAAGAAGATACTATCTCCAGCAATTCAAGATTGGAGATCATGTTAATATATGTAACTGGAACAGAATTTTTGAGAGGATCTCAAAAATTCCACAAAAATGCCAAATCCTTTTTCAGCAGCTCGACATTTGTCAAGAGATCTAACTGGGATAGAATTTTTGAGGAAGATCTCAAAAATTCCATCAAGAATTGTCAGAAGTTCGAAGTCAACTCCAAATGATCTCCAACATTGCTAGAATGGAGCAAATACAAATTCAAGATACGAGCCACTGAGGCCTCGTATAAACTTCTATCAAGACATGAGTCCCAACGAAAACAAATTGTTCAAAAAAAAATTAAAATTTTTTTTTAAAAAAAAATGATAACATTGCATTGCATTTCATTTGCCAAGAGGGTCATTGCATTCATCATTGCCAAGAGGACCATTACATTTTCATTTGCCAAGAGGGTCATTCATATTTTATTTTATTCATATTATATTACCGAAGGTGGTAATATCATTGCCAAGAGGGCCATTGCATTTTCATTTGCCAAGAGAGCCATTGCATTTTTATTTGCCAAGAGGGTCATTGCATATCATTGCCAAGAGGGCCATTGCATTTTCATTTGCCAAGAGGGTCATTGCATATTAATTGCCAAGAGGGTCATTGCATATTCATTGCCAAGAAGGCCATTGCATATATCCTACCAATGGATTTTCATTCGTCCTACCGATAGACAAACAGTTATTTTGCCAAAATATCCTACTGATGGATCACATTCATTCGTCCTACCGATGGACAAACAGTTATTTTGCCAAAATATCCTACCGATGGATCACCTTCATTCGTCCTACCAATGAACATGCAACATATCCTACCAATGGATCTTCATTTGTTCTACCGATGGACAGACAGTTATTTTACCAAAATAGTCTACCGATGGATCACTTTCATTCGTCCTACCAATAGACATACAGTTATTTTGCCAAGTATCCTATCAATGGATCACCATCCTACTGATACTGCAGCATTATCCTACCACTGAATCAATGAGGATTTTTCAACAAGCAAAGAGGATGAAAGAAAGTGCGAAAGACATCAAAGGGGATGCAGCACAACGTGGAATCCTTTTAGCAGTGAACTGGGACACAGTCCTAAGAATAATGTCAAGCTCATAGGACACGAGCTAAGGAAACGATTTCTACCACAGTAAACTACATTCCTATTGAAAGACGTGTGGTTATTTTGGGGTCCAGTCATAATTCAAAACTCGTACCAACCCCTTTTCAGAAAGGTGAAGATGGAGTCGGCCAAAATTGAATTTGTCAATTTTCTTTGTTCAGGATCTCTTTTATCGATCATATCCAAAGAAAGGAACAGTTGTTGACACCCAATTTTGATCATCCACAATGCAAATTAGCTATCGAGTTTCTTTGATTTCGAGTATTTTGAAATAATTAACTTTTACAAAAAATAAAAATATTTTCATGTTATTCTTAACTATTTTTTTTTTTTAAAAAAAAATTTAGTATAATATACATATTTCTATATTACTATATCTTTGATTAATATTTATTTGGTTGTTCGAAAATCACCTCAAAAGATTTCATATTTTACTAAATACAATGTTGGTTAAGTTAGTTTAATTATAGTTTGCATTTTTGAAAATTTTAGTTTTTTCTAAAAAAAAAAATAATCCCAAACTCCACATCGAAAATTGTATGAAAATTTGAAGTCTTTGGAGCCTATATAAAGGCTCATATTCTTATTAAAAAGGAGGAAGAAGTGGGTGGTTTTTTTAGCCACCCCAAAGTTAAAAATTTTCTTAACTTGACTAGGATTTTTGGACTCTTGTCCCCAGCCTAAAAGTTTTGAAAATTTCTAGCTTTCAATTTATATTTTTCTTCAAGAAAAATAGGAGATTGATGTCAAAATTTGGGCTAAGAACAGTGTTCTTATAACGTCGAACCCACGAAGGTTCGAGTCTAAATTTTTAATCTTTTATTTTATCATTTTTTTTGTAGATTGGAGTTCCATCAAGCTCTTGGATGGTGGTGAATGTCTTCCGCTCATCGTCTTCCATCTCGTGGCCCGGAAAAGGTAAAATATTTTTTTAGCTTTATTTTATTTAATTATTTCATATTATTTCATGTTTTATAGTTAGTTGATTTGTAGTCTTACTTTTCTTAGTTAGCATGTATTAAGAATAGCTAGGTTAGTGATAGAAATTCCTTATAGTTAGCATATGTTAGGATTAATTAGCTAGCATGTGTTAGGATTATCTAATGAAAACACTTAGTTTTGTTCATTATTTTTTCAAGTAATTTTTCTTGACAATATAGGTTTTCATGTTTTTCAAAATCTTCTTTTAACATAATGTAGATAATAAAATATGCTTAAATTATATTTAGTTAGAACCTTCATGGCCTAATTGATTTGATTCTTTCTTTAAATTGAGCTAGTTAGTATGTTGTTAGTCACTTTTAGGGTACCCATCAATTTAATAACTCAAAATACCATGATATATTCCTTGATTTAATTTAAAACGAGTAAATGCTTATGTAATTTTATTTTAGTGCATGTGATATCAATTCGAGTCAATCTTTGGACTTCATCCTTGCATATCGTTGAATTTTGAGTCTCCTATCATCTTGATCAAATGACTGAAAATTGATACATGAAAAAAAAGTAATATCTATGATTTGAATATTGATATTGGGTTGTATACACGAAATACAAGTGGAAAACAGTGTCGTATACACTGATATACAGTGTGTATACAATTTGATGTAAAGAAATAATGTTATATACACTGTATATACAGTGTATACGCAATGATATATAGTATGTGCAGGGGAAGAAACACTGTATATAGTGTTATATACACTTTATATATACTGTATATAGTACGTATGCAGTGATATACAATAGATACATAGGGTAAAACACTATATACAGTGTTATATATACTGTATATATACTATATATGCAGTGATATATAGTAAATACAGGGGAAAAACACTATATATAATGTATATATAGTAATATGCAGCAGCTACAAGGAATAAAAACTGTATACAATGTATATATAGTCTGATACACAGTGATATAAAATAATATACAGTGATATACAACATCTACAGGAAATAAACACGTGGTATATGGTGCATATACTATTCAATACAGTATATATATAGCTGCAATATATAATAAAATTGGGCTTAAGCCCTAAATGCAGGTGTCCCAATAACTTAGTCCAGGCGTACAGAAATTAAGTGTTGGACCAAATTTTCATACTTTATTCATTTATATTTAATTCGGGTTGTAATAATTTATTTATTTATTTACGTTTGTTTATACTATCATAGAAGTTGATTAGTTTGATTTAACTTAATTGAATTCACCTAAGGATAAACCAATTCATGTTAATTTATTCTTAGACTGATTTTCTACATTTACTTAGTCATTGATAAACTTTTACTTTATATATATATATATATATATATATATATATATATATATATATACATGTATATTATAATCAAATGTTTAAGTTTTATCAAAAAAAATTCTTTCTAAAAATAATTTCAAAGTCTTCGTTTCCTTTTAAATTAATATTTCTCAAAGTTAGTCAAATAATTTTCAAATCATTGGATTACCGCATGTTAGCGGCTATTTTAAGTGCTAAACCTTCTTAAAATAATAATATGAACCTCGTACCCTTTTTCTCTAAATTTTTAAGACTTAAATCTGTTAGAGTCTTTTAAATTAAGTTTTTTTAATTTCTTTAAAAAATTAAGTGGCGACTCCTCTTTTACTAAAATTGATTTTTTCTTCTAAAGATGAAATTAATTTTACACTTTGTCCATTTTTCGACATAACACTGGCCTACTATATATAAGGATGCACATGACTTAGTGAAGAGCTGTGACCAGTGTCAAAGGCAGGGGAACATATCTAGGTGTCAAGAGCTACCTATGGCACCAATCCTGGAGGTGGAGTTGTTTGATGTATGGGGCATCGATTTCATGGGACCATTCGTGAGTTCATATGGGATGAAGTACATTCTTGTAGCGGTTGATTATATCTCCAAATGGGTGGAAGATGTCGCTTTACAAGATAATGAAAGCAAAAGTGTTGCTGGTTTTCTGTGAAGAAACATTTTTTCCAGGTTTAGGACTCCTAGAGCTATCATCAGTGATGGGGGCTCTCACTTCTGAAATTAGGTCTTTCGGACTCTACTGACAAAATATGATGTGCGACAACATGAGGTAGATAATCCATATCATTCCCAGTCTAGTGGGAAGGTTGAGGTATTAAACCGAGAAATCAAGAAGATTGTAGCGAAGTCTGTAAATGCCAACAGAACTAATTGGGCAAGAAATCTTGATGACGCTCTATGGGCATATCAGACAGCTTTAGAAACACCCATTGGTATATCCCCATACCAGTTAGTGTTTGGAAAGGCTTGTCATTTGCCTGTGGAGCTGGAACATAAGGCATTATGGACCTTGAAAAAGTTGAACTTAAATTAGAATGAAGCTGTGCATATGAGGCTGGATCAAATCAATGAAATGGATGAGTTTCATTTGCGTGTGTATGAGAGTTCTTCTCTTTACAAAGAAAGGATGAAACTATACCATGATAGGCATATTAAGTAGCTCCAATTCAGCAGTGGGGACAAAGTATTGCTCTTTAATTCTAGGCTGAAGTTGTTTCCAGGCAAGTTGAGGTCAAAGTGATGGTTACCTTTCACTATCACACAAGTATTTGCTTATGGAGTAGTGGAAATTGAAGCTCAAGATGGTCATAGGTTCAAAGTGATTGGACAATGAGTGAAGTGGTACTTGGGATCTCCGGACAAAGTTAAAGTGGTTGAAGAATTTCAACTTGATAAAGTCTAAGTAGTCAAGGGACATGTGTCATGCTGCGACGTTAAATCAAGTGCTGCTTGGAAGGCAACCCAAGGATTGTATTAGTATTAGATAGGTTAAATTCTGTTATTTGATATTTTATAGTGTCATGGTGTGTTCAGTAAGTGCAGGGTCTCAGAGGAGGAGAAAAACATAAAACAAATTAGCATAAGCTCCCCACTACGGGAACCTATAGGACCATATAGGGCACCAAGCCCCGTGGTGGAGTGGCGTGATAAACCCAGTCTCTAGGACCTTCAGGAATACAGGACGTATTACGGTATGTGTTGCACTTCATGGACCATTTTGCCTTCCGTGAATCCTAGGTAAGGCCCCTCATTTTTTGGCAAGTCCATCAATACGGTAGGCATCACGGCCCGTGACGAACTTCACGGACCGTCTAGCCCTCCATGCAACCTAATTAATTCCACTTCTATTTTGTTCAACTCTCACATCAAGAAATAGCAATGTGGTCTGTGGTCCTCTTCACGAGTTCCCACCACAGTCGTGAAGCCTAATTGTCTAAATTAAATTTAGTAGATCCGATTTTGACCCGGGTCCAAATTAATTAGGCTTTTGGTTATTACCCATTTCCTCCACATAATTTGGGACACTCCCACTCTTTCCTACTATGATGTAACACCATGAACACCTCTTCCAAATTCCGTCGTAAAAAAACCTTCCAACTCCCATGATTTCAAAGTGGAAATGGTAATTTGTGTGTGTAGCTGAGTATTCTACTCCCTGGTACTAAGAAAATCAATGGTGTGCAGCATACTTTGAATGAATTTGTTAAGTTTTTCTTTTTAATTCCTTGGATCGATGTATAATGGGAGTTGTGTCGTAGTGTAAATCTTGTGTGCATAATTATTAGGATAGTTTGAACTATGTTTGTATCTGTGAATGTGTTGGGTTATTTGATTTTAGAAGTAGTGGTTGGATTGTGGAGTCGTTGCATACTTATATTTTTTTATCTAAGAATGCCTACCTTTTGAATTGTGTGTTTCAATGTACTAAATGTTCTTGAATTCGTGTAAAGATTGAGTTGTGGAAAGTAAAATTGGTTGTTAATGGCGGAACTGTGAGGACGAGAATGATGACCTTCACCACGGACTGTATTGCACTTCATGATCTGTGGTGGAGGCCTGTTGTCCTCCCTACCGAAAACTTCCAAGTGTAGGATCATGGGAGGCATTACGGACTGTGATGTTTATCACGGGACGTGGTGCAGTTCCGCGGTTCCTACACATAGAAATTTTTCAAGCACTTCCTGAGACATAGCAATTGGAAGGAAATACGGAAGCCTTCACGGTCCGTGATGATCTTTACGGCCCGTGATAGTCTCCCATACTGCCACACTTGATTTTTTTTCTAAAATTCTAGAAACTGCATAAATATTTTTTTTGAGTTTCCGCTTGCGATCACCCTATAATAGATTGAGCGACATCACTTTTTAAGGGTTATTCTTATGCTTGTATGAATCACAAGGAAGTCTGAGAACCCATTTTAATTCATCGCATCAATTTGTTCAATTACTCACTATTTGGAGCTTTTGTAAATACCATGGCATGACCACGCACCAAGAATGCTTCTCGATACCGACTCCACAACTTCTCGTCCAAAGAATCAGAGCATGAGTGAGCGCAAAGGTTGGCCAGTGATGAATCAAGTGGGTCGGAGGTCCAAGTGGATACCCACATCTCTGCTTACGCTCCCCACACGACTAGGTCCAAAGAAGCTGCTAAGGCTGAGGCCACTCCCTCTCAGTTTGAAGAGGAGGAAACTGGCTCAACCAATGAGGCAAACGGGGATGATGCACAATCCATAGAGATGGGCAGTGATGCTGGTGAGGAGAGTGTTTCTAGTGCTGATGATAATGGACTGGACTCTCTAGAGAAGTTTTCTCATGCAAAGGAAAGTGACTTAGTCGCACGCCAAAATGTCATCACTTTTCTGAGAAGTAGGTGGTTGGTTCCTGGCTAACATGATATCTTTCTGAATGGCCTCACCAAAGGGTCTAAGGGCTTGTGTAAACGAGCCATTGTTCCAGAGGTTCGCGGGATCCCCGATAACCTCTCCTCCCTACCTAAGCTCAAATACCTCTTCTACAACATCATTTCAGGTGGATGACTAAAGACCCAAGATATTAGGGTGAAAATCTAGTCCGGGAGTTCTATTCAACCTATGTAGCCTTAATGTTCAATGATATGGCTGATGGGATCTTTAAAAATAAAAAAAAGGCATTAGCATTAAAGCAACCACCATTGAATGAAGTCATAGTTCGAGGCATGATAGTGGATAGCTCAGAGACTACAATCAACAAGTTCCCATATGGCCTAAAATTCTAGACTGATGTTCAGAAAGGCCTTTATGAGCACCGACACCATGATGTTAGTAATGAGGCAAAGATGGGTGATCCTGTAGTGCGTCAAATGATTATGGAATAGATCGGAAAGCATATTGCTACTGAGGGAGTAAATGCTCCATAGGTCATAAATGTGAGGCAACAGATTACTAAAGCATCCCTCAAGTTTCCAACTAATTTTTGATGGTCCATTGTTCGTGCCTGTCTCCGACCAACTGCGAATGAAAACACCCTGCATCCCATACAGGCATCTCTAGTATATTACATTATGGCTCGGTTTGGACTACATAGTGGGAGGCTCATTACGGCTGAAATTTAGGACTGGTCATTAAATAAACAAGATGGACTCCTATTCCCTTGTTTGATCACTGTGTTATGTGAGGCTGCCGGGACAATAGTAAATCACCACTTTGAAAGGCGCATCCCAGCATCTAAGTCCACAAATGCGGTGCTCATAAAGGATTTGGACAACCCATTGTACAAATCCAAGCTGGGCCAATCTATTGGGCCAGTCACTATGCCTACAATCCCACCTCCTCCTACTCTTACTTTGGAGGGTACAATGTCATGTCCTCCAATAGAGGAGGCCACCGAGCATCCCGAGCATGACACCAGGCTTACCCCGTCTATACCTGCAGTTTCAGGTATGATAATAAATATCCCTTATGCATTCCTTGAGCGTATAGTGCAGGAACAGAGTCAGATATGGGCATTGGTTGATCAGGTGATTGAGCGACTACCTAGGGTGGTCCGAACACAAATACAAGAGGAGGCTACTCAGATTCGAACTGAGCTTAGGCAGGAGGTGACACTGATACAGAGTCGTATTGATGTCCTTGAGGTGCACATAACTTTCTAGAGTAGTCATCTAGGTGATGCAGAGACTGAGTCCTTTAAGATAGAGTTGGCTTCCTTACAAAAAGTTTTAGGTAAATTGGAAGCAAAGTCATCCTCTACTGTTCCGGTGAGCGCTACAGATACTTTGCTCCAGTTGTTGTTGGCACCGTCTGCACCTATGCAACTAGATGGAATTTGGGGCTCCGTTTTGGCATCCGAGCCTGATAAACAAGGCAAGGGAAAAAAGCAGCGATAGGAAGATGATTCCCTAAGTAATATAGAAAGGGCTAAGAAAGCACAAAGAAAAGAGGAAAAACAGGCTCGATGCACTTCTAGGAGAGAATTTCAAGAGAAACGGGAGCTTGAGAAGCAGCAGCTTGAGACTGCTAAGGCCGGAGCATCATCCAGTAGCGTTGCACTTTTCGGCGCTCCAGCTAAGACAGTGAGTGATGTGCCTCCTAGCGCACTTACTCCTGCTATAGGCAATGACCCTTTGGGACAGCCTATACCATCTCCGACTGACGGCTAGGGCATCATAGGTATAATCACTCCCCTTGTACCTCTTACTGAGTCTTTTGGCGTGCAATTGAGGACAATGCACACTCTTTTGATAGGGGGTGGGGCATCCCTGATGCTAGGAGCTTTTGTTGCCATATTTATTTTCTCTCAAGCATATATCTAGTAGAACTGGTATGTTTAGGATTGTTGTTGTATAAATACAAGAGTCTGTAGATGGATACAATAGCCTATGAAAGAAAGGAGTTGAATTGAACTAAAATGACTTCCAACTGAAATTTTTGTGAAACACTATATGAGTGATCTGGTAGGACATAGTACATATTGACTTATAGATCAAATGTTATCTAGGAAATGACTGGGTTGATTAGTGCTTAATAGTATAATATATATGCCATGTGCGTGTGAGATTAACTACTTAGTTCGAGCAATACACCTGTCAGCTAGAACTTGCCTGGTTTGTCTTACTGAAATGATTGAATAGCCTTATTAGGAAATGATCATAGGCCGTTGTTGATAATGAGTCACTTAGCCTAAATTGAACCAACCAAATGAAATTAGTGTACCCTTTGAATAAAAAATTAGAGCTTTGATGAACCTTTTTCTTTAAAAACCAAAATTCGACATCCCTTGCGGTTAATGAATCCAAATTTTGGCCCTGGTCCCTACAAAGACATTTTGTACCCCAACTCAGGTGAAAAGCCTAAGTTGAGGGTGGTTACCATAAGAAAAGCAGAAAAGTTAGGGCATGAAAAGAATAGTGGAGTGAGAGGAAAAGAATATTATGGGTTGTGTCCTCAAATTAAAATGAAAATGATATGCAAAAATGAGCCCTAAATAAAAAAGAATGAAATAGAGTGAACAAAAGCAGAAACCACACCCGAATAGGAAGAAGGAGGAAATAAGGGAACAACAAGAGTTTGGAGGTTTGGAAACAAGTAAGCTAAGACAAAGTAGCGTTTGGAGGGGAAAAATAGTCACTTTTATCCTAAATATATCCTACCCTAACCCTAAGCGTACATTACAAGCCTAAAAAGTCCTATTGTGATCCCAACAAGGTTATACAAGAATCGAAGTATTGAAAATAAGGGCAAGCCTATGATATTTACTTCTACATTGTTTGAATTTCTTTTGAGAGTATGAGATTTTTGTCCCAGTCTCTGTTTATTCTCTATATACTGTGAGAGAGACTTCTTTGTGGTGAGGGCACTATGATTATATTGTTGAGTTGCTATATTGCTTGGTACACTATCAGTTGAATTTGTTTGGTTGACTATGAGTAGTGCTATATCGTAGATAGACCTTTGTGAGTTGGACTGCCAATGTATTGCATAGTTAGAGATACGTCATGGCTAATGAGATGGGTTGCTATATATCTATACTATAGTATTTTGTATTTACGCGTCATGTTGTTTTATTTTGTGTCATTTCTTGAGGACAAACAATAGTTCTAAGTGGAGGGTGTAAATATGTTGTATATTTACGATATTTTCGACGCTAAAAATGGTGAATTAGTATGCGTTGCAAGCATATTTCTGTAGATATGATGTTGTTTTTGTTTGTTTTGTAGGAAAACTAAGTTGTGCACAAGTCTAGATGATTCTATGGTTCTGAAAACTATTTTGCTGAGTGTTGAGGAGTACGAGCCTCACCATGGACTGTAGTGCCTTGCATGGGCCGTGATGGTGGTTGTAGAGATGATGAGAGAAGAAAGCTGGCTAGAGGTGCTAAGTACAACCCCACGGAATCCACCAAGGACCATAGTGCATTGTACGGGCCATGGTGGGTGTCATACTGCTAATCTTGTGAAGGTGTTGATGGGATAAATTTTGCCAAGTGTAACTCCATGGAACCCATTATGGCCCATGGAGCCCAATACGGACCGTGGTAATTACTCATAGAGGTTGATGAAGGAAAGTGGAAAATTATCAAAAGATATCACCACGGAACCCAGTACGGGTCGTAGTCATCACCATGAGGCGTGATGGGTACCCGTGAAGAGATGAAAGCTACGCACCAGGAGCCAAGTTAAACACCACGAAACAGAAACTCGGACCTTGAAGTTCAGTACGGTCCATGGTGAGTGAGTGTGAAGGGTGCTGACTTTAATTTTCCTAGTTGGTTTAGGATTTGTTTTTGTATTTTTATAAATATCCGAATTTATTTTATTTTAAAGGTTTAGCATTTTTACTAGTTTTTGGAATACTTTGTGAACATTGTGAAGCTATTCTTAGTTACTTTTGGGGATGATTCTTGATATATCATTCCGATTTTCATCCTTTATTTGTGATTCGTGTAGTTGATTCAAGATTGACTTTTTCATTTGTGTAGGTATTAATTAATGAATTCTTCACAATTTCTTGTTCTTGTACTTACAAGTATGAGTAGTTAAACCCACAACTAGGGTTGTGAGAACCATGATGACTTAACTAAAATAGGAAAAAATAGGATTGATATTCGTGATTTGTTTTTGCATCTATTGTGATTTCTTTATTCAAAAATATTTCTTAGTGAGTGCACATATTAAGAACTTTTCCATATTCATTGTTTGCCCGGGAGGGAGGTATGATTAAGAAAATAATTTCACAATAGAAATTTGAAGAGTCTGTCTTCGAAAGAAGGGATAAACTTCATCTAAGTTACTTGAGATCGGG
Source organism: Solanum dulcamara (assembly GCF_947179165.1). Classification (NCBI taxonomy): domain Eukaryota; kingdom Viridiplantae; phylum Streptophyta; class Magnoliopsida; order Solanales; family Solanaceae; genus Solanum; species Solanum dulcamara. Next base: position 26,087,364 of record NC_077238.1, on the reverse strand, counting down.
AAGAGATAGTACTCTGGGATCCAGGGCGAGGGTTATGAAATTATACATTCTAAGACTAGGAAGAAATGAATAAGATACGTCTAAGAAGGACCGGTAGGTGAATTAGATGTTACCCAACTCACTAGATCTTGCATGCAATGCAATGAACGATATCATGAATAAGATTAGCCTATTAACTTACAAGTCATTGGGAACACAATCCTAGTCTAATCTTCATATTGTTTACAACCTAAATCTTGTTTACTTGTTATTACTCTATTGTTTGTTCTTAAATCATAGACAAAATCCTCCACTTTTACTTTATGTAGGTTTATTTTTGAGAAGTAGCAACTACGACTGAATAGTGATAGCTAATAGAACTTGTTTCAACCTATTCCCTATGGGTTCTACCCCGAATCTTAGTTGGGTAAAATATACTGCTAACGATCATCTATATCTCTTTCGAGAGGTGTAATTAAGCGTTATCAATGGTCTACCATGCTATAGTACATGTAAATCCCGCAATAGCGCCTGAACAATCATCCTGCTATACCGGCATGATGCCCGCTAAAGCGGCTTGCTCAGAATCAGAGACTAGTAAACTCCCAAAAGCCCACATTTCACAACATACCTTCAACCCTTGATGTTATATTCCTATCCTTTTATGCCGAGTTCGATACCGGAAGTTTTTCTCACCTGAATTCGATTTCGGAAGGCCCTAAGGATTCCTTAATGTCTTAGCTGCAAGAAATTTCCACCCAAGCTTAGATATTATTCCCAATCCCTTCCCTGATTGGCCTAGATCTCACCTTGATCAGATTCTGTTCGAGACTGGCCTAACTTAAATTTCAAGTCACTACCCAAATAAAATTTTGGTCAAATTTTTTTCCCATTGGCGTACCCATAACGATCGGAACAGATCATTACAGAGAGATTGGTGGTGAAGGACATGGGGTTGGTGGTTCATGAATAGAGAGAGTTGATTGACATTAAAGCGTGAATTGGGGATGGTTTAATTGTGCAAATAACTAATTTAGGCTTTTTTTAGGAATATGTGTATCGAAATGTATCTTCCTTAATATATGGTATACAATTCTTAACTAGTGGTAATATATATAATTGTTTAAAAGTATAAATAGGATTAGAATATATGACAGTGATGTATTTCTAATAAGTAGTTTTTCCAAAAGAAATTACCATGTCTTTTACTTTTTATTCAAAGGAGAGAATAGTGGAAGACAAAAAATTATGAGAAATTTATGGAATGAATATCAAGAGAAAATGTTACTTCGTTGTTTGAATGAAATAGTTTTAAGTGGGTGTTTGGATTGATTGTTTTTAATGTGATTTTTAAGCTAAAAGCCAAAAGTTATAAGTTGGGACATTCAACTTTTGGCTTTTAGCTTTTTTCTTACCTTTTTAGCCTTGAAAAAAGTACTTAAAAATACTTTTTGTGTTTGTCAAACACTTCTAAAACTAAAAAAAAAAATTAAAGTCAAAAGTCACTTAAAATAAGTCCATTCATGTTGGTATCCATCCCATGCCAAAAATTTATTTCTTTGTTAGGTTGAAAAATTGGTGAGTTAAAAATGTGGATTGCTAGTTAGAAAATCTCAACAACCAAATCTCATAATTTTTTCCTATCAAGAAACCTAACAAAGTTTGAATTTTGGTTTCTAATTGATGCCATCAATGACATCAAATGGAACAAATTTTTTCCTATAAATAGGGCACTCTTGCTCATTGTTAAACACACCAAAAACACAAAGTAGAGAAAAGAAGAGTGAGACATCACAAAGGGAAATAATCTGTGAGGAAAAAATAGAGAGTGTGAGTGATATTGTAGTGAGGTGGGAAAATCAAAAGACGGTTATTTCTTTTGAGTGTGTAGTGATCTTTGGAGTTTTTACTTAGACCTACAACTATAAAATTCATTATTATAGTGATATCAGTTGTTCTTCTCTGCCCGTGATTGTTTCTCACGTAAAAAAATTGGTATCATTATTGTTCTTTTTATTCTTGCTGATTAACCATATCATTGAGTTCCGCTTTTGTTGCTCGCATACCACAAATATTATTTTTGTGGCAGGTTTATTCCCAATAATTCAAACATCCGCTTAGTATTTTCCTTTAACCCCTTGAGAAAAAGATTTAGCGTGTATTTCTTTTTTGATCCCTTTGTTAGATTTTGATAAAAATTCTATTGTTATATTTTGACAAAATGAAAACTAATGTTATGTTTTCGTAAATACTAAATTTTATATAGTATATTTATGTGAATCTTCCTATATATATCCTACAAATTTTACTAATTCGTACCAAAACTATACAAATTGACAACAAAATGTGGGAAAACCTAATACATATTGGAACAAAATAACGGATACGTAGATGAAACTTATTAGGTCATGACTGACAGCATCTAGGCATGTCAGGTTCACTATGGGAAAATTTTGAAATAACTATAAGAATTATTCAATTCGTTCCCTTTTATTTGTTCACTATGTTAAAAATATATTTTTATTTGTTATTTTTAGTATATTAAGAGAAAAAACATAATTCTTTTTTCATGTTTTACTCTTAGCATTAATTATCTATTCTCCCCAATAATTCTTTTTTCATGTTTTACTCTTAGCATTAATTATCTATTCTCCCCAATTATTTTTCAAAATCTAAGACTAAACATCAATTAATATGAGTATTATGATAAAATATTCATGTCAAATATTATTTCTTAAGGGAAATGTGAAATTCAAATTGGACAAATAAAACTGAACAAAGAGAGTAACAAGTGAGGTTTTCTCAAATGGTTGAGCACCTCCACCATCAACTGGTAGGTTGAAGGTTCGAGTCACGTTGAAGAGTAGGTGAAAATATTATTGAAATTGTAGGTTCATGCAATAAAAAACGCTGGTCGATCTCCAAGCATATTTATAGAACACATCAATCTTCAATAATTTAATTTTAAATGCACATTTTATCATTAATGAAATGATTTATAGCCATATACACATCTATGACTTATTTTAGACCACAAATTACTAAAATCTATCTATATTTTTAAAATTTTCTTATCAAGTCAAACTATGTTACATATAAATTGGAACGGATGGAGTATTAATGTCCCTTTTCTTCTTCTTCTTCTTCTTTTTTTACTATATTTAACAAGTAGGAGTTAATTTGCCAAGAGAGAAAAAAGAAAAAAAGGAGGGGTGGGAGGCGGGGGGAAAGTAGGAACAGGTAGGAGTGTGCAAAAACCGAACTGACCAATAAATCGAATCGAAAATAATGTTATTGAGTTATTGATAATGGGTTGTTGGGTTAATGGGTTTTTAATAATTTTATAATAAAAATTATTAGGTTATTGGTTCGATATTGGTTTTTAATATTGGGTTATAGGGTAAATCGACAACCCATTAAGACAATAGTAATTTACTACTTTACCCATAAATAAATATTAAATATTAATATTAATACCTTATTGGTTACTACCATTGTCTTTTAGCCTTCAATTTACATTATTGTCCTAGTTCTTTTATTTGTGTTGCAATTGTAGAGTTATTTTTATGTTATTCACTATTGTTTCTATTTTATGAGCATTCTGTAAAGTTATATTATTGTCTTGTCGCGCCAAATTATTAGAGAAGTCATATAATTATTTTATGAGAATTATTTTCTTGGTTAAACCGAAAACCAAACTATTAAGGACCAAAACCGATAAACCAATAACAGCAAAAACCTAGTGAAATCCCACAAGTGGGATCTGGGGAGAGTATAATGTACGCAGATCTTATCATTACCTCATGGAAATAGAGAGGTTGTTTCCGAAAGACCTTCGGCTCAAAAGTATCATTCCCAAATAAGAAAGAGAGAGAAGAACCTATATATATATATATATATATATATATATATATATACCATAACCGCAAAAATGAGTAGCACAACATAATAACAATAACATTAGCAAAGTAATGAAATAATCTAACAACACAACTATAATGGTACTCCTAGACCTATAACCATACCAAAACCGATAAACCGATAAAAAAATATTTTATTAATTTAACATATTTTAAAATCGAAAATCGATAATACATAAAACTAAATCGAATCGTCCGATCTACTGAGAAACAGGAAGCTATGTTGACCTATACAAAGTGATTGATACCACCCAGAAACTCTCTCTGAGTGTCAATCTATTATTTTGTAGTATCAATGATGAGATAATTAATTAGCATTTATTATCATTGTCGAAAGAAAAAGGTCCCTTAAACAAGGTTAAGCAAAAGTAACTAAAGAATTAACCAAACTTAATTACTTACCAATTACCCTATATGTATTAATCACACATGCAATCCACTTAGTTATTTTACTTGCATAGGTTTTACATTTTTAAGTCCCAAATTAATTAAGATGAAGCCCTTCATTCTGGCAAACCTTTCTTTCTTTATCTTAGTTATTTCTTACTATGGTTGTCCATGGCCTTTCACTCTTGCAACTTTCCTCCTCTCCTTCCTCCTTAATTTCCCCTTAAACTTTTGGTTAGTGCCCGGAGGGTTTTCATGGAGAAACTATATACACTATCATCATGAAAAGCCTAAAAAACTTGATGGTCCTTTTTCTTGGCCCTTGTTGGGAATTCTACCTCAAATGGGGTCTTGTGCTCACCGGAAACTCGCCACGATTGCTTCATCACTAGGCTCAACTCGTCTAATGACTATAAGCCTTGGTGCTACTCGAGTTATTATCAGTAGTCACCCTGACACTGCGAAGAAAATATTCTGGAGTGCCTCATTTTCAAGCCGTCCCCTGAAAGAATCAGCTAAACTACTCATGTTCGAACTGGCCATTGGTTTTTCTCCCTATGGGAGTTATTGGAGAAATCTAAGAAGAATTGTTGCGAATCATATGTTTTCTCCTAGGAGAATTTCAAGTTTTGAGAGTCTTCGACAACTTATAGCCGATAACATGATAGGAGAAGTTGTCAATGAGATGAATGAGAGTGGTTTTATTGAGGTTAGAGGGCTGTTGAGAAAAGGGTCTTTAAGTAATATCCTTCAAAGTGTGTTTGGGAGTAGTTTACGGTTAGAAGGTGAGAGGTTAGGGTTAATGGTGAAGGAAGGATATGAATTGATTGGAGAATTTAATTGGTCAGATTATTTTCCTTTAGACTTTTGGGGTACTAAGAGAAGGTGTCATAAGTTGGCAGCTCAAGTGAATGAACTAGTTGGTGAAATAATAAAACAAAGGAGAAGAGAGGGAGAATTAGTAAACATGAAAAATGACTTCCTTAGTGTTTTGCTATCTTTGGCAAAAGAAGATCAACTTAACGATGAAGATATGGTGGTTGTCTTGTGGGTAAGGATTAATTCTGCCTCTTACAAGTTTAAATTAAACTTCTTTCCAGATGCTTAGACTTTAGCCAATTGTTAGCAATTAGCTAGCTAGCTATTGAACGCCCTCTCAGTCCTAAAATAATAAGTATCACCTTGATAAAAGTCACGAAAATCAATAAATATAATGTGTACTTTATATATATATATATATATATATATATATATTGCTAAAAATGATACTTATTTTGAGAAGTAATATTTTTTAATAATAAAAAATATTGTCAACTCTTTGAACATATCTAGAGTACATCATACTTTACTATTGGTAGATAGTTAAGATTCGTTAATGATTTGAAGTGAAATGACTCATTATTAAAAAGTTAACTTTGTGTCATGTGGTGTCAACTATAGAATTTGTTTACTTCGTCAGCAACAAGTCTACTGCGCGTGGAATTGACTAAAAAATATAAATAGTTGCATTTGTCAAAGTGTTTAAAAAGAAAAAGCTTTCGAAATTTGTGGTCCGTAACAATTCTTATATATTTGTAGCTTGACAATTATTTTATTAAAGGGAAAATAAGAATTTTAAAGTTAAATTATTTTTAGTTATAATAAGGTAATATTTTTTTTTGGAATGGACTAAGAAGAAAAAAGTGTTATATAAAATGGGACGGAGTATATAATTTTAGATACGAAAAATGATCAAAAAATATCATTAAACTATGTAAAACGAATAAAAATATCTTACGTTTATAATTTGATCCAAAATATCCTTGTCGTCAATATTTTGATCTAAAAATGCTCTTATTATTAATATTTTGGTCCAAAAATATCCATATTATTATTAAATTGGTCCACAAAAATACCATTTTCTTTAAAAGAAAAAGAAAGACTTGAAACTTGTGATCTATAATAATCCTTATATACTTGTATGGATGTAAATCATTTCAGTAAGGGAAAAAGAAAATTTTAACGTTAATTGTTTCTAATTATAATATGGTGACATATTTTTTTTGGATGGATTAGAAAGTAAAGGGTTCCACATAAAATAGTCGGAGGGAGTGTATAATTTTAGATACGGAAAAATGGTCAAAAATGTCATTAAACTATGTGAAATGAACAAAAATGTCCCAAGTTTATAGTTTTGTCTAAAATGCCCTTGTCGTTAATACTTTAATCCAAAAATGTCTTTGTTGTTAATAGTTTGATCCATAAATGCCCATATTATTACAAAATGGATCCAAAAAAAATACTCTTTTTCGAATATATATATATATATATATATATTTTCATTTTAAACGCATCGTGTGCTAATAAGAATATTACTTTTAATAAACCTTATTCTTTTTTTCTTTCTTTTAAAATTACTTTAACTGATAAAAATGTAGGAAATATTTTTTTCTTCTCAATATCATTTTATCAATTAAAATAGAATAACTTTATATTATGTACTTTTTTAATAGATACTATATACCATATATATAAGATCATAATTCACGGTAAACTCATCATTAATTTTTATTTAGATAATCATAAAAATAAATTATAATAAAATAAAAAATATATACTTTGAAATCAAAGTAGGATAAACATTTTCTAATAAATTATTATTAGAAAAAATAATGTGTTCAAAAAGTAAATAAATAATATATTTATTTGAAAAAAAAGGCATTTTTGACCCATTTTAATAATAAGGGCATTTTTGGACCAAAATATTGATGACAAGGGTATTTTTGAACCAAACTATAAATGAAAAACATTTTTATTCATTTCATATAATTTAAGGACATTTTTGACCATTTTCCGTTTTAGATATATGTATATAAGCTTTGTTTCGTTTTTCCACTTTTACTTTTTCCAGCTCCGCCAAACATAGTATGGCTTTTTTGTATTACACCTTCTTTTAATTTTAGTGCATATTTAGAATGAGTGACTTGTCATATTTAAAAATATAGATTAAATTAATTTAACAAATATCTGGTAGCTAAAGAATGAATTAGGCAAAATAATCTCACCAACTTTGATAAGAATATTCCAATTTCCACAAATTTTGACTCCTCACTAATATCATCACTTTAATTATACTTGTTGAATTACTTTAACATATAAAATTATGCCTTTCGTTGAAATTTTACAACTTTTGGCAGTATTTGAAAAATATTTTAGAATATTTTCTATTTAAAAATAAAGGCAGTCGTTTTTTTCTCTTAATTGTTTCTGCTGCTTTTTACCCCATGTGTGATCTCATTACACCTTTATCTTTCGTTTTATTTGATCAGATAATTAAAAAGAAAGCAGAGAGTATTTTTGAATTTAGATTAGGGCAATGATAATAATGGGATGTAAAACATATATAATGAAAATAGTTAACTAATGAGGAGCGAAAATTTGTAGAAGATAGAGATTTTTCTTATCAAAGTTGATGAGTTTTTTTTTCCTAACTTGTTTTTTTATGATTAAGAGCCTTGTGAAATTAAGTTAATTCAAATATTTAAATTTTAAATATAAAAAGTCACTCGATCATATGCACTTGAAAAAATAAAGAGAAGATGTACGAAGAGTCAAATCCCTACAAAATTATGCTTATTTTCTAAACGATGCTTCTAAACTAATAAGTTCGGAGTTACTATTAAACTAACGTGTCTCCCAATTAAATTGAACTTTTTATTAATTCTAACATTAGCCTCTGAAGGTGGGCTCGTGAAGAGAAAATAAAAGAAAGGCAATTCTACTCATGTATTAAATTAAGTAGTTGTGTTTATGAATTACAAAAAATACAAATATTTTGTTTTCTGAAACATATTTGACAATTGTACAACTACAATCTATAACACATCTTACTTCCAAGTAAGTTGAGATTAAATATATGAGTTTTAACTGAATGTATATATATATATATATATATATCATTTTATTTGGAAAGGTATACAATGGTATAAAATTGAATTGATTTTTTAGTTGAAATGTAATTTATATAGGAAATGGTATTTAGAGGAACAGATACAGTTGGCATCCTTGTAGAGTGGATCTTGGCAAGAATGGTTTTACATCAAAGAGGTTCAAGAAAAAGCACAAAAAGATATTGCCACGTGTGTGGGTCATAAAAGGAAGGTACATGACTCAGACATTCAAAACCTTCCTTATTTGCAGGCCATAGTGAAGGAAGTTCTTCGATTACATCCACCATGCCCACTTCTCTCTTGGGCTCGTTTAGCTATGCATGATACTCATATTAATAAGTGCTTCATTCCAGCTGGGACAACTGCAATGGTCAATATGTGGGCTATTACGCATGACCCTACTATTTGGGAAGACTCATGGGCCTTCAAGCCCGAAAGATTTACCGGTAAACAAGACTTCTCCATCACGCTCCGTTTGGGGTCTGGACGTCGGGTTTTCCCAGGAAAGGTACTAGGGTTAGCCACAGTGCACCTATGACTAGCACGACTTCTCCAACGGTTCAAATGGCTTCCAAGTAAACCTGTTGATCTTTCAGAATGTTTGAAGCTTTCTCTTGAGATGAAGAAACCTCTAGCTTGTCGTGCATTTAGTCGGCGTAGAATTTAAGTAATTCTGAATCTATAATATAATAAGCTTTATGGAATTTATCTACGCATTCATGGTATTATCACGGATCACAAAATCCTATGAATGAGAAACAAAGTCTATATCACCTTGAAGTTTGGTTAACATGCATGTAAATGAGTTGATGTAGCCTTTGGCAAATTAAAATATGATCATGATATCTAGTTTATCTTTTCCTCGAATATACTTTATGATTGCAAAGACAGATTGATGATTGGTTTCTAATAGCTCATTTGATTGACTAATTTGACTCTCCACCTTGTAATGCCCTCCCCAACCATTTCCTCTTCCCTTAACACCAATTTGAAAAAAAGAAGTAACTTGCTTCTCGTAATCAATGAGCTTATCTCACTATCCCAACAAAATAATAAAGATAAAAGTTATAGTTTAGAAAGTTGATGAATCAAATAACCTAAGCATACTACACTAAACAAATACTACAAGATCGTTGAGTGAATCTGTTTGTATGTAATTAAAAAACAGGATGTGTAAGACATGTTCTAGATCAACAAACGTGATCTAAGAAGCTAATAAGTATAAATTGTTCAAGTTCATCTAGTTTTTCAATTTTCAGTGTCTCCTGGAATTGGGTGCTTCTAAGTTTATCTGTTTTGAATGCTATGATCTAGTGTCAAGTTTATTTTGTAGCTAATTTCAGGACGCTGAAGTATCTCAGTGACTGAAAGTTACACATGATTGAGTTACAATCAAATGAGCAATTATATATTCTAGTGTCACTGCACGGCTTTTCTAGTAAATTTATTGGAGACTACCTCCTAAGTAGATCTGCTAAAGCTAATTAAATGTGCTCATGTGAAATCACCTTCTGTATGTCAGTTTGTAAATTTTCCAGTATCTTGTTGCGAGAGTTATTGGTCAGCAAATAGAAACATAGTACTACATGCTATTTACTTATGTGGATTCACTTTTTCTCCATGGTTTTCAAAAACAGACAAGGAACCTTCTGCTGATTTGCTATATTCAACATTAGTTACATCAGAGGCCTCTCTCCTGAGAAATATTTCAGTGATAAATCTGTTCCAGCCTTAGGTAACCTTTCTCTACAAAAAAATATTATAATATCCATCTATTTCAGCTTTCAAATTAATTTACTGGATACTTACATCACAAGCAGAGATGAAGATCAAGGAGCTAATGCCAATGGATGCAGAGTCGCGTAGACTTATTGATTTGATGGAAAAAGGTTTGTTGATCTTTTTCTAGTTTGCAAACTGAACCTTACAGTTTATTTTCTTCCTTGTCATTTGTTACCCCCTTCTTCCTTGTCATTTGTTACCCCCACTTTCTTCTCTGTTCCTAGGTGTTTATGATGCAGTACAGAAGAGATATCTGAAAACTCTTTTGTTCTGTGTGTGCGAAGCAATTGATGGACCAATGATTGAGGAATATGCATGTAAGAAGAATTAAGATAAATTGGTTAAGTGACGACTTCAATTAGGTTGCAGTATCATATTTGCACTGGTTAATCACATCTGAGACTGACTAGATTACTATCTAGGACATAGTTGTTGCCTAAGATAAAGAAATTGCTGAAAGAAGAGCTGATACTTTCAGCAGTCTGGCTTGTGACAATAACTTATACACTTAGTTGTTTACTTGCAGTTTCTTTCAGTTATTCAAGTTCTGACTCTGAAGAAGTGTCAGTGAATGTCAATCGTGTTGGAACAAAGAAAGGGGGAACATTTAAGTCTAACTCAACTTCTGAAATAACACCCAATCAAATGAGGTAGCTATCGGTCTAATGATTCTTCTTATTCTCAGTCTCATGCTGGTTGTTTTTTGTACTACAAGAACCTTTTGTGTTGAGAGGGAAGTATGTTTCAGGAGTTCTTGTAAAATGGTTCGTACATTGATACAGTTGATGAGAACTCTCGATAAGATGCCAGAAGAGGTAAAGCTTTCTATTGTTCCTAAAAAGCATGGCTCCAATTTTCTACTATCATCTTGTTGATAAAGTTCGATTCTCTTGGTTTTTCTCAGAGAACTATACTGATGAAACTTCTTTATCATGATGATGTCACGGTATGCCCTTTTCTCAATTTTGTTTGTTTCTAATTTTTCTTTTTCTTTTCCCTTTCCTCTTTTAGCTTGCCTCTGGATGTTTGAATTTCAGGTGAATTTAAACTTCCATATATTGTAGCCATGCAAATTACATATTTGCATCTATAAGCACATTGCCTTAAAGAAGCTGCTATTGTTATCATGCCTTTTTGACATTCAGAAAATAATTCTCCTTATAAAAAAAGTCATCTTACTTCTCTAATTATGTAGCTTATGACTATTTTTGAGTTTGAACCCCAAATTGATTCCTATAGTTGTGTCGATAAATGGTTCTCGGGCTACTCTTCCACAGAAAACACTGCTTAGCCATATCAAAAAGCATTCATAGAATTTTCCTAGCTTACATATTTCCAGTTCACCTTTTAAATATCATTTTGCTTCAAAAATCACTTAGCTTGTCATATTTTGGTCAAATAAAACTTTTGTAACAGAATTTCTGGTTGTGCAGCCTGCTGATTATGAACCTCCTTTCTTTAGAGGCTGCACTGACGAGGAGGCTCTTAATGCATGGACGAAAAATCCTCTGAAAATTGGAGGTCGGAAATGCCAACAGCAAGCATCTCGTGTTAGCTCTGAAGGTGTGGGCCAGATCACAGGAAAATGAACATAACTAGTTTTCTTTCAGTGGTCAATCAGTTCACCACTGGTATCTTTTCTTCCTCAGGTTAAGAGTGTGCTTGATCCTTGCGAGGATGAGAATGATGACAATCAAAATGATGTTATGAGCTTGGGAGCTGATTCTGCCAAGAGAGATGACAGTGCATCTGATTGTGAGGTGGAATATTGGTTCCCCTTGCCTCAATTATTTATAAAGCTTGACTTTATTTTCTATCCTTTTAAGTATGTTCATGCACTGACGTTAAATATCCATCAATTTCAGGTCAGTGACTCTGACGAAGACCAATACATAGTTGCACCAGTTGGTAATGCACATGCCTCTATTCGACCTGTCTTCTACATGGATTCATTCTGTCAGTATTTTTTTAATATCATAAATTTAAAAAGATAAGCGTTTTTTCTTCACAGAAAAGAAAAATGTTCAGGATAAAGGGGAAATGGTTGATGAAGGTACTTTTGTTTTCTGCAAATACTATTGACTTTCTTGCGGAACCAGGTTGTCAAGAACTCTAATGCATTTATTGGTTTTCAGATGATACTCAAGATCCTGCAGAAGACGATCATCAATTTGTCCGCGTTAAGGACTGGATCAGCACATACCACCTTGACAGAGTTGAAGTGACAGATGCTCTCTCAAATTTCCCAGACATCTCAGTGGTAAGATACTTTTGCTGGCTTTCCTATCAAGTATCGGTTTCTCCATCATTTACTAGCCAGTCCTACACCTAATATTTCATCCTGATTGCAGGCCTTGATTGAAGGTAATGAATTGACCTTTTAACAAGATGATGAAGGTGTTCTCAACCTGAACTTCTATAGAGGGGAACAGTGATATAATACCCTAGTATCAATTCCCAAAGTTTTTGTGCCAAATAATAATCAGATGATTAAAGATTTTCTTTCTGGTTTTTAAGCTGTCCAAAGTTTCTTAATCTGCATTTTTTTTATTTTAGACATTTTGGAAAAGCTTGTTAAAGAATGAATTCTTTCAAGTGCTGGCACAGACACATCATTAAGACACAAAAGGTCTCTTATTGTTTTCCTCAATTCATTAATTGTTTACATCTTTACTCTCTTGAATCCTAATATATTCTTTTCCAACACCCAAAATTTCATATTCCTCAAATGCAGAAATTTGACTATGAGTTTGATATTGTGAAAGAAGAATCAGAGGGCCAACAAAACCAAAATGGCAATCAATCTCAACATGGAAAAGTTGAAGATTACATGTACATGAAGGTGAAACCTGATTAATATCCTTTGAATTGAGCTTAAAAGTATCTAGTAGTTGTGTGTAATATCCTTCTGGAATACATTTATCCTCTTTAGTTAATTTAGTCTATATTTCCTAATTAACTAAATGTATATGTTGATTTTGTACTCCTACTTTTCCTCTTTCTCTATTTGTTCTTTCTGGGAAGTGATCCATTGAATTAAAGTTCATTGCCAGGGGATTGTGATTCACACTACTTCTTTACCTCGTGACTACTCCTTCACATTTCAGTAATATAGATGAAGTGATTGTCTCTTAATTTCTACTGTCCCTTCTCCCTTCCTCCTTTATATTCAAGAACAACAACAACCCAGTGGAATCCCACAAGTGGGGTATGGGGAGGGTAGGGTGTACACAGACCTTACCACTACCTTATGGAGATAGAGAGTCTGTTTCCGAAAGACCCTCGGCTCAAAAGTCACAGTTTCAAGTAGGAAAGAAAAAAACAATATATATAGCATAAAGAAAAAAGGAAAAATAAAAAATAAAAAAAATATAAAAAAAAATAAAAAGTAAAAATAGAAATAGAAATAAAAATAAAAATAAAATGCAATGCAAAATTTACAAGACAAGAACAATAACTATAGCAAAGTACTGCAATAATCAAAGGCAATAGCAACACAACTATAAAAGCACGCTTAGATGTACGGCCATGTTAAACCGACACACAATAAGACACCATTCTATCACTACTAGTCTTCTACTTTAATCTGCGACCTCCACTTTTTTTTATCTAAGGTCATGTCCTTGGTGATATGGAATACTGTCATATCTTGTTTAATCGCCTCTCTCCAATACTTTTTGGTCTACCCTTACCCCTCCGCATAGCCCCCAAATCCAACCACTCGCACCTCCTAACTGGGGCGTCGACACCTCTCCTCTGCACATGCCCAAACCATCTCAGTCTCACTTCTCTAATCTTGTCGACCACGGATGATGCCACCCTCACCTTCTCCCAAATAACCTCATTCCTGATCTTATCACTCCTAGTGTGTCTACACATCCATCTCAATATCCTCATCTCTGCAATGTGCATCTTCTGAACATGATAGTTCTTTACTGGCCAACACTCCACTCTATATAACAACGCTAGTCTAACAACCATTCTGTAGAACTTACCTTTAAGTTTAGGCGGTACCTTTTTATCACACAAGACTCCAGAGGCTAGCCTCAATTTCAACCATGCTTCCCCAATATGGTGTGTGGCATCATCATCGATGTCCCCACTACTCTTAATGATGGATTCAAGATATTTAAAGCTTTCTGTCTTGGGGATAGGTTGGGTGGCAAGCCTCACTTCCCTACCCTCTTCATCCATCGCAACACTAAATTTGCACTCCAAATATTCTGTTTTGGTCCTGCTCAATCTGAACCCTTTGGACTTCAGAGTTTGTCTCCAAACCTCCAACCTATCATTAACTCCGTCCCGAGTCTCATCAATCAAAACTATATCGTCCGCAAATAACGTACACCATGGAACCACCTCCTGAATAGACTGTGTCAGCTCATCCATCACCAAGGCAAAAAGAAGAGGGCTCAGCACCGATCCCTAGTGTAGTCCCACCTCAACAAGAAAATGCTCTGAGTCACCTCCCACCGTCCTAACCCAAGTCTTGGGTCCAGCATACATATCCTTTATCGCCCTAATATACACCATCAGGACACCTTTAGTCTCCAGACACCTCTAGAGAACATCCCTCGGAACTTTGTCATAAGCCTTTTCAAGGTCAATGAACACCATATGGAGATCCCTTTTTATTTATCTAAATTTCTCCATCAGTCTCCGCATAAGATGGTTGCTTTAGTAGTCGAACGTTCCGGCATGAATTCGAATTGGTTCCCTGAGATTGACACTCCTCTCCTCACCCTCATCTCCACCACTCCCTCCCAAATCTTCACAATGTGGCTTAGTAGTTTGATACCCCGTAATTATTACAGTTTTGGATATCACTCTTGTTCTTGTACAATGGAACCATAATACTCCACCTCCATTCATCAGGCATCTTAGCAGTCTTTAAAATAACATTAAACAACTTGGTCAACCACTCCAAACTTGCCTTGTCAGTGCTCTTCCAAAAGTCCACCGGAATCTCATTGGGCCCTGTCGCTCTCCCCATCCTCATCCTGCTAACAGCACGCCTAACCTCCTCAACCTTAAAACACCTGCAGTACCCGAGAAAAGAACATATATTTGTGCATGATGACTAATTTATGGGTTGGGGAAGCAGGCTTTTACTACTTTCTTACTTGGGCTCTTTATAGATAAAGAGTCATACAATTTGGGAGCTTGAAGAAAACATTTGTGCGAAGTAATATATTTTTTCTAATCTTAAGGTTTTTGGAAAGAGTGAATATCCCAGTAATGTCCTACAGATTGAGGAGACAGAAGTTCTGTATTTTGTTTTATCAACTCAAACAAAGGAGAGAAGTCTAGTGAAGTTAAAAGAGGAGTATGAACAAAAATTTCCCTTTTTGGAGAGGAATATGAATGACTCCCTTTCAACTGCTTAAGCAAAAAAATTGTGAATAGTTCACTAATACTGATTTGCATGAATTTTTTTTTTCTGATTTGCATGAAGTTTGATGTTACTTTCTGGATTGCATGTTAACAAAGACAGTCTCTTGTTTCAGGCTTTGTTTCATGCACTTCCGATGAACTATGTAACTGTTGCCAAGCTCCAAAGTAAACTGGAAGGAGAAGCCAACCAAACTGCGGTGAAGAGGCTAATTGATAAAATGATACAAGATGGATTCATTGAGGCTAAGAGCTACCGCAGACTAGATACACTGGCCTCTGGCAAACAGTAATGGTTCAGAAAGAAGTCCCAATTGCCCATTGATGGACTGATTTTTTCATTGCAGGGAAGCGTGTGATCCACTCTTACCTGACTGAAGAAAAGCTGGCTGAAGTTACTAAGGTCTTAGCAAAAGACAGTATGGTAATAGTCTTGAATTAAATATAAGTTTGACAGTTTCTTGCACTTCTACTATTTCAACTCTTATCTTTAACTATTATAAATGGTCAGGATTTTGACATGCATGAATCAGGTAATGATTCCACCTTTAGTCAATACTTCTATACTTATCATCAAGATCAGACCACAAAATCTAATATTACTGTATGGCTACTAGACAACAACTTTAGAGATTTATCCACTTGTGGTGCTCTCCACTCTGTTGGATTGGATCTCACACGTACTAGAGGCAAATCCGATGCATACCGGAATGGATCTGTCATGAGTGATCAGACTGTCTCCAAGAGAAAGGATCATGAAAAGACACCATCAAGCAACGCTGAGGTTGGTTCAGTTGTGGATTACCTCAATAATCTGCAGTAAACAACGATAACTCAGTAATTAATTAGTTGATTTCCTAACGAAACTACAGTAACAAATAGTTAGATATGATGTTTGTGCAGCCTGTAGCTTCTCGGGAGAGCTTTGTTCCCGATAAGGAGAATGGAAGAGTTAATGGAAAACCAAACCAACCTGATGAAATTGTCTGTAGCAAGTCCAGTCAGGACAAACGTCAGAGGAAAGCAAGCATGGTATGACATCCGTCTTTCCAGAAAATCTTAGTAAAGAATCCTCTGAAGTATTTGGGAAATATTGCTAATTATTCTTCTGTTTCCTTTTCTCTATCTACAGGTAAAAGAACCTATCCTTCAGTATCTGAGACGCCAAAAATCTCAAGTTTCTTGATGGTTCCTCAACTTTAGTGGTGAAAAATCTGGGTAGTTTCCTTTCTAATAGTTGTACTTGAGTAAGAGGATAGTGCTCTTTTGTCATCCCAACAGTTTGTATTGGTTTCTTTCCGAATTTCTCTTGTCAAATTTACGTGGACCACACAGCAGGCAAGTAATAGGATATGCTAACATAATCTAATGCAAGTATGCAAGAGACATCTTCTATATAAATCTATGTAGTTTATTCAAATTTCAACTTCATGTTCATGTATCATCATTATATTTAACATTTCAAGACACAGGCAGAAGGTGGGAATTTCAGTTTCCATTCTGTGAGTAAAACAGATATATACATGAGATTCAACATAGATATAAAAATGAGATATTTTATCCTTTCTTGATGGTGCCACATGCTCTGTCTTCTTTGTTACTTTTCTTTTTTACTGTACTCACTACTGACTAATCTGTAATAGATGTGACCAAGATTCAAATGCTGTTCTTCATCTGCTTTTCCTGTTGATCTAAATCCTAGCTTCTTGGTGCACTAATTTGAAATGAATTTTGCCTGTTCTAGATTAAATGAAAAGGTTCCCTTTAATACATTTCTTTTTTGACATTAGCATAGTATTGAAAGGAATTTAGTTAGAGCACTGTCTGTTAGTTATAAACAGTGATTAGTGAAGGGTACTATATATAAGAGGCTTCAAGCAAGCATGTCTTGGACGTCTGCTTCAGCCAGCGGTATTTTGGTCTTTCTCTGTTCATCTACACGTGCCCTTCATTGCTCGCTACACAGCTTGATTTCATTGCTTCCTGCACTGCTTCTTCTCACTTAGAAACCCTATAGACATCCATTGATTTCATCGAAATTGCTCAGCTGTGCTTCGTCTCTTTTCATCTCTTCGAGTGTCTATACAAAGCCCCTCTTTTCTTCACTCAAATAGTCAATGCACCCTTTGTTTGAATGGTACTTGATTGTGATTTATAATACTTTTACGTTATTTTCCAATAATATATATAGCACAAATGGAATTAGGAAAGTCAACCAAATTTCTTACATAAAGGGCAGCTCGGTGTACTAAAGTTCTCGCTATACGCAGGGTCCAGAGAAGGGTCCGACCACAAGGATCTATTGTGCGCAGTCTTACCTTGTATTTCTGCTAGAGGATGTTTCCAATGCTTGAACCTGTGACCTCTTGGTCACATGACAGCAACTTTACCAATTACTCCAAGGCTCCCCTTCAACCAAATTTCTTACATGATCTTTAAATATTTTCAGTTACTATTTATTGTGATTTATAATAACTTTTACGTAATTTTCAAATAATATATGTTATTTTATCTGTTCAAATTTATGTGACACTAATAGAATTTCAAGAGTCAACTAAACTTTTAATATGTCTTTTTATAAATATTTTATATTGTTAATTATTGTGATGTATAGTAATTTTAACGGAAATCAAATATATAATATACTTTTAAGAGTTGTGTCTTGTAGCCTCCTATTACAGGGTAAAAATATTTTAAATTATTTATTATTGTGATTTATAATATTTTTAATGCAATTTTTAAACATGTAATAAAATATTTTGAGTTGTTAATTATAGTGATTTTTAATACTTTTAACGTAGTTTTTAAATATACAACCGACTAAAAGGGAAAGCAAGACAAATAAATTAAAATTGGAAGGGAACCAATTTTTTTGAGGTTAGCCTGTGAAAAGGCCGCAAGCACGCAACTTAAGCATACAAATATTGGGAGTAGCCTATATATATGGTAGATACACTTGTACCTATATTCGCAAATGCAAGGATTTGAATAGAATCAAGATATCTTTCTCTCCGTTCTCTCTCTACGCAAATACATTTTCGTCATTGTTGAAGCTTGGATCTCCAAGCTAAGACTTGAAAGCTAACATGGTATCAGAGCAGTAATGAGTGAAATCATATGTTTAAAATCAAATAAAGTTTTCAATTGCGATCTCAAATGACTTTAGATTCGCTATCACAAATAGCTATACATTCATTATTCATTTATCCATCAGATACATCGAGATCGGTGTTGATTCCAACTAAATTAACAGGATTTGAAAATTATGGGCTATGGCATCGATCTATGATGATAGCACTACAAGCTAAAAAAAAGTTGGGATTTGTTAGTGGCACCTGTAAGAAGGATCAATTTAGTGTTGATTTTCATGAAGATTGGGAAACTTGCAATGTGATTGTTGTGTCGTAGATTATGAACAGAATTTCTACACACCTTCTTAGTGGAATCGTATATTCGTCAAATGCACATCTCGTATGAGAAGATCTAAAAGAGAGGTTTGATAAAGTGAACAAAATTCGTATTTTTCAATTACATAGAGAGATTGTGATAATTTCGCAAGGAACTGATTCTGTAGCAACATATTTTACAATGCCGAGAGAGCTTTAGGATGAATATGATGAACAGGTTTTCACATGTGGATGTGATTTTGTGAAGTGAAGGGATTACATTGAACACCTCCAGGGATAGATTTTACTACAATTTCTTAATGGTTTAAATGATTCTTATGAGCAAGTGTGCATTCAACTTTTTCTCAAGACTATTGAACCATCATTGAACCAAGCATATGCTATGCTCAATGAGGATGAAATCCAACGATCATGTCTCTTTTCAGCTATGGGAGGAAAAGTGAACCCCTGACCATATAAGTTAATAGAGGTCAACCTTATAGAGGAAACAAGCTCTTTGTTAAATGTGATAATTGTGGAAGAGGTGGACTCGTTAGAGAGAATTTTTATTGGGTTACTGGCATTTGAAGGACTCAAAAAAGGAACCTGATCCTGATGATGATTTCAACAATAAGAACTATTTTGCAAACTCTAAAACCCCACAACTCACACAATTCAAACTTTGATAGAAAACCACATAATTTACATTTTGAAAAAAGGAATAATTTCAATGTAAATAATGTTGTGACTAATGAGATGAAGTATTATGGAGTAGAAATTAAAAGAGGCAATATTTTCTCTATGAAAAATGGATCTGGTGGTCATGCTTTCACATACGAGCAGTACAAACAACTACAATAGTTATATGAGAGAAATGTCCTAGGTTCTCAAATGAACAATATAGGAAGATTCAAGAAACAATGGTTGGTAAGAAGGATCAGTTACCAGACTGACCAACACACTTTGACAGGTATTGTTACATTTTTACTAGCTGAATTTTGTCCAAAGAAATGGATCATAGATTCAGGTGCTACTCATCATATTTTATCTAATCTAGATATTAAAGGACATAGTTGAGCTTCATTGTTCTAATAACCAACATTTTTAGTTACCAAATGGAGAAAAATCTAGTACCATTCATATAGGAATTGTTGAGTTCCTAGAAGACATGAGACTTGACAATATTTTGTATGTGTCAGACTTCAAATGTTACATGCTATCAGTCTCAAAACTAACCAAGTGCCTATCATGCTTTGTCATTTTTTTTCTAATTTTGTATATTTCAAAATTTTTATAGTGACAAGATGAGAGAGACTGGTAAGGAGGAGGAAAACTTGAGTATTGTGAAGCAAGGATTCAAAGATGTGTGTTTAACTAATAATGCACTGACCTCAACAAAGGCAAGAGATGCTAAATTTTGGCATTAAAGGTTAGGACATCCTTTATTACAGGTTATGAAGAGGCTTGGATTAATTTAGAAGAAGAACTTAGATGCATCTGCAATTGTAGATTGTCCTCTATGTCCATTAGCTAAACAAACCAGGTTGGTATTTTCAACTAGTATTTTTATAAGTGGTTTATATTTAAAAATGATACACCTTGATGTATGAGGTCCTAATAAAATTCCTACTCATGTTAGAAAGAGTTTTTGTCTTACTTTTATTGACTACTATGCTAGATACACTTGGATTTATCTGTTTCAAATGAAAAATTATGTAGTCATTATTTTGAAAACCTTTTTGTCCCTAATAAAAACTCAGTTTAATGTTAGTTTAAAAATTGTTAGGTCAGAGAATGGCACATAATTTTTTAATATACAGTGTCATGATATGCTTGATTGTTATGAAATCATTCACCAAAGTAGTTGTGTATACACTCCTCAGCAAAATGATGTTGTAGAAAGAAAGCATAGATACATTTTGAATGTTGCTAGAGCCTTAAAAGTTTAGGCTCATATTCGATCTAGATACTAGGTGAGAGTGTAGAAGGTGATGTATATCTCCTCAACAGACCACCAACTAGTGTTTTGAAGATAAAAAACACCTTACAAAATGTGATATCTTAAGATCCCTTCACTAGATCATTTAAAACATTTTAGTTGCTTGTGTTATGCTACCAATTTGTTAAAGCCAGATAAGTTTGAGTCAAGGGCAAGACCAGTTGTTTTCCTGAAATATTTTTCTACTCAAAAATGGTATAGGTTGCTTGATTGTGCCACCAAATAATTCTTTGTTAGTAGGGATGTTGTCTCCAAGGAGCACTTATATTGTTTTCTTCAAGGAGCACTTATATTCTTTTACTTCTTCATCTCCTACACCATTATAATGACCCTCCAGGTCTTTTTTGAGATAATGCATTTATTTCATCATTTAGAGCATTTTTATAACGATTCAAGTTATTTATGATTTGCTGACAGTGACTGTTCAATTACCTTATCGTTCATTTGAGATTTATGCTCATTTCTCTATTTTTGAGGTTTTAAAACTTGAAAAGTTGATTTTGGTTATAAAGTTATGAAAACGACCTCAGAATGGAATTCAGACAGTTCCACCAGCTCCAAAATGACCAAATTAGGCTAGGAACATTATCGGCATGAGTATTGAGGCTTTTGATGTGAGTTTAGATTATTAGGAGGTTTAGCCTTTGAAATTTGGCCTAAGTTTGACTTTGGTCAAAATCCTTGAAAAATACGCTCGGATGAAAATTTTATAAGTACGGTTAGTTTTGAAATATTGAGTTTTGTCTACAACGATCTTTTTTGTGCTTCTTGAGGCTTTCAGTCTAATTCCGAGGTCCATAGTGGAATTTAGCCAAAAATAATACTTGGATGTAGGACCCATATTTTATCAAAATGACCTTGTATGGACATTTTGACTGCCATTGAGTCTGAAGTGTTAAATTTGGTGGATTAGCATATCTCAATTGCACGCACGAGATTTAGAAATAATTTCAAGCATCCGAAGACTTGATCATTCTCTAAAACTAGCTGGTGTTGGTGTTGGTGTAGGTGACTTTATTCATCGTGGTCAAGATGAAGCCTTTGAGATCGCCAAGGGTCACTCCACTTAGTCTTCGTGATTGTGTGTCCATTGGCCGCAATCGCGAAGGAGAGTTGACTGGAAGTTGACATAGTTGGTCATCGCGATCGTGAGGTTTGACCACCGCGATTGTGATGGTCATATTGCTGGGTGGTCGCAATCTCGACCCTCTTTTCCGCGATTGCGATGAGAAATTATGTCTGATCTTTTATTTAATAATTAGACACGATCATCTCAATTTCCACTTCAAAAGTGTATAACTTGAGTTGTAGAGGTCTAGTTTGAGCGATTGAAAGACTGGATTATGGGAAATTGCTCGGAGAATGCATAAGAGTGTTTTGGAATAGTCGAGAAGGTTTTTTTTAGGTAAATTTCAATAAATACATGCTGTCTTTGTTGAGTCTTCAGCTAAAATTTGAGATTTTCTTGCATGTGTTGTTTTGGGCTATTTCGAGACCCGAATAGTCTTATATTTTCGAACACAAGTTCAAGGAGGTAAATGGAACTTTTTCATGAAGTCAATTTCAGAATTACCAGAGTAGGTCCCACATTCTTATTTTTTACTCCGAAATTGGTCCATTTGTGATTTTAGTAATTTTAATGTTAAAAGGACCGTATTGACGTTGTGAACTTATTTTTGATAGCGTGGTAGCGTTCGAAGGTCATTTGAAAAGGGAATGCTCAGGTACTTTAATTTTGGAGCAAGCGTGATCGGCCTACAAGTAGACTACGACTTCCATCTTCCTGGACTGAGCTTATTTATATGATAGCATGAAGATTATTTAGAATTTGGGTTGGTTAGGTGATTGAGCATGCCTGTTAGTTAGAATTCCTATTTTAGGCCCTTTCTGGATAGTATCGGGTACTTATAAGCATGTTGTCATTTTAAATGCGATCATCCATATTGTGTGGCTTTGAGTATTATTATTTTCTGTTGATATTGAGCATTTTGGATTTAGTCTAGGCTTAGACTAGTGTTTCCTTAGACTTGCAATAACTAAAACCTTTAGGCCTTGCTTTCACTCCGATGTTGATTCAAATGGCTTAGCTCTTTGTAGGCTGAAATAATAGACTTAGGTCTTGTAGTATAAACCTTGGAATAGGCTTTGTATCAGCCTGACGACCTTCTACCCTCTCTCCCTATTTTTACAGCTTGTTGGGGGATGATTTGAGCTTTTAGGCCTCATTTGGCAATTCATGATCGGTTTTTGGTTCAAGCTTGGAGTGTTGAGTTGATTATCTGAGAGTGGACGTCGTTACACAATGGTTTTATGATGACGATATGATATGATATTATTTAGCAGTAACTATCATCGCAAATTTAAGACCTAGTCATGTTGCCCTCTTATCCTTTGTGGAGATGATCTATTTGACTGCGAACTCTTGCCCCCTTGAGACACATCCGCGGTTTGAGGTTCAAGCATTGGACTTCTTAGTTGAGCTGTCCTTATTGACTATTTGGAGATTACTACTGATTTTCCCCTTAGATACTCATCCGTGGTTTGAGGTTCGAGTGCTTGATTTCTTAGTTGGGTTGTTGGTATTAGTTACTACTGATTACTTGGAGGTTATCCATGGTTTGGGGTCTGAACTACGCTTTTCCGGCTCAGGACTCAGCATTCCATATTATTAGCAGTTTTAGCAACTTTGTGTACCCATCAGGCTTATGGGGGTTTGCTTGAGTTTTTACTTAAATTTGCGCATGCGTGTACCTTCTGGGCTTATGGGGGCCCAATTTGGTTTAGTTAACTATACTTAGTTCTTTTAGTCCTTACATTTGTGTGCATTTTCTTTACTTTCTATTGATTATAATATTTCCTCAGATTGTATCTTTTCTTATTGCCTTTACTTTTCAAGCTCAGTCTGCCTATGATGCCTAATGGGTAGCTGTTGTTTTGTTACTCATACTATACTCAATATCTATTTTTGTAATGCAGGTCCGAGAAATAGTTAACAACAATGATTCATGCCAGTTGCAATCTACTTTGGAGGCGTGGGTGAGTACTTGGCAGTTTTTGGATCTTCCTGTCTCCATCTATACGTGTTTGACTAATCTTTTGCTTTTTGAGATAAATCTTGTTTATGCGGTCCACTTTTGTGACTTGTATCAGTTTTTGGTAGTAGCTCTATACTTGTGACTTCCAAGTTCTGGGAGGGATCTTATATTTTATTATATATATTCGATGTGTTTCCTCTTGTTCATGTTATTCTTGATATTCCAGTTATTGCTTTATTACTATTTAGTTTCTTATTGCTTTATTACTGTTTAGTTTCCCTTAATCTCATTACTTGCAGTTTTGGGATATGGGTTGACTTACCTATTGGGGGTTATAGTAGGTGCCATCATGACTTAAGAGGTTGGGTCATGACAAGCTGGTATTAGCCAAATTGAACCATGATAGGTACAATCTAACCATCCTAGGTTCACTGGTCTCACTTGTACAGAGCTAATATCTAGTAGAGTCTTTCCGATCGGTGCAGTGACGTCCCATTTTTTTTAGTAAATATCACAGGACAGTGATTGACTGCCAAGTTTATTTTCGTGCCCCCGGGAGGCTACATGATGTCTTTAGGAACTCTTTCTCTTTTGTATCACTTTCATGTAGTGTGTGTCTTATTTGTTTCATAAATCTCACTTCTTCAATTCTTTTTATAGGGATGGCTCGTACACGCGGTACCACGACTAAGGGTGATGTACCCGTGCCTTCTAATAAAGGCCACTGATAGAGCACTAGCTATGGGTAGAGGCTGACTCTGAGGTCGTGCCAGGGCTGCAGCACCAACCCAGGATAGATAGCAGACTCCAGAGCGGGAGGCAGAGCCTCAGGTGGATCCAGTTCACCACCAACAAATGGGGCCAGGGCCAGCCCAACTACTACCCACACTAGTACTCAAATGCCCCATTTTAGGCCTTATATTGTAGGTATTTTCATTCTCTGGTTGGTTGGCTTGAGTCTATAGAGCCTAGGCTGCATGGTACAAATTTGATTTGGGAGGCCTTAGATTATTTGAGGTTGATTCGGGATAGGCTTAGGACAGCTTAGAGTAGACATCAAAGTTATGTGGATCATAGGTATCAACCTTTGAGATTTGTTGTTAGTAATAGAGTATTCCTTTGAGTATCACCCATGAAAAGCGTGATGAGATTTGGGAGGCGGGGCAAGCTTATCCCCATATATATTGGGCCTTTTGAGATTCTAAGGATAGTTGGTGATATTACCTATTAGTTAGCTTTGCCTCCCACATTCTCAGCTATTCATCCAATTTTCCATATTTAGATTTTGTGCTGATATGTTTCAAATGAGTCTCATGTGCTCCAGTATGATGCGGTTGAGTTAGATGATCGTCTGAACTTTATTGAGGAGTTGGTTGCCATCATAGATAGAGATATGAGGTGGTTGCAATCCAAAGCCATTTCTATAGTTAAGGTCCATTGGAGACATCATCTTGTCAAGAAAACTATATGGGAGACCAAGCAAGAGATGCGGGAGCAGTTCCCTGGCTTATTTGAGTCTTCAAGTACTTCTTGACTCGTACTTTTACAGATAAAATTTCTTTTTGTAGTGGATATTATAATGACCCTCAAGTTCATTTTTGAGATAATGCATTCATTTTGTCGTTTAGATTATTGATTTCAAAACATCAAATTTGGTGGGGTAGCATATCTCATTTGCAGGTATTGAATTTCGAATGAATTTCGAGCACTCCGTCGGAGACTTGATCATTCTCCAAAACTAGTTGTTACGGATGGTGCTGTGCAGGTGACTTTCTTTATCGCTTTAGGGCCACTTCTCCAGGTCTTCACAATTGCGTGGCCTTGGACGCAATCCGGTAGGAAGTTCGAACAATTGGTCATCGTGATCGCAAGGTTTGAGAACCGCGATCACGATGGTCATTTTTCTAGGTGGTCATGATCGCGACCCTCTCTTACTCGATTGCGATGAGAAATTGTGTAGACACGATCAGCTCAAAGCTATTAACTTCAAAAATGTATAACTTGAGTTGTGGAGGTCCATTTACGAGATTTAAAGCCTAGATTTTGGGAAATAGTTGGGAGAACACATAGGAGTGTTTGGGAGGAGTCGAAGAGGCTTTGTTTGAGGTAAACTTCAGTAAATACTTGTTGTCCATTATTGAGTTTTTAGCTAAAATTTGGGATTTTCTTGCATGTGTCATTTTGGGCTGTTCTGAGCCCCGAATTATATTCCATTTTGGGACATAAGATCAGGGAGATAAATGGGACCTTTTCACGAATTCAATTCTAGATTATCGAAGTGGGTACCACATTCTCATTTTTTACTTTAAAATTAGTCTATCTCCAATTTTAGTACTTTTAATGTCAAAACTACCCCATTGATGTTGTGAACCTATTTTTGATAGTGTGGCAGCATTCAAAGGCTGTTTGAAAAGGGAAAGTTTGGTATTTAGATTTTAAAGCACATGTGATGTCACGACCCAACCTAGGAACTAGTCGTAACACGGTGATCAAAACCCCGAAGGGATCCAACCAAGCCTCTTGATATATCATAAAGCATACATAAGGAAAAGTAAATGCGAAAATAACATAAAAAGAGTCTAACTCATGAATCATAAAAGAAGAATGTAACTTGACGACATAGACTCTATAACATTTGTCCAATTAATGAATCTACTAACCAAGAAAGGCGGGGGATAAGCTATGCCCCTAGCTCACCCTCAAATCAAGAATGAAGTAAAAAGTCTTTGGGATAGAACAAAGTCATAACTCGCCCTCTATAAGATGAGGACTCACACACACTTCACTGAATGGAACTCAACTATCCACGAGTATAAATGTGATCCTCCACACCTACATTATGAGACAATGAAGGCAAAAAATATGCATTATTATGTTTAAATGTACTAAGTATGTAGGCATTACATGCAATATAAACCACAATATGCAATGATCAAGTAACGTACATAATAAGAAGGGATGAGTACAGTCATGAGGAAAACATAATGATCAAGGCATTTAAAAGTCATATTGAGATCATATGAGAACATAAGGAAAGTATACATATATGTGGGATAGAACCATAACCGACAATAAGACAATGCGATCTATAACATAGAATCCCGATGTCTCCCTATACAAAGGAAGAAAGGGAAATCTACTTGCCAAGGTAGACTCTACCCCGATAGGTAGGTTGTGTACATATGATATATGTAGATCCACTATCTAAGCCATGAAATCAACCTATGGTGGTACGTAGTTTAAGGGACTTGAGGCTGCTTCTGAGGCTTTTGGTTGGGCCCCACCTCAAAGTTCGCTCGGTGCTAACTCAAATCCCATGGAGTACATAAAATAGTAGTCATACAAAACATATACCATATACTTGTTCATAAACTTCATAATTCATAGAATAGATCATTTCATAATATAATTGCAATGTGAGTATTAGCTTTTCAACATTACAATATCATACTTGCATAATTCATATCATGAGGTTCGTTGGTCACCAACATAGGTCCCTAAGTCACCTTTTCATAAATTGCATGAGATTCATAATTTGATCATAGTTAAAATCCGTAATCATAATTCATACTTGAATTTAGAGTTAAACTCATAAACATAGCTAATTTGGATGAAAACTATGAGAATACTTGAAACCATTGAATTCTATAAACATACTTCATAATATCATCATTGAAAATAGCTTCATGCATGGGTATTCATAATTCAACTTAAAATCATGCTATTAATATAAAAACCATACTTATAATGATCATTGATATCAATTAAAAATATAATTGAAACTTCCCAACACAATTCATCAAAATTTGAGTTTGAAGATAATGAAATTTCATGATATTTTTAAGGAAAACCTTGGGACTCCATGGGTGAAAGAAACCCATGGATAAATTCCCACATACCTTGATAAAATCAACCTAGAATTGAAGAGGAACCTTGATAAATTTGAAACCCTAGCTTGAAGTTTGGAGAAAAAGCTTTGAGAGGATCTCTTAGTCTTGCCTTAGGGAATTTTTGAAGAATGAATTAAATAGGAGGGGAATTTGAAGAATTAGGTATATATAGACTTTGAACTTAGCCATAAAAATGTCTACGTTCATTGAACCAAACTTTTGAAATGATAGAATTAACCTTCATTAAAACCCGAATTTGATTCCTACGGATTGACTCTACGAGTCGTAGGATTATTAACGAGTCATCAAGACACTCGTCCTGAAGGTCTTGGAAAACACCTGAAAATCAGGTCTCTGAATTTGCTTCTACCGATCCTGATTACGACTCGTCTTTATGGTTATGAGTCGTCATCTTGACTCGTCTTGTAGATTTAAAAACATGCAAATTTTGAGGATTATGAAGTTTGCATATGACTCATGTTTACGAGTGTTCATCCTTTCTACTACTCATCATGTCGAGTTGTCGAAGAGGTACCGAGGCTCAGTAGTTGCAGAGGTGAAGACCTTGCACTATGACCGGTGTCTACGAGTTGTAGACCTCTTTAAGATTCATCAATCAACTCGTAGTCCAACACATTTTACTTATTAAATTTCCAGCCTCAGAATCAGTCCCACAAATCACCTTTACGACTCGTAAGAACCTTTACGAGTCGTACACTCATTTGTAGACTAAAAACCTGATCAAATCTTCCTTGAATTTCTCTTTGTTCATCTTTTGAACTTCCGGGGCCTTACAATATCTCTCCTTTTCAAACATTCATCCTCGAATGAGATTAACTTAGCATAGAAAGGACATAGAACAAGGACTAGCAACCCAACATGAATATAATAACACATAGAAAAACATAAACCATGAGTTTTTTAAACCTTAAAATAAATTATGACTTTCGGAGCTAACTTCATGAGCATGCATGCATATGAAAGGCATATGAAACTATAACGTAAGGGTTTAATTGATTTGATAATAAACAACTTAGTACCTTAGACTTGAGTGGAAGAAAAGAGATACAGATAACTCTTTATTATGTCCGCTTCCACTTCACATTAGCACTCTCTACTTGTTAATTTCTCCATAACACTTTGACGTATGCAACATCTTTATTCCTTAACCGCTTGACTTGCAGATGTAAGATTTCCACCAGAACCTCCTCATAAGTCAAATTCTCTTCAACATTCATACTTTTCAATGGCACAATAGAGTTTGGAACACCTACAAATTTTCTCAACATCGATACATGAAATACATGATGAACCATAGCCAACTCAAATGGCAAATCTAATTCATATGCCACTTTGCCGACATGTTTCAATATTCTATAAGGTCCTATATATCTAGGACTCAACTTTCCTTTCTTACCAAAACGTATTACACCCTTCGTAGGTGAGACCTTCAAATAGACCAAATCATACACATCAAATTCACGCTCTCTTCTTCTAATGTCCGAATAGAACTTTTGGAGACTTTGAGCCATCTTTAATCCTTCTCTTATGAGCCTTATATTTTCCATGGCATCAACTATCAAATCGGGACCAATTAATACCATCTCACCACTTCAAACCATCCCACCGATGACCTACATCTTCTTCCACATAAGGATTCAAAATGATCCATTTGGAAGTTAGAGTGATATCTACTATTGTAGGCAAACTCAATCAATGGAAAATGTTCATCCCAACTTCCTTTAATATCAACCACACATGCCCTCAATATATCCTCCAAAGTTTGAATCATTCTTTCAGCTTGTCCATCAGTTTGAGGATGATAAGCGGTACTTAGCTTGACTTTCGTACCAAGAACTTTTTGAAATAACTTCCAAAAATGTGAAGTAAATTAAGTACCTCTATTCTATATAATGGACATGGGAGCACCATAAAGTTTCACAAGTTCTAGAATGTACAACTTAGCATAATCTTCATCACTATAAGAAGTCTTAACCGGTTGGAAATGAACTGATTTATTCATTCAATCTACAAAAACCCAAATAGAATCATATTGCCTTCTAGTACGAGGCAAACCCGTTACAAAGTCCATATTCACATCTGCCCACTTCCAAGTAGGAATTTGACTGTCTTGAGCTAAACCTCTCATCTTTTGATGCTTAAATTTAACTTGTTGACAATTAGGACACTTAACCACGAACTCTGCTATGTCCTTCTTCATTCCTTTCACCTATACACTTTCCTTAAATCACGGTACATATTGGTGGATCCCGAATGAATTGAATACCGAGAACTATAGGCCTCATTCAATATCAAATCTCTTAAATCATCAATATTAGGAACATACAAACGACCTTGGTAGAGAAGTACCCCATATCCCCCTTGGGAGAAAGCCTCAATGGCCTTTTCGGTAACTGACTTCTTCAATTCAAAAATTAGATCATGATCTTGTTTGGCCTTAACATCCACCACAAGGGACAATTCCGAGCGATTATGTATAAGAAAACCTTCATCATTGGAGTCAACCAAACGCACACTTAAACGTTCCAATCTATGAATATCTTTAACCAGCTTCTTCTTATCTTTCTGAACACATGCAACACTATCTATGGACAACCGATTAAGAGCATCAGCTACAATATTTTCCTTACCCGGATGGTACAACATACTAATATCATAGTCTGTTAGGAGTTCAAGCCACATCATTTGCCTAAGGTTCAAGTCCCTTTGGCTAAACACATATTTCAAGCTTTTGTGGTCGGTAAGCACATCAACATTCACCCCATAAATATAGTGACGCCAAATTTTCAAATCAAACACAACCTCCGCAAGTTTAAGATCATGTTTTGGATAATTCCATTCATGCACTTTAAGTTTCCTAGAAGCATAGGCTATAACCTTACCATGTTGCATTAAAACACAACCCAAACCAATACGTGAGGCATCACAATAAACAACAAACCTATCCGAACCTTTGAGCAATGTTAAAATAGGAGCCGACGTAAGACGATCCTTCAATATTTGAAAAATCTTATCTAATTCATTCAACCATTAAAATTTAACTTTCTTTTGGGTCAACTTAGTCAAAGGTGAAGGAATAAACGAAAATCCTTCAACAAACCTTCTATAGTATCCGCCCAAGCCCAAACAACTTCTAATGTCCGAAGGAGATAATGATCTAGGCTAAATTTTTTACCGTATCCATTTTATGTGGATCAAAATTAATCCCATCATCGGACACTACATGGCCAAGAAATGCCACTTCCCTTATCCAAAATTCACACTTACTAAACTTGGAAAATAGTTGCTTATCCCTAAACGTTTGCAACACAATTCTCAAGTGTCGCATATCATCTTTCTCATTCCGAGAGTAAATCAAAATGACATCAATAAACACAACCACAAACATGTCTAAGTATGGATTGAAAATATGATTCATCAAATCCATGAAAATAGCAGGAGCATTAGTCAACCCAAATGACATTACTACAAACTCATAATGAGCATACCTTGTCTGAAAGGCTGTTTTAGAAATATTACACTCCCTTACCGTTAGTTGGTAATAATCGGAATGGAGATCAATTTTTGAAAAGTAACTTTCCCCTTGTAATTAGTCGAACAAATCATCTATCCTCAGAATTGGATACTTGTTCTTTATGGTGACCTTATTTGATTGTCGGTAATCTATATACATTCAGAGTAATCCATATTTCTTCCTAACAAACAACACGGGACCACCCCAAGGTAAAATACTTAGAATTATAAAATTCTTATCCAACAAATCCTTCAATTTCTCTTTAAACTCCTTAAGTTCCACCAGAGCCATACGGTAAAGAGAAATAGAAATAGCTTGAGTATCGGGAAGGAGATCTATGCCAAAGTCAATTTCCCTTTCGGGAGAAATACGAGGAAATTCACTGGGAAACACATTGGAAAACTCATTAACTATAGGGACCAACTCAAAAGTAGGAGTTTTAGAATCAACATCCCTAACTTGTACTACATGATAAATGCACCCTTTGGAAATCATTTTCCTGGCCTTAAGACATGAGATGAATTGACCCTTAACCGCCAAATCACTACCCTTCCATTCAAGAGTAGGCTCATTAGGAAATTGAAATTTGATCTTATGGGTTCTACAATCAATAGATGCATAAGAGGCATGTAACCAATCCATACCAAAAATAATATCAAAATCGGTCATGTCTAATTCAACAAGATCACAAGAAATAACTTTATGCAAGACCCTGACAAGTTCTATAAACTCTCTTGGCTAACGCTGAATCATTAACAGGAGTATAAACATAAAAAGGTTCTAATAATACCTTGGGGCACACATCAAAAGCTCATAGCAAGGTAAGAAGTAACAAAAGACAAGTTGTCACATAGATCAAGCAATGTATAAATATCAAAGTTAAAGACCCGTAACATACACATGACCATATTGGGAGACTCCTCAACATCTTGTCTAGCATGAAGAACATAGAATCGGTTGTTGTGTTGGCCACCCTTAGGTTGAACTTAGGTGCCTTGTTGCACTTGACCTCCTTTAGATGACCTTCTCTATCTTTGTTGGCAACATGAGGGCACTCGGATTGCTTATAGCCCATCTTTCCACATCCATAGAAAGAACCCATTCCTATCAAGCATTTCCCTCCATAATTCTTTCCACACTTTGCACACTTGGAAAACAAAGGGCTATTAGCATTCACACCTCAACCTTGAACCTTAGGGTATGACACCCTATCCTTAACAAACTTCTTCCCCGGTCCTTGGCCTTGTTGAGAAAGGCCACTACCTCCACCACTAGTCCTAGCATCAAAGAACCCACCTTCATACCGGGCCCTCTTAGAATCCCTCATTCTCATGTCTTTGAGTTTCTCTCCTTTAATTTGTTCAGGAAAAGTCATGATCTAAGATATATCCATTTCTTTGACAAGCATGGTGGTACGACATTCTTTTGCAACCAAGTGAGACACCCCCGATATAATTGGCTTATTTGGGCACGTGGATCGACAACCAATGAAGCAGCATACTTAGATAACTTAGTAAACTTGAGGGCATAGTCCCTCATACCCATGTTGCCTTATCGAAGATTGATGAACTCCAACACCTTGTCTTCTCTTAGATCAAAAGGGAAAAAGCGATCAAGGAAAGCAAGTTTGAAGGCTTCCCATTCAATAGGACCTTCATCCACTCTTTCTAACTTCCATTGTGTACACCAAACTTGGAAAACACTCTTGAGTTGGTAGACCGTCAACTCCATTTTTTCTTCTGAAGTTACCCCTATAATACTTACTATCTTATAAATATCATCAATAAATTCTTGGGGATCCTCATCAACTTTCAAACCATGGAATTTGGGAGGATTCATTCTTGCAAAGTTCCTTACTCTAGAGGGTGGAGTAGGAGCATTAAGAGGAGCTGCAACCCCTTGGTTGGCCACTACTTGAGCTGGCATGGTGATAGCGGTCCAAAACTCAGCATTAGTCACTTAGTTGGGTCAGGGACCATTATCTTGATGGACCAGAGGAGCTTGTTCCTCATTAGCGTTGATCTCTCATTGCATAATTTCTCTTCTTGGAGGCATTTTTTGAAAATCACAAATAACAATCGTTAGGAAAAGAAAGTCTTAGAGTGTACTCTATAGGACGATATATGTCTTGAAAGAAATGAGAATTTTCTAAAATGACTTATATCTTCCTATTCATAGATGTAGTGTGCTTTACATCCATGAATAAGACTCTATTTGATGCGGCATATTGGATTTCCCAAGACAAATTAAACTTTATGCTTTAATACTAAGTTTATTATAACCCGACCTAAGGCCTAGTCATAACACGGTGATTAAAACTCCGAAGGGCTGCAACTAAGCCTCTTGACATATCATAAAGAATAAATAACGTAAAGTAAATGTGGAAATAATATAGAAAGAGTCTAATTTATGAATCATAAAAGAAGAATATAACTTGATGACACAGACTCTATAATATTTGTCCAACTAATTCCTCTACTAACCAAGAAGGGTGGGGGCTAAGACATGTCCCTAGATCACCCTCAAATCATGAATAAAGTAAAAAGACTTTATGATAGAATAAAGTCATAACTCTCCCTTGATAAGATGAGGACTCACCAATACTTCGTCGAATGGAACTCAACTAGCCATGAGTATGAATGTGATCATCCACCCCTACATTATGAGACAATATTGGCAAAAAATATGCGTTAGTATATTTGAATGTACTAAGTATGGGGGCATGACATACAATATAAATCATAGTATGAAATGATCAAGTAACGCACATAATAAGAAGGGATAAGTAAAGTCATGAGGAAATCATAATGATCAAGGCATTTAAAAGTCATATTGAGATCATAAGAGAACATAAAAAAAGTATACATGTATGTGGGATAGAACCATAACCGACAATAAGACTATGCGAGCTATAACATGAAATCCCGATGTCTCCCCATATAAATAAAAAAATAGGAATCTACTTGCCAAGGTAGAATCTACTCTGCTATGCGGGTCATGCACATACGCTATATGTGGATCCGTCATAAAGGAAACCTATGGTGGCACGCAGTTTAATGGACTTGAGGCTACTACTAAGGCTTTTGATAGGGCCCCCACCTCAAAGTTCGCTCGGAGCTAAGTCAAATCCCATGAAATATATAACATAGTAGTCATACTTAACATCTACCATAAACTTGTTCATAAACTTCATAATTCATAGAATAGCTCATCTCATAACATAATTGCAATGTGAGTATTAGCCTTTCAACATTACAATATCATACTTGCATAATTCATATCATGAGGTACCTTGGTCACCAACTAGAGCCCTAAGTCACCTTTTCCATAACTTGCATGATATTCATAATTTGATCATAGTTGAAATTCATAATCATAATTCATACTTGAATTTAGAGTTAAACTCATAAACATAGATAATTTGGATGAAAACTATGAGAATACTTGAAACCATTAAATTCCATAAACATACTTAATAATATCATCATTGAAAATAGCTTCATACATGGGTATTCATAATTCAACTTAAAATCATGATATTAATGTAAAAATCATACTTATAATGATTTTTTATATCAATTAAAAATATAATTGAAACATCCCAACACAATTCATCAAAATTTGAGTTTGAAGATAATGAAATTTCATGAGATTTTTAAGGAAAACCTTGGGACTCCATGGGTGAAACAAACCCATAGATCAATTCCCACATACCTTTATAAAATCAACCTAGAATTGAAGAGGAACCTTGATAAATTTGAAACCCTAGCTTAAAGTTTTGAGAATAAGCTTTGAGAGGATCTCTTAGACTTACCTTAGGGAAATTTGAAGAATGAATTGAATAGGAGGAGAATTTGAAGAATTAGGTATATATACACTTTGAACTTGGCCATAAAAGTGTTTATGTTTATCGAACCAATCTTTGGAAAAGATGGAATTATCCTTCATTAAAACCCAAATTTGATTCATACGATTGACTCTACGAGTAGTAGGATTAGTGACGAGTCTTCAAGGATGATTCGTCCTGCAGGTCTTGGAAAACACCTGAAAATCAGGTCTCTAAATTTGATTCTATGAGTTGTAATTACAGCTCATCTTTATGGTTATGAGTCATCATCTTGACTCATCTTGTAGATTTAAAAACCTACAAAGTTTGAGGGTCTCTGAAGTTTTCATATGACTCATGTTTACGAGTCTTCATCCTTTTTATGACTCATCTTGTAAAGTAGTCAAAGAGGTCATGAGTCTCAGTAGTTGCAGAGGTGCAGACCCTGCACTACAATTGGTGTCTACAAGTCGTAGACCTCTTTACGAGTCATCAAATGACTCATAGGCCCACATATTTTACTTATTAAATTTGATCCTTAGAATCAGTCCCATGAGTCACCTTTACGACTCGTAAGAAAATTTATAAGTCTTAGAGTCAAAAATTTATTAAATCTTTCTTTAATTTCTCTTTGTTCGACTTCTTAACTTTCGAGGCGCCTTACACGTGATTGGCCTACATGTAGTCTATAGCTTCCCTCTTCTTATACTGAGCTTGTTTATGTGATAGTATAAAAATTATTTATTATTTGGGTTGGTTAGGTGATTGAGCATGCCTGTTAATGTAGAATTCTTATTTTAGGTCTTTTTTGGGTAGTACTGGGTATTTGTAATCCTATTGTCATTTTAAATACGATCATTCATACCTTGTGGCTTCAAGAATTATTATTTTCTATCGATATTGAGCATGTTTGTCTTATTCGAGGATTAGACTAGTATTGCCTTATACATGCGATAGTTGGAACCTGTAGGCCTTACTTTTACTCTAACGTCGATTCAAATAACTTAGCTACCAGTAGACTAAAATAGCAGACTTAGTTCTGGTAGTGTGAACCTTGGATTAGGCGTTGCATTAGCTTCATGACCTTCTACTATATCTCCCTTTGCTTACAGCTCATTCAGAGATGGTTTAAGCATTTGGGCCTCCATTGGCGATCCAGGATCGGGTTTTGGTTCAAGCTTGGAGTGTTGAGTTGATTATATGAGAGTGGATGTCGTTCCACGGTGTCTTTATGATAAAGAGATAACATGATACTATTTGGTAGCCACTATCATTACAGATTCATGGTCTGGTCATACTGTCCTTTTATACTCTATGGAGATGATCTATTTGACTACGAACTCTTGCTCTTTTGAGATACATCCACAGTTCGAGGTTCAGGTATTGGACTACTTAGGTGTTGTCCTTATTGAATAATTATAAATTACTACTGATTTATCCTCTAGAGACTCTTTTGTGGTTCGAGGTTCAGGCGCTGGACTTCTTAGTTGGGTTGTTGCTATTGAATACTATTAGTTACTTGGAGGCTATCTGCAGTTTGAGGTCCAAGCTACACTTTTACAACTCAGGACTCATCGTTCCATATTTAGTAGTTTTAGCAACTTTGTGTACCTGTCGGTCTAATGGGGGTTCACTCAGTCTTTTACTTATACTTTCGCACGAGTGTACCTTCTAGACTTATGGGGTCCAATTAGGTTTAGTTAACTATACGTAGTTCTTTTAGTCCTTACATTCATGTGCATTTCCTTTACATTCTGTTGATTCTAGTATTTCCCATATTCTATCCTTTCTTATTGCCTTTACTTTTCAAGCTCCTACTGGTACCTATTTTTTCATACTCACAGTACACTCTATATTTGTTTTCATGATGCATATCCAAACACCAGTTACCAGTGGTAATTCTAGCCAGTGCAGTCTACTTTGGAGGCGTGGGTGAGCACTTGATATTTTTGGATCTTCTGGCCTCCATATGTACATATTTGACTAATCTTTTGCTTTTTGAGACAAATCTTATTTCTGTGGTCCACTTTTGGGACTTGTATAAGCTTTTGGTAGTAGGTCTGTACTTATGACTTCTATATTCTGGGAGGTATCTTATGTTCTGATGTATATATTTATTCGATGTGCTTTGGATTGTTCATTTTATTCTTGATATTCTAGTTATTTCTTTATTACTGTTTAGTTTCTACCCTTAATCCCATCACTTGCAGTTACGGAATATGAATTGGCTCACCTATTGGGGGGTTATAGTACGTGAAATTATGACTTGAGAGGTCGGGTCGTGGGAACCATCTCCTAATAGGGAGAGTGCACTAGTTAATCATGTAGATTATGTGGTTCATTAGACTATTATATATGATCATACAAATGATATGGTTCATGACTCAGCTATTATAAATGAAAAATTGCATGAAATAGAAGCTCATGCTACTACAAGTGTAGACAATGGATTACAAAATGTCAATGTGGTGTAAGATAAGGTAGATGATGGTGGAGGTATACATAAAGAAAGGGTTGAGCCACTGCCAAGAATATCTGAAAAAATCACAAAAAACATCTGTATGGCATGAAGACTATTTGACAGCTAAATGAAAGGAAAATTCAATATATCCTATCTCTAATTATATATCATACCCTAGGTTATCTACCAAATGTAGAAAAGTGTTAGCCAGTTTCTCACCAAGAATCGAATAATATGACTTTCAAGAGGCTTCCAAAGATGAAATATTGGTGATAGTTGTAAAGCAAGAGATTAAGGCTTTAGAGGATAATAAAACTTGGGAGATAGTTAACTTACTAATAGGAAGATATGTCATTAGATATGGGTATACAAGATAAAGTATCAAGCTAATGATGAAATAAAGAGATTCAATGCAAGATTGATAGCTAAAGGATATAGTCAAAAGAAAAGATATGATTATCATGAAACATTTTCACCTATGAGCAAGATGGTCACAATTAGGTCAGTCATTACATTGAAAGCATCAAAAAATAGAGCTTATTCTGAATGGATGTATATCGTGCATTTTTACTAGGTGATTTAGATGAAGAAGTATATATGGCTCTTTCTCAGGGTTTTAAGAGACAAGGGGAGACCAAAGTTTGCAAATTAAATAAATTCTTCTTTATCTCTTTCTCCTTACTAGAAGGTTGTTGATGAGTGGAAGGGAAGCAGAGTCACTAATGGTTTAAAATAAGCATCAAGACAATAGAATATCACATTGTCAGAAGCACGAGTGGATGAAGGGAACTATCCAAGCAAGTATGATTACTCAATGTTTACCAAGAAGAAACATGATGATACTGCAATAGTTATAGTGTATATGGATGATCTACTTATTACATGAAACAATGAAAGTCTCATATAGGAAACAAAAGAAGCATTGTCAAAGAATTCAAGGTTA
Source organism: Solanum dulcamara (assembly GCF_947179165.1). Classification (NCBI taxonomy): domain Eukaryota; kingdom Viridiplantae; phylum Streptophyta; class Magnoliopsida; order Solanales; family Solanaceae; genus Solanum; species Solanum dulcamara. The sequence goes on along the minus strand of NC_077238.1, from coordinate 26,048,901 downwards.
AGGATCTAGGAGAACTGGAGATTTTTCTTGGGATAGAGGTGTTAAGATCCATAAAAAAGTGATTATTCTGAACTAAAGAATATATGTTCTTGAGATGATATCAAAATTGAGGCTAGGAGTAACAAAGACAATGAGTACTCCTATATATGTGAATCAAAAGTTCACTTTGGTAGAATATGATACTTGCACTAAAAATGACACTAATGAACTATTGGAGAATGTGATAGGATATTATAGATTAATTCGAAGGTTATTATACTTGGCAATAACTATTGGAAGATTATTGTACATGATAATAACTAGGCTTGACATAAGTTTTGTAGGACAGACTCTCAACCAGTTCATGCAGGCACCTAAGAGATCATACTGGGATGAAATAATAAGAGTGGTGAAGTATCTGAAGAAGGAACAAGGTTTAGGGATCATGATGAGTAGTGGTAAAGCCAATTCATTGAGTTGCTTCAGTGATACAAACTAGGTTGCATTCCCATACACTAGAATATATGTATAAGGGTTCCTAATTAAGTTTGGGGAATCATTAATATCATGAAAATACAAGAAACAACACACAGTGTACAGAAGTTCTACAAAAGCAGAGTATAGAAGTTTAGCTACTGCAACATTTGAAATTGTTTGGTTACTGGATTATTTTGTGAGTTTGGAACTGAAGTAAAATGACTTATTGATGTATATTGTAATAGGAAGGTTGCTGTTTAGATTGCAGCAAATCCATTCTTCCATGAATTTACCAAGCATATAGAAATAGACTATCACTTTGCAAGGGACAAAATCATGGAAAAGAAGGTAAAGACTTATCACATTGGAACCAAAGATCAACATGCAGATTTTCTCCCTAAAGAGATTTGGAAGAAATCAATACGTGTATCTCTTAAACAAGCTAGGAGTGCTTAACTTGTTACCCCCTCCGTCTGAAGGGGTAGTATTGAAAGGAAGTTAGTTAAAGCACTGTTAGTGTAACACCTCAGAGTTTCCTAAGTACAGATCAGAGTTTGAATAGTTCAGAAAACTCTAAGTCTGTAGATTTTTGGGACATACAAATATCATCTACAAGTCATAAATATAACCTCAAATCGTACATGGGATACATAGATGAGTTAATAGAAATAGGAAATTGGTCTTAGAATTATGAGTCAAGTGTATCAGTTTTAAAACCCCGAAAGTAGAAAAGTCAAGATGAAAGAAAATTCTAAGAAAAGGGACTATCCCAGAGTTTATGATTTGGCCTATGAGTTGTAGGGATTTCTACGGGTCGTAGAAGTGGCTTGTAGAAATGATATTAGGGTTGGAATATCGACTAAGTTTGGAACTGAGTTTACGAGTTAAGTTGAAAACACGTATGAATAGTCCCGACTCGTAGAGTGAGTCATAGGGCTAATCTCTGATTTTATAAAATTGACAAGCCTCAATACTTTTGAAATGACTCAATAGGATGAGTCGTAGGATTATTTACAAGTCGTAGAATGGACTCATAGAATTGGATCCTGAGTTTTGAATTTTGACTAAGTGAAGAGGGAAATTGATGAGTTATTTGTACGACTTGTAGGAGAGTCAGGACAAATCATGTTAATGACCCGTAGACCAAATAACGAGTTGTAGAAGCTATCTGTAGCATCATAAAGGGGTGATTCTTAATTTTTCATAGATTTTAAGACCAATTATTAGTGTGAAAAAATATTTGGAGATGTTTCAAGGTCACAAGAATCCTTTAGCATAAAGTCGAGTTTAAAGCTTTCTTACCGATTGAATTTTGGTGAAAGATTTTACTTGGGTCAACTTCAAACGATCATATCTCCTAGAATATCAACTTAAAGTTCTTTTAATTTTCTTTGCAACGCCACCAATTTAGGCTTATTTTTTCAGCCTTTTTTCAAGGTTTGACAGGACAAAAGGGGTCTACGACCCGTAATGTTTTTGATGACCCATATGGCAGCTTCATAGGGTCCTTCGAACAGATTTTTATGAGGGGTTGTGTGGTATTTTACCTAAAATTTCCTCAATGTATTTGGACATTTTTAGGACTAGGTTCTCAACTATTGACTACCCTAAGTATTCCTAAACTATCATTTTTTTATTAACTCTCAAAAATTACAAGTCTTCTCTCCCAAGGGCTCATCTCAAAGGTCTTCTCCCACACTCAAGCTAGGGTCTCAATATCGACAAGGTTTATCTTTAATTTATTAGTGGATTCAATCAAGGTATGTGGGGATTGATTCATGGGTTCCTTTCACCCATGAATTCCTAAGGTTTTTTCAAAGTTTCTTTCAATTTCAATTGATTATAAACCCTAGTTTTGATGAATTGAATTGGGCTGATTTAATTCCATTTTTAGATGTTATTAATGATCATTATATGCATGTTTTCTTATGAATTGCATGATTTTAATTCGAATACTAAATTCCCATGCATGAAGCTATTTCCAAGTTTAGTTTATAAAGTTAAAGATGATTTTCATGAATAGATTACGAGTTCGATGATCTTCAAGTAAAGTTTTCATGATTTTAAGTTGAGATTATGATTTTTATGATGAAAGTTATAATGATGATCAAAGTTAAGATCAAAGAAGTTATTATGGTATAATAAGTCCATCTATCATGTATGCATGTTTTATCCTAAGTTGCAAGTATAAGCTATGATCTTGAATTCCAAGTTATATTCAACGAAAGCTTTATGAATGTTTGACAAGGTCTACAAATAAGTTTAAAGGTATTTTTTACAAAGAAGTTTTGTGAATGATGATTCTATAATATTCAAGCAAGTTAATGATAGGGTGAGTTAAGGCTCTAAAGATGTTTTACGAACAAAGATATGTGATGATGAAAGGTCTAAACTCATATTACATGAGATAAAGTTAAGGAGATATTCTATGATTATATTCTTATAAACAGTGGACGGGTAATAGATATGGCCCCTCCCACATGATGATTGAGTTTATGTTTTATGGTTTGTCTATTGCGTTGAGAGTTTACCTAGCACCGAGTGGACCTTGGGATAGGCATTCTCTCTAGTAGAAAATGCAAGAGACCCATAGAAAGATCCTATTATCCCATAACTATGTGCCACCATAGGATAAAGGATCACCCATAGAAGAGGCTTGATTCTTTAGAGGATCACCCGTAGAAGAGGTTTGATTCCTTAGAGGGTTGCCCATAGTTGATTCTCGATTCTTCATGTAACTTAGTGAATCCACTTAGGCATATAGGAGTCTACCTTGGCAAATAGTCTCCCTCTTTTCTTTGATGTATGGGTAAATATTGGGACTCCATTTCATATCTCACATGGTTTATGTCGGTTAACAGTCGCTCTCACTAAGTTACAAGGTCCTTTTGTCTACCTTGGCAAATAGTCTCCCTCTTTTCTTTGATGTATGGGTAAATATTGGGACTCCATTTCATATCTCACATGGTTTATGTCGGTTAACAGTCGCTCTCACTAAGTTACAAGGTCCTTTTCTCGATGTTTAACATATTTCTTACTATGACTACTAATATCTTTCATATGTCCATGATCTCTTATAAGGTTAAAAGTCCTATCTCACAAGTTATATGGCATGAAGTAAGTGTTACTTTGAAGTTTTATGATATGCATTGACCAAGAATTTCTTAGGTTTAAAGATTGCTTTAAAGCTATACTCATGCTCATTATGATTGGTCATGCATCTTATGGAATATTGATTATGTTCTCTTACTTGTTCATTCATATCTCACATACTTATTATATTCTAAGTACTAACACATACCTTTTTTTCTACATGATGTTACCACATAAGAAACAGTGTTCCTCCTCCTCCACGTGGTTAGTTGGATTGTTTGAAGGCCATTTCTAGTGAGTTCCTATTGTTTCGGGGAAAATACTCCTCCCCTTTCTAGCATATATTATGTTGAGGCATTAAGACACCTATTTTGGTACTTTATTGTTAGTTCATTTGAGGGTGAGCTAGGGACATGTCTTAGCCCCCGCCAAGTCTATTAGTAGAGGTATATTTGGACATAAATGTATGATTATCTAAGGTTGATGATGACACTTATTTTATAATGTTCTCCCTTAGTCCCTTTCCCCCCTTTTCTTCCACTTGATATTTATTGTTATTACTGATGAAAGGCTAAATGAATGCTAAGAGGCTTGGGTGAGGTACCTCCAGGTTCCTCATTCACCGTGTCACGTTTAGGCATTGGTTTTGGATCATGACATTGGTTGTAAATACCTTATAGGTAGTAGACTTAAGTCATAGATCAACTTCAAATTTAGACTTATCATCAGAATAGGATGAATAAGAAGCATAGGTCGTAGATGATTTATGGATCATAGAAAGGTATCGTAAACCAAAGTCCTAAAACTCAATATCTTCTGAAATATATGCTGACGGGTTTTATAGATTGTTTAAGGGACTATAGACTGTAGATAGGTCTTATAGATGAAACCTTAGTAGCTCAATCTTAACCTGATTCTTACAGACTCCATTTACAAGTGGTAGTTGGAACTACGCTCCGTTAAAGAATCTCATAGATCAAAACTTCAAAAAAACCAAATTTTACTCTAATATACATGGATAGGGATCTATGGTCCATAGATGGAACCATGGTTATTTTGGTATTTTATCATTCTTTTAATTTCCATACGATGTCGTATTAGCCTATTTTAAGTAGGATTAAGGTATTCTTAGTGTCCTAAATCCTCCTCTCTCATGCACAACTCCCCAAAATCAAATTTATTCTCTATCAAGGTTCGTCTCAAGTAAGAACTAGGGATTTTCATCTCAAGTCTTTATTCGAAGATTCAAGCTAAGGTTTTTTAGTCCAAGTATGTGAGATTTCATTAATGGGTATTCTCTCACCCATTGATGTCCCAAGAAAGCCTCAGCTCTTCATCTTTTGATTTTTACAAAACCTAGGGTTTCTATGATTAGCATGTATTTTTAATGTAAATTAGTTCTTCTTCATGAATAGTCTTTTCTTGCATTTTTTACTTATAAATTCCATTATTTTAAATGGTATTTTCATGAACTCTCAATATACAAGTATTTTCATGACTTAGAGTTATGTCCTTTCAGAAGCATATTTTATATTATCAAATTTCATGATTTTAGATACTATTAGTGTTTATCAGTTTGTCATGATTCATGAGCTACTAAGTCATCATCAGTTTATCAGTATGAGTCAGCATTATCTGGTTTTTACTATCTTTAGTAATTGCATATTTCCATGGGAGTTTTACTTAGCACCGTACATATTTAGGGATGAAGGCTCCCGATCAGCATTCGTAAGACCTTTAGTAAAAATCTCTAAGTTCTAGAACTACATGCACCATAGGATTTAAGAAACTTACCGTTAGTTGAGGCCCGCTCCTTAGTCTCTACATACATTAGCTTAGATCAACCTTTATGCCTTGATAAAGTATATAGGCCCTTTTAATGGGGATTATACATCAAACTCCATGTAGTAGCTCATATGGTTATATGTCGGTTCTAGTATCTCCCACAGTTAGTCTTTCAGATTATTGCATGACCAAGTATTCAATATTTCAGTATACTATGATCAATTTCATGTCATATTTCTTAGTTAATGCATTCTTATGTCTTCACATTTTAGGATGTTCACTTATCTATTTATTATGCATAATTTACATACTCAGTACATTCAAAGTACCGATCACATACTTTCTACCTATATTGTTTGATAATATAAGTTCGGACATTTAGCATTTTGGCCGCGATTAGTACGATTTATGATCAGCATAGTAGCTTCTTAGAGAGTCTTCATTATTTGGGGACGACTTCTATCTTTCTTTCTGTCATTTACTTTTAGCTTTTAGATAATTGGAGTTAGATAGTGGATTGTCCTAGAAACTCATAGTAGTAGACGCTTTTAGACAGTCACATTAAATTCAACTTTCACATGCTTATTCAGTATTTGAGTTTAATAAAGATATTTCAGATTTAGCTTCCACATTAGTGTTCTATTGATATATTTTCATGTAAATTTGAGTGTCATGCCAGACCACGAGGTTGGTTTGGGGTCAGTGTGCCTTTAAGTACCATATCACGACTAGGGGGTACACTCAAGTCATGAAAAAATGGTATCAGAGCATCAAGTTTAAGGTATCCTAGGTTGTCTAAAAGTTGCATTAAGTAGAGTCTTGTTCATGGATGTGAAGTGTGCCACATCTATGAATAAGAGGATATAAAATATTTTAGAAAATACTTCATTTATTTCATACTCTCAGTGTGTGCAATAGATTTCAACTCTATATAATCTCCTTCTAAATCATGCTCTACACATTTACAACAACATGCCTCTCAAAAGAGCCTATATTAGAAGGAATCGGAATGAAGAGCAATAAGTACCACCAGCTCCAGCAAATCCTTTGGCTGAATAGGTCCCTCATGTTGAGTTCAAGACTATTTTTCAAGTGCTATCCTAAGCCATGACTGCTCAGGCCAATAAAGAAGTTGTGGCCTCAGTCAAACCAAATGGGAACACACCATATGCAAGGGTCAGAGTTCTATGGTTCTAAGGTGGGTGGGGATTCACAAAGTTTATTGAGAGCATCCAAAAGATTACTGAGATTATGGGTATCACTCCAGTTGAGAGTGTATACTTAGTCACTTATCAGTCGAAGGGAGTGGTTCAGATATGGTAAAAGTAGTGGAAAGATGATAAGGCTAATGATATAGGCCCAATAGATTGGGATAAGCTTGAGGCTACTTTTCTAGATAGGTTCTTTCCGCTAAAGTTGAGGGAAGGTAAGGTATAGGATTTCATTAATCTAAATCATGGGAACATGATGGTGAAGGAGTACTCTTTGAATTTTACTTAACTTTTGAAGTATGCTTCGACTATAGTGGCCAACTTTGGGGCCCACATGAGTAAGTTTGTATTTGATATTTCTAAGACAGTGATGAAGGAATGTAGAACAACAATTATGATTAAGGAGATGGACATCTCCCATTTGATGACTCATGCTCAACAGATTGAGCAGGAAAAGGTTAAGAAGAGTGTTGAAGAGAATAAAAGGGTTCGAACATATAATATAGACTACTCTCAGCAGAAATTAGGAGGTGGTAGTCGATCTTAGTTTTGTCAGAAGTACTCAAGACGAGCCCCATCTTCTGCTAGTGCTTCAGTGCCTAAGTTGAGACAGAAGAACAAGGATAGATACCAGGATATAAGTCTCAGGGCAGTGCTAGTAGTGATCACACATTTTTCATTTGTTAAAAGTGTGGTAAGAACCATTTGGAAGAGTGTATGGTCGGTAGTAGGGGATGATTTGGATGTGGAAAGATACGTCATAAATTAAGAGATTGCCCATCGGTCATAGGTAAGGGAAGATATATTCATTAGTAGACTCAGCCTAATGCTTCAGTAGCTTCACTAGGGAACCTCATTTAGTACTGGTGGTGGACAGTGCCAAGGCAAGTTCTATGCTCTTCATATTCAGTAGGATCGGGAGGATTACCCTAATATGGTCACTGGTATATTGCGTGTCTTTCATCTTGATGTTTATGCATTGTTTAGAACCAAGAGCTATACTTTCCTTTGCAATTCCTTATGTTGTAGTGAATTTTGATGTCGGTCCCGAAATCTTCTTAGAACCTTTTCTAATCTCCACTTCTATTAGTGAGTCTGTTTTAGCTAGACGAGTTTACAGAAATTTCCCAATCTCTATTTTTCAAAAAATCACCTTAGTTGATTTAGTAGAGCTAGACATGTTTGATTTTGATATAATTCTTGGCATGTATTGGTAGTATTCTTGTTATGACTTAGTCGACTGTAGATCCAGATTATTTAAATTCAAGTTTCCTAATGAACCAGTCATAGAATGGAAAGGTAGTACTTTAGCGCCCGCAGGTCTGGCTATCTCTTACCTTAAGGCCAGAAAGATGATTTCTAAGGGTGGTATTTATCATCTAGATTGAGTTAAAGATTCCAATTCTAAAACCCCAACCCTTCAGTTAGTTCCAGTATTGTATGAGTTTCTAGAAATGTTTTTTGAATATCTTTTTAGAGTCCCTTGTGAAAGAAAAATTGATTTTTGATTAGATCTTCTTCTAGATACCCAGCCTATTTCAATTCATCCTTACATAATGGCTCTATCTAAGCTTAAGAAGTAGAAATATCCATTAAAGGACCTTCTAGATAAAGGTTTCATCAGACCCAACATCCCTCTATGGGGTTCTCAATTCTCTTCGTGCATAAGAAAGATAGTTCTCTCAGGATGTACATCGATCGTTATTAGAATAAGGTCACAATCAAGAATAAGTATCGTATCCCAAGATTGATAACTTGTTCAATCAACTTCAAGGTAACATTTTCTTCTTTAAAATAGACCTCAGATTAGGTTACCATCAATGTGATATTCTAAAGACAACCTTTAGGACTCACTATGGTCATTCTGAATTTATAGTTATGCCATTTGGACTAACGAATGTTCCTATAGCTTTTATGGATTTGATGAAAAGGGTGTTCAAATAGTATTTGAACATGTTCATCATTATTTTTATTAATGATATTTTGATTTATTCTCGGAGGAGGATGAGCATAAAGGACATTTGAGGATTGTCTTGTAGATTCTTAAGGACCATCAGTTATTTGCTAAGTTTAGTAAGTGTAAATTTTGCTTGAGGTCCATAGTGTTTATTGGTCATATAGTCTCAGAAGAGGGTATTTAGGTTGGTTCTCAGAAGACCAAAGTAGTTAAGAACTAGCCTATATCTTTTTCTCCCTAAGATATCAAGAGTTTCTTGGGTTTAGCTAGTTACTATAGATGTTTTTTGGAAGGATTTTCCTCTATTGCTTATCCTTTTTCCATATTGACTCAGAAGAAAGTCAAATTTTATTGGTTCGAAGCTTATAAGAAGAGTTTTCACGAGTTAAATGCTCGACTTACATCAGCTCCAATTTTGACTCTACTCGAAGATTCAGATGGGTTTGTGGTATATTGTGGTACTTCTAGAATTGGCCTTGGCTATGTGTTAATGCAACATGGTAAGGTCATAACTTATACTTTCAAGCAACTTAAGGTTCATAAGAAGAACTACCCAACTCACGATCTGTAGTTAGAAACAATGGTGTTTGTCTTGAAGATTTGGAGGAACTACCTTTATAACGTTCATATAGATGTGTTCACAGATCACAAGAGCCTACAGTATGTGTTCAATCATAAAGACTTGAATTTTCTCCAAAGCATATGGCTTTAGTTGTTGAAGAACTATGACATGAGTGTATTATAATATCCAGGTAAAGCCTGTATGGTGGAAGATGCTCTCACTAGGTTGTCTGAGAATAGTATTTCTCATATTGAGGATAAGTAAAAAGAGTTAGTTCGATATGTTCATAGACTTTCTCATTTAGGAGTTCGTCTGGTGGATCCAACAGATAGTGGAGTGATTATTCAGAATGGATCATAATCTTCTCTTGTGATGTATGTTAAGGCAATGCAGAATGACTATCTAACCTTGATTGAGTCGAAACAAATAGTTCTTGAAAAGACTCTAGAGGCTTTCTCCTAAGGGAGAGATGGTGTGCTTCATTATCAAGATTAGCTATATATTTCAGATATTGATGGGTTGAGGCAATAGATTTTAGCATAAGCCCACAACTCTCAATAGTCGACTTACCCATGATCTACTAAGATGTACCATAATTTGTGGTAAGTCTATTAAAGGAATGGTATTAAGAAGGATATTGCTGAATTTGTAGTTAAGTATCAAAATTGTCAATAATTTAAGGTTGAGATTAAAATATCAAGAGGTATGACTCAAGATATTATCATTCCTACTTGGAAGTGGGAAGATTTAAATTTTGACTTCATCACAGTTTGCCTCACATGCGTCAACAACATGATTTAATTTGGATGACTGTAGATTGAATGATTAAGTCAACATATTTCCTTCTAGTTAAGTCTTTTTATTTAGTCGAGGATTATGCTAGAATTTACATTTAGGAGATGGTGTAATTGAATGGATTTCCTTTATACATAATCTCAGATACGGGTACTCAGTTTACATCTCACTTTTGTAGATTATTTCAAAAAGACCATGGTACTCAAGTTAAGCTTAGTACAACTTTTCACCCGTAGACACATGGCCTTGGAGACTATGTTGAGAGCATGTGTAATTGACTTTCTAGGTAATTTGGTGTCATGACCCAAGCCTAGGGCCTAGACGTGACATGGCGAATGAGGAACCCGAAAGTACTCAAACAAGCCTCTTAGCATTCTTTTAGCCTTTCATAGGTAATGATGATAAATAAACAAGCGGAAATCATAATAATAAATCTTCAACTTACATATGTCCAACAATACCTCTAACTATTAGATTTTATGGGGCTAAGACAAATTCCTAGCTCACCCTCAATCATAATAGAAGAAATGCCATAATAAAATATCTTAACATATCATAAGCTAGAAAGATAAATGAGTATTATTCCCGGAACATGGAAACTCACTAAAAGTAGTCTTTAATGGAATATCAACTAGCCACGTGGAGGAGAACGAGGAGGAGCACCAATCCCTACATGGTGATATCATGTAGGCAAAAGAGTATGCGTTAGTACTTTGAATGTACTAAGTATGTAAGGATGCATGAACATTGAGGAAATATTATAACATTTATGTAATATGGAACATAATGTAATACATGCATAATAAATCATATGGATATCCTTTAAAACATTCATTTTGTGGGAAAATAACCATAACTGACATTTAAGACCATGCGAGCTATTACATGGAATCCAACATAACCCCTACGTTGGCCAGGGAGACTACTTGCCAGGTAGAACTCCGTCAACTTCATTTATTTCTTTAACTTTAACTTTAAGGGCTATTTATGGATCCATTAGCCTAAGCCTACAAGGGCTCCTATGTTGGCACATAGTTAATGAGACAAGGGGTTGCTACTAGGATTCCCTTACCGAATCCCACCTCAATGCCTCATTCGGTGCTAAGTCAATCCCACGGAATAGTTTAATACTTCAAAATATTCATAGCATATAACTTGAGAATTCAAACATCATATTCGGTAGAATAGTTCATTAAAACATTTGATAATTCAAATGTGCAAGAATTGTCCTTATTGCATAAAGAATCCATGATTCATATCATTTCATCATTCTTTCATTTCATAAGACTCCCTTTTTAATCATAGATATTGCTTTCATAAATATTTATTTGGAGTCAAAGCTTTCAAGTCAAACTTTATTAAAAACATAGTAAAACTAGGTGGGTTCAAATCACTTCAACTTGCAAATATGTATGTAAATAAATATACATAAATACTTTAAAATCCATTAATTTAAAATCATGCTTTAAACAACCCACCATGAGTTTCAAGAATCTTTAAATAGATAAATAGAGGAATTACTTGTAAACCATCAATTCATACATATGAAATTATGTTGCATCAAAATAGAGCAATAATCATTAGTTTAACCATGATTCATACTATTAAGTAAAATTAAGAATTAACAAAAAAAACATTACTTGAAATCAAGATATTTAATTGAAAGAGTTTTTGGACTACATGGGTGGAAGAATCCATGGATAAACACCCACATAACTTAGAGTAAAGCTTAAAGAAAATAAACATACTTTATCATATAATCAAAATAATTTAGACATGAGAGTGGAAGAAATACTCTCATTGAAACCTTACATACCTGGAAACCGAAGCTTTAGTTGGTACCGAAAGACTTAATGAACACTCTTGAGTCCTAGCTTCTCTCCTCGTCGGAACATTTTGTGTACTATCCGGAGTGTATGAATCACCGGAATAGTATTTCTTCACTACTAAGAACTAAAACTATATTTGAGAATGTGTAAAGAAGTGTATAGAGAGAAGATTTGCTTGAGAAAGCTTGATGAATAAAATGAAGAAATAAGGTGGGTATTTATAGGTGGGAAAGAGGACCTAACAATAAATAAAATAATTATAAAGAAAAATCTAAAAATTTAGTGGAATATATTGATGTCATGGATGATATTAAATGGAGGACAATTTATGTCATGAGTGATGTCAAATGTATCTAGATCTTTCTATGGTAGGTGAAATGAGTTATCTTTGACATAATACTCTTTTTGGGAGCTGCGTTTGAATAAGATAAATTCCTTATTAGGATTTGGTGTCTTCATAAGAATTGTAGATATAGAAGTCTAGTTTCATATCATTCAAGAATCAACCAATTTGGATAAACCTATAATGAGATATAATTTTTCTTCTATAAATACTCATTTCCGTCACAACATCCTACCTTACAAAAATTAATTTATTTGACCTACTTAACCTCCGAATATTAAAATATGGTCTTTATAAAAGTTGTAGGTAATGATCATGTGGTTATTCAGAAATTTGAATCACTCAATTTGGATATTCCTATGAAAGGTTATGCCCAAAATACAGAGGCTGTATCATGTTTAGGCGAAAATTGAAATATCGTATACAACGTTTTTAGGGGATGTTACATTTGGATGATCATTTACCTTTGATCGAGTTTGCTTATAACAACAGTTACCACTCTAATATTCAGATGACTTCTTTTGAGGTGCTCTATGATAGGAGGTGTAGGTCTCCTATAGGGTGGTTTGAGGTTGGAAAAAAGGCTTTGATAGGGCCCAAGTCAATTCATGAAATTCTTTAGGATCCTTCCTTTCTTCAAACGGAACAAAAAGAGATAGAATCAGGCTGATTCCCGAAATGCCTTTCTGGATATTCCTCAATGTCCCGGCTATTCACGGAACATGAGATGAGGCTATGAAAAAAGTTTAACTTATTAGAGATAGGTTGAGAACGTCTCAAAGTAGAAAGAAATCCTATACAGATGTGAGGTAGAAGAGAGCTTGAATTTTCTATTGATAATTGGATTTATCTTAAAATTTCATCCATGAAAGAGGTGATGAGGTTTGGTAAGAAAAGAAATCTCAATCCCCGAGATGTTGTCCCTTACAGAATTATGAGGCATTTTGGTAAGGTGGCTATGAGTTGTATTTACCCACAGAGCTAGCATTAATGCACCTAGTGTTTCATATGTCATTATTGAAGAAGTGCATTGGTGATCCAACTTCAGTTGTGCCTTTAGATAGTGTTAGTGTAAAGGAAAGTCTCTCCTAAAAGGATCTACCAAATGAGATTTTTGACTGTCAAGTTCTTAAGTTGAGGAACAAGGAAGGCGCTTAAGTGAAAATCTTTTGAAGAAATCAATTAGTTGAGGAAGCTACTTGGGAAGTAGAAGCAGATATGATGGAAAGTACCCCCACCTCTTTTCTTTCAGTTCAGTCCTAGAGTGAGGTATTACTTTCTCCATAGTACTCTATTCAGATTCATGTCTTCCAATTATTCTCATGTTTCAGTATGCATGCATGTTCATAAAACTAGTTCAGTCTTCATGTTTTAGTTCCGAGTTAGTCACTCCATTATTTTTTAGTCTTGGGTTGCAGATCTTTTCCCTACTTCATTGCAATTTAGTTAGACTTCATTCGATGATGAATATTCCCTAGGAGAAGATATTATAACACTTCAGAAGTTCCTAAGTCCAGATCAGATTTTAATCAGTTCAAAAAATTCTAAGTCTACAGATTTATAGAATTTACGAAAACCATTTACAGGCTGTAAATAGAACCATGGATCTTAAATGGGATCCATATATGAGACTTCAGAAATAGAAAAATTGGTTTGAGATTTACGAGTCAAGTTTATGGGTTGTACACATGAATTGTAGATCAACTTCAAAAACATAAAATTTTCATCGAAACAGGATGAAAAAGGACCATGGTTTGTAGACAGGAATCGTAAACCAAAATCCTGAAACTCAAGTTTCTTCTAAATTCTATAAATGGGTTCTACAAATTATAAAAGGGACTACAGGCCATAGATAGGTCTCGTAGATGAAACCTCATAAACTGTCATGACCCAAGCCTAGGGCCTAGACGTGACATGGCGAATGAGGAACCCGAAAGTACCTAAAACAAGCCTCTTAGCATTTTTTAGCCTTTCAAAGGTAATAAAAATAAATAAACAAGCAGAAATCACAATAGTAAATCTTCAACTTACATATGTCCAAACAAGACCTCTAACCTTTAGATTTAACGGGGCTAAGACATGTCCCTATCTCACCCTCAATCATAATAGAAAGAAATGCCATAGTAAATGTCTAAAGATCTCAACATATCATAAGCTAGAAAGATAAAGGAGTATTTTTCCCGGAACATGGGAACTCACCAAAAGTAGTATTCAAACAAAATCTCAACTAGACATGTGGAGGAGAACAAGGAGGAGCACCGGTCCCTACATGGTGATATCATGTAGGCAAAAGAGTATGCGTTAGTTCTTTGAATGTACTAAGTATGTAAGCATGCATGAACAATGAGGAAATATTAAAATATTTATGTAATATGAAACATAATGCAATGCATGCATAATCAATCTTATATTTATCCTTTAAAATATTTATTTTGTGGGAAAATGACCATAACCGACATTTAAGACCATGCGAGCTATTAAATAGAATCCAACATAACCCCCTACATTGTCCATGAGACTACTTGCCGGGTAGAACTCCGTTAACTTCATTCATTTCTTTAACTTTAACTTTAAGGGCTTTCATGGATCCATTAGCCTAAGCCTACAAGGGCTCCTATGTTGGCACATAGTTAATGAGACAAAGGGTTGCTACTAGGATTCTCTTACCGAATCCTACCTCAATAACCTATTCAGTTCTAAATCAATCCCACGAAATATTTTAATACTTGAAAATAGTAATAACATATAGATTGAGAATTCAAAATATTATATTCGGTAGAATAGCTCATTAAAACCTTTGGTAATTCAAAAATGCAAGAATTGTCCTTATTGCATAAATAATCCATCATTCATATCATTTCATCATTCTTTCATTTCATAAGACTCCTTTTTGATCATATATATTGCTTTCATAAACATTCATTTGGAGTCAAAGCTTTCAAGTCAAACTCCATTTAAAACTAGTAAAACTAGGTGGGTTCAAATCACTTCAACTTTCAAACATGTATGTAACTGAAATTATGCATAAATACTTTGAAATTCATTAATTAAAAATCATGCTTTAAACAATCCACCATTAATTTCAAGAACCTTTAAATTGATAAGTATAGAAATTACTTGCAAACCTTCAATTCATTCATATAAAATTATTTTGCATCAAAATAGATTAATAATTATTCGTTTAACCATGATTCATGCTATTAAGTAGAAATAAGAATTACCCATAAGAAAATCTTATTTGAAATCAAGAGATTTAGTTGAAAGATTTTTAGACTACATGGGTAGAAGAACCCATGGATAAACACCCACATAACTTAGAATAAAGCTAAAAGAAAATAAACATAATTTATCATATAATCAAAATACATTAGGCATGAGAGTGGAAGGAATACTCTCATTGAAGCATTACATTCCTCGAATCCGAAGCGTTACTCAAAATTTAAGGAATTAATAAACACTCTTGAATCTTAACATTTTCTTCTCGCCGGAGCATTTTGTGTACTACCCGGAGTATATGAATCACCGGAATAATATTTTTACACTACTAAAAACTAAAACTATATTTTGAGAATGAGTAAAAGAGTGTATAGAGAGAAGAGTTGCTTGAAAAAGCTTGATGAACAAAATGATGAAATAAGGTGGGTATTTATAGATGTGAATGAGGGACCTAACAATAATTAAAATAATTATAAAGAAAAATCTAAAATTTAATGGAAGATTGTGATGTCATGGATGATGTCAAATGGATCTAAATTTTTCCATGATTGGTGAAATAAACCTTCTTTTAATGGAATACCCTTTTTCGGAGATGCATTTGAAAAAAGATAACTTCCTCATTAGGATTTGGTGTCTCATATGAATTGTTGCTCTAGAAGTCTCTTTCATGTCGTTCAAGAGTCAATCGATTTGGAGCATCCTACAGTGAGATATGATTTTTCTTCTACAAACACTCAATTTCGTCACAGCACCATATCTTGCAACAATTAATTTATTTGACCTACTTAACCTCCGAAACATAAAATATGGTTTGCATAGAAGTTGTAGGTAATGATGTTCGGGTTATTCAAAATACATAAGCGATATCAATTTCATCGAGAATTAGAATATCATATACAACGTTTTTAGGGGGTGTTACATAAACTCAACCTCAGCTTGATTCTTACGAACTTCATTTACGAGTAGTAGTTGGAACTACGATCCGTAAAATGGTCTTGTAGATCAAAACTTCAGAAAACCATATTCCCCTCTGATTTCTATGGACAGGGATATATGGTATGTAAATAAAACCACGAACTATAGATGACTAATGTGAGGTCGAAAATACATATTTTTAGTCATTATTTACCACATTATTAGTAATTTTATTTTTCTTTTTTGAGCATAAATTTTATGGATAGTGCTTAATAGAGTACTTTATTTTAGGATTAAAATGACTTGAGACGAAGAAATTTGGTGCCAAACAAATTAAAGAGGAAAGATTATATAAGAAAATCAAGTAGGCAACTTAATCGAAGCATTTCAATATTATATTATTATATCTATATAAGAAATAAAAATTTAAAATTTGAAAGAGGAACTTCCACGTGGCAGTGTCCGAAGAGGCAACATTGAAGTTGAAGTCCGCTACAATAAACAGGCACTTCACGCGGAACCCAATCCTCTGGATTTTGGGTTTCTCAATTTATTTTGAACTCAGTTGTTTTATTTGGATTTTTCTCCTACACTTATAAATATTCATAAAATTAATATAACTATTCCATAAAATTAACTTTTACATAACTTTTGACCTAGAAAGAGCTAGGAACCGCCGTGGAGGCTGGAGAATTTTGGTTTAATCTTTTCTTCTTCTTTATTATTTCTTTTTACATCTTTTCTTTGAATGATTTGTTGTAATTTCTCTATATCTATGTGGAGTTAAACTTCTCATTTTATGATTATGGTAACTAATTAAATAACTATTTAGTAAATCTTGATTCGACAGATTTGGTTATCATATTAGTTGTTCTTATATTTTTGTACTTACTATTTTGATGTTTGGCTGCCATTGAAATAAATATATTATCTACTTTTGAACTCGAGAGCGGAATAGCGGGATAGAATGTGGAATATAAGGAGCATGTCCTTCTTTAGCAAAAACTCATATTGATTTGAATCTAGAAAAGAGATATACTTAGTTTACCACATTTGGCTTAAATACAGAAAGATAGTATACTGCTCTATAATTTATTAAATCTATCCCCGCTTAGCGATGTCGTTAGGTTTCTAACTTTGGTAGACGGTTAGAGGTCGAGAAATCCTGACCACAATATTAACCCCTTGATTCACCTACAAGACAATCAAATAAGTTGATGAAAGTGATATTAAACATGGTTATTAATTAAACCATAATCCTAGACCGATTATTGATTGTATAAAAATCTGCTCGTTTCTTGGTTAATTGTTCACTAGTTCTTAATTTTTTTATTTTGAGTGTAATTAATTTAATTCATCTTTAAAATCATTGCTTGAATAAACAATTAGAATTAATATAATTTAGTAAAAAATTAATTGACAAGTCCCTGTGGGTTCGATATCTGACTCCTAAAAAGAGCCATTTTATTACTTGCACGACCGCATACACTTGCGTGTGCATTTGGACAAACTAAGTTATAGCGCCGTTGCTGGGGATTTATTAATTAATTATTTTCTAGGTAGTATTTTTTATTTATGTTTATTTAAGTTTCTTTTTCTTTGTTTGTATATATTTTATTTTTGTATAAACATTTTTTGTGAGATATTTTACTACTCTTCTTGAGATGACATCTAAATGGAGTGATGGTCGATGGAAAGATTGTTCTCAATCTAATAACCCTCCCCGAACCCTAAAAGTGATGGCTCTAATAATGTTTGTATTTTTGAGAGTATGGATTCTTGCAGAAATTATTAGAGGAGTGTGAGGATTGTTTTGAGAAAATTTCAAGGTTGTGATCATACTTCATTAATGAAAGAGTTGAGCAAATTAAAGAGTTTGGCAAGTTAAGTTGCAATATTTCCAACTTAAAAGATGAGTTGTGTGAGACTGAAAAAGTACTTGCAAGCCGACTTGAGAAGCTAAAATGGGAGGACCAACTACATACTATTATTGATATTGTCATTGATGAGAAGAGTACATATGGTGATGTAAATAGTAATATAATTCATGAGTTAGGACGTAGTGGACCTCATTCCTATCATTTTTATTACGTTGTGATTAAATAGCAAGATATTAATCGAGCTAGTTGAGCCTATAAAAAGGTGTAAGAAGGAGGAACAATATGTTTATATTCTTGAATTTGTTCTGCTAAAACTAGATAATTACATTCTTCATTTAAGGAGGGGAAGTGCAACATGCGACATCTATTGCTTGGTTCCTTCATCTTTATACCACTACCCCATGAGAAAAGCAGAAAAATTGATGCAAAATTAGAGGTGTAATTCATAAGTTCAAAGTTGAAAGAAAATTGGTGAAATTAATTATGTCGTACCACGATGTTAAATCAGATGCTTATCGGGAGGCAACCCAATTAGTAGTGTAGTTTCTTATTTTTATTTTTTAGTGTCACTTTCTTATATTTATTTTGTGTTTACAGATTTGGAGAAGTCTGAGTATTCAAAATTTGGAGCTAAGGAGCATGGAGAAAAATGAGTGTGGGGTCGTACATCCCTCTTGATATTAAAATTAGAGAGTTACATGCTACTAGCTAGGCCTAGAGGTCTGAGGGAGTTTTTCTCAACCCTTGTTTTAAATTCTAATTGATGCTTTAGGGATATAGCATCTCTTTAAGTGTAGGGTGGGGATTCTTCCAAATATATTGTTTAGGGTTGAGTCTTTAGTTTTTTTTAATTATTCATGATAATTATTCTTAAATATATTTAGTAAAAATAAATTGGATAGTAAGTTCCACGACCAATCTTTGTCGCGGATCTAGGAACGGAAAAAAGATTTCGTAAAAAAAATAATTAAAATAATCTTTTTAT
Organism: Solanum dulcamara; assembly: GCF_947179165.1. Classification (NCBI taxonomy): domain Eukaryota; kingdom Viridiplantae; phylum Streptophyta; class Magnoliopsida; order Solanales; family Solanaceae; genus Solanum; species Solanum dulcamara. Next base: position 26,029,874 of record NC_077238.1, on the reverse strand, counting down.
GCACTTGGCCTTTTTTATTTTCTTATTTTTAAAAAAAATATATTTATAATATAAAAAATTGAAAATTCTTAAAAGTATAAAAAGAAAATTAGTTTTTGTTTAATTTTTAACTTTGTATTCTTTAGTAGAAGCACACTTACCCCCCCCCCCCTAGTTTTTCTTTTCGGTACTTTTCTGAGGGGGGGCCTTTGAACCAATTATCTTTTATTTTTTAGGAGTAAATTTTCTTTTTCTTTTTTTTTAATTTTTTAATTTTTTTGGAGCGAAAAGAAAGACCTTGTGACTTGTTTGATACTTGCTATTTAGGCATAATTTTGAGTAGTATTTTCCTGTGAATGCTTGATTGCTAATGAAATTGCAAACTATTTGACACCTAGGTTCATGGTTGTGACCCTTGCTTATTTTATTTTGTAGTTTGTTATGACGTTGTCTATTTTAGAAGTAGAGTTGATTCATCTTGATTAAGACTTGTGCCATGTGTGGTGAGAATTTGCATATATTCCATATTTTGCATCTCAGTCTAGAACTAGCCCTACATGTTATTGAAGCGAAATAAAAATTATTGCTCTGTTTAGAAGATGATAAAAGGCCTTCTTTGATTTGTCTTGTAAATTTTATCCTTGTAAGATATTATATCACTAATTATCCTTTTAGAGCCTTTAGCCTTTTGTTGATAGTCATATATTTTTTTGACTCTTTGTTCAAACCCTAGATTTTGCGCCTTGCTTCCTTGAGCACTATAGCATAGATTTATTATGGTTGTTAAATCTGGAAAAAAGGATGGTTGGGTGTAAAAGGTAATCAATGATAGTTAAAAAGTGATGAAAAAGCCCTCTTTGAAAGAATGTGACATGAAAAAAAGAAGAGGAAAAAAATGCTTGAGAATTTTTTTTATTGAAGCGTTCTTGATGAGAAAAAATTATTAGTGAAATAATTGCTGAAGAAGGATGAAAATAAAGAGAAGAAAATAATGAGTGACGAAGTCGTACAGTGCAAAGTGCTTAGAAAAATGTAATTCACTATTATATAGTTTTCCTATCCGTTTCCTAGCCTACGTTAAAACCCGTTAAGTCCTATTTGGTTCTATTCGAGCATGTTTAATTAGTCAAGATGTTCATAATGGACAAGTCTATGGTTCTTTATGCATACATGTGAATTCTTTTGTGAGTGCGAGAGTTGTTCTTTGATGTTAAGTACTTAATTTATATTTAATTATTTAAATTGAGTGTGATAACTATTTTTTCTTGTGATGGCACTTGTTTCGTGATAGATAGGTAATTTTATCAACTTTCTTTGATAAAATATGTGAGTAAGCTTAAATTTGATGAGTTAGAGTCCTTTCTTGAGGTTAGGAGGTTAGAAATTTATAGTTTTATTGTATATCTTGCATAATGATTGGGAGGTTGTACTTGAGTTTTGAAATTTTTGTGTGAATTCTTTGTATCAACCAAAGTGGTGGTGTTCCTAGTTTGATTCTTTTTTGATGAGCTTTAATGTTTGCTCGAGGATGAGCAAAATTTTAAGTGTGGGATGTTGATGTGAGGCCAAAAATAAATATTTTTAGTCATTATTTGCCTCATATTTCGTATTTCTTTTGTCCTTTTTGGAAATGAATTTTATGAGTTGTGCTTAGTAGTGTATTTTATTTATAGGATTAATATGACGTGAAGATGAAGAAATTTGGAGCTAAACGAATTAAAGAACAAAGATTATATAAGGAAATCAAGCAGGCAGCATAATGAAAGTATTTCAATATTATATTATTACTTCTATATAAGGAATAAAAAGTTGCAATTTGAAAGAGGAGTTGCCACGTGGTTGTAAGACCCCGAAAGTTGGAAAGTAAGAATAGAAGAGAAATCTCAAGAAAAGGAACTAATTTCAGGTTTATGACCCACTCTACAATTCGTAGAGGTTTCTATAACTCGTAGAAATAAGTAGTAGAGGCTGTCCTAGGACTTCTTCCGGACAAGTCTCTGAAGGAGTTCCTACGACGCAAGGATGACTCATACACAAACTTTAGAGGCCACAAACTTGCAAGTTTCTAGGCCTATAAGACTAGTCTAGATGATGTCTCATAGGCACAATGATGAGTCATAATGATGACTCGTAGGTTGCACTTCAGAAGCTCCCAAATCTCAAAAATCAAGAATTCTAGGATGAGTCAGTTTGATGACTCGTAGGTATGATGACGAGTTGTAAACTTGACTCGTAAGAAAACTCCTGAGGCTTGTTTTTCAGGGTTTTTCTCAGGCCTTGTACTACGACTCAAGTCTATGAGTCGTAGACATGAGAACGAGTTGCAAAGTTAGATTCGTAGGTCCAAATTCCAGTTTTAATTAAGGGCAATTATGTCTTTTCCCAAGTTCGATTCAATGAACCTAGACACTATTTTGGCTAAGTTCAAGCTTATATCTACCCACTCTTTTGAAATTTCCCTCATTCTAAAATCATTCATCTAAATTCACCTAATGCAAGAACTCAATTCTCTCAAGGTTCCCTCCAAACTCTAAGCTAGGGTTTCAGATTTTCACCAAGGTTTCTTTTCCAATTCTAAGTGAATTCAGTCGAGTTATGTGGGGATTGATCCATGGGTTCCTTTCACCCATGGAGTCCCAAGGTTTTCTCCAAGTTTTCTTCAATTTTTAATGGTTTATAAACCCTAGTTTTGATGAATTGCATTGGGTTATTTCAATTTCATTTTTAGATGTTATCAATGATCATTACAAGCATGTTTTCATATGAATTACATGATTTCAAGTTGAATTATGAATGCTCATGCATAAAGCTATTTTCAATTATAATTGCAGATTTAAAGATGATTTTCATGAGTTGATTATGAGTTTAATGATGTTCAAAGAAAGTTTTCATGAACGAAGTTGAGAATATAATTTATTGATAAAAGTTATGATAATGATCAATTATGATCCAAGATAGTTATTATGGTGTGATAAGTATAATTCTCACACAATCATGTTTAAGATGGTGATAAGGACCATTGTCACTGAAGTTATGGATTTCTATTAATCACTAAAGTTAATGAGCTACTCTTATTATGTTTTATAAAAATGGATTGATAGGTAGTTACTATCTTTTCCTATAATATTATGATTATGTTTTAATGAATTTAGTAGGGATATTGACTAAGCATCGAGAGGACTTCTAGGTGGGGTTTAATCCGGTAACGCAATTAGTTACCCAAGAGAATTCTAGTAGCAACCCACAGTCTCAAACTACGTTTCCCACGTAAGTTTCCTTCATGGATTAGCTAGTGGATCATGATATAGCTCACAAAGTTAAAGTTGTTTCTCAGGAGTATACCTTGGCAAAGTAGCCTCTCTCTTCTCGATGTGGGATTTACATCGGATTCCATGTTATAGCTCACATGGTCTTAAGATGTTGGTTAAAGATCGTATCCCACATAAGTTGAATGTTAAAGATATAAGATTTACTATGAAGTTTTATGATGCATTGATCATAAATTTTCATACGTTTTCAATTCCTTTTAAACTTTGCTCATTTTCATTATATTGGTCATGCATCTTATGTTATATTGTTCATGCCCTATTACTTGTTCATATATATCTCACATACTTAGTACCTACTATGTACTAATGCATATTTTGCCTACGTTGTCTCATAATGTAGGGGCGGAGGCCAATCATCCTATTCGTGGCTAGAGTTCTTAGTTTCTCCAAGAAGTTGGTGAGTCCTCATATCATCAAGGACATGACTTTCTTTTCACATTGTTTCATTGACTTTGTTCTTATGATTCGGGTGAGCTAGGAGCTTTTCCTAAGCCCCCATCAAAGTTTAGAAAAGAGACATATTTAGACGTTACTTTGATGTAGTCCGTTTGGACATCGATTGAGTTTTCTATCCCTTAGATCTATACTTTTGAGTTGTTACTTCTGCTTATTTTACTCTATTTCCTTACCTTATGTATGCACTGTATACTGAGCTGGCTTGGTTGGGATCCCTCATAATCCAAATCACTGTGTCACGGCTTGGCCCTAGTTCGAATCTTGACAAACTTGATATCAAAGCAAAAGGTTTAGGAGTTCCCTAGGGAGTCTCACATGTCATGTTAAGTAGATTCATGTTCATTGGTGTGAAGTGCGCCACACCCATGAATAGGAGGCTTCGAAACATCTTAGAAAAATCTCACTTCTTTCATAATCTATATCGTGCGGTAGAGTAGTCTCTAAGTCTTTCTCTCTAATGCTTGTTCTTTGCAATTTTCAGAAAATGCTTCCATGAAGATACCCTGCTCATAGTAATGTGTTTGAAGAGGAGAAACAAGCTTCGAATGATCCCTTGAATGAACAAGTCTCCAATGCCGAGTTCCAAGCGGACTTTCAAGTACTTGCTCAAGCCATTACGGCTCAGTCAATCATGAGGTGATTGCTCCCATGAACCCAAATGTGGGCACAGTGGCAACAAGAATTTGTGATTTCATGAAGATGAATCCTCTGGAGTATTAACGTTCTAAGGTGGAAGAGGATCCACAAGAATTTATTGATAGCATTCACAAGATAGTGGAGATTATGGAGGTTAACCCGGTTTAGAGAGTGGAGTTGGCTACGTATCAATTGAAGAGTGTTTCTCAAATTTGATTTGATCAATGGAAAAGCAAGAGGCCTAGAAAGACGGATCTCGTGACTTGGGATGAGTTCAAAATAGTGTTTCTTGATTGCTTTTTCCATTGGAGTTAAGGGAGGCCAAGATACAAGAATTCATCAACCTTAAGCAAAGTGGTATGAGTGTGATGGAGTATGCCTTTAAGTTCACCCAATTGTCAAAATATGCTCCATTCATGATTGCCAACCCAAGAGCCCGTATGAGCAAGTTTGTGTTGGGTGTGTCAGATGTGGTATCTATGGAGTGTAAGATAACTATGTTGATCCGTGAGATGGACATCTCTAGACTTATGAACTATGCAGAGAAAATAGAGAGTGAGAATCTAAAGGAGAAAACTAGAGAGTCCAAGAGGGTAAGGACTGATAGTGGTGATACCTCTCATGCTAAGTTCGGAAGTAGTGGGCGTCCTCATTTTTGCAAAAGGTATTACGGACAAGGTTCTTTGAATTCTACTACTCCAAGTTTGAAAAGGATAGGGTGCCGAACCCTAAACCTCAAGGAGGTGCTCTTATTGGCCAAGCTACTTTTACAGGCAAAAAGTATGGCAAGAACCACAAGGGTGAGTGTCTAGCGGGTTTGAATGTATGTTATTGATATGGTAAGCCGGGTCATCATGCTAAGGAGTTTAAGGTTAAAGATGGTAGTACTCAAGGCCAAGTTGCTCAAGGTGCTCAAGTGCAACCAAAGGGTGGTCAATGCAATAGTCAGTTTTATGCTCTTCATGGTAGGAAAGAGGTGGAAGAGACTCCCGATGTTGTTACTGGTATGTTATTGGTCTTTCACTATGATGTTTATACCTTACTTGATTCGGGTACAAATTTTTCTTTTGTTACTCCTTATGTGGCCATGAGATTTGATGTTATCCCCAAAATATTGTTAGAGCCTTTTTCCATTTATACTCCCATAGGTGAGTCAGTTATGGCTAAAAGAGTCTATAGAAGTTATCTAGTTTCAGTTTTCCATAAGCTTACTCTATGTGATCTAGTTTATCTTAAGATGACCGATTTTGATGTTATCCTTAGTATGGATTGGCTATATGCATGTTATGCTTCCATGGATTATAGAACTCGAGTGATTAAGCTTCAATTTCCTAATGATCCAGTCTTAGAATGGAAGAATAGTAATTTTGTGTTCAAAGGTCAATTTATTTCATGCCTTAAATCTCGAAAAATGATTTTTAAGGGTTGTATCTACCATCTTGTAAGGGTTATGGATACAAATTTTGAAGCCCCTACTCTAGAGTCGGTCCCCATTGTTAATGATTTTTTGAATATGTACTCCAGTGATCTAATCAGTGTTCCTCCCAAAAGGGAGATTGATTTTGGTATAGACCTTGTTTCGGGTACTCAATCCATTTCTATTACTCCTTACCGAATGGCTCCGGCAGAACTAAAGGAGTTGAAGGATCAATTGAAAGACTTGTTAGACAAAGGTTTTATTAGACCAAGTATATCCCTATAGGGTGATCCCATTTTGTTTGTTAGAAAGAAGGATGGTTCACTTCATATGTGCATTGACTACCGACAATTGAATAAAGTAACCATCAAGAATAAATACCTAATTCCAAGGATAAATAATTTATTTGACCAATTTCTAGGGGAAAGTTATTTCTCTAAGATTGATCTACGATTTGGTTATCACCAATTTGAGGGTGAGGGAGTGTGATATCCCCAAAATGGAATTTTGAACAAGGTATGGTCATTATGCGTTCCTAGATATGTCATTTGGTTTGACTAATACCCCCGCGGCATTTATGTACTTGATGAATAGGGTGTTCAAATAATATTTGGACATATTTGTGATTGTGTTCATTGATGATATTTTGGTTTACTGTCGGAATGAGGAGAGCATGCTAATCACTTGAGGATTATATTGAAAACTCTAAGAGATAAGAAATTATTTATCAAGTTTAATAAATGTGAGTTTTGGTTAAGGGGGTGGCTTTTCTTGGTCACATTGTGTCCAATGAAGGGATTATGGTTTATCCTAAGAAAACTGAGACAGTTAAGAATTGTCCTAAACTGTTGTCACCTTTGGATATTAGAAGTTTCTTGGGACTAACCAGATATTATAGAAGATTTGTAGTAGGGTTTTCATCGATCTCATCACCTTTGACTAAGTTGACTCAAAATAAGGTGAAGTTTCAATGGTCGGAAGCTTGTGAGAAGAGTTTCCAAGAGTTGAAAGATTGTCTTACTACCGCTCCTATTTTGACTTTGCTAGAAGGATCCGATGGTTTTGTTGTGTATTGTGATGCTTCAAGAGTTGGTCTTGGTTGCTTTTTGTAGCCTATTTTTTCTAGGCAACTTAAAGTGCATAAAAGAAATTATCCGACTCATGACTTGGAAGTAGCAGCGGTTGTATTTGCTTTGAAGATTTGGAGACACTATGTTTATGGTGTCCATGTGGATGTGTTCACTGACCATAAGAGCCTACAATATGTGTTTAAGCAAAAGAACTTAAACCTTAGGAAAAGGAGATGGCTTGAATTATTAATGGATTGTGATATGAGTGTGTTGTACCATCTGGGCAAAGCTAATGTGGTTACCGATACACTACATAGATTGTCTATGAGCAGTGTTACACATGTTGAAGATGGTAAGAAGAAGTTGAACAAGGATGTTCATAGATTGGCACGTTTAGGTATGCATTTGGTTAATTCTAATGATGGAGGTATTGTTGTGCATAATGGTTTGGAATAGTCTCTTGTAGTGTATGTCAAGGCTAAACAACATCATGATCTATGTTGATTGAGTTGAAGAAGTCGGTTGTCAAAAAATCCATTGAGGCATTCTCCCAGGGGGAGATGGTGTGCTTTGTTATCAAGGTCGATTGTGTGTGCTCAATGTAGATGGTTTAAGAGAGTTGATATTAGAAGAGGCCCATAGTTCTCGATATTCAATTCATCCGAGTACCACCGTGATGTATCGTGATTTAAGGGAAGTGTATTGGTGGAATGGTATGAAAAAAGACAGCGAAATTTATGTCTAAGTGTCCAAATTGTGAAAAGTTAAAGTTGAGCATCAAAGACCGAGAGGTTTAGCCCAAGATATTGAAATTCCTACTTGGAAGTGGGAAGACATGAATATGGACTTTATAACAGGTTTGCTTCATACTAAGAAGAAAAATGATTCCATTTGGGTTGTTGTAGATCGGATGACTAGGTCTCATTTTTATTGATTAAGACTTCTTATGGTGCCGAAGATTATGCTAAGTTATATATTTGTGAGTTGGTAAGACTTCATGGTGTTCCCTTGTCCATTATATCAGACCGAGATACTCAATTCACTTCATACTTTTGGAAGTCATTCCAAAAGATTCTAGGTACAAAGGTTAAGTTAAGTACCATTTTCCATCCTCAAACCGATGGTTAAGACAAAAGGATGATCCAAACTTTAGAGGATATATTGAGAGAATGTGTTACTAATTTTAAAGGGAGTTGGGATAAGCATTTTCCATCGATTGAATTCGTCTGTAATAATAGATACCACTCTAGCATCCAAATGGCTCTTTTTAAAGCATTGTATGGGAGAAGATGTAGGTCCCCGATGGAATGGTTTGAAGTAGGTGAGATGGCCTTGATTGATCTAGATTTGGTAATAGATGTTATAGAGAAGGTGAGGCTCATAAGAGAAAGGTTGAAGGCGGCTCAAAGTCGTCAAAAGTCCTATTTGGATGTTAGAAAGAAGGAGCTTGAATTTGAGGTGGATGATTGGGTTTATTTGAAGGTTTCACCCATGAAGGGTGTAATGCATTTTGGCAAGAAAGAGAAACTAAGTCCTAGGTATGTTGGAACTTATAAGATATTGAGACGTGTTCGCAAGGTGGCTTATGAGTTAGATTTGCCATTTGAATTAGTTATGGTTCACCCAGTGTTTTATGTATCTATGTTGAGAAATTTTGTGGGCGATATGAATTCCATTGTATCATTGGAAGATGTAAGTGTTGAAGAAAATTTGACTTATGAGGAGGTTCTAGTGGAAATCTTCGACCGGCAAGTTAAGAAGTTAAGAAACAAAGAAGTTGTGTCCATCAAAGTGTTGTGGAGGAATCAACAAGTAGAAAGTGCTACTTGGGAAGCAGAGGCGGATATGATGAGATGATACCCATACCTCTTTCCCTCTACTCAAGCCTAATGTAGTAAGTTGTTCTTATTCAACTCAATTAAACTCTTACGTATGCAGTTCCTCCAAGGACATTCATATGCATACATGTTCATGAAAGGTTATTTTAAGTCATGTTTTATGTTAAAGTTTGAAAATTTCATGTTAAATGCATTTTAAGGTGTCATTATTATCATGTTGGGTTGCTAGTCCTCTTTCTGTGTCTTTCCTATGATAAATTAATCTCATTCGAGGACAAATATTCCCAAGGGGGAGATATTGTAAGACCCTGAAAGGCAAAAAGTTAGAACGGAGGAGAAAGCTCAAGATAAGGAACAAATTTCAAGTGTATGACCCACTTTACAATTCGTAGAGGTTCCTATGATTCATAGAAATGAGTTGAAGAGGATTTCCTTGGACTTGTTCAAGATAAGTCTCTGAAGGAGTTTCTATGACTCAACAAGACGAGTCATCGTCTTATTGCGAGCCATTAGGATGACTCGTACACAAACTTCAGAGGCCCCAAACTTGCAGGTTTCTAGGCCTGCAAGATGAGTCTAAATGATGACTCATAGGCACAATAAAGAGTCATAATGATGACTCATAGGTGCATTTCAGAAGATCCCAAATCTGACAAATCAAGACCTGCATGATGAGTCAGTTTGACGAGTCCTAGACATGATGATGAGTCATAAAGTTGACTTGTAAGAAAACTCCTGAGGCTTGTTTTTCATGGTTTTTCTCAGGACCTGCACTATGACTCAAGTCTATGAATCATAGACTTGAGAATGAGTTCTAAAGTTGGATTTGTAGGTCTAAATTTTTGTTTTAATGAAGGGAAATTGTGTCTTTTTTCAAGTTTGGTTCAATGAACCTAGACACTATTTTATCTAAGTTCATGCTTATATCTACCCAATATTTTGAAATTTCCTTCATTCTAAAATCATTCATCTAAATTCTCTAAAGATAAAAACTCAATTCTCTCAAGGTTTCCTCCAAACTCCATGCTAGGGTTTCAGATTTTCACCAAGGTTTCTTTTCCAATTCTAAGTGAAATCAGTCAAGGTATGTGGGGATTGATCCATGGGTTTCTTTCACCCATGGAGTCCCAAAACCTCTCCAAGTTTTCTTCAATTTTTAATGGTTTATGAACCCTAGTTTTGATTAATTGCATTGGACTGTTTCAATTTCATTTTTAGATCTTATAAATGATCATTACAAGCATGTTTTCATATGAATTGCATGATTTCATATTGAATTATGAATGCCCAGGCATAAAGTTTTTTTCAATTATGATTACGGAGTTAAATATAATTTCCATGAGTTGATTATGAGTTTAATGATGTTCAAAGAAAGTTTTCATGAACAAAGTTGAGATTATGATTTAATAATGAAAGTTATGATGATGATAAATTATGATCAAATATAGTTATTATGGTGTGATAAGTACAATTCTCACACAATCATATTTAAGATGGTGATAAGGACAATTTTCACCGAAGTTATGGATTTCTATGAATCACTAAAGTTAGTGAGCTACTCTTATTATGTTTTATAAAGATGGAATGATAGGTAGTTACTATATTTCCCTATAATTTTATGATTATGTTTTAATAAATTCCGTTGGGATATTGAAGAAGCACCGAGAGGACTTCTACGTGGGTTTCGATCCGATAACGCAGTTAGTTAACCAAGAGAATCCTAGTAGCAACCTAAAGTCCCAAACTACATTGACCACATAGGTTGTCTTTATGTCTTATCTAGTGGATCCATGAATAGCTCACAAATTTAAAGTTGTTTCTCATGGAGTCTACCTTGGCAAAGTAGCCTCTCTCTTCTCGATGTGGGAATTACATTGGATTCCATGTTATAGCTCACATGGTCTTAAGATGCCGGTTAAAGATCTTATCTCACACAAGTTGAATGTTAAAAATATGAGATTTACTATGAAGTATTATGATGCATTGACCATATGTTTTCATATGTTTCCAATTACTTTTAAGCTTTTCTCATGTTTATTATGTTGGTCATGCGTCATATTGCTCATGTCTTATTACTTATTCATGCATATCTCACATACTTAGTACCTTCTATGTACTAATGCATATTTTTCCTATATTGTCTCATAATGTAGGGGCAGACATTGATCATCCCATTCGTGGCTAGAGTGCTTAGTTTCTCCAAGAAGTTGGTGAGTCCTCGTATCATTGAGGACATGACTTTCTTTTGATATTGTTTCATTGACTTTCTTCTTATGATTCGTATGAGCTAGGAACTTGTCCTAAGCCCCCATCAAAGTCTAGTATAAAGGCATGTTTAGACGTTATTTGGATGTAGTCCGTTTGGACATCTATTGAGTTTTCTATCCCTTAGACCTATACTTTTGAGTTGTTACTTTCGCTTATTTTATTATGTTTCCTTAACTTATGTATGCAATATATGCTAAGATAACTTGGTTGGAATCCCTCGTAATCTTGATCGCTATGTCACGTCTTGGCCCTAGTTCGGGTCGTGACAGTGGTAGTGTCAAAAGAGGTAACATTGAATTTGAAGTCGTCTACAACAAACAAACACTTCACGCTTGACCCAATCCTCTGAGTTTTGAGTTTCTCAATTTGTTTTGGACTCAAATATTTTATTTGAGATTTTTTTCTGCACTTATAAATATTCCAAAAAATCAGTTCTTACATAAGTGTTGACTAGGAAGAGCTAGAAGCCGTCGTGGAGGCCATAGAATTTTGATTTCATCTTTTCTTCTCCTTTATTATTTCTTTTACATATTTTATTTGAATGATTCATTGTAATTTCTCCATGTCTATGTGGAGTTAAAACTTCTCATTCTAGGATTATGGTAACTAGTTAAATGAATGTTTAGTAAATCTGGATTCAGCATATTTGATTATCATATTAGTTGTTCTTATATTCCATAAGTTTTGACCTAGGAAGAGCTAGGAACCACCGTGGAGGCCGGAGAATTTTGATTTCATCTTTTCTTCTCTTTTATTATTTCTTTTACATCTTTTATTTGAATGATTTATTGTAATTGCTCCATGTCTATGTGGAGTTAAAACTTCTCATTCTAGGATTATGGTAACTAATTAAATGATTGTTTAGTAAATCTTGATTCGGCATTGTTGGTTATCATATTAGTTGTTCTTATATTCTTGTGCTTACTATTTTGATGCTTTGCTGCCATCAAAATAAATATATTGCATACTTTTGAACTTGAGAGAGGAATAAAGGGATAGAATGTGGACTATAAGGAGCATGATCCCTCTTTATCAAAAGTTTAGATTGATTTGTATCTAGAATAGAGATATACCTAATTTACCATGCATGACTCAAATACTTAAAGATAATGTAATGCTTCATAATTGGTTAAATTTATCACCGCTCAATAATGTAGTTAGGTTTCCAATTGTGGTAGACGGTTAAAGGTATAGAGATCATGAACATAATTTTAACCTCGTGAATCAACAATTAAATAATCAAATAAGTTGATGAAAGTGATATTAAAGATGATTATTATTTAAACTATAATCCTAGATCGATTCTTTCAGTGATTGTGTAGAAGTTTGCTCTTTTCTTGGTTAATTGTTTGCTAGTTCTTTTATTTTTATTTTTAGGCTAATTAATTTAATTCATCTTTAAAATTACAGCTTGAATAAATAATTAGAATTTATATAATTTAGTAAATATTTAATTGTCAAGTCCCTGTGGGTTCGACATTCGTCTCCTAAAATGATTCACTTTATTACTTGCACGATCACGCACACTTGCGTGTACATTTGGACGCAACAATGACCTCGTAGATGCCTTCTGACAGTTCTTAGTTAGGGTCATTTTGGTCTTTTTTATTTTTTTAATCTATATGATATATCATTTTAGACTATTCTAAGTTGGATTAAGGGATTCTTAGTGACCTAAACCCTCCCCTCTCACGCTCAATTCTCCAAAGTCTGATTTCTTTTCTCTCAAGTAAGAACTAGGGCTTTTCATCTTAAAGTCGTCATTCCAAGATTCAAGATAAGGTTCCTCACTCTAGGTATGTGATATTTTATAAATGGGTATCTTATAACCCATTAAGTCCCAACAAAACCTCAATTCTTCACTTTATGATTTCTACAAAATCTAAGGTTTGTATAATTAGCATGCATTTTCAATGTAAATACCTTCTTCTTCATGAATAACCTTTGCTTGCATGTTGTACTTATAAATTTTATATTTTAAATGGTATTTACCTCAATATACAAGTATTTTCATGACTTATAATTATGTTCTTACAGAAGCATGTTTCAAATTATCAAGTTTCATGATTTTTGATACTTCTAAGATAAAGTGAATTTTATCTATTATCAGTATTTATCAGTTTATCATGATTCATGACCTTCTCAATTATCATGAGTTTAATAGTATGAGTCGGTATGATTAGATTATTATTGTCTTTAGTTATTGCATGTTTCCACAAGAGTTTTACTTAGCACCAAGCGGATTTAGGGATGAAGGCTCTCGATTCGCATTCATAAGACCATTAGTAGCACTTCATAAGTCCTAGAACTACGTGCCACCCTAGGATTTAAAGAGCTTCCTATCAGTTGAGGTCGTCTCCTTAGTCTTTACAGACAATAGTTTAGTGGATCCATATTAGCTCAAATCAGCCTTTATAACTTGGCAAAATTTATTGGCATTTTTTATGGGAATTATATATCAAACTCTATGCAGTAGCTCACATGGTTATATGTCGATTTTAATATCTCTCACATCCAGTCTTTTAGGTTATTGCATGACCAAGTATTCAGTATTTCAGTACAGAACTACCAGTTTTATTTCATATTTCTTGGTCAATGCATCCCTATGTCTTTATAGTTCAACATGTTCATTTATCATGTTTATTATACATATTCTACATACTCAATACATTTAATTAGGCTAATAACTAACTTGAAGTTGAGTGGTGTACACCTGTCATTATTAGACACTTATGTCATGACCCGACACTTGATCTTCTTAAAGGGGGAAGAATCTAGAGTCATGGAAAGTTTAATGGAGGAATTTAGAACATTGTAGAAAATTCTTGAGAAGCCTTAAAATACTCTAGATATGTAGATAATTCTAGAAGAGGAGCTAGTTTGTAAATATGGAAGGACTTGTATAATAATTATTATTTGCACTTAATCCCCCATAGAGTAGTATAAATATGAGGGGACATTCCTTTGTTCAACCATCAAGCAAAGCAAGCAATATTCCAAGCAATACAAAATCCTTCTTTAAATCTCTCTCTTGGGTCTTTCTTCAATCTAGCGTTCCCTTAGTAATCCAGTTTAAAAAGGCTTACTTGAGCTTACAAGATCGTGAAAGAGTCATGAGTAAGTTGTTGATTGCCGCATGGAAGTATTAGTTGAAGTCTAAGTCTGTGACAAAGTGGTATAAGAGAAAATGTTGATATTAAAGGAATGGAAAATGAGGGAGACATCAACACTATTAACGCCGCCAACGTCAGATCAAATAGTGGAAAGAAGCACCTCAGAGGAATTAATAACCTTAAGAATAATGAGGAGATGCCATTTAAGCCTACACCAAATAAGGCCCTAGCATCTTACTCACCTTGAGCCACTGAGCTGAGTGACGATGAATGAAGGGAGCATCCCGTGGATGTCACACGGTGAATAAAGTGGATTGCAAGGGTGGACGCCATTTGGCAAGCTTTGGAGATCTTAGGAAAGAGCTTGAACAAGGTTGATGGAAAGTTTAAGACTATTGAGGACTTCACCCTCGAGGAGAATGAAAACATTTGAAGTGATTGGAAGGGCATAAAGTTGTGGAATACGAAATTAATGAGACTATTACTACCTTGGAGTGTTGGCTCATGGATGCACTAAGTACAATTGAGACCATGAAGGTCGAGATTAAAGAACTTAAGGGAGATATTGAAGCTGGAGGATCCACAACATCCAATAGGGATAGGGAGGCCAAGATTGAGTCTCCCAAGCCACCGATGTTCAAAGGAACTCGTGACACACAAGAGGTGGAAAACTTCCTTTGCCACTTAGAGAATTTCTTCAAGTGTAACAAAGTGAAGAATGATGAGATGAAGATCAATACGACCGTGCTATACCTCTCAAAGATGGCTATGATGTGGTGGAAGCATAAAGAGTCAGAGATAGGAAAGGGTCTATGGACCATCGATACATGGGATCAATTCTAGGATGAGTTCAGGAAGGCCTTTTTCCCAAATAATGCCATCTGTGAGGCGAAGTGCAAGTTCAGGGAGCTGAAGCGGATGGGTGGCATTAAGGCATACATGAAAGAGTTTACTACTCTCATGCTTCAGATTTCCAACCTCAAATATGAAGACATGTTATTCCACTTCATAGATGGGCTACAACATAGGGCCAAGATAGAGTTGGAATGCTGACAAGTTAGCACCATCAAAGAATCTATCACGCAAGCTGAAGCCTTGATGGAATTTAGGCATGAAAAGCATGACAAAGGCAAAGGAAATAAAGTAAGGAATAGTCATGCTAAAGGTGAGGGATATTGCAGCAAGGGTAAGGAGTAGCACCCATACACCAAGAGTCATGATAAGACCGACGGCTAAAAGTTCGAACGCCAGGTCTACCCCAAGAAGAAGGAGCAAACCACAAAGGAAAGCGGTTGCTACATATGTTGTGGTCCTCATAGCTATACAAGGTGCCCTAAATTAAAGAACCTTGGTGCCATATTGCAAGAGCAAAAAAATAAGAAGGTCCGGGATTAAGGGAAAGGTTTGGTCACAACATAGTTAGGCATGATTGGGCTATGCAGATCTATCATAAAGAGAGCAAAAAAATCAAAAGACTCTCCATGCAATATGTGGACCTTTCCATCAGTGGTTGGCAAACTCCTGTTATGGTGGTAGACTCTATGCAGAAGCCAATATCATGACCAAGTCAGTGTAAACAAAGTTGGGGCTAAGTTATAGTCCAAGAAACACCCGCCAGTAGTTGATCAATGCACTACTTACTCCCGTGTGCAGAGTCTCTCATGGAGTGGACATCATATTGGGAAAATGGCAAGGTAAGACCAACTTTATTATCTCTTCCTTAGATATCATGGATATAATCCTTGACAGGAGTTCTTCCAAAGATTCCATATGATGATCGATCCCTACCTCTAACAACTCTTGGTCATGGAGCAAGAGGGATCCTACATGGTACTCCTAGTCAAAGAGCCAAAGATGGAAGAACAAGTCCACCTATCGGTTATGCAGCTTGTGAAGGTCCTAAAGAAGGGAGAGCCAATATTCATAGCCACCATTGAAAGTTTAAGTGAACACAATGGTGCTAAAGAGGCATTGCAACCTTGTATAGGGAAGGTTCTTGAAGAAAATAAGGACTTGCTAGAAGAGTTGTCAAGACACCTACCTCTGAGGCGTGAGGTAGACCACAAGATCAAACTGGAACTTGGAGCCAGGCATACCCTTTATACCATATGGCTCCACCCAAATGAGAGGAGCTAAGGAAGAAGTTGAAGGAGCTACTCGTAGTTGGTGTTATCCTCCCATCCAAAGCACTATATGGAGCACCGGTCTTATTCCAAAAAAAGAAGGATGGATTGCTACGCCTATGCATAGACTACTGGGAGCTCAATAAGGTGATGATAAAGAAAAATTATCACATCCCGCTCATTATCGACTTGTTAAATAGACTTGGACAAGCCAAGTGCTTCACCAAGGTGGATCTCAGGAAGGGCTACTACCAGGTGTGCATAATGGAAGGGGATGAGCCAAAGACGACGTGTGTAATGAGATATAGGGCTTATGAGTTGTTTGTGATGCCCTTCAGCTTAAGCAACACACCCTCCACTTTTTGCATACTAATGAACAAGATCTTCCACCCCTACTTGGATCAATTCATGGTAGTATACTTGAATGACATAGTCATCTATAGCAATGCCTTGGAGGAGCATGTAGAGTATTTGAAGAAGGTGTTCCAAGTCCTATGTGAAAATAACCCCTACATCAAGTGCGAGAAGTGTGAGTTTGCTAGCACGAGGTGCACTTCTTGGGAAATTCCATCAACCAAGGCTAGTTGCAAATGGACGAGGCAAAAGTTTAGGCTATCAAGGAGTAGGAGGCTCCCATGAAGGTAATCGAACTTAGATCTTTCCTTGGACTTGTTAACTATTATCGTAGGTTCATAAGTGGATACTCTGTTAAAGCTTCTCCACTAACCGAATTATTGAAGAAAAATAAGTTGTGGGTTTGGAGTGAGCTTTGCAAGAAGGCTTTTGAAGACCTCAAGTCTACCGTAACAAAGGAGCCAGTCCTAGCTCTGCTTGATTTCTCCAAAACTTTCGAGGTGCACACAAATGCTTCAGACTTTGCTATTGAGGGAGTATTGATGCAAGACAAACACCTCATTGCATTCAATAGCTGCAAGTTAAACAAGACGAAACTATGGTATACTAAGCAGGAAAAGGAGATGACGACCATTATCTATTGCCTACGCACGTGGAGACGTTATCTACTTGGCTCCAAATTCATGGTCAAGACTGATAATGTGGCCACTAGCTACTTCTAGTTACAGAAGAGGCTCACCTCAAAATAGGCTAGGTGGCAAGACTTCTTGGCCGAATTCGACTATGAGTTGGAATACAATCCAGGCAAGGGCAATGTCATAGAAGATTTTTTGATAAGGAAGTCTGAGCTTGCTGCCATCACTAACCTATTATGACATTCAAGACGCAATCAAGGATGGCATGCAATATGATCCGAAAGCCAAGCGACTTATGGTGCTAGCCACACAAGGTAAGACAGGGCATGTCTGGGTAGAGGGTGAACTATTGCTCATCGCCGAACGAAAGATCTATGGTCCCAAGTTTGGAATCATCAAGCAATGGATCATGAAAGAGAGCCACGACACATTGTGAGTTGGAAACCTCGGGAAGCGATGCACGAAAACACTAATCAAGGCAATTTACTATTAGTTGCGCATGCGGGAAGATATTGAGTGTTATGTGTAGACTTGTCTTGTGTGCCAACAAGACAAGGTGGAGCAACGACAACCAGGAGGACTCTTGGAGCCTTTACCCATAGCGGAATGTCCATGGGACAGTGTGGATATGGACTTTATAACTTGCTTGTCAAAGTTTGACGGGTATGGGACGATTATGGTCGTGGTGGAAAGATTTTTTAAATATGCTAGTTTCATGCCCACTACAGTAGGTTACACCGCTAAGGAGGCTACAAGGCTATTCTTCAAGAATGTGTTAAAGTATTAGGTGTTGGTGGGGAATATTATTAGCGACAGATACCTACACTTTATAGAAAACTTTTGGAGAGAGTTGTTCGAGATTCTTGGCACGGAGTTGCACTTCTCCAGTAGTTTACACTCGCAGATGAATGGCCAAACAAAGCAAGTTAATTCCTTGTTGGAGTGCAACCTGAGGAACTTTGTGATATCTCATTAGAAAGATTGGACGAGGCTACTGGATATAGCCTAATTTTCATATAACTTGCAGCGAAGCGAGGCCACCGGAAGGACCCCATTTGAGTTAGCAATAGGCCAACAACATAAACTCCACATTCACTATCGGCCGCATTTGAGGGAAAACGTTTGGGGGCTTATCACATGAACAAAGGATTTGAGGAACAGCCTGACACTGCCAAGTCATACTTGGACAAAGCAGCAAAGAAGATTAAGAAATTTGTCGACCGCAAGCGTCGTCCCACATACTACAAAGTTGGAGACATGGTCTTGGTTAAGTTCAATCCAAGGCAATTCAAGGCATTGCGAGGCGTACACTAGAACTGGGCAAGAAAGTATGAGGACCCGTCCAGGATAATTGCCAAGGTAGGAAAGATCTCATACAAATTGGAGCTACCACCACATCTCAAGGTTCATCCCATCTTCCATGCTAGTGTCCTCAAGCCATACCATGAGGAAATGGATGATCCTAGCCGAGGTCAATCGATTCGGACGCCAATTACAATCACTACCTCTCAGGAATGAGACAACGAAGCTATTATTGACTACCAAGCTAAGAAAAAACAGGGAAAATAGGCCACTTCCATATTCCTCATCCAATGGAAGGGACAATCTCTTGAGGAGGCACATGGGAATGATATAAAACCTTGTGGCAGTTTAAAGATAAAATCTGAGAGTTCTTACAGCAGTAGTGCCCCACAGTCGTCTCTACATCTGGTGGGGGAGAATGTCATGATCCGCCACTTGATCATCTTAAAGGGAAAATAATCTAGAGTAATAAAGAGGTTAAAGACTTTAGAACATTATAGAGAAATCTTGAGAAACCTTAGAATACTCTAGATATTTAAGGAATTCTAGAAGAGAGACTAGTTTATAAATATGGAAAGACTTGTATAGTTTTTATTATTTGCACTTAAGCTCCTAGGGAGTAGTATAAATAGGAGTGGTCATTCATTTGTACAACCATCAAGCAAAGCAAATAATATTTCAAGCAATTCAAAACCTTCTTTAAAACTCTCTCTTGAGTGTTTTTTAATCTAGTGTTCCCTTAGCGATCTAGTTTCTTCAATCAAGTGTTTTCTTAGCAATCTAGTTTTAAAAAGCTTACTTGAGCCTAGACGATCGTGAAAGAGTTGTGAGTAAGTTGTCGAATGCCGCACGAAAGTGTTAGTCGAAGTCTAAGTCAGTGGCACTTAGCTATATATATTTATGCCTGTATTTAATTACAAATACAGGGATTTAAATAGAATCAAAATATCTTTCTCTCTTTTTTTTTGTCTCTATACAAATACTTTTCTGCCATTATCGTAAGCTTGACCCCCCCGCTGACATGAAAACCATACCCATATCAGTGACTTAAAGTAACACATACCTGCAAAAAGGCATTCGTTTGGTCGTTCACGTGTCCATAATTTATGGAATAGACTTTTGTCTAATTGGTAGGAAATGGTAAAAAAGAAGCAGGGGGAGAATAATTAATTATTAGTATGACGAAGCTGTAAGATTTCTTAATTGTTTAGAGATCGGGGAAAGATTAATTAGCAAGCAGTTAGGGGTCATTGGTATAAAAATTAATGACTCAAGAATTAGTATCGTTAGGATTAGTAATTCAGAAATTATCTTTTATCAAATGTTTGGTTCATTATTTCCTATCTAATCTTGTGTTTGGTTTAAAATTCTATAAAAAGGTTCTTTTCAATTATATTCTTGAATTATTATGAAATTTTCTCTTTCATGTAATTAGGTCAAGATAGGTAATTGTCTGATAATATTAATTTTTTATGATCTTCTAACTAACTAGGGAAAAAATATTTTTGTCACCATGTTTATTTTCCCACTTGAATCATTTGAGGATAAATAATTGTCATCTTAATAAATTAATTACTCCACTAGGTTGTTGTTGTTGTTGTGTTGTTAATAAATTGATTACTCACAAAACGTTAATTTAAATTTAATAAAGATAGACCAACTATTTTTAAAATTGAAAAAATGCTAAACAATAGTAAAATCGAATAAAGCATGCACGTTTACAAATGAAAATTGCAAGTTCCAGTTTTAATATGAAAAGTAAGCCAGACTTATTAGCGCATCAACTCGCCACTCAAATTTGAGAATTTATCTAGCAAAGTCATTGAACTTTGTTTTGTATTCATAAAATCACTCAATTAGGCATTTGTATCAACAAAATCACTCAACAAAATTAATTATCAAAAAAAATTGACATGAAAAAAAAATGCTTTTTTAATATTATGTAAATATAAATCCACAAATAAATAAAAATTGTAAGCTAATTTATTTAATTAAATTTATTAGTGCAAAACTACAAATATAAAATATAAAATCAAAAAAAATTAAAAGAAACGATTAAAAAGATTTGAGGGATATTATTGTTTTTAAATATTTAATTATATAATATGTATTACTAATACGATCAAGTGAAAGGTATTAATTATATACCTTAAATCGTATGTATTACTAATAGATCCTACATACAAACGACCCCTAGTGTTACAGCAAAGGAGGAAGGGTAATTAAGCTTAGATTATCACGTCAAGATCCAAAATTTAATAAATTATTCTTTTGGGTGGTACAGTATGCTCACAAACTAAAAAGGACAAAGTTGGAAAATAAGCGTAAACATCGAGATACTTCGCACTGCCATCAAAGAGAATGCCACGTGTCCTTCGCGAAGCCTCCACACTGACCTAGAAAGGGGCATTTCCTCAAATTCCTCATTGATTCTCGACTAAGGAATCCCTCGGGACACCATACTTACGACACGTGGTGTCTTTACAGCCCTTAGATTTTACTTAAATATTCCCCCAGCTTGCTTTATTACCCAACCACTTTCTCATTTGCATCACCAATAGCTGAGCAGATCAAAGTATCATACAAGCTGATCAACAACCAGAAAAAATATGGCTGCCAATAAGGTTTGTTTTTCTAATCTCTCCCATCTTTTCCAATATTATCTTAATTCATGTTCATCCTATTAACTTTAGAATTATTATTTATTTTTTTGAATTTTTTCGGTTTGATTGTTTAATTTATGATGGGTAGGCTGAGATGGAGAAAAGTGAGAGTAATTTGAAACATCTAGGGTTTGTAAGGTTGTTTGCTATAAACACTGCGGTTTTGGTGTCAAATCTGTATGATTATGCGAAGCAGAACTCGGGGCCTCTGAGATCAACAGTTGGTACGGTAGAAAAGGCGGTAACCACCGTCGTAAGGCCTGTTTACGAGAGATTTAAAGGTGTTCCTGATGAAGTCCTTGTTTTCCTAGACAAAAAGGTATTGAACCTTCACTTATATCATGTTAATTGTTGTTTTCATTGATTATGCTCTCACTATGCATTACTATCTGATGATGACAATTTGTCGGTATACATGTAAGAGGAAATGGTCTCATTCCTGGAAGATTTGGTTCTGTAAATGTTTGTGACTGTGCATTTGTTTTCCTGAGATAGAAGAAATACAAATATGCAACCGTTTGAGAAAGTGTGAATAATGAAAAGCACACATAAATAATGAACCTTGTCCCCTGGGCTACATCTTCTTTGGAAAATGAAGATGTGTCTCGGGTTTCTGCTAGTAGTCTGTATTTGCTTATGTTCGTAACCTTATTTGTGCTCAAGGAGAAAATAGTAATTGTACAATAAAGTGTTACCGGGACTGCTATGGTTTTGACAAATTTCTTTCTTAAATAGTTATATATATGACTAGTGTTCTGTTCTCCCTTCAGCCATGTGCTTATTATAGTTGTGCTGTTCTCTCTTCCGAAACAACCCCGATGAAGTTTGGACTATATGCTGCAAAAGTACTACTACTAGTCGTTTTCTTTTTGTGGGGGAGGGAGGGGGTGGAGCGGAATCTAGCACCAATGGTGAGTGGGACTAAGTAGTTGATTCTTTACCTACTAAGATCATGTGATCGGCATCTGATAGGACTTGTAGGTGTGCGTTGAATAAATTAGTGTCAATAACATGCAAAGATTTAAACATGTAGGAGTTCTTCCTTTCTTCCGGATATTGGAACATCATCAAAATTAAGAAAAATTCGCAGCCGCTACTTTTTAGGTGTGCTCCTATAGTAGAACATCATCTTATTGCTGCATATACCTGAGAAGACCGTAATTTAGAATTCTTGTATGTCTGGCATGTGACTATTATGAGCTACTCAAGTCTAGAGTGCAATTTATATTTTTTGCATCTGGTTGTTTCACCTGAAATTAGCGTTAATGGGATCTAGTATCTATTGGAATTTTGTTGTTTCCAAATTCTGATATAGATATTATAGTGGCATGTTGATAGAAAAATCAGATGAGGATTTTGTGGACATTGTGTCAGGTGGATGATGGAACAGCAAAATTTGATGAACATGCTCCTCCCTTGGCCAAGAAGGTTGTCAGCAAAGTCCAGTCTCTGTTTCAGAAGGCATCGGAGGTAGCACAAGACTTGTCGAAGGACATACAGGTTGCTGGGCCTCGTGCTGCTGTCTATCATGCTGGTGAATTGTCCAAGCAATTTGCTACTAGTCAAGTGGCAGTGCTCTGGTATCATGTCAATCAGTGCCCACCATTGCATGGAATTGCACAGATGGCTGCTCCTACAGCTGCTCACTGGTCTGACAAGTACAATCAATTAGTAGCTGACTGGAAAGAGAAGGGTTATAGTATCATCAGCTATATCCCTTTGATACCTGTTGAAGAAATTTCTCTGTCATATAAACATGTCGAGTCTGCTGCAACGAAGAAAGAAGGCGCTACTAATTTGAGCTCAAGTAAATCTGAATGAGATTGACAATCTCAGCATTTATGTTAAACCCGATGTTTCTGTTGTGCTTGGAAGACTTAAGTTTGGGTGGGACTAGAAAGTTTGGGGGGTACCCATTGTATAAAGCAAGCTAGTGTATTCCCTTCCTTAGCACATATGATATGTGAATGATTTTGTGCTTTGGATTCTTCTTGATCGTTTCCTTGATGTTGCAATGGCGTGTCTATGCATAATGAAGGCTTAATTTCTTCTAGTTTATGTTGGGGCATTCACTTTTTACTAATTTGATCGAGTTGTCACTGGATGCATTAAGACGTCAATGGGTTGCCCTGAGATGAATTTTTGTGAGAATTAACATATTCCAGTTCTGTTATGCGGAGTTCCTATGTATGTTGTTATTGCTTGCAGAAACGTCATCTCCCTTGCTACTGATAGCAACAGAAAATGAATGGTAAACGCTGAATGACAATGGCAATACATTTGCAAGTAATTTGGGTCCGTTTCTGCTGTTGCCTATATGATGTTTTGGATTGAATTGTCTGTTGTTACATTCAATATAACGTACGCAGCTTACATCAGGCTAGACAGACACTGGATACCACATGAGATTTGGGGAGTCCACAAACTGGAATTTATCGTCGTTTCAGTACTAGGTTAATTGGCTGAGGAAGTTGACAGGAAATTAGTTATAATGGGCATCAGTGTGTGAACCATTAAATTTAGTATGATGACCATATACTAATAGCTACGGTGTGTGCATGATACAATACTGAACGCCATATCGAAATGAAGCTTTTTAACATTGTCATCTCGATATTATGATATTAAATATGGTATTCAACACCATATTCAATATTTATCAACAAAAAAAAATTAAATATATAATGACGTATCAAAGTTTACAATTCATATATATTATTATGATTGGCTAACAAATAGTAATTTGTACAAAAAATTAAGATATTGGATTTTTGATTATGCTATTTTGATTGAAATGTTGATTTTGTATATTTGATCAACAAAGAGAACTGCATACATATTTTTTGAATATTTTTATTATGCATTTTAGTGTGAAATAATTGAGACGTTTCTTAAAAAGCACCATCATAATTATTATTTTTAATTATAATGAGTATACAAGTTAAAGTTAAATAAAGTATGATTGCTGACATATCCTAATATAAAATGTTTAAATCAAATATTGAATATCAAATTAATTTAATACGATAAAAATTTATTATTTTAAAAATCTAAAACTGAAATTACTGATACCATGTTCATCCCTACTAATAGCAGCAAGTTGGAAATTAAATGTAGTATAGATTGTTCATAAGCTAATAATTGGAGCAAGTTAGGTGTATTATAAATCCAACAAATGATTTAAGAGAAATGGGGGTAAAAATGTATTTCAATTTTGTGATTTAAAGTGGATATATCTCTTGTTTAAATAAATGGTACACATATACTTTGTTCATAGTGTATATATATATAATCGTTATTTAACAAATGATGTATATATATTCTTGCCATCTGGCAAATGCCATCTAGCAAATGGTAAGTATTTACCATTTTTATTAACATAATT
The DNA here is from genome assembly GCF_947179165.1 of Solanum dulcamara. Classification (NCBI taxonomy): domain Eukaryota; kingdom Viridiplantae; phylum Streptophyta; class Magnoliopsida; order Solanales; family Solanaceae; genus Solanum; species Solanum dulcamara. The sequence goes on along the minus strand of NC_077238.1, from coordinate 26,005,306 downwards.
AAAAAAAATAAAAATGATTTTTAATTACAAAAATGGCACTTTACTTTAAAAATTACCTCAATCTTTCTACCTCTCTGGACCCTATACAACTGAAAAAATCCAATCTATTTTTTATTCGAACCCTACCAAAACTTATTTTATGACTGAATAGAAGAGATTAGATTTTCTTATTTGCTTTGGTCTGAAGGGTTTAAAAAATGGGTGAGGTAATCTCTTAAACATACATGATGTTTTTAAAATAAAAGAATCAGTTTTAGATTTTTTAATTTAGTAAATATAAGTTTGTTAATGAAAAGGGTAAATATGCATTATTTGTTAGACGGATGGGTATATATGTATTTGGGGTTCAAAATCATAAATGGCTAAAAGCCTTATTATGAGGGATTTTGTTCCAGCATAGTTGAATACAAAGATTCAGGGGCGGAGCCACATGTTGGCTAGGGATTCATTCGAACCTTTTTCGACGAAAAATTATACTATTTATACATAGTTAAAGTAATTTTTATGTATAAATAGTGAATGTAGAACCCCTTTTGGCTCGTTCGTGTGTTTACTTCTTCAGATTTTGAAACCCCTTATTGAAAATTCTGGTTTCGCGACTGCAAAATTCATATAAATTATTCAATCTGTCAGCCAGCTATAATGTTCATGTTAAGAAACTAGATATTACATCAGCGATCGGTGTAGAAAGACTCTTTTTTTGGCAACCTCTTCCGCCTACACTGCATGTAAAACAACACTTGAACTCATTCATTGCGATTCACAAATTAATGCAGCGAAATCTATTATATGGCAAGAAAATATATGTTCTTCGTCATAGCAATGTCACCATACAAATTTAATTAGCAGAAAAATAATATTTTTCTTGTTTATGAACAAGGTAGACTCAAGCTCCTAAAGTTTGGTCTAAGGTCAATGTGTGGGGTTCCATCCCATGTAAACACAATTCCTCATCAGGTTCCAAGACAAGTCCATATTTGTTCTTATAATAAGTCTTTGTTTGCTACTAAGTTGTGAATGAATACTTTCATAATGAACATTTTGAATTTGTTTTTCATTGCATCAAAAGGGCAGGTTTTTTCCTATAAAAGGAGCTACTTAGCTCATTTGTTAAATATATCAAAATAGAGAGAAAAATATTAGAGAGCAAAATGAGGTATATCATAAATTATACAAGAAAATAGCTTGTGAAGGAAAAATAGAGTGGAATGATATTTCCTTACGGTGAAAAAAAAATTCAAAAATGGGTTATTTCTTTGGAATATGTAGTAGTCACTTTGAGTATTGTACTCATAACTACAAAGTGTAAAATTTCTTGATATAGTGATATCAGTTGTTCTTCTTGATCTGTGGTTCTTGGTGTCATTAAATTATTATTCTATTCCCATTATTCTGAATATATATATATATATATATATATATATATATATATATATATATATATATATATTTGTCTCAGTCCGTATTTTTCCAACACAATGAAATTTTAGAGTATAGATCCAATAAAACAGAAAGATCAGATGGTTGCTTTTTATATAGTAAAATCTTTTTTGGCCATTTGATTCTCAAGTTCAAATTTCTCTAAACTGTATATAACAAATCCAATTGATGAAGTTCTTGTTCTATTCCCACGTACAGATGTTTTAAAAATTTATAGGGAAAATGTAGTAAACAGAAAAGGCAAGAGATATAGCTATAAATAATCTTGTATAGAAATATGTTAGATTGATACAAAAATTTTAGTGTAAATAGAAAATTGCGATGCAAACAGGAAAGACAAGAGATATGCCTATAAACCATCCTATATAGAGATACATTTGGTTGATACATATATTTTTGTACAAACAGGACGCATACGAGAATGTGACTACGAACAAACTACAGTATCCAATTGATACGGAAATTGAAGTACAAAGCAAAAATAAAAATGGGATGATTTCAAATATATATCAAAAAGTTATTAGTTTACAAAAAATATAGTTAAAATAATAATAAGATAAAATATATCCAAATTCGCTATTTAGCCACGATTTATTTGGCTATATAACCGTGATTCCATCGTGGCTCAATAACGTTATTTTTTACTTTCTTTAGCCATGATTTATTTTTATTTTTTATTAGCAACAATTTGACCCTGGCTAAATAACTAACATTTTTTTTGTCATTTTAATAACTAACAATTAAGTAGTGTATATGTAAAAAAGGGCAGTCCGGTGCACTAAAGCTCCTGCTATGTACGGGGTTCGGAGAAGGGCCCGACCACAAGGGTCTATTGTAGTGTATATGTAATGTAACAATATTATATAGATAGTGTATAAACATATATAGATATTGTATAAATGGTATATGAACATGTATATATGATGTATAATATAATTATATAGTGTATATGCAATGTATCAGTATTTGTATAAATAGTTATGTAGTGTATAAGTAATGTAACGATATTGTATAAATAGTTATATAGTATATATATGTAATGTATCGATATTGTATAAATCATGTATCAACATCAGATAAATGATATATAAACATGTATATATAATGTACAAATAATTATGTTGTGTATATGAAATATATCAATATTGTATAAATATGTATAATTGTGTATCAAATCATATAAACTATTATGTAATGTATCGATATTTATTTGACTATCATCCATTCTCACCTTAATAAATAATAATAATAAAAAATAATAAAACGATATAAATATTCATTTTTTCACAAAAAAGTAAAACAATTAGAAAAGAATTTTTTTTTAAAAAAAAAAGAGCAAAAAAGAAAATATATTTTTAATAGCATTATTTAGCCACGGTTTAACCGTGGTTAAAAAGTGATAATCTGTGGCTAATGCATTAATTACATCAAATATGACTCTTTTATCTGAATTAGACCATTTTGGGTAATTTCATAAAGTTGGACCAGAAAAGCGCCAAACAGATATATGAGTTGTCACCTAGTGTGATTTTTTCAATTAAAAAAAAGGAAAAAGAATATTTGTATTCCCGAAAGGAAAACTATTTACAAGCAGTTATCCTTTTACGTTAGTATCTCCCCTTTCCTTGTAGGTTTAGTTATTTAGCACCTTTTTAATTCTTTTTTTTAGTTCTCTATTTCTTCTTTTTTTTTCTTTTTATGTTTCTTTGCTCATTTAAATTTTTTCAAAAGAAGATAAAAAACGAGAAAAAAATAGAGAATAAGAAAATAAGTTGGTTACATAATTTAAGAAATTGGAAAGTTGGTGCACAATTTAAGGACCACACTCACGATAGAAAAATATCATTTTGCTATAATTTGGGTAAGAGGATGCGTAAAATATTTGAGCAGTGAGTGGAAACTTACATAGATATGTTATATTAAGAAAATATTTATCATTTATAATAATAATATTTTTTCACTGTACACTTATAATATATTTTTAATATAGTTTTAATATATATTACTGAATAATTTATAAAACATATATAATACAAGTTTTATTTATGGATAGTACATTTATCACACACTTTAATACCCTTGTAATACATTGTGTCAATTTCTTACCAAACAAACATAATATATTTTAAAACACTTATAATACATTTATATTGCATGCATAGTTCATTTTTAATACATAACGAATTTATCATAATATTGCTATAAATGATAATAAATAAAAAATATCACTAAAATCAATAATTATTTATTTAAAAGTATCCATCCAAATATTTTTTCCATAAAAGTAACTATATTAGATTGAGTCCAATATGAAGGAGAAACAAACAACTAAAGTGATCATACTCCTTAAAATGAACCAGGCTTATGTTAACCTGAAATTCTATCTTGAATGTTCATTGACGGACAATTGCATTGACTTTTAACTTCTTTTGTTAGGATTATCGGTTTTTATTTTACTAATTGCTTCTCTATGCTAGTGTATTAATGACTTCTGATTTATCCTATAGAAAGAATTAGTTTCAACAAAAAAAATGGGTAAATACATCAAATTCCTCCCAAATTTGGCCGTAAAACTTATTTTATCACTTTAACTATACGTCAATTTAAATAACCCCCTTAACAACTGTTAAATGAATTAAATATCTCCCTAAAGGATGACGTGACAGAAGAAATGCACTCACACTCCTAAAAACGCGTGAAATAATAAAAAATAAAAAAATTGAATGGTAAAATCATATGCAGGACATTTTTTTATTGCCCACTATCTAAATATTATTTTTAAATAATTTTTTATAAATTACATTTTTTAAAAAAATATTTGAAATTTCTTATTTAGAGGTAAATGAAATTTGGGGTCCCATTTTAAAAAAAATATATTTAATCTTTTTTCTATCTTTATCTTGTTATCTTCCCCAAATTCCTTCTTCCCCCATTGAAGCATTCCTTGTACCTTTCTTCTTCCATATTAGTCATTTCTTCCTTCATCTTCACCCCCCGCACCTCACCATGTAATGACCCTCCAGGTTATTTTTGAATTTAAATATTTATTTTATCGTTTAGAGCATTCCTGTAGTGACCCCAATCATTTATGACTTGTTGGCACTGACTGTTCGGTCGCCTGGTCGTTCGTTTGAGTTTTAGGCCCACTTCCATATTTTGAAGTTTCTATAACTTGAAAAGTTGACTTCGGTCATAACTTCAAGAAAATTACCTCAGAACGAAATTATAATGGTTCCATCAGCTTCGAAATGACCAAATTAGGCTATTAGCATGGTCTTCACGAGTCCAAGGCAATCGGTAAGAGTTTAGGACTATTTGACACTTTTGCCTTAAATTTGGCCTATAGTTGACGTTGATTAATATCTTAGGAAACGTGTTTGAATAAAATTTCTGACAATGCGATTAGCTCTAAAATGTTGAGTTTGGTCTAGAATGACCCTTCATTCATTTTTCGAGGCTTACGGTCTAATTTCGAGGCCCGTTGTGGAAATTGGCTCAAAATGGCACTTGGGTGTGAGACCCACTTTTCTTTAAAATGACCTCGTATGCGAATTTCAAATGCGTCATTGAGTCCAAAATATTGAATTTGATGGGGGCATATCTCGTTTGCGCGCATGGGGTTCTGAACAAATCCCGAGCATCCCGTCGGAGGATTTGGCATGTTAAGCTCATTATTGCACCAGCTGGGTCTGGTGCCGTCGCTATAGCGACCCCTGATCGCTAAAATGAGTGTTGTTAGAGCATCCCGAAGCTCGCTAAAGCGACCAACCCTCTTGGGCGGGAGCCGCTTAAGCGATGCCCTGTCGCTAAAGCGATGTCCGCCTTTTAGTTGGTGTCACTTAAGCGATCACCAGAGGGCCGCTAAAGCGACCTTAGGTCATTCTAAGACCCAATTTTCAGATTTTCTCTCAAACTTTAAATCTTGTTTTCTCTTTTAATTCTTGAGCGATTTAGGCAATTCAAAAGGCTAAATTGTGTAGATTTTTTAGGGGAACCCAGTTTTGTGTTCAGAATTAGGAGTTGAGGCTTTCTTTGAGGTAAAATTCACCTGTGTTTCTAAGTTATTAGGCCTTAAGGTTGATCATATATGCATGTTAGGTTTGGGTCTATTTTGGTGTGTGAATTGTGTTCCCTTGTGGAACATGAGTTCGGGGTAGTAGTTGGAGCCTTTCTCAGAGTCTATTCCGTGAGTTACAGAGCGGGTCCTATAATTTCTGATTTTTGACTCCAAAATTGGGCCGCCTCCTAATTCGATAATTTTAGTGTCATAACGACCATATTAACATTGTGATTCTATTGTAGATAGCATGGCAGCATTTGGAGGCCGCTCGAAAGGGAAAAGCTCCGAGTTTGTGAGTTGAAACATGCGCGGTCAACCTACAGGTAGGGTACGATTTTTCCCTTGTGAGACTGAGCATGTTTAGGCAATTGTATCTTGAATTGTATAGTTGGAGGGGTTGGGGTGTTGAGCTTGTTAAATTTCTAGAATTCATGTCTTAAGCGCTAATTTGAGAAATTGTTAGGCTGTTTAAGCATGATTCCTACTATTTTCGTTCATCCATGCCTTGTTTTGTATGCTTTGCCTATGGCTATATGTTTGGAAGTATGTTGGGCCTTAGTTTAGGTTTAGACTAGTGATTGTCTTAGACTTGCGCAATTTTGGTACTATTGGGCCTTAGAACTTCTCCAACGTCATTTTAGACTTTTAGCTCCTTGTAGACTGATATAGCAGACTTGAGTGTGTTAGTCTTAGCTTTAGCTAGGCAGTAACACAACTTGTAACCTTACCTCCATATTTCCCTATTCTCTTATCGAACCTATATCGCTTGGTTCATGATTTTGGGAGTCTTCATGACGATTCTGGTTGTGTATGGTTAAGGTTAGAGTGATATATTGATGGCACTCAGTTTAGGGGTACTCCCTGTGGCGCTCGGTTGGTCACTGATTCTAATTCAGTTCGATCCCTTAGCTACAGATACCTAGTTCAAGCCCACGATCTAGCTTACTTATGTTTGGTTCCTTAGCTACAGTTATCCAGTCAAAGTCAGTGGTCTATCTTAATTGTGTTCAGGCTTATTATCTACAGTTATCCGGTTGAAGTCTGTGGTCTAGTTTACCCGTGTTCGACTCCTTGGATATAATTACTCGGTTGAAGTTTGTGGTCTAGCTTATCCATGTCGACTCATTAGCTACAGTTACCCGATTGAATTTCGTGGTCTAGATTACACGTGGTTCAATTCTTGATTCCTTGATGAATCTTTGGTTCAACTCTTCATCTACTCTTGTCTTTAGGTTGAGGTATTAGAGTTTGGGAATGGTTTGGTTCAAGTTCGGGAAATGTTGATATTATTGGAATCCTTCTATCTCCGTTCATTTTAGTTCAGCTATTCTTGCACCTTCCGGGCTTATGGGAGTCTGTGCAGGTGGTTACCTTATACTTCTGCACGAGCATACCCATCGGGTTTGTGGGAGCCCGACGGATTTAGTTAGATTCTTCCTCTTTGTTTGTTAAATATGCTCGTGTACATACCTACCTTTACTTCTTGCCCTGTCTTTGGTTGTGATCATTTACTCGCACCTCAATTTACTTTTTCTTATCTTGCTCAATCGACCTATGATGCCTATGGGGTACCTGTTATTTTAGTACTTATACTATACTCTACATCTGTTTTCATGATGCAGGTTCGAGTACTAGCTACCAGTGTTGATTTGAGCCAGCTTCGATCGTGATCGGAGGTGAGGGTGAGCACATTGCGTCCTGGATTTACCTGTCTCCATCTGTATATATATTTTGCCTATCTTTTGCTTTTTGAGACAACTCTGTTTCTGTGGTCCACTTTTGAGACTTGTACTCTTTTTACTTGTAGCTCTATACATGTGACTTTCAGGTTCTGAAAGGGTCCTTTTGTTTGTATATATTTAGTTGCTTCCAGATGTTCATGTATGCTCCTATTTTTTTTACTGCTTTAGGTTGAATTGCTGATCTTCTACCCTAACATCCCATTAATCGCAGTTCTGGGATATAGGTTGGCTTGCCTACTGGCGAGTTGTAGTAGGCGTCATCATAACCTGAGAAATCAGGTCATGATACACTGGCCCTTCATTAATCCACAAAATCTAGCACTAATATCATATTATTGAATGATAACTTTCTTGAATTTTGAGTGACCCATTTTCATTTCTATTAATTGTGATGCAAAAAGCATATGTCTATTAACTTTCTTATACAACCTTCATTTTTTATTTGAGTTATCAAGAAAAAATGGCTTCGAATGAATACCACTTTCCTAAGGGCAGATTTATGGGAGTGGGTGGGGGAGTGCCACGACCCGAAATTTGGGTGATATAGCACTCATCTATTTTTACCAGATAAATCAGCCTAAACCAAACAAATACGGAAATAAAAACGGAAACAGTTCAAAGTATGTAATTTAAAGACAAAAGCGGAAGTCTTAGTTATCTACAAAATCCTCCATGAACTGGTTGTCACATGTACAAGCCTCAAAATATAAAGATATTGAAATAAATACAAGTTTCAAAACTCTATCTCTCGAATAGAACAAAGTAAAGAGGAAGAAGAAAGATTCCCGGCATCAACAACTACCTCTTGAATCCCCTCTGAAAGCCTCGAATGGAAAGAAGGAGAATTGGGTCAGTGTCCGGGCTCGGAACCTACATAAGTGTAGATAGTAAGGGTGAGTAGCACCGATACGGTACCCAGCAAGTGAACAACTAAGACTAAGCTAAGCTATTAAAATACACGTACTCCTGTCATACCAACCAACTCCTCAAACTACAACCTGCATAGAAATCAGTCAAGCCTAACAGTTCTAATAGCATAAGTATAGATATCTCAATGACGGTACAACTCAATTCTCAGTTAAATCACAACAGTCAATAATATAGATTAGAGAAATATCAGGGGTAAAACAATCCACCATGGCAAAAGATGTATGATGCAATGCAATGTCACATATAGTGATGCATGTTTGTCCTAAATGATACACATCCATTGACTAGCAGGCCGGAACCCATGGGGGACACGCATAGACCATGTATCCACCGAAACTATTTCCCATTGGCATAATCGTTAGATCAAATTTTATCTCAAAGTCTCAGAACCAATGCAAATAAGTAATATACATGTAAAACACAATAACTAAAAGATATAACCAACAAGTCACAACTCATATCACGACCATTATATTCAAGTGTTCATAATAAGCCAAGGATCAATTCATATCGAACACAACATGTCAAAATATCTTATTTGCCAATTTTTACCCCATTTTTCATTATCAAGTTAAATTGAATATCAATTAGTTCCAAACCATTTTCTATTATTCTTCAACATATAAGACATGAAGACATGATCCTACAAGCTTAAGTATAGGTCTAGAAATTCACTTGCCTCAATTTCAACCCCGAACTACTCCAAAATCTGAGCTTTACCCTACACCAATGTTCTGAATCAAAACAATCTATTCAAATATGCAATCCAAATGAGAACACGAGTCTAACGATACCCAAATCAATATTTTTGAAAATTGGGCCGAATCTGACCCAAAATACCTAATTTTGAAAATGAATAGAAAATCAGGAAAAATTTTACATGAAAGTGATCCTTGAAGTATTTGGAATCTAATAGTGAAAACAGAAGTGAATTTGGACTTAAAATGAGCTTAAAATCATCAAAACATTAAAACCCCAATTTTTTCTCAATTGAAATCCCCAAATTCAAGCTAAAAATAGTAAATAATTAATGGATAATGATGAAATCATGGTAAAAGGACTTACCTAGCCAATATCCCTCAAAAATCTCTCAAGAATCGTCCCTCCCAAGCTTTCTAAGGTCCAACAATGGAGAAATGAGGTCTAATTCAAGATTTGGGGATTAAACACTATTCAGACATATTTTATCCTTCGCGATCACAATGAAAAATACCTCACGATCGTGGAGGGTCAACGAGTCAACTCATTTAATTGACCCTCGAGATCGCGACAAAGGCCATGCAATTGCAATACCTATGAAGATAACTGTAAGCAATCGCGGCAGTTACTATGCGATCGCAACTCACAAGAAAATAAAGCCTTGCAATCGCAAGAAAGAGATCGCAATGAACAAAGGTGGTACACAAGATATCAACAAACACAACATTTTCACTAAGTCTCAAATCCTGGAATGGACCCTCGAGATTCGTTCAGAACTCCGAGTATAGTAACTTTATATGCTACCATACTAATTTTGTCGTTCCAGACACAATAGAACCATCAAAATTTGAATTCGAGGTCTCCTTGACCTGAAACTTGAGAAATCGTAACCAAACTAACTAAGGTTCCCGAACACCAAAACAAATTCGGAACCTCCAAAAATTCAACCAATGTCACTCCTAGACCTAAGACTATTCCCTCGAATCTATCGGAGTAGTTGGAATTTCATTCTGAGTATCGAAGCTCCGAAAGTTGACCAAAGTCAAACCTTAGCCAAAACTTTTACAAATTTTCAACTCAAAACCTCAAATCTTCATTACAAATCCAAAACTAATTCTGTAAACTCTCCTAGGAAGTTTCCACATTTCAGAGCTATTGGAATTGACGAAATTCTGTTATGAGATTTGTAGCTCCGGTTGGTCTCAAATACCACTTTTGAACACTTAAAGCCTTTAAAAACTCTAAACCTCCCAAGACTCGAACATTTCATAGACTGTTTCAAAACCAACACTCAATACCAATCAAAAACAACTCGGGGCAACAATAATGAGGGGTAAAATGGTTATTTCACAAAAAATTCTAGTAATGAACTTCAAGGTCATTACATCATCCACCACTAAAAATAATGTTCGTCCTCGAACATAAAGTCAAAGGGAGTACCTGAAGTCTCAAAGAGTTGTGGATATCGAGCACGCATATCGGACTCTGCCTCCCAAGTATCCTCTCCAACTGTACAGTGCTTCCACTGTACCTTCAATGAAGCTATCTCCTTGGTCCTAATCTTAAGGACCTGTTTGTCAAGAATGGCTATAGGCTTCTCCTCAAACATCAAATTATGGCCCAACTCTACCGAATCAAGGGAGATCATATGAGACTTGTTCAGAACATACTTCTAGAGCATGGAAACATGAAATATTGGATGTACCACTGACAAGTTAGATGGCAAGGCCAATCTGTAAGCCACCTCTCCTACTCGCCCCAAAATTTCATATAGGCCAATAAACCGAGGGCTAAGCTAGTACTTCTTCCCGAATTGCATCACGCCCTTCTTGGGCAACACTCAGAGCCAAACAATGTCACCCTCCATGAACTCCAAAGGTCAAACTCTCCGATCGACATAATTCTTCTGCCTACTCTGGGTAGTCAAGAATCTACCCTGAATCATACGAACCTGGTTCATAACATCTCTAAGCAAATCCATGTCTAAAGAATCCACCTTAGTTGTATCAAACCACCTGATAGGAGATCGGAACAGCCCACCATACAATTCCTCGAATGGGACCATCTGAATACTGGAATAATAACTTTTATAGTAGACGAACTCCGCTGAAGGAAAATGTTGATCCCATCTAGCACCAAAGTCAATAACACAAGCCCAAAGCATATCCTTCAACACCTAAATTGTCCGCTCGTAATGTCCATCAATCTGTGGGTGAAAATTTGTACTCATATCAAGACTAGTACCCAACCCATGTTGTAATGCCTTCCAAAAGTGTGAAGTAAACAATGAAACCTGATCTAAAATAATAGATTTTGGGACACCACAAAGTCGAACGATCTGTATGATCTATAACTAGGCTAGCTTCTCTGCTATGTACTTCACCCGAACCGTAATGAAATAAGCAGACTTGGTCAATCTATCAGCAACCACCCATATAGAATTATAACCACCCACCGTGGGAGGTAAACCCACAACAAAGTCCATGGTGATCCTCTCCCACTTCCAAATGGGAATGAGCATTCTCTGAATCACACACCTAGGTCGTTGATGCTCACATTTGACATGTTGGCAGGTCAAACACTTAGACACGAACTCTACATTATCCTTTTTCATCCCACACCCCTAATAGTGCTGGCTAAGATCATGATACATCTTCATCGCATCCGGGTAAATAAAATATCTGGAATAATGAGCCTTCTCTAAAATCAATCTAATCAAATCACCCACCTTAGGAACACAAATCTTACCCTCAATCCTCAAAACACCATCTGAATCGAGTTTGGCCTCCTTGGCCTTACCTCTCATCACCTTTTCTCAAATGAGGCACAACTTCTCATCATCCCACTACCGCTCCCGAATCTGCTGAACTAGTGAAGAACTAGCCTCAATGAAAGAAATGAAGCCTCCACTCTCCTTAAATTCCAACAATAGGATGCATCTGTTGGCTAATGCCAGAACATCTCTATCCAAGGGCCTCTTATCAACACTAATGGCTGCAAGACTTCCCATACTAGGAGCCTTCCTACTCAAAGCATCGGCACCACATTGGCCTTCCCCGGTGATATAAGATATTCATGTCGTAGTCCTTTAGTAGCTCAAGCCATCTACGGTGTTTTAAGTTCAAATCCCTTTGACTAATGATGTACTGAAGGCTTTGGTGATCGATGAACACCTCACATTGTACCCCATATAAGTAGTGACATCATAGAATTAACAAAAACACCATCGTCGCTAACTCCAAGTTGGGAGTAAGGTAGTTCCTCTTATGAGGCTTCAACTATCTAGAGGCATAGACAACCACCTTTCCTTTTTGCATCAATACCCTACCCAAGTCAACTCCGGAGGCATCACAATATAGTAAAGTATGCACCCTCCTCGGGTAGGGTCAAACAGGAGTTTTAATTAACAAAGTCTTGACATTTTGAAAGCTCACCTCACACTCATCAAACTAATGAAAATCCACAACCTTCTAAGTCTGTCTAGTAAAAGGAGCCACTATGGTGCAGAAACCCTGCACAAAACGCTAATAATAACCAGCCGATCCCATAAAACTTTAGATCTCAATAGGAGAAGTAGGTCTAGTCCAGTCTCTAACCACCTCAATCTTTGTCGGATCCACCTAATACCCTCCTTAGACACCACGTGTCTAAGAAATTCCACAGAATCAAGCTGAAACTCACATTTAGAGAACTTTGCATATAACTTTTACTCTCTGAATTTCTGAAGCATCGATCTCAAATAACAAGCATGATCCTCCTCTGTCTTAGAATATACCATAATATCATCAATGAACACAATCAAAAAAGAGGCTAGATATGTCCAAAACACTTCATTCCTCAACTCTATGAACACTGCTGGGCATTAGTCAATCCAAAAGACATAACTAAAAACTCATAATGTTCATAACAAATCTGGAAAGCTGTCTTAGAAATATCAGATAGCCTAATCCTCAACTGATGGTACCCAGATCTCAGGTCAATCTTAGAGAACAAAGCCACTCCTTGAAGTTGGTCAAATAAATCATCTATACAAGGATGATGATATTTGTTCTTGACAGTTACTTTCTTCAACTACGTATAATAGATGCACATCCTTATGGACCTATCCTTCTTCTTCATAAATAGAACCGGTGCAGCCCAAGGTGACACACTAGGGCGAATAAACTCATTACTCAACAAATCCTTCAACTGGTAATTTAATTCCTTCAACTCCGCCGGACGCATGTGATAAAGTGCAATAAAAATAGGTTTAGTTCCCATCTCCAAGTCAATGGCAAAGCCAATATCCCTATTCGGGAGAACTCCCAAAAGATCAATAGGGAAAACATCGGCAAACTCCTTAACCACGGGAATATACTCCATGAAAAGTGACTCAATGTTAGTTCTTGAATAAAAGCCAAATAATACATACACCCCCGATCAATCAACCTCTAAGCTCGAAGATAAGAGATAACCTTTCTAGGATATGAACCACTAATACCCTTCCACTCAACTCTTAGGGCAATCGTTATCGCTAAAGTCACAGTGTTTGCATAGAAATCAAGAATAGCAAGATAAGGAAAAAGCCAATCCATACCCAATATCACATCAAAGTCTGCCTTTCCCAAAATGATCATGTCTACCCAATTATCATACCCGGCTAAAGAAATAAGATAGGATCGATATACTTGATCCACCTCTAAAGGCTCACCTACGGTGTAGAAACATGGACAGGCACAAGCATGCAATCACAAGCCAAATCAAAACCTGATGCAAAATAGGCAAAGACATAGAAGAATGTAGATCCAGGATCAAATAACACAAATGCAGGTCGATGCCAAACTGGGACAATACCTATAATAACTGCATTGAAAGCCTCTACCTCGGGTCTCCTCGAAAAAGCATAGCACCGAGATACCCTACTATCGCTAGCCTATACGACACCTCTACCTCCCCTTGTGGCACTGTAGTACACCAGCACCTCTACCTAGAGTGCGACCACCTCTATTTATATGAGCTCTACCTAGACCCCGGAATAGAGGCGCTGGTGCTTTTACTGGAGCAAAATAAGTGCGTCGGGGACCGGTATGAACCTATAATGGGCAATAATAAAGCAGATGTCCAGGATCCCCAAAACCATAGCAAGATCTCGGAAGCAAATACTGTTGTACTGGACCAAATGAACTCATCTGACCACCTTGGACTGTCGGCCTCTATTATGATCTCTGATGACCTTGACCCTCACTATATGACCCACGCGGTGTCCGACCACCCTCAGAAGCTGGATACAAGCATGAACCGACCCTCCACACTAAAAGAAACCACCTCCTCTATTAGAACCTCTCCCTCCTACAGATGAGGTACCCAAAAACTGACAAGAAGCACGGGCCCTTTTGGGGTCCCTGAACTCCTATCTCTCTCCATCAACTCTGCCTCCTCAGCGGCACCCACGATGGACTAGAAGGAAGCCCCCTCTTTGGCAATTTGAAACACTATTGTACAGATAAAATAAGTCATTCCTTGTACAAATCTACCAACTCGCTCTATCTCATTAGGAAGGACGACCATAGCATATCTCAAAAAATTGTAGAAATGAGTCTCATACTCAGTAACTGTGAGGCTATCCTATTTCAAATTCTTAAACTATAGCCGACCCTCCTCCCTCACATTCCAAGGGATGAAACAGTCATAAAAAGCAGTAGCAAACTCACCCCAAGTAACTTATGATGACCCCACTGGCCTTAAACTCAAAAACACTCTCCACCACTCTTGGGTTGGCCCACTGAACTAAATTGTAGCATAGAAAACTCCATGGGTCTCAGCTAATCCCAGTGTCTCTAATAACTCTCTGCACATGGTCAGAAACTCGTGCGAATCCTCAAATTTTCGACCCTGAAACTGTGGTGGTCTATCTTTTAGAACCTCTCATATCGATATTGGTCGTCGTCAGTCATTGTAAATATAGGTGCATCTCAATCTACCTCTCATTGTACTCTACCCTTATCAACCATAGTACCGCATGTGACTGACCCATCGGACCCTAAACCACTACGGCCTGAAGCACTCAAGACTCTATACTTCTACTCTAATCTATGAACCTTGTGGCGTACCTACGTCACCATGAGTATGACTCTCTAGTACTCCCAATATCCTCAAAAAATATCCTGAAACAATGGTGCCACAACCTTAGGAAGTACCTGGTCGCTACCAACCTCAATATGTAGCTATAGAGAAGCCTCCCTAGCTTGACCTCAAGCTAGTGAGCATTCCCTCCTGTCACACGAGTGACTCGGGTGCAAACCCTGATAACGGTGCCATTTTTTAAAATGCTCAAATAAACCTTTATGATTTAAAGTATAAGCGGTCGTTAGCAATATAAACCCAACGTGTAAGGTCGGGGTCAAATCCCATATGGAACAATGTCTAGGCGATTGAAGAAATGAAGAATTACAAGTCACTAGTTTAAATTCGAAACAAATGATACAATAATTAATATGAAGGTTTCAGTAATAATTTAGCATAAGGGAAAGGGAACACGGATACAAGGGCAAAAGCTTTTTCAAGAAAGGAATCAAAGGAAATTTGTTTAATGGGAAGTTAATTATCATTCACATGATCCATTTTACCTTAATCTCATACAATCTCAATCAATCATGGATAAAATCATATATGTCTAGAGTCTAAGTTATACACCTATTGCTATCGAATATAGGTAAATATTTTTCAACTAGTTCTTGTGAACCCAATTGATTGACAATACAATTGATTAAACATAGGCAATGCATGGATTAAACTATTTCTAGATAAAATCTAAATTATGAGATGCTAAACCTCAAATTATGCACTAATAAACTTTTCCAAACCTCAATTGCTCTTTCAAGCTCAATCGAAGTAATGGGCAAGTCCAAAGAGTGATCAAATCCAGAAGAGATCATTTAAAACATGAAATTGATTAAATAATCAAAGACTCAATTCATAAATGAGAATATATTCAATTAATTGCAAAAGTAAAAGAATAAAATCAACAACCCAATCAATTGTCTATTACTAACACAAAACCCCAATTTTATTGTGATAATTACACCTACAATTCATGCAATATAAAGAAATACAATGAATAAAGGATAAAAATAGTTACAATTAAGAATTAAATCTCCAACCCGATAGGGAATTGTAGGAAACTTTCTTTGAAAACCTAAGCCCAAGCTATGGAGTATTCTTCAAGATGTTCTCTCTGTATGTAATACCCCAAAATTGGCTGCTGATGAGTGTATAAAGTGAATTTGGGATCAAATTGTGAAGTTTCAAAATTGACCATGTGCCTGACACTTTTCTTCATCGCGGTAGCGACGGTTCACCGCGATTGCGAAGTCAATACTGAATATTCTTCGCGATCACTAAGTCAATACTGACAATGGTTTAACGTGAATGCGATGCATATTCTTCGCGATCGCGAAGACCATTCTGGTGCCAAATCCTATTTTTCCAGTTTTGCCCTCTTTTTGCCTCATTTTCTCTTGGTTTCTTCCATTATTCCCAACTCAACTAATACTTTCTTATCCTGCAAAATATGAAGAAAACCAAATCAAAAGCACCTATTTTCACTTAAGCAAGGCAAAATCATGAGTTTAAAGAGCTCCAAATGAGTGAAAATCACCCACTCATCATGCCGCTTCTTGGGCACAGCCTCTACCTGCGACCTGTCCACGCCCATGACCTCTACCTCTACCCCTAGATGGGGTCCCAATGTCAACCTTAGGTACTGCCTCCCCTCTACCAACAACTGTAGATCTAGTGCTCAGCATCTGCCAAAACAATATGTGACACTAAATAATATGATAACAATTGTTATGTCGGAAAAAAGCGGTTTAAAATTAAGTTCAACTTTTTAGAGAAAAAATCAATTTTTTGAAATAGTCGCTACTTAATTTTTAAAATAAATTAAGAAGATTTAATTTAAAAGACCATAACAGATTTAAGTCTTAAAAATTAGAGAAAACAGGGTAAGGGTTCAGATTTTCACTTTGAGAAAATATTAGCACTCAAAGTGGCTGCTAACGTACGGTTATCCAATGATTTAAAAATTATTTGAATAACTTTGAGAAAATAATAAAAATAATTAAAATCATTTGTACTAGAAATCAACTTAAGACATTTGAAATAATTTATAAAGAAGGTATACTTTACTAAAATGACCAAGTAAAAAGAAAAGAAAATTATTTGAAGAAAATATAAATAAACTCAACATATTTTAAGTAAATTAAGAATGATTAAGACTTGATTAAAATATGATTAAGAGAGAACATTTGCATACCTTCTAAAAGGATCTTAATTTTTTTTAAACAAGTAAAGGATTTTGGACCAAATACTTAATTAAATAAAAACAAGAGTCAATAAAATCTAAAAATGCAACCTTAAAAAAGAAATTAGTTCCTCTTTTAGGGGATTTAATTATATTAAAGTTGGAGTTAACAAATATTCAATCGCAAAAATAAACAATTAAATAGGCCAAATAATAAATTTAGGCTTCTTGGCCAAATTCAAACTGTTGGGCCATAGGCCCATTCCTCGATCCTGTCCTAATTTCTAATAAGAAGGTAATTATTGCATCATTTTGGCTTTCGGCCCATTTTGTTTCATATATCACCAATGTATATATTGTATATCAGTGTATCTGGTCCATTTTCCACTTGTATTTTTGCCTTCCAAGACTTGCATATCGGCTTCCAGCAATTCAAACAAGATAGGGTGGCTCAAGACTCGAGGATATGCAAGAACGAGTCCAAAATAAACTTGTTCGGGGTTTTTCATGCATAAAAAATGGAAAAAGGAATTAGAAAAATTTCAACTAAAATACTTGACGATCAAATATTTTAAAATTAGAGAAGACACAAGGAAAGAAATAGAAAACATAAATGTCAAAGTGAATTTGCAATTGCAATAACTCAATTCTTTATCAAATTGAAATTTCAAAGCTCATCCTCAAGTAGTCATATCCACAGTGAGCACAAAAGAGATTTTAACCCTTAAATTCTTACCAAGATTACATTTAGGATTAATGGACCAATATATATATATATATATATATATACATAAGAGCAGCGACACATTTTTTCTAAGATTTCACATTAAAATTAGCTTAGTTGGTACAAAATAACATTAAACATAGAAAAAAGTGACAACCATTCATTCAAACGATGCAAAAGAAAATGCAATGATAAACGAGGAACTCATAAATGATCAAAATTTCTTTAACCCATCACATATCATTAAATTGTAACAAAAAAACTTAAAAAGGAAACTAATCAACAAATAGTTAATCTAAATAACACATAGAACTCAAGCTATAAAATAAATGATTAAAATGGACGAAAGTTTAAAAATGGAAAAGAATTACCTTGTTTGAAGCATCGAACTAAGATTACGAGTTGAGAAGATCAATTTCCACACCAATTTCGAGTGCGAGTAATTAAAATGAAAAAGTGGGGAGTGATTGCGTTAAAAATCAGAAGAAAGAACAATAGAGAAATTAGTGAGTGAAAAAATATAGAAAACTCCAATATTCCACAAGCTCTCTACCACTTAACTATATGGAAATGATTCAACAATTTATAGCCGAAAAAAGCCAATTTGAATTTAAAACAAAAAACATACCTCTGTAATTCAGATTTAATTTTTATAGCCTCTAATTCGGATTAGGGGTGCTTATCGGGCGGATTGGACGGATTAATACGCTTAACGGTTTGACTTAACAGTTATCGGCTTTTAAAAGTACTAATCCGCTAGCCAACCTATAAGATATCGGTTGGAGTGGTATCGGATTAGCAATTATCGGACGGTTATCGGGCGGTGTATTGGTGGTATGGTAACATGTAAAATTTCTACCACTTACTTCAATTCCCCTTCACAACAGGCATGTACAATGTAATTTAGGTAAGCAGATAATCAATATGTCATATGTGAAGTTGTGAACAAATTAACAACAATATACAGGCTTACAGGCTATATCCACTTATTCAATTTATATTTATTTCAGCTTGTATACCTTCAGCTCCTGTAACTCATTCAACTGCAACCAATATGAATATTTGATAATGTAAATTTTGCTTTAAAGTCAAACATTAGCTAATTTAAGGAATTGCTTAAACAAATCTGGACATAAAGCACCAAATGATTTAGAGTTTAAATCTGGCTCAAATGAAATTTAAGAGAAAGATACATTGAAAATAAGCTAATCTAAATTACCATGATCATTCAAACAAATAATTGCAGCATGCTCAAAATGATAAGCCCAGAAATGCAATAAACATCAAAAGACTCAAATACAGTAAATTTTGGTCGAGCAGACAAAAACCCAATGAAATCAAGTACCTTTATCATCACTGCCTAAAGACACACAACAACAATTGAGATTTGTGAAAAAAGAAACAATGATGGCCAAGAAATAAGAAGCCAACAGTGAGAGAAATGGATCAAACTGTGAATACTCATAAGAGCGTCAGCTAAGCATTAAAGGTCTACAGCAGCATAAAGAGATATAAAAGGCATGTAGATGGTAGGCAAAATCATTATAAAAGCACGATCCAGGACATCCATTTCCTTTTCTCACAGCTCTGAGTACACAAAGAACATGAAGAAAAGCACTGCAATCTCCTTTTCTTATAGATGTATACCCAGAGGCGGAGGTTACTAAAGCTCTGTAGAAGAGTTGAAGTTCTAAAACCTAAAGTAGGCGGAAGTTCCTAAACCTAAATAGGCGGAAGACAGAAGTAGTCACACATTAGTAGAAGTTTGTAGAAGAATTGAAGTAGTCAAGTTGGGCCTCTACTTTAAAAGTTTAAATGGGCCTGCCTATTTAATTAAATTGGTTAGGCCTTTTTAATTAAATGGGCTTGGCCCTTATTTTAGGTTTACAAATAAAAATTATCAATATTATATATATTTTATATGTTTAGGGATAAAATATATTAAAATATAATAAATTCTTAACGGATTAACGGTTTACCCAATAAAAAATTTGAGTAATCCGTCCCCACACCGATAAGCCGTTAATTATAAAATTTAAATCCATTCCCCACCCGTTAATCCGATAACCCAATACCAATAAGCCAATAAGCCAATTTTGCCGTTGGGTTATCGGTAGTGGACGGTTTTGAACAGCCCTAATTCGGATAAGATTTGAGTGAGATTTTTCCAATTCAAAGTCAACAATTGAGGCTCGAATTTTATAATTTTTTTAAATCTAGAGAAAGATAGAGGTATAGGCGGTGTTGTTTGGATGAAGAACGTAGAATTCTTCTTCTTGACTTTTGTGTTTTGGAAAGAAGGAAAGGGAGAGGAGCGTATTTTGGGTGTTTGCTATAGTATATTGTAAGTAAAGTGGATATAGGAAATTGAGTAGTTAGGTGTGATGTGTAAAGTAGGGTGGAATTAGAAAGAGATTGGGTAGTGAGAATAATGAAGGGTTTGGTGGGGTGAAAAGTGAAAAAGAAAAAGGGTGGAATTGTATAAAAAATATTGTAACGTGGGTATTGGAATTAGGTTATTGGGAATTAGGGTCGGTGGGGTATGTGTTGTAGGAGTAGTAATTTGCTGGAGTGTATCTAAAACATAGTTGGGCTTAGGTTGGTTTTCTGGAAAGGAATTGGGTTTAAAATGTAGTAAAAAATGGTCATATTTAGATTTAAGAATTGGCCAAATGGATTGCAAATTTGGTAAAGTGAATTAAGAATTTAACCAAAATTGGATTTAATTGGCGAATTTGGCTAAAATTTAATAAGATTAATTAGTAGGAGCTTCTTAATTCTAATAATATGAAGTAATTAACTTAACTAATTAATTTTAAAATATAAACTACTAATTTACTAAATAATTAATTAAAAATAAAATCTTTTTGAGATCAATTTCGAAGATTCATAAAAGTAATAATTAAGGGTACAATTATATGGAAATATATACATTATTTTAAAATTATAAAAATGATAAAATTAATTAAGAATAAGATGAAAATATTTTAATTTTTTAAATTAAAAGTAAGCACTTCAAATTGTTTAAAATTGAAGAAACTCAATAACTAATTTACTTTGTAGGGGATCAAAATTGGGTGTCAACAACTATTCCTTTTTTTGGATAGGATCGATAAAAGAAATCCTGAACAAAGAAAATTGAAAAATCTAATTTTGGTCGACTATATATTCATCTTTCTAAAAGGGAGGTTAGTACGTACTTTAGGAAATATGGCCGAACCCTGGTATCGTATTTCTACATATCTCAGGTTATACGAAAATTCAGGTCACTTGTAGTTCAAGATGTTTGATTTGGCGCACGAATTTGAAAGAATACAAAAACTATTCTGGTGTCGAATTAAAGAGAAACCAAAATGCTTGGGAATGACATAAGGAAGTTTGTTGGAGTACAGTCGAGTATTAAATGTCGAGTCTGCCTACATATTCCTAAACTTGGAAATTAGACTGTTTGTTGTTCAACTCAATCGTTTGAAAAGAAAGTCTTTTATGCTAAGATAACCTTCGATCAAGAGGAGTGACAAATAAATCGAGTATAAAAAAGAGGCTTGCAATCTCTTAGCCATGAATATGCGCGCTTCACACCCATAATTAAGAACTTACACGAATAAAATTTCCACAACTCTTGGTGCATTGTTACTCAGATTGAAGAGTTGCTTCCAGTGAAAGTTAAAGTTTTTCGGATACGAAATTGAAACTGACAAACTCAAAGAAAAACCCACATGCCTTCTGATAGGGGTGTGGTTTGATTGTGATGGAAGTCTCTCTTCAACTTATGTCCTAGGAGTTTGATACCCCTTTTCGAACTATGTTCTAGTTCGCTACTAAGAAAAAGTTCCATGTTGTGCTACATCCCTTTTCATGTCGTCCGCACCTGTAGTTTGTAATTCATCCTCTTGCATGCTCTTTACAAATACTGAGATAAAAACTCATTAGTACAAATCATAATTAAATAGGAAAGTAGTGTCTTTACTATGTCGGCATGTCAGTCTCCTTCTGTTCTGACTTAGAGCGAACAAGACACTTCCAAAATTGAGATGATTTATAATATATTTCCCGAATGTCAGCCTCCTTCAGTTTTGATGCAAGATATAGTAATTTTATCTGATGCAATATAACGATGGTTCTTGGCAATCTAGTATGATGATGATGACTCTTTTGGAAATGACATGATAGAGGTCCTCTCGGCAATGATATGATGATGGCCCTCTCGGAAAATGATATCATGATGATGATGACATTTTTGATAATGATATGATAATGGCCTTCTTAACAATAATATGTAATGGCCCTCTCGGAAAATGATGATTCTACCTTCGGCAATGCATATGTAAAACCCTCTTGACAAATGATATCACCATTTCTGGTAATATAATATGAATGGTCCTCTTGGAAAGTAATATCATCACTTCCGGTAATATAATATGAATGACTCTCTTGACAAATGATATCATCTCCTTCAATAATATAATATGAATGACCTTCTTGGCAAATAATATCACCTATTTTGGTAATATAATTTGAGTGACCCTTTTGGCAAATGATATCACCACTTCCGATAATATAATATGAATGCCCCTCTTGGCAAATGATATCACCTCCTCTGGTAATATAATATGAATTACCCTCTTGAAAAATGATATCACCAATTCTGATAATATAATATTAATGGCCCTCTTGGAAAATGATATCACCTATTCCGATAATATAATACGAATGACCCTCTTGGCACCATTTTTAGTAATATAATATTAATGACCCTCTTGGAAATTTGAACAAATAATGGACCTCTCGGTAGTAATATTACCACCTTCGATAATATGATATGGATGGATCTTCCACATGTTCTTATTCTCGAAAGAAAATAATTAGTAGACAATGTTGTCTCTTTAACTAGCGATTGAGTCAAGAAATTTAAGAAAAAAATCTTGAAAATATGTACAAGTGTCTGATCACTTTGACATAAATGTGCAAATGTCATCCTTATTTTCGAACATTTTGTATTTATTGCAGCTAATATGTTTTGGGGGATTAACGGAAAAAATGGCAGCTTTTGAACGCCTTTATGCTGAACTGGAAGAGAAAGGTGGGGTCAGGAAATTATTCAGGCTAGATAGGGCCCGGGAGAGAAGGGCACGCGATGTGGATTAAGTAAAGTGCATTAAAGATGAGCACGGAAAAGTATCGGTAGAGGAGACCCTTATCAAACAAAGATGGCAGTCATACTTCCATAAACTTTTGAATGACAAAGGGGACAGAGAAATTGTGTTGGGAGATTTGGAATATACAGGAAGGAGTCACAATTTTGGGGGTTGTAGGAGTATTATGGTCGATGAGGTTAAAGATGTCGTTCGTAGGATGCGCTGGGGATGAGCGACCGGACCTGACGATATCCCTAGAGAATTTTGGAAGAGTGCGGGCTCGGTAGGTTTGAAATGGCTGACTAGGTTATTTAATATCATCTTTACGATAGCAACGATGCCCATAGAATGGAGATCGAGCATCATGATCCCTCTATACAAAAATAAGGGAGATAGCTAGAGTTGCGACAACTATAGAGGTATCAAGCTTTTAAGCCATACTATGAACGTATAGGAAAGAGTGGTGGAGATGAGGGTGAGGAGAGGCGTGTCTATTTTAGAGAACCAGTTCAGATTTATACCGGGACGCTCAACTACAGAAGCCATCCACCTTATGAGGAGACTAATGGATAATATAGGGAGAGGAAGAGAGACTTGCATATGGTATTCATCGACTTAGAAAAGGCTTATGATAAAGTCCTACGAGAGATACTATAGAGATGTTTGGAGGCTAAAGGTGTACCTGTAGCGTATATAAGGGTGATCAAGGACATGTACGAGGGTGCCAAAACCAGGGTAAGGACAATAGGAGGGGACTCAGAACACTTCCCAGTTGTGATGGGGTTGCATCAAGGATCAGCTCTTAGTTCGTTCCTATTTGCCTTGGTGATGGATGGATTAATGCGACAAATTTAAGGTGAGGTGCCATGGTGTAGTCCTCATCGATGAGACTCGTAGCGGAGTTAATGCTAAGCTGGAAGATTGGAGATGCACCTTGGAGTCTAAAGGGTTTAAGCTGAGTAGGACCAAGATAGAGTACCTAGATTGCAAGTTCAGTGAGACACCTCAAGAGGTTGGCGTGGAAGTTAGGCTCGGGGACCAATCCATCCAAAAGAGAAGTAGTTTTAAGTACCTTGGTTCTATCATGCAAGGCAGCAGAGAGATCAATGAGGATGTCACACATCGTATTGGGGCAGGATGGATAAAATGGAGGCTCACCTCTGGTGTGTTATGTGACAAGAAGGTGCCACCATAACTTAAGGGCAAGTTCTACAAATTGGTGGTTAGACCAGCTATGTTATATGGGGCAGAGTGTTGGCCAGTTAAGGTCTCCCACGTGCAAAAGATGAAAGTTGTCGAGACGAGAATGTTGAGATGGATGTGTGGGCATACCAGGAGCGACAGGATTAGAAATGAGGCTATGCAAGACAAGGTAGGAATGGCCTCGGTGGAAGAAAAAATGCGGGAAATGCGACTGAGATGGTTTGGATATGTGAAGAGAAGAGTCCAAGATGCTCTAGTGCGGAGATGTGACAGGTTGGCCATAGATGGTTTCAGAAGAGGTAGGGGTAGGCCAAAGAAATATTGGGGAGAGGTGATTAGACAGGATATGGCGCATTTACGACTTACCGAGGACATGACCTTAGATAGGAGGGTGTGGAGGACACGCATTAGGGTAGAAGGCTAGTACTTAGTGGCCTTATTCCCCCTTATTCGTAGGCGTATTAACGCTCTATGATTTCTTGTACTCTGATTTATATTATCTATGGTATTTATGGTATTTATGTTATTATCTAATAATATCTACTATTTTTTGTGCTTTGATTATATTATTGTTTGGACCGTTTTCGTTATCTACTTATCTACTCTAATATTCTTGTCTGACCTTTTTCTATGCTTTTATTGAGCCGAGGGTCTTTCGGAAATAGTCGTCCTACATTGGTAGGAGTCAGGTCTGCATATATTTTACCCTTCCCAGACCCTACGATATGGGATTTCACTGGGTTGTTGTTGTTGTTGTAATATTTTTTTGGGGATTTGAACAAGGCATTACTGCTCATATTTTGAGCTTCTTCTTTTCGTCTGATAAACCTCAATGACTTTCCTTCTTTCACAGGAAAATTATTAGTTTTGAAAGCTCTTTGTTATTTTGACTTCTCCGTACTTGCTGAATGGAGGATATGATGATCCTTTATTATCCATGTAAACCTGCATCCATAGAAATTTTTTTAGTTTTAAATGAACAAGTCTGTCTTGACTTCTCCAGTTGTTTGCTCCTTGTCTTTCTATCTTCGATTACTTGTTCTGATTCTCTACTTCTTGATAGATATAAGATAAAAATATACTTATGCAAACTATTTAATATATTAAAAACTTTTAAGAAAGATGAGTTTTTGAAAAGAAATTTGAAAAAAGGTCACTGCCAAATGTCATGTCATACATAACTTAAATGAATTTCATTGGTTCAAAGCTTTAAGCATGTCTGATAGATCGTTCAGAGAATTTTGAAGATCCTTGAGGGTTTAAGCTGGGAAATTCTGACATAGCTTGAAAACGTTGTAGTTGACTCTGAACTCTAATGGTGTTGAAGAATATTGAGGTTGACTTTGAACTTCTAACAATGTCGAGTATCCTTTGAAGCTATCTTTGAAATTTTGAAGTTGACGAAGACCTTATGATGATTCTGGGGATCATTTGAAGTTATCTTCAAATTTCTGAGGTTGACTAAGATCTTCTGATAATGATGGGGATTATTTATAGTTGATCTCGAGCTTCTGATTATGCTTGATAAACTTTTTGAGGTCTTCCTCAAATATAACTATGCCAGTTAAATGTCTTAGTGAATATCGAATTCCTGAAAGGAAATTTTAAAATTTTTTGAGAACCTCTCAAAAATTCTATCCCGATTGATTTTAATAGATGATCTTCAACCTTGACTTTGCCGGAGAAAAGAACGTGTTTGAAATTTTTTAGTCTCTCTCAAAAATTCTATCCCAATTTCCATTATAAATAAGAAACTTATAGGAGATATGACTGAGCCGTTGTGGCGCCTACGTATCCTATTGAAATAGAAATCAGGTCAAACATAGTTTCCCTTTTTGTGGAGGTAAATAAGAAATAGGAAATTTTGATAAAGATATGACCGAGGCCGACATAGGCCTCTTATGTATCTCATTCTTGAGAATTCAGGTCAAACGTAGTTCAAATACCAAAAGGGGATATTGAAAATAGATATAGGGGTGACCGAAGCAGACGTAGGCCGCCTACGTATCTCATTCTTGAGAATTTGGGTCAAATGTAGTTCATTTACAAAAAGGATATTAATGTTAAGCATAACCAATTACAAGCAAATGATGCTATTACAAGGAAGAAAATAAAAGGAAAAGATAATCTTCACACATAGTATCTCTTGACAACGTCTGAGTTGATTGGTTTTGACCGCTCTTGGCCATCCATTTCCCAAAATTCAGGCACCTCCAAACAACACTATTCAAACCATGTACGTGCCTTGCCAATTTGGTGAAAATTTTCCCTTGTACTCATCTTAATGGGGGAAAATGCGTTTGAGGACCAATTGTCCTTCTTTAAATGTTCAGGGCCTTACTCGCTTGTTGAAAGTATGATTCATTCTCAATTGATATAATCGACCATGGAAAACATCGGTCATTCTCTTTTCATCAATCAAGGCTAAGTGTTCAATCTGATTGCGAACCCAATCGACATTACTCTATTCGGCTTCTTGGATAATTGTCAACGAAGATATTTCAACCTTGGTTGGTATTACAACTTCTTTTCCGTAAACTAGAAAGTATGGAGTGGCTCCGATTGATGTTTTAATGGTTGCACGGTATCTTAGCAAAGCATATGGTAACATTTTGTGCCAACCTCTGTGATTGTCAATCATCTTTCTCAAGATCTTTTTGATGTTTTTTGTTGGCAACTTCTACGGCTCAATTCATTTGAAGACTATACGCATTTGAATTTTGGTGAGTAATCTTGAATTGCTCACATATCTCTTTCATTAAATGACTATTGAGGTTTTCAACATTTGGTATTTCAAAATGACATATCAAGTTGTTACGAATGAAATCAACTACTACTTTCTTCGTCATAGATTTGTAAGAAGCCATTTCTACCCACTTGGTGAAGTAATCAATGGTAACTAAAATGAATTTATGTCTGTTAGAGGCCATTGGCTCAATTGGACCAATGAAATCCATGACCCAGACTACGAATGAAAAAGGAGAGCCCATAGCATTGAGTTCGTGAGGTGGGAGTCAAATCAAATCACCTTGTACTTGACACTTATGAAACTTTTTGTGCAAATCTATAGCAATCATGTTCCATAGTCATTAAAAAATAACTGGTTTAAAGGATTTTGTTTACTAAGGTAAGCCTATTCATGTGAGGCCCACACACTCTAGCATGTACTTGTTCGAGAATCTTTATAGCTTCAATGGTGTCCACACACCTAAGAAGTCCCAAATCTATAGTCTTCCTAAAAAGGATTTCCCCACTTGGAAAGAAATTGTTAGCCAATCGGCGTATTGCCTTCTTTTGATTTGACATCGCATTTTTTGGATAAATTCCAAGATCTAGGTACTTCTTTATATCACAATATCAAGGCTTTCATCTGGTTCCGCTTTAATATGCGAATAATGTGTGGGATGTTCCTTCAAACTTATCTCAAGTGGATCGATATAATTCTTTTCTGGGTGTTATATAATGGATGATATAGTGGAAAGGTCATCATCAAACTCATTCTGTATTCTTGGTGTGTGCTTGAATCCAATCTTCCTGAATCTTTTGTACACTCTCTATAATAATTGCACGTAAGCTAAGATTTTAGGATTCTTCAAGCCATATTCGTCTTGAACTTGATGAATTAACAAATCTGAATTACCAATTACCAGTAATTCTTGAATATTACGATCAAGGTACATTCTAATACAAAGGATGCATGCTTCATACTCATCCATATTATTGGTGCATCAGAATCTAAGCTTTGCTATTACTATATAGTGTTGTCCCAATTCAGATATTAACACCACTCCAATTCCTGATCCTCTAGAGTTCACCTCTCTATCAAAGAACATTCTCCACCCAGGATATGATTCTGATATAACTTCTCCTACGAATAATACATCTTCATCAAGGAAATATGTCCTAAGAGGCTTATATTCTTCATCTACCAAATTTTCAGCAAGATGATCGGTCAAGGCTTGCCCTTTGACTTCCTTCTGAGTCATGTACATAATGTCAAACTCACTCAACAACATTTTCCACTTTGCTAGATTTTTGGTGGGCATTACTTTCTAGAATATATACTTTAGTGGGTCCATTCTCGATATGAGATGTGTAGTGTAAGACAACAGATAATGTCTCAATTTCTGAGCTACCCAAGTCAAAGCACAACAATTTCTCTCTAAGAAGGTGTAACGAGCCTCATAAGATGTGAACTTCTTGGTCAAATAGTATATAGATCTTTCCTTTCTTCCAGTTTCATCATGCTGTCCCAACACACACCTGAATGCATTATCAGAGACAACTAAATAAAATAATAAAGGACTGCCTGTGCGTGGTGGCTCTAACACTGGTGGATTAGCAAGGTAACTCTTAATGGTGTCAAAAGCTTTCTGACATTCTTCGGTCCATCCAGTTGGTGTATCTTTTCATAGAAATTTGAATATTGTCTCACATATCATTGTTGACTAAACCATAAATCGGTTGATGTAGTTCACTATCCCCAGGAAACTCATCACCTCCTACTTAGTCTTTGGAGGAGCCAGGTCTTGAATTGCCTTGATCTTGGAAGGATCAAGCTCAATAATTCTCATGCTAACTATAAAGCCCAACAACTTCCCAGCAAAAACTCTGAATGCATATTTGGATGGGTTTAACTTTAAGTCATACCTTTGTAACCTATCAAAAAATTTCTTCAAGTGTGTCAGGTGATCCAAACTCTCGCAGGACTTTATGATGACATCATCCACATACACTTTGATTTCTTTGTGGATCATATTATGATAAATGGTAGTCATAGGTCTCATGGAAGTGGCACCGACATTCTTGAGGCTGAACGACATAACTCGATAATGGTAGACTCCCCAAGGCGTTATGAAAGCTTTCTTTTCTGCTTCTTCTTCATCCATCAAAATCTAGTGGTATCCCACAAAACAATCTACAAAACATTGTAACTCATGATTTGCAAAATTATCGATGAGTATATGGATATTTGGCAGGGGAAAATTATCTTTGGGACTAATTTATTGAGACCCTGATAATCCACACATATTCTTATCTTTCCATCTTTCTTTTGGACTGGAACAATATATTTAGTTACTTCAATGAATTTTGATTCAATCTGCTTAATGACTTCTTATTTTATCCTAAACTCAGATCTGGTTTGAACTTTCTAGTTTTCTACTTTACTAAGTAAGACCCTGGATAAATAGGCAGCTTATGGGACATAATATATGTGCTCAAACCTGTCATATCATCATAAGACTATGAAAACACATTAATATAGTTCTTTCTTTTTTGCTGCCATCAAATGAACAATGACTCGAGTTCTCTGGCCAATTCGTCATCTCCTAAGTTTACTATATCTGTCTCATCCAAGTTAGGCTTTTTATCATCCTCAAGTTGCTTCAAGTGTGTTCAGGCATCATAGTTTCCTCATAATATTCTTCACATTCCTCTTCATTGATCTTTCTTGGCTCACCGTGCTCGTGACATATTATGACATTGGCAGGTTTAGATTTATTTTTATTGAAAATAAGAACCAATCAATCATATTAGATAGAAAGAGTTTGAATATATACAAGATGGCAATCCATTAAGTAAGATAACATTTATCAATTTAAAATAAGCAAGGTTTTATTAATTTTCAAAGGTCATACAAACTTTGGTCATGATTCAAGTCAATGCGAGTCATTTCCTTTTTTAAATATTATGATGAAAATAAAGTGACATAAATGGTGGTTATGGGCCTCGTCCAAACAACGCCGATTTTCAAAAATAAATATTCCAAATCTTATTTTGTCTACCGGGCTATTCGATGGACCATAACTGGACTGGACATCAAATTTTCTAGCTTCTCTTCGAGTCCAGCATCTCAAATGGTTGATGTCGTGGCTTACTCCCCCAAGTTCACGGCGTAATCTTGTAATGACCCTAAGGGTTATTTTCATTATTTTTGATAAAATTACTATTTTATCCCTCTCGATAGTTTTGTCGAGACACTTTTGGTTGGGCCTGAAAGTTAGTTTTTGGAAATTTTGTGAAAAGTTGAGGTTTTTCTTGATAAATGGATTTGAAAGGCTTAAGTTGTCAAATTTTGAGTTTTAGAGTCATTTGGAGTTTCGAGTCTCGAAATAGAATTCTGTCTATTCCATCAGTTCTGGAAAGTGGAAATAAGTCTAGGAGAGTTGTCAGAATCAAATATGAAGTTAAAATGTAGAATTTAGGTATGAAGTTGGAAACTAAGTTAAAGTTTGATCCAAGTTTGACTTTGGTCAATATTTGGATTCGATGCTCGGATTGGATTTTCGATGGTTCCAATGGTTTTGGAAGGTGATTATAACGCTAGAAATTGCTTTGTTATAATTGTTAGAGTCCCGAGGGTATTTTGGATAATTCAACTACCAAAACTAGCTTAGTTGTGACTTATCGTATTATGGGTCAAGAAGGCCTCGAATTCGAATATCGATAATTCTATGGAATATGGAATGTCAAACTTAGTAGAGTTGTATATATGGTTTGTGTATATGGAATTCTGAATGAATCTCAAGGGTTGTTTTGGAAGTTTTAAGACTTAGAGAATTTGAGTTGCTGATCTCTAGTGCGATCGCTTAAGTGAGGGAGGGTCGCTTTAGTGGCGACTGCTTAAGCGAGATACCATAGACTTACTGATGCCCACTTAAATGACACCCTCATCTCTTTAGCGAGGTAGACCATTTAAGAGGGGTTCGCTTAAGCGAGCCTTGGATCACAAAAATGAGGGTCTACTTTAGCGACGCCATGTTGCTTCAACAACATCGGAAAGGGGTTTAGACCGCTTAAGAGAGATACAATCTCCTTAGCAATGCCCGCTTAAATGACACCCTAGTTACTTTAGAGAGGTAGACCATTTAAGCGGGGTTCACTTAAGCGAGCCCCGGATCACAAAAGCGATGGTCTTCTTTAGCGACGCCATGTCTCTTTAGCGACATCAGAAAGGGGTTTAGATGGGGTATAAGGTATTTTCACCATTTTTAACATTTCCAAGCTCGGTTTAGGCGATTTCTTTGAGGGTTTTCATGAAAAAACTATTGGTAATGTATTTATAATATATTTCCTTAATTTACATTGAATAATTTTATATATTAACTTCAAACTTTGGATTTCAGATTTGAGATTTTGGGTTTTCTTGAATATGAACTTTTGAAAGAGAAATGGGGATTCTGAACTCATTTTAACCTCATTTTAGAAATGGTTTTCACCATTAGACTCTTGATTACTTGAGGAACATTTTCATCTAAAAATAACTAGATTCCGAGTTTGATGTTTGATATGAGATTTTTGACCATTATACCTTTTTCATTTGAATTTCTCTATTTTAGTGTTAATAGCTTTGAAATGTGATTGTGAATCTATATTTGAATAGGTTGTGGTGATTTGGAGTATCATCAGAGAGGAAAGGCGATGATTTTAGATTATTCGTGACTTTTAACAAAGGCAAGTGGAATTCTAATATTTGTTAAATATGTTGGATCTTGTATTTTCCTATGTGAGGGGATTCGGGTGTGTTCGGTCATTAGATTGAATTAAATTATATGAGTTAAAGTGTGATAGTGGAAATTCGGATAGGGTTAATTGTCTAAGTATTGTGAACTACGGGATATTGATCTATTATGTGATTGTGGATTATATGGCATCTTATGTGGATATTTATCATGTTTCACTCATTACTTGTGCATGTATTATATCTGTGATGCTGGAGAAATGATATGAGTGAGGCACAGAATATTGGAACCAAGGTTTCTACCAGTCAAGGTGATTTGCCGAGGTTCCTTCCAGCGGCCGAGGTCTCTTCCGGCGGATATTATAGCCGAGGACGCTTTTGGCAGATATTGGCCGAGGTTTTTTTCGGTGGATACATGGTCTGTGTGAGGCCCTCATGGGTTCCGGTCTTGGGTGATCAGCAGATGTGTATTGTAGCATAGACATGTATCACGATATTTGACATTGCATTTGCATCTATTTTATCCTAGGATTGATTGTGCTTTGAGATCTTCTGTGTTTTCCTGAGTATAGCAGTGAGAATGTATTTGTACTTTCTGTTTTTTGACTGTCTAGTATTTTGATATAATTGTGATATAAATTGTATAGATTGGATTGTCTGAGTGCAAGTGTGTAGTTGTGGAGGATTGTGGTTGGGATGCCAGGAGTACCTGTGTTCCGCATTGCTTTACTTAAGGTTTTGTTTCCATTTTTTTGAGTACCATAGTGTTGGTGCTCACCCCTGGTTTCTTCATTTATGTAGGATCTGAGATCGACACCTCCTACTCTTAGTACTTCTTTGATCAGGCCAAACTTCTGGATGCATGAGAGGTAGAAGCTTGTCTTTTTTGGCAGACTCTCGCCGTCCACTTACTTTATTCTTTGTTCTACTTGAGGACTGAGACATATAGACTTGTATCTTTATCTTTTCTATCAAAACTGTGCCTTCTACATGTGACACCAAATCTTGGGTGGTTTAGAATCTATTATCCACTTATTCTTATCTATATCATATTAGACTTTAATTTTTTGCTTTCACTTTTGCTTATTTTGAATTGTTCAAACTCTTAGGATGACTCGTCTTAGTGGGTTAGATAAGTTCCATCATACTCGATTTTGGGTCGTGATAAATCTTCTTCGTCAAACAATCTTCACATCCCTTCCACTAGATTATCAATCTCAGACTATAAAGCTTTGGTAGAAAATGACTGATAGAAACCTGGAATAGGCTTTAGTATATCATAATCATGTTTCTTCCTTGTATCAGCTACAATTAATTCTTTCTCTATTAGGATATAACTGGCACCAAAGTGGAAGTTTTCGAATAGGATAGGAACAGGTTCAGATATGCCATCCAAGTTCTTTCCTAACCCACGCCCAGGTTCAAACCCGCTTCTTAACATAGTTATAACAAGCATTTTGTACACTGGTGGAATTGGTACTTGAGGTGTCGTATCTTATTCATCAATGTTCATTATATTTACCATGTGAAAACTAGTACATTTAAGCCAAGATAACTAAGGTCACTCCCTTCACCATGATGACAATCTCGTGATCCTCCCAAATAAATTTCAACAGATGGTGCAATGTGGATGGAACTGCCCTGGCCGCATGTATACATGGTCTTCCTAGCAACAAGTTGTAGCTTGTGGCTATACCTATTACCTGGAACTCAGTGATAAATTCCGCAGGCTCCATTTGGATGCACAACTCTACTTCCCCTATGATCTCTCTTTGTGCACCATCAAACACTCTTACATTCATGCGATTTTGAAGGATTTTGCCTATGTCATAATCTAGCTGAGTGACAGTTGATAATGGGCAAATAAAGTCCTGGGCCATTATCAATCAACACTTGAGCTACAAACTTTCTCCTATATTTGACGGTGATATACAAGGCTCAATTGTGTATCATTCCTTTAAGTGGCAACTGTTCTTCTCGAAAAGAGATTTGGTGACTCCCAATGAAATGACTCACCATGGCGGCCAGATTCTCAACACTTGTTCCCTTCTGTACATATGATTCATCAAGTACCTTCAACAATGCTTGTTGATGGTACACAAAATTCATTAATAGCACCTAAATAGAAATTTGAGCTGGGGTATTTTCCAAATGCTTGACAATGGAATATTTCTTCGATTGCATTCTTTGCTAAAACTCTTCACCTTCACCTTCTGAGATGTGAACCATTCTGATGCCTCTCCACTTAGGCTCTTGCTGAACAACCTCATGATCAATGCATTATTTTTCCCAATACCCACAAGCTTGTCAGAATAAGCTCAGAGGTAGGCCATGGGATTCCCAATGACATTGAAGGTGTCAAACTTTGGAATTTTGTAACCTTCAAGTATCTCCAAGTCAAGGTGCATGCAAAGGTCCTCATACCCAAGTCCTATGATTTTCTTCAAAGATTGAACACGATTTACTGCTTGGGAGATGGAATCTTTCATAGCGCTTTTTTCTTGCTCACATTTTTATTCTTTCAACCTCTGCTATCTCTCTATTTCTTCATAGTGATCTAGTTCTAGTTGCACGAAAAGGCTAGGATATGGTTCAGGGATTGCATAAGCTAGTAGAGTTTGAAATATTATAGAAGAGTGCGCAGGTTGGCTAGGTAAAATATGTGGGTTGTGGGAAACTGTTGGTAGGATTTGGTAGGTTGGTGAGAAGTTTTGGGAATGGCTAGTGTAGGGTATTTGGTTCATATTTGGAGGGGTGGTATCTAGTAGGATGTGTTGGCATAGAGAGAATTGGACACAATTAAATCAATAGTAGGAGGGCTGGATGTGGAAGTGATGGTTCCTATAGTACGGGTAGGAAAGTAGTGGGTAATGAAGAGCTTAGTGATGGAAAGGAGATGGAGGTCTTCTGGTGTCGAGATAAGGTGTATTTGATGCAATAGCTAGTTTGGCCAAGTCCTTGGTCCGTTGTAGCTCTTCTTGCATATTTGTGATTCGTTGCATTAACTGAGAGATCAATTCACTCTGATCAATAAGTTGAGAACTTCTGATGGTCACATCCACTATACTTGTTTCCTCAAGGGTACCTTCATTTTACTTTTACCTTTTTCTGAAGAATGGTCAGGGAAGGGTGGTACAATTACCTTAGATCTTGTGAAGTAAAGATGGTCGGCCAGTTTGATTTCAACACATATCAATTCTAACTAGATGTATGGAAGAACAACTCAAAAGGTAAACATGTTAGTCTTTGTATATGATAAATAATACAACCTATCACAGATAGAGCAGCAAACACACAAGAGTTGCTTCTTTCGAAGATAAAGTAGCCCACAGATATAGGAAAATGACTAAATATATCAGATTTTGCCTATTCGGTTTAGGATTTCGTGTATTAGGAAAGATGATTTGCATTAAGCCAAGATCTTATTGCGTCTTTCACAGATGTATCTTGACATCTATTGATGTGATATTGATATTTCTTTGTAAAATATGAAGGGGGGAATGCAAGCTTTTAAAAGATAGAGGTCAAATCTTGAAAGGCTACCTACGTATCTTACGAAGGAGACGCCAGGCCCTACGTAGTTCGACTAGCTTGAAACTTTTTCTAACTTGAGATGACAAATCCGCCCTTTTTTAGAAGAAAGAGTAAGATTAAGGATTCGAAAGTGAAGTTCAAAGATTTAAGATTTGATAGCGAAGTTCGAATTTAGTTAGGAAACTAAAGACACAAGGAATATTTGAATGCACTTTTGATAGTGACTTGATATTTTAGGGACTTCTAGAAAAACAATTAAAAAGGAGTGGGTTAGAATGTCTTCAAGTAAAGCAACACGTTCACACAAACAGTTATAACATATAACAGATAAACAATTATTGTGCGTCCTAAACATATATGTGACCTAAGCCTAGCGATTTAAAGGATGTATTATGTCATTTGAAAACATTCCATTGCCCCCCAAAAATAAGATTTCATAAATAAGATATTACAAAGCAGAGTGATAGGGAAATGCAAATACAAATAAAATCAATCCCACACATGGGAAATAATAAGGTGAAAAGTGGAAGTTCATGCTCCTCCTGTTACTTTCTCCATCTCTTCTTGAATAATGTACTTGTTGACCAACAAGTAAGGCTCAACCAATAAGGCTCTATCAGATACTGGCAATTGTTTGAGGTTAGCGAGTAGACTGTCCAAGTTTAAGTGCAATTGTGCTAGAGATGCTCTCGAAATGGCTAGCTCTTGTATTACGAAACTTGAGGCTCTTTGGATCACGACTCCCTTTGGTGGAACTCTTGTTCCCTATGTAGAAACTCTTATTCACTGCATTGAAACTCTTGTTCCCCATGTTGAAACTCTTGTTGGAAAAGGTGGTCCTGTATTTGAAGTCTTGCCTAAATATCTTCGATTTGAAGAGCCTCATGCGGTCCAAGATTCAGTGTACTTTGCAAATCCACTGTTAACCATACCTTGTATTCTTCGTTGTACCGAGCTTCGTACCTATTTTTAGCTATGCTCTCTTTTAAATAAATACAACCGGCCCACTCTTTGAGGATTTCTTTAGACTAAGGAATTATATTATGACCATCATAATAGACGACATATTGGTCAATGTGCCCTCACTGGGGTAAGATTTGCTTTTTGCTGAATTTCCACAAGGACCAAAAAAGGATATCGGAGACCTCGAATTTCTATTCTTTCATATCTAAAGTTTTCGAACATCCAATGACACCTTCGAATCATAAAGAACTTCAGCCCATCCTTCTCTAGTTTTTTGAATTTGGAAGTTTGAGAGACACAAACTGAATTCATGGTGATGAATTTCATCTGTCCCATCCTGCTTTCCCAAAGCTTGTGGAACCTCCTCTGATATTTTAGCCAGATGCTTGGAAATCCACTATTGAAGCAAAAGGTTACATATTTGGAAAAACTAATGTCTATTTTTGCATTGACTTAAGGATCGATAAATATCAGCCAGAATGATCAAAACCAAATTGAAATGATTCTTCTTCTGATTTTGCCACCGACGCTATAAAAAATGGCATGTGTAGTCATAACAATTCTAGAGTTGATTTCATTATCTCTATCCCGTGGAAATACCTGGTTACCATAAGACAAATAGAGAATGACAAAGCTTGGGTGTTACTCCAAATGGTGTGATCATGAAACTCGTTGGGAAATATCCTATAGTAGTTGTAATGTCCCCAACGATCGAAAACCTTCATCAATGGAATATTTGGTGTGTCTAACCAATCTACATTTAACAGTGGTTGGTGTTATTTCGACATCCCCGAATTGAAAGACCATTCTTTCTCTATCCCAAAATCAAGTAATGACCTCAATGAACTCTGGCCATGATTGGAGTTTCATGATCGACGAAAGATGTTGTAGATGGATCATAACTTGAGTCCGTAGATAAGGGCCAAGGTTGTCCCACCAAATGCGGAGAAGATTGGGAGTCTTGGTAACTATGCCGAAACTCAAAAATCTTCTAGTCATCTACAAAACACACAAAGGATTAGGGAAAACTCCCAAACCCATAGGCATAATAGTTTGTCCAACAGCGCATACATACTTCAAATTAAACACATAATCATAGGCGTCCAATTGGGCCATGGGCCTTTCGGACTCAAGGTGATCTTTCCAATGGGTCCAACACGCCTTGGGTATTTGGTCAACTTATTCCAATGTACTAAATAGAGGGATTTGGCTTCACTCTACGCTAGTTTAACTAAAAGTAGACATTATTTTGAAGTGTACCAGTGACCCAAGCGGATAACTTGAGCTCGAAGAAGTTAGCGAATGTTGATCATCCAGTGGCCAACTCATTTCACCAGGGTACCCCCTAGGAACATTTTGGATTCAATAGTTGTGACCCGCATAACTGTCATTTAAGTAAGAAAATAAAAGGCCAAGTGGCGGAAAAGATATTATGCATGCAATGACAATTTAATATGCGGAATTTAAACACATAAAACCTAAATAAAGAAAAATAAATTACTAATTATTACATTCCCAAATAGTTAGTCAAAAAATCAAATAAATATAATGGTTAGAACCTAATTAAATCTCTAGCAGAGTCGTCATTTTTGTTATGTCGGAAAAAGATAGTTTAAAATTAATTTTAACTTTTTAGAGAAAAAATCAATTTTTTGAAAGAGTCGCCACTTAATTATTTAAAGAAACTAAGAAAACTTAATTTAAAAGACTCTAACAGATTTAAGTCTTAGAAATTAGAGAAAACAGGGTAAGGGTTCAGATTTTCACTTTGAGAAAATATTAGCACTCAAAGTGGCTGCTAACGTACGGTTATCCAATGATTTAAAAATTATTTGAATAACTTTGAGAAAATAATAAAAATAATTAAAATCATTTGTACTAGAAATCAACTTAAGACATTTGAAATAATTTATAAAGAAGGTATACTTTACTAAAATGACCAAGTAAAAAGAAAAGAAAATTATTTGAAGAAAATATAAATAAACTCAACATATTTTAAGTAAATTAAGAATGATTAAGACTTGATTAAAATATGATTAAGAGAGAACATTTGCATATTTTCTTAAAAGATCTTTTCTTTTTGAAACAAGTAAAGGATTTTGGACCAAACACTTAATTAAATAAAAACAAGAGTCAATGAAATCTAAAAATGCAACCTTATAAAAGAAATTAGTTCCACTTTTAGGAGATTTAATTAGATTAAAGTTATAGTTAATAAATATTCAATCACAAGAATAAACAATTAAATAGGTCAAATAGTAAATTTAGGCTTCTTTCCCAAATTCAAACTGTTGGGCCATAGGTCTATTCCTCAATCATGTCCTAATTTCGAATAAGAAGGTAATTGTTGCATCATTTGGGCCTTCAGTCAATTTTTCATTCATGTATCACCAATGTAAATATACTGTATATCAGTGTATCCAGTCCATTTTCCACTTGTATTTTTGCCTTCCAAGATATGTATATCGGCTTTTCAGCAATTCGAATAAGATTTGATGGTTCGAGACTCGAGGATATGCAAGAAGGAGTCCAAAATGAACTCGTTCGGGATTTTTCATGCATAAAAAATGAAAAACAGAATTAGGAAAAATTCAACAAAAGTACTTGATGACTAAATATTTTAAAATTAGACAAGACACG
Source organism: Solanum dulcamara (assembly GCF_947179165.1). Lineage (NCBI taxonomy): Eukaryota > Viridiplantae > Streptophyta > Magnoliopsida > Solanales > Solanaceae > Solanum > Solanum dulcamara. Next base: position 25,966,490 of record NC_077238.1, on the reverse strand, counting down.
AGGAAAGAAATAGAAAACATATATGCCAAAGTGAATTTGCAGTAACTTAATTCTTTATCAAATTGAAATTTCAAAACTAATTCCTCAAGTAGTCATATACACAGTGTGCACAAAAGAGATTTTAACCCTTAAATTCTTACCAATATTACATTAAGGATTAATGGACCAAAACATATTATTTTTTAAGAGCAATGGCACATTTTTTCTAAGATTTCACATTAAAATTAGCCTAGTTGATACAAAATAGCATTAAAAATAGAAAATAAAAAAATGACAACCAGCCATTCAAATGATGCAAAGGAAAATGTAAGGATAAACAAGGAACTCATCAATGATCAAAATTTCTTTAATTCATCACATGTCATTCAAATTGTAAGGAAAAAAAAACATAAAAAGGAAACTAATCAATAAATAGTTAATCTAAATAACACAGAACTTAAGCTATAAAATAGATGATTAAAACAGACGAAAGTTTAAAAATGGAAAAGCATTATCTTGTTCGAAGCAGCAAACTAGGATTACGAGTTGAGAAGATCAATTTTCACACTAATTTCGAGTGCAAGTAATCAAAAAAAAGAGTGGAGTGATTGCGTCGAAAATCAGAGGAAAGAACAATAGTAAAATTAGTGAGTGAAAAAGTATAGAAAACTCCAATATTTCCCAAGCTCTCTACCACTTGAGTCTCTCTTTCAATGGAAATGATTCAACAATTTATAGCCGAAAACAGCCAATTTGAATTTCAAAAAAGAAATACCTCAATAATTCTGATTTGATTTTGACAGCCTATGATTTGAATTTGATTTAATTGAAATTTTTCTATTTCAAAAAAAAATCAAAAATTTTCTAATTCGGATTAGATTTGATTTCAACACTTGAGGCTAGAGTTTTGCAATTTTTTCAAAGATGGAAAAAGAAAGAGGTAGAGGCGGTGTTATTTGGATGAAGAACTTAGGGTTCTTCGTCTTGACTTTTGTGTTTGGGGAAGAAGGAAAGGGAGAGGAGAATATTTTGGGTGTTTGCTGTAGTATATTGTAAGTGAAGTGGGTATAGGAAATTGGGTAGTTAGGTGTGAGGTGTAAAGTAGGGTGGAAATTAGAAAACAATTGGGTAATTGAAATAATGATGGATTTTGTAGGGTGAAAAGGGAAAAGAAAAAGGGTGTGGTTGTATTAAAAGTATTGTAGTGTGGGTATTGGAATTAGGTTAATGGGAATTGTGGTCAGTGGGGTATGTGTTGTAGGAGTAGTAGTTTGCTGGAGTGTATCTACTATAGAATTGGACTTAGGTGGGTTTGCTAGAAAGAAATTGGGTTTAAAATGAAGTGAAAAAGTGGTCATATTTGGATTTAAGAAAAGGCCAAATGGATTGCAAATTTGGTCAAGTGAATTAAGAATTTAACCAAAATTGGATTTAATTGGCGAATTTCGCTAAAATTTAATAAGATGAGTTAGCATGAGCTTCTTAATTCTAACAATATAAAGTAATTAACTTAACTAATTAATTTTAAAATAAACTACTAATTTAAGAAATAATTAATTAAAAAAAATTGAGATCATTTTCGAACATTCATAAAAGTAATAATTAAGGGTACAATTATATGGAAATATATACATTATTTTAAAATTGTAAAAATGACAAAATTAATTAAGAATAACATGAAAATATTTTAATTGTTTATTAAAAGGAATCACTTCAAATTGTTTAAAATTGAAGAAGCTCGATAATTAATATATGTTGTCGAAGGTCAAAATTGGGTGTCAACAACAACCTCGCACTATAAGAAGAATGAATAACAGAAGTTTTCTAACAGTGTTCATAGCCTCTCGAAGATAAGTACAGATATCTCCGTATCGATCCTCAAGATTCTACTTAGACTTGGCTTGTACACGTGAGATCTATGAACCTGGGGCTCTGATGCCATTTGTCATGACTCAAAATTTGGGTGTGATGGCACTCATCCATTCCCAGTGGACAAGTCAGCCTAAACCCAGCCAATGTGGAAATAAAAATGGAAATAATTCAAAGTAGGTAATTTAAAGACAAAAGTGGAAGTCTTAGTCATCTACAAAATCCCCCACTAACTGGTTGTCACATGCACAAGACTCTAAATATAAAGATACTAAAATAAATACAAGTCTCAAAACTTTGTCTTTCGAATAGAACAAAGTAAAAGTAAAGAAGAACAAGAACGATCGTTGGCATTAACAGCTACCTCTCGATCCTCTGAACGCCTCGAATGGAAAGAAGGAGAACAGGGTCACTGTATGGGCTCGGAACCTACACAAGTGTAGATAGAAAGGGTGAGTACCACCAAAACGGTACCTAGCAAGAAAACAACTAAGACTAAGCAAAGCTAGTAAAGTACATGTACTCCTGTCATACCAACCAACCCCTCAGACTACAATCTGCATAAAATTAGCCTAGTCTACAATTTTAACAGCACAAGTACAAATATCTCAACGACAGTATAGCTCAATTCTCATTCAAATCACAATAGTCAATAATATAGATTAGGGGAATATCAGGGGTAAAACAGTCCACCATGGCAAAAAATGTATGATGCAATGCAATGTCACATATAGTGATGTATTTCTATCCTAAATGATACACATCCGCTGACTAGCATGCCGGATTGGGGGTAAAAAATGACCATGTATTCGCCGGAATCATTTTCTATCGGCATAATCATCTCTTGCTTAAACCATTTCTCATTGGCTTAATCATCTCTCATCGGAACCATTTACCATCAGCATAATCATTAGATCAAATTTCATCTCAAAGTATCAAAACCAATGTAAATAGGCAATATACATGTAAAACATAATGATGAAATGATATAATCAATACGTCACAACTCATATCACGACAATTATATTCAAGTGTTCACAATAAGCCAAGGATCAATTCAAATCGAACACAACATGTTAAAACATCTCATTTTCCATTTCTTACCCCATTCTTTGTTATCAAGTTCAATTGAATATCACTTAGTTCCAAACCACTTTCTATTAGTCTTCAACATATAAGACACGAAGACATGATCCAACAAGCTTAAGCATAGGTTTAAAAATTCACTTGCCTCGATTCCAACACCAAACTACTCCAAAATCTGAGCTTTACCATTACAACAATGTTCCGAAGCAATATAATCTATTCAAATAACAATCCTAATGAGAACACAAGTCTAATGATACCCAAATTAATATTTTTGAAAATGGGGCCGAATATGACTCGAAAAACTCAAAAAAACCAATTTTGAAAACAAATAGAAAATCTAAAAATATTTACATGAAAATGATCCTTGAAGTATTTGGAATCTAATAGTGAAAACAGAATTGAATGGGGAATTAAAATGAGCTCAAAATCATCAAAGCATTAAAACTCCAAATTTCTCAATTGAAATCCCCAAATTCCAGCTAAAACAGTAAATAATTAATGGGTAATGATGAAATCATGGTAAAAGGACTTACCGAGCCAATATCCCTCGAAAATCTCTCATGAATCGTCCCTCCCGATCTCCCCAAGGTCCAACAATGGAGGAATGAGGTCTAATTCACGATTTGGGGATTAAAAACATTGTTCAAGAATATTTTACCCTTCACGATCGTGGAGGTTCAATGGGTCAACTCATTTAATCGACCCTCGTGATCGCGATAGAGGCCACATGATCGTGATGCCTATAAAGATAACTCTACGCGATTGTAGAAGTTACCATGCGATCGCGACTTATAAGAAAATAAAGCCTTGTGATCGCGATGAACAAAGGTGGTGCACCAGATATCAGCAAACACAACAATTTAACTAAGTCTCAAATCCCGACATAGACCCTCAGGATTCGTTCGAAACCTCAAGTATACAAACTTTATGTGCTACCATAGTAATTTTAACGTTTCAGACTCAATGGAACCATCAAAATTCAAATTTGAGTTCTCTTTGACCCGAAACTCGAGAAGTTGCATTTAATTAACTAAGGATCCTGAAACACCAACACAAACTCGGGACCTCCAAAAATTCAACCGATACAACTCCTAGACCTAAAACCATCCACTAAATCTATCGGAGTTTCATTCCGAGACTCGTAGCTCTGGTTGGTTCCAAATATCTCTTTTGAACAAATAAGTCCTTTGAAAACTCATAACCTCCCAAGAATCGACTTTTTCATAGAATTTTTCAAAACCAACAGTCGATACCAATAAAAAATAACTCGGGGCAACTATAGAGATGGGTAAAATGTTCATTTCATGTAAAAATTTAAAAATGATCTTCGGAGTCATTACAGATAGGAAGAGGGTTCGAAGTTGAAGGCTGAAAATTATTGGGAAAAAACACAGTAAAGGTCGAAAATAGTGAAAATCAAGAAAAAAGAAAGAGAGAGTGAGTGGGGGAAGGGAGAGGGGTAGGAAAGAATGGTTTAAGAAGGTGGGACCCACTTGTTAAAAATATTTAAAATTAATGAATATGATTCCACATTTTAAATTTAGAAAATGATTTTTTTAATTAATTATTAATTGATTAGTGTAATGAATTTTAAAAAGTGTTTAAGGAAAAAGGTGAATAAGCAAAAAAAAAATTAATGATATGGTGCTTACATGGCTATGATATGGTTCTTACATGGCTATGATGTGGCGGGTGAGAGTGATATTATACTCTCAGGATCATACTTAATTCACTTGAAAACTGTTAAGAGGGGTATTTAAAAGCCCATATAGTTAAAGTGCTAAAATAAGTTTTGCTGTCAAGTTCAAAGGGAATTTGATGTATTTACTCAAAAAAATTATAATAGAAAAGTTTGTTTTTAAATATAAAAATTAGTCTGCTATTTATTTAGTGTGTATATCTAATAAATCACTTGTTAATTCAGAATTGTCTACGAAGAACACTAACTTGCAAAGTTCACATGCCCTTAACAAGTAGGAGGTCTGCAAGATAGTGAATACAGTGATAGTAACAACAACATAACTAGTGAAATCTTAAAATTGGAGCTGCAGAGGAAAGAGTGTACGTGAGTTTTATCACTATCTCATTGAGGTAGAAAGGTTATTTCCGAAAGATTCTCAGCATAAGTGCATCAATTTCAGGCGTAAGGAAAAAGAAAAAAAGTGCAAAGCCTACAAGAAAAGAATATGAATAATAATAAAAAATAAAAATAAAAACAGATGGATTCTAGGAAGATTTATTATCCTACAAGTAAAAATAACTATATTCAACAGTGCTTTGAAAAATTTATTCAGGGAGGAATTCATGGTTGAATCACAAAAAATATTTGGTTGAATATTGATGTTGTTCCTCCTTGGCTTAACTGTGTTTCCCGAAGAAAGAAAAATACTGAAAGAATTTGGACTTTGAAATTGATTACACTCCCTCTGTTACAAATTATATGAGTTAGTTTGACGTGACATAAAATTTAATAAATGACGACAGTCTTTTGAAATTTGTGGTGTAAAATAAGTCATAAATATCTGTGTAGCTCAAAATTATTTCATTAAGAGTAAAGTGAATATTTTAAAATTAAATTGTTAATAAATATAACAATATGTTATTTTTTTGGAACTAGCTAAAAAGAAAGCAAGACATATAAATCGGGACTGAGGGAGTATCATTTAATATGGGATAGATTAAAGAAAAGAAAGAGATGGGAATTAGCTTGGAGTTGAGAGGATCCAGATGAAAAGACTTTGTTTCCAAGGATAAATTAGGTCTCTCCCTGCTTGTCTACATTTAAATTTGATTTGATTTACAATAGTTATTTCCCCACAAAAAAGGCATAATACATAATAGGACCCTTAACTTGTCTTCAAATTATAACTTTGATAGTGAACAAGTAGGCACTTTAACTATCCAACAGTTAAATAAAAAAATACTCAACTATTGCAGCCCAAACGCGTGATATGTAGACGCTCCAAACTGAATTACAGAGCCACTCAGTGGATTTCACCTAATTAAAATAAATACACGTGAATTTTAAAAATATATTTAAATTTGATAATAATAGACAAAACAAATTACATTACGACCTAGATTATTTACAAATCAAGAAATCTTCATTATAGCTTCTTTTTTTTTTACAATGACAACAAATAGTTAAATGCCACTTGCATTAGTAATGAGTAGCAAATAGTGCCAAAAACAGCAAAAAGTTGTTGGAGAAATTAAAAAGAGAATAAATTTAAAATTTAATTTTAAAAATAAAGATATATATATATAAGGATTGATTAAGAATATAATTATTTTTTCAATATTTGTTTTACTGTTGGGGACCTCCAATTTACCTCTGACGCGCGTAACTTGGGTATTTTTCATGCATTTTTCAGGTAGGATTCGAGTATTTTTTGTTTAAGTGTTGGATAGTTAAAATGGATATTTGTGCACTGTCAAAGTTAAAGGTCAAACTTATAATTTGAAGTCAAGTTAACACTCCAATTTATGTATTATGCCAAAAAAAACTTGATTTATTTCCCAAAACCGATCCGATATATCTAAAAAAAATTGAAATTGTGACCGCTGGGACCCAAAATTATCCAAATTTTAAAAAAGTTAACCTTCAAATTATTTATCTATAAATACTTCCTGCATTTCATAATTTTTTTTTACAACAATCATCTAATTCTCTCTCAATTTTTCAATTCTCTATTAAAGTGATAACAATCTTATATTATTTTTTGCAACTAATAACATCAAGTGAAAGTTTTCAACTTTCAAGTGTGAAACACTTCATCAGTTTTATGATTTTTTTCTTTGTCTTCGACAATTTGGTATATTCATTCCTTCTCTTGCTTTTATTTAGTATATTAATTCTTGAATGTTTAATTATATTATTTTTATATTTATAGTTTTTATTATTTTAATTTACATAATGGATAGATCAAAAAAAGTAGGTCAAAGTGTTAAAAATTTGTGTACTGGAGGTCGTAGAGGTAGTAAGAAAAAAAGTGGTTCTGGTAGAGGCAGTAAAAGTAAATTTTATTTTCATATGACTGAAGCGTCACCTAGTGAAGTTGAAAAAATTGGTATAGGTGCACATGATATGAATAAATTTGAGCTTCAAGAATACTGTATAAAAGAATAAAATGAAGTAGAAGTAGAAGTAGAACAAAATAATAATGATGATGATGATGATGATGATGATAATGATATACCAACTAGTCATGCTATTGTTATTGGTAATGTTCAATTTCAAACTTCTAACCATCTGTCACGGCCTGTAAAAGAAAAAAAAGATAGCCCGGTGAACTAAAGCTCCTCCTATGTAGTGTTTGTTTGACAAAATTTGAGCATAAGACCGAGGGTAATAAAGGTGGATGAGTCAATTGACTAGACATATAGATAATTAAAGAATATCCTAATTGGAAAAAAATGAATACAACAAGATGGGGGTGTTACTAGAACAACCCACAATAGATTTAACCCGCAGAACGAAAAATTAGTTGAAATGTATGATAAAATGAAGGATCGTGAAGAGTTAGCAAAAATGATAGTTTTGGATAGTCTACTTTTTCATTTGCTTCTTTTGATGCGTTTATTTATTATATACAATCAGTTTATAATCTCATGTTTAAAGGTATTCCTAGAAGTGCTTGTCGATCAGATATTTTAGACTTCATAGACAATTTGTATATTATTTACGTTGGTTATTAACAAAATTTTCATGTAGAGTTTCTCTTACTTCTGATCTTGGTCATGCTATAAATAAAAATAATTATTTAACTATTATTTGTCACTGGATAGATAGTGATCTTGTCATGCAAAAATGTATTTTAACATTTCAATATGATAAAGACCATAGATATACTACATAATTTATTTCTGAATCTATATCAATGGTTGCAAAATATTATGAACTTGAACACAAAGTTTTATATATTTCTTGTGTTAATGCATCTAACAACACCCATTGCTTTGAATTCTTCAAAAACTGAGCTTTCTCCCCTTTTAGAGAATATTTGTTCATATTAGATGTATTTTTTATATATATAATTTAATTGTAAAAGATGGTTTTATTTTTTGAGCCTATAATTAAAAAGTTTAGGCATGTAGTTGGTTTTATTCAAGGAAATAATAGAAAAGCTAGACTTAAACAATTTAAAATAAAATATGAGAAAAATAATCTTAGGCCAAGATTAATGCCCGAAGAAATAGAGACTAGGTGGAATTCTACTTATGATTTTTACGGACTTGCCACCTTTAATTACAACTTTTAAACAATATACATATAAATTTTCCTGAGTCATGTTACAAGAATTTGATTGGGTTAAAATTAATGATGTTGTTATTTTTTCAAAAAAAATTATGCCGCTACTGTTGAATTTTCCAATGCTTATTATCCTACTATTTGTAATATTTTAGCTTATACAACCGACTCTTCTTTATTAATTATGGAATATAAACTTAAAGTAGATTATAAAGAGGTTGTCACTGAAATGATTAAAAAACATTCCTATTCCTCCTATTTATTTGACTGGTATTATGTTAAATCCGTGTATGAAATTAGCTACTATGTATGAATTTGTTTGTATTATATATAGTTCTTTAAAAATTAAAAATGAAGAAGAACCTAGTATGTTCAAGACAATGAGTGATACAAATGATCATATTTAAATATCATATAATCATTGTCACTTTACTTGATAATGTTACCCCTTCTCATACTGTTCCTTTATCTCGTCCTTCTTACAAGCCATCATTTTCTAAAAAACAGGCACAAGATATGCATGTCCATTGTGTTACTAATTTATCTTTTTGGAATAAAATAGAGCCTACATCACAAAGATGCGTAAATTGAGATGAGTTTAATTATTATTTGAGATAAGCTCCAGAATTCTATCAAAATAATGTTAGCACACTTTATTGGTGGAAGAACAACCAAAATCAATACACTATACTTTCAACCATGGTCAGGGATGTGCTAAATGTATGTCAACTGTTATATCAGAGAGCACAATTAGTCAAAGAAGTCAGCAACTCAGAGATAATCAATACTCATTGGGGAGCAATGTCATGAATTATTTAGTTTGCCTCAGAGATTGAATTATATCAGAGAGAATAAAGAAAGAAAGACCACAAAATACGGAAGAAGAAAAAGAACTTGAAGAATCAATTGGAGATCCTTCGGCACAAGCAAGTTCAAACTACGGAAGTTGATTTTGAAAATTATGAGTCAATTCCTGTTAATTTTAATACAGAGGAATTGGAAAAGATGATTCAAAATATGTAGATTTACAATTTTCTATTTCATTTTTTATTTTTCTTATTTAAGTTTATGATCAACTAATTGTAACCTTGTATGTTTTGAATTTTATCAATCTATTAATAAAGTCAATGACTCATTGACTCTTTGTATTTCTTAATTTCTTTTTCATAAATTTTATATTTAATTAAATAATTTTAATTACTTTACATATTCATATATTGAAAATTAAATTTGTAGTCACTATAATAATTCAATACTTGAAAAATAATGTTAGAAAAAGGTATATATATATATAGCATGTGCATATATATGTATATGTTTTTAAGCATATATATAATATATTGTAAGTATATACATAATATAATGTAGGTATACTATTATAACAGATAGTATATTGTGAGTATATTTTGTATACGTTGTATACATTATATACATTGTAGGTGTGGGTGTGTATATGAACTGATACTTCCAAGTTTTTCTTTCTATTCCTTGTTTCATGTCTGCTTGATGTTTGCTATTTTTGCTTCTAATTTGTCCTCTGTTTTCTTGATTAAATTATGCTAACTGCTTCTATTGCCTGATATCTTGCCCTCTGTTATTCATGATTCAATTCTGCCAATTGTTCATATTTCTTGTTTCACTTGTGCTTTCTGTGATATATTGTCTTTCACGTTTTGTGTTGTCTTGTGGGTTTCAAGTATTGGCTATTTTGCATTTTTGCATACTGCTTACTCGTCTCATTGAATTGTTGATTTCGAGTTCTTGTATCTTCTGAATTTATTGTTCACTCGATTTATTTGTTTTCAGTCTATCCCTTCGTAGTTCATATCTTATTTAGTAGCTTTAGAGACTGATGGTGGAGTAAGGTCATGTCTTTGGTTGGGACCGAGGGCGAGGGGTAGTAGTGTTAAGAGTGGGACAGGTTCTCTTAAGTTAAAAGTAGGTTTGTGATATATAGTGTCGTTGATAGGGAAGTCCATAGAGCTAGTGAAGAGTGTTAAGAGGAGGAAGATTAATATAGCTTGTGTCCAAGAGATCAGATAGGTAGGTACCAGGCACGAGATATTGACGGGTTTAAGTTGTGGTACTCTGGAGGCTCGAGGGATAGAAATGGAGTAGATATTCTAGAAGAGGAGGTCCTTAGGGAGCGTGTGGTAGAGGTTAGGAGGATCAGTTATAGGATGATGACGATTAAGCTAGTTGTTGGTCAGCTTATTGTGACCTTTATTAGTGCTTATGCACCTCATGTGGTCCTGGATGAGGAGGTCAAAAAGCTCTTTGGGAGGATTTGGATGAGGTAGTGAGAGGTATATCAAACTCCAAAAAAAATTTCATTATTGAAGATTTTAATGGCCATATCGGTGAAACTTCTAGTGGGTTTGTTGATGTTCATGGAGGCTTTGGTTTTGGGGAGAGGAAAGGAGGTGAGGCATCACTTTTAGACTTTGCTAAAGCCTTTGAGTTGGTTATTGCTAACTAGTATTTCCCAAATAGGGAAAATCACTTGGTTACCTTTCGTAGCACACTAGCTAAGATTCAGATAGATTATTTACTCCTATAAAAGGGTGATAAAGACCTTTATAAGGATTGCAAGATTGTTCTGAATGAAAATATTACTACCCAACATAATATTTTGGTGATGTACTTAGAGATTAAGAAGGATATGAGGAAGAAAAATTTTTATGACCGATCAGAGATTAGATGGGGTGGCTTGACGCCTACCCTTTCTAGGGAGATGGAGGAGAAGTTGATTGGTTTAGGGGCTTGAAGTAGTAGCAGGGATGTGAACAACATGTGGGATATGATTGCTAGTTGCATTAGGAAAGCAGCCACTGAGGGATCTTTGGTGTCGATTAAGAAAATTGGTGGTGGAATGGAGATATTCAAGGAAATATGGAAGCAAAGAAGGTTGACTATACGAAGTGGTTCGAGTGTGTGGATAAGGATGAGGAGTAGATGCCTAAGGATATCTATAAGACAACGAAGATAAAAGCAAAGTCGGCGGTCAAGAATGCTAAAATGACAACTTTTGAATGCATATATGCCAAGCTAGGGGAAAAGGTAGGGATAAGAGATTGTATAGACTCATAAATGCGAGAGATGTAAAAGATTGTGACTTGGATCAAGTGAAGTGCATCAAGGATGAGGAAGGTGAGATATTGGTGGACAAGACCTCCATTAAGCAAAGGTAGCAAGCTGTCACGACCCAACTCCGTAGGCCATGACTGGTGCCCGAGTTGGGCACCCATACGTACCCTTAGCCCCACTTAGTACATTAATCGAATAAACATAGGTAATGATCAAAAGGGATCTCTAAACAGATATAATGCACGAGGGCCGATAGGCCATCACGAAACACAAAAAACCCAAAACATATATACAAAACCCACATATCATGTCTACAGACCTCTACAGAATGATATCCTATTCATATAACGGGACAGGGCCCCGCCGTACCCCTGAACAACGTATATATATATACAACAGAAAGTGTCAGTACCAAAATAGGGCTCCGGACAAAGGAGCACTGTCGACCAACATGGTGGATGTCCTAAGCGAGCGGATCAGCAAACCAATCGTCTGTACCTGCGGGCATGTAACGCAGCCCCCAAAGAAAGGGGGTCAGTACGGAAAATGTACTGAGTATGTAAAGCATGGACTAAAATCAGTAAAGTCATTACCAGAGCAGAATGTGCAAAAATGAGCAAAATATCCAAAAATATCAAATGCTTATCAAACCACATATAATGGGTTGTAATAAGTAAAGTCATTACTGCAATAGAATGTACAAAACTGAGCAAAATGTCCGGAGATATCAAATGCTGATCAAAACCTCAGATAATGTATGCAGAAAAACATATGCCATATCCGGCCCCATTATGGAACTCGGTGAACAAATATGGTCGCCCTCCTGTCATTGGCGCCACAGCACAGCATAATACCAGAATAGGGAATATCTCCGTAACAAATCATATCATATCATATCAGATGGCCATATCAAATTATATCATATCATAAGCATATGTGTACATGGCACAGCATAACTCTGTGGCATAACATACACCACCCCATGTACATTTCATACCTGCCCCCTCACGTCGGGACACGGAGAACAATGCAGAGAAGTATGCACGATAACATATCCTGGCCCAGGCTCAGTGAAGGAAGCATTGAGGCATCCACGAGTGGAGTAGTGAGAAACTATATGCAATTTAAATCATATTTAAGACTCAATGGAATAATCAGAATGAGCTATCATTTAAAAATCGAGACGAGACTCATGTCAAGTACCTTTCGAAAGTTACCCTGGATTATATCAGAATAAATCTTCTGGAATCATATAGACGTATCGAAGCATAATAAAATACCTTTTGGAAATCAAGGAATTGGCCATCCTAATGGCTCTAGGAATAGGAACCTCTTTGAAATTATATAAAAGTCATATTTTTGTTTCATAAATACCATACCAAAACAAAGATTAGCTTTACATACTTATGTCAAAACATGAAAATCGAAAGAATATGCTTTACATACTTATGTCAAAAACATGCCAAAAGAAAGAAAGGTTCGCTTTACATACCTCTTACGGATTACTCTTAACTATGCTCGCCTCGTCGTCTCTTGAACCTATTTAACATGAAATTAATACTAAGGTTAATAAACTTTCACTTTCCAATTTCCAACTCTACACCCAAGTAACCATAGGAATCATTTCCTTATCTATGTCTCTCGACTAGTTTATTACTAGCTCCGAATCTACCAAAAATCGGGCAGCATCTCCCCTGTAACTTGAACATCCCCGAGTTTTCAACTCGGCCACCATGTCAACAACCATACCAACAACAACAGCCAGAAGTATGTATACAAGTAAATCACCTCAACTTTACACAATACAAGCTCTATACAACTCATTCCAAACTACGATACCAAAATAGAGTTTTTAATCTTTATTTCGTAAAATATGTAGTCATACCAAATGGAGGGTTGTGTGGCTGCAACCAGAAGCACCCACATCCATTTTTGAGTACTTTACAGCCCTGCAACACGCAATTAAACCACCACCAAATTGCAGCACCACAACAACAACACACTACGCGACTTCGATTTAACTACTACGACTTCCATTTAGTTTGTTTCCAACGTCAAACATCCTTATACATTTTTTTTCCACTTCCAGCATATTTTAAGACATGTAATATACTTCATAAAATCATCATAAAGTCCAGTTCAAAACAGAAAACTTTACCTTTCCCGAAATTCACCAAAACTCGCCAAAACTTGCCTCGGAATTTCCTTTAGCGCAGCTGAAACTTATGGACTGTTTGGTAATGTTTTGGGCTGCCTCAAACCATAAAATTTCATTACTAACATCTTCATAACATCATGGTATAGCTCATATAATTAATTCTTGGAACGGAATCGGAGAACTTACCTTTTTCTCCTCCCAAAATCGTAGCTCTTTCCTTCTTTCTACCTTAATTTCTCTTCTCTTCTCTTCTTTCTTTCTCTTGTAATTTCGTTTTGTTAGTCTTGAATTTTCTAGATAGGTGTGGAAATTAATGATTCATAATACTCATATATATATATACTACTTTAGGGGTGACACATGTCATCCCCCAAGTGGTGACACGTGTCAAGCACTAAGTGGCGACACATGTCAAGACCTAAGTGGTGACACGTGTCAAGATCTCATAGGTCCAACACACCCCTTTCCTCCAATCACGGGCTGCCATGTGGCATGTGGGGCCCACATGAGTCTTCTTGAAGACTTTGTGAAATTCCCATTTTACCCCTAGCCTTCCACAATATTACCATAGGCCACTTTGCGAATTTTCCTTTTTGCCCTTTGCCTTTTCCAATATTTCCACACTATTAATGATCATAAATAATATTAATATCCAACTTGTATATTAAATAAATTTTGGAAGATGGTCATTTCCTTAACTTTACCACAGCTACCCTAAAATATCCAACCGTATAAAATATGGGATATAACATTCTCTATGAGAAATTCCAATTTTTTTGCCCCTCACCTTTTATAATATTTCCAAGTTGAAATTCTAATTTAGTCAAAAGAATTTTGTATCCAACAAGATCAAACATAGCTTTGTCCTTGACTTGTTACCATTATCTCCAAAATATCCTAATGTACAAAATACGGGTTATAACACAAGCATACTTCCATAAACTCTTAAATGAAAAAGGGGACAAAGACATTGTGTTGGGGGATTTGGAGCACTTTGAAAGTCTCCTAGATTTTGGGCATAGGTATTTTAAGGTTGAGGAGATTAGACGTACTATTAGTCGGATAAGTAGGGGAAGAGAGACCTGACCCGATGAGATTCCAATTGAATTTTGGAAGAGAATTGACAAGGTAGGTATGGAGTGATTGACTAGGTTGTTTCATGCTATTTTTTAGATAGCTAAAATGCCCAAAAAATAGAGGTGGATCACAATGGTTACAATGTTATTTCTTGTGCGGAGACTGGTAGAGACATATATGGAAAGAAAAAGGGACCTTCATAATATGTTCATTGATCTTGAGAAGGCTTATGACAAAGCTATGAGGAATGTCCTCTAGAGGATTCTGGAGGCTAATGGTATCCTGATGGTGTATTTTAATGCGATAAGGGACATGTATGAAGGATCTAAGACTAGGGTGAGAACGATGGGAGGAGACACAGAGCATTTCCCTATTGAGATAGGGCAACATCAGGGATCAGTACTGAGCCCTTTTCTATTTGCCTTGGTGATGGATGAGCTGACACGGTCTATTCAGGAAGAGGTTCTATGGTGTATATTATTTACAGATGATATAGTACTGATTGATAAGACACGGGACATAGTTAACGATATGTTAGAGGTTTAGAGACAAACTCTGGAGTCCAATGGGTTCAAATTGAGCAGGACCAAAATAAAATATTTGGAGTGCAAATTCAGTGTTGCATTAGATGAAGTAAGCGTGGAAGTAAGGCTTTCCACTCAGCCTATTCCTAAGATAGAAAGCTTTAAATATCTTGGGTCTGTAATCTAGAGTAGTGGAAACATCAACAATGATGTCATGCATCGCATTGATGTAGCATAGACAAAATGGAGGTTTACCTCTGGAGTACTGTGTGATAAGACGTTCCACCTAAACTTAAAGATAAACTCTATACCATGTGATAAGACATTCCACCATCCTTGTTGTATATGGTGAAGTGCTGGCCAGTTAAGAACTCACATATTTAGAAGATGGATGTTGTAGAGATAAGGATGTTGAGATTGATGTGTGGCCATACTAAGAATGACAAAATTATGAATGAGAAAGCGAGACTGAGATGGTTTAGGCATGTATAGAGGAAGTACGTCGATGCTCCAGTGAGAAGGTGTGAGAGGTTGGATTTAGGGGGTACGTGGAGGTGTAGGGGTAGGAAGAAAAGTATTGGGGAGAGGTGATTACATAGGAAATGATGCAACTTCATATTACCAAGGACATAACTTTAGATAGGAAGAAGAGGAGCTCATGTATAAGGGTAGAAGGCTAGTAGGGGTAGAGTCTAGTATTTTCTTTTGATGATTTAGGGCATGTCATAAGACTAGTTGTTCCACTATTGTTGTGTTGTTATAGCTTTTCGATAATCATATTATTTTGTTATTGTTATTGTTTTTCTTTTAGACTTTACATTGCTTTTCTTTTTAGCCGTTATGCTTTTTCTACTGTTTTCTTCTTTCTTTACTTGGGTTTAATACACTTGAGTCGAGGGTCTTTTAGAAACAACATGTTTACCTCCATGAGGTATGGTAAGATCTATGTACACTCTATCCTCACCAAACCTCACTTTATGGGATTTCACTGGGTATGTTTTTGTTGTTATTGTTGTTGTTATAAATAATATAATGTAACTATTCTATTATTTTAAATAGTTATAATCATTTCAAAATTAAATAGTTAACAATACACTATATATATTGATAATTGACTCAAACTATTAAATTAATAAACATTGATGAAAAAAAATTTGAAAAAAAAACAATGACCCAGCCTGTTAAGCCCACTTGGCCTATAATGACCCTTTAGGTCATTTGCTTTATTTTCTGGTCTTTTCATCATTTGGAGTTTTTCTGTAGTGACCCCAAGTCATTTATGACTCATTTGGACTGATAGTTCAGTCACCTGATCATTTGAGTTTTATGTCCATTTGTGTGTTTTAGAGCTCTTGGAGTTTGAACAGTTGACAACGGTAAAAAATCCAAGAAAACAAACTCTGAATGGGATTCTGATGGCTCCATCAACTCTGAAATGGTTATTTTAGTCTAGTAGTATGGATGACTTGAGTCCCGAGGCTTTCAGTGCGAGTTTGAACCATTAGATATTTTAGCCTTTAAACTTTAATCTAAGTTTGACCTTGGTCAACATTCTTGGTAAACATTCTTGGATTGAAATTTTATCAGAGCAGTTAGCTTCAAAATATCGAGTTTGGTCTAGAATGACCTTTTATCTGCTTCTCGGGGCTTTCAGGCTAATTCTGAGGCCCCTTATAGAATTTGGATTTAAATAACACTTGGACGTGGGACCCACTTTTTGTCGAGATAATCTCGGATGGAAATTTTGACTGTGCCATTAAGTTTGGAACTTTGAATGTAGTTGGGATACCATAGTCCGTTTGCACACATGGGGTTTCAAATGAATCCCGAGCACCCTATCAGAGTATTTTCAACTCTGAAGTTCAACTGATGAATCCCTTGCTAGTTCATATTTATTTAGTCTCCATATTTGCGGACCAGGTCTTGCATTCACAGAGGGGGAGCTTGTTGCTCTTAGCATTCACGGACCAGGTTCCAACGTTCTCGGAGTAGGGTGGGGGTTTCTCTCCGCATTCGTGGACTAGGTCCCCTGTTCGCGGAGAAGGATCATGCTTTCTTCCACATTCACGAACCAAGTCCCACATTTACAAAGAAGGACACTTGAACCTGATCAAGGTTGATCTCCGCGTTTGCGGACCAGCTTCCAAGTTCACGGAGAAGACCCTTGACTGATATATATTTTTGTTCAACCCATTTTTCAGACATTCTCCAAAATTTCAAACTTTTATATCTCGATTTTATAGGTTCATTTTGGGTTATTCAAAGTTCAATATGTTTGAAAAGTTCATGGCTATGCATTGGAGTGCTTGGAGATCATCGGGGACTCAACGTTCGAGGTAAATTTCACCTTGAGAGGGTTGTCAGTCCTCTTTTCTTTAGCTTTAATGGTGAATTAATTACATAGGTCGATTTCTTTGTTTTCGAGCATTAAATTGTGTCATTGTTTGGAACATAAGTTCAGTAAGCTCAAATAAGGCTTTTCACGAAGCCAATTTTGGGATTCTCCCTGCGGGTCCCATAATTATATTTTATACCGAATTTTGGGTCCATCTCTAAATAATGTAATTTTGTGTCAAAATGTCCGTATTAATGTTGTGAACAATATTTTAATAGCGTAGAGGCAATTAGAGGTGATTCATAGATGGAAAACTTCACATAGGTAGACTCGGAGCGCGTGTGATTATCTTCGAGGTAGGTTACCGTCTCCCACTTTAATTGAGTTTTACTAAATACTATTTAGTATAAATTTCATGTAATTTTGGTTGGTACTTGCTGAGTTTAGGTTTTGCCTCCTTCCATTCCACTTTTTCAATTTTCGGTTGAGCCTTAGACCAACGTAGTCTAGTGGAATCCTTAGTTTAGGTTATGGACCTTGTTTGTGGTATTGGCTTAGCATTATTTTCCTTTATAGGATTGATATTCAGGGCCTTATGTTAGGGTTAAGCCTTAGATACTTTAGCATGTACTTTGTGCCCTTACATCTAGGTGTAGCTTTTGGTAGGGCTTATTTTGGATGATGTGCCTTATGCTAGTGCTTGAGACATTAGTGGCTCATTATAGCCATAGATTTTTCTTAGCGGTTCTCGGTTGTGAGCTAGAGTGGCATATTAGGAGATAGGCATTATTCCTAGTAATATTTCTCCCCTATTTGATTTTGATTCATTTCTCAATTAATTTGCTTTATGTTTAGTGGTAGAGTTGTGATGCCTTATTGACTAGTATTATATTGGTGGGCCCGAGGTCGTGTTTAAGGAATAATTAGATCCTAGGTTAGTTTTCTTTGCCTTGGTTGTGTGGTAAGACTTGGTATTACATTTATGAATGTGTGTACCTTGTTCGGATGTTGGTGATGGCATGCTTTCATTAATTGAACATTTTCACAGGTTTTATGGTATGATCCTGGTTCTCTCATTGGATTTTCACTACTATTTTTGAGAAGGCACATTCTCTCAGTTTTACTGTTTTAAAATTAGTTTTAATAGGAGTCATACCACCTGGATCATTTGGACACTGGTTTTCAAACTGATGAGGCATCGAGGACGTACTCTTATTCTACCGGCAATATCAGAGGCATCGTGGATGTACTCAGCATTTTATAGATATCTAGCACAGCATCACTCTTTTTCTACATTGGCTACAATAGGGGTGCTTTTAGAATGTACTTGACTATCTGATGCGGTGTTGCCCTTTTCTACATCGGCTTGGCTACTCACTCTATCTGGCCTAATTTATACCTAGGCAGTGTATACACAATTCCCAAATCCTTGATGGGTCCCTTTGATCGGTGCAACACTAAGCTGGATAAGGGAGCTGCATGGGTCCCACCAGGTAGGCTGAGAGCTAAGGTGGGTCTATACACTTAGTTATTAATGATCTCTGAGAGATACCAATGATGTTACTTGTTCTTACTACAAACTTGCATTCATACACATCGCATATCACCAATATGCTTATTTGCTATTTGGTCCCATGATTTTATGGGGGTCAAGGATATGTTTGTTATTATTTGTCCTTTCCAAGGGTATGGGCATCTGATCGGTTATTGTTGATTATAATTGTGCTTATCTTATGTTGTATTTTTAGTTGGTTAATAGGGGGTCTTAGTTTGGATTTGTTGTTGGTACTCCTTTCTAGTCTGAGTTGGATTGGTCCTTAGTTGACTATGTAATTAATGGTGAACGTCAATATTTCATTTACGATTAGTTTA
This sequence comes from Solanum dulcamara, assembly GCF_947179165.1. Lineage (NCBI taxonomy): Eukaryota > Viridiplantae > Streptophyta > Magnoliopsida > Solanales > Solanaceae > Solanum > Solanum dulcamara. The sequence continues at coordinate 25,947,249 of NC_077238.1, read as the reverse complement.
CTCCTATAGTGCTTCACTATTGTAAATAGGTTGTTGTCTTGCGATTTCAGGTACGTTCCTTGACTCTACTTCTTTTCTCTATGTATCCCATCTCTTCACTCTTATTTCCTGTTCTACTTTGTGTTAGCTCATGTTACTATCACGACCTAAGTTAGGCCATAGGCGTGACCCGGCGATTAGAATCCTGAAGGACTCCAACCAAGTCTCTTAGCATATCATAAATAAGCATACATAAGGTACTTAAAGTAATAAGACTAAATCATAGATGGAGAAGTAAAGTCTCAATAGGAATATCTCAAGAAAGGAGAGAACAACATCAATAATGCGACAACATAGACCTCATGAACATCTAACATGCCTCTACTAGCCTAGATGAAGGATTAAGACAAGCTCCTAGCTCACCCATGACAACATATAAAATTCATAAGAATGATGAAAAGATAAAAGTATTATCCTCGGAGCATGAGGACTCACCAACAAAAAGAAAGTAAAACTTAACTCTAGCCACAAGTGGGAGGTGCATGATGATTGTTGGACCCTACATTATGATACAATGTAGGCTAAAGTATGCGCTAGTACATGGAATGTGTTATGCGCTAGTACATGGAATGTGTTATGCGTTAGTACATGAAATGAACTAAGTATGTTAGAAGCATGCATGAATAATGATAATAGGACATAAGCAATATGAATATGGGATGCACGACCAATATCTTGAAACCATGAGTAAAATATGAAAACATTTGAATAACATCATAATACTATGGTCAATGCATTATAAACATCATAGGAACTTATAACATGGTATATATATATGGGTGGGATATTAGTTCATTTGGAGAGCCATAAGTCTATGTGAGAGACACCATGTGAGCTATAACATAAAATTTTAATGTAACTCCCATATCGGAAAGAGAGAGGCTACTTGCCTAGGTAGATTCTGTGATGCCTAAGTGTCACGACCCAACCTATTGGGCCATTTGGGGACCTACTCTAACACATCAATAGGAGAACCCTTACAAAACATCATGTGAAAGTTAGCAATTACCAAAATAATAGCCTTAAAAGTCAAAAATACAGCATAATTAAGTATTAAACTCTAAGGTTTATTACAAGAAAAAGTCTAATACTCCCAAGGATACTAGTCTAAATAGGTACAAGAGCTTCTAAAGATACAGAGTATAAATAAAAACAATACACAGCTCCCACCATAAGGAATGAAGAGTAGAAGTTGTTGGAGACTCATCTTCGTATTCACCTATGAAACATCATTGACCCTGAGACCAGACTATGTCAAGTGGCATATCAAGAGTAGTATCAGTACAAACAACACTTACTGGTAGGCATAATTGGTCAACTCGATACCCACCACATAATATAAAGAAATCAACAAGAAGAAGCATCCTTATAAGGAAATACACTCTGCAACCTTTATACATAAACTCTTGTCATTCTCATTAATCTCATTAAAATCATTCAAGCCTAACTCTCATCTCTTCTAGTTGGTCTGCTACCAACTCTAATCCAGATCAAGGTCTAGTCCTTTTATCACATAGATGAGGTTTTGAACTAAGGGGCTCATTAACTTTGTCTAACCAGTCTACTACATTTAGCTTTAACACCAACACCTGGCCCTAGAATAACTAGCATCTCACTCGAAAGAGGGAAACATGTCGGTAGAATAAGGCTCATATTCTAACTGCACTAGCCCATTGTGGCGGGACCTATCCCTCTCTAGCGGCCTCGCCATAGCGGGAAGGCAGAAGCTCTGAATTCTCTTCAAATCCCCCTTTAACATATGTGTCCATAGGACATCAGGAATACCTGACTTTAAGTTACTAATTTCATTTAACAATGCATGGATTGCTCTCCATTTATTTACCCACGACCTCATGCATATGAGGCAGATGTCTAGAAACCATAACATATCGAACGAGCATATACATGAATACATTATCAATTTATCATTTAGGGAAATATATAGTTTCACAATGTAAATCTTAGATACAACAGTCAACATGGTAACACTTGGACCTTTTGTCCTTTCATATCAATTATTACACACAATGGTTTTCTTATGGAACCCACACTCAAACTGCTAGTTTGTTGACATGACACCCAATCCAGTAGTTAGTATGTGTCAAAAGATGATATTCGATCAATATATGTGTTAGAATATGATACCTGATCTAATAGGTATGTTGTAACATGACACCCAATCCAATATATGTGTCAAAATGCGACACCCGATCCAATATCACAATCATAATGCGCAATCACAGTACATAATGAATAGTTCACATACTTGCACAATCAAGTAATCAGGCTCATTTCATGTTATTTTTCACAAATACTCATTTCATTAGTTTCATTCTATCTTTTCTTTCATTAACAATATTTCATCAAGCCTTCTTTATTTAAGGCATCACTTTGGGGTAGAGCGAGTTCAAGATTATGGATTTCACAATCATGAGATTGTAGACCCATCACAACAACATACCAATCATCCAACTATAATAATTAAATACATGGTAAACATCACAACATTACTCAGTCACTATTAAGGGTTTATCTAAAATATAGACTAAACCATAACCTACAGCCATAGGCAATCAAATAGGTTCATGGCATGAAATCTATCAATACTAAGTCATTCACATTCACTCTTTTATTTCATGATTCATATTACACAAGTAATTCACAAGGAATCAGCATAAACACACATAATTATCGATATAATCACATCCCTTTATATACATCAATAACTCATAACCCACAAGTGTCAAGATCTCCTAACAACCTAGCAATAGTCTACATTTAATCACGCAAGGGTCATTGGTCTTCTAAACAGTTTTTACCAAGGTTAATATTTAAATATTGGACATTTATCACTAGTTATATAATAATCATAATCCAAAACATACATTTCTACTCTAAACATCAACTGACAATCATTTAACCATCCAGACCTGAAGGCCTAGGCATGAAATCTCCCATCAATCTATATTATATTAAATAATGGGAATGGATTTATAACTACTGAATTAAGAAAATCTAGCCTACCTGGGAGCCAAGCAGTTGTATAAGGATTATAGCACGATTCCTAACTTTCGTAGGGAGAAACTATAGAGACGAGCCTGAAATTCATGAGTTGTAGCCTTCCTTGCCCTCAGAATCTCTTTTTCCCTTCTCTCCAAGCCTAGAACAGCCTGTTGGGGGTTCCTAGGGTAACTCTCATCTATTTTGGCACTTAGGAGAAGAATAAGATAATAAAAATACTCTCTTTTTTAACTTGTCCCATTGAATCCTGTTCTGGCGGCCAAATCCTCCGAACTCCGAATAAGAAAAAATTAGTGGCATTGGAAAAAAGACTCATATAAATTTAATTTGATATGGTCGTTTATAGTTGACCCTAGTTTGAACTTAGTCCCAAAACTAAATCTGAAAGACTCTTTCAACTCAACTTTGAGATAGAAGTATAGTACGACCTTAATTCACAACTAATGCACTCTCATACCAAAGAATTGATCCTAGTCTTATGACAAAAGAGATTAATATATATTTACTGCAGATATTTTTAGTAATGACCAACTAGGTCATTTCACTAAGTGGATTCACTAAGCTACTAAGGAATCAAGCCTCAACTATCGGGTGATCCTTTCTATGGAATCAAGCCTTACTAATGGTTGATCCTTCTTCCTACGGTGGCACATAGTTATGGAACAATGAAATTTCTACTAACGTTCTCATGCCTATATTAACGAGTGAGCCTCTACTATCCCAAGTTCCACTCGGTTCTAGGTCAACTCTCAACGGAATATCATACATAACATATATCATAAGCTTTGAAGATGGTAAGAATCTAGTAATACCAAGCTGATCACAACTTACTTGAAAATCATAAGAATAGCTCCTTCCACATATCATGACATCATAGCATGTTTATAAATATACTTTCTAATGCATTAAGATCATGATACGCTTGTTCATAGAAAATCATAAAAAATCTTCATGATAGCATATGTGTCCTAAAAATATGTGTCTGAAAAATCTATCAAGACCATTTTTAGAATGCTTAACCTTTTTATATCATATTTCAATCTCCAAATGCCTGGGATATTAAAAGTCCCCACCTCAAATTCCTCTTGGTGCTAATTCAACATCCCACAGAAAATATATCATTATCATAAATCATACTTGTCATAAATCACAAGCTTTTCATAAATCATAATTCATAAAACTTATTCATAAGAATAGCTCATTATCATGTGATTCATGTAATGTGGATGTAAGCCTTCCATATTTATGAATCTTATTCATAAAGAGTATGGTTAGGGTCTTAAGTTACCCTTTTTCATAAAACTTACTTGAACCCTTGAAATTTCATGATCATGACTTATACTTGAAATTAAGATGAAAATATAGACTTATAATCGGCTGACTTGGAAATCATCAAATTGAATTGAAAATACTAATTTATATCAAATCATACATAATTCATGAAAATAATATCAATTAAAAGTATAATTGAAAACACCCATCATCCATGTCATTAACCCTAAAGAGTAGTGTAGAAAAAATCATAGAAAAACTCTTCAATTCCATGCAATAATCATTAATTCATATTAAAATAGATTCATTATCAAAATTTAAATCATAATTCATGTAATTGGAATTGATATCATCAAACTCATAAAAATACATACTTGAATTAATTGAAAAGGAAGAGAATTTGTTGGGATCCATGAGTGAAAGGTACCATTGGATGAATGCTCACATACCTTGAATGAGAATCTAGAAGAAACTTGAAGAATTATGGGATTTTGGTGAAGAACTTAAGAGAGTTGTTTGATTGTCTTCAATGATTATTTGAGAGCCTTTGTAGAGAGAGAATTATTTGCAATAGATGAATTGTGAAAGAATGAGGGAGAATAGGGGTTCAAGGTAGTTAATAGGATTGGATTTAGTCCTAAAAACATCCAGGCTCATTAAGTAATAGGTAGGAAAAATTCTAAGGTGCCCTTACTTAAAAATTAATTTCAGACAAAAATAACACCCAGGTCCACGGCGTGGACCTTCTCCCCAGATTGGATTTCCAAAAGTTCGCGATGCGATGACATCACAGCCTCTTCTGTTTCAAAATTTACCTGAATCAAATACCTCCTCATGTAGTTGCTCCCTGTGTCTATTTTTCATAAATTTTCTTGTTACATGGAATAATACAAGTTAGAATGTTACAGGGTATTACATTATCTTCCCCTTGGGAACATTCATCCTAGAATAAGGTAGAACTAGCTTGAGTAGAGTGGAGCGTATAGCTAACAACCCAACGTGAATGCAATAATACAATTTAAACATCATTTAAGATTGAGTTCATGAGCATGCATGCATGTAATAAGACATAGAGAGGTTGGAACATAGGAGTTTGGAGTATTTGAGCATGAATAGCAAAATACCTTCAGCCGAAATGAAAGGAAAGAGATAAGGATATATTTTCATCATGTCCGCTTCTGCTTCCCATGTAGCACTTTCAACTTCTTGGTTCCTCCATAAGACTTTAACAGATACAACTTTTTTTCTCAACCTTTTAACTTGACGGTCCAAAATTTCAACTGAAACCTCCTCATAAGTCAAGTTTTTCTCAACACTCATGCTTTCCAAAGGTACAATGGCATTGGGATCACCAACACATTTCCTCAATATTGATATATGGAATGTCGGATGAACTGAGGCTAACTCCAATGGAAAATCAAGTTCATTGTCCACCTTACCAATAGGCCTTAGGATCTTATAAGGGCCTACATACCGAGACTAAGCTTCCCCTTCTTTCCTAAATACATTACCCATTTCATGGGCAAAATATTCAAGTAAAACTCAATCTTCCACATTGAAATCTAGTTCTCTTCTTCTATCTTCCAAATAAGACTTTCGACTACTTTGGGCAGCCCTTAACCTCTCTTGAGTAAGTTTGACCTTTTCCAAGGCCTCAAACACTAATTCAGGCCCTAACAAGGAACCTTTTCCCCTTAAAACCATCTAATAGGTGATCAGCACCTTGTTCTATACAAGGCTTTACTTAAAATCATTTCTCTTAGTTCCACAACATTTGAAACACATTATCGACCTTGTTAATGAAGTACACCATCCCCCCTTGTGAGAAAACCTCAATCTTTTTATCAGCCACCAATTTCTTTACTCAACTAAGATGGAATCCATGTCTTACCTTACCTTTTCATCCGCTACTAATGATGATTCCGGTCCATTTTGAACAAAAATACCACCCTTATTACGGATATTCAACCATACCCCCAAATGGGCCAATTAGTGCATATCTTTAACTAACTCTTTTTTGTCATCTTCAATATAAGCAATACTATTCATGGATCACCAACTAAGAGCATCGCGATATTTGATTTATTAGGATGGTACAATATACTCATATCATAATTCTTTAATAGTTCAAGCCACCTCATATACCTAAGGTTCAAGTCCATTTGGCTCGACACATATTGCAAGCTTTTGTGATAGATAAATATGTCAGCATGCATGTCATGGCAAAATGTTTGATCTTATAAAACCCTTATCTAATAAATCTTTAAATTGTTCTTCATGTAAGACCCTGAAAGTTGAAAAAATGGAACCAAGGAGAAATTCCTCAAAATATTGACTGGATTTAATATTACGACTCACTCTAGACTCGTAGAGGATTTTATGACTCATAGAGATGAGTCGTAGAGGGATTCTTTGCACTTTTCCAGAAACACTCTCAGGTGAGGTCCTATGACTCAACAGGAAGAGTCGTCGTCCTGTTCAAGAGTGGTAAGGATGACTCATACACAAAGTTTAGAGACCCTCAACTTGAAGGTTTTCATACCCTACAGGATGAGTCATGTTCATGACTCGTAGTCCAGATGATGAGTCAGAGACACAACTCATAGGGAAGAATCATAGACCTAAAATCAGGGTCTTCTCAGAAGCCTACACGACGACTCAAGTCTATGATTCATAGACTTAAGGACGACTTGTAAAAGCTGACTCATAGATTAAAAATCCTCATTTAATGAAGGGAAATCTGATCTTTTTCAAAATTTTGGTTCAATGAACCTAGACACTTTTATGGCCAAGTTCAAAGTTTATAAAATATCAATTCTTCAAAATTCCCCCTATTCTAATTCATTCACCAAAATTCTCCTAAGGAAAGACTAAAGGATTCTCTCAAGCTCTCCTTCAAATTTCAATCTAAGGTTTCAATTTCACCAAGGTTCTTCTTCAATTTCAAGTTGATATAATCAAGGTATATGGGGATTGAATTATGGTTCCCTTTCACCCACGGAGTCCCAAGGTTTTCTCAAACTTTTTTGCAAATATCAATTATTTATTAATCCTAGTTTTGATGAATTGCATTAAGATGATTTAATTTTATTTTTGATGATTACCAATGATCATTACAAGCATGTTTCTACATGAATTGTATGATTTCAAGTTGAATTATGAATGTCCATGCATACAGTTATTTTCAATTATGATTATGAGATTCAATGATGATATACATAAGTTTGATTATGAGATTAATGATTTTCGAAGAAAAGCTTGTATTAATGAAGTTGAGATTATAATTTAATGATAAAAGTTATGATTATGATCCAAGAAGGTTATTATGGTGTAATACGTACAAGTTTCACATAATTATGTTTAAGATGGTGATAAGGACAATTCTCACTGAATCTATGGATTCTTATGAATCACTAAGTTAATGAACTACTCTAATGATTATTTTCATGATGAAGTTAATGATTATACTTCTATGTTTTGATAAATTTCGTTGGGATATTGACTAAGCACCGAGAGGACTTATAGGTGGGGTTCTGTCCAGTAATATAGTTAGTTACCCAAGAAAATACTAGTAGCAACCTACAGTTCCAAACTACGTTTTTCCCGTAACTTGCCTTCATGGCTTAGATAGTGGATCCACATATAGCTATTGAGTTAAATTTGGTTTTCATACAGTCTAGCTTGGCAAGTGGCCTCACTCTTCTCGATGTGGGAGTTACATTGGATTCCATATTATAGCTCGCATGGTCTTAAGATGTCGGTTAAAGGTATTATCCCACACAAGTTGAATGCCAAGATATGAGATTTGCTATGAAGTTTTATGATACATTGACTATAAGTTTTCATATGTTTTCAAATGCTCTTAAGGTTTACTCATGTTCATTATGATTGGTCATGTATCTTATGCCATATTATTCATATCTTATTACTTACTCATGCATAAATCACATACTTAGTACCTTCTATGTACTAACGCATAGAAAAGTTGATTTCGGTGTCGAAAGAAGATCAATACCGAAATCAACTTTTCTTTTGGGAGGAATATCGGGCAAATCATCTGAAAATTCATTTACAATAGGAACCAACTTGATAGTAGAAACTTCAGAATTTGTATCTCTAACCCACACTAAATTATAAATACACCCCTTCAAAATCATTTTCTTGGCTTTTAGGCATGATATGAACCGACCCCTAAATACCAAATCACTACCCTTCCACTCAAGAACTGACTCATTAGGATATTGAAATTTTACCATACGGATTCTACAATCAATAGATTCATAAGAAGCATGTGGCCAATCCATGCCAAGAATGACATTAAAATTGGTCCTATCAAGTTCAATAAGATCACATGGAATTATTTTATGCAAGACCAACACGAGATAGTTTCTATAGACTTTCTTGGCTAGAACTGAATCACCAACAGGGTACAAACTAAAAAAAGTTCTAGCAAGATTTTAGGACACATATCAAATCATATAGCAAGGTAAGGAGTAACAAAAGATAATTTGTCACCCAGATCAAGTAAAGCATAAACATCAAAGTCAAAGACTTTCAACATACTGGATGAAGTACCCTACTGGGTTAGGAAATCTGAAGAATCACTAGGCTCAACCTGATGACGAATCTCCCTTTCCTTCTTAGAAGCCACTGGACAATCCCTCCTCTTATGTCCATTCTTACTATAATCAACTTCTTATACTGGCCAAGCACTTTTCTAAATGATTTTTACCACACCAGTAGCACAAGAGTAGGATCTTCCTTTCCATCACTCTTCCTCGAGTACGAACCAGATGTTTTTCCTTTTGACATTCTCTGATGGTTAAAGTCATTTCCTCTCCTAACATTCCTTTTGCAATATTTTCTTTTCTTCACATTGTGTTCACGGGAGTTACTATTTACTAATTCAATTGAGTGGTCACAGCCCAAGCCAATAACAAGATGGCATCATAAAACTCTGCATTAGAGATATTGCCACTTGAGGTTGGGTCAACCGGAGCGGAAAGGCTACCATATGATTAATCTTCTGGATGCTCTCTTTTTGATTAAACATATTCTGAAATGCATAGGACACGAGTTAAAATGGATCCATATAAAATTCAACTCTATTGCATGATTAGATCATGAAAGAAGTGAATATTTCCTAAAATGCCTTATAGCTTCCTCTTCATAAATGTGGCCCACTTTACACCCATGAATAAATCTCTACTTGACGTGGCATGTTAGATTCCCTAGGACACTTCAAAACCTTATGCTCTAATACTAAGTTTGTCATGACCCAAGTTAGGCGCTAGGTGTGACACAACGATTAGGATTCTTAAAGAAACCCCAACTAAGCATCTCAGCATATCATAAGCATACATAAGATAACAAATAAATAGAAACTCATAAATGCCTAAGAACATAGCATAGCTAGAATGAATTAAGACAACATAGACTCCATACACATATCCAACACATGAACTAACATATGTAGGACATATAGTCTAATAATGACAAAAAAAGGAAGGATAGGCTCGGCTAGCCCTTAAAGCATGAGGACTCACCATACAATCTTTAATAGATCACCAACTAGCCATGAGAATAAGATGGAGCGTCCATCCCTACATTATGATATAATGTAGGCAATGAAGTATGCATTAGGACGCTTGAATGTACAAAGTATGTAGGCAATGTAATACATAGTAAACTCATGTTGTGCAAATGACCATTCCAAATAGCTTGTTAAAAAGGTAGTCAAATCATAAGTAGACATGAGAAAATTCAATGCACAATAAACCATAAGAGTATCACGTAGAAGTAAAGGATAGGATTAGTTATTTAAAACATCATAAGGGACCATACATATATGGGATATAATCGTAACAGACAATAAAACTATGTAAGCTATAACATGGAATTCTGATGTAAATCCCACATCGATAAGAGAGAGGTTACTTGCCAAAGTAGACTATGTATCATCATCATCTTCAAGTGCTCTATATGGATCCACTATCTAGGTCATAAAGGCAAACCTACAGTGGCAATGTAGTTAAGGGACTAGAGATTGCTACTAAGGACCCCTTAGGTTGATTTTCCACCTCAAAGTCCTCTCGGTGCTAAGTCAACATCCCACATAAAATATATCATTATCATAAATCATACTTGTCATAAATCACAGACTTTTCATAAATCATAATTCATAAAACTTGTTCATAAGAATATCTCATTATCATGTGATTCATGTAATGTGGTTGTAAGTCTTCCATCATTACGAATCTTATTCATAAAGAGTATCGTTAGGATCTTAAGTCACTCTTTTTGATAAAACTTGCTTGAACCCTTGTAGTTTTGTGATCATGACTTATACTTGAAATTAAGGTAAAAACATGGACTCATAATCGATTGACTCAGAAATCATCAAATTTAATTAAAAATATGCATAATCATGTAGTTTATATCAAATTATACATAACATGAAAATATTATCAATTGAATGTATAATTGAAAATATCCATCATTTATGTCATGAACCCTAAAGAATAGTGTAGGAAAATTCATAGAAAAACTCTTCAATTCTATGCAATAATCATTAATTCATATTAAAATAGATTCATAATCATAATTTAAATCATAATTCATGTAATTGAAATTGAGATCATCAAACCCATAAAAATACATACTTGAATTGATTGAAAAAAATGAGAATTTGTTGGGCTCTATGGGTGAAAGTTACCTTTGGATAAATGTCCATATACCTTGAATGAGAATCTAGAAGAAACTCGAAGAAGTATGAAATTTTGGTAAAGAACTTGAGATAATTGTTTGATTGTCCTCGATGATTATTTGAGAGCCTTTGTAGAGAGAGAATTGTTTGAGATATATAAATTGTGAAAGAATGAAGAGAATAGGGGTTTAGGGTAGTTAATAGGGTCGGATTTAGTCCTAAAAAGGTCCAGGTTCATTAACTAATAGGTAGGAAAAATTCTAAGGTGCCCTCACTTAAAAACTGAATTTGAACAAAAATAATACTCTAGGTCTGCGACACGGACCTTCTCCTCAGATTGCATTTTCTTAACTCCGCAACATGGGGAAATAGTAAACTCTTCTGTCTCAAAATTTACCAAAATCAAAAATACCTCCTCAATTCTGCGATGCTCCCTGTGTCCATTTTTTCGCGAATTTTCTTGTTTCATGGAATAATCTAAGTTAGAATATTACGAGATATTACAGCAGGCCAGCAACCAGTCCTTGACTATGAAGCATTTGAATCAGGCCGCTCGAAATGTTGAACTTCGCTCCAGGAGGTAATGGAGGTAACGCAATGGCATCAGTAGTTCTGCTGGTGTCATGGTTAACCCCATAGTTATTCCATATGCTGAATTCAGGTCGTTGTCTGGGTGGAGTGTGTTCTCTTACTAATGATTGGTTGCGGTGAACATTCTGTAGTGGATGTTATGTAGGATTTTGATGTATGTTCTCTCCTTCCATTCTGAGCCATTCTGTGACTTCTAATCAATTTCGTGCCCACCATTGTCTGCCATACTTCGTAGTGCTCTCTAAATTTCAGAATTAAATAAAATCAGGGGAATGCCTTGACTTCGCATATTTGGCATGCACTAGAATTTAATCCTCTTTCAGCACAAACAAGAAGAAAAGAAAAGGTAAAATTAAGAAATAATGACTACAAATTAAATAATAAGAATTAATCTAATCTAAGAGCGGATTCCCCGCAACGGCACCAAAATTTGACACACCCAAATTACACCTTCCTAAAGAAGTATAAAGAGGTCATTGACTAAATATAGAACCTCATGGAGGTTAGGATCGATCCCACGAGGAATATAGTTTAGACTTAGATTAATCGTTTATTTTTTGTGTTCGTAATCGGATTATTTCCTTAAAGGAGGGTTTTTGTATAAAAATAATTAATTGATTCGATTGCAAGTATCAAGTAACAAAGTAACAATTTAATATGATTAATTCAATAAGAGAAGAAACTAGGGTGTATGTGTTCCCATGAATCCTTAATTATGTAGAACCTTTTATTAGTAATCCCTTTTTAATGTGTTACATGCAGAATCGGTAAGTTAATTTCACCTAGGTCCTTGATCCGACAAATAAGTGATTATCACCACGCAACTTGATTCATCTACGGATGTATGCTTTACTAACCCGTACCAGCGATCCCAGATTAGCTATCCCTTGATTCGTTCAAGCTATTAGATGTGGGTTGATAGCCTCAAATCTCATTGTTAATCCTTTTTTCATCAATTACCTCTTTGATCCGGCAAGTAAGGATAAGACAAGTTCTAACACGGGCCCTCGTTAAGAAGCAATCAAAACGAAAGGAAAAAACAATACATTTTTTTTGTAATTTGAAGGACCCATTGGGTCATATTTATTTAAATATAATACATGCATGCACATTATTCAAAAATTATATTTTATTAAGTCTACGTTGTTAATTCTTCGTGGTACCATAATTGTGGATTTAGCTACTCATAATCGAGTTATCACAATTCATAATAATGTGATTCAAATAATTCATGTACTTACAATAAAGAGTATGAAAATCAAAAGGCTTCAATTGAATCAGAATGTAAACGTCGATGACAAAAATTCACGAATTCAAAAATTAAAGCCAAAAGTAGTTTATGCTTATTCCTAAACCCAAAATCGTGCATAATACAATAAAAAACCCAAAAAATTTATTTATAGACAACTAATTCTAATTAAAATAAAACTAGGAAAATCGGGTAATTTAGGTCGGTTAAGGTTCTACGACTTGTTCTTACGGATCATAGATATTTAAACGAGTCGTAGACCTGGCTCGTAACACAGCTTCAAGTCAGTCGTCAACTTTTTCCGGGGGACTTTCTATGGCTCGTAACAACTTCTACAGTTCATAGACTCAATCGTAGGCCAAGTCCTTCTAAACTTCAGTCACTGCTCAGCTTCTACGGTTGGTCCTACAGCTCGTAGACCTCCTCGTAACTCTTGACTTGCCTCAGTTGTTTGATCAACTCTTCTATGACTTCCATCTACAGCTCGTAGAAGTTTCTACGGCTCGTAGGTTGGCATCGTCACTGCTCTCATTCAGCTACTAGTTCACTGTGTTTTCTTCTGTTAATGCAACGACTTATTTTCTTGCAAAATAAACACAAACAACATCAAATCTACTAACAAATGCTTAAAAGACATGCAATTTTTTAAGTTTTAAGCTAACCAATACCGTAAATCCAGGGTACATCAAACTCACATTACATGATTAGAGGAAGTCCTAGAGTGTTTTATTTCTCAAAATCAATCAAAATTGAAATAGGATAATACAATTCGACTAAAATATGTATTCATAAAGTTTATGCATTTTGACCTATGACCACCAGATAGAGTCTCTATGTTGGCTGTATATCAAATATGAAAGCTTAAAACAAAAATCTACAGCTGATACACTCATGATATATGATTGATATATCCCTGATATATAACTGATATACACCTACTATAATGTCTGTTGGTCATGTATTGTCAACATATAATCTGTATGTCCCATGTACGGCTGTAGAGTCCTCCTTTCAGTAGCTACGATCTTGATACTTCCATCTAATGTTTGATATACAGCTCATATATCACTTATACATTTCATAGATCCTATACATAGATCGTATTCAGATATAAGATCATTATTGTACGTGGACACCTTTTGGTAAATCGTACATAATATTTTGTTCACAACTCAGATTGACCTGGTCTTTATATGGTTGGAAAGTTATTTTAGAGATAGTTACAACTTTCATGTCCAGAGTATTCGCAGATTCACTATCAATTAATAAATATACGTGCTTGTATTGAGGCTTTGTGCAAACTCAATAAGAACTTTTGATTTTAAGTACATTTTTTCAGCTTATATATAACTAAATGCAAACACTCTATTTGGTATTATATATGGAAAGTCATAATATTAGCAATGCAAGGGATGTTAATATATACATTAGCTAGTTAAAAATAATATATTCTCTTTTTATTCGATTGAATAATTTTTTAAATAAATATATTGAAGCTCCCAATTATTAAAAAAATATATTATAATAATCAAATCGATTAAACTTTGAAAGCCAGTATATTTAGATTTGACGAGTAATATATTCAAATATTGAAACAATACTATCTTTTAAGTCTTTATGATCGGCGCAAAAGTGTGAACAATCTCACTAATTATATATATATATATATATATATACAGAGAGTACTTTACATATCACTAATTCAACGATGTGGTAGATGTAAACATTTAGTGTTAGTAGTTGCTAAGGCATTAAATGAAGGATAGAGAGAGGGAAAAAAAAGTAAGAATTGTTAGGGGAAATGGGAGCAGAAACTCAACCTTACTCCTAAAAGGAGTGAAGTTAACAAGTCAATTTCCATATTGTTGTTTCTCCATGTTTAGCATTGGCATGTCCTCAACTTTCACAACCACTTTCTGTTGAGGGAAAACATTATATTTCATCTCCAACCAACAAACCTATCTGAGGTTAGACATCATATATATTGGACCACTCCACCACCCTTCTATTTATATATACAACATGTCATACTTGTTATTATTGTTCATAATAAGAATTGAGAATAAGTGCACCTCCACCATGTGCTGTTCTAATTTTTCTTGACTTTGTTAACCCTTTTTTTTCTTGGTTTTAACTTTTATTTAATGATACTAGCTAGGTACGTAAAAGCATTTATATTATCAAGTCAGTTTAGAGATAATTGAGATTACTGCTTTGAAAGCAATGTAATTTACTTGCTACCACATGTCAAAAAAATATATACTGTAATTTACTTGCTACCACATGCCAAAAAAAATATATAGTTATGGTGGAATTGTTTTCGTGGTTAGCTAGTTTGTATATATCAAAGTCCTATGTTTTGTTTTTGCCTTTGTAAACTCAGGGAAAAAAGTACTTCCCAACTTTGCTTTCTTTCTAGTCGTTTTTTTTTTTAATTTTTCATCTTTTTCTTTGGTCAATCTCTTATTCTGACATTATTTGGCCCTAGTATTCTGACAGTATTTGACCAAATACAGAAAAAGGAGGGAAAAAGAATTAAGAAGTTGAAAAATCACAAGACAAAGAAATGTCCACTCTTCATTGCCTCACATGTATAAAGATAAAAGGGCTTTCTTCATTTGCCATGTTGGTTTTCTTTTTCCTTTTTTGGGGTGGGGGCTTACTGGTAAGCTTCTCCACTCCTGTCAATATGAACACTTGGGTTTGAATGTAAATCAAAACAAGAGGCGTTTATTCAAATAAAGGACTTGAAGGGATGCCTTAGTACTTTATTACTAGTACAAATTGCAGGTTTTCTAATTGAAACATTAAATATTAATAAATAGATGCTAGTTCACTATTTCGAATATTGTTCGCCCTTAATTAAGAAAAAAACAAACAATTTGCTCTAGCACGTACTCGAATAGGATTTCAAGATTAAAAAAGTATTATTCACTAAACGTTTCGTGCACATTCTTTTGAAAGTATGGGGTAGAAAGGATTCTGCTATACAACGTAAACATTATATTATCGTGTATGTGGCAAGCACAAACAAGAACGCAATCAACCATTGAATGAGTCAAGACTAGTTCAATCGAAGTTATTATTCGGACATACCAAACTATAGATATCGGAAACAATCTATCTATACTGACATGATTACTAGCAGTCAGGCTCCAACATCTCACAGATTCAAATAAAATTTTAAACTAAACATAAAGCTTAGAGAAAAGAATGTATAGTACCTCCACTAAACTACTAGAAAAGAAAGCACAATGAAATTTTGAATTTTGCTTTTGCTGTTTCACATGTAAAAAAAAAATTCATGACTTTTTCCAACTTTTAGCCTTTCACCTAAAGCCAAGACAAACTTCTACTTGCAATATATTTGTTGTAGTTGGTTCTTCTTAAGCAAATCTCTCATCACCTAATATCTTCCTCTTTTCCTAGCTCCTACTCACTCTTTTTAACATAGATATATATATATTATTTTTCTTGAAAGAAAAATCATGAACAGCTGTAATGAATTGGCCCACATTTCATGTAAATTTAAAGAGAAGTTGAATGAAGAATAGAGTTATCATTTGGTCGGGAGGCAACCATAAAGAGAAGCCATCATCATATTCCCCATCACATAATGCCCATTCATTTCTATTCTTTTTCTAACTGGAAAATTAAAAAAGAAAGACTGTCTAATTTAATATTTAAAAACTTCAGAATGTTGTCCTGTTCATACGTCCGAATTTTTTACTTTGTTCTATACAAAAATACTGACCATAATTATATTCCATTATCCTCCTCCCAAAAATTAGCCTTCTTTCTTTCTTTTTTTAACTTTTTTACTTGCCAGTAAAATTTTAAGACTCACGTGCCGTTACCGTCACCTTCACAGTCAAGCACACTGTTCCTGTCGCCGTTTAACTGTCCACCATATTCTGATCCTCGCCGCCAATTTCGCCGTTAGCGTTACCGTCATTTTCTCCGTCTTCGTCAATCCATCTCTCTACCGGTGTACACTCTGCCTTGTGACGCATCTTCCAATCAAGCGCCTGGCAAGCGCGTGAGCAATAGTTAACCGTACCACAAACAGAGCATCGACGGAATTCGTGCCTCCTACTTTCGGGTCTTCCACAACCCGCATGGGAACAAAGTCGGAGCCCCGAACCCGGTACTCCACCTTTTGAAGAAAACCATTCCGTCAAAAATACATTTGCTGGGTGAGCTTCCGGAGCAGGAACATTACACCCGAAATCACTGAGTAATGGGCACCCGCTACCTGCTGCGTGCCGGTGATGAGGGAGTGGGTTCCACGTCAGCCACCCGCCGGAGGTCAGAGCTGAAGGCGTCATCGACAAAACGGCAGCAAGCTCACGCGCGTTGGCTTGGACGAGGAATCGCCGACCCTCAGCGATGTTTTGCTTCACGCCGTACCCATCTTGAAGGCAGTGACCAAGTTCTCTCAAAGCATCGATGTGCCCCAAGAAGGCAGCGCGTGCACAGAGAGCAACTCCGGCGCGAAGGTCCTTGTCGTTCTTTGAACCACCGCTACCGTTGAACTGGATAACGGCGAGAGAATAAAGCGACGGTGCGTGAGAGCTAATAGCCGCCTTCGCCATCAAGGACGCGCCACTTCCTCGATTTTGTAAACAGTAGAATCGAATCTGTGTCCCAACAATAAAAATTGCACTTATTAGATATATAAAATATAATTCCCCATTAATTAAATGCTACTTAATAGATATAAATACTAACCATGCCAAGGGTGTAACAAGCTTCAACATTTCCGGCATCGGCGCATTGTTTGAGAAAGCGTTGAGCAGATTCCGACCAGTTTTGGGCTTTCACGGCTATCATTTTTTGAGAAGCTTTAGATAATACAAGCGAATGGTGACCTAACCCATTTAGCCTTTTGCATCTGCATATCAAACCAATAAGATGGGAATTTTAGTTTTGGGTAAAAAAATACTTTTTTTAATTTAAAGGAAAAGATAAAAAGAGGATTTGGAACATACGTAATCAAAACGTTAACAAAATCAGCGGGCGATGTAGCAGAAGAAGTGAGCTTGCAGAGAATAGAGAGTACGAGATCATCAGGCAAAGAATCAAATAGATCAGGATGATGACCAGTGACCTCCGGCGAAAGTTTAGATCTTTTCCGACGACCGATATGGTCTCCGACGCCGGAAAAATCATTTCTTCTCTTGACAAGTCTGTTTTCTATACACATGTTTACTTTCGGATAACAAAACCCTCTCCTTGTTCTCATTCCTTTACACAGAGAGAGAGAGATAGAGAGCACTTTATTTATATAAAGAGAGAAGGGTAAAACAAACAAACACCGACGACGACAAAAGCCGAATGCTCTGTGTGTGTATATATATATACACACACACACACACAACTCAGGACCCAGGCCCAGGATTAGGGGCAACTCGAAATGACTTAAATACCCCTTCAAGTTTGTCTCTAGTTTTGAAGATAATGAAAAGTTGGTCAAACGGCGCTGACCAGATCCGTCGTCGAGGACGCTTGCTTTAATTTATTTATTTGCTTTCCTTCTATGCATACTCCGAAAAGGTTAAAAAGTAAATGGAAAAACTCACTGTACAAAAAAACAATTGAATAATAACTCACTCTCCTTACTGTAATCTTCAATTTTTACAAAAAGAGAAACAAAGTAATTAGATGTATAATTACAAAGATGAAGACAAAAAGGCAACACAAGAATTGCTTTGTGTTATCTTTTTCCTAACAAACTTATTATTCCTTGTTTAATCGTAATGACTAAAAAATACTGGATTTTTCATCCTATGATAAAAACTGGAGCTACTATGTTGTTTAAGTAGAGATTCTAGGAAGGAGAAAGGGCAGTTGTTGTTCTGTTTGTTCGTTTTAATTTCTACAGGGTTTGTTTTAAAAGCAGTTAATTTTGTTGTGATTAACTTAATTATGCAACTAATTACGGTTGTTTCTAAAAACAGTTAATTTTGTGTTAATTAACTTATATACGGTTGTTTTAATTTCTACGTTGTTTTAAAAGCCGTTAATTTTGTTGTCATTAAATTAAATTTTTGAATTTGGAATAATGTATCTATGGTAGCGCGTCAATCCTACGAATAAAGGCAAAGTAGAGAAAGTGAGGAACACGTGCAGTGGATGAGAGTGGGGAATATTTGTAACAAAATTCAGGTAGCGAATGAACGACCCATCCACTTTAAAGGTCAAAGGTGGTGATTTCAGCAATTTCATAACTTCTTACTGCTATTTTGTATTTACTTGCCTTCTCATTTTACGTTACACATGCTATTCATTTCTTTTTGATGAATTTTAACATATTAATTTCATTCTATGTTTTTTACCAATACAAGTAAAAAATATTGAATAAGTGAAAGAAAATGTTAATCTTTTTATTAGCACTAAAACATATTCAATAAGTGAAAGAAAATGTTAATCTTTTTATTAGCACTAAAACAATATTGTGTACAATGCTTAACCTATCATGAAATAGTTTGTAGTTCACGTTAGAGTAAAATCTCATTAAATTAATATAGATGAAATCATTAAATATTATTATTTCGTATAAGTATTATTTAATCGATAAAGAGTGTTTTGAGATTCAATAAAGGTTAATTTTAATTACATCAAAATCATTGTATCTTACTAATTTATGTATCATATTTATTGAATTCACATAAAAAGATTACTTTAATATACATAAAGTACAATGAATATATCAAAATCGTTGTATCTTACTAAATTATGTATCATATTTATTGAATTCATATAAAAAATAAATTCATTATACATAAAGTACAATGTATGTGTATGATTCATTGTAATATATTTTTTTGTTAAATAATTCATTGTAAGTAAATTCAAGAATTCAATAATTCATTTGTAAAAATAAATTTATTATACATAATGTTCATTGTGTTCTTGATAATCAAATATTATTCATTGTATTTTTACTAAAAACTATTAATGTATGATGGTGAGGGAATAGACTACATATATAAGCAACATAGAAATATCTTGAAACCATATTCAAAAATGACTTCTCATTTAAAAGGTGTCACAAAATTAATAATGACAGATCAAATACGTAAAATATTGTGTGAGTACAAAAGAGATCATTCCACATTCACATAAAAAGAATTGCAATCGTGGCGACACCGAAACTTTTGGATACAATAAAAAAAGTTAGAGATGAACTTCAATTAGATTTAAATTTTAACAACGAAAAAAGGCCTAAAATATCCTCGAACTATTGGAAATGGTATAAAAACGTCCCTCGTCCATCTATTAAGCCTAAAATATCATTGACATCCACCTTTAGGTCCAAAAATGACGTTTTCTTTAACGATAAAGGGCATTTAGGCCCAATAGATGGATGAGGGGCATTTTTGTACTATTTCCAATAGTTCGAGGGCATTTTAGGCCATTTTCAGTAATTAAAATTATGTTAAATAAATTTTGATTTATAATTAATTTTAAATAATTAAATTGTAACCAATAGATGACTGTCACATGTTTAAAAAAATTATTCAAATTATTTAATTAAATTTCTGTTAAATAAATTTTAATTTATAATTAATTTTAAATAATTAAATTGTAATCAATAGATGGTTGTCACGTGTTTAAAAATTATTTAATTAAAATTCTGTTAAATAAATTTTGATTTATAATTAATTTTAAATAATTAAATTGTAACCAATAGATGGCCGCCACATGTTTAAAAAAATTATTCAAATTATTTAATTAAAATTTTGTTAAATAATTAATTTTAAATAATCAAATTGTAACCAATACATGGCAGCCATGTGTTTAAAAAAATTATTTAAATTATTTAATTAAAATTTTGTTAAATAAATTTTGATTTATAATTAATTTTAAAGGTGGATGTCAAGGGCCTAAACTGCCCTTGCCAAAAAACAAAACACAATAAAATGATATTTCACTAAATTGTCTTAGATATATTTGTGCTTTTAAAGAATGATTAATTTATAAAATTAATGGGGTCATATATTAGTACAGGAGTCTTCAAAAAATATATTATCTTATCGAAATAAGTGATATTTTCTACTAGCTCAAATAGGGACCGAAAGAAAATATTGTCTTAAAGAGATTATTAATTTATCGAATATTAATATAATGAAGTTTTACTGTACTAATTTAAGTTTCTTAAACATCTCCATAAGTTTTCTTAAACATCTTCAAAAAGACATGTCGATTTATATCTTATAATGTTTTAAAATTAGACATACATTGCTTTTTACGTCATACATTTTAACGGTAAGATCAATAAAATTGAAGGAGATAAATTTATAAAACTAATACTACTATTAGTTGATCAGAAATAATCTAGTTCCTTTAATAAGGTCATTTTAAAAAAAAAAAAACATAGCCTTATAAAGCGTTGCGCTCATAAAATAATTTTGTAGTACGACATATTAATGTAGTAGTAGTAGGGATCTTCAAAAAAAAAAAAAAAAATTAGGGATCGTCATTTACTAGCTGTTCTGTTAACCAATTACCTCCTAAATGCAAAGTTCAAATTGCATTATTCAGTAGTAATAATTTTCAACTTTGTGATAATTATATGCGTATGGTATGACGGCTCAATTTGACTTTCTATGAAATCTCCCTTCTAACGTTTCCTCCATTTGACCTTCTCTATTATCAAAATAAATACGTAATTGTTATTTCACATCAGCTACAATTAATTTCTTTTTAATTTTTTTAGGAGCATTTTCCATTTAAAGCGTATATATTCTGTTTCATAAAGATATATAATACCAATTACCATGGCTAAAATAAATGTGTATACTTTATAAAGTTGTTAATTGTCCGGTGGAAAATGCATTGGTTTCATTATTTCCATACCGAAAATCAAGATGTTATTGTTGAAAAGAAAAATGTCAAGTAATTAATAATTGAATAAAACTGGGAAAAGAAATCAAATAAACTAATCAGATGGTTCAAATCTGCTAATTTTGACCATTTATTTAATTTCTGCCCTAAGCTATATTAAAAGGACATATAATAATCAAGTAAGAAAAAAATAAAAAATAGAATAAAGTAACAGATCACGGAGTTCAATGCTATTATTTCATACCGAAAATCAAGATATATTGTTGAAAAGTAATTAATAATTCTAAATATGAAAATGAAAATAAATATGGTTGAAATCTGCTAATTATGTCCACTTCTTTAATATTTTTGTCCTTGTAAATTAAGCATGGTGCATCTTCATAAACGTAACATCTATAATCAAGTAGGTGGAAAAACATGAAGCTTGAATAAAATAGTAGATCATGGAGCTCCAATTCTACGAATTGCATTAAAAAGTTATAGAAGACTATTTTTGGTTCAAAGATTAGCGGATAATGACTTTAGTAATAAGCATTACGGAGAGTTTGACTTAGTCGGTAAAACTAGCTATATTTATTAACTTAAGGATATGTACTCCACTCTCCAATTTGATTTATTAAGGGATCCTTTGGTTGTGATATTGAAATTGGAGCGAAAATTAATTTGAAGACTTGCGTTAGTTCTCCTTAATTAGTGAAACATTTGCAGTAATTCAACTTGAACGATTGATTGTGGAAATTCATATCAGATGGGTGAACTCTCTTATTTTTATAGCATAAAAATCTCTTTGATGCAAAGAACTCCTGCAAACCCTAGTCGTTCTATTATATCATGGAAAGTTTCCAGCTTAAACATCCATATCATAGTGTTTATATAGGCTACTAGTTCTAAAATTTTACGTGGAGAAATAATAAATAGGTTGTGGATAATCTAGCATCTCTTATATATTTGTGGATTCTACTCAATAATATTTTTTAATAAAAATAATTAATTGTAACATCAAAATTTCTTCATATTTAATTTAATAATCGCATAATAATTCCCCCATTGTTATTAATTTATTACGACAAAAATAATAATTGTATTATTATTTGCAGATAAATAAGTAGTAAGTGAATTAGAGAATTGTAAGAGGAAGAGATAAATAACAAATTCCCCCCACCATAAACATAAACACAAAATTAGAATTGTATAATGTTAGATATATAAAATTAATTAAAGGTGTAATGGGAATTAGTTGAAATAGAAAGTCCGGGCCAAAAACATGGCACTTTATTTGGATGGCTTCACCATAAGTAAAAGAAGAAAGGATAAGTTGAGAGATGACGAGGATCTTAACAACTCATGTCGACCATTCATGTCAATCCTCTACGGCCCACGTCTCCCTTCTCCCTCTTCACCAAGCATACAACATACTATCTTTTATTTTAGAGTTAATTTCTAAGTTTCGAAAATTATCTACTAATTGCTGTCATGTGACTAGGAGGTCACGGATTCAAGCCTTAGAAACAGCCTCTGGCAGAAATGCAAGGTAAGATTGCGTATAATAGACCTTTGTGATCGGACCCTTCCCCGAATCCTGTGCATAGCGGAAACTTTAGTGCATCGAACTGCCCTTTGAACACTTCGCCTATGAATGAACGAACTATCCCTTACTATCCTACCGTCTGTCTACTTCCATGCAAAATACGTACAAATGTTGTAAGGGGTTCACCAATAAATGGACAATCTACAATTTTTATTATTAGCTTTTCATGTGAAGAAATTTTGTTCTAAATTTTAAGTGTATTGTCTCGTCTAGTTTGATATATAGAATCGTGAATGAATTCAACAATAAATATGTATTCCTATTCACTTCACATTCTCTCATTCATCTTTTAACTTTTTCTACTAATATAATATTTTGATTTTTAAAAATTGATAGGCATGTCTCACTAATTCAGAAGGTTTGTATATTCCATTGAACCGGAGTCCGGCTATATGTAAATGCAAAGAATATTGAGTTGCGTTCAGGGGGTTAAAAAAATAAAAATAAAAAATTGAGTTGTTGTCAAGATCCTATTGTGAGTGGCACCCACACTAACCTGTCACGATCCGACCTAGAGCCTAGTCGTAACACGACGATCAAAACCCTGAAGGGCTCCAACCAAGCCTCTTGTACACATCATAAGCATATATAAGGAAAAATATAAAAGCGAAAACATCATAAGAGAGTTTAAAACCATGAATAGAAATCTGAAAATGTCTTATGACAACATAGACTCAAACATATGTCCAACTAGATGCCTCTAAACATGAGTATGGGCGGGGGCTAAGACATGTCCCTAACTCACCCTCAATATAAAACATAAACAAAGTCTTTAAAAAGAAGAAAAAAATAGTAACCAACTTGAAACTAGTCTCCGGTCAATGAGGACTCACCACAACACCTTCGGATAGGAACGCCTACTAATTACGTGGACGATTAGGATCTTCAACCTTAACCCCTATATTATGAGACAATGTAGGCAAAAAGTATGCATAGTACGTTGGAATGTACTAAGTATGAGGGCGTGACATGCAACGTAAATCATGAAATGCAAAGGTCAAGTAAATCACATGATAGGATAGAATACGTAAAGTCATGAGAAAATCATATTGTCCAAAGCATTTAAAAACATAAGTTCAAAATCATAACATACTTAAGAGATCATAGATATGTGGGATAGGAACCATAACCAACAATAAGACCATGCGAGCTATAACATAGAATTCGATGATCCCCACATCGAGAAGGGGGAGCTATTTTGCCAAGGTAGACTCCTAATCATGAATATATGCTATTTGTGGGTCCACTAACTAGGACAAAAGGCAATCCTATGGTGA
Organism: Solanum dulcamara; assembly: GCF_947179165.1. Lineage (NCBI taxonomy): Eukaryota > Viridiplantae > Streptophyta > Magnoliopsida > Solanales > Solanaceae > Solanum > Solanum dulcamara. The sequence continues at coordinate 25,922,656 of NC_077238.1, read as the reverse complement.
CACGTAGTTATGAGACAGGAGACTTTATATAAGGACCCCTTGCTTCGAGCCCCCACCTCAAGTCCACATTCGGTGCTAAGTCAAATCCCACGAAATACATACATAACATAAAATCATAATATCATATATCATAGTCATGATCGTAGGCTTGAAATCATAGAGTAGCTCTTTTTCATAACATACTTCTAATGTGAGAATTGTTCTTTCATCATTACAATCATATTTTCATAATTCGTATCGTTAGGTCTTAGGTCACCACACAGGGCCCTAAGTCACCTTACTTAATAACTTGCATGAAATTCTATAATTTGAGATATACTTATAATTCATGATCATAATGAAAATACATAGTCATAATTCATACTTTGAAAATTCATGACCATAGCTTGAACTTGAAATTAGGGTATGACATGAATGCATGATCAATTGACTTGAAAATCATGAAATTAACTTGAAAATATGCATGATCATAAATTATATCACCCCATACATAATCCAAATAGATAATATCCTTTAGAAGTATAAATCAAAATACTCATAATTTACATCATGAACCCTAGAAATCAAAATATGAGAATTTATGGAAAAACTCTTCAATTTAATTCAATAACCATCAATTTATATCAAAATAGACTCATGATCATACTTTAAATCAAAATTCATGCAATTGGAATGGAGATCACAAAACTCATAAAATATCATACTTTAATTTGATAGAAAACCTTGAGAAATTGATTGGGCTTTCATGGATGAAAGGATCCATGAATAAATACTCACATACCTTAAGTGAGAACACCAATTAATTTGGAACAACTTCAGAGTTTGGATGGAGAAATTGAGTGAATTTGCTTGAAGTCTTCAATGGAAACCTTTTTTTTTTTGATGACCAGAATAGATTATTTTTTTTTAATCAAAATTTTCCTCATTATATAAAGCAGAACGAAAGAACAAGTACAAGGAGGGGGACATGAAAAGCCTTACCTCCAAAAATAAGATGGATGAGAAGCCGGCTTTAAGGTCGGCATACTTATCCCTGGTACAAAGGTGCTATCTATGTACTAGAAAAGCGTTAAATCTATGAGAGGACTCCTCTCGGTACAATGCGACTAAGAAGAGAAAACATAACTGAGGGAGGATTGATTTTCCCTAAATCCAGAATCAGCCTCACAACTCCAACACAAGGCTCAAGGTCAGTACAACTAAACCAGGAGACACACAACGGTGACCAAAATTGAAAACTAGCTTCATTTTTTATAGCCGTTGAGTGCGGCTCCAAGTATTGGGTGTTGTGTTGCTGGTCTGGATTTTTGTTGATTGCATCAGGCATTTGAAGATCTGCATATAACCTGCACGACTTAAACAATTGAGAAGGCCCAATAGTTGTTGTTGAGCTAACCATCCAGCTGCACCAAAAGGCTTTCTGAAGCTGTTGTTGTTGGTAGATTGTGTAGCTTGATGTTGTGATTGCTGTTGCATGTTGTTGCAGCATGGTAATTGGCATGGATGGAGTGTTGATGAGCTTCCTGCATGCCAGGCTGCTATCTCCCTTCTTTTGAAGTTCTGTGGGTCTGCATAGACAAGTAACCAAAGTAACAAACACCTGTGGGTGTTCAATGGAAACCTTTAAGAGCCTTTTTGTAGAGAGAGAAATATTTGATAGATGAATTATAGAAGAATGAATAGAATTAGAGGTTTAAGTTAATTTATAGAGTTGAATTAGGTCCTAAAAACGTCTAGGTTCATTAACTAATAATTTGAGAAAAGTCTAAAACGCCCTTAAAAAAAACTTAATGCGGCCAGAACTGCTTCTCAGATCCGCAACGCGGTCCTGTCACGAACCACACTATTTTGTGGATTCTTCGAAAGTCTTTCTTCCGATTTACGGGTTCTAAAAATCCACCGAGGCTATTTTCCCGCAGGTTTTGACCCCCTGATCGATATTTCGAACTCGGATTTTCTAAAAAATTAAGGATAATGTGTTACACGAGCGGCCTATTTCCAAGGCATTTTTGAGGGATGTTACATAACCCTTCGATGGAAAAACCAATAGTACAACCGACTAAAATATACTATCAACCAACTCGCATTTAAATGTGGAAACAATTTAAATAAAAGAGTTTTAAAGCTGAGTCCTCACAGACTCTGGAAAGTTATCAAAACATGCGAAAGTTAATTACTCTATATAACCTAAAAGTCATTGTACCAACGCTATCTAAGGGTCTGGAAAAAGGAGATGTTACCCCAGAAATAATTCATAGTAAAATACTGGTCTAAAAGGTCTAAAATCGAAAGGAAATGTCACAATCCAATCCCGTAGGCCGTGACTGGGGTCTCACCTAAACCCCTGTATACATACCTACCAGCTGTAGTCAAATCAAGCTATGTACAAAGTGATACTACTTACAAAATCTCAATGAGTTAAAACTTTTTTGAGTACGTGTGGCCCCTTCCATTCTACCATATCATGAAATGGCGCGCAAGCCGATAAGGCTGCTATAACATAAAAATATTTACAACATGTTGTATAGGCACAATCAAAACAAACTCACAAACAACCCACATACATATGTCTAAGAATAGTAATAGCAACATATGACGGGATAGGGCCCCCGCCGTACCCCTGAATATACAAATATATACATAGGAGGTCTAATACCCAAAGTCTTGGCTCCGATTCAATAGAGCTCCTCCCAAACTTGCTGAGTGGAACCCTAAACTAGCATATCCCCAAAGCGTGTGTCTATACCTACGAGCATGAAATGCAGCCCCCCGGAGAACGGAGGGTCAGTACGATATATGTACTGAGTATATAAAGCATAACAATACATAACTGAGATAACAACTGAAATAGGGATGCAGAAAACAAGTATGACAGTTAAGAGCTCACTATACCTGCATCCTATGAAAAGAGAGCATGTATATCACCCTCACATATCACTCCCGGCCCGCCGTGGGATTCAGAGGTATAAATGTATCGACATATCATTGTGTGCAAGCCTATCTATTACACCCGACCCCTTTAGTAAGGGACTCTATGAACAATTGCCTCATCATTTATCATGCTCGATCCTTCATGGGACACGGTGAATAATTATTTCATCATTTATCATGCCCGGCCCTTCATGGAATGCGGTAAATTATCATTTCATCATTTATCATGCCCGACCCTTCATGGGACACGGTGAATTTATCATTTCATCATTTATCATACCTGGCCCTTCATGGGATGCGGTGAATTTATTATGCCCGGCCCTTTATGGGATGCGGTGAATTTATCATTTCATCATTTATCATGCCCGACTCTTCATGGGATGCGGTGAATTTATCATGTCCGGCCCTTCATGGGATGCGGTGAATTTATCATGCCCAGTCCTTCATGGGACGCAGTGAATTTATCATGCCTGGCCCTTCATGGGACGTGGTGAATAATGTATTAACAGCATGCATGAGTAGAGTAGCGAGGAACCATATGCAATTAGCTCATTATCTGAGATTCGGTATAATGATCGTCATGAACTATCATTTGAGGATCAAAATGATCATCATCTCAAGTATCCTCTAAATGCCATTAGGGGCCATATCGACAGAGTCTCAGGAGTCATAGACTTTTATTAAGATAATACCAAACGACTTATGCAATCAGAGACACTTGTCACTATAGAGTTCTTAGGGACAGGAGCTTATACATTTAATTAATATTCATTATATAGGAACTCGAGGGTAGTAGTTCAACTACTTCGAGGCCCTTATCATTCAGAGGTGAGTACAAGTCATAGGTTACATCCAAAATCTATAAATGGAGCTATCTCCAAATCCATGTTCTATAGTACCTATAGTCCAGTTTTTCTAGAAGTAGGAAAAGACAAGCTTTGCATGTACCATTTTCTCTCACATGGGAGATTTGAAAAGTAATGACTCAACTTGTTACAGGAGTTCTAATCAGTAAGAAGTGAACAAGAGCCTTAACTCACACTTAGAGTTTTAAGAGTGGAATAACTTCCAACTTCATATACATAATACTTACATCTAAGTCATGCCAAAAGAGAGGAAGAATAACTTTACATACACTACTTTTCAGCATATAGCAGACTTGAGGAATGGAAGCTTAACTACTTTAAGAGTCTTAACATTCAGAAGTGAACACGAATTATGAATCATGAATCATGTTCAGAGCTCATGAATAGAATTACCCCAGGCTTCATACACATATCATTTGTCACTTAAATCTAAGACATGCCCAAAAGAAAAGAGAGACATGCTTTACATACCTCTTACTGACTTCTCTTAACCTCGTTTACGTCGTCGCCCTCCAAACTTATTTAACATGGAAGCAATGCAAGTATCAAAAACCCTTGGCCTTCCAACACCTTAGGCTGCACATGAGTACTCATAGAATTCAACCCCTTGTTCGCCTCTCGACTAGTTCCTTAACTAGTTAAGGAGTTAACGGAAATTGGGCAGCATCTCCCCTATAATATGCCCTATCCGAAATTACAATTACACTCCTAATAACTACAGCCAACCAACAAAAATGACCTGTAGCATATGTTTAAGCAATTTACATCAACAATATACAACATAAACTCCAAACGACTCACTCGAAACTACGATACCAAAAGAGGGTTTTTAATCTTTATTTTATAAAACCTTTAATCATGCAAAGCGGAGGGTCGTATGGATGCAACCAGAAGCTATCATACCTCTTTTAAAACATTTTTAAACACCTTAACACACCACCACATGACCAGAAGCATCCCCCACACGCACAACGCCTCACTTCGACTACATTTTAACTATAATGATTCCAATTTAGTTTATTTCGAACGTTGAGCATTTTTACGACTTTCTTACACTTACAGAAGCAAAAAAGGTGTGTAATACACCCTATAACAACACCATAAACTTCAAATTATGAGAAAAGACCTTACCTTACCCGAAATTGGCCAAAACTCGCCAAAATTGCGCCTCAAAACTTCTCTAGCGCGATTTAAATGTCGTGGATGCTTGTTGTCCATTTTGTGCTGCACCAAGCCATGATTTTATACTACTAGTACCTCCATATCATTGTGGTATACGCTAGATAATTAATTTACAGAATGAAATTGGGACTTACCCTTTTTTTCTCTCCTAGCCGTAACTCATTTCTCTCTAAGCTTTAGGGTTTGTTTTCTCTTTGTTGCTGCTGTAGTTTTTGGATAAAGAACAGAATTCGGAGTCACATATTACATATGTATAGGTGCCCTTAGGAGGTGACACGCGTCAGCCCCTAAGGGTGACACTGTCCATCTCTTATTGGGCCACTGTATTCATGCGTCCATTGAGGAGCTGCCACGTGGCAGTGGGATCCACCTCCCCCAAGCAGGTGAATCACCTACTTGACCCCAAGAAGGTGGGTCACCTGCTTTCTTGAGTTGCTTCCACGTGTCACCTTCCTAGGCTGCCACGTGTTCTTCTCTTCTCTTCCTTGTAGATTCGTAATCTCGTCTTATTTTAATAGCCTATGTAATCCGTGCTTCGTAAACTTGGTACATCCTCAAGTAACTTAGGTATGTAAGACTTCTAAGTTAGTAGCTTCCGTAGGTAAATTGAGTCCTACGACTCATTACTTGGCCTCCAATTCCTTCCGGATTCTTATGACTCTATTTCCAACCTTCTCTACTATAGGGTATCCCATTCTCCCTTCCTTAGAGTCGTTTGATAGTGTCGTAGATTATCTGGCTCACGTGCTAACTTCTAAGAAGCTTAAGAAGCATTCTGAGCTCAAGAATGTAGGGTGTAACAGGAAAGGACTAAGAGTTAAGATGAATCCACGACAGCCTGAAAGCACTGGCTCACCCTTGAATCCGATTGATAAATGCTCTCCTAACTTAGGTCTCTCAACAGCCGCTTGAATATGTTCTATACTCAACAAAAAAAGAACAAGTGCAATATCAGTACACAATCATAGAGTGCTGGTAGGATTATAGGACCATTTTCAATAAATGAGATATGAGCAAGAAACTACAACACAATAAGACAACAACATACAATCACATCACAATTATGTCAACTCTTAAACCATTATATAGGTAAACATACTCAATCAATGGTCCTCTCATGGAACCCAAATTTAAACTATTAGTTGTACCGGTGTGGTACCCGTTTTAATAGTTAATGTATCGGTGTGGTACTCTGATCCAATAGTCAATCTATCGGTATGGTACCCTAATCCAATTGTACCTACATAGTACCCGATCTAAATGTACCAACATGGTACTCGATCCAAACATGAAGTCACACATCATAATCACAACCACAATGAATACACACACACTTGTACAACCAAGTAATACATTCTTTTCATGCAATTTGATCATAAGATATCATTCACTTCATGGTCTTTCTTTTTTCCTAATCATACATCATGCATGCAATACAAGTGAAGTAGTTAACAGAAACATATAGCACAAACAAGAAAACACAATCATCACCTACCTCGAAACAAGCTCTGAAAAATTTAAAGAACTGAAACTTTTTCTTTTTCCAATATTTTGTCTCTTTCTTTGTCTAAAACAAACAAAGAATACAAGTAATCAATGAACAATGGCCTACATAATCCTGATTATATCAAAATCCTAACCCTTGGCCAATTTCATGATCATCTACCCCCTAATTAGGTCTTTTTCCATAATTAATTTCAAGTCAAAACCTTCCCCTAAGAGAATTTCCATATATTTTAAGGTCTAAGAATCGAATTACAAGTTAGAAAAATGAATAACTTATCTTTACCGAAGAAATTGATGAAAAACGTAAAGAAATAGCCCTAGGTCGTCTCTAGATAGCTTCTCAAAAATGAAGTTGCAAAAAATAAAAATGATTTTGGAAATTTTATGACTTAAAATCCGCGACTGTCCGGCTATAGCAGCCCCTCACCATGGCGGGATTCAACCCGCTATAGCATCCCCCGCCAATACGAGATTCGACCCGCTATGACTTTGCACAGAGATGAATACTTGGAATTCGTGTCCCAAGCCTCCATTTCGCACACAACCTCAAATTTTGACGTTCTAAATTAATCCTTTCACGACAAATTCTATTCCGAGAGTTTTACTCATCCAAATTTACTTCCGTAAGGCCATATGGATTTCTTAACGTCTTACCTACTAGCTCAAACAATCAAAACTCAGAAATCAATCCTAATTCATTACCGAATTGTCCTAACCTCACCTGACGCAAATTCCATCCAAATCTAGCCTAATCTCGAAATTTCTAAGTTATTACTCAAAATATTTCTGATCCAAATTTCTTCTTTATTGGCTTATCCATAACGACAGGAACAAATCATTAGTTGTTCACTTAAAAACTATCTGGATATTCATTTGTTTCATTGTTTAGTTATTTTAGAAAAGCAGTGGACGCAATTATTTCCAAATTTTTGATATGAATATTCACTTCAAATTATTAAGTTGTTCCTTGTTTTGCTGTAAGCTTCGGAAATAATCACATTCACTATTTTCCTAAATAACAAAATAAGGAAACAAGTGAATATCCATATTGAAGTGAACAACTTAATTTTTTTACTTTTGAATGCGCACAACTTCAAACTTACAATTATGATTTTTTGGAGTCCTCGCTATTTTTATTTTACAATACTTTTCGTATTTATATATATCCGATTCAATTGAATATACAAACCTTATGAGTTATTGAAACATGATTATCAATTTTTAAAGATCAAAATATTATATTAGTAGAAGAAGTTAAAAGATTAATGAGAGAATGTGAAGTGAATAAGAACATATATTTATTGTTGAATTCAGTCACGATTCTATATATGTATCAAATTAGACGAGACAATACATTTAAAATTTAGAATAAAGATTATTTCACGTGAAAAGCTAATAAAAAATTTGTAGTTCGCCCATTTATGAGAGAACACTTAAAATATTTGTATTTTTTTTTGCATGCATGAAAGTAGACATACGTTAAAATGGTAAGGGACAGTACGCCCATTTGTGTGCGGAGTGTCTGTTTTGGTCTGTATTTTTAGGAAGGGTACCTTTTAGTATATTGTGCTCAAGAAGTGTTTGTTTTAGGCCTAACTCCTACATTGAGGATGCTACCAAGGAGAAGGAAGGAACCTCAATTTATAGAGTGCAATGTACCTCTTAACTTTGTGAAGAATCCAATATGCCCCTAAATGGATTTTTTTCAAAATGAAAAATCAAAAAGATAAATTTTTGATTAATTTTTTTCAATTTTGTTAGATAAAAAGGGTATATTTGGATATTTGTTTTACAGTAAAAGTATATGTGAGTTATTTTTATAACAACAGTCAATTCAACTCTAAATTATTGTAAAGTCGAGATGTAAGAAAACAGAGTTTTAATGTTACATGGTATGTCAACTGGGAAAAAAAACTTTTGTGGTGTTTAATATTTTTGAAAATAATACTAATAATTACATGAGTTTATAATCCTAAAAAAACAATTTTGATTCTATAAATAAAAGTTGATGCTATGATCAAATTCTCTTGATAAGTCATTTCTTACAAGTTATTAGTAGCTAATTAGATGGTCAAAAATCACTTGAAGAAAATTTTAACTTCATCAATAAACGTCATGCAAGAACATCTAAACGTGTGAAGTTAAAATGTAAAATGGAATATGATGATAAATGGTCCATATACTTGTCAATAAAAACAAGTGTGTGTGAATTGACATAATAATGAAAACAAAAAAAATTGGTTGGCTCGATCTGTAAGAAGCCTTAGCGTAGAGTTATGGCGGCCCACAATCAACAAAAAATAGTTAATCGTTTGAGATTATTTTCACTGCAAAGCGTGCTAACTTGTTTTCACATTACAATTAGTCCATTTGCGCAGTAAAAACTAATAAAATATTTTCCTTTTCTTAATCCAATATTCAAATGTAAATGAACATAAAATTAATGAATCTAATCAGGGCGAGATTTACGAATACAAAAGGTTTAAATACAAATAGTCTTTTAGTCATTTATTGTAAATCATGCATTCTCATGAATTCACACGTATAATAGCAAAAGTTTTTTGTATTCGAAGCCTTCTTTAGAAGGTATATTTTTAACTGTTCTGAGTTTTTCCTCCGACGCCGTTGCTAGATTAATATATAGGTGATTAATTTCATATTTTTTTCGATTTATCAACTACTTTATCATTTAGTTCTTGTAATTTATTTCATTATAATTTGATTATCTGGTCATAAATCTAATTCGCATTCTCTTAAATCACGTATATAAATTCAATTGTATTGTTTAAAGGGTAAATGATATTAAGAGTTTGATTTGAAGAAGAAGGATAAAAGATAATCATTCAAGATTGATAAAGCTATATAGACCTATTTAGAACCAGATCCTAAATTATGCAGTAAATAGTAATTAATAAAACACAAATTCATATCATAGAAAATTTCTTGTTCAAGGAAGTAAAAAACTACGATCTATACTTGTAGAATTTCAATCACCAATCTTAAATAAACTTTTAAAAATAATATTTCAGATTACAACTTATCAATCTAAGAAATCCATGAATTTAGTCACCTCACTTATCAGTTAACTCAAACTGACCTACAAACTCTCATTATAATAAGAATATGCAGGTTTGACGACTCAAAGTTTGTCGGGTGAAATTTAATAAAAGTATTGATAGAATGGGACATTAATTAAAAGAGTTATTCTCCCCTGTTACATTCAAATAGATTGGTATTGTTCTTTGCAATATTATAGCAAGTTGATGTTAAATTCTCCTCTTGATCATATAGATATAATAATCAAATGAAGGAATAATAATAATTTATGGCCTGCATTACGTTGTTGAGGCGCATAATTATTTTCTTTTGATCCGTGTATAAATATATAAGATCGATAATGGCGGCACGGCAACAAATTAAAGTAATGTCTATTTCATGATGAATAGCTAATAAACCTGCCCGGAATTTGTTAATTAATAATAATGACTACAAACACCAAATAATATAACTTTCTAACATGGTCGGCATAAATTAGCAAAGAATGACTTTAATTTATTATTATTATTATTATTATTATTCACAAGTTGGCGACTTCCAATCAGATACTATTTTAATGACTATCAATAACGTTTTATATGACTTCTAATAATTCAATCTCTCAATATTCTATCTATTTTCTCCGTCTCATATTTAATTAAAAAATTATATTATTATATTTTTGCCTCATATTTTTCTTATAATTGTATTGTTATATTTTTATCTTAGATATCTTTAAGCTTATTACATATTTTATGTGTGCGGAAATTTTAAAAAAGAAAAACTGAAAGAGTTCATCTGAATTGCATCGGTCGACCTACTATACCTGCTAGGTTAAATATAAATCCCAAGAAACGTGTTTTGAAGAGGCAAGGTACAGTAGAAGAAACCTAGCAAGGGACAAGATTTTATTGAAATATTAATTATAACAATATTACACCTTGATATTACCTCTACTTTAATTAAAAAAGAAAATGCCAAAGAGTTTTTGTGTATATAATTTGCTTTAATAAAAAAGGATTGTTTATAGTTAGTAATTACCCATTTCTTAACGAGTACTCTTTCATAATTTTAAAAAAAGAAATATTCAAAATAAATGCTACAAGAGAGAGGCGAACCTAAAAGCATTATGACCCAAAAAATAATAATGTAAAAGCATTAAAAGAAAGTTAGCATGAAACAACGATGATACGAAAAAGTTTTTGTGATTTAAACTTGTAATTAATAGTAAATTTTGATTTGTATATGTTTGAGAGGGACACATTTATCTACTCAATGGAATATAAATAATAATATTCCATAATTGATATGAAGAGTACTGGCTGGTTACGTTCTCTCTCCGTCCATCTTTATTTATCCATTATACGATTTTGAGATTTTTAATAATATTTATTCTATTTATAAAATTAATAAATAATTTATTATAATATGTCTATTTTATTTTTACTATTAAATACTATTTATTTTTTAATATTTAAATGACTTATATTTAATAAAAGTTATTTGATAAAATAATTCCTATCATTTAATCTCCTTAATTTCTGTGTTAAGTGAATTGTAGGATAAATAAAATTGGGCAATAAATAATATGTGCAGGCGTGCCCATCGTTTGTTCAAGTAGTTAGAAATTTTCAATGGAGGCAGGGCCCGTTGAGTGATCGGTACGTGCGTCGTTGCATGTAATTTTCCAAAAAAACATTTACTATTTTATATTTGAGGGACACGTGTCCATTTACTAAAACTTTGGAAAACAAAAGAATAAGATAAGTTTGGATTTGGAAGGAATGGTGAAGAATGGATACCCTATACGACTTTCTCCATGCTGGGATTAGGATAAAGCCTAAAACATCTCAAGCTAACAAATATCAAGGAACCCTCTATCTACCTACCTCTAGTGGGGTTCCTCTAATATGTTGTACTCACTCGACTTTCTTCTTTTCTATATCTTGCACCTACACACAATTTATTAATGTTTTAGAAATTATGATTAAAATGAATTATGTCATTCAGGTCCATTTTACTTGCGATATTCTTTTTTTGGTCATAATACTACTATAGTAATTCCATTTTACTTGCGATATTTTTTTTTGTGCATAATACTACTATAGTAATTAGACGGATAATTTGATTAATTATTATTATTATATTTTAATTTATTACTCTTCATTTCACCTTCTTATTCATAGCTCTTCACTAAGGGTAAAAGTAAAAAAACAATTAAATTATTAATAATATTTTGAATTCATGAGTATTTTTAGTACTCATACAAATAAAATAGATGGGAGGAAATAGTATCTTAAGGTTGAACTTAGTGACATTCTGACAATGCTATCCAGGAGAATTTTCACCACATCCTTATTGATTCTGAAGGTTTCTCTTAATGATTTGAAGTGTACTCTAATGGTACTTCAAGATAGCAAACTATGAATTGAAAAAGAAGAAGAAGATTGTAGTTTATTCATTAGAAGACTTGATCATTACAACTAAATGAAGGATATATATATATACATTTCACTTTGGACTTAAATCACTAACTAACTTTTTAACTGACTTTTGGCTCCTCTAACTAACTAACTGATTTTCGAAAACTAACTGACTTCCTGAAGTTAACTAACTTAGTTAGTTGATTTGATCTTGCTCAACACTCCCCCTCAAGCTAGGAGGAGCAAAAATATTTAGAACTCCTAGCTTGGATAACAAGTGCTCATGCTGGACACTACTCAAGCCTTTAGCTAGGATAGCTGCAGGTTGATTCTGTGTTGCTATATAGTTGATCTTGATTAGCCCTTGTTGTAGCTTCTCTCTAATAAAATGACAGTCTATCTCAATGTGTTTAGTCTTCTCATGGTAGACTGGATTGGCTGCCAGTTGGATAGCTGACTTGATGTCACTATACATATTGACTAGAAGCGTTATCTTAGCTTCTAAGTCCTGTAACATTCCTACTAACCAGATAATTCAGCCATAGTAGATTCTAGACTCCTATACTCAACCTCAACTGAGCTTCTTGAGATTGTGGTTTGTTTCTTTGCCTTCCAAGACACAATAGAGTTTCCCATCTTAATCACATATTTCTTGTTATAGGGCATGCTGCCCAGTCAGCATCACAATAGGCAGACATTTCATTGTTTGAACTACTGGATAATAGTATACCTTATCCTGGAAGTCTCTTTATGTACTTGACAATCCTCAATACAACATTCATATGAGATTTCTTTTGACTATTGTAGGAACTGACTTAAGGTTTGCACACTATATGAATCACCATTTTTACCACTGGGGAGAACGTCTCTTTATAATTTATCCCCTTCTTTTAACTGTAGCTTTTGCCAACTAACCTTGCTTTAAACCTTTTCATCTCTCCATTAAATTTGTATTTGATCTTGTAAATCCATCGACATCCAATTTTAGTCTTTCCTTTAGGTAACTAAGCTAGTTCCCAAGTGTTATTATTCTGCAAGGCTTCAATCTCAGTCTGTATAGCTTCCACCCACTTTGGATCTTTCACAACTTCAACATATGTAGCTGATTCTGTGAGAGTAGAAGATGCAGCAATAAATGCTTTGTAAATTTTAGACAAGTGATCATAAGCAACACATTCTGAGGTAGGAAACTTGACATCCTTAGACAACACATTCTGACACAGAAAACTTGACATCCTTATTAATATTCAAGGATACAAAATCCTTCATTCACATAGGTGGATGAACTCCCTTTGTGGACCTTCTTGTGATCACATTTTCACTCCTTTCTTGAGATTCATGTATCTCAGATAAAGGCTCTTATATCACCTTATCTCAGGTGAGTGTTCTGGTATAGTCCCTTGATCAGGACCTCCTGTCATACTCGTATTTTTCTCAGTAACATGAACACCTTCCTGACCAATCATCATTTCCTCGGTAGCTTTTGTCAAACACCTTGGATCACCAGCACTGGTATTCATAATTTGACTTAATAAGTCTGTACTCATATTCTAAACAAAAGGACCAATATGTTTTTGTGACAACAAAGAGGTAAAAGGGAATATTGACTTATTAAATATCATATCACTAATTACGAAGAACTCATGATCAGCTAAGTTAAGTAGAATATACCTTTTTCGAGTTTCTAAGTAGCCCAAATATACTGAAGCCATAGACCTTGGTGCTAACTCATCAGATTTTGATAAAACCTTTGCATAACGCAAACACCCCATCACTCTTAGATGTGTTCGCAATGGTTTTGTTCCATACAACCTTTCATATTGAGATTTACCTCCTAGGACCCTACTAGGCATTCTATTTATCAGATATGCAGCTGCAAGGATAGACTGACCCCAATACTTTATTGGTATATGTCCTTGAAATTTCAAGGCTCTAATTACTTCTAACACATGCCTATGTTTCCTTTCTGCCACTCCATTTTATTGAGGAGTATAAGGGTGTAAGGTTCTGCGTGTTTTAAAGGTTGGAATGTGCTATAATAATGTGAAATAGAGGGAAAATAGCCTTGGAAGATTTTTGGGACTCATTTTTTGCGACATGAAATTTTTAAGAAGTGCGCAAAATAGAAGACTCCGCGACAAAGGTAGGTCTTTCCCTGTTAGTGTAAATTTTTCCGAGCTCAAGTTGAGCTCAAATCTGGCAAAAAATTGAACATCACAAAAAATGAACTACATGGGAGTGCCTCCGCGTCGTGGACCTATTTTCGGATAGTTCAATTTTTTGTGAAAATTTTCCGTTTTAAGTAAGGGCAACTTGGATAATTTTTTGAACATGTATAAGCGGGTTTGGACAAAATTTGGAGTTATTGTCCACTCATTTTACTACCTAAAACCCTAAATTTCACCCTCCCTCATTTTCAAATCATCTCTAATTTCTCTTAAATCAAAAGGGTTTCAAGGTTCCCTATTAAAGACCAAGCATTAAGATTTCTTCAAGCTGTTCAAGAACTCTTCAATTCTTCTTCAAGATTCACTCTAAGGTATATGTGTTTCTTCATCTATAGCTTCTTCCATCCATGGAGTCCCAAAACCCTTTCCAACTAATTCTTTTAAATTCAAGTATTAATTCTTTATGGGTACTTCTAATTTTTTCTTACTAGCATGAAACATGATTGAAATTGTGGTTATTGACTCAAATTGCATGCAATTGATTACTACCTATGAATGCCCTAATTTCCTATCGTGGGTTTAAGAATTTTCAAATGGGTCTTGTTCAATCCTTCTCAAATTGCTAGATATGGTTCAAATTATTGATATTACGTTCAAGTAAGCTTATATTACTACTCAAGTGCATGAATTGTTGAATTTCAAGTAATTTTCTATCTCAAGCTATTATGGGTCTTTGAAATGAATAGTGGGTTATTTGAAGTATGTTTTGAATTGACTCAATTGATAATGTTCATGCATGATTCTATTGAAAAGCATGTTTGAAAGTTGAATTAAGCAAGAGGTGAAAAGTTTTGTTCGAAATTGTGCCTTATTCCATGAATAAAACCCACCTAGTTTTACTATGTTTTCAATGAAGCTTGACTTGAAAGTTTTTGACTCCAAATGAATATTTATGAAAGCAGTGTCTTTGATCAAAAGGGAGTCTTATGAAATTAAAGAACGATGAAATGATATGAATGAAGGATTCTTTATGTGATGAGGACAATTCTTACATATTTGAATCAATGAAAGTTTTAATGAGTTATTCTTCCGAATGTGATGCTTTGAATTCTCAACCAATATGCTATTACTATTTTGAAGGATTAAACTATTCCGTGGGATTGACTTAGCACCGAATGGGGCATTGAGGTGGGATTCGGTAAGGAAATCCTAGTAGCAATCCCTTGTCTCATTAACTATGTGCCTCCATAGGAGCCCTAGTAGGCTTAGGCTAGTGGATCCACAAAAGCCCTTAAAGTTAAAGTTAAAGAATGAATGTAAAGTTGACGGAGTTCTACCCTAGGCAAGTAGACTCCCTGGCCAACGTAGAGGGTTATGTTGGATTCCATGTAATAGCTCACATGGTCTTAATGTCGGTTATAGTCATCTTCCCACAAATGAACGTTTCAAATGCTATTTACTTGATTACTCATGCAAGCACTCACTTATGTACTTTACTTTATAAATGTCTTAATGTTTTTCTATTATATTGCATGCCTACATAGTTATAACATTCAAAGTACTAACACATACTTTTGCCTACATGATATCACCATGTAGGGACCGGTGTACCTCCTCGTTCTCCTCCACGTGGCTAGCTGAGATTCCATTTGAAGGCTACCTTTTGGTGAGTTCCCATATTTCGAGAACAATACTCCTTTATCTTTCTAGCTTATGATATATTGAGAACTTTAAACACTGACTAGGGAATTTCATTCTATTTTGATTGAGGGTGAGCTAAGAATTTATTTTAGCCCCCGCCAAATCTAAAAGTTAGAGGTATTATTGGACATATATAAGTTGAAGATTTACTATTATGGTTTCCTCTTCAATGTTTTCCCTTAGCCCTTATTTTCCTTTGTTTTCCACTTGTTTATTTATTTTCACTACCCATGAAAGACTAAATGAATGCTAAGAGGCTTGGGGAGGTACCTTCGGGTTCCTCATTTGTCGTGTCACATCTAGGTCTTAGGCTTGGGTCATGACAAAGGGCAAGATCTTTGATGAATTATGCCTTTTTCTTTAAATATATTTGTACATACAGAATTAACAAACTTTGTTCCATTATCAGACCTCATCACTTTAACTATTCTTCCAAACTGAGTCTGAACAAATTGCAAGAAATACTGTAAAGATATACATATCTGACTTGTTCTTCAACAAAAACAACCAATTCATTCTTGTAAAATGATCCATAACTGTTAAAAACTATCTATTGCCATCAAAAGTAGTGTTCTTATAAGGTCCCCATCCAAATGTACCAAATTAAAGCATTCAATACTTTTAATACTACTAAGTGGAAATGAAGTTCTTGTATGCTTTGCTTAAGGACATACACTACATTTACTCAAAGACTTGTTAATAGTTTCATTATTGACAAAAAACAACTGACTCAACATATGAGAAGACATATGTCCTAGTCTCTTATGCCACACACTTATCTCTTTTTCTGATATTTGTTTTTGACTGGTATCCTGCTATTTAGCTTTCACCACACATGAAGCATGTTGTAGTTGATCCTTAGTAACATGATTAAGAAGTAAGTACAACCCAACATCCTCTTTACCAATCTCCCTCACCTTGCTAATGTAGAGATCTTGAAACACACAAAAATATGGAAAGAAAGTGACTGAGCATCCCAACTCCTGAGTTACTTTGCTTACTGAAAATAGATTGTGCTTGAATTTTGGGAGATGAAACACAATTATAATAACACTTCTTGGAGAAATAAAAAACGATCTTATATGAGTGACATTTGATACTTCACCATTAGGTAAATATACTGGTTTAGAATCTTTATTTCTTATTATAGACTCCTTTGTAAGCATGCCAACCTTTGATACCATATGATTTGTATCCCCTGCATCTATAATCTAGACCTCATTATTTTAAGAAACTAATAAAGTTGTACTTGCTGCATTTGCATGAACTGCATCATCTGTAGGGTTTACACTTGTTTTATTATGATTTAGCATCTATAAAATCTGACTATACTGATCTCTGGTGAAGGTGCACCCGTGTAGTTGTCTGGCATACTCATCTACTTCATTGTGGTTAGTCACTACTTGATCCACAACTTCTTTCCTTTGGATGGCACATTAGTGTTAAAACCATAGTTAAAGCTGCCAGAACCATCATAGACATTTTAATATCCATCTTTTCTTTCTGAAGCTTGTTCACTCACTACATTATAGGTTGCAATACCTCCTCCATTATACACTTTTCTCTTTGACTTGAAATTAGGAGGATAACCAATTAGTTTGTAACACTGATCTTTGGTATGAACCTTACATCTGCAAAAATCACAAATTACACCAAAGTTTTTTTTCTTGAACTTATTATTACTTTGTCCAGAGTATTTTCCACCAGACTTGGAATACATCACCAAAGAATTAACTCCACTTGCATTGACAGAATTCATACCCATACTAGAAATATTAGAAGTAGTCCCTCTTTGACACTCATCATTAACCACCATAGCATATGCTTGATTAACACTAGGGACAAGACTCATTAAGAGAATATGACTTCTTGCCTGAGAGTAAGACTCATTCAACCTCATAAGAAACTAAAATAGCTTCCATCTATTCAAGTGATCAATAAATCCTTTAGACTTTTCATAATTACACCCAGGAGAAGGCACTAAAGCCTCAAACTCATCCCACAATTTCTTTAACTTGGTGTAATGCACAAACACATACGAAGAACCTTATTGTAAAGTAACAATTTCCTTATGAAGAAGAAAAGTTCTTGAACCATCTACCCTGTCGAATCTTTTCCTCAAGTCTTCCCAAACACTATAGGCACATGTAGCAAATGCTATGCGCCCCCCCCATTAATAAGACTCTTGGAAATAGAATTCAACAGCCAAGAGAGAACAATGGCATTAACTCTTTTCCACTGACCTCATAACAATTCACTTACACTCTCCTTTGTACACGAACCATCAATAAGCCCAATTTTGTTCCGTCCTAGTAAAGCAAGCCTGATTGATCTACTCCACAGAGCATAATTTTCAAACCTAGTGGTTGAAAAAAATAGTAGACTTACACTGATATCAGTAGGATTCAGATATAAGGGGTGATTGAAATCAATATCTTGACCAACAGAATTTTCAAGATTCGTTGGATTTCCAGAGTTCCCATTACTGTTAGAATCTAATCCATTTACAGGACCATCAGAGTTCACATAATTTTCATTTGCATTTGCCATTTATGATCTAAAACTTCAGAAGAAACTTTAGATCTTGAACTTGAATTTTCTTTTGCGGAAGCTTTGATTCTTTTAATGATGAAATTGGATTGATATCAACCAATTCAACTCCAACCTTCTCAGAATAGGATCTCCTGCTCTGATACCATGAAGATTTTTCTTAATGATTTGAAGAGTACTCTAATGGTACTTCAAGATAGTAGACTATGAATTGAAAGAGAAGAAGAAGAAGGAGATTGTAGTTTATTCATTAGAAGACTTGATCATTACAACTGAATGAAGGAGATATATATACATTTCACTTTGGACTTAAATCACTAACTTACTTTTTAACTGAATTTTGGCTGCTCTGACTAACTAGCTGATTTTCAGAAACTAACTTCACTAACTGACTTTCTGAAGTTAACTAACTTAGTTAGTTGATTTGATCTTGCTCAACAATTACGTATATATATATAGGGAATAAGAACACTTAATTTCTCGACCACCGTAAAATTGACCTTAATTTTATCACTAATAATAGTTGTTAGAACCTAAAATCCTTGAAGAAGCAATCCAGCAACTTCTTACTTTCAAGGTAAACAACATACTGTAACACGAAAATTGAATTCTAAGCTGAGTTTATAATATATATAATTTCACGTGACTAAATATAATTGAAGCTAAAATAAAATACCACCCTCATTATTATTTTTACTCAGTGTAGTTATATGCAGTATTGAGTTATGGTTAATTAAAGTTGTAGACACAATTAAATTTCAAGAAACTAGGGACATGGTCTAAGCAGTTGTAGAGTAAGCTAATTAATATGTTTGGTACGTACGTTATGGCTTTGTCTCCCTGCTAGTAGCTAAGGCGTCAAAAAGAGGCAAAGAAGTAACTAAGGTTCGTTTGGTGTGATGGATAAGAGGATTTAATCTCGGGGTAATTTTTAAGTGACCTTTAATCTCTTTTTGGTTGCAAAGGATAGAATAACTTATCCTAAGATTAACAATTAGTACTGAGATAAGATATCTCTCCCTGGGGGTGGAATACTACTCCCAGGATAACTTATTCTGGGATAAAAATATAAAATAACAAAAATAACCCCTTAAACTCTCTTTTATACACCACTTTTACATTCATGTATATTTATATAATTTTTAAATACATTTATAATAACATTCATAACTTTAATTAATTGTTGTTTTTATGATAATATATTTTTCTATTAAAAAATTACATTTTATAAATACAATTTCTATTTATGAATATATTATAAGTTAAATTTATTTGTCTAATTCTTATGTTTATTTATATTTTGATTTCTCTTAAAATGTTCACTCCACTAATAAATTGCATATTTTTAATTAAATAGTTTATTACTAACTTAAAAATTATATTTTATATATCAATTAAAATGTAGTTAACTTTAAAATGTAGATAATTTTAATAACAAAATTTCTTTTACTTTAATAAACTTAAAATGAAAGTTTTATTTTTAAGCTAAACAAGATGAAAGTTTTATTTTTTAAGCTAAATAAGAGGAAAATTTTATATTTAAGTTAAATAAGATGGAAATTTTATTTAAAGCTAAATAAGATGAATGTTTTATTTTTAAGTTAAATAAAATGAAAGTTTAATTTTAAAAACACGTGACACAATTATAGAAATGCATAAATAAAAATATTTAAGTTAAATAAGATGAAAATTTTATTTTTAGGAATGAATAACTAAAGCTTGCAAAGAAAATATATATAAAAAAAGAGTTAAATAAGAGGGAGGGTATTTTCGTAAACAAACAACTTATTTTTGGAAATTATGCAATGAAAATAACTTTAAATATGACCAACCAAACAAGCAATAAAAACTACTTTTATCATAACTAATGTTATTATAACTTATCCCAACATAACTTATGTCAACATAAATTGTATCCAAACCAAACGACCCCTTAAAAGATTATGGAATACAAACATCAATCACAAGTTAACCATCCAATATTATGGCAAATTACTTTCTACTCGATCTACCATGTGATGTACCTTCTTTTCTTAGAGTACATTTCAAGTGTAAATCCACATGTCCTATTGTTCATCAACCCGCCAGGATAAAGTTAGATAAAGTCAAGGGTTCATCTGATTATTTTTTTAAAAAAAAATTAATAAGATTAAAATTATTTTTTATATATATATTTATAATAGTTTTGAATTTTTTTAGCTTTTTTATATTTTTAAATTTTCTCAATTAAAATTCTGACTTTGCTATTACTCCTATCAACTTCCATATCATATTATATTGATTTTAATTTACGGTTAAAGGTAAAAAAACACATTTAAGATATTCCAATTTTTTGAATTTCATAGTTAAACTATTGAAAGTGTGAAACACACCTAGATGTTGACTAGACCAATTTTCTATCTTGAAATGCTTCTAGGGGCATTTGTCCATAAAATTTTCGTCCACATGACAAATATAACAACTTTATTGGTTGACACATTAATTTTTTAATATATTTTTAATTGACTTCTTTAAAATCCTAAACTCCCATTCAAGTCAAAGATAACGATGCCACGACAGAAACAAGGCGACGACTAAGAAGGTGGAGAAAAAGATAGTGGATGTACGTAATAGTTGGAATAAATTAATTTATACGATGATAGTTTTAACCTTTAACCTAATAATTATTTATTTAGATTTGTCTCAACAAAATTATTTTTAAACATGGAGTGCCACATGATAGAAATTTTAAGCAAAATAGATAGTACACAAATCATCAGAAATTAGTCAAGGTATTCTTTTCGCTAACTACTGAGTAATAACTCAGATAGGAAATTCACATTTTTTATTGTTTAGATATAAAACTCAAAAAACTGAGATAATTTAGATATGTTTTCGATCCTTAAATACCCTTTAATTTATTATTACAATGAATTAAGACGAGTCAAAAAGTATACACTAATTATAATTTGAACGGATGTCGTGTAACAAAATCAAAATTTCAATCCTTAATTGTACCTATTAGTTGTTTGAGCATACTATGATGTTAATAATTCAAATCAAAAGAAAGAAAGAAAGATAGAACTGATTTTTCTATTTTTAGACAATAACTTTTAGACTTGGAAAACTAATTTGTAACAGTATTGGGGGGGACTAGTGTGCTCATATTTGTAAAAATATGAAGAATTTGTTAAAGTTGTGGGTCCCTCTTTTTTGTTGGAAGGTTTGAAGACAAGTAAAGTTTGTTCCCTTGGAATGGTGCACGCCGATACACGTGGCAGAATACCATGCCCTATCAGCAAACATGTTTGTTTGCGTGGCACCTGTATTTGCATGACACGTCAGAAATAAAGATTAGATATGCTGTGAAGAGTTTCTGTTAAGGAAAGGTATAATTGAAAAAGGAGAAAATACGTAATAGTACTCCTTTTCTTTTCAAAATTTCTAATTTACATAATAGTACTCCTTTTCTTTTCAAAATTTCTAATTTTAATAGTTCCAGTTTTAAAACAAACGTGTGATGTAATCTACTCCTCCATATAAGGTGAATCGTTGGGTAGGACACATAAAAGCGTAGTCAATTTTTTTGAAAGATAAGCTAAATGCATTGTTATGAAAAAGAATCAAAAAAATATAAATTTAATTAATTTGATCTTTAATTTTTTTATTATTAAACCCGCTAAAATTCTAAAAGTATATACAATGATTGTATGCTATATTATTCACTATTATTATTTTTAATATACACATTTGATTTAGTTATATTAAATTTTATAGTGATAAAACAATCTGAATTTTCAAAATGACAGATTTAATTTTTTTGAAATATTAGAAAAAATATTAACAAAAAATAGTATAAATAACCATTTAGAAAAATATTGTTCGATTTTATAAGGAAAAAAAGAAGAAAATAGATATAAGATTTATTTCTAAGCTAACTTAAAAAGATGCACACTCAATAATTAACACATTACATAATATTTGATACTTTGAGTGTGTGTTCACATATACACTCTTTATGATCTGGGGAATGAAGCATATAGTGTCCCTCTAGATACGCTTCTGATGACACACTTTTAAAGAAAAATATATTTAAGCACATAAAATAACAATTATTTTTCACTATTATATTTTTGGTTATTCCACGCTATTTCGTAGAAAATATAAATAGTTAAGAACTTTATTTTAAAAAAGGGATAAAGTATAAGTACTCTTTAAATTATGATCAAAATCTTAGTGACATACACTAATTTAACTAGAACCCTATTATCCCCCCCCCCCCCCCCCCCCCCCCAAACTCATTTTTTTGCATTTTTGTGCATTTTTTGTGCTGATGTGGCCTTTTTAACTAAGTAAGTTGGTGTGTTTGTACACACACGCCTTCCACGTCAGTAAATATATTTTATATAATTTTTATTTTTTTTATGTTTTTAATTCTTTTTAAAATTTCTTTATTTTCTTTATCTTGTATTTAAATTAATTTAATACACGTAAAAGATGTTTTAAAAAATTTCTTGTATTTAATTTTTTTAATTTTTTTTTACCTTCATTCATTGTCTTTTTGCTTTTGTTTTTCTATTGATTTTATTACTCTTTTTATTTTCTTGATCTT
Organism: Solanum dulcamara; assembly: GCF_947179165.1. Taxonomy (NCBI): domain Eukaryota; kingdom Viridiplantae; phylum Streptophyta; class Magnoliopsida; order Solanales; family Solanaceae; genus Solanum; species Solanum dulcamara. Next base: position 25,899,702 of record NC_077238.1, on the reverse strand, counting down.
TCCTTTTGATTTAATTTCAAATTTAATTCAAAATGCTTTGAATTTAAAATAAGTTAATTTTGAATGGATATCAAAATAAGTGAATAAAATTAAAGAAAACATAATTAAATAATAATGTTAAAATTAAAGGATATTTTTAATTATTTTTTTAAAAAAATACACATAATTTTTTAAAAATAACAAAAAGTGAAAAGATAAGAAAATAATGAAAGAAAAAAGTTTAAAGTGAGAAAGAAATTAAAATAACTATTTTACATAAAAAGAAATGAAAATAATTAAATATATATAAGTTTTAATATCAAACTAATTATAAAGTTAAAAGGGAAACTGTCCAATTTTTCCACTCATCACTTGCATTTAAGAGAGTGTGCATACTCTCTATTCCGCGCTTTTAAGATGTTTTATTCCATTATAAAATAATTTAAGAGGGTAATAGCATCTTAATTAAATTAAGGTGTGTCTGTCATAATTTAGAGGGTATTTATGCATTATCATCTCAACAATTCTCTTGAACTTTAAATAATTCACTTATTTAAACTATAAAAAAAATTCAATAATTCACTTAATATGAATTAGAGAAAATATATGCATTTATAATTAATTAATTTGCTTGAAACAAAAATCGGATAATATATTTAGACCCTCCACAACTTCATATGATTTTATTTGCAAAGGTTATTTTTACCAATACCAATAAAAAGAAAACAAAAAAAACATTATATTTAGGGAAAACTAAATCTATGTCTCATAAAAGAAAAATAATTATAGATAAATACCTTTTTATAATTCATATCCCTCAAAGTATGCGACTTGTGACTTTTCTTCCCTCCCCCCAAAGCATGAGACCTCCAGCATACCATTGCAGTATCAATATACTAACATGATATTTTTGAAGTTTGATTCAGTCCGTAATATCATTGATGTTTACTTCAATCGTTTAGTGACATCTCCGTGATATCATCATATACTAATATAGTACCATTAAGAATTGTTATATAATCAGTAACACTACTCAAATCATGTATGATACCATCACAGTATGTGAATATACTATTGTGGTAGCACTAAGGTTTTCTTCCTTCATTCATTCACAAAACTACTCATTCATAAATGATACCATAACAGTAAATTCATATAGTGCTATGGTATTATTAAGGTTTCCTACATTCATTCATGTACAACTAAGTCAATCCTCAATAACACATTATATATATAATAACATGATATCATTGACTAATGAGCAGTCCTTCAATTGAGAGATTATCTCAATGATGTTATAACATAATATCATATATAATAACATGATATCATTCACCAATGAGCAGTCTTTTAAGTATAAATCATATATTGACATGATACCATTACAAATGTTGAATGATACCATCATAATATATATATATATATAATATTTTGGTATCATAGATGTTTTTCTAAGTCATTCGATATTAAATGAATGATATTATCACAGTATATTCGTATATTATCATGATATTGAAATTTCTTAAAGAGACACTTTTAAAATTCTCAATACCATAACAATATATTGCATATGTTATGGTATCATTAAGAAATCAAACATTTAGAAAAAACTGCACAAATACTGAATGATACCATTATAGTGTGTATATATATACTGTGATGGTATCATAAATGCGAATTGAGCCTAAACTAAAGAGATATCTTTGATATATATTTGAAGCAAAGTGAGTATTTCCTAAAATTATTTCAGAATGAGATAATTCAGATAATTACTTTCAATTTAGATCTATTTGAAGTACTTTTCTCTTATATTTAACCTCATGTTGTAAGAAAATCCTTTCTACTTTTGGGCCATATAATAAGCATGAGTCAAAATACTTTAATAGTCATATGTTTTAAATTGTTTCTAATTTTCTATAGGAATCTTCATTTTAAATCATCACTATTCTCTCTCTTGATATTTCTTCAATTTTAATTTGTTTATCTGATTTATTAATTTGATATTAAATTTAGTTTTTTTAAAAGTTTTTTTTGTCTTGAAATAAAAATTGTTGAATTTTGTTGTCTTAAAAGATTTCTGCTATAGTAACACTAATCAACTTAACCAACTCCTAATTAAATCACAAACCCCATTTCATTATAAACTATATAGGTTTCAAATTAAAATCTCAAATTCCACATATATTGCGGTATCAAAAGTTTTTTTTTTTTTTTTATAAAAAAACAAGACAAATATAAATATGATCCAAAAATATAATTAAGCAAAGTAAAAGGCCTACTTTTCTTCTTGTTATTTCTATGTAAAAATACCAAGTGAATAAAGGTAGAAAATTAAAGAAGTCGACCACTTGTAGTTTATACAAAAGTAGAGTTAAAGAAAAGATTGCAAGTGTAAATGTGAGGAGGATTCAATTTCTTTAACTATGGATTAAGTGTTGATGAAGTAAAAAAAAAAATGTACAAGGGTTGATTATTGTTGACGAATCTTCGGATGACTTGTTACGTTAGTAATTCACTCTTCTTTTGGTTGGATCGACTAACAATGAAATGTACTACTCTTCTACTAAATTTTATTTACTCATCAATTCCTTACTTCCCACTTCTTAAACAGAGTAAAATCCAAGCAAAATTTTCTCTTAATTCGAGGATTTCATATTGGCCTTACCCTCCTCCATGTATGTTTATGCATTGGATTGTTCAAATCTCTCTATTTTCTCTTATTCTTTCAATTGTTTAAAAATTGGGAATAGTTTTTTTGGTTAATCATATTAGTAATAGAAAACACTTGATACTAAGATATTTTTCTATTTCTAGAATTTCAACCTTAATTAAACCTAGCTAGATATATAAATCTCATCCATTATATTAACATTAAACTTGTCATACTATTATTTTATAGCGGAAAAGAATAGTTTGAACACACGTGTATAGAAGAAAAAGAAAAAGGAAATGGGAAAGAGATAAAATAAATATTAAGAAAGCACAAGTGGGATGGATATGAAAGAGATGGAGTTAGTAGTATATATTAACGTAAAAAAATGAATTTTGCATATGTGCCGTAATTGGGGTTGACAGAGGATGTTGCTTAACGCATTTTCCATATGTTTAAACTCCAATTTGGTCCTCTACCTCGTACTTGGAGTCACATACCAGCACGCTTCCAAACACGTGATGCTTGAGTCTCCTCCAAGCCAAAATCATACTTTCACTTTATATTGCTTCTATTAAATAAATATTTCTAATTTCTTAAAACATGATATACTTTCCATGAATTAAATATTCCTTTTTGGGTTAGATTATATCATGATTAAATTATTAGATAGTATATTTTTAAGGATATTTTGTTACATCACTCAATTGTGTACATGATGATTCTTTTTCATGGCCAAATGTATGGAATTAATACTATGTGGTAATTAAATTTAACAGCTTTGAAACAACTATTTATTAAGAACTAAGTTCTTAATATGCGATATGCAGAAAGACAAAAATAATAGAACACATACTTATCGTGGAAAATTCTTTGTTCAAGGAAGTAAAATCCACGACCAACACCTTGTAGGATTTCAGCCAATAATCTTCACTAAGCAACGTTTCAGATTACTACTCAACAATCTAAGAGACTACCTCTAATTACCTCAACCCAACAGTTCATTAAAACTATTCTAATTATTCTCCAAACATTAAACCACTTCTTGTTACAAACCTCACAATAATCAATAAAACACAACCTTAGATATAACACAGCTCGTATGCCCTAGCTTTTTATTTCCATTTCTCTGTTGAATTCTCCTCGTGTAAGGAATCCACGCCATACTAAACCTTTTCCCATGTATTGTAGATTCCTTTTACCACTCAGCTTCTTTTCAATATTAATTTGTTTCAAATATCCACAAATAATATTAAGTCATAACCATATTATTCGGGGACCAGATTTGTGTGAATGATAACCAAAGTCCGACATCAAAATCAGTGATGGAGTCAGAATTTTCAATAAGAGGGTTCAAAAGCTGAATAAGTAGACACATAAACTAATCAAATCGGATTCGATATCTATTTTATATACATAAAAAAATATTTTAATTATTTATAAATGAAATAATTTTCTACCGAAATAAACTCTCTAGCCACACCAATCAAAACCATTGTACACACTTTCTTAACTTCACAAGCTTAAACTATTAGAAATTAAAAAATATTTTTATTATTTAATTATATTCTTAGCATGTACATTTTTAATATGTGAGATCTAATTTTCTTTTTCTAGAAAATACGTAAAAATTCTTTTAATAATGAGTGACGGTGAGATACCATATTCTTTTATCTCAAAATTATGATTCTTTCGTCCATACCAAATGACCCACTAAGTTCTTTTACATTGATCTATGTTTCATGTATATAGATGTTTAAATTAATGTCCATATTATCTCATAAAGAAATGACAGGCGGCACAGTAGCCAGAATGTGGTCAAACAGAGTTTGTAGCCCTTATAATTTATATTGGTTGACTCACTCAATTATCACTAAGCCTTGTCCATACCCCAAAAGGGAACAATTCTACGAAAACTATTACTCTATAATTCCATGTTTATTTTTATTTATTAATTATTTTAAAAGATTTACTTGTAATATATCAAAAAGAAAAATGAAGACCATTTCTTTTTCTCTATACCTTATCTTTAGTTTCCCTGTTATTTTTCAGATTTAACAGCAAACATTAATTATATAAAATAATAATAGTCAAATTTAATTTTTCAAAGTACAATTAATAAAGTTAATTTAATAAAATAAATTCCTTATAAAATTTATTTATCTTATAAAATAAATAGTATAATCCTTTTTTGTGTAAATAATTTTTGATAAAGTAAAATAAAATCAAATAGGTGAAAAAAGGTATAAAGAATAATTTAGTCAAATAGCTTTAATAATTAATATTATTAAATAATTTTTATTATAAGTGTTATGGCATTACATGAGACACTATAAGAAGAATTATATTGTCAACACATATAAGTTCAAATTACAATTTTTAACTCATGCTAATTGACACAACTTAAAAATGAGACAATTCTTTTTTGAACTTTAATAGTTTGGACCAATAAAATTGTGATTTTTTATAATAAAAAATCTATATTTTAAATATTTAGCATAATATTATTAGACTCGTACACAATATAAACTATCATATATGCTAATATATATAGAAAAAGTTAAAAAGTACATGACTTACCATTCACAACGTATAAATTCTTAATTTGGATTAACGAAAGAGTAGTAAACAAAAGGTAGTAATATTTTGTTTTCTTATGCAAGGATAGGGATTAACTTGCTTAATTATTAGGTAGGTGAAAAAAGAAAAGAAAATTTAAGTGAGTTAATTGGAAGACCGTGTAAGCAAATGAGATTGCTTTTTGCTCCCTTGTTATGGGACAATTGCCTTTACGTGCATGGTAAGTGAGCTCTTTTACCATTCAAATTTATTGACCAACTCATCATGTTAATTTTGGGCTGCTACTACAACATAAGGAGGTGTCCTACTTGTCATGGCTCAATGTGATTAGGAACCATTTGGCTATGAGAATATTTTATTTTTTTCAATTTTTTTTACTTTATTTTAAAATTGTCATTTGGCTATGAGAATTATGAATAAAATTTGAAATTGTATTTGAAATTTGAAAAACAACCAACACCTTATTTACACTTTTTCAATTTCATTATATTTTTTTCTTCAAATTTATCCTAATTTTTCATTTTGTAAAAATAACTCCATTATATATATTATATGTTTTATGTTTAAATCATATTTTATGTTTTTATGAAATACATTCAAACAACCAACTATTATTTATAAAAACAATAACCAAACACAATTTCGTCTTTAACTCCAACTTCAAAAATTTCAAATAAAGTGAGAAAATAATATTTATAATAATATGTAGTAGCTCGTATATGAGATCTAATCTATGCCATTATATGACTATCTAATTTGAGATATTATTTTTTAGAACAAATTTGATTGAATATTTGTGGTAAATAAGTTGAGTTGAGTGATTTTGCTAGTTTTTAAGGTATAAACCATATTTTTTAAAAAATACATTCAAATTCTAAATATTTTTTGCAAAAAGTATGGCTAAACAAAACTCCAACTCCAACTCCAACTTTGAAAATTCCAAATAAAGTGTATATTTTTTTTGATTAATGGTCAAACGCCACCAATTATATACAAAACAACATATGTATTAGGCAATGAGGGACCGTTTCGTTACAGGTTAGAGTTATGCAGGTATTAGTTATGTAGGGTTTAATTATACATATATTAGTTATGCAGGGTTTAGTTATTTAGGTATTAGTTATGCAGAGTTAAAAAAATTTAGTGAGCTAATTCTTATTTCTTAATTTTAAAATGTTTAGTGAGCTAATATTTGTTATACTCATTAAAATAAATAATTATCTAAATAGGACATTAAAATTTAAATAAATACCAACAGCTAAAACAATAAAGTAAATAACAAATGCTAAAAACAATTAAGTAATTTGTATTGAATAGGATTAAGAAATTAAGACAAAAAGGATGTAAATGTGTCCAATACCCACATAACTTATTCTACCTTCTATCTCGCATAACTTATACATAGCTTCCTTCATAAGTTATGTAAGTATTAATTATGTAGGATTATAAAAAAAGCAACCAAACATTATATAAAAATAATACGTGAATAATTTTTATCCTATTTATAAACCAAATATGATATAAATTAATAAGTTATTCATGTACTAGCTTTGTGTTTATCCCATAACCAAAGGGCCAAATTGGAACACCACTAATTGTGGGAGCCAAAAGTAAAATGTCTTTTCCCCTAAGACTAAGAGAGGGGTTGCTTGCTGCTCGCCCCTATCTCTAAAGTGGCTTATGCACTCCACTTGTTACCACTAAACGATGAATTCAGGAGGGGAAAGAGGGACTTTAACCCTCAATCTCAGCCTTGGCAAGGCTATGTTCTATCATTAAGCTATTTTCATCAGCTAGGGTAGTGGCGAAGCACTACTGAGCAATTCACGTATCACTTGATACAGACAATTTTTGTTTTTTTGCTGGACCACAGTCTTGACCTACGATCGAGCTACGAACACGAGTAGATAGGCATTTAAGGGGGGGGGGGGGGAGAGGAGGCAATGGTCAAAAAACAAACTAAATCCAAAGGGATAAGGTTCAAGATGTGGATCTGGTGGAATGCAAATCTCATTGTTTGTCACTTTTAGCATTAAGGTTTGGTGGTGGTGGGGATCAAAGGAATGAATACTGCTTTATTATACTATTAGCTACTTGCATGCCAGTGCTAGCTAGGCCATCCCTTTAGGTCTACTTATTAGCTTCCACATTATATTATTGTTACTACATATCATTTACTGTACTACTTATATAACTAAAGAAATCTGTATTTTACCACCTAATTGAAGGCTTGGTTGGAGGGGAAAAAAAAGTACTCCGTACCTAGTTTCAATTATTTCTACGCATGAATTAGTGAGCTTTCTATGTGGAGAGATGTTAGGCTAGACATATTAAAATTTCCTCTGGAATTTAATTAGTAAAAAATTTCCTTTTATCCCATTTTGAGTTTTTTGCTGCGCGTTTTAAGTTGGACCAGAACAGGGAGAGGACAATTTCAGTGGTATCTAAAGATTTTTTTAATTTTATTTTTTGAATAAATTGGTGTGGTTGGAAATACTTCAACACCGAAAAAATGATACAGTTAAATTTATATAATGTTAGAAAATACGGAGCAAGAACAACGGATTGTGTATCTTTAGATTTGCAGCGAGTTGCTATTGTTGCTACCAAGAGAATTAGCCCCATGTCTTCTTGAGTTTCACTAGAAAATCAAGATCAACATTCACAAACTAAATGCCCTTTTTGTGTGTTCACATGGGTGATGTATGATACCAAAAAAATCTTACATCTGCCACTTCATACATGATGGACAAGACCCGAGCTAATGTCACATCAACTAGACACACAATTCATACGACACATAGTTCGTGCGACCTGTGAGCATCAGAGCTTTCCTCAAAGGTCTTATAAGTCCTATATATAAATTCAATTACATGTGGAAAGAATTTACTATTAATATGAGAATACTAGTACTCACAATACCCCAGAATTTACTACATCAGTAGTTTCTCATTCGATTCCTCATCCTTTTTAAGAGCTGAACTCGAGTTCATGTTTAACTTTATATACACAATTACACTCACCATCTATATGGTCAGTGTAATAGTTGACTTGTGTACATAAGTCAAATTATTTCAATTTAATTGTCTTCCCTTTCTACTCGAATCTATCCGCTCCAAATCATCTGCTTTCCTAGACATGCAGTGGATTACCGAATCATTCATGGCTATTAGTGACATGCTAAAGTAACAATATTGATTGAAATTTCTAGAAATACTAAAAGGTCAAAGGGTATTCTAATGAAAATTTTAAATTTAACTTTTGAGGGTCTGACGCAATGAAGAAGCAGGGACCATTCTTTCATTAACCCATTGATCGCTTAACGCATGTGGTATGAAACACGTGCTACGATGTTCTCACCTTATCTTGGTGTATGTGTCTCATTCTCTTAATTTGTCCAAAATCGTACAAACATTGGTCTAGACACCTCTTGGTGTCTAACCCGAGTTTCTCTCTTCAGTAATCCTCAAACTCGTGTTCTTAGAGAGGCAATTTTCACTTCAGTCATAGTATAGCAGTGAAAATTTATCTCTTAACATTTTTTGATGTAAGAGGCAATTGCTCGTGTGAGAGAGCCAATCTCGCAACTTGTCCGACACATTTTATTTCTAAATAATATTACATGCATATGAGATATATTCAATAGTCTTATATTAATGAGAACATTATAACAACAAAGTTGCTTTACAATATATAAATATCATCATTTCCTACACAAACCTAGAGCCTTAACATGTTTCTCAAATAGTTCTCTAGATATGGCCTTTGTAAAAGGATCAACTATCATTCCACGAATAGGAATGTATTGTAAATTTACTTCTCCACTTGCTACTATGTCTCTCACAAAGTTATATTTGATATCAATGTATTTGGTTTTGTTGTGATACTTAGGATCCCTCGTATATGCATAGCCGCCTGACTATCATAATATAAAATCATGGGACTATTAAAATTCTTTGCAATATTCAAATGCTCAAAGACTCTCTTTAAACAAACATATCCACTATAGCATAGTGAATAATCTGTAGTTACCTTCAGATATTGGAATATTCTCTTCTCTACCTTCCAATGATCTCTTTCGGGATTAGATTGATACCTTCTAATCAGACCTACGTCCTAATAAATGTTTGGATGAGTACACATCACATCGTACATCAGACTCCCAATAACAGTAGAATATGGAACTCAAGATATGTCTTCCTTTTCTTTTTCAGTATTTGGACACATTTCTAGACATAAAGTATCACCTCTTGCTATAGGAGTATCCATGGATTTGTGACTATTCATTCGAAAGCATTCCAATATTTTCTTTATGTATATTTCTTGAGATAAACTCAAGAATTTTTTGGAATGATCTCTTTGGATATTAACACCCAATATATATTCTGCTTCACCCATATCTTTCATGTCAAATGACTTTGAAAGTCATGAATTAACATTTTTAACATACTCCAAATTATTTTTGACTAATAAAATATCATCCATATAAAGAGAAAGAATTATAAACTTTTCATTGGACTTTTTCACATAGATGAAATGGTCTTCATCGATCATGGTGAAATCAAATGAAATCACCTCCTTATGAAATTTTAAGTACCACTGCCATGAAGATTGCTTTAGGCCATAAATTGATCTTTTCAATTTACAAACTTTCTTTTCTTGGCCTTTAACAACAAAACCTACAGGTTGTTCCATGTAGATTTCCTCGTTAAGTTCTCCATTGAGAAAATCAGTCCACAACTATAACATTCCAGGTATTTTAAGGTTGGAATATCATATAATAAGATTAAACACTGCAAAAATAACCTCGGTGAATTTTTAGGTCAAGTATCCCAAAAAATAATTTTTTCCAAAAATTACATTTCTAGTAGGGTGCATGATAGGTCCGCATCGCGGACTTGCTCCCCCACAATGCAAATTATTTCCAAGTCAAAATCTGGCCAAATTCTCATTCGCTCAAAATTTGCATGTCAGGGAACTAGTCTACGTCGCGGATTTAGTTGAGATTTTTCGTCCGATTTTAATTTTTAAGCAGGGAGACTTTAGATATTTCCCTAACTATTAGTTAATGAACCTGAAAATTTTTAGGACCTAATTTGATTCTACAAACTACCCTAAAATCCTAATCTCATTCATTCTACCACAGTTCTCCTATTCAAATAATTCTTTTTCTACAAAAGCTCTCAAAAACTCTATTGAAGACATTCAAGGAATTCTCTCAAGCTCTCCATAGTCCCAATTTCTCCAAGTGTCTTTGATCTTCTCATTCAAGGTATGTGGGTATTTCATCCAAGGGCACTTTTCACCTATGGAACCTAACAAATTCTCATCTTTTTGAAAAATTCAAGTATGTGTTTTTATGAGTTTTATGATCTCTATTCCAATTATATGAATTATAAATCAAATTATGATTATGAATCTATTTTAAAATAAATTGATGGTTATTGCATGAAATTGAAGAGTTTTTCTATGAATTTACTACATTGATATTTAGGGTTCATGGCATTGATGATGGGTAATTTTAATTATACATCCAATTTATATTAATTTCATTAATTATGTATAGGTTGATATAAAGTATATGATCATGCATATTTTTCAAGTCAATTAATCATATATTTATGTTTTCACCTTATTTTCAAGTATAAGTCATGATCATGCATTTCGAGGGGGTTTCCAATGAATGATTATGAATGATTCATGAAAGGTTTTGAATGATGTTTCAAGCAAGATTATGAAAGAGGGTGACTTAAGACCCTAATGATGTTTTATGAAAAAGAATTTGTAATGATGGAATGCTTATACCCACATTACATGAATCACATGATAGTGAGTTATTCTTATGAACAAGTTTATGAATTATGATCTATGGCAAGCTTATGATATACTATGTATGATATTCCATTGAGAGTTAACCTAGCACCGAATAGACCTTGGGATATAGGCTCATCCGATAATATAGGCATGAGACCATTAGTAGAAATCCCATTGTCCCATAACTATGTGCCACGTAGGAAGAAGGATCACCCTTTAATAGAGGCTTGATTCCTTAAAAAGGGTCACCCGTTAGTTGAGGCTTGATTCCTAAATAGTTTGATCCACTTAGGCATCATGGGTCGTACCTTGGCAAGTATGGACCCTCTCTTTTTGGTTTATGGGGTAAATACCGGAATCCGTGTTATATCCCACATGGTTTATATTGGTTAACGGTATCTCTCACAAATACTTATGTCTCTAACAATGACTTTTAATATCCCACATAGGTACGGTCCTTATGATGTTTTAAATGACTAATCCTATCCTTTACTTTTATATGATACTCTTATGGTTTATTGTGCATTGATCCTTCATATGAGTGCTTATGATTTTACTACTTCTTTCATCATGCTATTTGAAAAGGTCATGTGCACAACATGGTTTTATTATGCATTGCATTGCCTACATACTTAGTACATTCAAATGTACTAACGCATACTTCTTTGCCTATATTATATCACAATATAGGGACAGACACTCCATTCATTTTGCTGGCTAGTTGGTGATCTTTCAAAGATTTGGATGGTGAGTCCGCATTCTTCGAGGGAAAACAGAGTCTATCTTTCCCTTATCGTTGTTTCTAGACTTTGATGATGTTTTAAGACTATTCCATGTCATTTTATTACTTTTTTTGAGGGTGAGTTAGGAACATGTCCTAGTCCTCGCCTATGTAGTCATGTAGAGGAATGTTGGATATATGTGTATGGAATCTATGTCGTCTTACTTCTCTCTATCTATGCTATATTCATGCACTTTTATGAGTTTTTGCTTATTTGTTACCTTATGTATACTTATAATATGCTAAGAGGCTTGGTTGGGGTTTCTTCGGGAATACTAATCACTGTATCACACCTAAACTCTAGTTTGAATCGTGACAACATTCATTTGGTGTAATTCTAGATCCAAATGTGCAATGATAGCCAAAAGTAATCTTATAGAAGTAAACTTTACAACTGGTAAAAATGTTTCCTCATAATCTATTCCAACTTCTTGAGTAAAACCTTTTGCCACCAATTGTGCTTTGTGTCTTTCTATTGACCCATCCGATTGGCATTTAACTTTGAAATTTCATTTATTCCCAATAGCTCTACGTCCTTGAGGAAGGTCAACTAGATCCCATGTCCTTGAGGAAGGTCAACTGGATCCTATATTTTGTTGATTTTCATGGATTGTAATTCTTCTTTCATCGCTTTTAACCATTCATCCTTTTTAGGGTTTGATAAAGCCTCAGCCACTGAATTAGGTTTATCCAATTCTATGGGAGATACTAAGAAAACATAATCCTCAATCTAATAAGATCTTTTAGGTACACCTTTTTCTGTACTCTTACGCTATTGAAGTTCAGATTTCTCTTTAAGATTTTGGGATTCAAAAATCCCATTTGGACCAGGATCCATTTCTAGATCCATTGATCTATCAAGTATGTCTGACGACATTATTTGATTATGTGAATTCAACATTTCGTAGAGATGCTCACCTTCATATATATCACCTTTTTTGGGAAAATCATTCTCCAAAAATCTGATATCTCGTGATTCAGTTTCAGTAATACTTTCATCTTCCAATTCATCAATAAACACATACCCTTTGAAGCATTTTGAGTATCTAATCAAGATACATTTCTTTTCTTTTAAACTTAATTTACCAAATTCACCAAAACGATCTTTAATATATGCAGCACAATCCCAAGGTCATAGATCATTTAGGTTTGTTTTATGACCAGTCCAATCTTCAAAAGGAGTGGAAGATACTGATTTAGAAGGTACTTTATTCAATATGTAGGCCGCAATCAATAATGCATTTTCCCAGAAACAGATAGACAAATTTGCTTGCGCCATCATTTATCTTGTCATATCCAATAATGTCCTATTCCTTTTTTCAGCTACACCATTTTGTTGAGGTATATAAGGAGTAGTTAACTGTCTAATAATGCCCTTTTCAATACATAATTCTTCAAATTATTTTGACAAATATTCACATCATCGATCAATTCTTAAAACCTTTATTCTTTTATCTAATTGATTTTCAATTTCATTCAAATATCTTTTAAAGTACTTAAATGCTTCAGATTTATGAGAAATCAAATAGACATAATCGAAGTGTGTCAAATCATTAACAAATGTATTGAAGTATGTGGAACCAGACCTTGCCCTCACATTCATTGGACCACAATTATCAGAATGGATTAATTGAAGTGGGAACTCAACTCTTTTAGCCTTCCCAAATGGTTTATGTGTAATCTTTCTAGCAAGACAATTTTCACAAGTTAGCATATTAATTTTGGAATATGAACCTAAAATTCCTTCCTTTTCCAACCTATTCATTCGATCTTGCCCTATATGACCTAATCTTTCATGCCATGTAATAACATCAATATCATTGTTACATAAATAACTTGTCATTACACGATGATCAACATAATAGTCATAAGTTGAAGAATTATAATCTAAAACAACAAAGCGATCATAACGAAATCCAAAAATATTATCTATAGTTATTCTAACACCATTATGACTAAAACACAAACCGAAACAAACATTCAAAAGAACTGAGACCAATACTAAATTTCATCGAATCTTTGGAGCATATAGGATGTCATGCATCATCAAAGATTGTCCACCTCGCAAGTCTACTTTGAAAGTGACTATTCCCTTGAATTCAAGTTTAACATTAATTCCTATATAAATCCATCTTCATTCAGGTGAAACTCGATGAAACTCCATAAACACTTCTCGATCTCGACACAAGTGGTCAGTGGATCCTGAGTCTACAATCCACATAGGTAAGATTCAGTTAGTAAAGAAGTTCTAGAAACATATGAAGTACTTGGAGATATATTTAGAAATGCTACCATTTCAGGCTCGGTACATTCACGAGCAAAATGCCCTAATACTTGGCTATTGTAGCACTTTATTTTGCTCTTTTCTCTCTTCTTGAGAAACTATTTTTCCTTCTTGAAATTTGATTTGTTCTTTTTCATAGAGGGTCCTTCGATTTCCTTACTCATTCCTTTCTTTTTAAATTTTTTCTTGCGCTTGAAACCTGAAGACTTTGTACCACTAGATTCAACCACAATGAAATTAGAAGAAGCTTTAGCAACACCAAGCCTCTCGTCTTCAAGTTCAACATGTCGAGTGATATTAGAAAAAGTTTTGATACTTTCATTATGGTTCAAGTTAACCTTCAAATGTTCCCAACTATTGGGAATAGACCGGATCATTGCCTGAACTTGTTGCTCATATGAGAGAACGTGAACAACACTTTGAGTTGTGCTATCATGTTTGACATCAATCTAAGGTGTTGTTTGATGCTTTGATCATGATGCTTTTTGATTGTGTCAAACTTGATAGTCAACTGTCTAAGACAGGTCACAAAATTACCTCTATATGTTCTTTGTAAGTGTGCCCACATGGTATGAGCATTGAGAAATACCTCACATTCACGAATTAGTTCATCAACCACAAAACTCACAATGATTCCACGTGCAATGGAATCTATTCTTTTTCAAGCTTTGTAAGCTTCAAGATCTCTTCTTTGTTGAGCAGTGTTATCCTGTTCAGGTTGACTTAGGACATGATTTATGCCTTCGAGAGGGTTTTCCTTATCCATTACATACCATATCTTACGACTCCAGATATCGTAATTGTCCCCATTTAGTTTCTAACCTTTGTTTAAGTCAGTAATAATGCTTTTTGATGCCACTTCTGTATTTAAGAGACAATTACACAAGTTTTAATATATTATTTATACATGTGTGGTACACATTCAAGGAAATTAATTCTAATAAAGGTTTCACATCTAGTGAAATATGGAAAGGATATATAAGTATCCAATCATCATTTACGATCTAAATATTTAACCAAAATTAGAAATTAATTTCTTAATGCGTATTCTAATATGATGAAGAATTCAATCATAAAGATTTATAAGTCTAATAATAAGTATCATATTTTAGTGTAACATGAAAAAATAATCAATCCAAAATATGATAAAACACAGAAATATATTCATAATATATTATAAACAAAACAAAGTTGTTCAAAAAAATTACTAAACAATGTCAGCACCTTGTATTCAAGGCGACGAACACATTGCTAGAGCAACATGCGATCATTTTCAGAAAATATTCACAAGTGATGAATCTCGGATTCCGGAGAACATCTTGAATTACGTTCCTAGAATGATCACAGATGCTCAGAATGAAAGCCTTCAAGCCACGCCTACCATTGAAGAGTTGAAACAGGTAGTCTTCTCTATGAATCCTAACTCTGCAGCTGGTCCGGACGGTATGAATGGAAAATTCTTCCAAGCTTGCTGGGAGATTATTTCGGAGGACCTACTAGCAGTGGTTACTTCTTTCTTCGGAGGGTATGCTATGCCTAAGTTCTTTTCTCATGCTTGTTTGGTCTTGCTCCCAAAGGTAGATCACCCCAACACACTCTCTGACTATAGACCCATTAGTCTCAGTAACTTCACCAATAAGATCATATCAAAACTCATTTGCCTCAGGCTTGCTCCAATTCTCCCCGGTCTTATTTCTCTCAATCAGTCCGGGTTTGTAAAAGGAAGAAGCATCTCCGAAAATATCATGCTAGCACAGGAGATTATCCACGATATCCGAAAGCCTGTTATTGGCGAAAACGTGGTTATCAAGTTAGACATGGCCAAAGCATATGATAGAGTCTCCTGGTCCTATACTTGTCTAGTACTGAGAAGGATGGGCTTCGGTGAGACCTTTATTGATATGATTTGGCGAATCATGTCTAACAATTGGTACTCCGTTATCGTTAATGGGGCTAGACATGGTTTTTTCCACTCCACCAGAGGGCTCAAACAAGGTGATCCTCTTTCTCCCGCCTTATTCATTTTGGGAGCGGAGGTGCTGTCCAGAATGTTGAATAGTCTTCATAATTACCACTTCTACCATGGTTTTCATATGGAGAAAAGAGGCCCACAGATTAATCATTTGAGTTTTGCGGATGATGTTATCATCTTTTCCTCCGGAAGGAAGGAAATTCTCCAGATTATTATGAAGACCTTGACTCTGTATGAAAAGACATCAGGGCAGCTTATAAACAAGAATAAGAGCCACTTCATGATGCATCCCAATGCACTCCAAGACAATGTGGAAACGGTGAAACAGGTTACGGGTTTCACTCAGAAGCATAGTCCCATCACCTACTTAGGATGCCCTTTGTACATTGGCAGGCAGAGAGTCATGTACTACACGGACATGGTCTCTAAGGTTGTCAACAGAATTAGAGGGTGGCACTCCAAAATCCTCAGCTACGGCGGTAGAGCTACACTCGTGAAATACGTACTTCAGTCGCTCCCAATTCACCTTCTTTCGGCCATTACTCCCCCCCGTACTACTCTCAAACAGATTGAGAGAGTCACCGCTGATTTTTTCTGGGGGTGGAAGGATAACAAGAAAAAATACCATTGGGCTTCATGGAAGAAACTTTGTTACCCTTATGACGAAGGAGGTATTGGGTTGAGGAGAACTACAGATGTGTGCAAATCTCTCCAGTTAAAGCAATGGTGGATCTTTAGAGCTAAACCAACATTGTGGGGTGATTTCCTTAGAGCCAAATACTGTCAAAGAGCGAATCCCATCATCAAAAAATTCCATACTGGCCAGTCGCTTGTGTGGAAACACATGATGCACAACAAACACATTGCCGAACCTCACATTCAATGGAGGCTTCACTCGGGTTCGTGCTGTTTTTGGTGGGACGATTGGCTAGGTATCGGACCCTTAGCCAACTATAGGCAGGAGTTGGGAAGAGCAAACAATGCGAGGGTGGCTGATTTTCGTATAGATGGCCAATGGAACATCGATATGCTAAATCAGTTGGCACCAGCGCAGCTCGTTCCTCTCATTACTTCTTCCACACTTCAGCTGCAAGGAAACACACCGGATCAGGCCATTTGGAAGCTGAATACCAATGGGAACTTCACATGTTCCTCGGCATGGCAGCTTGTGAGGGAACATCGGACCAAGACACTTTCCGACCATTACACTTGGCACAAAAACATCCCCTTTAAATGCTCTTTTTTGTTGTGGAGGGCTTTTAGAGGCAAGCTGCCAACAGAGGAAAAGATCACTGCATTTGGCTATGGTTCCACACCATGCTATTGCTGCCACAGTCCAGGTCCGGACACCATAGAGCACATTTTCAGCACTGGCCATTTCGCTAGGAATATTTGGCACTACTTCTCAAATTCCCTAGGCATAAGGCATGAAGCCACACCCCTCAAACCTCTTGTTATGAGCTGGTGGCTTCGCAAGTACCGCACAGAAGCTCACAAACTTATCCTCCATTCCACCCCAATATTTATATGTTGGAATTTGTGGAAGAATAGGTGCGCGAGCAAATACGGGGGGAAGAGTTCTAGCTTGGCGAGAGTGAAATTTGCAGTTTTCAAGGACATCTCAAATCTTCTTAGAGTCGCGTATCCCTATATCCATTGGCCCTCGAACTGGAGCGACACCATCTCCTACATAGATAAGTGTACTCATGAGATGAAGATCACCCAAGTCTCGTGGATTAAGCCACAACTCGATTTCGTCAAGCTGAACACTGACGGCAGCGCGTTGGGTAATCCGGGGGCAATTGGGGGGGGTGGCATTGTAAGAGATCACATGGGTAAATTCATCTTCGCCTACGCCATACCATTAGGGGAGGGAACCAACAATCAAGCTGAACTAGAGGCGGCAGTTTATGGGCTTAAATGGTGCATTCAACAGGGTTTTCAGCACGTTATCTTAGAAGTTGACTCGGAGTTGCTCACTAAATGGATCAATCATCAGACTAAACCTCCGTGGAGCCTTCACCAGGTAACTCAGGACCTTGTTGGTATTTCCAAATTATTTGTTCGCTTTTCTTGCAGGCATGTATACAGGGAGGCAAACTACACTGCGGATGCTCTCTCCAAGCACAGTCACACTCTTACCACTCCAGGCCACTACACCACCCTTCAGCAGCTACCTCGTGGTACTCGAGGTTACTACATGCTAGATAGAGTCGGTCTGCCCAGCTTCAGACGGAGAAAGACCAAACGGATTAAAAAGCCTCCATGATCTACTATTTAGTGTTGCATCCTTGGATTGAGCACCCAATTGCAGTGTTTGTGATTTTCCATGTTATATCTTAGCCATGTTATTTGATGTCCATCGTCTATGCTAATTTTATTGTATATATAGCATTTATGAGGATTCATCCCCATTTTTATTTAGATTTTTCCTTTATTTTATGTAAAGGGAGAGTCTCCCTTATTTATGCTTTCCTAGTTTCTTTGTATCGAGAGGAGTCATTTTCTTTAGGTGCATAGTTTCTAGGTTTTCTTTTCATGTGCTTGTATCGGGGATGAGTTGGCTGCCCTTAGTAGGATGGTCGGCTTATGAACCACCATAGGATTGGAGGTTAGGTCTATGTCCTCCTCCGTGTATTTTTCTGTTTTTTTATGTATAATACAGCTTGGGGGTGAGCGGCTCAACCCCTGGCCGCGCACGAGAGGTGGGAGCCTCGTGTAAGGTCTGTTCCCATAAAAAAAAAAAAAAAAAAAAAAAAAAAAACTAAGTACCTCCATAAAGGTTCATTAGGCCTTGATTCGTTATAGATCTCAATAAGTTCATTCTTTCAGCATCTTGATAAAGAATTATTCAAAATGCCGAATGCCTCCCTATCCTCAACACTAATCAATTTTCTATGAATTTCTTATAATTTTTGATTAAAAGATTCGAGAAAATCTAGTAAAGAGTCAAGAGGAGCCATTTTTATTTTCTTGAAGTCTTCAAGCAATCTTCTTCCTCCCCTTTTTGTGCCCTTTCATCTCTGTTCCGATTCTATACTGTCATTGAATCATTTCTTATGATTTCAGATTTTGAAACTGAATCAGCTTGTATTTTGACCCTTTTATATCGCATTCTACTACTATTTCTTTTTGCTTCTACATTAATATTACTCCCACTTGGAGTAATTTGAGCATATTCCTATTCAGCCATTTATGAAATAGGAATCAAAAATCAGAAATATGGTAAATACCATTCAATGTGACAACAAATGCCATAGATTTCTAGTAGAAAATAAAATGATCATAAAAGGGTTTTAAGGTTGGAAGGCTACTACAATAGGATAAGAAAATTTCTCAAAAAATAACCTATTCGTTTTAAATCCGATTCTTTATTATAATATATTTTTGGAAAGCCCAAATTGAATAGTTCATGAAAAAAAATAATTTTGGCCTAAATTATTTTAACAAGCAAATTCCATAGTCACAAAATAGAAGCAGTTTTTCAAAAAGAATTGTCAAAAAACTGTCAAACTTCAAAAAATCACATCTCACTCGTTTTTAATTCGATTTTCTTATATAATATATTTTCGAAAATCCCATAATGAGTACATTGTGATTATTTAAATTTCAGACCATAATATTTGAAAAAATAAAAAAATACAGTAAACAGAAGCAGATTTACGTCAAAATATAAAATAAAACTGTCAATTTTCAAAAAATCATCTTACTCGTTTTAATCCATTTTTTTGTTATAATTATTTTTGGAAGGCTTATAATGAGTAGATCAAGATTTAGAAGAATTTAAGTGAAAATTTCAGGTAACGATGGCCAAAATACAAGAAAATAGAAACTACTTTTTATTAAACTTGTCAAAAAATAGCCAATCCTAAAGGTTTCAACTTAGATTTATAAGAAAACGATATCAAGGCAATTTACATGGAAATAACGAATAATCGAATCATTTAACCATCGCTCTGATATCATTTGTTAAAAAATATGGAGCACGAACAATAGATTGTGTACCTTTAGATTTGTAGTGAGTTGTTGTTGTTGCTACCAAGAGAAAATGCCCCATGTCTTCTTGAGTTGCACTAGAAAATCATGATCAATATTCACAAACTAAATGTCATTTTTTATGTGTTGATGGAATTTAGGAACTTAAGATAATTTCCTCTTTCTGATTTTTTGTCTTTCTGTTCTTCTTCTTCTTCCATCCACCGACTGACGAACTATCAGAAAGAATAATCCAAGTGTTGAAAGATTTTTTCTCATACGTTACTTTCACAAAAGACTCCTTTACCCTTTTTAAATAGGAGAGGTTAAGCAGTTATAAAATTGTTCCCTCTCATTTTTAAAATTGGATTTGAATAGTAACCGTTCCCTCCTCCTAAAAGGATAGGTTTGAACAGTTATAACTTAAATGTTCTATCTTTATTTTAAATCAGATATATCCTTTATTTATGGATCGGGTAAGATTGGATCGGATCAGTTCACATGGGTGACCCATTATCCCAAAAAAATCATACACATAAAATCAAGAACACGTGTCTTAATTCAACTTGTTAGTTTTGATTTATTAGCAATTGAGTATCGCGATGTTAGTAAGTAAAGATGATGAGTAAGACTAGTAATTAAGAAGAATATTGTATGAGGCTTTTCAGCTTCGATAATTAATCTGAGCGCTGAATTCGAGAACGTTAGCTTTAGGTCTAGGAATGATAGTGAATGAGAAAAGACAAATACTTACACTCTGTTTGGATGGTGGTTCCCCATGGTTCCATAATGTATTGTATGGTATGATATGGTATGGTACTATACTGTACAGTACAATACTATATTTGGAGAGACTGTATGATTTTCTATTGTGTTATGACAATTTTTTTATTTGGTTTGACTGTATGACATTATATCGTGATTGAAAAATTTATAAAAATGCCTTTAATTATTATAAATATTAATAATAATTGAAGAGAAAATTTCAATTTGAAATCCCTAGAAGCTTCAATTGAAGAGATAACGAGCACAATCGAAGAGAGAATTTTAATTTAAAATCCGTAGAAGCTTCAAAAATTGTTGCGAAGGAGAATATGTAGTACGACGGTGAAAAAGAAGTAAATATATTAGGGTAACGTTTAATAAAGAATAAATGATAAATTAGAATTATTTAAAATTAAGTAAGGGTATACTTGGTATAAAAATAAGAAAACAATGGGATACCACCAAATTGGTGGTTTTAAAAAGTGAGGATTTTCATGGTTAACAAAACAATGAAGACAAACCATACCATACCATACCATGTAATTAAAGAAATAATCAAAACAAGCATGATTTTCTTACTAATCATACCATACCATACCATACCACAGAAAACCACCATTCAAACAAGCTGTTAATGAGTAAGGAAAGCTTGTAGCATTTAAATGTGAATATATTCTCGTTCTATTTCTTGGAATCAAAATTACTTTATAAATGTAGGAAATAGACTATTTATAGGCTATAAAGGTGAAACATCGACCAATAAAAAGCCTCTAATCAAGCCCTAAAGTACTAAATCCAATGTATGCTAGCCACATGGTAATGTCATTACTGGTGTTGGGCAATATTCCCTTTTTATCATGCTCAGGCTATTTGTACAATGATATCTGCGTATTAGTCCTTTTCGTCTCTTTGGACACATCATTGGAAATGGGGTCATCCTTTTTGGTCGCATGTTCTTTACTTGTTCTTGGTGAAGATCTATTTCAAGTCATCGGAGACAATTCTCTGAAAAACTAATTTTGTCAATTTTTACTTGTTTCTCTTAGACCTTATTAACATGTATCCTCCATTCCTACTGCCACATACTCAAGCTAAATTCATTCAATACATATAGTCTTTCCTCTTTTTGAATGTGATGTTAATTAAAGTTGGGAAGAAAAAACGAAAATTGAACACTCTTGGTAGAAAAGTTGACGATTTATTTTGTTCCATGCAAAGATTATCACGCTCTTTCATATTAACTACTTTGGTCATGGCTCACAAGTCTGGTGGTGCCGCGTCATTCGAGGAGATTATGACGCGTCGTTTGAGGAGATTATGACTTTTTTCTTCCTATTAATTTCTTATTTTGTCGTATCATTCATTGTAAGACCCCAAAAGTAAAAAAGTAATAAAATGAAGATCAAAAGATGAATCCTAGAAAACTTAAGTTTTTGGCACCCGGTGATGACCACGAAGGCCATCACGGGCTGTACACCACACCACTGCCCATGGTGAGATACCATGGCTAAAGTCTTGACACTCAGGATTGTTGAGAAGCGGCCACGACAGGGGACCATGTTCCGTGGTGAGCACCACAAGCCGTGGTGCCTTCTGTGGTGGATCCTTCTGCAGACCCTGTTGACACCCCTTATTATGTCCCCTCCACCACGGGACGTAGTGCCTTTCATAGACCGTGGTGGTTCTCATGGTGGGAACCCATTTCAAAGTCCCTTTCTTAGATGTTAAGTCCATCACCACGACCCCCCAATACAGTCCATATTGGCCTTCACGGGTCATGGTAAGGGTCCATCCCGGTTGCCGAATTCAATTTTAAGTTGGGGTTATTTTGGTCTTTCCTTATATTTTATTAATGAATGTGTTGATTTTTTGGACTATTATCACCTATTAACTAACCTAAGTACCCATAACCCTTTCATTCTCATTATAACTCCCAAATCACTAAATCATCTATCCTAAATTCCCTCTCAATAGTCTTCTTCTTCTTCAAGCCAATTCTAAGGTTTTTTTTTCAAGATCAGGCTTCAATTCTCTTCAATATAGGGATTCAAAAATCAAGGTATGTGGGACTTCATCCATGGGTATCTTTGGAATCCCAAGTTTTCTTTCCAATTTTTTTATGATTTCTTCAATCAAAAAGTCCTAATTTGATGATTTGCATTGGGTCTTATTAATTATGATATATTTCAATGCTATTAGCCTAATTATGCACAATTCACATTACATTGCATGATTTCAATGATTCATGATATATATGCTAGTTTCAAATATGATTTATGAGCTATGAACATGGTTTTTAAGTTATATTCAATGAAAGTTTTATAGAATGATCTTCAAGGTTTATGAATGATTTAGGAATAGTTTTGAATGATGATTCTATAATGTTTCATGAAAGTTAATGCTATGGTGATCTAAGACCCTAAAGATATTTTATGAACAAGGATTCGTAATGATGGAAAGTCTACACCCACATTACGTGTATCACATGAGAGATGAGTTATCCTTATGATTTTACCATGAAGTTAATAGATGAGCTATTCTTAATGTATCTTTATAAAGTTGGATTGATATCTATTATTATATTTTCTAATAATATCAATGAATGTGTTTTTTTCATAAAAATTTCTGATTGGATAATGACTAAGCACCGAGAGAACTTTTGTCACAACCCAGACTAGGCTCTAGATGTAACACGATGATAGATACCCTGAAGAGATTCAACCAAGCATCTTGACATATCTTAAGCATGCATGAGATAAAAATAAGCAGAAATATCATAAGAAAGTCTCAACACATGTATCATAAAAAGTAAGGATTTCGACAACATAGACTCTACATAGTGTGTCCAACAAGCTTCTACTAATCAATATGGGTGGGGGCGAAGATATGTCCCTAGCTCACCTTCAATGTAATATAACAAACGTCTTTTCTTTTTTGCAAGAAGTAACCTCATATTTCGTCCTCAAATAGATGATTACTGACAAGTGAGGCTTGCTCAGTTGGTTAAGCACCTCCACCCACGACCGGTAGGTCCTGGGTTCGAGTCACATTGGAGGGGAAGTGTGGAAACACTATAAATCCTTCAAAATGGGGGGTAAAAATAAAAAAAAAATAAAAAAATAGATGATTACTCACCAATCTTTACGTATAGGAACTCAACTAGCCACGTGGAAAATGGATGTGATCTTCGACCCTTACATTATGATACATTGTAGGAAATAAAGTATACGCCATTAAGTTTTAATGTACTAAGTATGTGGGCATGCTATGAAACATAAAACATGAGATGCAATGATCTATTGGTATACAAGAAATAAAACGATAAGTAAAAGCCTTGAGAAAGCCATAGTTTGATCAAAGCATCAAGAGACATAAATCAGATCACAAAGAGTACATAAAGAAACTATAATTATGTAGGATAGAACCATAACCGACAATAAGACCATGTGAGCTATAACATGGAATCCCGATGTCTCCCCATACAACGAAAAAAGGGGAATCTACTTGCCAAGGTGGACTTTAACCCGCTAGGTGGGTCATGAACATATGCTATATATGGATCCACTAGGTAGGCCATAAAGGCAAATCCTACGGTGCCACATAGTTAGGAGACTAGATACTTTATATAAGGACTTCGTAGGTCGAGCTCTCACTTTAAACTTCATTCGGTGCTAAGTCAAATTCCATGGAATACATAACATAGTAATCATACTTAACATATATTCATAACTTGTTCATAGGTTCCAAAACTCATAGAGTAGCTCATTTTGATATCATAATTGCAATGTGAGTAAAAACCTTTCAACATCACAAATCATACTTGCATAATACATGCCATTAGGTTCCTAGGTCACCAATTAAGGATCCTAAGTCACCTCTTTCATAAATGTCACGACCTAACCCCGTAGGCCGCAATGGGGGTCCGATCTAGACCCCCCGTATACATATCTATTAACTGTGGTCACATTGAACTGTAAATAAACAGTATCATGTAACAAAGCCCCATTGGGCGATAACATTTTCATAAACCTGTAGCCCTTTTCGTTTGTACCACAACATGATAGGGTACGCAAGCCGACAAGGCTGCCATAACATAATAACATATATCATATATCATGTAGACCCAGCCGAATCAAACTGACATACACAACCCACATATACATGTCTACAGACCTCTAAACATATAAATAACAACATATGGCGGGATAGGGCCCCCGCCGTACCCCTGAATGGATAAAATAATTTCTATACATCCGTGGACAGTATCAAAAACTAGGCCCCGATACAATGGAGCCTCTTCCAGCTGAGCTGTATGGAATCCTAAGCTGACGGACTCCCAAAATCTGTATCTGTACCTGCGGGCATGAACGCAGCCCCCCGAGAAAGGGGGTCAGTACGATATATGTACTGAGTATGTAAAACATAATGCAATACAACTGGAAGCATATCTGAGATAGAGAATAGGGGATAAGATATCAATTCAGAAACCTGTACCTGTACTTTGTGAATTACAAAAACATGCATGTTCGAGTCATATCATATAGCCGGCCCTTTCGGGGGTCCGATGAATCATCTCTGTAAAATCATCTCTGTAAAACCATCATGGCCCCAGTGCCATCACCACCTTATTACAACACATCATCATATATCTATACACGTATCCTGGCCCTCTATTGAGGGACTCAGGGAATAATGCAGTGAACTATGCACGAGAACATATCCTGGCCCGGGACTCAGGGAAAGAAGTGTTACGATATACACGAGTAGAGTAGTGAGTAACTATATGCAATTTAAATCATTACCAGAGACTCGACAGAATAAGAAAGTTAAGCTTTTATTTGAGAACCCGAGTAACGGTGTAGTCATATCGAGTGTCCCTTAAATGCCATTATGGGTTGTCTCAAAAGTAATCTCGGAGGCCCTGGACACGTATTAACATAGGGCCAAATCATTTATAGAATCAGAAACATTTGTTGACAAATAGTCTGTAAGACTTGGAGCATGTACATTTGTTACCTTTTTAACATATAAAAGTTTCCAGGGAAATAGTTCGATTATTATAAAAGTTCGATATTCAGACGTAAATAAGAGATGCTAAGAATAGAGTTACCCCGGAACTCATATCATGTTTAACCTACAACTAAGACATGCCAGAAGAAGAAAGAGAATAAACTATATATGGTCTGTACTTTCCTTTATGGGATCTGCATACACATATTTCATACCCGGCCCATCATGGGGCTCGGTGAATCATTATGGCATCATAATCTCACATTCGTACCAAATACGTATCAAGGGAAATGAGAGATAGCTTTCCACACACTACTGTTTAACACGTAGAAGCCTTACTAGGCAATACTCAATCCTTGCAAAAATTCCAATACTAAGCAGTGGATAGGGGTTATGAGGCATACTTGGAGTTTTGGGAATGGAATTATCCCCACATTCCACACAGAATTCACTTAAGGCTAAAACTTGCCAAAAGGAAAGAAAGATAGCTGTACGAACTTATACCAAAACATGCCAAGGGAAAGCTTTACATACCTTTTTCTGAATTATTCCTTATCCTGCTTGCCTCGCCGTCCTTTGAACCTATTCAACATGAAAGTAGTATGAATATCAACGCCTTTTACTTTCCAGCACCCTAGGTTACATCTTAGTATTAATGGAATCTATTTCCTTAGTCGTTTCCCCGACTAGTTCTGTTATTCGCTAAGGCGTCGACGAAAATTGGGCAGCACCTCCCTTGTAATGTGCCCTATCCAAATTTCCAATTAGGTCCCTAAGACCTACAGCCAACCAACAACAACAACCTGCAGCAATTCATACCAACAATATACAACATAAACTCCAAACGACTTATTCAAAAATACGATATCAAAATAGGGCGTCTAGCCTTTATTTTGTGACGCCTTTAATTATACGTAACGAGGGGTCATGTGGCTTCGAACAGAAGCACCCTAACCCACATTAGGACATATTGAGGCCTTGCAACAACAAGCCACACCCCTTCAGAGCAACTCACAAGAATGATACTTTATTTCGATAACAATTCACTTCTAGCGACTCCAATATAGTTTATTTCGAACGTCGAGCATTTCTACGACATTCTTAAACTTTCAGCAGCATACAAGGGGTTTAATACACCATATAAAAATACCATAAACTCCAATTTAAAAGTAAAGGCCTTACCTTACGTTAAACTTGTCAAACTCGTCAAAACTATCCAAAATGTGAAATCTGGACAGCTTACTGTTTTACCTTGTTGCTTCGTTTCGAGGTTGTAATGGAGGGAAAAAGGATTTACGTCCTTCATGAAAGTTATATACATGTGTCTTAGGGTAGCAAACAATTTCGAATCATCCCTACATCAATTTTGTACAAAAAGATATGACCAAAAGACTTACAGCTGTCCGTGTAGAATTTCCAAAACCAAATCTGAGCAGTACCTCCTCTACACTTCATCACCATTTTTCGAGATGATACAAGTAAAACTGGATTTTGGAGTCTGAATGAAAGTTATATACCCACGAAATACCTTTCCAAAACATATTAAATCACTCGAAACGAATCTGTACACAAGAAGTTATACCAATATTACTAACCACTGTCCCTTCCAAAAACGGGTTTGTTAACTAGCGTTTTCTCTTATTTTCTCTTCCAAATTCCAATTGCAAAGCTGGAGTTTTACTTCCATGAAGGTCTTAAAATACATATATACGTATCCACATACTTAAGGTACACCGTATATAATTAATTCACGGAAGAAAATTGGAAAACTAACCTTTAAACTTCAAGAACCATGGCTGCCTCTCTATTTCTCTCCCTCACGTTTTTTTTCTCTATGTTGGCTGATGTTTTGATGGATAACTGAAGTATATGATATATATCAACATATATATGTGGCTTTAGGGTGTGACACGTGTCAACCCCAAGAGGTGACACGTGTCCAGCCCCTATTGGGTCACCGTATCATGCTGCCAACTATGGACTGCCACGTGGCAGTGGGGTCCACCCCCCCAAGCAGGTGGGTCACCTACTTGACCCCAAGCAGGTGGGTCACCTTCTTGCTTGAGGTGCTGCCACGTGTCGCTTCTTCATTGGCTACCATGTGTCGTCTTTTTTTTCCCCCTCGTGGGCTCGTAATCTCGTCTTATTTTATGTACCTATGTAATCCGTGCTACGTAAGTTTGATATATGCTTAAGTAGCTCAAGTACATATGACTTTTAACTTAGTAGCTTACATAGGTAAATCGAGTACTACGACTCATTTTTTTAGCGTTCAACTCCTTCTGGGTTCTCATGACTTTATTTCCAACCTTCCCTCTCACGAGGTGTCACATTCTTCTTTCCTTAGAGTTGTTTGATGTGTGTGGATAATAGGGGTCTCATGGACACTTTCAAGAAAACTAAGAACATGTTTCAAGTTTCAAAAGTGCGAGGTATAACAATAAATTACATGAAATTCATATCTTGATCATAAATGAAATTCATAATCATAGCTTATACTTGAAATTACGGTAAAAACACGAATACATAAATAATTTAATTGAAAACCATAAAATTGGATTGAAAACATACATAATCATACTACTTATCTTAATACATACATAATTCATGAAAATAATATCAATTAGATACATAATTTAATCAATAATCATTTAATATACCATGAATAAGAAGACTCGATACATAATCTTAAAGTTAGGTATTTTGAATAGTAAAATCATAGAGAATTTTGGAGATAAAACTTTGGGATTCCATGGGTTAAAGTTACCCATGGATTAAGATCCAATATCTTGGTGAATTTAACCTTGAGATTGAAAAAAGAGATTTGATGTTGAAAAAAACCCAAGAAAACTCCTTGATGAAGAAGTAGACCTTTGAGAGGAGCCTTGGGAGAGAAGGTTTGTGAAGTTGAGAATTAATGAGGGAATGATAGGTTTATGAATACTTAGGATTAGTTTATAGAGTTGAATTAGGTCCTAAAAATGTCTAGATACATTACTAAGATAATAGGAAATGATGAAAACACCCTTCATTAGACCTGGTCGGAGAAACCTATGACTCGTGTCCACGAGTCATCAAAAAGTTTTCATAGACCAAACTCATCCTTCAGACTTCCCAAAACCCTAAAACCTCTGAGTCTCTGAAGTTTCCCTATGAGTCACCTTTACGAGTTATAAATTATTCTACGACTTATCTTGTTGAGTCATAGAAGAAGTCGTGAGACTGGTCATGTACAGGAACTTAGACCCTGCAATAACGATTTGTTCCTATGAGTCGTCATCACTTCTATGAGTCATAAATAGAATCGTAGAACTATTTGCTACCTTAACCAAATTCCAACCTCATATGTACGCCTATGACTCATCTCTACGAATCATATACAACCTTACGAGTCGTACAAACTTGAGGCAGTCAAACATTTCTTTGGATTCTTCTTCCATTTCAACTTTTCAACTTCTGGGGTCTTACAATATCTCTCCCTTGGGAACATTTGTCCTCGAATGAGATTCAACTAGCATATAAACGACACAGAAAGAGGAATAACAACCCAACATGAATACGATGACACATAAAGATACATAAACCATGAGATTTTCAAACTTTAACATAAAACATGACTTTAAAAATCAATCTTCATGAACATGCATACATATGAAAGACATAGGAAAACTGAAACATAGGAATTTAGGCTATTTAAATAAGAGCAACATAATACCTTAAGCTTGAGTGGAAGGAAAGAAATACATATATCTCTTCATCATGTCTGCTTTGCTTCCAATGTAGCACTCTCTACTTGTTGATTTCTCCACAATACCTTGATGGACGCAACTTATTTGTTTCTTAACCTCTTCACTTGTCGGTCTAAAATTTCCACCAGGACCTCTTCATAAGTAAAGTTTTCTTCAACACTCACATTCTCCAATGGTACAATGAAATTCGGATCACACACAAACTTTCTCAATATCAATACATGGAACACCGGATGAACCATAGCCCAATCCAATGGTAAGTCTAACTCATATTCTACCTTGCCAATATGCTTTAATATCTTATAGGGTCCCACATATCTAGGAATTAATTCTCCTTTTTTACCAAAATGAATTACACCCTTCATGGATGACACCTTTAAATAGACCCAATCATTTACATCAAATTCAAGGTCTCTTCTTCTTATATTCGTATATGATTTGGCGACTTTGAGCTATCTTCAATCTTTATCTTATGAACTTTAGTTTCTCCATATCATCCAACACTAAATCGGGACCAATCAATGCCATCTCACCTACTTCAAACCATTCCATTAGGGATTTACACCTTCTCCCATACAAGCCTTAGAAGAAGCCATTTGGATGCTAGAGTGATAAATATTATTGTAGGCAAACTCAATTAATGGAAAATGCTCATCCCAAATTCCCTTGAAATCAATGACACATGCCCTCAATATATGCTTTAAAGTTTGAATCGCTCTTTCGGCTTGACCATTGGTTTGAGGATGAAAAGTGGTACTTAGGTTGACTTTTGTACTAAGACCCTTTTGAAAAGACTTCCAAAAATGCAAAGTAAATTGAGTACCTCGATCTGATATAATAGATAAGGAAACACCATAAAGATTTACCAACTCACTAATATACAACTTAACATAATCTTCGTCACTATAAGAAGTCTTAACCGATTGAAAATGTGTCGACTTAGACATTCAGTCCACAACAATCCAAATAGAATCATGTTGCCTTCTATTATGAGGCAATTTTGTCACAAAGTCCATATTCACATCTTCCTACTTCCAAGTAGGAATTTCATTGTCTTGAGCTAAACCTCCTAATTTTTGATGCTCAACTTTCACTTATTGATAATTAGGACACTTAGCCATGAATTCTTCTATGTCCTTCTTCATACCATTTCACCAATACACTTTCCTCCAATCATGATACATGTTGATGGATTCCGAATGAATCGAACATCGAGAACTATGGGCCTCTCCTAATATAAACTCTATCAAACCATCATCATTAGGCACACACAAACAACCTTGGTAATGGAATACCCCATCTCCCCTTTGAGAGAAAGTCTCAATGGCTTTTTCGGCAACTGATTTCTTCAATTCAATCAACACTATACCATGGTCTTGTTTGGCCTTAACATCCACCATAAGAGACAATTTTGAGCCATTATGAACAAGAATACCACCATCATTAGAATCAACCAAACGAATATCTAAACAGGCCAATCTATGCACCTCCTTAACCAACTCTTTCTTACCTTTGTCTACATAGGCAACCCTATCCATGGACAACTGACTAAGAGCATCGGCTACAATATTTGCTTTTCCTGGATGATACAATATATTCATATCATAGTCCTTTAGTAGTTGAAGCCATCTCCTTTGCCCAAGGTTCAAGTCCCTTTGGCTAAACACATATTGAAAGCTCTTATGATCGGTGAACACATAAACATGCACCTCATTGAGATAATGACGCCAAATTTTCAATGCAAATACAACCGCCGTAAGTTTAAGACATTGAGTTGGATAGTTCCGTTCATACACTTTGATTTGTCTAAAGGCATACGCTATAATGTTTTCATGTTGCATCAAAACATAACCCAAACTAATACGAAAGGCATCACAATAGACAACAAACCCATCTGAACCTTCGGCCAATGTCAAAATAGGAGCCGACGTAAGATGATCCTTCAATATTTGGAAACTTTTCTCACATTTGTCCGACCATTGAAACTTCACTTTATTTTTAGGTCAACTTGGTCAAGGGCAAAGTAATAGATAAAAATCCTTCAACAAACATTCTATAGCATTCGGCTAAGCCCAACAGCTAATGTCTGAAGAAGACAATGGTCTAGGTCAATTCTTCATCGTCTCCATTTTGTTTGGATCAATTATGATACCATCACTGGAAATAATATGACCAAGGAATGCAACTTCTCTTAGCCAAAATTTGCACTTACTAAATTTGGCAAATAGTTGCTTGTCCCTTAGAGTTTCCAACACGATCCTTAAGGACCCACATGGTCTTCCTTATTTTGGGAGTAAATCAAGGTATCATCAATAAATAGCTGCACAACCATATATAAATATGATTTAAAAATATGATTCATCAAATCCATGAAGATAGCGGGAGCATTAGTCAAACCAAACGACACAACTAAGAATTCAAAATGGCCATACCTTATTTGAAATATCATCTTGGGATATCACACTCTCTTACCCTTAGTTGGTGATAACCGTAACAGAGTTCAATCTTAGAGAAGTAACTTGCCCCTTGCAATTGGTCAAACAAAATATTTATCCTTAAAATTAGATACTTATTCATTACGGTGACCTTATTCAATTGTCGGTAATCTATACACATTCGGAGTGAGCCATCCTTCTTCCTAACGAACAATACGGGAGCACTCTATAGTGAAATACTTGGCCTTATGAAATGCTTATCCAACAAATCCTTCAATTGCCTTTTTAACTCCTTAAGTTCTACTAGAGACATACAATAAAGAGGACCAAAAATTGGTTGAGTAATGAGAAGAAGATCTATGTCAAAGTTAATTTCTCTTTCGGGAGGAACACCAGGCAAATTATCAAAAAATACATCAGGGAACTCATTAACGATAGAGACCGACTAAAGAGTAAGAGTTTTGGAATCAGCATCCCTAACTAGTGCCATATGATAGAGACACCCCATAGAAGTCATTTTTCAGGTCTTAAGACATGAGATGAATCGACTCTTAATCACCAAATCATTACCCTTCCATTCAAGAATTGGCCTATTTGAAAATTGAAACTTGACCCTACGGGTTCTACAATTAATAGATGCATAGAGGCATATAACCAATCCATACCAAGAATAATATCAAAATTGGTCATGTCAAGTTCAACAAGATCATAAGAAATAACGTTATGCAACACCGATATGGGAAAATTTCTATAAATTCTCTTGGCTAACACTGAATCACCAATAGGAGTAAACCAAAAATGGCTCAAACAAAATTTTAGGGAACACATCAAATCTCATTGAAAAGTAAGGAGTGACAAAAAGACAAATTGGCACCCGGATCAAGCAAAGCATAAACATCAAAGTTAAAGACCCATAACATACCAGTAATAACATCAGGAGTCTCATCCACATCTTACGTAGCATGAAGAGCATATAAGCGATTATTACATTGACCACCTTTTAGTTGAGTTTGGGAACCTTGTTGCACTTTCCCTCCTTGAGAAATTGGCCTTTAGGATTCCCTTCTCTACCCTTGTTGGCAATATTAGGGCACTTGAATTGCTTGTGGTCCATATTTCCACATCCATAGCAAGCACCCATCCCCATCAAACACCTTTCTCCATGATGTTTCCCACACTTAGCATACTTGGGAAATTTAGGACTACTAGCATTCACACCTCCACCTTAAATCTTAGGGTATGATTCCCTATCCTTGTCAAACCTTTTTCCTGACCTTGAGAAAAACCTTGGCCTTAGAATCTTTGGCCTTTTTGAGAATGACCATTACGACCACCGGTCTTAGTATTCGAGAACCCACCTTCAAACTACTCTTGAAGTCCCTCATTATTATCTCTTTGAGTTTCTCTCCTTCAATTTGTTTGGCAAATGTCATGAGCTGATATATGTCTATTTCCTTAACAAGTATAGTGGTTCGACATTACCTTGCAACCGAGTCGGATACCCCCAATATGAATTGGCTTATTCGGACATGTAGATCGGTAACCAATGAAGGAGCATACTTGGATAGCTTGGTAAACTTGAGGGCATAATCCCTCATACCCATGTTTCCTTGTTTGAGATATATGAACTCTAACACCTTTGCCTCCCTTAACTTAAGTGGGAAGAAATGATCAAGAAAGGCAAGCTTGAAGGCTTCCCAACCAATAAGACCTTCCTCAACTCTCTCGGACTTCCATTGGGCAACACTCTTGAGTTGGTAGGCCGCCAACTCAACATTCTCTTCCTAAGTCACCCCATAATGTCCACTGTCTTATACGCCTCATCAATGAACTCTTGAGTATCTTCATCAACTTTCAAACCATGGAATTCGAGAGGGTTCATCCTTGAAAAATTTGTCACTCTAGAAGTTGGAGTAGGAGTGTTAGGAGGAGCAAAAACTCCTTGGTTGGACAGAACATGAGTTAGCATAGTGATAGCCGTATAAAACTCCACATTAGTCACTTATTCGGGTAGGAGGCCATTGTCTTGGGGAACCATAGGGGCTTGGTCTCCATTAGCGTTGACCCCTCTGTGCATATGTTCTCTTCTTGGAGGCATTTTCTAAAAATCACAAAGAACATTCGTTAGGAAATGGAAGTCTTAGAGTACACTCTATGGCACGACATAAATCATAAAAGAAGTGAGGATTTCCTAAAATGCTTTATAGCCTCTTATTCATAAATGTGACTCTCTTCACATCCATGAATAAGAATTTACTTGACGCAACATATTGGACTCTCTAGGACACTCTTAAATCTTATGATCTGATACCAAGTTCGTCACGACCTAGACTAGGCCCTAGATGTGACATGGATATTGAAACCCCAAAGGTCTCCAACTAAGCCTCTTGAAGTATTGTAAGCATGCATAAGGTAAAAATAAGCGAAAACATCATAAGAAAGTCTCAACATATGTATCATAAAAAGTAAGGATTTCAACAACATTGACTCTACATAGTGTATCCAATAAGCCTCTACTAATCAATATGGGTGGGGGCTAAGATATATCCCAAGATCACCCTCAATAAAATATAACAAACTTCTCTTTTTTTGAAACAAGTAAACTCATAATTTGACCTTGAATAGATGAGGACTCACCAATCTTTGACGTACAGGAACTCAATTAGCCACGTAGAGAATGGATGTGATCTTTGACCCCTACATTATGATACAATATAGGCAATAAAGAATGTGTTAGTATGATTGAATTTACTTAGTATGCGGGCGTGCTATACAACATAAAACATGAGATACAATTATCCATTGGTATACATGAAATAAAATGATAAGTAAGGTCTTGATAAAGCCATAGTTTGATCAAAGTATCAAGAGATATAAATGAGATCATAAAAAGTACATAAAGAAAGTATAATTATGTATGATAGAATCATAACCGACAACAAAATCATGCCAGCTATAACATGGAATCCCGATGTCTCCCCATACAATGACAAAAAAGGGGAATCTACTTACCAAGGTAGACTCTACCCCGCTAGGTAGGTCATGAACATGTTCTATATGTGGATCCACTAGCTAAGACATAAAGGTAAATCCTACAGTGACACGTAGTTGTGAGACTAGATATAAGGACCCCGTAGGTCAAGCCCCCACTTCAAGCCTTATTCAGTGCTAAGTCAAATTTCACAGAATCCATAACATAGTAATCATACTTAATATATATTAATAAACTTGTTTATAAGTTCCAAAACTCATAGAGTAGTTCATTTTTATATTATAATTGCAATGTGCGTAAAAGCCTTTCAACATCACAAATTATACTTGCATAATACATGTCATTAGGTTCCTAGGTCACCATTTAAGGATCCTAAGTCACCTCTTTCATAAATTTCATGGAATTCATATCTTGATCATAATTGAAATCCATAATCATAACTTATACTTGAAATTAGGGTAGAAATTTGAATACATAAACAATTTATTGAAACCATAAAATTAAATTGAAAACATGCATGATCATACAACTTATCTCAACCAGTACATAATTCATGAAAATAATATCAATTAGATACATAATTTAACCAATAATAATATAATTTACCATTAGTAAGAAGACCCAATACATAATCTTAAAGTTAGGGCTTTTAAATAGTAAAATCATAGAGAATCTTAGAGATAAAACTTTGGGATTTCATGGGTGAAAGGTACCCATGGATGAAGACCCACATACCTTGGTGAATTTAACCTTGATATTAAAAGAGGAGATTTGATCTTGAAAAAAATCCTAGAAAATTCCTTGATGAAGAAGAATACCTTTAAGAGGAGCCTTGGGAGAGAAGGTTTGTGAATTTGTGAGTTAACATGAGAATGATAGGTTTATGAATACTTAGGATTAGTTTATAGAGTTGAATTAGGTTCTAAAAAAGTCTAGGTACATTGCTAGGATAATAGAAAAATATGAAAACACCCTTCATTAAACCTAGCCAGTGGGTCCTACACTCGTGTCCATAAGTGGTCAAAAAGTTTGTGGGTCATAGACCAAACTCCTCTTGCAGACTTCCCAAAACCCCGAAACTTCCGAGTCTCTGAAGTTTCCCTATTACTCACCTTTACTAGTCATAAAATATTCTAAGACTCATCCTATTGATTCATAGAAGGAGTCCTGAGATTGGTCAAGTGTAGGAACTTAGACCCTGCAATGACGACTTATTCCTACGAGTCGTAACCGAAATCGTAGACTTATTTCCTACCTTAACTAAATTCCAACCTTATATGTTATCCCTATGACTTGTCTCTACGAGTCATAAATAACCCTACGAATTATACAAACTTGAGGTAGTCAAACTTTTCATTGGATTCTTCCTCTATTTCAACTTTTTAACTTTTTAGGTCTTACAACTTTGAGGTGGGGTTCGGTCCTGTATGATACTGTAGCTACCCAAGAGAATCTTAGTAGAAACCTTTAGTCCCTAACTATGTTACTCGCGTAGGAATATAAAGATGCCAGTATGGTGAATCAAAGTTAAAAGAGTTACTTAATAGACTGGCAAGTAGCCTCCCCATCTCGATGTGGGAGTCATCAAATTCCATGTAATAGCTCGCATGGTATTAAAAATTGGTTAAAGGTCTTAGCCCACACTAGTTAAAGTAAAGTTAGGAGTTCTTATGATGAGTATGATATTTTGATGCATTGACAAATGAGATAAATGTTTTAACTATTTTCATGACTTTATTCATGTTTTAAAGATATTAGTGTTGAATCACATGATTCATATTGACTATGTCCTATGTTTATTGATCATGCATACTTTCACATACTTAGTGCATTCTATGTACTAACGCATATTTTTGCCTATATTGTATCATAATATAGGGACGGATAATAATTGCGCACATCCTGTTCATGAGTAGAATTAAGCTTAGACTAGTATTTGTGATGAGTCCTTAAGTTCTGTGGACAAGACACACTTCATTTCATTGCGTCACTTTATTACTTTCATTCTCTTATGTTGTCAGGAGTGAGCTAGAAGCTTGTCTTATGCCCCTATCTAGTAGTAGAGGCATGTTAGATATTAAGAGTCTATGTTATTGCTTTCTCATTTCGAGACTTATGATTTTATTGAGATGTTTTTCCGTATCTTTGATCTTACCTATTTACTTTATTTACCTTATGTATGCTCATGAATGGTATGCTAAGAGGCTTGGTTAGGGTCCTTCGGGATTCTAATCATCGTGTCACGGCTCAATCCTAGTTAGGTCGTGATAGACTTGGTATCAGAGCACAAGATTAAGGTATCCTTGGGAGTCTAACATGCCGCGTCAAGTAGAGTCTTGTTTATTAGTATGAAGTGCTCCACACCTATGAATAACAGGGTATGAGGCATCTTAGGAAACACTTTACTTCTTTCATGATCTTATCGTGCGATAAACTTGAACTCTATAGGAATTCCTTCTAACTCGTGTCCTACGAGTTTCAGAATATGTCTCATCAAGTAGAAAGCAACTAGAAGATTGATCAAGATAGTAGCCCTTCCATTCCGATTGACTCACCCTTTGGTGCCGATATCTCTAATATGGAGCTTCGTTAGGTCCTCATGTTATTGGATTGAGCCATGACCGCTTAAGTGAACCAACAAAAAGTAACTCATGTGAGCACCAATGTCAAAAAAGAAGTGGGTGAGCAAAAGAAATGTTAAGACAGAAAGTGACTTAAATCGTTAGAAGATGTCAAAAGGGGAAACATTTAGCTCGAATATGAGGAAGAGCGATGGAAAGGAAAAACCCTACCCCTCATGCTACCATTGCGGTAAGAATTATCTAGGGGAGTGCTTCACTGATACAAGAAGTTGTTATGGTTGTGGCAAGAGTTGAAACAAGGAGAGGTACTTTCTAGTGGCTTCTAGAATAGGGAGGGAGTCCAAGAGGGCTCATGTTGAAGGTGGGTTTTCTCAATCCAAACTCAATGGTAGTTTTAGTGGATCTACTATCTCCAAGTGTTCTAAGTGTGGGAGAAACCATGGAGGTAAATGTTTAGTTGGTACGGGTGCTTGTTTTGGATGTGGTAAAATGGGGAACAAGGTCTCCAAATTCCCTAACAAGGAAAGAGAAGGAATTCCTCAACGTCAAGCTACTCAAGGCTGACAATCTCAACAAAGTGGTGGACAATGCCAAAATATGTTCTATGCACTCCAACCAAGGTAAAATATTGAGGAGTCTCCCGATGTGGTTACGGGTATGTTGCGAGTCTTTGAATTTGATGTTTATGCTTTACTTGACCTAGTGCCACATTATCTTTTGTTACTCCTAGCCTTGCTATAAGATTTGATATGTATCGAGAAATCTTGCTAGAGCCTTTTTTAATTTATACTCCCGTTAGTAATTCGGTTCTAGCCAAGAAAGTCTATAGAGATTTCCCCATGTCGATCTTCCATTAAATAATACCTTGTAATCTTTTTGAGCTTGACATGACCAATTTTGAGGTTATTCTTGGTATGGATTGACTATATGCTTCATATGCATCTATTGAACGTAGAACCCATATGGTCAAATTTCAAATTCCTAATGAGCTGGTTCTTGAGTGAAAGGAAAGTTATTTGATATATGAAGGTAAGGTTGAATATGTCTTTTGGGTATGGTGTTCTGGTTCAAAATGGATTGAAATCATCATTATGTAAAAGGAAAAACAAGACATGGATCCATCCTTACTAGTTTTTAAAGAAATTGGCGGTTGATAGGAAGATTTAACTATTCCACAAGGGGGAGATGAAGTACTTCGTTATCAAGGTCGGTTATATGTTCCAATGTTAATGATAGTAGATGATTCATGATAGATAGAGAGAGAGGGTGTGTGTTTCTTATTGCGATAATTATAGTATTCGTTTTCCATTT
The DNA here is from genome assembly GCF_947179165.1 of Solanum dulcamara. Lineage (NCBI taxonomy): Eukaryota > Viridiplantae > Streptophyta > Magnoliopsida > Solanales > Solanaceae > Solanum > Solanum dulcamara. The sequence continues at coordinate 25,860,823 of NC_077238.1, read as the reverse complement.
AAGGTTATAGGTGTGGAGGAAGAGTAAGGTGGGATCTTATTGTGTGCAATAGATAGATAAGAGTATTTTGGTGTGCCGTTGGAGTATTGCAAATGCGGATGTAGAGGTTCTATGGTAGACATGAATAATCTTAGGTTATGTTGACTTCTAAGGAGACATAAAGTGGTTAGAATAATAGGCTTGAATGTGTGGTTATCGATATGTGAGTGATTGCAGTAGGCTATTGATGATATCATGTTAAGGGTTTCAAGCAAGTGTATTAGAGTGGTCATAGAAATAGGCTTGAATTTGAGGTTAATAATTGAACAGGATGAACCATGCATTGGTATAAGGACCATAGGCCCCATTCGTAGAAAAGACATTGAAGACTACCTTGAAGCTATTTCCACGAGAGTATCCTATGACTCGTCCAAAGACCTATGATCTGTAGGCACGAGTTGTAGGTACTTTCCGGCCTATTTTTTCTATTTTTACTAGATTTATTTTATTTAGGATTAGATGTCTACAAATACACTTTTGGTTTTTAAAATTATGTTAAGCACATTTTGGAGTTTGAGATTGAAGCATAAACTACTTTTGGCTTTAATTCTTGAATTCATAGATTCTTATCATCGAATTTGACTTTGAAATTTAATTGAAGCTTTATGGATTTTCATATTCATTATTGTAAGTGCATAATTTATTTTAACCAAATTATCATGAATTGTTATCAATTAATTATGAGTATCTAATTCCACAACTAGGGTTGTGGAAACCATGAAGAATAAACAACGTAGACCTAATAAAATATAATTCTTGAATAGTGTGCATGCGTATTATTTTTTTCTTGTATTTGATTACTTTTTAATGAGTGCACGCGTTAGAGCTCACCGTATTCTTACTTTCCGGATCAAGGAGGTAACAGATGGGAAAAGAGATTATACAACATAGATTTGAGGCTATCAACCCTCTTCTAACAGCTTGAACAAACCAAGAAATAGCTTATTTGGGATCACTGATAAGGTTTAGTAAAGAATACACTTATAAATGAACCAAGTTGTGTGGTGATAATCACTTTTTTAGGGTACCAATCACTTAGGTGAATAACTTACCAATCTTGCATTTATCACACTAGACAAGTATTACTAATATAAGGCTCTACTGAGTTAAGGATTCGTGTGGAACATATATACTATAGTTTCATCTTTTGTTGAATTCAATCACATTAAATTGTTACTTGGATACTTGTTACTTACAATCAAATCAATTAAGTATTTTTACACAAACCCCCCTTTTTATGTAAATAACACAACTATAAATACAAATAATAATTGATTAACCTAAGTCTAAACCTCATTCCTCATGGGATCGACCCTAATCTCTATTAGGTTCTATACTTGATCAACGACCACTTTATACTTCTTTTGGAGGTGTAACTTGGACGTATCAAATTTTGACATTGTTGTCAGGAAGGCTTTTATATTAGATTAATTGTGTTATTTGATTAGTAGTCATGATTTCCTGATTTACATTTTTGTTTTCTTTTTATTTGTGCTAAAATAGGTTAAGTTCTAGTGCATTCCAAATACGCGGAGTCAAGACAGACTCCTGATTGTATTTAATCCCAAAATTCAAAGACCTCTAAGGAGAATGGCTAACAATGGTGGTCACGAAATAGAAGCAGAAGTGACAGAACTAATTAGAAATAAAGAAGAGGATGCACACCAAAAGCCTCCTCAACATCCACCACGGAATGTTCACAACTACCAATTGATAATAAAGAACGTCCTTCACCAGAGAGAGACCCGAGTTCAGCATCTGGAATAACTATGGGGTCAATAATGATGCAATTGGGACTATGAGAGTCATTGTGTTACCTCCATTGTCTCCTGGAGAAAAGGTCAATATTTCTAGTAGTTTGATTCAGATGCTCCAAAATCGAAGATTGTTTGTAGGCTTTCCATATGAAGATCCATACACTCATTTCAATGATGTGGTGTATGTTTGCAAGAGTAGTATTGGTAACATGGATTTGAATATGAATGTCATAGGTTAGTGAGTGTTCCTATTATCGCTTACAGGTAATACAACTACTTGGTTGACAGAGTTCTCATACAAATCCATCACTATATGGGATCAGTTACATGGGGCTTTTATAGAGAAATACTTCAGGTTGTCGAACAAACTGAAGCTAAAAATCAGAATCAACAATTTCTAATAATTATGGGGAGAGTCGATAAGTGCAACACGGGAAGGGTTTACTCAGTATCTAAGGACTGTACCAAATCATAGAATCACCAATGATTCACTTCTTGAGATATTTTATAGAGCCATGGATGACAACGGGAAAGCTGTGGTAGACACCATTACTGCAGGAGTAGTCATGGCTAACAATTTTGAGGAAGTTGCTGAAAGACTTGGATCGTGTTGCTAATACAAATAGAGCATGTAGTAATAGGGACACTGAAACCATGAGGAACATCTTTGCTGTTGGAACTAATCAAAATTCAAGAATAGCAAAAAAGGAAGCACTCCAAGAAATAGTACAATTAAGAATGGAGTTTAAATTGGCATTCAAAAACTTGGGTTTAGAAAAAGTCAATTCAATAGACCAACAAGGTAGAGCGCCATTACATGATGATTTTGGATATGATGATGCATACTATGTGAATGAGTAGACAAGGGGTTTCCAGACTAATGCCCAAGCTTCCAATCAGGATTCTTAAGGTCAAGGAAATCAAGGTCGAAACTATAACAACTTCAACTGAGAAGGCCACTACAATAGTGGCAACAACTACAATCGTGAGGGGAACTACAACCATGATAATAACTATGACCAAAATGGATGTAATGATCAAAATCACGGTCAAGATAGAGAAGGTGATTTGACAAAGAGAGACACCAACATAAACAAAAATAGTGGTGCATATATCCCACCTGTCAATCCAGTTGGAGGATCCAAAATTCCAAGGACTAAAGATACGAGGACCAAGATGATGAAAAAGTATGACTTTACTGAATAAAATCTTAAGGAGATAAACAATGATCTGTCGGGCATGAATTAGAAAGTAGTCACATGGTAAATCTATCAAACATATTGAGCAACAATTGGTTTAGATTTACTAATCCTCGAATTCACTCCAAAAAGGAACACTCCTAAACAATATAATTCAAAATCCTAAAAACGACGGCTATGCATAGAAGTAACCCCCCAAAGTGGCGTTCAAAAAATAGATCCACCAATACATTTCCCTCAAATTTTAATAAATCTTTTAGGGAACCCAATGAATAGAATACCGCAAACTATGAGCTTCAGACAATATCATTTTCCTCAAGCCATCAACATCGGGAATACTCAATCGGCCTTGATATCTAAGTGCACCATCTCCCCTTGAGAGAAAACCTCAATGGCTTTTTCAGCAACTTTCTTCTTCAAATCAACCAAAGTGGGATCAATATCTTGCTTTGCCTTCACATCCCCCACAAAAGACGATTCGGAACCATTTTGTACAAAAAATCCACCATAATCCGAATCAACCTAGCAAACACCCAAATGAGCTAGTCTATGAACATCACGAACTAACTCTTTCTTTTCTTCTTCAATATGAGAAATACTATTCATAGATAGCCTACTAAGAGCATCGAAAACCATATTCACTTTACCGGATGATAGAACACACTCATATCATAATCCTTCAATAACTCAAGCCATCTCCTTTGTCGAAGGTTCAAGTCTTTTTGGTTGAAAACATATTGTAAACTCTTATGGTTGGTGAATATGCCATCATGTACACCATAAAGATAGTGACTCCAAATCTACAAAGAAAACACAACCACTGCTAACTCCAATTCATGAGTCGAATAGTTATTTTCATGCACATTAAGTTGCCTAGATTCATAGGTTATTATCTTGCCATTTTGCATCAAAAAACAACCAAGACCAACCCTTGAAGAATCACAATAAACAACAAACCCATAGGATCCTTTCGGTGAAGTCAATATTGGAGCCGAATTAAGTTTATCTTTCAACTCTTGGAAGCTATTCTCTTTCGGGAGGGATATCGGAAAGAACATCGAGAAATACCTCTAGAAACTCATTAACAAATGAAACTAACTCAAGAGTAAGGGATTCAAAATTCATACCCCTAACCCATACTAGCTGGTAAATGCAACCTTTAGAAATTATTTTTTGAGCTTAAAGTTACAAGATGAATTAACCCTTAAACACATAATTACTACCTTTCCATTTTAGGATTGACTCATTAAGAAATTAAAATTTAACCACATGGGTTCTAAAACAAATGAAAGCATAACATGCACCAAGCCAATTCATACCAAGAATATATATCAAAATTGGTCAGATCAAGCTCTAAAGATCAACTGAAGTGACTTTATGAAAAATTGAGATTAGATAATTTCTATAGACTATTTTTTCCAAGAATGAATCACTAATAGGAGTATATACAAAAAAAGGCTCTAATAAGATGTCGTGACTAATAATGAATTTCATAGCAAGATAAGGAGTAACAAGTTATATAGCACCTGGATCTAACAATACATAAACATCAAACTCACGGACCTTTAACATACCAGTCACAATATCAGATAAATCGTCTAAATCTTAATGAGGCTGTAAGGCATAGATACTATTTTGGCACTGACCGCCACTCAAACCTAAAGTAGTACCATTCTGAGCCAGACGACTGGAAATAGTCTGAGCCTGAGTTTAAGTTTTGGGTCGACCACCTCTACCTCTAGTAGAACTAGAAGGATAATCCTTCACTTGGTGACCCATCTTGCCATAGCCAAAGTAGGCACCCTATCCTGCAAAACACTCTCTTTGATGCTTTTTCCCACACTACTTGCATGAGGGGATAGTCTGACAACTCGGTGCTTCTCTTTGTGGCTTAGGGTTAGATACCTTATCTTTGTTGAACTTTGTAGCCAGAGTGTTTGAAGAGTTTTGGCCAGAGAATATTCGGAAAAATTGTGAACGACCACCATTTCTTGATTTACTTGAGAATACTCACCACATCGGGACTCTATAGCTCTCTCTTTCAGTTTTTCTTTCTCAATCTATTTGGCATTTTCTTTGAGCCTTGTGATGGTCATATATTTGATCAACATGGAGGTTTTACATTGTTTGACCACCAAGTCTAACACACCTGAGATAAACTTTCTTATACGAGCTCTAGAATCGACAACCATGAAAGGAGCATATTTTGAAAATTAAGCGAACGTTAGAGCATATTCTCGTACACTCATATACCTTGCCTCAATTTAATGAATTCTTGGACCTTGGATTCCCTCAAACTCCAATGGAAAGAAACAGTCAAGGAAAGTACCCTTGAACTCTTCCCAATCAATGGGACCATCATCTCTAGCCCTTTTACCTTTCCACTATTCGCACCAAATTTGTGCTACTCCCTTAAGTTGATACACAGCTAAGTCCACCTTCTCTACTGATCAAATACCCATGATATCCCTAATTTTTCAAATACCATCAATAAAATTTTATGGATACTCGTCCACATTAGAACAATGGAACTCTGGAGGGTTCATGCAAGTGAATTCACGAACTCGTCCAGCCATCATACCCACATTTAGATTCACATTAGAAATAACCTCTCGGTTAGCTTGTGCGGCCATGGCTTGGGAAAGTACTTAAAACGTCTCTCTAAACTTGGCATGAGAGACTTGCTCAGCCAAAGGATCATTAGGAACCTATGGAGCCTGTTGCTCGTCATTCACATTCATTCTTAGGGGAGCTCTTCTTGGAGGCATGATTCTTTAATCACAAAGAGAAAGCGTTAGCAGAAAAAAATTAGAGTTCAACTCTATTACATGATCTAAGAATGATGAAAGAAGTGAAGTTTTCTACAAATATTCATAGCCTCATATTCATAGATGTGGCATACTTCACACCTATGAACAAGAGTCTATTTGACGCGGCATGTTAGACTCCCTAGGACACCTTAAACTTTATGCTCTAATACTAAATTTATCATGGTCCAAGATAGGCCCTAGACGTGAGACAGTGATTAGGATCCCGAGATATCCCAACCAAGCCTCTTATCATATCATACATGAGTATAAATAAGGTAAATAAGATGTAAAAATCTAAAATATAAATGCGGAATATAAGTTTCAACATAAAAATGCGATATAAGAGAAATCAACTAAATCTCTGAATAAATAAAACAACATAGACATAACAATCTAACATGCATATACTTGTCTAGACGGGGCATAGGACAAGTTCTTAGCTCACCATATGCCAAGAAGTGAAATTCATAAAAGAATATAAAATAAAATCATAAATGTGGTGTCCTTAAAGCATGAGGACTAACCAACAAGTAGATAGAAAATCCAAAATCTAGCCATGAGTAGGATGCGTAAAATAATCATCGGACCCTATATTATAATACAATATAGGTAAAAGTATGCGTTAGTACATGGAAGTACTAAGTATGTGAGAAACATGCATGGACAAGAATAATCGGGAATAGTCGATATGAACATGTTATGCATGACCAAATAACTTTAAAAAGATGAAATAAAGCTTGAAAACATCTTAAAACATTTCATAAGTTCAATGCATCATAAAACATCATTAAAGGGCTTACAAGAAGAAGCATATAGATTTGTGGGATATTAACCTTAACCGACATTTAAGACTATGTGAGCTATAACATGGATTCCGATGTAGCTCCTACACCAAGAAGAGAGAGGCAAATTGCGAAGGTAGACTCCATATAAACATGAATATGAGCTAATGTAATTCCACTAGCTAGGCCATAAAGGCACCTGTGGGAGCACGTAGTTTGGAACTAGGGGTTGCTACTAGAGCTTCTTTGTGGAGTCCCCACCATGAAGTTCTCTCAATGCTAAGTTATTTCCATCGGAATACATAAATTATAGTCATTAGTAAAGACATTAATCAACCAATCCACATAATAAAATACACCATAGGAATAGCTCCTTGAAAAACCACGGTTATAACATAAACATATAGACACTTTCCTTTCTAAGCATCTAAATCATGATTTACTTCATACTGTGAGAAACTCTTTTACAATTCATGGTTACTTTCTTGAAAACGTACTTGAATAATAATTCATAACTTTCATGAAAACATGGATAATTCATCTTCAAATTCATAAATAAAATTCATAGAATAATGTATGAGTACTTGTGAAATTTATGGAAAACATGTAATTGAGATTGGAACATGCATGTATGGTTCATTAAAATAGATTAAAAATGTAATTGAATTGACCCAATGCAAATCATGAAAATTAGGGTTTTAAGAGAATCCCAAAAAATAGAAAATTGATGAAACCTTTGGAACTCCATGGATGGAAGAAGACCCATCGATGAATTCCTAAATATCTTGATTAATCGAAGCCCTAAGAGCAATTGGACTTGGCAGACTTGATCTTGAAGATCCTTGAAACCCTTAGCTTGGAGAAGAAGATTGAATTGAGAAAAAAATTCATCAGAGAGAATTGCTTCATGAATTAGACTTGGAAGGAATGAGGTGATTTTGAAGGAATTGAATACTTATAGACTTAGAAAAACACCCCTAAAATGACATAGCATAGGCAGTGATAGGATAGAAAATACCCAAAATACCCTTTATTAAATTTTATCGGAAGGACCTACTGACGAGGGCCTACGGGTATTAGGTCTTGCTGCAGACCATAAATGACTTATATATTCAGACATTAAAAGTAGGGTCTCTAAAGTTCATCCTACGAGTCAGGTCTATGGGCCGTTGAAGTAATCACGAGTCATCGATATAGGTTCATGGACTTATACTTTAAATTACAAGCCTCACAACTTTCTACCTATGGCCTCAAGTCTATATGTAAAATCTCAGAAGTTGGAAAGTCAAAATTTGAGGTATAAGAGGATTTACTAACAAAATGTAGTGTTTTGGCACTAGCTGGCCTTCACGGAGCCCTTCACGGGTCGTGAAGTGGAGAACAGGCCATGAAGGGCAATCATTGTCCATCCTAGTGCAACTTGGCTCATGAGTAAGGACCATGAGAGGCACCACGAGTAGTGGTGCGCACCACAAGCTATGGTGTCCTCTGTGGTGGTCACCCCCTTCAGATCCCAAGACAACCACTTCACCATTATCACCACCACGGGCCGTGGTGGGCATCACAGACCATGGTGGGTCCTCCATGTAGGTGTCATTTTAGTTAAGCCTAGGGGTGTTTTGGTCCTTTCCTTATGATCTCATTAAGGAATGTGGATATTCTTTAGGGAATTATTATATCCTATTAACTACCCTAAACCCTCATAACCGTCTCATTCTCATCCAAACACTCAAAACCCAAAATCCTCTCTCTAAAACTTTCTCTCAAGTGTCTTTTTCTTCTTCAAGAAATTCAAAGGGGATTTCAAGTCAAGTTCCCAAGTCAAGAGAAATTTAGGGCTTCTAAGATCTAAGGTATGTGAGAATTCATCCATCGGTTCTTTCACCCATGGAGTCCCAAAAGTGGGTCTTCTTACTTATGATTAATCTCATGATTATTGACTAAATTATACATAATTCACATCATATTGCAATAATTAAAGTCAAATTTCAATGACCCATGTTATATGCTATTTCAAGTATATTTTCAAGGAACTATGATCATGAATTTCAAGTGATTTTAATAAAAGCTTTATGAATGATTACCAAGATTTATGAATGAATCACGAAATATTATGAATGATGTTTTAATCAAGAAGTTATGTTGTGATAAGGTAGTTCACACAAAATCACGTTAAGGTGGTGAAAGTACATTCTCACCAACACATGGATTCTTATGAATCAACCATATTAATGAGCTAATCTTATGATTTTCTAAGGATGGGGATTGATATCTACTATTGTCTTTCCTAATGATGTTAATGACTATGTTATCATGAAAATCCGTTGGGATAATGACTAAGCACCAAGACAACTTTAAGGTGGGATTTGGTCCGATAGCCATAGTAGCTATCCAAGAGAATTCTAGTAGCAACCTTTAGTTCCTAATTATGTTGCCCACATAGGTTTAAAGTACCAATATTGCGTAATTAGTAGATCCACATATAGCACAAAGTTAGAGAAAGTACCATAACAGTGTGTACCTTTGCAAAATAGCCTCCCCTTCTCTATATGAGATTATATTGGATTCTATGTTATAGCTCGTATGGTCTTATATGTTGGTTAAAGATCCTATACCATATCAAGGTATATTTAAAGGTATAAATTTCTCATGATTATGAAGTTTTGATACATTGACCATATAAGTTCGATGTTTAAATGTTTTCACGATTTTACTCATATATTAAGATATTAGTCATGCATCCCATATTTATATTAATTATGTCCTATATTCCTTGTTCATACATATTTCTCACATACTTAGTACATTCCATGTACTAACACATACTTGTTGCCTACATTGTATCATAATGCATGGTTGGACGATCATCGTGCATCCCCTATTTATAAGTAGAGTTGAGTTTGTTACTTTTACTTCTGGTGAGTCCTTATACTTTAAGGACAAGACTTTCATCTTATATCATTCTTATGAATTACTTATGTTTTCATGGGTGAGCTAGGATCTTGTATTATGCCCATATCTAGTTAGTGGAGGCATGTTGGATGTCATGAAGTATATGTGGTCTTTCATTTGAGTTTGAGACTTGTTCTCTTTTATTAAGAATTTTCATGTTGAGACTTTATTTCCTCATCTATGTCTTAGCATGATTTCTTTACTTACCTTATGTATGCTCATGTATGATATGCTAAGAGGTTTGGTTGGGGTCCTTCAAAAGTTCGATCATCGTGTCGCACAAAGGGTATAGCTTGGGTCATAAAAAACTTGGTATTAGAGCACAAGGTTTAAAGTGTCCTAGGGTGTCTAACATGCCGTATCAAGTAGAGTCTTCTTTATCGGTGTGAAGGATGCCATATTTATGAATAGAAGGCTATGAAGCATTTTAGGAAAAACATCATTTCTTTCATGATCTTTTCATGCAATAGAGTTGAACTCTAAGGATTTCTTCTCTAATGTTTTCTGTTTGCAATTTTAGAAATATGCATCCACGAAGGAGCCCCGTTCGAAGGAATGTTGAGTAGGAGAAACAAGCTCCAAATAACCCTTTGAATGAACAAGTATCTCATGCGGAGTTCCGATCCTCTTTCCTAGTTCATTTCAAGCCATGGTGCCTTAAGTTAACCGAGAGATGGTAGCTCCCGTGAACCCAAATATGGGTACGGCGGCTAGCTGAGTTTGTGATTTCACCTGTATGAACCCTCTCGAGTTTCATGATCCTAAGGTAGATAAGGATCCACAAGAGTTCACGGAGGGCATTAGTAAGATTGTTGACATCATGGGTATTATCCCGGTGAAAAAAACAGACTTGGTAGCGTATCAACTCAAAGGGGTATTTCAAGTTTGGTATGTTCAATGGAAAGATAAAAGAGGTAAATATGATAATCCCGTTGATTAGGAGAAATTCAAGGGTGCTTTTCTAGACCGGTTCTTTCCTTTGGAGTTGAGGGAAGCTAAAGTGCAAGAGTTCATAAATTTAAGCCAAGGTAATATGAGTATGAGAGAGTATGCCCTCAAGTTCACTAAATTGTAAAAATATGCTTCTTTCATTGTTGCAGATCAAAGGGCTCAAATGAGGGAAATGATATTTTTCGAAGTTCATAGTTCATGGTATTCTATTCATCTGGGTTCCATAAAGATGTATTGTGATTTGAGGGAAATATACTAGTGGAATGGCATGAAGAGAAATATTATGGAGTTTATGGTTAAGTGTCCGAATTGTCAACAAGTGAAAGTTGAACATTAAAAACTAGGAGGTTTGACATAAGATATTGATATTCCTACTTGGAAGTGGGAAGTCTTGAATATGGACTTTATTACAGGTTGTCCTCGTACTCATAGACAATATGATTTGATTTGGGTGGTCATTGACCAAATGACTAAGTCAGCTTATTTTCTTCCTGTTAAGACTTTATATTCAGTTTAGGACTATGCTAGATTGTATATTCGGGAGTTGGTTATGCCGCATGGTGTCCCATCGTCTATCATTTCATATTGAGCTACTCAGTTTACATCTTAGTTTGGAGATCTTTACAAAAGAGTATTGGTACTCAAGTGAAGCTTAGTACAACTTTTCACCCTCAGATAGATGGTCAGGCCGAGCGTACCATTCAAACCTTGAAGGACATGTTTAGGTCCTGTATCATTGATTTTAAAGGTAACTGGAATGATCGTTTTCCATTAATAGAGTTTGCCTATAATAACACTTAACATTTCAGCATTCAGATAGCTCTATTTGAGGCTTGTATGGTACGAGGTGTAGGTCTCCCATTGGTAGGTTCAAAGTTAGTGAAGTTACCTTGATTAGGAATGAATTGGTGCATGAAGCTATGGACAAGGTTGGATTGATTAGAGAAGGATTGAAAATGTCCCAAAGTTGACAAAAATCCTATTCAGATATGAGGAGAAGAGAACTTGAGTTTGAGGTAAATGATTGGGTCTTCTTGAAAATCTCAACCATGAAGGGTGTGATGTATTTTGGCAAGAATGAGAAGCTTAGTTTCCTCTATGTTGTTCCATATCAGATTTCGAGGATTGGAAAGGTGGAATATGAGTTGGACTTGCCTTCTGATTTGCCATCGGTGCATCCGGTGTTCCATGTGTCTTTGTTGAGGATCTTTTTTGGTGATCCTAGCTCCATTGTTCTATTAGACAACATTGGTATGAATGAGAGTCTTTTGTATGAGGAAGTTCTGGTTAAGATACTAGACCGACAAGTTAGAAAGTTGAGTAACAAGGAAATAACTTCAGTTAAAGTGTTATGGAGAAACCAAGTGGTTGAGGGTACTATATGGGAAGCCGAAACCGATATGATGTTATGATATCCTCCTCTATTTCCTTCTGTCCCTAGTTGAGGTATTGAGTGCTTTCATGATCTACCCATCCAAACCATATGTTTTGGTCATTCTCATGTTTTATATGCATTTATGTTCATGAAATGAATTTTAAAGTCATATTTTAGCTTGATCTTGAATATTTAGGCATTTTTGGTATATATATTTCATTAATATTGGGTTACTATGTCTCTATCCTATTTCGTTCATGCTAGCTTGAATTCTATTTGAGGATGAATGTTTCCCAAAGGGGAGATATCGTAGGACTCTGAAAGTTGGAAAGTCAAAAAAATGAAGTTTAAGAGGAGTTCCTAGGGAAAATGCAGCTTTTTGGCACTAGGTGGCCTTTATAGAGTGCTTCAAGGGCCGTAAATGGACCATTGGCCATGAAGAGCGATCATAGTCCATCTTGGTGCATTTTTGATCATGAGTGAGGACTACAAGAGGCACCACGGGCCGTGGTGGGAACCACGAGCTTTGGTGGCCTTTATGGTGGTCACCCCTTTCAGACCGTAAGATAGCCTCCTCACCATGACCACCATCACGGGATGCGGTGCGCTTCACAGACAGTGATTGGTCCTCTATGCAAGTGTCGTTTCAATTAAGTCTAGTAGTTTTTGGTCATTTTCCTATGATCTCATTAATGAATTTGGAAGGTTTTTAGGGGATTAATCTATCCTATTAACTACCCTAAGCCCTCCTAACCCTCCCAGTTCACCCAAACATTCAAAACCCAAAAGCCTCTATCTAAAGCTTTCGCTCAAGAATCTTCTTCCTCCTCAAGCAATTCAGAGGGGATTCCAAGTCAAGTTCCCAAGTCAAGAGCAATTTAGGACTTCTATGATATAAAGTATGTGGGAATTCATCCATGGGTCCTTTCACCCATGGAGTCCCAAAATTTCTTCTCAAAATCTCTTATGAATTCTTCTTCTAAAATCCCTAATTTCATGAGTATTATTGACTAAATTATGCTTAATTTACATTCTATTGCATGGTTTCAAGTGGAATTTCAATGACCCATATTATATGCTATTTCAAGTATGTTTTTAAGGAACTATGATTTTGAATTTCAAGTGATTTCAATGAAAGCTTTATGAATGATTACCAAAATTTATGATGAATCATGAAAGATTATGAATGATGTTTTAAGCAAGAAGTTATGGTGTGATAAGGTAGTTCTCACACAATCATATTAAGGAGGTGGAAGGACATTCTCACCAACTCATGGATTTTTATGAATCAATCATGTTAATGAGCTACTCTTACAATTTTCTTATGATGAGGATTGATATCTACTGTTGTCTTTCCTAATGATGTTAATGACTATGTTTTCATGAAGTTTTGTTGGGATAATGACTAAGCACTGAGAGGAATTTAAGGTGGGGTTTGGTCTGGTAGTCATATTAGCTACCCAAGGGAATTCTAGTAGCAACCTTTAGTCCCTTACTATGTTGCTCACGTAGGTTTAAAGTGCTAGTATAGCGTAGCTAGTGGATCTACATATAGCACAAAGTTAGAGGAAGTACCTTCATTGGGTCTATCTTGGCAAAGTAGCCTCACCCTTTTCGATGTGGGAGTACATTGGATTCTATGTTATAGCACACATTGTCTTATGTGTCTGTTAAATATGCTATCCCACATCAAGGTATATGAAAAGGTATAAAGTTCTCATGATTATGTTTTTTTGAAGCATTGACCACATGATTATGATGTTTAAATATTTAAGGTTTTACTCATGTGTTAAGATATTTGTCATGCATCCCATGTTCATATTGATTATATCCTATATTTATTGTTCATGCATACTAATTACATACTTAGTGTATTCCATGTACTAACACATACTTTTTGCCTATATTATATTATAATGTAGGGTCAGACGATCATCGCGCACCTCATATTCATGAGTAGAGTTGAGCTTGTTACTTTCACTTGTGGTGAGTCCTCATGCTTAGAGGACAAGACTTTTACCTTATATCTTTATGATTTTGTCATGGGTGAGATAGAAGCTTGTCTTACACCCCCATCTAGTTAGTAGAGGCATGTTTGATGTCATGGAGTCTAGTTGTCTTTCATTTGAGTTTGAGATTTGTTCTCTTTTATTGAGACTTTTCATGTTGAGACTTTATTTCCTCATATATGTCTTAACTTGATTGCTTTACTTACCTTATGTATGCTCATCTATGAAATGCTAAGAGGCTTGATGGGGTCCTTCGAGATTTTGATCAGCGTGTCGCACCTAGGGTTCTAGCTTGGGTTAAGACACTATAGTTCATAAACGAACCTACGGGTTGTAAAGACCACTTGTAGATTTCAAGTACCAAAAAGTTGAGCTACTAGAATTCATACATCTTGACCCTACAGGCCAAGTCTATGGATTGTAGACTTGCTTTCGGATCATCGAATGGCTCGTCAAATCCTCAGACACTTAGTTAAATTGCCAACCTTTAGGACTCAACCTATGAGCGCTGTCTATGGTTTATCGATCCTTCTACAGGTCATCAACTCCCCTCGTCCTACTAACTTTTTTGAAATCTCAAAAATCAAGTCTTTAATCCCTTACTATGGTTCAACCCTACGGGTAGTAAACCCTTATACGGTCCGTGAGACCTCCTCATAGGTTGACCCACCACTTGATGAAAATTTCCCAACCTCAGCGTCCTTCCTACGAGCCCTTCCTATAGTCCGTAGGACCTCCTACGATTCATAGGTAGGCTTGTGGGAAGTTGCACCAACAAATTCTCTGCAATATTTTACCCTTATTTTAGATTTCCAACTTACGAGGTCTTACACATCTAGAGAGGCTATTTTAATTGAATTTCCAACTGCACTGAAGAAGATCACTTTGAATCCGAGGAATTAGAGGAACGACACCTAGTAGCACTAGCTCTGAACACCATGAATGAATCAAGAATGTCCCCAAAATGCAGAAGGGAAAAGTCAAAGTAAAGACTCCACTAATGCAATTGAGCCCAATGAACGTTATAATTTAGAATGCTAGAGGGGCCAACAGTGCTTCCTTCAGAAGGCAGTTCCAAGATCTGGTCAAAATGCACAATCCATCAATGTTGGTACTCCCAGAAGCCCAGATGATGGAACATGCCAAAGTCATAAAGAACTTTATGTTTGATGCACAAATTCAATCACCAGCCAAGGGGCTCTTAGGTTGCCTCGTCATCAGGTGGAAGGAAAAAATCTGTTAAGCTTGACAACATTTCAGTAACCCCTTAGGGTATTCATGTTATGGTGAAGGTAAATTCCCTATCCAACTTTTCTACTATATGAGTAAATTCCCTATCCAACCTTTCTACTATATACACAAGCACTATTTACAATGATAGAACTGTTCTTTGGGACAACCTTCGTAGGATCTCCCAAAAATACTCTAGGAAGTGGATCATAGGAGGAGACTCAATGAATTCCTCCTATACTAGGACAAATTTGGGGGTGGGGTGGGGTATAAGTATCAACATTAAAAAAGCTAACTGTAATACCCCCTAAAAATATTGTATATGATATTTCGATTCTCGATGAAAATGATATCACTTCTATATTTTGGGTATAACTTTTAATAGGATGGTCCAAACTAGGTGATTTAAATTTATGAATAACTCAACATCATTACCTATAACTTTTGTGAAGACCATATTTTAAGTTTTAGAGGTTAAATAGATCAAATTATTTAATTGTTGCAAGACATGGTGCTGTGACGAAATGGAGTGTTTGTAGAAGAAAAATCATATCGCACTGTAGGTTGCTCCAAATCAGTTGATTCTTCAACGATATGAAAGTAGACTTCTAGGGAAACAATTCATATGAGACACCAAATCCTAATGAGGAAGTTATCATTTTTAAACGCAGCTCCAAAAAAGGGTATTCCGTTAAAAAATATCCATCTCACCAACCATGAAAAGATCTAGATTTATTTGACATTATCCATGACATCAATAGTCTTTCATTTGACATCACCCATGACATCAAAATCTTCCATTAAATTTTTAAATTTTTCTTTATAATTATTTTAATTATTGTTAGGTCCTTCCTTCACACCTATAAATACCCACCTTATTTCATCATTTTGTTCATCAAGCTTTCTCAAGCAACTCTTCTCTCTATACACTCATTTACTCATTCTCAAAATATAGTTTTATTTCTTAGTAGTGTAGAAATACTATTCCGGTAATTCATATACTCCGGGTAGTACACAAAACGCTCCGGCGAGGAGAAAATGCTAAGATTCAGGAGTGTTAATTAAGTCCTTCGATTCTTAGTAACGCTTCAGATTTCAGGTATATAAGGCTTCAATGAGAGTATTCCTTCCACTCTCATGCCTAAAGTATTTTGAGTATATGATAAATTATGTTTATTTTCTTTAAGCTTTACTCTAAGGTATGTGAGTTTTGATTCATGGATCCTTTCATCCATGAAGCCCAAATGACTTATCAAAGTCTTCTATTTAATTTAAGTATGAAACTTTATGGGTTTTCATATCATGATTCCAAATGCATAGATTATTAAGTATTTTAAATTTAATTGCCTATCTTATATTAGCGTATGTAAGGCTTCAATGAGAGTATTCCTTCCACTCTCATGCTTAAATTATTTTGATTATATGATAAATTATATTTATTTTCTTTAAGCTTTACTCTAAGGTATGTGGGTGTTTATCCATGGTTCTTCCACCCACGGAGTCTAAAACTCTTTCAACTAAATTTTTTGATTTCAAATAAGATTTTCTTATAGGTAATTCTTATTTCTACTTAATAGCATGAATCATGGTTAAAATAATAATTATTGGTCTATTTTGATGCAAAATAATTTCATATATATGAATTGATGGTTTTAAAGTATTTTTCCCTATTTAGCTCTTTAAAGGTTCTTGAAATTTATGGTGGGTTATTTAAAATATGATTTTTAATTAATTGATTTCAAATTATTTATGTATAATTTTATTTACATACATGTTTGAAAGTTGAAGTGATTTAAACCCACCTAGTTTTACTATATTTTCAATGAAGTTTGACTTGAAAGCCTCGACTCCAAACAAATGTTTATGAAAGCAATGTCTATGATCAGAAGAGAGTCCTATGAAATAAAAGAATTATGAAATGCTATGAATGATGAATTTTTTATGCTATAAGGACAATTCTTGCATATTTGAATCACTAAAAGTTTTAATGAGTTATTCCACCGAATATGATGTTTTGAATTCTCAAGCTATATTCTATGAATATTTTGAAGTATTAAACTATTATGTGGGATTGACTTAGCCCCGAATGAGTCATTGAGGTGGAATTCGGTAAGAGAATCCTAGTAGCAACCCCTTGTCTCATTAACTATGTGCCAACATAGGAGCCCTTGTAGGCTTAGGCTAATTGATCCATGAAAGCCCTTAAAGTTAAAGTTAAAGAAATGAATGAAGTTGTCGGAGTTCTACCCGACAAGTAGTCTCCCCGGCCAATGTAGGGGGTTATGTTGGATTCCATTTAATAGCTCGCATGGTCTTAAATGTCGGTTATGGTCATTTTCCCACAAAATATATATTTTAAAGAATATCTATATGATTGATTATGCATGCATTGCATTATTTTTTATATTACATAAATGTTTTAATGTTTCCTCAATGTTCATGCATGCTTACATACTTAGTACATTCAAAGTACTAACGCACACTCTTTTTCCTATATGATATCACCATGTAGGGACCAGTGCTCTTTCTCGTTCTCCTCCACATGGCTAGTTGAGATTTCGTTTGAAGACTACTTTTGGTGAGTTTCCATGTTTTGGGAACAATACTCCTTTATCTTTCTAGCTTATGATATGTTTAGATCTTTAGACACTTACTATGACATTTCTTTCTATTATGATTGAGGGTGAGCTAGGGACTTGTCTTAGCCCCGTTAAATCTAAAAGTTAGAGGTATTGTTGAACATATCTTTAGACACTTACTATGGCATTTCTTTTATTTTCGCTTGTTTATTTATTGTCATTACCTTTGAAAGGCTAAAATAATGGTAAGAGGCTTATTTGAGGTACATTCGGGTTCCTCATTCGCCATGTCACGTCTAGGCCCTAGGGTTGGATCGTGACACTAACACTCTCTAGGGCTACCTCAACCAATGCAAAATGATAGACTTAGTGTCTAAATGAAGCAAATATATTTGGACTAATAAAAGATACAAAACCAAAAATCCTTGAAAGGCTGGATAGGCGCATGGTCAATGACTTCTGGATCCTCCAATATCTTGAGTCTAGTATCACTCATCTACCTCGTGCCCACTTTGACCACTACCATTTTTGATAAAACTGAATAGCGAAAGGTCCAACTCTTAGAATAGGTCCTTCAGGCTTGAGCCCATGTGGTGAAGACACCCTTGTTTTATAGGCCTAGTCCAAAGCTCCTTTGACCACCCAAATTCCCTTATCGAAGCCATCAACCTTTTCCAAGATAATACCAAGGATTGGAACAAACAAACCTTTGGAAATATATTCCATAAAATTAAGAGACTCTTTGCTCCAAGCTACCCCTATAATACTTTCCTCCAAAATCTTGAAAAAGAACTCCTCACTGACTATGATAACATTCTAAAATTTGAGGAGGACTTTTGAAAAACAAAATCCAGAATTAGCTGCTTAGTGAAGGTTACTCCAATACTAGATTCTTCCACACATCTACAATTAATAAAAGGCATACGAACAAAATCTTAGCCCTACAAGATACGATAGACAACTCGTTCCATGATTAATCTGGCATTAAGAACCAAGTGACTCTCTTCTACTTTAGCCTTTACAGAACTAACCACATCACTTCCAAGCCTGCTAAAACATACTTGAGGCATAAGCCAAACACCTTGACTGACACTTGGCTAGCTCTTTAGAAGACCAGTAAGGGAATGTGAAACTCTTTAAGCCATTAAACTTTCAAACCCACTATGGTCCCAGACCTTGATGGACTCCATCCCCTTTTTACCAGAAATACTGGGAGAAGATCAAGGGAAAATTTTTTGAACTCTATGAGAATACCTTTAGGCATAGAGAAATAGATTTCCAAATGAATAAAACTTTGTGTTATCTTATTCCAAATGCCAGAATGTGACCATGCTTAATAATTTTAGGCCCATATGACTTTGTAACACTGGCTACAAGATTTTTACTAAAATCATTACGAATAGAATGAAAGCTCACATCTCCAAGATAATTGTTCCTAGAAAAGCCAAATTCCCTTCTTGAAGGAGAGCCTCTAAAAATGCCATCATAATCTAAGAATACATTTCCCACTTTAGGAAAATAAACTGCAATAAAGCAAACATGATTTTGAAAATTGACCTTGAAAAGGCCTTTGATAGACTTCAGTGGTCTTTCATAAAAAACTTACTTGACTTCTTCAACTTCCCACTCAAGTTTACTAAGCTCATCCTGTATTGCATCACTACCACATCCATCTCTATCGTATTCAATGGGTCAAAAACTTTAAAAGGTATCAGGCAAAGGTTACCCCATCTCACCTTATATCGTCATAGTCTGCAGGGAGAGACTATGCAAAAGTATTAATACAACTTTGTTGAACAAATCACAGACTTTTATTAGCATTTCAACTTCTGGATCAAAAATATCTTACTTTTTCTATATAGACAATCTCACTCTTTTCTCCACCACAAACACGTAGAGCTGTAAAAATATTATGCAAATGTTGAAACAATCCAAAAGCAATCAAGATAAAAACTAAATCTGAGTAAGTCCAAAGTCATCTTCTCCCATAATAGCTCTAATGGCAACTCAAACACTCGTTCCAACATCCTGAATATTCAAAGCAACACGTCCTTTGAAAAATACCTGGGCTTCCCAATCTTCCACGCTAAACCTATTAACAGAGACTTCTAGTTCATCATCGACAACTTGCAGAAAAAAGCTCAATGGATGGAAAACAACGTTCCTTAATATGATTGGTCGAACTGTCCTAGCTAAGTCTTCTCTTAGCGGTATCTCTTCCCATGTCATGCAATATATTCATCTTCCTACAAAATTTAATACCTCCATTAACAAAATCTAAGGAAACTTCATTTGAGGAACAACTTTGAAAAATAATGAAGCTTCACTTAGTGGAATGGGACACCATATCTAAGACCAAAAAGGAGGGGGAGGGGGGGGGAGTTAGCAGTCAAAAAAAGTGAAGTTAAGAACAAAGCCCTCCGCACAAGCCTTGCTTGGAGAGCCTTCAACAATACCAATGCTCTATGGGCAGGGATCCTTTACTTCAAATACTATCACAACAAGGAACACCAAAAGAAGTCAAAATGTCTCTAGAACTTGGAAATGTATCACCTAAGGCTAGAATAGATGCACTAAAGGTTCAAAATAAATCCCCAACAAGGGAAACATAGTCAAATTCCTTTAGGATAACTTGATTTCAAACTTTGATACCATAAGAAGCTTAATCCATGGACCTTTCCAAAGGCATGAGGAATCTCTGAAATTAGAGACACTTCTTGAAAATGGACAATGGAAGTTGTACAACTTGTCCATACCCCTCCCTGAACACATCGTCTCTGCTATCCAAGAAAACCACTCCTCCATCTATACCAGCATAGAGGAAAAGCTAAATATGGGGCCTCACCCATAATGGAAACACCAAAAGTGCCTACTCATTTAGTGATAAAGGGACAACAGGAACATAACAAATGGAACAACACAAGTTCGATTGGATCTGGAAACAAAAAATACCAATCAATAAATAAAAGACATTCCTTTGGCTCTTGCAACACAAAATGCACCCGACAAAGCATTATTCCATAATATTATGATCAATTTGGAGCCTCAGTGCCACTACTATGAAGACCAAATGGAGGATATCACCTACATCTTCTTCTCATGCCCAAAGCCAAAACCTTCTAGCAGAACCTATCTTTGAGAAGTGTCCCAAGCATAAACATGGATCCCTCATCCCTGAACTCCAACAACTAGAATGCTACTTGGAACTCCATAAAGATTAAACAATTTAACCAATGGTTACCTTGGAATTCCATCATCCCTTTCAGTATGTGGAAACTATGGATAAGCAAAAATGATTATGTCTTTAACAAGAAAAAAATACCATGTTCAGGTAGACCAAGTAATACCCAACACAACTAAATACTTTCTGATGATCACTGAAGGAAATCCAAAACCATGTGGAAAGCAAACATCCAAGTCAAGTGGATTCCGCCACCACAAGGCTCTTACAAACTCAACACTAATGGCTCATCAGGCATTGAGTCGGGCCGAGGAAGCATTAGAAGTGTGACCAGGGACCATAATGGACACGAGATATGGGGGTTCAATAAGAAATAAGCCCACACAATTGCTTCCTAGTAGAACTTCATGCTATCCTACAAGGCCTAAATATAGAAAAATTGAAAAACCTAGCACTTTTAGAGTTGAATACGAATTCTACCAGTGCCATATCGATGTTTTCGAAAGGCCACCTACCTTATGCTAACATAATTTCTAAATGCAGGTTCTTGATGCCGCAGTTGAGAATCTCAGCCCTAAGTCACGTGTATAGGGAACAGAATATGGTAGTGGACGTTCTGGCTAAGGAGGTGCTAGGGAAGGAATCCAGATGCTCCAATCCTTTTGGAAGTTTCCCCAATGTATGCTACAGAGGCAATACAAGGAGACATCGATGAAATTTTTTTATAAGGAGCATTCCGTTTTGTAATACTGATACTAATGACCATACCACGGCCCAACATTCAGCTTTGAGGACTGCCCCATCAAGTACCATATTAACTATTTAATATTTTATAAAATTCAGCTTGACCAAAAAAAAAAAAGAAGGAAAATTGAATAGACACGAAATGTACAGTAAAACATAATGTAGTAGGGAAAAAGAGGAAATTTCATTAGCAAAAAGTGAGAGGAGGCAATCAGAGTTTGGTACACTTTATAATATATGGAAATGGAAATGCCTTATCTTCATACAATTCAAGATAAGGCATGTTTACACTTGGTTAACATGTCTTTGATATTGCTATGGTGAGTTTAGAGTTGGCGCCACCTCTCTTTTCTTAATAGGCAGAAAAAAGAAGGACAAAGGGCTAGCTGATTCATCATTAATGTCCGTTTTCTTTTTTAAACTTTTCCTAATGGTTTTGCACTGCGCATGATGATGATGGTTTAACTTATTTTT
This sequence comes from Solanum dulcamara, assembly GCF_947179165.1. Taxonomy (NCBI): domain Eukaryota; kingdom Viridiplantae; phylum Streptophyta; class Magnoliopsida; order Solanales; family Solanaceae; genus Solanum; species Solanum dulcamara. The sequence continues at coordinate 25,838,741 of NC_077238.1, read as the reverse complement.
GCAAGAAAATTCCTAATTATTTTTTAACTAGGCACCTCCAAAATTAATTAAATCTGAACTATAGCATATACGTAATTAATTAATGTCTTAGATATACACATAAACCAACTGTTGGAGCCTCACACTGAATGTGATTTTGAGATTTGACAATTCTCACCATATATATATCAACAATAATGAAGGATGAAAAGCATGCTAAAAATTGATGTGAAGATAAGGATAATTACGTGGATAAACTACTATCACTTATTATATAGATAAATAAAGTGTGTTATGTGGGTATGTTCACATTTGTCATGTGAATGCTTACTTTATCACTATCCTCCAAAAAGAGAAAAAATGATAAGCACGTGTCAGTCCATGTCAAAAAGAAACCAATAATGCATGTGACGATGGGCCCAAGTGCATTATATGGAATCATATATACATATATATAAAATATATGTATGTATGTATATATATATGTATGTATGTATATAACCTTAAAAGAATGGACTCCCTCACTTGAATATCTATAAATAGATGGTTCATTGAGCTTGATTTTTTTTTTAATTATTATTATTATTATTATTATTGAATATTTTTGCATCTTTGTCTTTTTGTGTGTGTCTGCTTTCAATTAGTCTTTTTAAATTTATTTTTTTTATCAAATTGTATTACTATTTAGCACACATGCAATACACTTGTTTGAGAATTAATGTATATATATGCGCGCTAGTTTTTTGATCAATATAATTATTCTTAATAGTAAAGAATATTGTTTACCCTGATATTCTATATAGAGTAGATAACTGATGTCCTAGAGTTGATAATTAAAATTCTGTACAATTAAATTTTAGTGAGTGAATGCTATTTAATGTATGCAAGGTCGGTCACTAGTTCTCAACAAAATTTCACGAGAGAGCTAAATCTTAGTCTCAAGTCAACAAAATATATATTTCTTTGTATTAATTCAATCTTACGCATAAGTTTTAACTACTACACTATCCCATTTTCTTCCTATTTCCCTATTTTTTTATTTCAATAAATTCTCTTCATTATAATCCTTTTCTCAAGTCTTGCCAATAATTTTCCCTTCTTTCTATGCATTCTGTCGTTAACCTTCTTTCTTTTTTATGTCCTATTTATCTGTCACTTTAGCTGAAAAGAAAGATGGTCACTTTAAAAAATCGGAAAGGCATCAATTTTTTTTGTTCTAAATTCGTGCCACTCCAAGCTAAGAAGGCATGTTGTCATTAATTATTAGATTAAAGAAGAGATAAGACATTTAATTAAGTAACATTTATGATGAGTTAGTATGCCAAAATCTGAAGTGTAGTAATTTATGGGCTTTTTTTTCATGAAAAAAATAATAAATAAACTAATCAGTGAAAGTGAAGGCAGACGTATATATATATAGGTGACGTAGATTTCCTTCATGAGATTAATAGTAAAGTAATATAAGGGGATTAGTTGAATTTGGGATTCGTGAGAATTTAGCGTAACGAACCATAAATGGGAGATTGCTTAAACGCATTTAACTTCTCTATTTTGGCTTAAGCATTATAGGACAAATTTCTACTCAAAGAGGAGAAGAAACAAAACAAAAATATAATACCCCACCTCGTAGATTGTGTAAAGAATCCTAGTGAAGAAGAGAGGCATTGAGTAATAATGAAGCAAAATATGAGGGGACATTCTTTTGTTCCTTAATCTTCCTTTCTCGATCTACTTTCCAATTTAATCATTAATCTCTTAAACAAACTCCATATGCAAATGCATGATTCATCTCATCCTGTATACAGCAGTCATATTCTGGTCAAATGTATTTTAATGACCATATCTACTACCCCTATTATGGGGCCGGCTTCCTAGTTTTTTTTTGAAAAATTATGCAAAATAGACATGAAATTATTTATTTAAATTGGATCCAATCCAAATTATTTATTTTTAATAAATTTATGGTCTAAATTCTTTATCTTTTACCCCATTTTTTTAAAAATTTTATACATGAAGTCATGCTGACGTTAGTATCACTGCTATGAAATAATTTTCTGTGATACTCCATCGTTCTATTGATACTATATCGATATCGTATAAGATTGAACTTAATTTTCTGTGATACTCTATCGATATATTGATATTCTATCGGTATCATATAAGATTAGACTCTTTTTTAAGAAATAAAGATAAAACAATTAAGAAAAAATTATTAAAAACACAATCTTATTTATTAAACTCTAAATTAGTAGAAAATATATTCTTTGTGATACTCAATCAGTATATTGATACAATATCGGTATCATGTAAGACTGAGCTTACTCTTCTGTGATACTCCATCGATATATTAATACTCTATCGATATCATGTAAAGTGGGCGCTGATGTCATGATATCAGTGCGCAAATTTTAAAATAAATTTATGTCATTTTAAAATGAAAAAGAGGTATAAAATTAATAAAATATTTATTGATAGATATTTTTTCTTCTTGGGTATAAGTGTTATTTTTCTTCTTTTTTTTATTCGGGTTGGGGGGGGGGGGAGGGGGTTTAGGGGGTGATTAAGTGGGTTCTGGGTAGCTCGCCAATTGAGCCACACCGTACTTCTCAACTTCAATTTTTTTTTAAAAATATTTGATATTATTTCTTTTAAGTTAGTTTCAAAAAAATAATAATTTTTTTTAATATAATTGAGTCAAAAATATATTTAAATTATATAAAATTAAACATAAATGGTCATAGTTCAATAGTTTAGTTCAAAAATGTCATATTATTATTTAATGGGTTAAAAATATTTTTTTAAAGATAAATATATTATTATTATTATTATTATAATAATAACAATAATAATAAAAACACATTATTTTCATTAAAGATGATTATTTTAATTAAAAATGCTTACCCTACTTCAATTTGTAAAATATTAAAAAATAAAAATATTTTCTATTTGAAAAAAAATTCTTTTATTGTTATCTAAATGAAAATCAATGAGGTTACTATGATTTTATCTATGTGACCTATATTATCAGTTAAAATGGTAAATACAGTTATTCTATTTTAATTATTGAAATGAGATTAATAAGAACAAATATTATTTTCTATCTATTTATTAGTTAAAGTGATTTTAAAAGAAAAAAAAGGAATTGAGTTCTGTAATAGTTAAATTTTTATTAGGAATAGAATATGTTTTTTTTATATAAAAAAATAGTACTAATATATTTAATAGAAAAAGATATTTTGGCCTTTCAAGTAACAACAAGGGTATTTTTGACCAAACTATCAGCAGTATAGACATTTTTGGACAAAACTATTGACGATAGAGATATATTTGGACTAAACTATTACCTTAGACATTTTTGTTCAATTTTCACATAGATTAAAGGCATTTTGACCCTTTTTCATTTATTATATTTAGTACTTTCTCTGTTCTAAACATGTATTATATTTTTCTTTTCAAGAGTCGGACTAAGTAATAATACTTGGGAATGAAGAATAATAACTTAATTTAATTTTTTTCATTTTATATGATTTATAGTCATACAAATATTTAAATCATAAATTTTAAAAGGCCTTTATTCATTCTTAAATTTTTTGTTCAATCAAAAATCATTACATAGGACGGAGGAATATAAATAAAATTCTAAAAAGCTGCATCTAATGGAATAGACTAGTTCTTTTCTTGTTTTGCCCTTTTGAAGTTTCAAATTACTATTTTCTTAAGTTAGATTACACCCTTTGTGTTTGCTTTCGAATCCGATTTTAAATAAGACAAACAAAAAAGGAAGAAAGACCGCTCAATAAATGAAATTGCCGAAAAATTTTCCTTTGAACTGTTTGAAAGTTATCGGAATATATGTGTTTATGTGAAAGCCGTTCATATATTACAATGTGAAAGAGACATATGCTGCGGACGATTTAGAATTTCACTAAAGAGGTTTGAATTAAGAATTGAATTTGAAATCTCAAGATCTATTTTGAACACTCTAAATTAGTGAATCAAAATATAGTTTTAATTTAGAGAATTCAAAATCTCTGTGTACACTAATTTTTTTATTTTAAAATATTCTATTTAAACTGTATGATTTGAAAGTTCGAGTGAACATCTTGGCTCCTCTAGATCTACCCCTTGCACATATGAATCGTTTGCTCTTAGGACATACAAAAAGGAAAAGAATTAGAGTTTTCTGGTTATCATTTCTTGGCAATTTCTTACTCACTTCTTTTTTTCCACACTTCAAATCTTTGTCCAACATATTGTCCAAAGCCGATCTATGGACACGTCACACTGCGGAAATTAAATTCTTTGGACAATCACAGTTATGTATTACTTCTCTTATAAGTTTTCCCAATATATATATATATATATAAAATTAGTGGAAAAAATTAATGTGTCTTTCTAATTCAACACTTAATTGATAATATTCCTTTTATATCAATTTGTGTGACAATTTCTATTTTTGATTTGCCCCAAACCTTTTATTTTATTTTGAAGTAAGCTATGACCAAAGAATATCTGTCTTGTTATAAATTACAAAAGAATATCTTGTTTCCTTACTTAAATTCTGTCTAATTAGACATTATAAATTGAGATGAGGGGAGTTTTAACTCATGTACGTTGATCACAATGTAATTTTTTTTTATATGATATACAAACAATTTTACCTATTCTAGCAATTTAATTTTTCGGGTAACTAGCTAGTTTTACTTATATGCAATTCTTGTAATCCTTTTAAATGACCTGATATAAAAAAATTCTTCTATATACTGTAAGTTAGTGTATAATAAACATTAAATTCATGCATAATTATGAATTAGATATTGTCAACCAAGAGTGGTTGCAAACCTTTTATCACTTTCAATGCTCTTTTGCTTCAAATAAATAACAAAACAAAGACATGTGAAAACAACACGACAAAGATGCAAGTGAAAAACTTGCAAGGTTTTTCAATGTAATTTCCCTCTTTGTGCAACTAGTTTACTACTCTTGCACATCAAAGATTAACAAAAACTAAAAAGAGAAAAAGTGAATTACGTCTGATCAACTTATTCTAAAGTTGAAAAATTATTCAAGAAAACGGATGATTGAAAAAGAAAGGGAACATATCTATTTCAGCATGGCGGCACGCTTTCAATAGTTTGCAAAAACTTGTATTTTCTAATGAGAAGATTAAACATAAAATATAAATTACAAACTGACCTTTTGTGTAGTCACAATCTAATTGTAGTTAGTAAGCTAAGGATAAACACTAATATTAAGCATGCATTCTTTGAGTAAGTAAGTCAGGTGTCGTTGTTGAAAGCTCCTTTTTATCTACTTTGAATGATATTCTTTTTATTCTTACATAAATTACTCTAATGACGTGGAAAAAAACTTAAGGTTTGTAACCATCATGAAATGACAAAAGAATGTATTACAACAACAATAACAACATACCCAATGTAGTCCCACAAAAAGAGTCTGAAAAAGATAGGATTTATACAGCCTTACCCTATCTTTGTAGGGTAGGGAGGTTGTTTCCACAAACTCCCGACTCAAAAGAGAGGTTTTCGAAGTAGAAAAAATATGACAGAAAAATAGCAAGATACAAAAAATAAAATAACAGGTAATACCACACATTGGAGAATAAGAAACTAAGTGATTACTAACTACTACATCTACTAGGAGAAAAGGAGATGAGGCTCACCCATGCTTCTCCTACATAAACTGCGGCAACACTAGGGTACCTACTGTTAGTTTTAATAAGTCACGTTAGGAAATAAAATGCCTGCTGTTATGTTTGTCCTAGTCTTTAGAAAGTAGTTTAAAATGTGGGTTGTTATCTAGTTTTAGGAAACATTCTTGGAGTAATAGTTCCTAATTTTTAGTTTCAGCTTTGTTATGTTATTATTTTATAAAATGAGATTGCCGCAACAATGTGAAAAGTTAGTCAAGAAATTTCTTTCTCATATACTATCTCTGCTCTACTCTATCTACATATTTGTTCTTTTTTCTACCAGTGGCATCAGAGCAAGTGTGAGATCCTGGAGTGAACAAAATAGCAACATCTAAACCTCTCTTCTTTATTATGTACCATGGCATCGGACAATAACTTTGTATCGGCAGCAATTCCCCGCTTTGATGGTCATTATGACCATTAGATCATGCTCATGGAGAATTTCTTATAGCCAAAGGAGTATTAACAAATTGTGGAGGAAGGAATCCCTACCTTTGCAGAAGGTGAAATATTTACGAATGCTCAAAAGGCAAAGTTTGAAGCAAGAAAATTAAAGATTTGAAAGAAATTTTTTTATCCTTTTCAGGCTATTGAGCGTCCCATCTTAGAAACTATTCTTTGCAAAGAAGCTTCTAAAGATATATGAGACTCCATAAAAAAGAAATATCAAGGCACTGCTAGAGTGAAGCGCGCACAACTTCAAGCCTTACGAAGGGATTTCAAGGCTTTGCAGATGATGGAAGAAAACTGTAATGGGTTACTGTGCTAGAACAATGAAAATCAGCAACAATGCAATTCCATGGCATGAAGATTTAATGATGTCACAATTGTTTAAAGGATATTATGCTCTTTGACGATGAAGTACAATCATGTCATTCGCTTCATTGAGGAGTCAAAAGATATAAATAAGTTATCGCTTGACAAATTGCAAAGAAACTTATTGGTGCATGAACTAAAGATGAACCACAATTCAACTTCTGAGGAGCAGGCCTTGAAGGCTTCTATTTTTATTTCTTCCAATTCTAGAGGAAGGAGTAAAGGTAGAGAAAGAGAAAGAGGAAGAGGAGATCGAGGAAATAGAGATGGAGGAAACAAATAAGGCAATAGAAATATTAGAGCTACTAGCTATAGTAAAGGCAGAGGAAGGGATTTTGACTAATGTAAGGTAGAATGTTATCGTTGTCATAAATTTGATCATTATCGTTCTGAACTTTATACTAGGCTACCTAATGAAAAAGAAGAAAAATCAAGTTTTATTGAGAATAAGAAAGAAGAAACCTTATTAATGACAGTTCATGCTGAAAACGAGCCTAAGGAGCAAGTTTATGTGGAAATCGACTGTAGTAACCACATGACTAGAGATAAGTCTTCTTTATTGATTTAAATGAAAACATTCAGTCGACAATTAGTTTTGGTGATCTCCCAACAGTGAATGTGATGAGAAGGGTAATATCAAATTTAGATCAAAACATGGGTGTGCGAAAATCATATCTAATGTGTTTCGTATTTTTGTATTGAAGAGCAATTTATTGAGTGGTCAACTTTTAGAAAAAAGGGTATGCCATCACCTTACGAAATGATACATGTGAGATTTTTGATCCTTCTAGAGAAATTATTTCTTTTGTGCAGAATGAGTCGAAATAGGTTGTTTTCTTTGAAAATTGAAAATGTTCAATCTTGATCTGTCACGATGCAAGACTACCTCCTAAACGTGACATTGTACTTATAATACATACATAACTAAAATAACATGAAAAGATGAATAAAGTCTCAAATGACTAAACATAACATATTAGAGAAGTCTAAGTACAATGACACATATGCGGAATACTAATGTCTGAAATAACCTCTAAACATAAGTGAGTTGCTAGGACAAGCCCCTAGCTCACTCGAACAATCTGAAAACTGAAGTAAAGTCCAAGATGAATATAAAAAATAATAAGTAGCATGTCCTTGAATCAAGAGGACTCACCAAAATAGTGAAATGCTAATTGAAATCCGTACTAACCATGCGCCTGATTATATTGTTAGAACCTATATTATAAAACAATATAGGCAGAAAACTATGCGGTCAGTACTTGGAATTATTTATCTGAAATCATCTAAATCATGATAATCATATAAATTGATTGATACTTTATCTTAAGACATTCTTAATTCATGAAAATCTAAGTTCATAAAGTTTGTATGTGAAAATAGCATACTTGTGATTATGAAAATATCCTTGAAATAATTGATGTATTCATTCATAATAAGATCAAACATGGAGAAGAGATTGAAGTTCAATAAGAACCCCTAAAAATCATGAAATCCTAGAATTTAGGAAGACAATAAATTGAGAAATTAAGGTTTTCTTTAGAACTCAATGGACGAAGAAGAAATCATTGATGAAGTTCTCACATACCTTGAGTGAAACCCTATTTGAAACTTGGAGAAGGAGACTTGAAGCTTGAAACTTTTTTCTTGCCTTGAGAGAGAAGACTTGTAAGGAAGAAATTAACTTTGTGAGAATGAGAGGAATGAGGTGTTTAAGGGTACTAGGGATCAGTTATACCTACTTAGAATAGGACAAAATGATATATTATAGGAATTAAAAAAATGAAAAAAGACCCAACTGACCTTGGCTAAAATGTTGCAAGAAAGCTTCTATAGGCACCATACAAAACTGTATAACCTTTTATGGTCCGTGAAGTGGTTAGTAGAAAACATGAGGAAAAATCTTGAAATCTGAAGTTTCACTTTTACGATCCTTTCTACGATCTGTGAATCATTCTATGGACCGTAAGTCCTCTCGTTCTTTTCAAGTCTCAAAGAATTCCAACTTTCTAAACTTCCCTTCTATGACTAGGTCTATGGTCTGTGAATCCTTATACGGACCATAGTACCTTTCGTAAATCCTACTTGACATTCAATTTTCATGAAGTTGAGTATTTTGATATACGAACCCATCCATGGTTCATAGAATCATCCATGACTCGTGAAAACTCATTTGTCTTGGCTAAATAAATTTCCAACTTCTTGAGGTCCCTTTCACGATTAGATTCCACGGATCATGAGAGATTATACAGTTCGTGAACACCTCTCATTAATGTAAAATTGTAGACTTCAACAACTTTTTTTCCTACATGTTCCAAATTTATTTGAATTTGACACTTCCTATGTGTTACATTCTTTATGACAAAAGTGAAAAATCCTTCATAGTTGTGGCATTTTTGATATGGCCACTTGAACTTTGGTGGCTTAAGGATCCTTCAAAGTAAGAATATGGTGATGGAGCTTCCTCAAGTTGTTTTTCTGTTCCAAGTTTGTTAAGAATGTGTTGTTGGAAAACAACATCATTTTCAATTTCCAAAAAGTAAGTCATGTAGAGCCATGAAGGTATTGGGGCTGGTACAATCGGATATTTACACGCCAATAACACAATCTCTAATGGGAGATAAATATATTTTATTATCTTTATTGATGATTATTCCAGAAAGACTTAGGTGTTTATTTTCCAAGAAAAGTCAGAGACTTTTAAGGTATTTAAAAACCTTCAAAGCTCGTGTGGAGAATGGGATTGGAAGGACCATTAAGAATCTTCAGATAATTGCGGAGGAGAATATTGCTCTAAGGCATTTGATCAATTTTGTGATACTTGTGGCATTCAAAAAATACTCACAACAACATATACAACACCATAAAATGGTGTGGAAGAGTGGAAGAATTAGAACATTCTCAACATGGTTCATAGCTTGCTGTCTTGGGGAAGAGTTCCTAATAAATTTTGGCCAAAAAATCAGTGAGTTGGAGCATTCATATCTTGAAGATAATTCCCACTTTTTCTCTTTGAGATGTGTCACCTGCGAAAGCTTGGAGAAGAAGGAAACCGGTAGTAGACTACTTTAAGATTTTTGGGTCCATTACTTATGCGCATGTTCCAAAATTAAATACAAAGAAGCTTGATATAGATGTGAGAAATGTGTTTTTTTTTGGTATTAGAGAGCCATCCAAGGCATACAAGTTGTTTAATCCATTGACAAAGAAGGTTGTGACCAACAAAGATGTTGTGTTTGATAAAGAGAACACTTGGAGATTGGAATATACATCAATATACTCCAATCGTAATTAGTAATAAAGTTAGAAGAAGCAATTGTAATACCCAAAATTTCTGAAATTTCTACTCAAGTAGCTATTGAAATTTCACCATCAATTTTGGAAGGGATTAATACAGCTGATCAGGCTCTTCATCGTGTTCACAGAAGGCCTGTATGGATGATGGATTATAAGGTAACAAAATTGATATTAATAAAGATGTTTTTCAGTTTGCAGATTGCGATCCTACAATTTCTGGGAATGCTTTCAAAGAGGGGAAATAGAGGAAAGCTATGGAAGAAGAGATTGATTCTATTTAAAGAAATGACACCTGGGAATTATCAGATCTTCTGGAGCGACACAAAACCATTGGTGTCAAATGGGTCTATAAGATGAAGGTTAAAGGAAATGGTGAAATTGACAAGTGTAAGGCACAATTTGTAGCTAAGGGATTCAATCAAGAGCATGGTGTGAGCTACAGTAAAGATTTTTCTCCAATTGTAAGCTATGATACAATTAGAATGGTAATTGTCTTGGCGACACAAAATTTGTGGTATGCCTTGTCAAATTAGCTTTCCTACATGGATACTTGGAGGAAGAGGTGTTTATCAAGCAATCTTCTAGTTATATTAATATTGGAAATGAGCATAAGGTATTCAAATTGTAAAATGCTCTTTACATACTAAAACAAGCTCCACTAGTTTGATATAGTCACATTGATAGTCACATTGAGTCTTACTTTCTAAAAGTTGCTTTTTTGAATTGTCTATGTGAACACTCTATTTTTGTTAAAATTGGAGAATTTGGGAAAGTGCTCATTATGTGTTTATATGTTGATGATCTTATATTTATTGGGAATGATAATGCCATGTTTTTTGATTTTAAGAGATCTATGATGAATGAATTTGAGATGTCCAATCTTGGTAAGATAGATTATTTTTTTGGTTTGGAAGTAGTGCAATCTGGTAATGGGATATTTGTTTTCCAAAGAAAATATGTGCGGGAGCTTTTCGACTGATTCAAGATGAAGAACTGAAATTCTGATGATACTCTAGTTGAGTTTGGCCTGAAGTTAACCAAAGATGGAAGAGGAGATAAAGTAGAAAACACACTCTACATGCAAATTATAGGTAGTGTGATGTATCTTACTACCACAAGACCTGACATCATATACGTCATACGTCTTATAAGAAGGCATATAGAGAGCCTGAAAGAAATTCACCTGCTAGTGGCTAAGAGAATCCTTCGCTACTTACAAGGAACTAAAGATTTTGATTTGTTCTACAAGAAGGGTGAAAAATCTGGTTTGATTGATTTTGCTAACAATGATTAAGCAAGGGATCAAGACGAAAAAAAGAGCACTTCAAGCTATATTTTTGTACTAGGCACATGGGCTGTTTCATGGTCTTTCAAGAAGTAGAATTTATTGGTACTACAGCTTGTGCTTATCAAGCTATTTGTTTGAGGAAGATTATTCAAGAACTACAATTCAAACAAGACTATAATTTTTTGTGAGAACAACTCTACCATTAAAATATCAAAACATCTTGTGTTATAGGGAAAAAACAAGCAAATTGATGTGAAGTATTATCTTGTGCGAGATCTCAATAATAAAGGAACAATAGAGTTGTAGTACTGCCGAAGTAAAAGTGAATTGACATATATTTTTACTAAACCTCTTAGATTATTTACTTTCTAAAATTTGAGCAGGTTTATAGATACCGACATTGTGGAAGAGTTCAAGAAGCTGAAGTTAAACTGAAGCATGAAAGCTTTCAATTTAAGGAAGGGTGTTAGTTTTACTAAGTCATGTATGGAAATATAATGCCTGATGTTATGTTTTTCCTAGTCTTTAAGAAGTAGTTTAAAAGTGGTTTGTTATCTAGTTTTCAGGAGAAAATCTTGGTGTAGTAGTTCCTAACTTTGAGCTTCATCTTTGTTGTGTATTTTGTTTTATAAAAAACGACTGTCGCAGCAGTGTGAAAAGTTAGTCAAGAAATATCTCTCTCATATACCATTTTTTATTTACTCTATCTACATATCTATTCCTTTTAATATCACCTACTAACTGTGTACTCTAATATTTGAGCTCCATACCTTCATATATAGGATCATGTTAGGAGGTCTATAGTTATATATGCTTCATGTCTAAATCTATGATAACCATGTTTACCCACAGAGCAATAACCAACATAATCGAGTTCAATAAAGAAGACTATGTATGTTAAGTGAAAAAATATGAAATGCAACAAAGGAAAGAATCCTGCAAGGACTGTTCTTAAGAAAATCACGTATCCTTAGAAATTCTCTTCCTTATCGAATAATTCTAGGTTGAAAAGCAGCAATATAATTTTCTACATGTATACAAGGATTTCTACAAGGTCTATTTAAAATAGCTATTGCATCTAATACACAACAAGTCTCTACCAAAAAATAGTCAAGGCTAAAAGGTATTCGTGAGATCAAGTGCTGGAAGAAAATAATTGAATTGATTAGGGTGTTTTTATCTGGTTTGAGTCTGGATTTTGTTGTTCAAGTAATTACTTATTTTACTAGAATAGGTACTAGTGATTGTTAAGTTAAACTTGTAAGTTTCAGAGACTAGACTTTATAATCTTTGAACGGGTTGTTAGTTTGAGTTGAGGTGCTACAGTTAGTTCTTTAAATTATAAAGTTGTAATCTGAAACCACTCTTTGAAGTTAGTAAAGGTTTGGGTTGAAATCCTACTCATCGTAGGTTATGGACTTTACTCCCTTGAGCAAGGAGATTGTCCATGATAAATTTATGTGTTCTTTACTTTACCGTACAATGTCTGCTTAAGGAACCATGTTCCTTAAGTTGTGCCGTTATCTTGCGTACAATTAAGATTACTGATCAAGACTTTTCAATATAAGTTTAACTGTAATGACCCTCTAGGTCATTTTTAAAATAAAGCATACATTTTATTATTTAGAGCATTTCTGTAGTGACCTCAAGTAATTTATGATTTATTAGCATTGACTGTTCGGTCGCCTGGTCGTTCATTTGGGTGTTAGGTCCGTATCATCTGAAAAAGTAATTTTGGTAATTACTTTAGGTAAACAACCTCAAAACAAAATTCTGGTGATTCCATCTGCTCTTGAATGGACAAATTAGTCTAGTAGCATGGTCATCATGAGTATCGAGGCATTCAGTACCAGTTTAGGGACATTTGGCATTTTAGCCTTTAAAATTTGGTCAAAGATTGACTTTGGTCAACATTCTTGGAAAACTCGCTCGGACTGAAATTCTGTCAGCACGGTTAGCTCTGAAATATCAAGTTTGATCTAGAAAGACCTTTCGTGTTGTTGTTGAGACTTTGGGTCTCATTCCTAGCCTCATTGTGGATGTTAACTTAAAACGACGATTAGGTGTGAGACCTACTTTTTGTCAAGATGAATTTGGATGGAAATTTCATTTATGTCTTTGAGTCCGAAATGTCAAATTTGATGGGGTAGCATAGTTCATTTGTGCACACGGGGTTTCGAATGAATCCCGAGCACCCCATCAGAGACTTTAAAAATAGAAATAATCTGCTGGTGTGTTGGTTCACCATATCTGGTGCACCCCCATTCTATAAGACAACCTTTCTCATAATTTTGTTCTAATTTGAAAGTTGTATTTATTGAGCAATTTAAGCCCGAATTTAGTGATTCACAGGTCTATCTTGCATAATTTTTTGTGAATATCGTCATGATATAGTCAGAATTGTTGAAAACTAATCATTTGAGGTAAATTGAACTGCTTGCTGTTGCTGTTGTTGAGTTTTAAGCTAAAGTTTTTAGAGAATTTTAAGACTTGATTTTCTGGACATTTTAGGTTCGAATCTAGCAGTTCAAGAGACTAATATGTGTGTTTTTTTTGGGGGAGAATGCGTGTGTGTGGTTGGAATTCACATTTAAAGTTTTGTTGGAGGTAAGAATTGTGATTTAGTTGCTGCCATAGCTCATTTTCGCACTCCATTTTTGGAGAATTTTGGAGGATGATTTCTTGTCATTTTAGGTCTGAATTTGGTGATTCAAGAGCCTAGACCTTCGGGTGTTTCCTAAGGATCAGTTTAGTGTGGTTGGTTTCAGCTGTTGGGCCTTCGTTTCTGGTAATTTCTTGAATATAGCTTCTGCCCTTGTTGTCTTTTTTAACTTGTTTTGGTATTTTGTTGTATGTTTGGGTTGGGGATGATTCGAGTCTCAAATTGTGTTCCTTTTTGGAACATACGTTAGGGGTAGTGTTTAAGACTATTTTTGACTCCAAAATTTGGCCCATCTCTAAAATTTAGTAATATTGGTCTTAAATGACCGTATTGATGTTTTGATTCTATTATTGATAACGTGGCAACATTCCGAGGCTATTCAAAAGGGAAAAGCTCTAATTTCTTGAGTTGAAGATCACACGATCGGCCTAAAGGTAGGCTATAGTTTCCCCCTCTTTAGACTGAGCATGTTTAGGTATTTATATATTGATTTTTATGTTTTTGGAAGTATTGGGTTTCGAGTATGCTAAATTCCTAGAATTCATGTCGTAAGCTCTATTTTCGGGAAATTTAGGCTAGTTGAGCATGTCTCTTATTAAGTGTTGATCATCTGTACCTTGTGGCATGTGTTGTGTATTTGGTTTATGTCCTTGGAAGCATGTTTGGCCTTAGTCTAGGCTTATACTAGTTCCCTTAGACTTATGTAATTTTGGTGTCTTCGGGCCTTGGAATTTCTCCGACATCGTTTTGGACAACTTAGCTCCCTGTAGACTGATATAGTAGACTTGAGTCTGATAGTTTGAGCCTTATCTAGGAAGTAACACAACTTTAGGACCTTATCTCCAAAATGTCTTACCATTCTATCATCTCCGTATCACTTGGTTATTGGCTCCAGAAGTCTATTTGTTGATTCTAGTTGGATGTGGTTCGGGCTGGAGTGATTTATTGATGAAACTAAGATTAGGGTACTCCCTGTGATGCTTATCTGGCCACTGATATTAACTCTGACCGATTCAGCTCTGTTCGTGGTTTAAGTCCCAAAGTCACTCCACCGAGCGCGGGTCAAGTCGTTGACTCTGTATTATTGCCTCAGTTTGAGTCCCTGGATTTACTTGACTGTGGTTCAAGTCCACCTCCGCTATCAACCTTGGTTCAAGTCCATAGCTACTTACTAGTTCTTGTTCAAGTCCATAACTACTATTACCTCGGTTCAAGTCTTTGGTCTCTTTTGCACGTGGTTCAAGTCCTTGGTTACTATCAAATCTTGATTCAAGTCCTTGATCCTCTTATGATTCTTCTGTCTAAATCCTTAGCTATTGTTTAGCTTTGGTTAAAGCTTCAAGCTTACAGAATGGTTCAGTTGTTGTAGGAACTTCATCGGATTCTCTCATTTTACTTCAACTATCTTCACTCCCATCGGGTTTATGGGTGTCCGTTGAAGTTGTTACTTTTAGACTTGTGCACGAGAATACTCGTCGGGTTTATTGGAGCCCGAAATATTTAACTATTTTCTCTCTTTCTCCTTATATGATGAGTACGCTCATGTACATACCTACCTTGAGTTCTTGTGTTCTATCTTTGGTTGTGGTTAGTTCTCGTATTTCAGCTTATATTGCTCAATCGGCCTATGGTGCCTACTAGGTACTTGTTGTTTTGGTATGTATACTACACTCTGCATTTGGTTTTTTGATGTAGTTCTGAGTACTAGCTATCAACATTGATTTTGAGCCAGTTGCAGTCGTGACCGCAGATGAGGGTGAGAACACAGTATTCTGAATTTAGCCATCTCCCTATCTATATATATTGTCTATCTTTTTCTCTTTGAGACAGTCTTGTTTTTGTGATCCAGTTTTGGGACTTGTACTCATTTTGTAGTAGCTCTGTACGTGTGACTTCCAGGTTCTGGGAGGAATTTTTGGTTTATATATATTTTGATTTTCTCCCGCTTTTTATTTGTGTTCATGTTCTTTAATTACTACTTTTAGTTTAGATTGCTGGTCTTCTACCCTAACATCCAATTACTCACCGTTCTGAGATATGGGTCGACTTGCCTAATAGGGGTCATAGTAGGCACCGTCATGATCTAAGAAATCAGGTCGTGATACTAACACCTTGAAAATATGCTATAGAAACACAACCAATTTCTTAGGTAGGCGCTTCAACCATTAGACCACCCCTACTCGATGAAATATTTTTTTGGGTGGTGTAAGAACAAAATGATGGATCTGTTGATTGAACAAGATTAAAATCTATGGAAAATTGTACTTGATGGTCCACTAATTCCCGTAAAGCCAATAAATGATGAAAAACTCAAGTTCCAAATTAAAAGGCAGGCTAGATGTCACGATCTGATACTATTCCCTAGTCCTAAAGGTGCTTAGAGCCACAAGTGACCCTAAGATAACTCATGGTCTATCATAACACTAAGATATACATACATACAAGATGAAACATTGATACGTAAGCTAAATATGAAATAGTCTAATAAAACTCAAATATTAAATAGAAACATATCTGCACTACTCAACAAGTTGATACTATGTATGACTGTCTGAAAGCCTATACTAAGATGAGTTACTGAAACAATCCCCTACCTAGGCCTATCTTTCTAAAAATAGAATGACTAAATAAGAAAAATAAACATAAAAGAGTTGTCCTTGAAAGATAAAGACTCACCAACTGCACTGCTGAGCTGATTTGGAAACGTACTAACCACGAGCTAGATCATGAACATCCAAGCCTATATTATAAAATAATATAGACTAAAACAATGCAGTCAGTACTTTGAATATATTCAGTATGTAGGATATGCATGATAAATCTAATAAGTGATCATGTTGAATCTGAAATGTTGAACTACAATAATATGAAGTAACGCAATGACCAAGTAGTAAACATGCACAACTACATACTGAAGACTAAAATAAATAACTACAAGGTCATGCAACATATGAGATTAAACTGTGGGAGCTACAATAAACCAACATATAATTATGTGAGATACAACGTGAAGTTCAATGTATAATATCTAAACAAAGGACTGATATACCTTGCCAGGTATAAAGGTTGATTTGAGCTAATGTGGTACCTCTAAGCTAATGTCCATAAAGGACTTAGGAGTCAGTCCTAGTATGATGGGTGACCCTAAAAATCCAATGGTGGAACATAATTCTAGGACTCAGGAATTGCTACTAAAGGTCTGAGTCCTAACTATCAGGTGAGCCTTCATCCCTAGGTCCGCTCGGTGCTAAGTAATACTCATAATGGAAGCATGTTGATTAACTAACAAAATAATAAAACTTGATAATACTGAGTGATACAACTGATAATAACTGAGTAGCTCATGAATTTTAATAAAAATTGATAATAACTGAGAAACACTTTATATGAAAGCATCTTAATTATAAAGATTGATAAAATGAGACATACAATATCTATTTATTGAGTATTCGTGAAAGTTACGATTTTAAGTACAGATTTTGTAGATGATATCATGTAAACAACTATCCCTGAAGAGGACTGAGAAAACAACAAACAATCATGATTGCATAAGAACCCTAACTTCTGTAGAATCATAAACTGAAAATTAGGTTTCACCCATTGATGAAATCCCACACCCGAAAGAAAATACTAGATTAAATTCTTGAACTGAGACTTGAAGGTGAAGAACCCTAGTTCTTGCTTGAGAAGAACCTTGAATATATTGATTTTTAATTTTGGGTGTTATACATGATTTGGGAGGATTTTAGTCAACTAATTCTCTTTAATCCTGCTTGGCATAGGCAAAAATGATATAGCATGAAAGTTTGACTTTGGCAGGTTCCAAAAGCCCATCTATAGTCGGTGGATTAATCTACGTATCAAATATCCTATTCGTAGAAATCAATCTTGATTTTTTTGCCTCTAAAGTTTGATCTACGAGATCATTTATAATCTGTATTTCTATCTATGATCCGTAAATATAGTCCCTAAGAATCTGGCTAAAATATAGTTTTAGGTATTTGATAAATGAGCCTATCTATGGTCCACAAATGAGTTTACAATCCGTATATCAAAATCATAAATATTAAGCTAAAATCCTTGCCTTTGAAGTTGGTCTACGAGCTTGATCTATGACCCGTGGTTCCATCTACGGTTTGTAGATGCTGCTCGTAAATCCCAATTTTTTGCAGAATTACATTTTTGAGCTTCTCATGATATGATTTTGGCTTCTGAGGTGTTACAATATTTCTCATTTGGGAATATTCGTCCTCAAATGAGTTATGAAATACACTAAAAGGAGTAGGGAAAGATATGCTAACCCAGAATTGAAAGTTAAACATTAAAAACTGATGAATTGATTGACTCCAAACTAAGACATGAAAGTTGAAATAATTTCATGAGACATGCATGCACACTGAGACATGAGAATAATTAAAAGACATGAACCTCAACATAGTAATATGTAGGAACTATTACCTCATGCTGGGATTGAACTGGAAGGAAAGAGGTGGGGGTACTTGGCCATCATATCTTCTTCTGGTTCTCAAGTGGCTCCCTCAACTAACTTATTCCTCCAAATAACTTTCACTAAAGAGACTTCCTTGTTCCTCAACTTACGAACCTGACGGTCAAGAATCTTGGTTGGGACCTTTTCATAAGAGAGACTATCCTTCACACCAACACTTTCTAAAGGCACAACTGAAGTAAGATCACCAATACACTTCTTCAACAAGTATACATGAAACGCTTAATGCACTGATTCGAGCTCTCCAGGTAAATCCAACTCATAGTCAACCTTCAAAACACATTATAATCCTTTACGGGCCAGCATACCGAGGACTAAGCATTCCTTTCTTACCAAACCTCATCACCCTTTCATGGGTAAAATTTTCAGCTATACAAAATCATCAACAACAAATTCAATCCCTCTTCTCATCACATCTGCATATGAGTTCTGTCTACTATGGGCTATCCTCTACCTTTTTCTAATAAGTCAAACTTTCTCCATATCCTCATGAACTGATTCAAGTCCTATCAAAGCCACTTCACCAACTTCAAACCACCCTATAAGTGACCTACACCTCCTACCATAAAGCGCCTTAAATAGAGTCATTTGAATATTGGAGTGGTAAGTGTTTTTATAAGAAAATTCAATCAACGGAAAATGATTATCTTATTTCCCTTTAAAGTCGATCACACAAGCTCTTAATATATCTTTCAAGGTTTGAATAGTTTGCTTGGCCTGACCATCTATTTATGGGTGAAAAGTTTTGTTAAGCTTAACCTGAGTATCAAGACTTTTTGGAAATGACTTCAAAAAATAGGAGGTATACTGAGTTCTCCTATCTGAGATGATGGATAAGGGAACTCCATGCAATTTCACCTACACCCGAATATAAAGTCTAGCATAATCCTTGGCTGAATAAGAAGTCTTAATTGATAAGAAATATGCTAACTTTGTCATCCAGTGTACAACCACCCATATCAAATCATGCTATTGACGTGTGCAAGGTAAACCTGTGATGAAGTTCATATTCAAATTCACCCACTTCCAAGTAGGAATACGTATATCCTAAGTCATTCGTCCTTGTTCATGATATTCAATTAACTTGTTGGCAATTTTGACACTTTGCCACAAATTTCGTAATATCCTTTTCCATATCATTCTACCAATAGACTCCCATATATGATATTATATCTTAATTTCTCTTGGGTGAATAGAGTATTGAGAACTGTGATTCTGCTTGTATATGCTACCTAAAACCATCAAAATTTGAAACACATAACTGGTCCTTCTATCAAGCCACACCATCTCCCCCTTAGGAAAAAGACTCTACAGTTTTTTGAAGGACTGCTTCCTTCAACTCTACCAAGGTTGGATTATCATTATGCTTCCCATTAACATCTGACACAAAGGATGATTCTGAATTATTCCAAATGATAATGCAACATCCGTAATATTCTAACTTAGATAAATTCTGAGAACGCATGAGAAAGTGAGAAAATTAATCCACTAGTGAACTTGTAAGTGGTACATATGACCCATCAAAGATTCTATGAGTTGTAGATGGGCTCGTAGAGTCCATCCACGCTTAGAAAATTATTGAATTCTGAGGATCAGTTCTACGAGTCAGTGTTACAACCCGTCGATCACTCCACGACTTGTAGAGTAAGTTATAGGGTCCAATGAAACATTTCAGTCGCCACTAGAATGTGCTCCTAGATCCTACAATAGGGTCTATGACCCATAAGAGTTTGTATGATCCCTCGAAATAGGTTCATAGACTCCAATCCCAATCCCTAGTCGAATTTTACAAGAAGCCTCTGATGATTCTTCTTAGGGTCTAAGACCCGTAGAAAGGTGGTCGTAGACCCATTGAGAAATTTCCAAAAAGCCCAAGTCTTGGCACCCAACTTCTATAGAAGACTCTATGTTTTATAGAAGGACATGTAGGCGGCCAAAAGTCAATTTTAATTAGGGATAAAAATGTCTTTCCCACCTTTCTCAAACTAAAACCAACATGTTTTAGGACCAAAATTAGCCCCTTATCAGTACCCAATGAGCCTTTTCTCTCATTAACACTTCAAATATTTTGAGAGCAAGGATTGAAGGGAAGAAGAGAAGCTAGAGTTCAATTGTCAATTTATTTTTCGTGTTTCCTGTAGATCATTAATCTTCCAGGTAGGCTAAACACAACATTAGACTTAGTTCGTGCTCGTTCCCTACATCTTTAATCAAGTCAAGTTTGAGTTTTAGTTTCAGTTATGTAAATTGAATTTTGAGTTGATTATGTAATCTTTCATTGAATTCCCTATATATTTATTTATATTGAGATAATTCCTATGAGTTCGAGTTCTAGAAATTGTTGTTCATGTTTGCATTCACATGAGCCCTAGTTGAGTAATCACATTATTAATTCTATGCATTATTTTGAGATAAAAGAATAATATATTTCATGTATTTTCATTGAGAAAGAGTTTGAGCATGAGGTTGCGTTTGAGGAGTCTTTTATTCATTGATATTGAGCATGATCATTATGAGTCTAAATGAGTTTGAGTATAATGCATTTAAATAGTTATTTTTGAAACTGAGTTGAGAAGTTAAAGCATGTTTTATGCATTTACTGAGATTGAGAAAGTACAAATAGTCTTAGAGTTGTATGCTGAGGAACTAAGTCTTCTAGCATTTATATTCAGTTGTAGTCACCATTTCTCAAAAGTAAAAATGCATAAATTAAGTAGGGTTTGTTGGTTTAATTAAGTAATGAGTAACAATGTTCACAGTAATAAAGTAAAACATACTTAGAGTTTTAAACAATATGAGGATGTAGCTATGACTGTGTTCCCAATGACATGTAACTCAGTAGACGTCTCATATCAGTGATTCTGTTTCAATTTGTCACATGAAAAATCTAACAAGTTATGTACATTTAAACGCCTTTCCTTCCCTATTAGATGAATTTCACTCTTGACCTTCCGGTCTCAGAATGTATGTCTATCTAACCGTTGCTTTTGACCTCACAAAACTATTCCTTCTTGGGCTCAAGTGCTTAGATGAAAGTTTGTAGCTTCAAATCTCCATTGTAGTTATCTTTTCCTAATCACTACCTCTCTTCCGGGCAAGTAATGAACATAAGCGAGTTATTACGTGTGCCTTTTTAAAAGGAAAAAATCACAGATAACAATAATGCATGCTCAGTCGTTGATAAAAAATTACCTATATATTTTCCAACTTCGTTATTCCATCATGGTTCCCACAATCCTAGTTATGGGATTTAGCTACTCATATTCACAAGAAAAGCATTAAGAATTTACATAGAATTCATTAAACAATACTTATGTTTATGAAGTAGTTAATCTTGAATCAATAGATGAACAACGAATCTAGAAAAGAATGAAAATTAATATTCACGTTGGTTCTCCAAAAAATGTTTGAAAATATCTTCTCACATTTAGTTCTGTGCTCAAAAACTGGTAACAGTTATAACCTAAACATAAACCCTATGTAAACTATTTATATAAAACAAAATTAAATCTTAAACAAAGTTGGAAAGCTAAGTTGGCACTGCTTCACGTCCACTGTTCATGGTCCGTACTGCATTTCACGTCTCGTGGTTTTTGTCTTCTCTATAACGGCTTTTGATTTTGCCACTCCATGATAAGGCTTTACTGACCGTTCAGGACACAATGTTCTGTTCAGGTTCTTGTAAAGTTTACCTTAGGTTATTCCTATGTCTTCTCAGCACCTTCATCATGGGCAATGTCAATGAGCCGCCAGAGCTTCCACGACACATGACTGGTCTCATGGGGATCTCCTGAATTTATTTTTGCTCCTCTTTCATGATAGAGGTTCATGAACCATGTAATATTCCACGTCCAATGAAGGGTTTTGTGGAAATACACTTGGACCCGTGTAAGGCTTCTTGAACCAACAACTTCAGTGAACAACAACAAAAATCAACAATCTAACCCAACCTCATGAGCTACTTAATTTTTCTGCAATCAAACAAAAATGCACATCATATTTATAAAAATATGCTTGAAACCCATGCTAATTAAACATTTTGAGAAATAAAATTGTTATAAATTTGTGACACATCAACATCCTCAACTTAGAATCATTATTTTTCCTCAATCAATGAAAATAAAAAAAAAAAGACAACGACAAACAAATACAAACGACACTAGAAGATGTACAACAACCCCAAACACATTTATGTACATGACCTTTTTTTCATTTTCAATTCACATCGTCTATGAAATACATCAAACATTCCAACTAACTCACAAGGATCTATTTACGATATTTCACTACTCATAATCAATCAAATCAATGCAAATAATAATTTTGTAGCCAAATAATCAACCAAATATTGTAGTCATAGTGCCCTCACTATAACAAATTCTTTCTCACAACGTATATAAGCAAAACAGAGACTAGAACAATTTCATTAAACTCTCAAACGAAGTTCAATCAATGTACATAAACAGACCATAGGCTTGCCCTTATTTTCTACACTTTAACTTTTGAATAGTTCATTTAGGATCATGATAGGGTTTTCTTAGCTTGTGACATAGACTCGGGCTCGGGTAGGATGTATTTAGGATATATTTGACTATTTTCCCCTCCAAGAAGCTACATTGACTTGGCTACACGGTTCACAACCATACTTCTTTCACCCCCAACTTTCTTCTTTTATTTATGCCCCAGTGTCTTCCGTGCTTTTGTCTTTTCTTTTTCAAAATGCTTTCTCAATTTTGCTAATTTATTCTCATTTTTATCATTGCAGCCACAACCCTTTTATTTTATTTTCTCTTATTGCACACTTTTTTAATACCCCAACTTTTTTCAATTTCATTTACAGTAGCCACCCTCAACTCAGACTTTTAGCTTGAGTTGAGGCTGACATTGTCCTAGGAGGAACTAGGGCTATGATGAAGTTTACCGTCAGATGGGGAAGGTGAATTATGATATTTCAAAGAAAAGGTCTTTTTCAGGCTCATGCTTTTGGTTCAAAGGGGTACAATTTCATTTGATTGGTTATTTTTAGGCTAAGTGGACTATTTCTAATAATGGCCTATGATCCTTTCCTTATCAAGCTATTCAATCATTTTAGTGCAACTAACCAAGAAAGTTCTAGCTTACATATGCAAAGTCCTAACTAGGAAATACAACACACACACACATGGCACATAACCTAACAATTTAGCTCCAATTAACATATTCATGTTCTAGCTAGCACATGATCGACACGTCAATAAGTACAATGTCCTACAAAGATCTCAGTAAGTCAATTTTCACAGTTCAAGTACAAATAAATAGTATTTTTATTTTTTTTCAAACAGGGTCATTTTAGTCAAATCGAAGCATATGTTTCAAACTCACAAGATAAAGGCACACTTCTATAGACTCATTGTATTACACAAAACAAAATAACTTAAACATTCCAGCTCTACTAGATAATACACTTACGAATAATATCTTCTCATTGAGAATGAGTCATCAATTTAAAGCTCATCCCCTTCTCACTTCTCAGCTTCTAACCTCGATAAATGGTCTGCTACCTGATTTTCAAACCCCTTTTTTTCATTGACTTCAAAGACAAACTCCTATAGCAAAAGAGCCCATCTAGTCAACCTTGGATTTGCATCTTTCTTTGCCATTAGGTACCTTAGACTATATGGTCAGTGTTCACTATTACTTTGGTACCCAAAAGGTACTCTCTAAACTTCTCAAAAGCATAAACAACCGCTAGCAGTTTTTTCTCAATGACAATTAGTTCTTCTAGGCTATGTTTTGTCCCTTTCTCATATAGTATATGGTGTGAGATTTGTCACACTTTTTTCATAGAACAACCCCCAAAAAACACCACTAGCAATACATATCACCTTATATTGTTCAGACCAGTCTGGTGCAATAATCACTGGGGATGAAATGAATTTCTCCTTTAGACACTCAAATGCCTTCATGCATGCCTCATCAAAGTATGAATTTACCTACTTATCCAAAAACTTGCACAAGGGATGTACAATTTTAGAGGGTCCTTGATAAAACGCCTGTAGAAACCTGCATGCCCCAAGAAACTTTGAAACCCTTTACAGAGATAGAAGGGGGCAACTTGTTAATAACCTCAATTTTTGCCTTTTCACCTCTAGGCCTTTCTCAAAAATCATATGTCCCAACGTTATACCTTTTTTGACCATGAAGTGGCACTTTTCCGTGTTAATAGCTAGGTTGGCCTCTACAATTCTCTATAAATGCCTTGCTAAGATTGAACAAACAATCCTCGAAAGTATCACCTACCATGGAAAAGTCATCCAAGAATACCTCCAGAGTATCTTCCACCATATCTGAGAAGATAGACATCATTAACGTCTAGAATATTACAGGTACAGTACAGACAAAATCAACAAGAAATATAAAATGGTCAACTCTCCCCATCTCATCATAGATAATTCCCATGGGCCTCTTTACTGATCGGTCAGCCATCAACAACTCATTGTAGTTTATTTGGGGGCTCCCAAGCCCAACTATCTATAGATCACTAGCGGCATGAGATTGATAGTAGCTCCTAAGTCACATAAAGCCCTTGTAGATTTAAATGCACCAATTATGCATGGGATGGTGGAAGGGCCTGGATCCTTTTTCTTCTCGACCAAAGACCTTGTAGCAATAGCAGTACAATGGTGTAAGGTATCATCTAGCTCGTCTGTCCTCTTCTTTGTAATCAGGTCCTTCATGAATTTCGCATAACTTGACATTTGTTCAAATGCTTCAGCCAATAGAATATTCACAGACAATTCCTTCAACATAGCAATTAACTTCAAGAACTTGCCATCTTCAACCTACTTTTTCAGTTACTGAGGGAATGAGGAAGTGGTTTGTGAATTGTTGCAATGGTCGTACTACTTCTATGTTAAATTTCTCTTTTCCTTTTACCTTGTCGGTTAGCTTTGGCTTTACTACCAATTCCTCAATCTCATAATCATAATCAAGAGCATTATTATTTATACCACTCTTATCATGATTTAAGTTTTGAATTCAACATCCTTTTCCTTCTTAATACCTACAGGTGTTAGTACCAAAAGCATCTTACCACTCCTAGTCATTATCACCATACATTTTTTGTCATTCCTTGGGTTTTATATAGTGTCTCTAGAAAGTATACCATTCTTTCTCTGATTTAGTGTCGCTGATTATTGCCCCATATGATTCTCCAATTGCTTAATAAATATAGAGTGTGAATCCACCAACTGATTTATATTGGACATACTGCCTTTCAAATCTTTGACACCAGCTTCAATCAACTCCATCTTCTATAGTACCTTAGCGAGCATCTCTTAAATTCTTGAACTACTGGAACTATTCATAACTCGATCTCTGTTCCTAAGAGGCACATATACACCACTTCAATCATTCACAAAGTTTTGTTTTTTCTGCTATCTCCCTAGATCTCAATTTCCTTTCTGGTCATGACATCTATCCTTTTGAAAGTTTTGACCTTGGTTTCAAGAATTGTAAGTTTGAAAACCCCCTGGTTGTTCAAATACTTTGATTTCTCATCATAGTTGTTCTCTGGATTATCGTACTAATTTATACCTCCAACTGCATTTACCTTCACAAGTCTTGGTTAGTAAATCCATTTTGGTTTTGACGTGGGGCATGTCCTCACTTCGCTCTTCTTTTATCTTTCTCTACTCTGCCGATGTCTTGAATATATAACCCAAACCTCCTATCTCAGAATATATTGTATGCCACACCCTGTTGTTCTTTGAAACCCTATCTAAGATAGTCGAAGCTTTAGAAAAAGTCTTAGACATGAAAGATCCACCACAAACTTGATCAAGAATTGACTTAGTTACAAAGTTGTAAGATCTGTACAATAGCTCTATCAAGTGATCATTTGTTAGATATTCGATGACCTGTTCGATCAAATCCAGGATGCTACATGTTTCTCTTAGATAGACCTGAGATGAAGCTATCATTAGTTCAAAGTAAGAAAACTGACATTCCAAAGACAACTTAAGGACCAAATATGGTCATTATGAGTTTCTTGTTATGTCCTATGGTTTGACTAACGCTCCTGCAACACTTATGGAACTAATGAGCATTGTTCTTAAATAATATTTAGACATGTTTGTTGTTGTATTTATCGATGATATTCTGATGTACTCTAGAAACATGAAGGAGCATACAAACCATCTCAGAATTGTTCTCCAAATTCTCAAGAATAGAGAGTTATACGCTAAGTTTTCTAAGTGCGAGTTTTGTCTTGCATTTGTGGCATTCTTAGGCCACATTATTTCTAGTGAAGATATCTGAGTGGATTCACATAAAATTAAGGTTGTAAAGAACTGGCCCAGACTTACATCTCTGATTGTCATAAGAAGTTTCTAAGGGTTTGGGTGGTTACTATAGGAGGTTTGTTGAAGGATTTTTATCCATATCATATCCATTGACTATGTTGACTCATTAAAAGACTAAGTTTCAATTGTCATATGCTTGAGAGAAAAGTTTTCAAGATTTGAAAACTAGATTGACTACTGCTTCAATTTTTTCCCTAACCAAGGGAACATATGGTTTAATCATTTATTTTGATGCATCTAGAGTTGGATTGGGTTGTATTTTGATACAAATATGTAAATTTAGAGCTTATGCTTCCAGACAACTCAAGATTCATGAGGGGAATTATTCGACTCATAATCTAGAATTTGCAGCGGTGGTATTTCATTTGAAGATTTGGCATCATTATATTTATGGCATGCCTGTATATATGTTCACTGATCATAAGAGCTTGCAATATGTGTTTAGTTGGAAAGAGTTGAACATGAGACAAAGAAGATGGATTGAGTTGCTAAAGGATTATCATATGAGCATTCTCTACTACCCAGGAAAAGCTAATGTTGTTGTTGATACTCTAAGTAGGTTGTCCATGGGAAGTACTACCTATGTTAAGCATTAGAAGTAAGATTTGGCTAAGGAAGTGCACAAACTTACACAATTGGGACTTTTTCTTGTGGACTCAGATGAAGGTGGTGTAATTGTTCAGAACGGGGGAGATGTGGTTTGAAGTATCAAGGTAGATTGTGTGTTTTGAGTGTGGATGGTATTTGAGATAGAATAATAGTGGAGGACTATAGCTCTAGATATTTAATCCATCTAGGTTCTACAAAAATGTGCCATGACTTGAGAGAATTCTATGGGCAGAGTAGTATGAAGAGAGATATTGCAGACTTCGTGTCCAAATCGCCAAAATTCAAAGTTGAGAATCAAAGGCCTTATTGTGTATCTCAGAATATGTAAGACCTCGAGATTTTAAAAGTCAGAAAATGAGGTTCAAAATAAGTTTCTCAAAAAATCTCAACTTTTGACACCACATAGTCCTTCACAGAGGCCTTCTCGGACTATGGTGCTCTCCACGAACCGTGAAGAGTGACCATGAAGATCATTAGTCCAAGGAAAATTTAGAGGATGGACCAAGAAGGCTTCACGGTCCATGGTGTGAACCACGAGCTGTGATGTGGTCCGTGAAACCAATTCTTCAAGCTTTTATCTAGGGTGCATACTTTGGGAAGGCACTACGATTCGTTGTGAGTCCCATGAGCCATGGTGGCCTCCGTGGAGGTCAAATCTTTAGAATCCAATACAAATTCATCACCCCGACCACCACCATGGGCCGTGGTGAATTTCACGGACCATCTAGGTGTAATTCCAATATTAAGTTGGGGGTATTTTGGTCTTTTCATATATTTTCATTCGTCAATATGGATGGTTTTTGGGAGTTTATTCTAACCTATTAACTACCCAAATCCCTTCTAATCCTCTTATTCTCACTCAAACACTCTAAATCAAAATCCTCTCTCTAGAAGTTTTCTCTCGAGAGTCTCCTTCTTCCCCAAGTAATTGAAGGGATTTATTAAAGTTTAAAGCTTGAATTCTTTCAAGTTAGGGTCCTAAATATCAATGGTATGTGAGAATTATTCCTTGGTCCCTTTCACTCATGGATGCCCAAATTTCCTCCTAAAATCTCTTATGAATTATTCTTGTAAAAGCCCAAATTCTATGATTTTGCATTGGGTATTTTTACTCTTGATATATCTTATGATTATTGATTATATTATATATAATTCAAATCATTTTGCATGATTTCAAGATGAATTTCAAAGACTTCTGCTATATGCTAGTTTCAAGTATGTTTTTAATGAACAATGATCATGATTTTCAAGTGATTTCAATGAAAGCATTATGAATGATATTTCAAATATGCTTTAAGAAAAACGTGATGAAAGATGTACCAATGATGCTATTATCAAGGAAGTTCTAGTGCAATAAGGACAATTCTTGCACATCATGTTAAAGAAGTTGAAGGTTGAGATTGAATTTCCTCACACACTCATGTTGAAGTTTATAGATGAGCTATTCTTATGTTATTTTATAAATATGGTTTGGTATCTATTATAACCTTTCCTATTAATGTTATTGATTATGTTTTTATGAAAGTTCCATTGGGATAATGACTAAGCACAAAGAGGAATTTAAGGTGGGGTTCAGTTCAGTAGCCATTGTCGCTACCCAAGATAATCCTAGTAGCAACCTTGACTCCATAAATATATTCTCCACGTAGGCTTAAATACACCAATATGGTGAATCTAGTGGATCCACATATAGAAAAGTTAGAGAAAGTACCATGACAGAGACTACCCTGACAAGGTAGCCTTCCTTTTCTCGATATGGAAATCATCAGATTCTATATAATAGCTCACATCGTCTTAAGTGTTGGTTAAGGTCCTATATAACACCGGGTTAAAAAAAAGGTATGAAGTTCTTATGATGATGATTTTTTGATGCATTAACCAATGAGTATGACGTTTTAATATTTTCATGGTTTTGCTTATGTTTTAAGATATAGGTCATGCATCTCACGATTCATATTGATTATGTCCTGTATAAATTGTTGATGTATACTTCTCATATACTTAGTGTATTTCATTTACTAACACCGGGTTAAGAATTGGCCTGACCGTTGTATCCTTCCGATATTCAAAGTTTCTTTTGCTCAACCTGTTATTATAGATTCTTTGTGGAAGGTTTATTTCCATTGCATTATCCCCTAATACTTTTACTCAAAAGAAAGTGAAGTTCCAATTGTCCTGGGTATGTGAGAAAAGTTTTCAAAAGTTCAAGGATAGGATTACCTCTGCTCCGGTGTTGACCTTGCCAAAAGGTTCTATGTTGTTGCTTATTTTGAATTTGAGACCTATGCTCCTTTTGATATTTATTCTCTATTTTGAGACTCTATTTTTGCGTCTATTTCTTTATTTATTGCTTTACTTACCTTTTGTATGCTCATGAATGATATGCTAAGAGGCTTGGTTTGGGTTTCTCGATATTATAATCGCCGTGTTGCACCTATGGTCTAGCTTGGGTCATGCCAAACATTGTATCATAACACAAGGTTTAAAGTGTCCTAGGGAGTCTAACATTCTGAATTCAGTTGTAAGGCCTTAGAAGTTGAAAAGTCAAAAAATGAGGTTCTAAAGAGGTTTCAGGGAAAAATCTTAGATTTTGCACTAAGTAGTCACCAAGGGTTCAGTCCACGAACTGTGATCCTTAATATAGGCCATAGTAGCCTATGGAATGAAAGTCCTAAAACTCAGGATTTTACAGGGAAAGGTCCACGACAGGGACTACGGTTCGTGGTGAGCACCACAAGCCATAGTGCCCTCTGTGGTGTACACCCTCCTAAGACCCCTGTTCTGTCCCTTACCATGCATGACCTCCAGGGGCCGTATTGCCCATCATGCACTGTGTTAGATTTCATGGTAGGATCCCTTGCAAAGGCTTTTGTCCATAACCTTAAGTCCCCCACCATGTCCTCTGATCATAGACCGTATTTTCCTTCATGGACCGTTATGGTCTCCATGAAGGAGGTCCTATAGATTTCCATTTTTCCCGGGTTTAAGGCATTGATCAGATCACCCCACGGCCCATGGTGAAGTTCACGGACTGTAGTGGGTCTTCCGTGAGACCCAATTTTCAGTTTTTAAGGCGGGTATGTGGGTCAATCCCTATAGTTCATAAATGAATGTGGACGGTGTTTGGGACTATATTCTCACCTATTAACTATCCTAAGCTGTTCTAACCCTCTCATTATCTCCCAAACACTCCAAATTAAAATTTTTCTCTCTAAAAGTGTGCTTTCGAAGTCTTTTTCTTCCTCAAGTAATTTCAAAAGGGTTTTTTAAGAATAAGCTTCAATTCTCTTCAATCTTGGGCTTCTAAGGATCAAGGTATATTAGAATTCATTCACGGGTACCTTTTTCCCATGAAATCCCAATTTTTCTCTCCAAATTCCTTATGATTTTCAATCAAAAAGCCCTAACTTTATGAAAATGCATTGGGTTCTCTTATTCCTGATATATTCTATAATTATTGATTAAATAATGCATTCAATTGATATTATTTTCATAAATTAAGTATGGATTGATATAAAGTATATGATCATGGATGTTTTCAATTCAATTTCATGATTTCTAAGTAAATTGTTCATGTATTCAAGTTTCTACCCTAATTTCAAGTATAAGCTATGATCATAAATTTCAAGTATGCAAGTATGTTTTTGAATGAGGGTGATTGAATTCCCTAATGATGTTTTATGAAATGGATTTGTAATAATGGAAGGCCTAAACCCACATTATATGAATCATATGAGAATGAGCTATTTTTATGTACAAGTATATGAAGTATGATTATGAAAAACTTATTATTTATGACAATCATGATTGATGGCTATGATATGATATGCATTTTATGGGATATTGACTTAGAACTGAGAGGACTTGAGGTTGGAGCTCGACCTAAACCTTAGCAACAACCTCTAGTCCCTTAAACTATGTTGCCACCATAGGTTTTCCAATATGACCTAGCTAGTGGATCCATATATAGCTCATGTTTACGTTCATGTTAGACGGAGTCTACTTTGGCAAGTAGCCTCCCTTTTTTGATGTGGGGATCATCGAATTTTATGTAATAGCTTACATGGTCTAATTGTCGACTACGGTTATCTCCCACATATATATGATTTTTATGATGTTAAAGTTTTGATGCATTTGCCAATGCTTATGATCCTTCAAGGATTTTATGGTTTTACTCATGTTTTAAGATATTGGTCATGCATCCCATAATTCATATTGATTATATCCTATATTTATTGATCATGCATACTTCTCACATACTTAGTTCATTCTATGTACTAAAGCATACTTTTATTTACATTGTTTCATAATGTAGGGTTTGACAATCATGCTCATCCTCCCAATCGTGGCTAGAGTTTGCTATATTTGTACTTTGGTCATGATTCCTCATATTCCGAGGGTGTGACATTTTACTTTCATGTAGACATTTGACTTCTTTATCACTCTTATGTTTTCATGGTTGAGCGAGGGACTTGTTTTACTCCTCCATCGAGTTAGTAGAGACCATGTTATATATTCATATATTCTAATTTTTGCTTTTGCTCATTTTGAGATTTGTGTTTCTTTTATTGATACTATGTTTCTGTATCCTTGATTTAGCTTTTTGTACTATTTGCCTTATGTATACTCATGAATGATATTGTAAGAGGCTTGGTTGGGGTCCTTCGGGATTCTAATCGCCATGTCACAGCTAGAGCCTTGTTCGGGTTGTGAAAAACTTGGTATCAGACCACAAAGTTTAAAGTGTCCTAGGGAGTCTAACATGCCGCAATAAGTAGAGCCTTGTTCATCAGTGTGAAGCACACCACATCTATGAATAGGAGGCTATTAGGCATTTTAGAAAAAAAACCACTTCTTTCATGATCTTATCCTACTATAGAGTTTCACTCTAAGGTCTTTTCCTCTAATGCTTTCTCTTTGCGATTTTTAGGAAATACCTCCATAAGGAGCTCTACGTCAAAGAAGGGTTGATGCTAATATAAGATAATACCCTCAAGCTCTTAATGATCCTCTAGCTGATTAAGTTACTCATGCCGAGTTCTGAACCACCATCTCAATGCCAGACCAAGACATGACTACTAAAGTGAATCAAGGAGTAGTGGCTCCTCCAAATGTGTTTACTCTAGCTCCAAGGACTAGAGACTTTGCAAGGATGAACCCTCCCAAGTTTCATAGATCCAAGGTTGCCGAGGATCCCCAACACCTTGTTGATAAAGTGTATAAGATTTTTGATATTATGAGCGTGTATTTGGAGGATAAGGAGGAATTAGTGGCTACCAACTCAATGGTGTCTCCCAAGTGTGGTATAATCATTGGAAGACTGAAAGGGTTGAAGAGGGTCCTATAGGTTGGGAGGATTTCAAATTGCAATTCTTGACCACTTCTTTCTACTTGAGTTAAGGGAGGCGAAGGTGTTGGATTTTATCAACCTCAAGCAAGGAGACATGAGTATGAGGGAATATGCCCTAAATTTGACAAACTTGTCCAAGTATGCTCCTTTTTTAGTGATCGACTCACGAGCTCGAATGAGTAAGTTTAATACGAGTGTGTTGGATTTGGTGATGAAAGAGTGCCAAACTGCTATGCTCATCCTGGAGGTGGATATTTCTAGGATCATGACTTGTGCTGAGAAAATTGAAGAGGAGAAACTTAAGGAAAGAAAAATAAAGGAGTCCAAGAGGCCTTAGTATGACAATGAGGTTTCTCAACCAAAATCCGGGGGAGGTAATGGACATTTCCAATATGTTCAAGGTTCTTCACAAGCTCTGGGTCAAAGATTTAATAAAGTTAGGGCCTCCAACCCTAAGGCCTAAGGTGGTAGTGCTGGAGGGCCTACTCTTCCTAAGTGTGCTGAGTGTGGGAGAAACCACAAAGGTAAATGTTTTTTTAGAATAGGTGCATGCTTTGGATGCCGTAAAATAGGGCACAAAATCTATGAATGCCGTAACAAGGGAAGATAAAAGCATCCTAAGTGTCAAACTACTTAAGGTGGACGAGCTCCACAAGGTGGCAGCCCACGCCAAAATAAGAGCTATGCCTGTCAAGCTAGGTAAGAGGTGGTCACAGGTATGTTAACAGTCTTTGACTTTGATATATATGTATTGTTAGATCTGGGTGGTACTCCATCATTTGTTACTCCTTATATTGCTATGAGATTCATTGTTAGTCTTGAGATCTTACTTGATCCTTTTTCGGTCTATACTCCTGCTGGTGATTCAGTTGTGGCTAAAAGAGTCTCTAGATATTATCCAGTTTGAATTTTTCATAAAATCACCTCAGTTGATATTGTAGAACTTGATATGACCGATTTTGATATTATTCTTGGTATGAATTGGTTTCATGCATGTTATGCCTCTATATGTTGTAGAATCCGTGTGGTCATGTTTCAGTTTTCTAATAAGCCAGTCCTAGTGTGGAAGGATAGTAATTCCGTGTTTAAGGGCCAATTCATCTCATGCCTTAAATCTCAGAAAATTATTTCCAAGGGTTGCATTTATCATTTAGTCTAGGTTAGAATTATTAATTTCGAAGCTCCTACTCTTGAGTCTATTTAAGTTGTTAACGAGTTTCCAAAAGTTTTCCCTGCTGACCTACTAGGCATTCCTCCTAAAAGGAAAGTAGACTTTGGTATCAATATCCTCCCCGATACTCAATGTATCTCTATTCCTCCTTATTGAATGGCCCTGGAAGAATTGATAGAATTAAAAGATTAGTTGAAGGATTTGCTAGATAAGGGTTTCATTAGACCGAGAATCTCTCAATGAGGTGCTCTAATTCTCTTGTTCAGAAAGAAGGATGGTTCTTTTTGTATGTTTAATGATTATCAACATTAAATAAGGTCTCAATTAAGAATAAATATCCCATTCCAAGGATTGATGAATTATTTGATTAACTTCAAGAGGCAAGTTACTTTTCAAAGATTGATCTTCAATCGGATTATCATCAACTCTGAGTAAGGGAGTGTGACTTATCGGAGAAGACTTTCAGAACTCGGTATGGTCACTTTGAATTCTTGGTTATATCTTTTAGACTAATGAATGCCCCTGTAGCTTTCATGAATTTGATAATCAGGGTGTTCAAACTATACTTGGATATGACATAGACTCGGGCTCGGGTAGGATGTATTTAGGATATATTTGACTTTTTTCCCCTCCAAGAAGCTACATTGACTTGGCTACACGGTTCACAACCATACTTCTTTCACCCCCAACTTTCTTCTTTTATTTATGCCCCAGTGTCTTTCGTGCTTTTGTCTTTTCTTTTTCAAAATGTTTTCTCAATTTTGCTAATTTATTCTCATTTTTATCATTGCAGCCACAACCCTTTTATTTTATTTTCTCTTATTGCACACTTTTTTAATACCCCAACTTTTTTCAATTTCATTTACAGTAGCCACCCTCAACTCAGGCTTTTAGCTTGAGTTGAGGCTGACATTGTCCTAGGAGGAACTAGGGCTATGATGAAGTTTACCGTCAGATGGGGAAGGTGAATTATGATATTTCAAAGAAAAGGTCTTTTTCAGGCTCATGCTTTTGGTTCAAAGGGGTACAATTTCATTTGATTGGTTATTTTTAGGCTAAGTGGACTATTTCCAATAATGGCCTATGATCCTTTCCTTATCAAGCTATTCAATCATTTTAGTGCAACTAACCAAGAAAGTTCTAGCTTACATATGCAAAGTCCTAACTAGGAAATACAACTCACACACACATGGCACATAACCTAACAATTTAGCTCCAATTAACATATTCATGTTCTAGCTAGCACATGATCGACACGTCAATAAGTACAATGTCCTACAAAGATCCAGTAAGTCAATTTTCAAAGTTCAAGTACAAATAAATAGTATTTTTATTTTTTTTCAAACAGGGTCATTTTAGTCAAATCGAAGCATATGTTTCAAACTCACAAGATAAAGGCACACTTCTATAGACTCATTGTATTACACAAAACAAAATAACTTAAACATTCCAGCTCTACTAGATAATACACTTACGAATAATATCTTCTCATTGAGAATGAGTCATCAATTTAAAGCTCATCCCCTTCTCACTTCTCAGCTTCTAACCTCGATAAATGGTCTGCTACCTGATTTTCAAACCCCTTTTTTTCATTGACTTCAAAGCCAAACTCCTGTAGCAAAAGAACCCATCTAGTCAACCTTGGATTTGCATCTTTCTTTGCCATTAGGTACCTTATACTATATGGTCAGTGTTCACTATTACTTTGGTACCCAAAAGGTACTCTCTAAACTTCTCAAAAGCATAAACAACCGCTAGCAGCTTTTTCTCAATGACAATATAGTTCTTCTAGGCTATGTTCTGTCCCTTTCTCATATAGTATATGGTGTGAAAGATTTGTCACACTTTTTTCATAGAACAACCCCAAAAAAACACCACTAGCATTACATATCACCTTATATTGTTCAGACCAGTCTGGTGCAATAATCACTGGGGATGAAATGAATTTCTCCTTTAGACACTCAAATGCCTTCATGCATGCCTCATCAAAGTATGAATTTACCTACTTATCCAAAAACTTGCACAAGGGATGTACAATTTTAGAGGGTCCTTGATAAAACGCCTATAGAAACCTGCATGCCCCAAGAAACTTTGAAACCCTTTACAGAGATAGAAGGGGGCAACTTGTTAATAACCTCAATTTTTGCCTTTTCACCTCTAGGCCTTTCTCAAAAATCATATGTCCCAACATTATACCTTTTTTGACCATGAAGTGGCACTTCTCCGTGTTAATAGCTAGGTTGGCCTCTACAATTCTCTATAAATGCCTTGCTAAGATTGAACAAACAATCCTCAAAAGTATCACCTACCATAGAAAAGTCATCCAAGAATACCTCCAGAGTATCTTCCACCATATCTGCGAAGATAGACATCATAAACGTCTAGAATATTGCAGGTACAGTACAGACAAAATCAACAAGAAATATAAAATGGTCAACTCTCCCCATCTCATCATAGATAATTCCCATGGGCCTCTTTACTGATCGATCAGCCATCAACAACTCATTGTAGTTTATTTGGGGGCTCCCAAGCCCAACTATCTATAGATCACTAGCGGCATGAGATTGATAGTAGCTCCTAAGTCACATAAAGCCCTTGTAGATTTAAATGCACCAATTATGCATGGGATGGTGGACGGGCCTGGATCCTTTTTCTTCTCGACCAAAGACCTTGTAGCAATAGCAGTACAATGGTGTAAGGTATCATCTAGCTCGTCTGTCCTGTTCTTTGTAATCAGGTCCTTCATGAATTTCGCATAACTTGATATTTGTTCAAATGCTTCAGCCAATGGAATATTCACAGACAATTCCTTCAACATAGCAATTAACTTCAAGAACTTGCCATCTTCAACCTACTTTTTCAGTTACTGAGGGAATGAGGAAGTGGTTTGTGAATTGTTGCAATGGTCGTACTACTTCTATGTTAAATTTCTCTTTTCCTTTTACCTTGTCGGTTAGCTTTGGCTTTACTACCAATTCCTCAATCTCATAATCATAATCAAGAGCATTATTATTTATACCACTCTTATCATGATTTAAGTTTTGAATTCAACATCCTTTTCCTTCTTAATACCTACAGGTGTTAGTACCAAAAGCATCTTACCACTCCTAGTCA
Source organism: Solanum dulcamara (assembly GCF_947179165.1). Classification (NCBI taxonomy): domain Eukaryota; kingdom Viridiplantae; phylum Streptophyta; class Magnoliopsida; order Solanales; family Solanaceae; genus Solanum; species Solanum dulcamara. Next base: position 25,801,893 of record NC_077238.1, on the reverse strand, counting down.
TTATCACCATACATTTTTTGTCATTCCTTGGGTTATGTATAGTGTCTCTAGAAAGTATACCATTCTTTCTCTGATTTAGTGTCGCTGATTATTGCCCCATATGATTCTCCAATTGCTTAATAAATATAGAGTGTGAATCCACCAACTGATTTATATTGGACATACTGCCTTTCAAATCTTTGACACCAGCTTCAATCAACTCCATCTTCTATAGTACCTTAGCGAGCATCTCTTAAATTCTTGAACTACTGGAACTATTCATAACTCGATCTCTTTTCCTAAGAGGCACATATACACCACTTCAATCATTCACAAAGTTTTGTTTTTTCTGCTATCTCCCTAGATCTCGATTTCCTTTCTGGTCATGGCATCTATCCTTTTGAAAGTTTTGACCTTGGTTTCAAGAATTGTAAGTTTGAAAACCCCCTGGTTGTTCAAATACTTTGATTTCTCATCATAGTTGTTCTCTGGATTATCGTACTAATTTATACCTCCAACTGCATTTACCTTCACAACTCTTGGTTAGTAAATCCATTTTGGTTTTGATGTGGGGCATGTCCTCACTTCGCTCTTCTTTTATCTTTCTCTACTCTGCCGATGTCTTGAATATATAACCCAAACCTCCTATCTCAGAATATATTGTATGCCACACCCTGTTGTTCTTTGAAACCCTATGTAAGATAGTCGAAGCTTTAGAAAAAGTCTTAGACATGAAAGATCCACCACAAACTTGATCAAGAATTGACTTAGTTACAAAGTTGTAAGATCTGTACAATAGCTCTATCAAGTGATCATTTGTTAGATATTCGGTGACCTGTTCGATCAAATCCAGGATGCTACATATTTCTCTTAGATAGACCTGAGATGAAGCTATCATCAGTTCAAAGTAAGAAAACTGACATTCCAAAGACAACTTAAGGACCAAATATGGTCATTATGAGTTTCTTGTTATGTCCTATGGTTTGACTAACGCTCCTGCAACACTTATGGAACTAATGAGCATTGTGCTTAAATAATATTTAGACATATTTGTTATTTTATTTATCGATGATATTCTGATATACTCTAGAAACATGAAGGAGCATACAAACCATCTCAGAATTGTTCTCCAAATTCTCAAGAATAGAGAGTTATACGTTAAGTTTTCTAAGTGCGAGTTTTGTCTTGCATTTGTGGCATTCTTAGGCCACATTATTTCTAGTGAAGATATCTGAGTGGATTCACATAAAATTAAGGTTGTAAAGAACTGGCCCAGACTTACATCTCCGATTGTCATAAGAAGTTTCTAAGGGTTTGGGTGGTTACTATAGGAGGTTTGTTGAAGGATTTTTATCCATATCATATCCATTGACTATGTTGACTCATTAAAAGACTAAGTTTCAATTGTCATATGCTTGAGAGAAAAGTTTTCAAGATTTGAAAACTAGATTGACTACTGCTCCAATTTTTTCCCTACCCAAGGGAACATATGGTTTCATCATTTATTTTGATGCATCTAGAGTTGGATTGGGTTGTATTTTGATATAGATATGTAAATTTAGAGCTTATGCTTCCAGACAACTCAAGATTCATGAGGGGAATTATTCGACTCATAATCTAGAATTTGCAGCGGTGGTATTTCCTTTGAAGATTTGGCATCATTATATTTATGGCATGCCTGTATATATGTTCACTGATCATAAGAGCTTGCAATATGTGTTTAGTTTGAAAGAGTTGAACATGAGACAAAGAAGATGGATTGAGTTGCTAAAGGATTATCATATGAGCATTCTCTACTACCCAGGAAAAGCTAATGTTGTTGTTGATACTCTAAGTAGGTTGTCCATGGGAAGTACTACCTATGTTAAGCATTAGAAGTAAGATTTGGCTAAGGAAGTGCACAAACTTACACAATTGGGACTTTTTCTTATGGACTCAGATGAAGGTGGTGTAATTGTTCAGAACGGGGGAGATGTGGTTTGAAGTATCAAGGTAGATTGCGTGTTTTGAGTGTGGATGGTATTCGAGATAGAATAATAGTAGAGGACTATAGCTCTAGATATTTAATCCATCCAGGTTCTACAAAAATGTTCCATGACTTGAGAGAATTCTATGGGCAGAGTAGTATGAAGAGAGATATTGCAGACTTTGTGTCCAAATCGCCAAAATTCAAAGTTGAGAATCAAAGGCCTTATTGTGTATCTCAGAATATGTAAGACCTCGAGATTTTAAAAGTCAGAAAATGAGGTTCAAAATAAGTTTCTCAAAAAATCTCAACTTTTGACACCACATAGTCCTTCACAGAGGCCTTCTCGGACTATAGTGCTCTCCACGAACCGTGAAGAGTGACCATGAAGATCATTAGTCCAAGGAAAATTTATAGGATGGACCAAGAAGGCTTCACGGTCCATGGTGTGAACCACGAGCTGTGATGTGGTCCGTGAAACCAATTCTTCAAGCTTTTATCTAGGGTGCATACTTTGGGAAGGCACTACGATTTGTTGTGAGTCCCATGAGCCATGGTGGCCTCCGTGGAGGTCAAATCTTTAGAATCCAATACAAATTCATCACCCCGACCACCACCATGGGCCGTGGTGAATTTCACGGACCATCTAGGTGTAATTCCAATATTAAGTTGGGGGTATTTTGGTCTTTTTATATATTTTCATTCGTCAATATGGATGGTTTTTGGGAGTTTATTCTAACCTATTAACTACCCAAATCCCTTCTAATCCTCTTATTCTCACTCAAACACTCTAAATCAAAATCCTCTCTCTAGAAGTTTTCTCTCGAGAGTCTCCTTCTTCCCCAAGTAATTGAAGGGATTTATTAAAGTTTAAAGCTTGAATTCTTTCAAGTTAGGGTCCTAAATATCAATGGTATGTGAGAATTATTCCTTGGTCCCTTTCACTCATGGATGCCCAAATTTCCTCCTAAAATCTCTTATGAATTATTCTTGTAAAAGCCCAAATTCTATGATTTTGCATTGGGTATTTTTACTCTTGATATATCTTATGATTATTGATTATATTATATATAATTCAAATCATTTTGCATGATTTCAAGATGAATTTCAAAGACTTCTGCTATATGCTAGTTTCAAGTATGTTTTTAATGAACAATGATCATGATTTTCAAGTGATTTCAATGAAAGCATTATGAATGATATTTCAAATATGCTTTAAGAAAAACGTGATGAAAGATGTACCAATGATGCTATTATAAATGAAGTTCTAGTGCAATAAGGACAATTCTTGCACATCATGTTAAAGAAGTTGAAGGTTGAGATTGAATTTCCTCACACACTCATGTTGAAGTTTATAGATGAGCTATTCTTATGTTATTTTATAAATATGGTTTGGTATCTATTATAACCTTTCCTATTGATGTTATTGATTATGTTTTCATGAAAGTTCCATTGGGATAATGACTAAGCACAAAGAGGAATTTAAGGTGGGGTTCAGTTCAGTAGCCATTGTCGCTACCCAAGATAATCCTAGTAGCAACCTTGACTCCATAAATATATTCTCCACGTAGGCTTAAATACACCAATATGGTGAATCTAGTGGATCCACATATAGAAAAGTTAGAGAAAGTACCATGACAGAGACTACCCTGACAAGGTAGCCTTCCTTTTCTCGATATGGAAATCATCAGATTCTATATAATAGCTCACATCGTCTTAAGTGTTGGTTAAGGTCCTATATAACACCGGGTTAAAAAAAAGGTATGAAGTTCTTATGATGATGATTTTTTGATGCATTAACCAATGAGTATGACGTTTTAATATTTTCATGGTTTTGCTTATGTTTTAAGATATAGGTCATGCATCTCACGATTCATATTGATTATGTCCTGTATAAATTGTTGATGTATACTTCTCATATACTTAGTGTATTTCATTTACTAACACCGGGTTAAGAATTGGCCTGACCGTTGTATCCTTCCGATATTCAAAGTTTCTTTTGCTCAACCTGTTATTATAGATTCTTTGTGGAAGGTTTATTTCCATTGCATTATCCCCTAATACTTTTACTCAAAAGAAAGTGAAGTTCCAATTGTCCTGGGTATGTGAGAAAAGTTTTCAAAAGTTCAAGGATAGGATTACCTCTGCTCCGGTGTTGACCTTACCAAAAGGTTCTGATGGATTCGTTGTTTATTGTGATGCCTCACGATTGGTCTTGGTTGTGTCCTAATGCAAAATTATAAAGTAATAGCTTATGATTCAAGGCAATCCAAGGTTCATGAAAAGAATTACCCTACCCATGATTTGGAGTTAGCGGCTATGGTATTTTCTTTGAAGTTGTGGAGACACCATATGTATGGCATCTACGTGGGTGTATTCACAAATTATAAGATCTTACAGTATGTGTTCACTTAGAAGGATTTGAATCTTCAACAAAGAAGATGGCTTGAATTATAGATGGATTATGACATGAGTATCCTATACCATCCGAGAAAAAAAAATGTGGTTACGTACGATCTTAGTAAAATATCCATGAACAATGTTGCCTATATCTAGGATGAGAAGAAGAAGCTAGTTCAGGATGTTCATAGATTAGCTCATTTGGATGTTCGTTTGGTTGGCTCCAAGGATGGTGGTGTTATTGGGCATAATGGTCCTAAATCATCGACTATGGCAAATGTTAAGACGAAGTAAGGTAATGATCCTACTTTGGCAGAGTTGAAGAAGACGATTGCTTAAAAATCCATTGAGGCTTTGTCCTAAGGGGGAGAGGGTGTTTTGATATATCAAGGCTGGTATTTTGAGATATCAAGGCTAATTATGTGTTCCCTATGTTGATGGCTTGCAGGAAATGATATTATTCGAGGATCATAGTTCGTGGTATTCTATTCAACTTGGTTCAACAAAGATGTATCAGGATTTGAGGTAAGTGTATTGGTGGAATGACATGGAAAGGGATATTTTAGAGTTTGTGGATAAATGTCCAAATCATCAATGAGTGAAAGTTGAGCATCAAAACCAGGAGGTTTGGCTCAAGATATTGAGCTTCCTACTTGAAAGTAGGAAGCTTTGAATATGGACTTCATTCTGAGCTCTCAAAAAAATATGAACCTATGGTCAGATGCTGTAAGTCGTATTCTAACATTACGACATTTTTTTTATAAATTTCACATAAGATAAAAGATGTTTTCATCATAAAAAACAACTAGATTTCTGACCTCTTACATTGCATTATCATAACAAAAAGAGAAAAGAATAAAAGAAAGTCCTTCAATAGAGTTGAATTTGAAGAGTCAGCCTGTGGGGTAGGTTACCTTGTACTGTAGGCAACATGATTCTATTTGGGTGGTTATTGAGAGAATGATTAAGTCAGCTCATTTTCTTCTTGTTAATACATCATATTCAACCAAGGACTATGCTCGATTGTATATCCGAGAGTTGGTTAAGCTTCATCATTTTTCATTTCCTATCATCTCGGATCGAGGCACTCAGTTTACATCTCAGTTTTGGAGATCTTTGTAGAAATGTCTTGGTACTCAAATGAATCTTAGTACAACTTTTCACCCACATATGGATAGTTAGGCTGAGTGTACCATTCAAACAATTGAGGACATGTTGAGAGCATCTGTTATCAATTTTAAAGGTAATTTAAATAATTATTTGCCATTGATAGAGTTTTCCTATAATAACAATTATCATTTCTTGTATTTAGATGGCTCCATTTGAGGACTTATATAGTAGAAGGTGTAGATATCCTATCGGTTGATTCAAGGTTGGTGAATTTTTTTGATAGGATCCGAATTGGTGTTTGAGGCTATAGAAAAGGTCAGACTCATTAGAGAAAGAGTGAAGACAACCCAAAGTTGAAAAAATTCCTATTCAGATGTGAGAAGAAGGGAACTTAAATTTGAGGTTAATGATTGGGTTTACTTAAAAATTTCACCATTGAAAGGTTTGATGCATTTTGGTAAGAAGGCGAAGCTTAGTCCTCACTATGTTGGCCCATATCATATTTTGAGGTGAGTTGGCAAGGTGGATGATGAGTTGGATTTGCCTTCTAATTTGGCATTGGTGAATCTGGTGTTTCATGTGTCCTTATGGAGGAAGTTTTTTGGTGATCCTAGTTGCATTGTGCCATTGGACAACATTGAGGTAAAGGAGAGTCTCTCCTATGAAGAGGTCCTAGTTGACATCTTAGATGGTCAAGTAAGAAAGTTGAGAAATAAGGAAATAACTTTAGTTAAAGTGTTATGGAGGAATAAAGAGGTTGAGGGTTCTACATGGGAAGCCGAAGTTGATATGATGTCACGATATCCTTATCTCTTTCCTTCTTTGCCTAGTTGAGGTATTTAGTTTCTTCATGATTCGCTCATCCCAAACTATGTGTTTCAGTCATTCTCATGTTTTCATATTCATCCATGTTCATGAAATGAGTTTGAAAGTCATGTTTTAGCTTGAGATTAAAGATTTCATGTTTTATGCATTTTTGGGATGTTTTGTATTCATGTTGAGCTGCGATGTTCCTTTTCTATGCCATTCATGCTTGTTTGAGTCTCATTCTAGGATGAATATTCCCAAGGCAAAATATTATAAGGCCTCAGAAGTTGAAAAGTCATAACACATGGTTCAGAAGAGGTTCCAGGGAAAAATCTCAACTTTTGCACTAGATAGTCACCACGGGCTCAGTCCACAGGCCTTGGTATTGAATACCATCCATAGTGGCCACCGTAATAAAAGCCCTTAAACTCAGGATTCTATAGGAAAAAGTCTACAACAGGGACCACGGTCCGTGGTGAGCACCACGGTCTGTGGTGAGCACCACAAGCCATGGTACCCTTTGTAGTGAACACCCTTCTAAGACTCCTATTTAGTCCCTCACCACACATGACCACCAACGGTCTTATTTCCTATCACGGACTGTGGTGGGAGCCTTTGCAAATGCTCTTGTCCATAAGTTCAAGTCCACCACCACATCCTCTGACCACAAACCGTATTGTCCTTCACAGACTGTTATGGTGTGTGTGAAGGAGGCCCTGTAGATTTCCTTTTTTCCAAAGTTTAAGGCATTGACCACAATCACCACCACAACCCTTTGTGAAGTTCACGGACCGTGATGGGTCCTTCATGAGACCCAATTTTTAGTTTTTAAGTGGGGGTATTTTGGTTATTCCTTATATTTCATAAATGAATATGGATGATTTTTGGGACTATGTTCTCACCTATTAACTACTATAAGCTCTTCAAACACTCTCATTATCTCCCAAATACTCCAAATCAAAAATCTTTTCTCTAAAACTGTACTCTCCAAGTCTTCTTCTTTATTAATTTCAAACGGGTTTCTTCCAGAATAAGCTTCAATTCTCTTCAATCTAGGGGTTATAAGGATCAATGTATATAGGACTTCATTTATGGGTACTTTCACTCATGAAATCTTAAATTTTCTCCCCAAATTCCTTTTGAGTTTTATTTAAAAAGACCTAATTTTGTGATAATGCATTGGGTTTTCTAATTCATGATATATTCTATGATTATTGATTAAATAATGCATTTAATTGATATTATTTTCATGAATTAAGTATGGGTTGGTATAAAATATAGGATCATGCATGTTTTCAATCCAATTTCATGATTTCCAAGTAAATTGTTCATGTATTCAAGTGTCTACCCTAATTTCAAGTATAAACTATGGTATGATCATGAATTTCAAGTATGCAAGTATATTTATGAATGAGGGTGACTCAAGTCCCTAATGATGTTTTAAGAAAAGGTTTCATAATGATGGAAGAATTGTACACATATTACATGAATCATATGATAATGAGCTTTTCCTATGAACAAGTTTACGAAGTATGATTATTAAAAGTTTATAATTTAATACAAGTTTGATTGATTACTATGATATGATATGTATTCCATGGGATGTTGACTTAGTGTCGAGACGACTTGACATGGGGGCTTGACTAAAGCCTTAGTACAAACCTCTAGCTACTCGATCCACATATATCTTATGTTTATGTTCATGTTAGACAGAGTCTACCTTGGCAAGTATCCTCCCTCTTCTCGATGTAGGGATCATCAAATTTCATGTAATAGCTCACATGGTATTAATATCGTTTACGATTATCTCCCACATATGTATGATTCTTATGATGTTAAAGTTTTTATGCATTATCCAATGATTATGATCCTTCAAGGTTTTCATAGTTTTACTCATGTTTTAAGATATTGGTCTTGCATCTAATGATTTATATTGATTATGTCCTATATTTATTAATCAAACATACTTTTTATATACTTAGTGCATTCCATGTACTAATAAATACTTTTTTCAATATTATATCATAATGTAGGATCCAAAGATCATGCCCATCCTCCCATTAGGCTAGAGTTTGCTATAGTTGTACGTTGGTCGTGATTCCTCATGTTTCGAGGACGTGACATTTTACTTTGATGTTGACATTTTACTTCTTTATTACTCTTCCACTGTAATGGGTATGCTAGGGGTTTATATTATTCCCCATAGAGTTAGTGGAGGCATGTTAGATATTCATGGAGTGTATGTTATAACCATTGCTCATTTTGAGACCTATGTCCCCTTTATTAAGAGTATGCTTTCGTATCTTTCATTTACCTTTGTTTGAACTATTTATCTTAAGTCTGCTTATGAATGATATGCTAAGAGGCTTGGTTGGGGTCTTTCGAGACTGTAATCATCGTGTCATAGATAGGCCCTAGTTCGGGTCATAACATGAGTAGAATCTTGTTCGTTAGTATAAAGCGTGCCACATTTATGAATAGGAGACTATGAGGAGTCTTAGGGAAAACATCACTTCTTTCTTGATATCATCGTGTGATAGAGTGAACTCTAAGATTTCCTTCTCTAATGCTTTTTCTTTGTCATTACAGAATCATGCCCCCATGAAGATACCCCATCCAAAAGAATGTTGAAGAGGAGAAACAAGATCCCAATGACTTCTTAAATGAACAAGTGTCTCATGCAGAGTTCCAAGCCACTTTCTAAGTTATTTCTCAAGCTATAATGACTCAAGTGAACTGTGAGATGGTAGCTTCCGGGAACCCAAATATGTGTATGATGGCTAGCTGAGTTCGTGATTTCACCCGTATGAAACCTCCTGAGTTTTATGTTTCTAAGGTAGATGAGGATCCACAAAAGTTCATAGAGGGTATTGGTAAGATCATTCACATCATGGGTGTTAGCCGGTTATTATAGACAGTTTGTGGAAGGCTTATCTTCAATTGCATCACCCTTGACTAATGTTTCTCAAAAAGGTGAAATTATAATTGTCCGAGGCATATGAGAAGATTTTTCAAGAGTTGAAAGATAGAATTTTTCTGCCTCGGTGTTGACTTTGCTGGAGGGTTTAGATGGGTTTATTATTTATTGTGATGCTTCACGAGTGGGTCTTGGTTGTGTTCTAATGCAGAATGGTAAAGTGATATTGTATGTTTCTGGGCAACTCAAGATTCATGAAAAGAACTACCCGACCCATGACTTGGAGTTGGCAGCAATGGTATTTGCTTTGAAGTTGTGGAGATACTACCTATATGGTATCTATGTGGATTTATTCACCGATCACAAGAGCTTTCCATATGTGTTCACTCAAAAGAATTTGAATCTTCGGCAAATGAGATGGCTTGAATTATTAAAGGACTATAATATGAGTATATTGTACCATTAGGGAAAAGAGAATATGGTAGCCGACGCCCATAGTAGATTATCCATGAACGGTGTTACCTATGCTGAGGATGAGAAGAAATAGATGGATGGAGATGTTCATAGATTAGGTGGTTTAAGTGTTTGATTGGTCTATTCGGAGGATGGTGGTATGATTGTGCATAATGGTTTAGAATAGTCTCTTGTGGATAATGTTAAGGCAAAGCAAGATCCTGACCCTACATTGGTTGAATTGAAGAAAATGGTTTCTAAAAAAGAAATTGAGACTTAAACCAAAGGGGGTGATGGTGTTTAGATATATCTAGGTAGATTCTACATTCCCAATGTCGATGACTTGATAGAAATAATAATCCGAGGTTCATAGTTTGCGATATTCTATTCACCCGGGTTTCCATAATGATGTATCATGATTTGAGGGAATTGTATTAGTGGAATGGTATGAAAAGGGATATAGCGGAGTTTGTGGTTAAATGCCCTTCTTGTCAACAATTGAAGGTTGATCATAAAAAATCGAGAGGTTTGGCTCAAGATTTTGAGATTCCTACTTGAAAGTGGGAATCCTTGAATATGGACTTCATTACTATCATGAGCCAACCTAGAGTTTACCTATAACATGATGATTAAAATTCTGAAGGAACCCAACCAAGACTCTTAGCATAACATTCATGATTATACATAAGGTAAACGAGAAATAAAGATGAATCAATATACGGAAGCAAAATCTCAAACAGAACATAAATCCTAAAAAGAAAAAGTGACAACATAGACTATTTACTATCTAATATGTCGCTACTACTAGATGGGGGAATATGACAATCTCCTAGCTCTCTCAAATAGTCAACATAAAGGAAATGAAGTAATACTATCAAATATGAAATAAGTGTCATATCCTCAAACTGTGAGGACTCACCTATAGTAAGATGATAACAAACACTAGCCATGATTGGGAAGAGGATGAGTATAATCATTGGACCCTACATTGTGATACAATGTAAGCAAAAATATGCGTTAGTACATTAAATGCACTAAGTATATGATAAGATGCATGAACAATAAACATAGGACATAGTCAATATGAATCATGTGATGCAAGACCAATATCTTTAAAACAATAGTTTAACCATAAAAACATTAAAGCATTTATTTCATTGGTCAATGCATCAAAATCTCATAATCATCATTAGAACTCATAACTTAACTGAAAGTGTTGTGGGATTGGATCTTTAACCAATATATAAGACCATGCGAGCTATTACATGGAATATGATGACACCCACATCGAGGTTGGGGAAGCTACCTTGCCAGTGCATACTCCATTAGTAATTCATCTAACTTTTCTATGTGGATCCACTAGTTTTTCCATATTGGCATGTGTAAACCTATGAGGGCAATGTAGTTTGGGACTTTAGGTTACTACTAAAATTCCCTTGGGTAACAAGCCTTTGGTTACCAGACCGAACCCCACCTAAAAGTCCTCTCAGTGCTTAGTCATTATCCTAATAGAACTTTCATAAAACAGGATCATAAACATCATAGGGAAATATAATAATAAATGTCAACCCATTTTTAAAAAATAACATAAGAATAGCTCATCTATCAACATCATACTAAAATTATAAATTAGCTCATCTATCATATAACTCATGTAATGTTGGTGTAGGCCTTCCATCATTACATATCTTTACTCATAAAATATCTTTAGGGACTTAGCTTCCCCCATCATTAACTAGCTTGAAACATCATAGAATCATCATTCCTAACCTTCTTTGCATAAAGAATCTTTAAACTCACTCATAAAGCTGTGATTGAAATAACTTGAAAATCATGATCATATCTCATAAATCATAATTGAAACTAGAACATAGCATGGGTCATTGAAATTCATCTTGAAATCATGCAATACGATGTGAATTATGAATAATTAGACTAATAGTATTGAAGTATGTCATAATTGAGAAGACCCAATGAAAATCATGAAGTTAGGGCTTTTTATTGAAGAAATCATAAGAGAGCTTAAGAAGAAATCTTTGGATTTCCATGAATGAAAGGTACCCATGGATGAAGTCCCATATACCTTGACCTTTAGAAGCCCAAAACTAAAGTGAATTGAAGGTTGACCTTGAAGAAATCCTTTCAATTGCTTGAGGAAGAAGAAGGCTCTTGAGAAGAAACTTTGAAGAGAAGATTTGTGATTTTGGAAATTATGGTGAGGGAATTTAGGTTAGTTAATAGGTAAGAATATAGTCCCAAAACCCATCCACATTCATTAATGAAATATAGAGAAATTACCAAAATAACCCCAATTTAAAACTAGAATTGGGCACCTAGACAGGACCTCACCATAACCCGTGAAGGCTAATATGGGTCGTACTCAGGGTCGTGGTGATGGACTTTAAATTCTGGTAGAAGGTTTATCGAAGGGGTGCCACCATGATACCCAATATAGTATGTGAGGGGAAATATGAAACCTGGTGGTGGGGACGTGGTCCTTGACTTAGAAAGAAATCTGAGGGACTTTGGGAGGGGTCACCACGGAGGGTATCCCGGCTTGTGGTGCTTACCAAAGCCCGTAGTCCCTGTCGTGGACCTTTGCCTGCAGGGTCTGAGTTTCTAAACTTCCACCATAGAAGCACACCCTGAACCATGGTGGGGAATACATCCCATGATGGCCTTCCTTGTCATCACCTAGTGCCAAACACAGTTTTTCTGGGTATTCATCTTTTAAACCTTGTTTTAGGACTTTTCAACTTCTGGGTATTTACAATGTCTCCCCATTGGGAACATTCATCCTCAATTTGGACTCAAGCTAGCATGAATGGAATAGGAAAGGAACATAGTAGCCCAACATGGATGCAAAATACCTCAAAAATGCATAGAACATAAAATCTTTAATCTTAAGCTAAAACATGACTATAAAACTCATTTTATGAAAATAGATGCATTACAAAGCATGAGAACAACTGAAATACATGATTTGGACTGATTGGATCATGAAGGTAATAAATACCTCAACCATGCATTGAAGAAGAGAGATGAGGATATCAGGACATCATATCGGCTTTGGCTTCCATTGTAGCACCTTCCACCTCTTGGTTCCTCCATGACACTTTAACTGAAGCTATTTTTTTGTTCCTCAACTTTCTAACTTGCCGGTCCAAGATCTCAACCGAAACTTCCTCATATGAAAGACTCTCTATAACCTCAATGCTGTCCAAGGGCACAATGGAGCTAGGATCACCAATAAACTTTTTTAATTAAGACACATTAAGCACCGGATGCACCAATGCCAACTAAGAAGGCAAATCCAACTCATAATCCACCTTACAATCTGCCTTAAAATCCGATATGGCCCAACATAGCAGGGACTTAGCTTCCCTTTCTTACAAAAAAATATCACACCTTTAATGGGTGAAATTTTTAAGTAAATCCAATCATTAACCTCAAATTCAAGTTCTCTTCTTCTCACATCCGAATAGGGCTTTTGTTGGCTTTGGGCTATTTTTAATCTTTCTCAAAGGGAGCCATCTCACTGCTAGAGTGATAACTATTATTATAGGCAAACCCTATCAATAGAAAATGATCATACCAATTTCCTTTAAAATCAATAATACATGCTTTCAACATGTTCCCTAATTTCTGAATGGTACACTCGGCCAAACCATCTGTTTATGGATGAAAAACTGTACTAAGCTTCACTTGAGTACCAAGATCCTTTAAGAAAGATCTCCAAAATTCAGTTGTAAATTGAGTACCTCTATCCGAGATGATAGGCAATGGAACATTATGAAGCTTAACCAACTCTCGGATATACAATTTCGCAAAATACTTGACTATATATGAAGTCTTAATAGGGAGAAAATGAACCGACTTAGTTATTCAGTTAACAATCACCCAAATAGAGTCATGTTGCTTACGAATATGAGGCAAACCAATAAATAAGTCCATATTCAAGGCTTTTCATTTTCAAGTAGGAATCTCAATGTCTTGAGCCAAAGCTCTTAATTTTTGGTGCTCAACCTTCACTTGTTGACAGTTAGGACACTTATCCATGAATTCCAAAAATATCTCTTTTCATGCCATTCCATAGATAAACTTCCCTCATATCTCGATACATCTGGGTAGAACCGGGATGTATAGATTACTATAAACTATGAGCTTCGAAAAATATCATTTCCCTCAATCTATCAACATTGGAAATACATAATCGGCTTAGATATCTAAAAACACCATAATGGCTTTTTCGACAACTGCCTTAATTAATTCCACCAAAGTAGGATCACTATCTTGTTTTACCTTAACATCCGCCACAAATGATGATTCAGAAACATTTTACATAATAACACCACCATATTCATAATCAACCAATCACACACTCAAATAAGCTAATCTATGCACATCCCAAACTAGCTCTCTCTTCTCATCCTTTGTATTGGAAAATTGTTCATGGACAACCTACTAAGAGCTTGTGCAACCACATTTGCCTTTGTCAGATGGTATAGCATACTCATATCATAATCTTTCAACTACTCAAGCCATCTCTTTAGTATAAGGTTCAAGTCATTTTGAGTTAACACATATTGTAAACTCTTGTGATAGTGAAAACATCCACAAGAACACTATAGAGATAGTGTCTCCACAACTTGAAAGAAAATATCACCGCTGCCAACTCCAAAGCATGAGCTGGATAATTCTTCTCATGTGCCTTGATTTGCCTTGAAGCATAAGCTATCACTTTTCCATTTTACATTATAACATAACCAAGACCAACTCATGAATCATCACAATACACAACCGATACCAACTCGTGAAGCATCACAATACACAACAAACCCATTGGAACCTTCTAGTAAAGTCAACACAGGAGCGGAGGTAAGCCTATCCTTTAACTCTTGGAAGATTTTCTCACATGCCTTAGACCATTGGAATTTCACCTTCTTTTGAGTCAAAGTTGTGAAGGGCGATGCAATAGAGGAAAATTCTTCCAAAAACCATCTATAATAATCGGCTAAGCCAAAGAAACTCCGAATATCAGAAAAAGTCAACAGTCTAGGCTAATTCTTAACCCCTCAGTCATCTTTGGATCAACCCTAATCCTATCACTAGTGACCATATGACCTTAACCAAAATTCATACTTACTAAACTTTACATATAACTGACGGTCTTTGAGAATTTGCAACACAATCCTCAAATGATCGACATGCTCTTCCTCACTCTAATAGAAAATCAAAATATCATCAATAAACATAATACCGAACATATCCAAGTATTTTTTGAACACTCTATTCCTCATATCCATAAAAGATGTAGGGTCATTCCTTAGTCCAAACGACATAACCAAGAATTCAAAGTGACCATACCGAGTTCTAATAGCTGTCTTCAGAATGACATATTCCCTTACTCGGAGTTGATGATAACCCGATCAAAGACCAATCTTTGAAAAGTGGCTCACTCCTTGAAGTTGATCAAATAAGTCATCAATCTTGGAATAGGATACTTATTCTTAATTGTGACCTTGTTCAATTCTCGATAATCAATACACATATGAGCGGAACCATCTCTCTTTCTAACAAAGAGAATCGGAGTACTTAGTGGAGAGATATTCGACCTAATGAAACCTTTATATAGCAAATCCTTTAACTTATCCTTTAATTCTTTCAATTTTTCCTGGTACATTCAATAAGGAGGAATAGAGATAGGTTGAGTATTGGCGAAGTGATCGATATCGAAGTTTATTTTCCTTTTGGGAGGAATGCCTGACAGTTCATGAAAGGAAACTTCTGGAATCTCATTAACAATTCCTGACTCAAGGGTAGGAGTTTGAGAACTAGTATCTCTAACCCGAACTAGATGATAGATGTAATATTTGAAAATAATTTTATGAGCTTTAATGTAGGAGATGAATTGACCCTTAAATATGAAATTGATACCTTTCCATTGTAGCACTGACTTATTAGGAAACTGAAACTTAACCACATAGGTTCTACAATATATAGAGGCATAACATGCGTGACGCTAATCCATACCGAGAATAATATCAAACTCAGTCATATGAAGATCTAAAATAAAAACTAAGGTGATTTTATGAAAAGCTGAAATTGGACAATTTTGATAAACTCTTTTAGACATATCTGAATCACTAACAGTAGTATAGACCATAAAAGGCTCTAGTAGGATCTCGAGACTAACAATGAATGTCATAGCAAGAAAGGTGTAAAAAATGATAGAGTTGTACCTAGATCTAACAATGCATAAAGATCAAAGACAAAGACTTTCAATATACCACTCACAACATCGGGGGAATCCTATAAATCCTGACACCTCTACAGCCTATAAAATCAGTTTTGGCGATGACCGCCATTTGAAGTAGTAGAACGCTGATTCAGATGAACGGTAGCTTAAGTCAGAACCTTGGGTATTGCCCCACCTCTACAATCCTTTACATGATGACCCAACTTTCCACACTTGTAGCAAACATCTAAATCGGCTAAGCACTCTCCCCTATAATTTCTCCCATAATTCTTACATGAAGGGATGACTTGACCACCCGGAGCTCGTCCTTATAGCTGGAGTGCTTGGAGAACCTTGTACTTGAAAGGTTTTACTCTATCAGAAATGACCATTACCACCACCGTATTTTTTTGTGAGAAAACCCACCTTCAAATAGAGCCCTCTTGGACTCCTTTACATTCCGGTCCTTAAGTTTCTCCTATTCGATTTGCTCAGAATAAGTCATGAGCCTAGAGATATCCATCTCCTTGATGAAAATGGTGGTTTGAAATTCTTTCATAACCAAGTCCGACACTACTAAAATAAACTTGCTTATTTCGGTTTGACAGTCGGCTATCAAAGAAGGAGCATACTTGGAAAACTTTGTGAACTTAAGGGCATACACCCCCACATTTATGTTTCCTTACTTAAGGTTGATAAATTCTAACACCTTCGCCTCCCTTCACTCAAATGGGAAGAAGTGGTCGAGAAATGCAACTTTGAACTTTTCCCAACCTATGGAGCCCTCTTCAACCTGTTTGACTATGAATTTGTTTTACCACACTTGAACGATGCCTTTGAGTTGGTATGTTGCTAATTATGCCTTCTCCTCCAAAGGCACTCCTATAATACCATTAATTTTTTACAATTCATCAACAACGTCTTGGGGATCCTCAAAAACCTTGAATCCATAAAACTCAAAGGGGTTCATCCTCGTGAAGTCTCTAACCATTGAAGCCGGTGTAGACATATTTGTAGGAGAAACTACTCCTTGGTTCACTTGAGTAGTCATGGATTGGTCTAGCATCTGTAAAATAGCTCGAAACTCTACATTAGTCACTTGTTCATTCAAAGGGGAATTCAGAGCTTGTGGCTCCTTTTTAAGAGTCCTTCAAATAGGAGCTCTTCATGAATATATGATTCTGTAATCGCAAAAAGAAAGCGTTAGAGGAAGAAACCTTAGAGTTTAACTTTATAGGATGATAAGATCATGAAAGAAGTGAATTGTTTCCTAACATACCTTATAGCCTCCTATTTATAGATGTAGTGTGTTTCACACCGATGAACAAGACTCTACTTGATACGGTATGTTAGAATCCCTAGGACACTTGAACCTTGTGCTACCCGGCCTAGGGCCTAGCCATAACACGACGATTAAATCTTGAAGGACCCCAATCAAGCCTCTTAGCATAATGGTCATCAGTATATATAAGGTAAATGAGAAATAAAGGTGAATCAAGATACAAAAGTAGATTCTAAAATATAAAATAAGTCTCAAAATGAGAAAGTAACAACATAGACTCTTTAATATCTAACATGCCTCTACTACTAGATGGGGGCGTAAGATAATCTCCTAGCTCACCTAATTAGAAAACATAAAGTAAATGAAGTAATACTATCAAATATGAAATAAGTGTCATTCCCTTGAAGTGTGAGGACTCACCAATAGTAAGCTAAAAGAAACCACTAACCACGAGTAGGAGGTAGATGAACATGATCATCGGACCCTACATTATTTTACAACAAAGGCAAAAGTATACATTACTACATGAAATGCACTAAGTATGTGAGAAGATGCATGAACAAAAAATATAGGACATAATCAATATGAATCATGGATCATGGACACGACCAATATCTTTAAAACATGAGTAGAACCATGAAAATGTTAAAGCATTTATCTTATTGGTCAATGCATCTAATTCTCATAATCATCATAAGAACGCATAACTTAATTGAAATTGTTGTGGGATAGGACCTTTAATGACATATAAGACCATGTGAGCTATTACATGTAATTTGATGACACCCACATCGAGACAGGGGGATTACCTTGCCAGGGCATACTCTATTAGTAACTCATCTAACTTTGCTATGTGGATCCACTAGCTTTGCCATATTGGCATCTATAAATCTATGCAGGCAACATAGTTTAGGTAACAAACCCTTGGTTACCAGACCGAAGCACATCTAAAAATCCTCTCGGTGCTTAGTCATTATCCCAATAGAACTTTCATAAAACAAGATCATAGACATCATAGGGAAAGATAGTAATAAATATCAATCCATCTTTATAAAATAACATAAGAATAGCTGATCTATCAATATCATAGTAAAATCATAGAATTAGTTCATCTATCATATAACTCATGTAGTGTGGGTGTAGGCCTTCCATCACTGCATATATTTACTCATAAAATATCTTTAGGGACTTAGATTTCCCTATTATTAGCTTGCTTGAAACATCATAGAATTATCATTCATAAACTTCTTTGCATAAAGCATCTTTAAACTCATTTATAAAGCTTTGATTGTAATAACTTAAAAATCATGATCATATCTCATAAATCATATTTGAAACTAGAACATAGCATGGGTCATTGAAATTCAACTTGAAATCATGCAATATCATGTGAATTATGCATAATTAGGCTAATAGCATTTAAGTATGTCATAATTGAGAAGACCCAATGAAAATCATGAAATTAGGGCTTTTTATTAAAGAAATCATAAGAGATTGTGAGAATAAATCTTTGGGATTCCATGGGTGAAAGGTACTCAAGGATGAAATTCCACATTCCTTGACCTTTTGAATCCCTAAACGGAAGTGAATTGATGCTTTAACTTGAAGAAATCCTTTTAATTTCTTGAAGAAGGAGAAGGTTCTTAAGAGAAAACTTGGGATAGAAGATCTGTGATTTTGGGAATTATGGTGAGGGAATTTAAGTTAGTTAATAGGTAAGAATCTAGTACCGAAATCCATCCATATTAATTAATTATATATAGGGAAATGACCAAAATAATTTCAACTTAAAACTGGAACTGGGCACCTAGACGGGACCTCACCATGACCCGTGAAGGCTAATACAGGCCTTACATAGGGTTGTGGTGATGGAATTCAAATTTTGGATGAAGGATTTTTGAAGGGGTTCCTACACAAGACCCACCATGGTCCAAGAGAGGAAATACGACCCATGGTGGTGGGGATGTGGTCCTTGAATTAGAAAGAAATCTGAGGGTCTCTGGGAGGGGGTCACCAAGAAGGGCACCACAGCCCGTGGTCCCCGTCTTTGACCTTTGCCTGCAAGGTTTAAGTTTTTGAACTTTCACCATGGAATAATACCATGAAATATGGTGGGGGAACATGTCCTATGATGGCCTTCGTGGTCATCACCTCGTGCCAAAACTGAGTTTTTTGGGAATTCATCTTTTGAAGCTTCTTTCTGAACTTTTTAACTTTTGGGGTTGTTTAATTATGAGTTTGTCTTATACTCATAGAAAATATGATTTGATTTAGGTGATTGTTGACCAAATGACAAAATCAACTCATTTTCTTCTTATTAAGTCTTCATATTCAACTAAGGACTGTGCTAGATTATATATTTGAGAGTTGGTTAAGCTTCATGGCATTCTATTGTCTATCATTTCGGATTGAGGTACTCATTTTACATCTTAGTTTTGGAGATCTTTCCAAAAGGGGCTTGGTACTCAAATGAAGCTTAGTACAACCTTTTACCCTCAGAGGGATGGTCAGAACAAGGGGAACCTTTTAGAACTTTTAGACATGTTGAGAGCCTATGTCATTCATTTTAAAGAGAATTAGGATGATCATTTGCCATTGATATAGTTCGCCTATAATAACAGTTATTATTCCAACAATCAGATGGCTCCATTTGAGACCCTGTATGGTACGAGGTATATGTATCTTGTTGGTTGGTTCAAGGTAGGTGGAGTTACTTGGATAGGACCCAAGTTGATGTATGAGTCTATGTAAAAGGTGAGAGTGATTAGAGAAAGATTGAAGACAATCTAGAGTCTACAAAAGTCCTATTTAGATAAGAGGAGATGAGAACTTGAATTTGAGATTAATGATTGAGTCTACGTAAAAATCTCACCCACGAAGGGTGTGATACATTTTTAAAAGAAAGGGAAACTTAGTCCCTACTATGTTGGCTAATAATAGTTGTGGTGGATTGGCAAGGTGACATGATTTCGATGTGCTTTCGAATTTGGCATCGGTGCATCCGGTGTTTTATGTGTCCTTATTGAAGGAGTTTATTGGTGATCTTATCTCTATTGTGCTATTAGACAATACTGATTTGAAGGAGCGTCTCTCTTTTGATGAAGTTTTGGTTGAGATCCTAGAATGGCAAATTAGAAAGTTAAGAAACAAGGAGGAAACTTCAGTTAAGGTATTATGGAGGAACCAAGAGGTTAAGGGTGCTATATGGGAAGCCAAAGAAGATATGATGTATCGATATCTATATCTCTTTCCTTCCATTCCTAGTTAAGGTATTGAGTTCCTTCATGATCCATTCAGTCCAAATCATGTGTTTCAATCATTTTAATGATTTTGTATGTATTCTTGGTCACAAAATGAGTTTTAAAGTCATGTTTTATCTTGAGATTGAGTATTTCATGTTTTATGCATTTTCAAGATGTTTTGAATTCATGTTGGGCTACTATTTATCCTTACTATTCCTTTCATGCTAGCTTGAGTCCTATTCAAGGATGCATATCCCAAGGGGGAGATATTGTAAGACCCTAGGAGTTGTAAAGTCAGAAAATAAGCTTCAAATGAAGTTTGTCAAAAAAATCTCATCATTTGGAACCAAGTGGTCCTTCAGGGAGCCTTTCACGACCCATCATTCTTTCCACTAACTGTGGAGAGTGAGCATGCATATCACCAGTCCAAGGAAAATTAGAAGGATGGATTAGGTAAGGCTTCTCGGTCTATGGTGTGAATTGCGTGCCGTGATGTGGTCCGTGAAATCAACTCCTCAATCTCTTTTCCAGGGTGCGTACCATGAGAAGGCACCACGATCGATTGTGTCCTTTGTGGAGGTAACCCCTTGAGAAACCAATCAAAGTTCATCACCGCGACCACCACTACGGGTCGTGGCGAGTTTTACAGACCGTGGTTGGTCCTCCGTCCATGTGTAATTCCAGTTTTAAGTTGGGGGTATTTTGGTCTTTCCTCATATTTTCATTAATGAATGAAGATGATTTTTTGAAATTTATTTTTTAACTTATTTAATCCCTCCTAACACTCTCATTCTTACCCAAACACTCTAAATCAAAATCCTCTCTCTAGAAGTGTTCTATCAAGAGTTTCCTTCTTTCTCAAGGAATTCTTTCAAGGTTAAATCTTCAATTCCTTCAATTTAGGGCTCCTAAAGATCAAAGGTATGTGGGAATTCTTCCTTGGGCCCTTTTACCCATGGAATCCCAAGTTTCTCCAAGTTCTCTTATGAATTATTCTTTTAAAAGCCCTAATTCTATGATTTTGTATTGGATCTTCTTACTAATGATATATCCTTATGATTATTGATTAAATTATATATAATTCACATCATGTTGCATGATTTCTATATGATGAAAAACCTATTGTCATGACCCTCCACTTGTTAATGTCGCACAGAAGTTTTAGTTATAGTCTAAGTTTGTAACACTATGCTATATGCTAGTTTAAGTATGTTTTCAATGAACTATGGTCATGATTTTCACGTGATTTCAATGAAACTTTATGAATGATGTTTCAAAGAAGCTTTAAGCAAGAAGTTATGAATGTTGTTTTAATGATGCTATAAGCAAAGATGTTATAGTGGAATGAGGACAATTCTTGCACAATTATGTTAAAGAAGTTAAAGGTTGTGATGGAATTTCTTCACACACTCATGTTGAAGTTGATAGATGAGCTACTCTTATGTTATTTTATAAAGATAGACTTGTATCTATTATAACCTTTCCTAATGATGTTAATTATTATGTTTTTTTGAAAATTCCATTATGATAATGACTAAGAAACAAGAGGATGTTAAGGTGGGGTTTGCTCCGGTAGCCATTGTAGCTATCTAAGGGAATCCTTATAGCAATATTAAGTCTCTTACTACGTTTCCCACATAGGTTTAAATATGGAAATATGGCGAAGCTAGTGGATCCCCATATAGCAAAGTTAGAGAAAGTACCATGACAGAGTCTACCCTTGCAAGGTAGCCTCCCCTTTCTCGATGTGTGGATCATCGAATTCCATGTAATGACTTGCATAGTCTTAAGTGCCAGTTAAGGTCCTATCCTACACCAGGTAAAATAAAAGGTATAAAGCCTTCATGATAATGATGTTTTGGTGCATTGACCAATGAGTATGGTGTTTTAATGTTTTCATTATTTTACTCATGTTTTAAGATATTGGTCATGCGTCGCATGACTCTTATTACTTATGTCCTACATTTATTGTTCATGCATACTTCTCACATACTTAGTACATTCCGTGTACTAATGCATACTTTTTCCCTACATTATATCATAATGAAGGGAAAGACAATCATCACACACCTCTTATTCATGAGTTTATTGAGCTTGATTACTTTTATTATTATTGAGTCCTCACCATTCAAGGATATGACACTTCATTTTCATTTCATCATTTGACTATTTCATTATCTTATGTTGTGAGCTAAGAGCTTGCCCATCTTGTTAGTAGAGGAATGTTGGATTTTATAAAGTCTATGTTGTCATTTATTTCGAGTTTGAGACCTATGTTCCTTTTGAGGCTTATGACCTACGTTTAGACTTTATTTCCTCATCTATGTCTTTATTTATTGCTTTAATTATCTTATACATTCTTATGAATGATATGCTAATAGGCTTGATTGGGGTCCCTCGTGATTGTAATCGCCGAGTCGCACCTAGCATTTAGCTTAGGTCGGGACAAACTTGGTATTAGAGTACAAGGTTTAAAGTGTCCTAGGGAGTCTAACATGCCTATAGTCTTGTTCATCATTGTGAAACGTTCCACCTATATGAATAGGAGACTACAAAGCGTCTTAGGAAAAATATCACTTCTATAATAATCTCATCGTGCAATAGAGTGAACTGTTAGGTTTCGTCCTCTAATGCATTTTCTTTGAAAATGCAGAATCATTCCACCATGACCTTCTGAAGGAATATTTAGGAGGAGAACCAAGATCCCAATGACCCCTTGAATGAACAAGTGTCTCAAGTGGAGTTTCAAGCCTATTTCCATGTTCTTGCTCAAGCTATGTCCGCTCAAGTGAAATAAGAGGTTGTAGCTTCCGTGAATCCAAATATGGGTACGATAGCTAGCCTAATTCATGATTTCACCTATATGAACCCTCTCAAGTTACATAGTTCTAAGGTGGATGAGGATTCATAAGAGTTCATAGAGGTTATTGGTAAGATCATTAAAATCATAGCTATTAGCTTGGGGGAAAAAGCAGACTTTACGGCATATCAACTCAAAGGGGTTGCTTAAGTATGGTATGATCAATAGAAAGGTGATTGGGGTGGAGATGATGGTTCCATTGAGTGGGAGGAATACAAGATGCTTTTCTTGACCGGTTGTTTCTATTGGAGTCTAGGGAGGCTAAGGTGCAAGTGTTCATCAATTTGTACCAAGGTAACATGAGTGTAAGGGAGTATGCCCTCAAGTTTACGAAGTTGTCCAACTATGGTCCATTCATAGTTTTAGATCCAAGGGCTCGTATGAGAAAGTTTGTTATGGGTATGTCTGATTTTGTGGTCAAGGAATATAGAACCTCTATGCTTAGCTAGGAGATAGGAATTTCGAGGATTATGACCCATGCCGAGCAAATTGAGCAAGAGAAGCTAAAAGAAACGTCTAGAAGGGAGTCCAACAGGGCTCAAACCGATTGTGGTAATTTCTCTCATGGTATGTTTGGGAATAATAGTCGTCCTCATTTTTTTCAAAAGTGTTTCGGCCAAGATTCCTCTAAACCTCTGGCTCTAAAATTTGATAAGGATAAGGTTCCTAATACTAAGGCAAAAGGACGAGCTCTGAATGGTCAAGTCGTTCCTTCATGCAAGAGGTATGGAAAAAATCATAAGGGAGACTGTTTAGCGGGATCAGATGTATGCTAGAAGTGTGGAAATCTAGGACAATATATGAAAGAGTGTCGGTGTGGTTATAGACCCAGACTCAAACTCAGACTACTGGTCATCCGAATTAGCCTTCTACTAATTCAATTGGCAGTCAACGTCAAAACAAATTCTATCCTCTTCAGACTCGTCAGGAGTTAGACGATTCTCTAGATGTTGTGAATGGTATGTTGAAGGTATTTGACTTTGATGCTTATACATTGTTAGATCCGGGTACTACTCTATCATTTGTCAATCCTTATCTTTCTATAAAATTAATTGTTAGTCCCGAGATCTTGTTAGAACCTTTTTGGTCTATACTCTTGTTGATGATTTAGTTGTGGCTAAAAGAGTTAAGAGATTTCCCAATTTCAGTTTTCATAAAATTACCTCACTTGATCTTGTAGAGCTTGATCGATTTTGATGTTATTCTTAGTATGGATTGGCTTCACACTTGTTATGCTTCTATATGTTGTAAATACCGTGTGGTCAAGTTTGAATTTCTAAATGAGCCAGTCCTAGAATGGAAATGTAGTAATTCCGTATTTCAAGATCAATTCATCTCATGCCTTAAAGCTCCAAAAATGATTACCAATGGTTGCATTTACCATCTAGTTTAGGTTAGGGATAAAAATTATGAAGCTCCTTTTCTTGATTCAGTTTCTGTTGTTAATGAATTTCTCGAAGTTTTCCTCGATAATCTCGTAGCATTCCCACCAAAAGAAAAATAGACTCCGATATCGATCTTCTCTAAGATACCCAACCTATCTCTATTCCTCCTTATGTCACAAGCCAAACTAGGGCCTAGATGTGACACAGAGATTAGGATTCCCAAAAAAACCCCAACCAAGCCTCTTAGAGTATCATAATTATACATAAGGTAAAAATTAATTAGAAACTCACAAAAGTCCAAGAACATAGCATGGCTAGAATAATCAAAATGACATAGACTCCATACACATATCCAATAAGCTTCTTAATGACTACATAGGCGGGGAATAGAATATGTTCCTAGCTCACTCTCAAAGAAAAAAAAGGACATAACCAGCTATAGTATCAAAATATCATCATAGGCTAGAAATGACAACAAGAGGAAAGATAGACATGGTTTGCACTCGAAGCATGAGGAATCACCACTGAAATCTTCAATTAATCATTAACTACCCATAAGAGTAGGATGGAGTGTCCGTCCCTACATTGTAATATAATGTAGGCAATAAAGTATGCATTAGTATGCTTGAATCTACTAAGTATGTAGGCAATGCAATACATAAAAAAACCATGTTGTCAAATGACCTTGTCAAATAGCATGATAAAAGAAGTCGTAAAATCATAAGTAGTCATAAGAAGGATCAATGATCAATAAACCACAAGAGTATCATATAAACGTAAAATATAGGATTAGTCATTTAAAACATCATAAGGGCCATACATAAGTGGGAGATAACCGTAATCGATATTTAAGACCATGCAAGCTATTACATGAAATTTCGATGTAACTCACACATCGACGCAGAGAGAGGCTACTTGCTAAGTTTGACTCTATATCATCATCATGAATTTCTATATGGGGATCCCCTAGCTAGGCCATAAAGGTAATCTTACGATGGCAACATAGTTAAGGGACTAGAGATTGCTACTGAGGACCCCTTAGGTCGAGCCCCTACTTCAGAGTCCTCTCGGTGCTAAATCAATGTCCCATGGAATGCATATCTCTATCATAAATCATATTTGTAATAAAATCAAAAGATTTTCATAATCATACTTCATAAAACATGTTGACAAGAATAGCTCATTATCATGTGATTCATGTAATTTGGGTGTAGGCCCTCCATCATCACAAATATTTTTTCATAAAGCATCATTAGGGTCTTAAGTTATCCTCTTACATAAATCTTGCTAGAATACTTTAAATTCATGATCATGACTTATACTTGAAATTTAGGTAGAAACATAAATACATGATCAATTGACATGGAAATCATGAAATTGGATTGAAAACATGCATGATTCTATAATTTATATCAATACAAACATAATTCACAAAAACAGTATCAATTGGAAGTAATAGGAAATACCTATAATCCATATCATGAATCCTAAATATCAATATTGGAAAATTCATTGAAAAACTCTCCAATTCCATGTAATAACCATCAATTAATATCAAAATAGACTCATAATCATAATTTGAATCATAATTCATGTAATTAAAATAAAGATCATAAAACTTATAAAAATACAACCTTAAATTTATAAAAAAGAAGAGAATTATTTGGGCTCCATGGGTGAAAATTGCCCTTGGATGAAATACCTACATAACTTGAATGAGAAGATCAAAGAAACTTGAATAAATTTGGACTTTTGATGGAGAACTTGAGAGAATTCCTTGAATGTCTTCAATGGAGTTTTCAAGAGCCTTTATAGAGAGAGAGTTATTTAAATAGATGAATTGTGGTAGTATGAATGAGAATGGGGGTTTCGGGTAGTTTATAGGGTCAAATTGGTTCCTAAAAATATCCAGGTTCATTAACTAATAGTTAGGAAAAAGTCTAAAGTGTCCGTACTTAAAAACTGAAATCAGATGGAAAATCTTACACAAGTCTGCGTCTTCCATGACAGACCAATTTTGAGGGAATGATAATTTGGCTATATTTTGATCCGAAGGAAAAGTTTTACTATGGGGGAGAAGGTCTGCATCGCGGACCTATCACGCACCCTACTGGATAGGAAATTTTTGAAAAAAATTATCTTCCGGGATACTTGACCTAAAAAATCCACCAATTCAATTTTTGCTATACTTAATCTTATTATATCATATTTCAATCTTCAAATACCCAGGATACTACAAAATATCCTCCTTGAAAACATTCGTCCTCGAATGAGGTAGGACTAGCTTGACAGAGTAGATTGTTTAGCTAACAACACAATATAAATGCAATAATGCAATTTAAACATCATTTAAAATCATGTTAATGAGTATGAATGCATGTAATAAGATATAGAAATGTAGGTACGTGAGAGTTTGGAGGATTCGAGCATGAGTATCTAAATAACTTAGGCCTAAATTGAAGGAAAGAGATAAGGATATCATTCCATCATATCTTCTTTCACTTTCCATATAGCATTTCCAATTTCTTTGTTTCTCCACAAGACTTTAATGGATGAAATTCCTTGTTTTTCAACATTTTAACTTGACTGTCTAAAATTTCAACCTGAACCTCCTCGTAAGTCAGGTTATCTTCAACACTCTTATTACCCAAAGGTACAATGACATTGGGATCGCCAACATATTTCCTCAATATTGATACATGGAATACCGAATGAACTGAGGCTAACTCCAATGGAAAATAAAGTTCATAAGCCACCTTACTAGTACATCATAGGATCCTATACCTCTATATGAAATTTTATTCCAAGAGTACTACTCCTCACCACCACATTCAATCAAACCTTGAGACCTAATCAAGAAGAACCCAATGCACCGTACATTCACCCATATGCCATCAACACTATATTCAGGCTTAGTTGTATAACCACTCTGATACACTCACCTAAAACCCTTAACAAGAAGTCATCAATAGCCTACTGCAATCACTCACATATCGACAACCACATATTCAAGCCTACCATTCTCACCACTTTATGGCTCCTTTGAAGTCAACATAACTTACCAAAGGACACACCAATATACTCTTACCTATTTATTGCATAGAACAAGATTCCACCTAGCTCTTCCTTCGAGTCTATAACCTTAAATGTTATAAGCATGCCACAATTATCACCATACAGAACACCCACTCTTTCCCCATCTACCTTAACTCATCTATCAAGAGCTATGGGCTCTAATCAATATCATTTATCTTAGGCCATAAAAATTTGGAACATATAACTGAGTCAGTAATGAAGTACTCTGTCTCCCCCTTGTGATAAAACCTCAATCTTCTTATCAACCACCAATTTCTTCAACTTAACTAAGGTTGGATCCATGTCTTGATTTTTCTTTTAAATCCTCTACCAATGATAACTCTACACCATTTTGAACAAGAATACCACCCTCATTAGGGTCACTCAACCTTACCCTCAAGTATCGACCCACTACCCTTCTATTCAAGAACCGATTTATTAGGAATTTGGAATTTGACCAAGTGGGTTGTACAATCAATAGATACATAAGAAGGATGTAGCCAATTCATATAAAGGATAACATCAAAATTGGTCATGTTAAGATCAGCAAGATCACATAGAATTATTTTATACAAGATCGACATAGGGAACTTCTATAGATTTTGTTGGCTAGAACTGAATAACCTATGGTGTATAAACCGAAAAAGGCTCTAGCAAGATTTTTGGACATATAGAAAATCTTATAAAAAGGTAACAAGGAATAAAAAAAAGACAATGTGGCACCCGTATCAAGTAAATCATAAACAATAAAGCCAAAGACTTCAAACTTATCGGATAAAGTACCCTGATTGGTCGGGAAATATGAAGACTCCCTAGGCTCAACCTACTTGAATCTCCTTTCCCTTCCTAGAGGTCACTAGATAATCCCTCTTATTATTTACACTCTTTCCATTACCATAAAAACTTCTTTTACTAGCCAAGCACTTTTCTAAATGATTCTTACAACACCACTCGCACAAAGGGTAGGATTTTCCCTTTCTCTCACTCTTTCTTGGATTCGAGCCAAATATTTTACCTTTTGACATCTTATGATAATTAAAGTCATTCCCTTTCCTAACATTCCTCCTTCTCATAAATTTTCTTTTCTTCTAAGTCATGCTCACAGGGGTTATTTTTTTTCAATTGAGTAGTCAAAACTTGAGCCAATAACACAATAGCATCACAAAACTCTGTATCAGAGATATCGGTACTTGAAGGTGGGTCAACTAGAGAGGAAGGGCTACCATCTTGATCAATGTTTTGGCTATTCTCTACTTGATGAGGCATATTCTAAAATGAGTAGGACAGGAGTTAGAAAGAATCCCTATAGAATTAAGCTCTATCTCATAATACGAACATGAAAAAAATGAAGATTTCCTAAAGTGCATCATAGTCTCCTACTAAAAAATGTGATGTGATTTACATCAATGAATAAGACTCGATTTGACGTGGAATATTGGAATATTTAGGACACTTCAAACCGTGTTCTCTGATACGAAGTTTATTATGAACCAAACTAGGACCTAGATGTGACACGATGATTAGGATTCTCGAGGAAACCCCAACCAAGCCTCTTAGCATATAATAACCATACATCACATAACAAATAAGTGGAAACTCACAAAAGTCCAAGAATATAGTATAGATAGAATGAAGGAAGACAATATATACCCCATACACATATCCAATATGCCTCTATATGACTACATAGGCGGGGACTAGGACATGTTCCTAGATCATCCTCAAAGAAAGAAAATGACATAACAAGGAATTGTCAAAAAAAACATCATCATAGTCTAGAAATGACAACATCAGAAAAGATAGACTCGGTTTGTCATCGAAGCATGAGGACTCACCACACAAATTTTCAATAGATCACCAACTAGCCACAAGAATAGGATGGAGCATCTTTCCTTACATTGTGATATAATATAGGCAATGAAGTATGCATTATTACGTTTGAATGTACTTACTATAAAGGCAATGTAATGCATAATAAAACCATGTTGTGAAACGATCTTTTCAAATAGCATGATAAAAGAAGTAGTAAACTGATAAGTAGTCATAAGAAGGATTAATGCACAATAAAAAACCACAAGAGTATCATATAAAAGTAAATGATAGGAATAGACATTTAAAATATCATAAGGGCCATACATATATGGCAGATAACCATAACCGATATTTAAGACCATACGAGCAATTACATGTAATCCTGATATAATTCCCACATAGAGTAAGAGAGAGGCTACTTGCAAAAGGTAGACTCTGTATCATCTTTATCATCATCAAGTATTGTATGTGGATCCACTAGCTAGGCTATAAAGTCAATCCTATGGTGGCAACATAATTAAGGGACTAGTGATTAATACTAAAGAGCCCTTAGGTCGAGCCCCCACCTCAAAGTCCTCTCAGTTCTAAGTCAACATAACATGGAATATATGTCATTATCATAAATAAAACTTGTCATAAATCATAAGCTTCTTATAATCATACATCATAGTATAGCTCATTATCATGCGATTCATGTAATGTGGGTGTAGGATTTCCATCATTACGAATCCTTTTTCATAAAATTATCATTAGGGTCTTAAGTCACCCTCCTACATAAATCTTGCTTGAATACCTGAAATTCATTGTCATAACTTATACTTGAAATTTAGGTAGAAACAAGAATACATTATCGTTTGACTTGGAAATCATGAAATAGGATTGAAAACATGCATGATCTTATACTTTATTTCCATACAAATAAATTCATGAAAATTGTATTAATTGGATTTATAATAGGATATACCCATAATCCATATCATTAACCCTAAAGACCAATATAGGAAAATTCATAGAAAAACTCTTCAATTCCATGCAATGACCATCAATTTATATTAAAATAGGTTCATAATCATATTTTGAATCATAATTCATGTAATTGAAATAGAGATCATAAAACCCATAAAAATACATACTTGAATTTATCAAAAAAATAAGAATTTATTAGACTCTATGGGTGGAAAGTGCCCTTGGATAAAATACCCACATACCTTAAATGAAAAGATTAGAAAAACCTGAAGAAATTTGGACTTTTGATTGAGAACTTGAGTGAATTCCTTTAATGTCTTCAATGGAATTTTTTAGAGCCTTTGTAAAAAGAGAATTATTCGAATAGATGAAATATGGTAGAATGAATGAGAATAGGGGTTTAGGGTAGTTTATAGGGTCGAATTAGGTTAAAAAAAATCCATGTTCGTTAACTAATAGTTAAAAAAAGTCTATAGTGTCCCTGCTTAAAAATTAAAATCAGACGAAAAATCTAACCCAAGTCTGCGACTGGGAATTTTTCCCTAACAGGTGAATTTTGAGTGAATGAGAATTTGGTTAGATTTTGATTCAGAGGAAAAGTTTTTACTGTGGGGGAGAAGATCCACAATGTGGACCTGTCGCACACCCTCCTATAAAAGCAATTTTTGGAAAAAATGATCTTCCAGGATACTTGAACTAAAAATCCACCGAGGCTATTTTTGTAATGCTTAACTATATTTTATAATATTCTAACCTTCAAATACTAGGGATATTACACTTTATAGAATGTCCCTAGTAGAATTGAAAGAATTAAAGGATCAGTTGAAGGATTTGTTGGATAAGAGTTTTATTAGACCAGTATCTCTCCATGGGATGATCTGAATCTCTTTGTTAGAAAGAAAGATGGGCCTATCCGAATGTGTATTAACTATCAGAAATTGAAAAAGGCCACAATTAATAATAAGTATTCCTTTTTAAGGATTGATGACTTTTTCTATCAACTTCAAGGAGAAAGTTATTTTTAAAAGATCGATCTTCGATCAACTTATCATCAACTTCGAATAAGAGAATGTTACATTTCGAAGATGGCCTTTAGAACTCAGAATCATTTTGAATTCTTGATTATGTCTTTTTGAATGTCGAATGCTCCTACAACTTTTGAGGATTTGATGAATAGGATTTTGAAGCAATATTTGAATATATTCGTTATTTTGTCCATTGGTGTTATTTTTTTCCATTATCAAAGTGAGGAAGAGAATGCTGATCATTTGTTGATTGTATTGTAACTTCTCAAGGATAGCCAATGTATGACCTCAGAATTTGGAATATCGGAAACTGATGATCGAAATATTAAAATTGTGAAACTTGCAGTATTTAGTACCAGGTAATGACCACTGAAGGCCATTATAGGCCGTGGTAAGAACCATACCTCATGGCGAGCCATCGTGGTGGTGGTTCAGGAACTCAGTCCTATAGGGTGAGGTGCATGTCAAGGAGCATGGACCGTGTTGAGCACCATGGGCCTTGAAGCTCTTTGTGGTGAACCCTCCCCTGAGACCTTAAAAAATATTTCCAAGGCAAGGAACATGGCTCACCACCATGGGTCGTGTAGCCTTTCACAGAGTGTGGTGGGTTATGCGGTAGACAATCCTTTAGACCACCTACAGAACCTGCACCACTACTATAGCCCATGGACCAGATGCACTCCACAGACCATGAAGGGTTCAATGGAGAAAGTTTTGAAACTCCTCTCTGCAACTCCCAAGGTTTAGGTTTAAGTCAATAATCATGGACACCACCACAGTCTTGATAAGCATCAAGAATCGTGATGGGTCCTCCATGCTGAGTCTTAGTCCAGTTAAATAAAGGGTACTCTAGTTATTTCCCTATTCTTCAAATAATATATGGGGACGTTTTTGCACTATATTCATTACAAAATTCATCCTAAATACTCCTAAGTCTATTTCATTCCCTCATTAACTCCCAAATAACTTTACGACTTCTTTCTCAAGGTTCATTCAAGGGTTCATCTTCTACAACAAGTTTTGCTAGGGTTTCTTCAAAAATAAATCTCCTTTTTCAATATTAAGGTCAAATTCAATCAAGGTATGTAGGGATTGATTCTTGGGTCCCTTTCATCCATGGAGTTCCAAGGTTTCTACTTAAAATCTCATGAATTTTAATTGGGTTTGTAACTCTAGTTTTTTGAATTGCATTGGACTATTTTAATTATTTTCTCAAACATTATAAGTGATCATTATAAGTATGTTTCTACATTAATTACATTCTTTTAAATTGAATTATGAATACCCATGCATGAAGCTATTTTAATGGATGATTTACATGAATTATGATTATGAAGCTCAAGAATTTCAAAGTATCCTCATGGTTTTCACTTAATTGATTATGTATTATGAGTTCTACTCTAAATTGTAGTACTAATTATGATCATGAATTACAAGTATGTGCAAGCTATGAATTCTATGCAAGTTATGAAGAAGGGTGACTTAGGGCCCTATGTGATGACCTAGGAACCTCATGACATAAATTATGTACGTATGATGTTGAAATGTTGAAAAGCCAATACTCACATTGCAAGTATGTTATAAAAAAAGCTATTCTATGAAGTATGAAGTTTATGAACAATTTATGATATATGCTAAGTATGATTACTATGTTATGTATTCCATAGGATTTGACTTAGCACCGAGTGAACTTTGAGATGGGGGGCCCTACTAAAATCTTTAGGAGCAACCTCAAGTCCCTTAAACTACCTGCCACCATAGGTTGCCTATGTACATAACCTGCCTAGCGGGGTAGAGTCTACTTTGGCAAGTAGATTCCCCTTTCTTCCGTTGTATGAGGAGACATCGGGATTCCATGTTATTGCTCGTATGATTTTATAGTCGATTACGGTCCTTCCCCCCCCTATATATATATATATATATGGTCTCTTATGTTCTTACATGATTTCAAATATGATCTTTTAATGCTTTGATCATGAAGGTATTCTCATGACTTCACTTATCCTTTTTATTATGCTTTCAAAGATTGATCATTCCATATTATGAGTTATGTTGCATGTCATTCCCTCATACTTAGTATACTCAAACGTACTAACGCATATTGTTATCTATATTATCTCATAATAAAGGGATTGAGAATCACCTTCCCAGATGTGGCTAGTAGAGCTTATTATCCGGCAAAGTCTTGGTGAGTCCTCATTTATCAAGAGCTGATTATGAGTGTTTCTTCTTTCAAAGATGTTTATTTATTTCATGTTGAGCTTGAGCTAGGGATATGTCTTAGCCCCCGCCCTTCATATGTAATAGAGGCTAATGTTGGACCTAAGTCTTGGAGTTTAAGTAGTCAAGTACTCTTTCTTATATAATCATGGTTTGACTCTTCTTATGTTATTTATGCATTTACCTTACCTTATATATGCCTTATGATATTTCAAAAGGTTTGGATAGATCCCTTCGGGGTTTTGATCGTTGTATTACGACTAGGCCTTAGGTTGGGTCGTGATAACTAGTTGTTTGACAAGTTTAGCAAGTGGGAATTTTGGTTATCTTGGTTGAGGTCAGTTGCTTTCCTTGGCATATTGTCTCTGGTTAATGTATTATTATTGATCCAAAGAAGACTAAAGCGGTTAAGAATTGGCCAAGATCGTTGTTTCCTTTCTATATTTGGAGTTTCTTAGGATTAGCCTATTATTATAGATGATTTGTGGAAGTTTTATAGTCCATTACATCGCCCTTGTCTACTCTATCTCAAAACAAGGTGAAATTCTAATGGTCCGAGACATGTAAGAAGAGCTTTCCAGAGTTGAAGGATAGACTTAATTTTGCCCTGGTGTTGAATTTGCTGGAAGGTTCCAATGGGCTTGTTGTTTATTGTGATTCTTCATGAGTGGTTCTTGGTTGTGTTCTAATGCAAAATGGTAAAGTGATATCCTATTCTTCTAGGAAACTCAAGATTCATAAAAAGAACTACCCGACCCATGAATTGGAGTTGGTGGCAGTGATATTTGCTTTGAAGTTGTGGAAATACTACCTATATGGTGTCCATGTGGATGTATTCACCAATCACAAAAGCTTACAATATGTGTTTACTCTAAAGGATTTGAATCTTCGACAAAGGAGATGACTTGAATTATTAAAGGACTATGATATAAGTGTATTATACCATCTAAGAAAATTAAATGTGGTAATCAAAGCCCTTAGTAGATTTTTCATCAATAGTGTTGTCCATGTTACAGATGAGAAGAAGGATTTGGTTCGAGAGGTTCATAGTTTATCCCGTTAAGGTGTTCGATTGGTTAAGTTTGAGGATTGTGGTGTGATAGTGCAGAATGGTTCTGAATCATCTCTTGTGGCTAATGTTAAGGAAAAGCAAGATTACGATCCTGCATTGGTCGAACTGAAGAAAGTGGTTCCTAAAACAACCATTGAGGCTTTCTCCAAAAGAGTGATGGTGTTATGAGATAATCAACTCCGATTATGTATTCCTAAGATCAATGGATTAAGGAAAATCATATTGTCCGAGGCTCATAGTTTGCGATATTCTATTTACCTAGGTTCCACAAAGATGTATCGTGATTTGAGGGAACTGTATTGATGAAATAGCATGAAAAGGTTTTTTTTCGAAGTTTATGGCTAAATTCCTTAATTGTCAACAAGTAAAAGTTGAGCATGAAAAACTAGGAGGTTTGATTCAAGATATTGAGATTCCTACTTGGAAGTGGGAAGCCTTGAATATGGACTTCATTACGGTTTTCCTTGTACTCATAGGCAACATGATTCGATTTGGGTGATTGTTGACTGAATGACTAAATCAACTCATTTTCTTTCTGTTAAGACTTCATATTCAACCGAGGTCTATGCAAGATTTTATATCCTAGAGTTGGTTAAGCTTATTGGTGTCCCATTGTCTATCATTTTGGATCAAGGTACTCTGTTTATATCTTAGTGTTAGAGATCTTTCCAAAAGGGTCTTGGTACTCAAGTGAAGTTCAGCATAGCTTTTCACCCTTAGATCGATGGTTAGGATGAGTGCACCATTCAAACCTTAGAGTACATGTTAATAGCCCATGTCATTGATTTTAAAGGTAATTGGGATAATCATTTCCATTGATAGAGTTCGCCTATAATAATAATTATCATTCCAGTAATCAAATGACTCTATTTGAAGCCCTATATAGTAGGAGGTATAGGCCTCCAGTTGGTTAATTTAAGGTAGGTGAAGTTGCTTTGGTAGGACCCGATTTGGTGCATGAGTCTGTGGAAAAGGTGAGAGTAATTAGATAAATATTTAAGACAGCCCTGAGTCGACAAAAGTCCTATTCAGATGAAGGGAGAAAAGAACTTGAATTTGAGGTTAATGATTAGGTCTACTTGAAAATCTCACCCATGAAGGGTGTGATGCATTTTGGCAAGAAAGGATTCTTAGTCCGTGCTATGTTGGCCCATATTAGATTTTGAGGTGGATTGACAAGATGTCATATGATTTGGATTTGCCTTCGTATTTGGCATTGGTGCATCCGATGTTTCATGTGTCCTTATTGAGGAAGTTTACTGGAGATCCCAGCTCTATTGTGTCATTAGATAGGATTTATGTGAAGGAGATACTCTCTTATGAGGAAGTTACGATTGAGATCCTAGACCGGCAAGTTAGAAAGTTAAGAAACAAGAAGGTAACTTCAGTTAGAGCCTGTACTGAAAGCCATTCAGGTAATTGGATTTGGTGTAATTGGGTGTAATTACACTATCTGGCATATTTGGTTGACCATTTAATTACATGGTCTGCATGTAATTGACTGTAATTTGTAGGGAGTAATAACATTCTTCAATTATCATGGGGAGGCTGTGAATTTGTGTAATTACAAATAAATTACTTTTAAATTTTTTCTTTTATTTCTATTTTTATTTTTTTATTTTAATTTATTTTTATTACTATTTTAAATTCTTATTAATTTTATTAGTCCAATATTTTCTAAAAATATTCTTTTTATTTCTTATTTTTTATATTTCACTTCATTCTCATTCTCAACCTTTATTTCATGTGATTCCATGCAATTTTTTTTCATATTACCCTTTTCTTAATTTTATATTTATTTTCTTTCATTAGCATAATTTTGTTAGTGTTCTAATTTTTAAATTAATCTAGAATTCATTATTGAATAATGTTATAGACTTATATTTTTCTTTTCTTTTAAATCATATATATGTACATTATGTTGAAACTTGACATAAGATTAGTATTATGTTAAAAAAATTATTTTGAATATAGAACTTATGTTATATTTTCAGTTTCATTCATTTTAGTAGTATTGACTTGATATTTCACATTACAAGTCATTTATTTTTTAGTTATATTTGATAGATTATCTTTTTGTAAAATGTTTTGATAATTTTAGGACTTATATTTACAATATTAATATTTTTGTCAAACATGCATTTTATGATGCTCAAAGAAATTTTGTATTTTTAGATTTTATGGTTAATTTAATAAAATTATGCTAATTTAAAAAATATAAATAAATTATTTTTAATAATATTAGTAAGAACGTATGTTTATTAATTAATATATTTTCAAAACACAATATATTTTTTAAATATTTAATTTAATATCATTTAAAAAAAGCCTTTATTTGTCTAATATGAATTTTAAGTTTAGATAATTAAAT
Source organism: Solanum dulcamara (assembly GCF_947179165.1). NCBI lineage: Eukaryota > Viridiplantae > Streptophyta > Magnoliopsida > Solanales > Solanaceae > Solanum > Solanum dulcamara. The sequence continues at coordinate 25,764,713 of NC_077238.1, read as the reverse complement.
TTATTTTTAAAATTTAATATAACCTTGTAATTACACTTTTAAAACCAAACAGTAACTTGTAATTATAATGTAATTACATTGTGATAAATAAACAGTCAATGTAATTACTAGGTTGTGTAATTACTAGGATGATAATTAATACCCTAGTAATTACACTAATTCCCATTTCCACATGGCTTTCCAAACAGACCCTTAAGGTATTATGGAGGAACCATGAGGTTGAGGGTGCTACATGGGAAGCTGAAGCCGATATGATGTCCCAATATCCTCATCTCTTTTCTTTCGTTCCTAGTTAAGGTATTGAGTTCCTTCATGATCCATTCAACCCAAACCATGTGTTTCAGTAATTATCATGATTTTATAAGCATTCATGTTCATGACATGAGTTTCAAAGTCATGTTTTAGCTTAAGATTCAGTATTTCATGTTTTGTGTATTTTCGAGATATTTTGCATTCATGTTGGGCTACTTTTTCTCCTTCGTATTCCATTCATGCTAGTTTGAATCAATTGGAGGATGAATATTTCCAAGGGGGAGATATTGTACGACTCCGGGTGTTGAAAAGTCAAAAAGCAAGGTTCAAGATACATTTCTCAGATAATCTTAGCTTTTGGCACCAGGTGGTCCTTCACGGAGCCCTTCATAGACAATGGTGCTCTCTTTAACCCATGGAGAGTGACTGTGAAGATCACCAGTTGAAGGAAAATTTAGTTTCATGGATGACATAACGGCTTGTGTTTCACATCCTATCTATAACCCCTGTAAAGTTACCGTGTAGATCACCGGTCTAAGGAAAATGTTGAGGAAGGATCACAGAAGGCTTCATAGTCCGTGATATGAACCACAAACCGTGATGTGGTCCATGAGACCAACTACTCAAGCTATTGTCTAGGGTGTATACCACATGAAGTCACCACTAAGTATGGTGTCCTCCGTGGAGGTCAACCTTTCGAAATCCAATCCAAGTTCGTCATCACAACCACTCCCACGAGCCTTGGTGAGTTTCATTGACCGTGGTGGGTCCCTTGTCCAAGTGAGATTCATATTTTAAGTCGGGGGTATTTTCATCTTTCTTTATATTTTTTAATGAATATGGATGGTTTTTGAGAGTTTATTCTAACCTATTAACTATCGTAAGCCCTCCTAACGCTCTCATTCTCACCCAGATACTCTAAATCAAAATCCTCTCTCTAGAAGTGTTTTTTAAAGTTCTAAACTATTAACTATCCTAATCCCTCCTAACCCTCTCATTCTCACCTAGATACTCTAAATCAAAATCCTCTCTTTAGAAGTATTCTCTCAAGAGTCTCCTTCTTCCTAAAGAAATTCAAGGAATTTCTTCAAGGTTAAACTTTAAACTCCTTCAAGTTAGGGATCCTAAAGATCACAGGTATGTGGGAATTATTCCTTGGGCCCCTTTACCCATGGAATCCCAAGTTTTCTCCCAAAATATCTTATGAATTATTCCTCTAAAAGCCCAAATTTTATGATTTTACATTGAGTCTTCTTACTCATGATATATCTTATGATTATTGATTAAATTATTATAATTCACATCCTGTTGCATGATTTTAATATGAATTTCAAGAACCTATGCTATATGCTAGTTTCAAGTATGTTTTTAATGAACAATGATCATAATTTTCAAGTAATTTCAATGACAACTTTATGAATGTGTAATGACCCTCCAGGTCATTTTAGAAATAAAACATTCATTTCATTGTTCAGAGCATTCCTGCAGCGACCCCAAGTTATTTGTGACTAGCTGGCACTTACTGTTCGCTTGCTTGGTCGTTCTTTTAGGTTTTAGGCCCATTTCCCTATTTTGAAGCTTTTATAACTTGAAAAGTTGACTTCGGTCATAACCTCAAAAACAAAACTTAGAATGGAATTCTGACAGCTTCATCAGCTCTAAAATGGAAAAATTAGGCTAGAAGTGTGGTTGACGTGAGTATCGAGGCAATCAATATGAGTTTGGAGCCATTTGGTGGTTTTGCCTTTGAAATTTTGACCATGATTGAATTTTTTCAAATTTATTAGAAAACTCACTTAGATGAAAATTCTAATAATTTGGTTAACTCCAGAATGTTGAGTTTGGTCTAGAAAGGCCATTCGTTTGCTTTCTAAAGCTTTCGGTCTAATTTTGAGGCCTGTTGTGGAATTTGGCTCAAAATTAAACTTGGTTGTGGGACCCACTTTTCATTAAAATAACCTCGATGGGAATTTTTAACACTCCATTGTGTCCATAACTTTGAATTTGGTGGGCTAGCATATATCATTTGCTCACATGGGTTCCCGAATGAATCCCAAGCACGCCATCAGAGAAATTGGCATTCTAAGTTCACTTTTGCATCTAATAGGTATGGTGTCGTCTCTAAAGAGACTCTTGGTTGCTAATGTGAGTGTAGTTGAGGTGGCTAAAGTGACAAGCCATCTTGGGCGGGTGTCGCTAAAGTGATGCCCGCCTCTTTGAGATAGATGCTTAAGCGACCAGCTGGTGTTCTCTTTTGTGACACCTAAGGCCCGTTTAAGTCAAATTTCTAGCATCATTCTTACAAATTTGAACTAGAATTCTTCTTCAATTCTTGGGTGATTCAAAGGGCTATTTTATGTGAATTTTCGAGGGGATTCTAGTAGTGTGATAAGAATCAAGATTTAGGGCTTCCTTTGAGGTATAGTTCCCTTTCCTCTTTGCGAGTTTAGTGTTCTTATAGCTAAAATACCAATATTGACGCATGCTTGGATTATAGCTGGGGTTGTGTATGAATTGTGTTCCTTTTTGGAACATGAGCTGGGAGTAGTAATTGTAGTCAATTTTCAGAGTCAATTCCGTGACTTATGGAGCAGGTCTAATAATTCCTAATTTTTTACTCCAAAATTAGCCCATCTTCGAATTTGATAATTTTAGTGTCATAACGATCGTATTAATATTGTGATTCTATTGTTTATGGCATAGAAGGGTTCGGAGGTTATTCGAGAGGGAAAAACTCTGATTCCGTGAGTTAGAGTGCGTGTGGTCGGTCTATAGGTAGTCTACGTTTTCATTCCTTTAGACTGAGCATGTTTAGGCATTTGTATATTGAATTTTATGAGATTGGAGGGGTTTGGAGCTAGAGAGAGAGCGCTACGGTTTTGGGGAAAAAAGGTGAGTTCTTCGATTTCTCTTCGTGAAATAATTATATAGGGTGTAACACAATGTTATGAAGGTTTTAGTAATAGAAATTTATGGTTTGTAGCATCCCAAGACATTAGCAAACAGCCACAATATTTCAGGCGCGCTAAAGGAACTTCTGAGGCAAGTTTTGACGAGTTTCGGTCAAGCTAAGGGATTCCCTTTCAAATTAGGGTTTATTATGTTATTATGAGGTATATTAAATGTCTTAAATAAGGTTGGAAGTGAAAAAATTATATAAGGATGATTGACATTAGAAACAAACTAAATTGAAGAGGTTATAGCTAAATTGAAGTCAAGTAGTGGGTTGTCGTTGTGGTGCTGCGGGTGAAGCTGGTTGGGTTGCGTATTGCAGGGATTTAAAGTATTTTAGAAATGGTGTGGTTTCTTCTGGTTTTAGCCACAGGACCCTCCATTTGGTATGGTTAAATATTTTGCGAAATAAAAATTAAGAACTCTATTTTCATATCGTAGTTTGGAGCTAGTTGTTTGGAGCTTGTATTGTGTAAGGTCGAAGTGATTTACTTGTAAATATGCTTTTTTTTGTTGTTTTTTATGGGTTTTGGTATTTTGGCCGAGTTGAAATTTTGGGGATGTTGAAGTTATAGGGAAGATGCTGCCCGATTTTCGTAAGATTCAGAACTAGTAACAAACTAGTCGAGGGTAATGGATAAGGAAATAACTCCTATGAGTACTTGGGTGTAGAGTTTGAAATTGGAAAGTGAAATTTCATTAACCTTAGTATTACTTTCATATTAAATAGGTTCAAGAGACAATGAGGAGAACGTGTAAGAGTAATCCGTAAGAGGTATGTGAAGCTTACCCTTTCTTTCTTTCAGCATGTCTTAGCCTTAAGTGATTGATATAAAAGATATGGGGATAATTTCATTCATATAACCCCAAGTATGACTCATAAGTCTTATTTACTTCTCGATGGTAGAATTCCTATACTAGTTGAGTTATTGCCTCTCAAGGCTTCTATATGATGAAGAGTAGTAAGTATGTGAGGTTATATCCTTTCTCTTGGAATGTTTTGGCATAAGTAAGTAGAGCTACCCTTCTTTCCTCTTGATTCGTGTATACTATAATACATCTGACACCGTGTACCATAAAGGGGCGGGTACGGTATATGATGATTATGACATCGCTCCCATAAAGGGCCAGGTATGATATATGATGATATGATTATACCGAGTCTCATAAAGGGCCAGGTATGGTAAATGATGATATGATGACACCGAGTCCCATAAAGCGCTTGGTACGATATATGATACGTTGATCAGGCCGAACGTTCTTCAGCATTATTATATGAGATGTGGATCAGACTGAATATTTCTCGGCATTATTATATGAGATATGGATCAGGCTGAACGTTTCTCAGTATTACTATATGATACGTGGCTCAGACCAAACATTTCTCGAGATTACTATATGATATGTGGATTAGACCGAACATTCCTCAGCATTACTATATGATATGTCGATTGGGCCATCGTTCCTCGGCATTATTATAGGATGTGCGAATTGGCCATACATCCCTTGGCATGTACTTACTATATACATGGATTGGGCTTACATTCCACAGTGCTAATAATATATATATGCTTATGATGGCAGAATGATGTAGATGGTGCACCGAGTAACCTAATGGGACATGCACAGTACATGATGGTAATATGTATGACTTTTTTTATACGATGCGAGTACGGTAAATGGTTAAATGTTATAGTTGTCCCCTGCATCCCTACGCCAATTGTAATCTCCTTATAATGTCTATGCTATACATACTCAGTACATATGTCGTACTGACCCCCCTTTCTCGGGGGGTCTGTGTTCATGCCCGCAGGTAAAAATACACAGTTTGGGGATCCGTCAGCGTAGGAGTTCCACTCAGTTGTTTAGAAGTGCTCCATTGTGCTAGAGCCTAGTTTTGGTATTAATCCTCGATGTATATATTTATTTGTTCACGGGTACATCAGGGGCTCTGTCCCGCCTTATATTACTGTTCTAACTCTTAAAAGTCTGTAGACATGTATGTAGGTTGTAAATGGGTCGTATATGCATGTATGTATAGTGGTGCCTATGATAAGCCTTGCCGACTTATATGTTATCTTGCCTGTTGATGTGCTATGACTTAAATAGGGGACATATCAGATTTACTTACAGATAGCAGGGATATATGCGAGTTTCTAGTTTGGGCACCCATCACGGCCTACAGGGTTGGGTCATAACAGTCTCATTCGTCGTGTCACGTCTAGGCCCTAGGCTTGGATAGTCACAAACATGGTATCTGATCCAGAGGTTATGAAACAATTTTCGTAGTCCAATATTCCATGTCAAATAGGGTCTTATTCATAGTTGTGAAGCGAGCCATAATTATGAATATGAGACTATGGGACATTTATAAAAGTTTTCATTTCTTTCAAATTTAGGTTTTGCCCTAGAGTGTCCTAAGATTTCCCTAATTGACTACCCAGTTTTTGTGTTTTAGATAATACCTCAAGGAAGAGAACATCCAAGAGAAAGGGTTAATGATGAGGATAAAGCTCCTCCAGTCCCCGATGCTCCACATCATCACATTGTTGGCTCAAGTCGTAGACAACCAAGGGAAACAAGGTGTTCCTCCTCCTTCTCAAGTGCAAAATCTGTCTTATAGTATACATGACTTTAAGAGAATGAATCCGCTCGAGTTTGATTGTTCCCAAGTTGATGAGGACCCTATGGAGTTCATGGATGAAGTAGATCGAATTGTGACCATTGTGGGTGTGCCTCCAAATAAAAAGGCTGAGATAGTAGCCTAAAAACTCAAGGGTATGGAAAGAGTTTGGTATGAGCAATGGTTCATTGAGAGAGGTAAATATATGGGGTCGATAGAATGAGAAGAGTTCAAAGGTACCTTCCTAGACCACATTTTTCCATTGGAGCTAAAAGAGGACAAAATCCAAGAGTTTATCAACCTTTGTCAAGGGAGTATGAATCTGAGGGCGTATGCCCTCAAGTTCATTGAATTGTCCAAGTATGCCCCCTTTATGGTCTCCAACCTGAGGGCAAGGATGAGAAAGTTCATTTTCCGGTGGCTCTAGCTTGGTGTCCAAAGAATGAAAAACATCCATGTTGGTCAAAGAGATGGATGATGTGTCTCCAAAATAAGATAATTACGATGCTCAAAACAAGGAGTTATTGTAAGTTCTCAAACGCACTTTGTTAGTTTGATATGTGTTTTTAGTAAGTTTTAAGGGAAATTGAAGCACACGTGGAGTGATAGTTTTTGGCGTAGTTTTATAGAAATTTGATTGATCTTGTAGGATATTGGTAGATTTTTGTTGAGGTGAGGTCACAAGGAAAATGAAATGTACAAGAAGTGATAAAGTGACTTGACCTTGGCAATGTTTTGCGACAACTTGAATGGAGAACTCAAAAAAAGAAATTCACTAGGCCTTAAGTATCTTGTATCGGACATTTGGAGATGAAAGATGCATGTTTGGACCAGGGAGAATACCATGAGACCCTTCAAGGGATGTGGTTCACACCACTGGTCATGAAGGGAATCCCTCTAGTCGTTATGAAGGCATCCACCAAGCAAAAGGCATCAAAATGGACAAGGAAAACTCCACGGACCTCACCACGAGCCATGGTGGATGCCGTGGTGGGGTAGACTGCCTCCAAATGCCAAGTAAATGACCAAGTACCACCACCACAAGCCGTGGTGCTCACCACTGTCCATGGTGGTGCTCGTCCAGAGCAATTTGAGCCCAACAAGAGTTTGATTTCCTAGTTCGTTTAAGATTAGTTTTAAGTTTCTCTAAATTCCCTCTTGTGTTATATTTTTAGGGTACACTTTTCCTACACTGTTTATACATTTTTAGAAATTTTTACAGGCTACATTGAATGAACAAAAATCTATTATTGAATGATTTTTCATCCACCACACGAAATTGGACAGATTTGGGAGAAAGAACACACAACTCGATTTCTGTGAGTTCTAGTTTAGTGATTTGAATCTATATCTTTTTATACAATTGTGATTTTGATTCATTTTTATTTGTAAGACTTCTAATAAATGTTTCATTCATTAATTAATGTCCATCAAAATTATGAAAGGCTAAACCCACAACTAAGGTTGTGGGAACCATGACGACTTAACTAGAATAGGCAAATGTAGGATTGATATTTGTGAATTGTTTTTGCATGTATTATGATTTCTTCATTCAAAAGTCTTTCTTAGTGAGTTCACACATTAAGAACTTTCATGTATTCATTGCTTTCTTGAGAGGGAGGTAGTGATTAGGAAAAGACTTCACAACAGAAATTTAAAGAGTCTAGCTTTAAAACAAGGGATAAATTCCATCTAAGTTACTTGAGACCAGGAGGAGCTAGTACTATGAGACCCAGGGTGAGCATTAGTATAGTATATATTCTGCGATTGGGTGGAGATAAATGAGATATGTCTAAGAAGGACCGGGAGGTGAATTGGATGTTACCTAACTCATTAGATTTTGAATGAAATACATCGAATGATATCATGAATACGATTAGCCTATTAATTTACAAGTCATGGGGAGCACAATTCTAGTCTAGTCTTCATATTGTTCACAACCTAAATCCTGTTTACTTGTTATTACTTTGTTGTTTGTTCTTAAATCATAACTAAAACCCCCGCTTTTACTTTATGAAACTTTATTTTAGGGAAGTAGCAACTACGACTAAATAATGAAAGGTAATAGAGCTTATTTCAATGTGTTCCCTGTGGGTACGACCCTGACTCTTAGTTGGGTAAAATTTACTTCTAACGATTGTATATATCTCTTTCAAGAGGTGTAATTGAGTGTTATCAAAATGGCATCATTACCGAGGAATACGGTTTTGAAATATTCTATTAACGAGCACTTTAGGTTATAGTTTTATTTCCTAGTTTTACAATTTGTTTGGTTACTACATGGCTCAAGTTAGTGAAAACCCAATCAAAGAGTAATCAAGTATCTTACATCATGCCGTAATGTTAAATTAGTGCTTCATGGGAGGAAACCTATGTGGAAACTTGCTAAAGTCTGAGTAATCAAGCACATTACGTCATACCACGATACTAAATCAGGTGCTTTATGAGAGGCAACCCATGTAGACACTCTATGAAGTATGAGTAGTCAGGTAACCTACTACTGATTCCCAATGCATCGTAGGTATGATCACTTCCCTTGTTGTTTTAATTTTGGGGTTTCTGAGTGCATTCGGGACAATGCACAAATTTTAGTGGGGAGTGGGGCATCCTGAAACCCTTTGGAGTTTTTCTTGCCATGTTTATTTTCTATGGAGGTGTATTATATAGCAGAACTGGCATATTTAGCTTGTTTGTGTGACACAAGTGTCTATAGGAGTTTGTAGTAAGCTCGTGAAAGTGGAAAAATAGCCCCTATTGAATTTTTTTTGAATGATTGTGATTGCATCTCAAATGTGATAACTGATTTTCTAGGATCTTTGTAACATTGTACATGGTGATTTGCTAGTCATGAATGTGTTTATTAGTCCTAAATAGCATACGATCAGTTCCATGTGTGTGAGCTAAATTTGTGTAGTTTGATTGATGCATTTATAAGCTAGAACATGCTTGGTTAGTCTCACTGAAATAGTTGGATAGCTGGATTAGGATAGGGTTATAGGCCTTTGTTGATAATGAGTCACTTATCCTAAATTTAACCAACCAACTGAAATTGTACCCTTTGAAGTTAAAGTTTGAGCATTAAATAGACATTTTCTTTGATTAACCAATATTCAGCTTCACTTGCTGTCTCTCAATCCAAATTTTAGCCCTGGTCCCTCCAAGGACAATGTGTATCTCAATTCAGGCTAAAAGCCTAAGTTGAGGGTGGCTAATATAAGGAGAATCAGTTTTGTGTACCTTTATTTTGGCCTTAGTCCCTCCTAGGTGATTATGTACTTCAACTCAAGCCAAAAGCCTAAGTTGTGGGTGGCTACCATAAGGAAAAAAAAAGTTAGGGTATGAAAAGAATAGTGGGGATAAAAGAAAAGAAAAGCATAGGTTGTGGCCGCAAGTGAAAAAGAAAATAAGTACTAAAGCGACTCATAAAAGAAAAAAAATTGAACAAAAGAGGAAATCCCACCCGAGAAGGAAGAATGAGGAAATAAGGGAACAAAAAAATTTGGATGGTTGAAAATAAGTAGCTAAACTAAAGTAGCATTTCCAGGGTCAAAGTAGTCACTTTTATCCTAAATGTATACTACCCAAGCCTACGTTACAAGCCTAAAAAGTCCTATTGTAATCCTAAAAAGGTTATTAAAGAGTTGAAGTGTTAAAAATAAGAGCAAGCATATGGTCTTTACTTTTGCATTTTTTGAACTTCTTTTGAGAGTTCAAGTAATCTTGTTTCAGTCTCTGTTTTGTTTATATAACACTGTGTGATAGAATTTTTTATAATGAGGGCAATATGATTGTGTTTTTTGGTTGCTACATTGACTGGTCTATGACTATTTTGCAATGATTTGGTTAAGATATGGATAGTACAATATCATAAAGTAATCCTAACGGGTGGTTAGAGTATGAGTTCATTGTATGAGTGTAGTTGGGCATGAGTTTTATGTTTAGGGTTGCTATATGTATCCTATGAGTTACTTGTGTTTGCACGTCATTTGGTTTGAGGTTTTGTTATTTTTTGAGAACAAGCAACAATTCTAAGTTGAGGGTGTTGATGTGCCACCAAAACCGACAATTATTATTTCAATTTCTATGTATTTATATCTAAGTGTCATGATAGACCATGGGTTAGCTTAGAGTAACTTATGTCTCTAAGCACCAAGTTATGATTAGGGAGTAGTCTCGGTTAACAAATTGGTTTCATAGCATCATCTCCAAGTGTTCTAGGATGTCTGAAAGTTCAATAAGTAGACTTTTATTATTGGGGCTAAAGCACAGCGCACCACATTTATAAAAAAGAGGCAAAGAAACATTTTAGAAAATACTTTATTTCTTATGTACTCTCAGTCATGCGATAGAGTTCAACTCCATATAATCTCCTTCTAATTCGTGCTCTACACATTTACAGAATCATGCCTCCTAGATAAGATTATATCAAAATGAATCGGATTGAATATATGCCACCACCACAAGCTCCAGCAAACCCCTTTAATGAGTAAGTAACTCATGCTAAGTTCAGAGCATATTTTCAGGTGCTAGCTCAGGCCATGACCACTAAGGTCAGTCAGCAGGTTGTTTCTGAAGTTAACCTAAATAGGAATATAACAATGGTAAGGTCCTGAGATTTTACTCGGATGAATCCTCTTGAACTTTATAGTCCTAAGGTGGAGGAGGATCCACAAGAGTTCATTGAGCGCATCCAAAAGATTACTCAAATTTTGTGTGTCTTTCCAGTTGAGAGTGTAGATTTAGCCACTTACTAATTAAAAATAGTGGATCATTTTAAGAATGTGTTGTTGTGTCCAAAAAGGAAGTTAGGGTTTTTGATGTTTGTCCAGTACACTGGGACAGGTCTGAGGCTACAATTCTAGATAGGTTATTTCTGCTTGAGTTGAGGGAAGGTAAGGTCCTAGAATTCATCAATCTAAATCAAGGTAACATAACTATCAAGGAGTATCCTATGAAATTAACTCTTCTTTCTAAGTATGCTCCAACAATGGTTGGTGGCTGTCACGACTAGACCAAGGGCCTAGTCATAACACGACGATCGAAACCCCGGAAGGCTCCAACAAAGCCTCTAGTACATATCATAAGAATACATAAGGTAAAGTAAAAGTGGAAACATCATAAGAGAGTCTAAACCATGATTAATAAATGAAGAATGTCACATGACAACATAGACCTAAAACAATTGTCCAACTAGATGCCTCTACACATGAGTATGGGCGGGCGCTAAGACATGTCCCTAGCTCACCCTCAATATGAAATATAACAAAAGTCTTTGAAAATAGTAAACGATTTAATGACTAGTAATAAGGACTAACCACAAACACCGTAGGATAGAAAAGCTTACTAGCTATGTGGACGAATATGATTTTTAACCTCAACCCCTACATTATGAGACAATGTAGGCAAAAAGCATGCATTAGTACATTGGAATATACTAAGTATGTAGGCAATGCAATACATAGAAAACCATGTATGTACAAAGGACCATTTTAAATAGAATGATAGGAGAAGTAGTAAAAATCATAAGCAGTCTTTAAGAAGGATCAATGCATAATAAACAATAAGAGTATCATATAAAGTAAAAGATAGAATTAGTCATTTAGAATATGAAAAGGACCATACATATGTGAGATAGGAACCATAACCGACAATAAGACTATGCGAGCTATACCATGAAATCCCAATATTACCCCTACATCGGAGGGAAGGGGGAGACTACTTACCCAGGTAGACTTCTACATGCCTAACTGGATCCACTAAGCGGTTATGTGAACCGGGTACTCAGCCCTAGTTCTTATACTCAGATACTCACCACCAAGCCTTGATATTTTGGGTACTCACCTCTTAGAGATTTGGATATTCTCCACTAATCCATTTGTACCTATGGTGGCACGTAGTTATGCGATAAGAGATTTTATATAAGGACCCCATATTTCGAGTCCCCACCCCAAGTTCACATTCGCTGCTAAGTTAAATCCCACGGAATATATATATAGCATAAAAATCATTATTGACGTATATCATAGTCATGATCATAGGTTTGAAAATCATAGAGTAACTCATTCTCATAACATAAGTGCAATACGGGTATTTTCCTTCCATATTACAAATCATACATACATAGTTCATATCATTAGGCCTTAAGGCACCACATTGGAACCTAAGTCACCCTTTCCATAATTTGCATGAAAATCATCATTCAAAACATACTTATAGTCCATGATCATAGTTGAAATACATAATCATAATTCATACTTAGAAAATTCATTATCATAGCTTATACTTGAAATTAGGGTAAGACATGAATGCATGATCAATTGACTTGACAATCATGAAATTAACTTGAAAACATGCATGATCATAAACTTTCTTTCGGTCCATACATAATTCATATAGATAATATCATTAGGAAGTATAATTGAAAATACTCATATTTTACATCATGAACCCTAAAAAATCAAAATAGGAGAATTAATGGAAAACTCTTCAATTCAATGCAATAACCATCAATTTATATTAAAATAGACTCATGATCATACTTTGAATCATAATTCATGCAATTGGAATAGATATCAAACAACCCATAAATACTATACTTTAATTTGATAGAAACTTGAAAAATTGAATGGGCTTCATGGATGAAAGAATCCATTATCAATATCCACATACCTTAAGTGAGAACACCAATAATTTGGAAGAACTTGAGAGTTTTGATGAAGAGCTTGAGTGAATTTACTTGAAGTCTTCAATTGAGTCCTTGAGAGTCTTTTGTAGAGAGAGAAATATTTGAGTAGGTGAATTGTAGAAGAATGAATAAAATTAGAAGTTTAGGTTAATTTATAGAGTTGAGTTAGGTCCTAAAAACGTGTAGGTTCATTAGCTAACAATTAGGGAAAACTTTAAAGTGCCCTTGCTAAAAAACTAAATTCATCCAGAAAATCATCGCCAGGTCCGCGACGCGGACTTGTTACGGACCTTACCGGTTTACGCAGTTTCTTGAGAAATCTATCTTTCGATCTATGGATCCAAAAAATCCACCAAGACTATTTTCCAATAGATTTTGACCCCTTGACCGATATTTCAAACTCGGATTTTCTAAAAAGATTAAGGATAATGTGTTACAATAGAGGCCTAATCCCAAGGTATTCATAAGACACTTATGAGCATTTGTGAGGGATGTTGCAATATCTCCCCCTTGGGAAAATTCTTCCTCGAATGAGATTCAAATAATATAGGACGGACATGGAAAAAAGGACTAGCAACCTAGCATGAATATGAGGACACTTTGAAAGATGCATAGAACATGTAAGCTTCATACTTAACATAAGATATAGTCCTTGAGAAAAAATCATTTTCATGAATCATGCATGCATATGAATGACATATGGAACTGGAACGTAGGAGTTTAATCAATTTGATCATGAACAACTTAGTACCTTTAGGCTTGAGTGGAAGGAAAGAGATACGGATAATGCTTCATCATGTCCGATTCTACTTCCCACATAGCACTCTCTACTTGTTGATTCCTCTATAACACTTTGACGGATACAACATCTTTATTCCTTAACCTCTTCACTTGCTGTCTAAAATGTGAATCGGGACATCTTCATAAGTCAAATTCTCTTCAATACTTATATTCTCCATTGGCATAATAGAATTTTGATCACCCACAAACTTCCTCAACATTGACACATATACCTTAGGCTACTACACCTCTATAGGAAAATTTATCCCAAGAGTACTACTCCTCATTGCCACATTTTATTAAACCTTGAGACCTAATCAAGGAGCACCTAATGCACCGTACACTCACCCGTATATTTTCCACATTCAAGCCTAGTTCTATAATCATTCTAATACACTCACTTGAAAACCTTAACAAGATGTCATTAATAGCCTACTACAATCGCTCATATATGTACAAACACACATTCAAGCCTACCATTCTAACCACTTTATGGCTCCCTTGAAGTCAACATCACTTAATAATTTTCGTGTCTACCCTAGCATCTCTACATCTACATTTGCATTAACTCCTACTAATAGACATAATAATATACTCTTATTTATATATTGTACATAATAAGATCCCATCTATCTCTTTCTCTATGTCCATAGCCTTAAATAGCATAAGCATACTTCAATCATCACAATACGGAACATCTACTCAATCTCTATCTATAATGACTCATCTAATATCATCAAACTCAGAACACATAACCGACCTTTATAACTAGGTACTCTATCTCCCCCTTGTGAGAGAACTTCAAATTTCTTATCAACCACCAATTTCTTTTATTTAACTAAGATTGGACAATGTCTTGTCTTACATTTACATCTGCTACCAATGATGATTCCAAACCATTTTGTAAAAGAAAACCACCCTCATTAATATCAATCCCCGTTTGGATTGGAACTTTTCTTAAAGGCCTCTTCTAAAAATTGCAAAGAACAATTGTTAGGGGGAGGGGAAGACCTACAGTGTGATCTATCGCACGACATGGATCATGAAAGAAGGGAAACTTTCCTAAGATGCCTTATAGCCTCCTTCTCATAAGTGTGGCGCACTTCACACCCATGAATAAGACTCTACTTGATGAAACATGTTGGACACCCTAGGATACTTAAAAAACTTTATTCTCTAATACCAAGTTTATCACGAACTGACCTAAGGCATAGTCATAACATGATGATCGAAACCCCAAAGGTCTCCAACCAAGCTTTTTTTTACATATCATAAGCATACATAAGATAAAGTAAAAATGAAAACCTCATAAGAGAGTCTAAACCGTGATTAATAAATGAAGAATGTCACATGACAACATAAACTCAAAATAATTATCCAACTAGATGCCTCTACACATGAGTATGGGCCGGGACTAAGACATGTCCCTAGCTCACCCTCAATATGAAACATAACATAAGTCTTTGAAAACAGTAATCAACTTGATGACTAGTCCCCGATAAATGAGGACTCACCACAAACACCGCCGGATAGAAAAGCTTACTAACTCATGGACGAATATGATCTTCTACCTTCACTCCTATATTATGAGACAATATAGGCAAAACATATGCATTAGTACATTGGAATATACTAAGTATGTAGGCAATGCAATGCCTAGAAAACCATGTTTGTACAAAGGTCCATTTTAAATAGCATGATAGGAGAAGTAGTAAAAATCATAAATAGTCTTTAAGAAGGATCAATGCATAATAAACCATAAGAGTATCATATAAAGTAAAAGATAGGATTAGTTATTTAGAACATGAAAAGGACCATACATATGTGGGATAGGAACTATAATCGACAATAATACCATGCGAGATATACCATAAAATCCCAATGTTACCCCTACATCGGAGGAAAGTGGGAGACTACTTGCCAAGGTAGACTTCTACATGCCTAACTAGATCCACTAAGCGGTTATGTGAACCGGGTACTCACCCCTAGTTCTTTGACTCGGGTACGTAACTCTAAGCCTTGATATTTTGGGTACTCACCTCCTAGAGATTTGGGTATTCATCACTAATCTCTTTGTACCTACAGTGGCACGTAGTTATGCGACAAGACACTTTATATAATTACCTCATATTTTGAGTCCCCACCTCAAGTCCACATTCGGTGCTAAGTCAAATCCCATGGAATATATATAGCATAGAAATTATAATTGACATATATCATAGTCATGATTATAGGTTTGAAAATTATAGAGTAGCTCATTTTCATAACATAAGTGCAAAGCGGGTATTGTCTTGTATGAGAAAGTTTGTTTTTGATATTTCTGAGATAGTAGTAAAAGAGTGCAAAACTATGATATCAATTGAGGAGATCAATATCTCAAAGTTGATGACCTATACCCAGAAGATTGAGGAAGAAAAGGTGAAGAAGAGAGCTAGGGAGAATAAAAGGGCTGGGACAGATAGTGTGGACTACTCAGCAAAAATTGACCACTCTCAGGTCTAGCCCCATCCTCTACTAGTAGCCCGGTGTCCAAGTTTAGATCTGAGAATAAGGAAAGGGTATCAGTCTCCAAATCACATGGCAGTGTCACTATTGGTCACACTATTTCAGTTTCTCAAAAGTATTTTAAAAACCCCCTCCACCCTCCTTAGGAAGTGTATGGCTGCTAGTAGTAGCTCTTTTGGATGTGGCAAGACAAGTCACAGATTGAGGGAGTTCCCAGTCATCTCAGGTATGGCAAGGATGCTCATCAGCAAACTCAGCCTACTACTTCAGTAACTCTAGCGTGTCGCCCGACTCAACAAGGTACCGTATTTACCACTAGAGATAGACAACACCAAAATAAGTTTATCCTTTGTATACTCGATAAATAATCACGATTCTCCTGATGTAGTTATATGTATGTTTACATCACTGGTACATTACAATTTTTTAATTTTTTGGTTTATGCATTGTTAGATCTAGAAGCTACACTTTCTTTCGTGCCTTCTTATATTTGCAATAAATTTAGCATCAGCCCCAAAATTATATGAGAACCCTTCTTAGTATCTACCCATGTTGGTGAATCAGTCTTAGGTAAACGGGTATAAAAAATTGCCTAGTCTAAGTTTTTAGAAAATTGCCTCGATTGATCTCACAGAGTTACACATGCTCAGTTTTGATAGTATTTTTGGCATGGATTGATTATACTTTTGCTATGCATCAGTCGACTGTAAAATTTTGTGACACTTCCATATGACTTGAAGACTAACATATAGAAAGGTAGTACTTTAATGCCTATTGGTCATAAAATAGAAAGGTAGTACTTTAGCGCCTAATGATCCAGTCATAAAATTGAAAGGTAGTACTTTAGCGCCTATTGGTCGGTTTCTCTCTTACCTTAAGGGATGAAAGATGATTTCTATGGGTTGAGTGTACTATCTATTCCAAGTTAAGGATTCTAGTTTTGAAACCCCAACACTTTAGTCCATCCCAATACTGAATAAATTTCCATAATAGTGTTTTCAGATGATCTTCCTAGAGTCCCTCTCCAAAAGGGAAATTGACTTCAGAATAAACCTTCTTCCAAATACCCAGTCTATCTCAATTCCTCTTTACATAATTTTTCTAGCCAATCTTAAGAGGTTGAAAGATCATTTAAAGGACCTTATAGGTAAAGCTTTCACCAAACCCAACATATCTCCATAATTTGTTCAAGTTCTTTTTATGCATAAAAAATGGTTCTCTCAGAATGTGCATTGATTAATGTCAACTGAACAAAGTTACAATGAAGAATAAGTTTCCCACCTTAATATTGATGACTTGTTCGATCAACTTCAGAATGTCAGCTTCTTCTCTAAGATAGACCTCATAATAGATTATCATCAACTCAGAGTTTAGAGAATGTGGAAATCCAAAGATAACCTTCAGGACTTGATATGGTCACTATGAATTTGTGGTTATGTATTTTGAACAAATAAATGCTCCTTCAACTTTTATTGGTATGATGAATAGGATATTCCAAAATTATTTAGATATGTTTGTAGTTGTCTTCATATATCACATCATTATCTATTCTCGGATTGATGATGTGCATGCATTCCATTTGAGGACTTTCTTGCATATTCTTAAGGACTGCTTATTGTTTGCTAAGTTTAGTAAGTGTGAGTTTTGGTTAAGGTTAGTAGCATTCCTTGCCATATAGTACTTGGAGGGAGCATTCAACATGATCCACAAAATATGGAAGCAGTTAAGAACTGTCCTAGACCCCATTCTCAATCAAATATCAAAAGTTTCTTGAGTTTAGCTAGTTACTACAGATGATTCATTGACTTATTCTCCTCTATTACTTCTCTTTTTTCCAGATTGACTAAGAAGAAAGCAAAATTTTAGTGGTTAGAAGCTTGTGCAAAGAGTTTTCAGGACTTTAAAACTCAACTATAAGCTTCAGTTTTGACTCTACCAGAAGACTAGGATGTGTTTATAGTCTATTGTGATGCTTCCAAAATTGGGATTGGTTGTGTATTGAAGCAATGTGGTAAGGTCATAACTTAAGCTTCAAGATAGCTTAAGGTTGATAAGAAGAATTACCCAACTTATAACCTTGAGTTAGTAGCAATAGTTCTTGCATTGAAGATTTAGAGGAACTATCTTTATGGTATTCAGGTGTGTTAGGAACAAAAATAATTAGGTGTCATGCGGAAGCTAGCATAGCAAACCTCGAATGACCATGAATAAGAAGACAAATGAGAAATATACTAAAAGAGATACAAGAATTTAATGTAGTTCGGTCAACCGACCTACATCCATAAGAGGAGATGAGCAATCCACTATAAATATGAGAGTACAAAATATCGAGAGAAATAACCTCACACAATTCACTCGGAATACAAAGAAGTTCACACAAGTGATAATGTATCACTTGTATCTTATAATTTCTCCCCCCCCCCCACAAAACACTCAAAGCCCCTTAGAACTACATTGTGAATGCTACCCAGTTAGAAGGAATAAGCCTCTATTTATAGAGTCATAAACCTTTTCCTATAAGAAAAAGGACTAGCCAAATATGGAGACATTGTGTTTTCCTTTTAGGAAAAGGAAAACCTAATTATACTAGAAAAGTCAGGGCAAACACCCAACAATTCTCCCCCTTAGCCTGAGTTTTTGATAAAATAAATTTCTTCCACCTTCTTCACATAATCGTTAATAGGTTGCATCTCCATCTTCAAAATCTCCTCTGCAAAATCTATTTCTCGGCATAGAGAACTTCTCTAAAAAAATTCTCCAACAAAATCTTCATTACTGTTAAAAATGTTGCAGCTAGAACTGAACCCGCCAAGATGAACACCCATTTTTAACCTTGCTTTGATACCACTTGTTAGGAATGAAAATAATTAGGTGTCATGCGGAAGCTAGAAAAGAAAACCTTGAATGACCATGAATAAGAAGACAAATGAGAAATATACCAAAAGAGACACAAACGAGAAATATACCAAAAGAGACACAAGCATTTAATATGGTTCGGTCAACCGACCTACATTCACAAGAGGAGATGAGCAATCCACTATAAATATGAGAGTACAAAATATCGAGAGAAATAACCTCACACAATTCACTCGAAATACAAATAGGTTCAAACAAGTGATAACGTATCACTTGTATCTTACACTTTCTCCCCCTACACAAAACTCTCAAAGCCCCTTAGGACTACATTGTGAATGCTACCCAATTAGAAGGAATAAACTTTTATTTATAGAGTCATAAACCTTTTCCTATAAGAAAAAGGACTAGCCAAATATGGAGACATTGTATTTTCCTTTTAGGAAAAGTAAAACCTAATTATACTAGAAAGGTTAGGGCAAACACCCAACAAGGTGGACGTGTTTACAAATCATAAGATCCTTCCAATATATGTTCGATCAGAAGGACTTAAATCTTTGTTAGAGGATATGGCTGAATTTGTAGAAAGAGTATGATATGATCATCATATACCATCCAGGTAATGCCAATTTAGTGGCAGATTCTCTTAGCAGGTTGTCTATAAACAGTGTTTATCACATCGAGTAGAAGAAGAAGGAATTTGTTCATTATGTTCAGAGGCTTAATCGTTTGAGAGTTATCCTTAAGGATTCAGCAGATGGTGGGATTATTTTTCATGCCCCAATTCTACATCCTAGGCGTAGCCGGCACTAACGAACCATTGTTAGTTCCCAAGAGAACCTTTGGCCTAGCTAACTTACTAAACGGAAGATTTAACACACGAAAGATACTACTCAGGTGGACATATATATAAACATAAATGCAACTTCTCAATTGTAGTCTCAAAATATACTTTAAATACAATATAGCTCAATGTTTACAAAATATGAATTCAAAAGATAAAACTGAATAACTCAACTATGTCTATTTCTAGTCTATAAAGCCTCTAAAACTAACTCTAAAAGATAGGTACCAGTACAAGCCGAAGGCTACCTCAAAATAATAGTAATTAAAGACTGAAATAAACTCTCAAGAGGTCCTTCGAATGCACATCTCACCAAAGGTTGGATGAAACTGATCTTTAATGATACACGAGTAAAGAATTTGTCACATATGTTTGCATCATAAAATTATACAGTGCCAAATGGCATTAGTACATTGAATATACGATATGTAAATTAAATGAAAAGAAACTTATTCAAGAATACTCAACTCAATTCAATGAATGCTGAAAATACTCAATTCAATAAATCATAAATATATATATATATATATATATATATATATATATATATTTAAATAGAATAATGCTATACAAAATATAAATAAATAATGCAACTCAATATAAGAATAATATTTTAGTCTTGCGGAGTTTCTCTAGCTGAAAACCATCACTATGAGTATCGTGATGACATAAGGAACTGTTTTCATTTCCATAGCCGTCCAATACCTTCCATGGGTAAGGGATGCAACTTATCTCATGGATCCATACAAAATCCTCAGTGAGGCTAATAAGGAGTCGCCCAAATCAACGACACGATCATATCTTACACTGGCAATGTAGTTTATGCGGTTCGAGTTGTTCTATACTCTTACCCAAATCGATGATCAGTACTATTCTAAAATATATATTTATTATGATCATATCTCAATTAAGTGTATGTGCTCAATTAACTTATTCAGTTTCTTTAGACTTTACTCAATTAGCTCAGCTCTTTTCAACTCAACTCTTCTCTTTAAAAGGTTTAAACTTTCTCAATCTCAGTAAATGTATAAAAATGTTTTAACTTCTCAACTTAGTCCCAAAAATAAGTATTTAAATGCATTATACTCAAACTCATTTAGACTTATAATGATCATGCTCAAAATTAGTTAATAAAAGATACCTCCAACTCAAACTCATGCTAAAAGTCTTTCTCAATGAAAAGACATGAAATATATCATTCTTTTATCTCAAAGTAATACATAAAAATAAATAATGAGAATACTCAACTAGAATTAATGTGAATGCAAAATATGAACAACAATTTCAAGAACTCAAACTCATAGGAATGATCTCAATATAAATAAATATATAGGAACTCAATAACAGATTATATAATCAACTCAAAACTCAATATATGGAACTCAAACTCAAACTCAACTTCAATTGAATGAATATGTAAGGCACGATGATGAACTTAGTCCAACATCGTTATTAGCCTTATTTACCTGGAAGATCAATGATCTAAGCAAAACTCAAAGAATTTGGTTGAAATACTTGAACCCTTGCTTCTCTTCTTCTCTTCAATCCTTACTCTCAAAATATTCTAAGTAATAAAGAGAGAAAGTCTCATTGGTTACTGATATGGGGCTAATTTTATTCCTAAAATGTCTTGGTTTTTGTTTGGGAATGTTGGGAAAAGTTAATTTTATCCATCAGTAAAACTGATTTGTGGCCTCCATGGGTCCTTCTACGAACCATAGAGTCTTCTACAAACCATATAAGATCAATCGTAGAAGCTAAGTGACAAAACTTTGGGTTTCTAGAAATTTCTCAATGGGTATATTACCACCTATCTATGGGTTGTAGACCCCAAGATGAATCGTCAAGACCTTTTGTAGAAATGGACGGGGGATATGGGCTTGTGGTCTTCGGACCCCTTTCTATGGATCATACAAACTCTTACTAGTCATAGACCCTATCCTAGAATCTATATGTACATTCAAATAGCAAGTGGAATGTGTCACTGGTCCCTACAGCTTCTCTATGGGTCATATAGTGAACGATGGGTCGTAACACTTACTCGTCAAATTGATCCTCAGAACTCAATATTTTTCTTAGTGTGGAGCCCACCTACGACTCGTAGAACCTTTTACGGGCCATCGGTCCCATACGTAGGTTTACTGGTATATTAATTTTTAACTTTCTCATGGTTCTCAAAATTTATCTAATTTATAATAGTACGGGGTATTACAATATAGTCCCTTGGAATCATTTGACCTCGAATGATGAACAAGCTAAGAATTTACTCAAGGTACGAATACAATGCAAGAGCTCAAAACTCAACTCAAGAATAACTACTTGAAATACTCAAGAAGGCATCAAAATATAAGACAAAAATAGGAATATTACTTTCAACATCGACACTAGGAGGAATGAATAGATGTGGGTATTTGTCTTCAAATCCTCTTCGGCTTCCTATTTAGCCTCCTCAAAAAATAGATTTCTCCACAAGACTTTGACCGAAGTGACCTCTTTGGTCCTCAATTTACGAACTTGATGATAAAGAATTTGGATAGGAATTTCCTTATAAGACAAGCTATCTTTCACATCAATGTTCTCCGTAGAAAAAAAGATTGAAGGATCTCCCAAGCACTTCTTAAGCATGGAAATATGGAACACTAGTTGAATGGCAACTAACTCTGGTGGTAGCTATAACTCGTAAGCTACATTGCCAACACTCTTAATAATATAGTAAGGAACATTATAAAGGGGACTAAGCTTCCCCTTCTTCCTAAAATCTCATAGCACCCTTTATGGGCGAAACATTCAAATACACCTGATTGTTTACCTCAAACTCCAAGTCTCTTATCCTAACATCAATGTAGAACTTTTGATGACTTTGCCTCATTTTTAACCTCTCTGGAATTACTTTTACTTTATCCATAGCTTGATAAAACAAGTATAACCTTATCAACTCAGCTTCACACCAAGTCTGGCCCTATCATCTCAGCTTCACTAATTTCGAACCAACTAATTGGCGATCTACATCTCCTCTCATAAAGAGCCTCATAAAGGTCCATATGAATACTCAAAAGAAAATTATTGTTGTAAGCAAACTCAATAAGAGGCAAGTGATAATCCAAACTATCTTTGAAGTCAATAACACAAGACCTCAACATATCCTCAAGATTTTGGATTATACGCTCTGCCTAACCATCTCTCTAAGGATGGAAAGCGGTACTAAGATTTACCTTTGAACCCATGCCTCTCTGAAATGACTTCCAAAATTGGGTGCTGAATTGAGAATCTCTGTTTGAGATGATAGACAAAGGAACTCCATGAAGTTGGACTATCTCTTAAATGTACAACCTTGGATAATCCTCGACCTAATCTATAGCCTTTAACAGGGAAGAAATGGGATAATTTGGTCATCCTATCCATAATCACCTAAATTGAGTCCTGTTATTTCCAAAAAAATGGTAAAACTATAATGAAGTCTATATTGATCATATCCTTCTTCCACTCTAGCAACTCTATATTCTTTTATGACCCAAGCTAGACCTTAGGTGTGACATGGTGATTAGAATCTTGAGGGAACCCAACAATGCCTCCTAGCATATCATTCATAAGCGTACATAAGGTAAGTAAAGAAATAAAGCTAGACATAGAAGCGAAAATAAAGTATCAACATAGAGGATAAGTCTCAAAAGGAACATAAGTATCAAACTCAAAATAAGCGACAACATAGACTGCATAACATCCAACATGCCTCTACTAACTAGATGGGGGAATAAGACAAGCTTCTAGCTCACCCACGACAACATAAGAGAATGAAATAGTCAAATGATGCAATAAAAATGATGTTTCATGTCCTTGAATGGTGAGCACTCATCAATAATGGAAGTAATCAAGCTAAATCTACTCATGAATAGAAGGTGCGCGATGATCGTTTGTCCCTACATTATGATATAGTGTAGGCAAAAAGTATGTGTTACTACATGGAATACAATAAGTATGTGGGAAGTATGCATGAAAAATAAATAAAGGACATAATCAATATGAATCATGAGATGCATGACCAATATCTTAAAATATGAGTAAAAATATGTAAACATTAGAACATCATACTTATTGGTCAATACATCAAAACATCATCATCATGAGAACTTTATATCTTTTATTTTACTAGGTGTGGTATAGGACCTTAACCGATACTTAAGACCATGTGAGGGATTACATGGAATCCGATGATCCCCATATAGAAAAGGGGGAGGCTACCCTGCTAGGGTAGACTCCGTTTTGGTACTTTCTCTAACTTTGCTATATTTGGATCCACTAGTTTCACCATATTGGCATATTTAAACCTATGTGGGAAATGTGGTTAGGGACTCAATGTTACTACTAGGATTCCCTTGGGTAGCTAAAATGGCTACCAGACCATACCCCACCTTATAGTTCTCACGGTGCTTAGTCATTATGCCAATAGAATTTTCATAAAAACATAATCATTAACATCATTAGGAAAAGTTATAATAGATACCAATCGATCTTTATAAAATAAGATAAGAGTAGATCATGTATAAACTTCAACATGAGTGTGTGAGGAAATTACATCACAACCTTTAACTTCTATAACATGATTGTGCAAGAATTATGCTTATTGCACTATATCTTCTTTGCTTAAAGCATCATCGAAACATCATTCATAACTTCTTGCTTCAATCATCTTTTAAACATCATTCTGTCATGATACAATCTTTCAGGTCATGATGGCACGCATTATGACCCACCAATAGGCAAGCCGACCCATACTCCAGAACTGCAAGTAATGAGATGTCAGGATAGAAGACTAACCATTAAATCTAAAAATAGTAACGAAATAATAGGAACATAAATAAATGGGCGGAAGATAAATGAAATATGTACAAACCAAAATATCCCTCCCAGAACATGGAACTCACATGTATAGAGCTACTATATAAAGAGTACAAGTCCTAAAAGTGGGCCATAGAAATATAGGTATCTCTAAAAGCAAAAGATAGAACTCCATAATGCTATGTGCTCACCCTCACCTTCGATCAAGATTGCCACTAGCTTGAATCAACATCGATAGCTAGTACTCAGACCTACATCACAAAAGCAAATGCATAGTATAGTATGAGTACCTAAACAATAGGTACTTAGTAGGTATCATAGGCCGACTAAGCAAGATAAGAAAAAGGTAAACTGAAATGTAGGAAAATAATCAGAACAAGATACAGGTATGTACATGAGCGTACTCAATACACAAAGAGAGAGAAACTAGCTAACTATATCGGGCTCCCATAAACAAGGCGGGTATGCTCGTTCCTAAGTCCAAAAGTAGCAAACTGAATGGACTCCCATAAACCCAAAAGGAGCAAGGATAGTTGAGGTAAAATGAATGGATCCAATAAAGTTCCAATGATGTCACCAATTTTCTAGATTTCAGCCGAACCATCCCAAAAGCCTAAAACTTTATCCCAAAGATGAGAGTAGGTAAGGATTTTAATCATAGATTCATCAAAGAATCAAGAACCCGAACCTAGATTTAAAATCAAATGAGGACTTAAACTCCGGTGATAGATAATCATGGATTTTAACCATGTGTAAGAGAGACCATGTACTTTAATAGCGTGATACTAGATTTAGAGTTGATCCAAAGATAATGAGCAATGACAGACTTGAACCATGGCTATGAAAGGGCGGTGTGCCCGAACCATGAATAAGTGAGGAGAGATGGACTTGAACCAAAGCAGTAATACCAAGTCAGGGGCTTGAACCCCACCTGGTGGAGTGAATTGGGGAATTAAACCACGAACAGAGGCGAGTTGGTCAAACTAAAGATTAGTGACCAACCGAGCATCACAGGGAGAACCCTGAAACTAAGTGCCATCAAAGAATCACTCTAACCCAAACCACATCCCACTAGAATCATCGAAAAGACCTCAATAACCAAGAACTAAGCTATACATGACCAATAGAAGATTAGGGCATTATGGAGGTAAGGTTCCCAATTTGTGTTACTGCTTAGATAAATCTCACAATATCATACTCAAGCCTGTTATATTAGTCTGCAGGGAGCTAAGATGTCCGAAATAATGTCAAAGGAATTCTAAGGCCCAACGGCACCAAAATCGTGTAATTCTAAGGAAACATTAGTCTATGCCTAGACTAAGGCCAAACATACTTCCAAATATATAACAAAAAAACATTACACACCACAAATTAGGGATAACCATAAAAATAAGAGTCATGCTTTACCAGTCCAACAATTTCCCCAAAATAGTGCCTAGGACATGAGTTCTAGGAATTTATCATGAAAATTGTGGCCTACACGTAGGCCGACCATGCATGATCCAACTCACAGAACCTAAGTTATTCCCTCCTAAACGACCTGCTGATGCTGTCAAGCTATCAATAATAGAATAACAACATTAATGCGGACGTTATGAAACTGAAATTATCGAATTCTGAGATAGGCCAATTTCAAAATCAAAAATTAGGAATTGTGGGATACGCTCTGTAACTCACGTAATTGACTTAAAAAATAGGCTCCAATTACTACCCCTAGTTTATTTTAAAAAAGGAACACAATTCACACACAACATTGGTATTTTAGCTTCAAGAACACTAAAAAAGCCCTTTGAATTGCCCAAATGTCCACGAATTGAAGAAGAATTCATAGTTCAAAGTTCTAAGAATAATGCTGAAAATTTGGAATTAAACGAGCCCCAGGTGTCGCAAAAGCAAAAACCCGCTTGTCGGTTAAGAGACCACATCAAAGAGGCAGGCATCGCTTTAGCGATATCAGGTTGCTTAAGTGACCAGTCAATTTAGCTACAAGTCTGTCGCTTAAATGACACCAGCCCAAGAGGGCTGGTCGCTTTAGAGACCTCTCGACTGCTTTAGTGACAAGGAATCACTTTAGTGACGGTACTAGACTAGCTGGTGCAAAAGTGAACTTAGCATGCCAATTTCTCTGACAGGGTGCTTGATATTCATTCGGAACCCTGTGCGAGCAAAATAGATATGCTACACTACCAAATTCGGCGTTCTAGACTCAATGACACATTCTAAATTTCCATGAGGTCATTTTAATGAAAATGGGTGTAACATCCCTCAAAATTCTCACAAATGCCTTAAGAATTCCTTGGAAATAGGCCGCACATGTAATGAATTATCCTTAATAATTTTGGAAAATCCTAATTCAAAATATCGATCAGGGGGTCAAAACCTGTAGAAAAATAGTCTCGGTGGATTTTTAGGACCCATCGATCGAAAGATAAATTTGTCAAGGAACTGCGCAAAGCAGTAAGATGCGCTACAAGTCTGCGTCGCGGACTTGCTTGCCTCCACATCGCGGACCTAGCAATGCCTTTTTGGCCTAATTTAGTTTTTCACTAAGGGCACTTTAGACTTTTCCCTAAATTGTTAGCTAATGAACCTAGACGTTTTTAGGACCTAATTCAACTCTATAAATTAACCTAAACCTCTAATTCTATTTATTCTTCTATAATTCATCTATTCAAATATTTCTCTCTCTACAAAAGACTCTCAAGGGCTTCATTCAAGACTTCAAGTAAATTCACTCAAGCCCTCCATCAAAACTCTCAAGTTCTTCCAAATTATTTTGTGTTCTTACTTAAAGTATGCGGGTATTGATTCATGGATTCTTTCATCCATCAAACTCAATCAAATTTCTTAAGGTTTTCTATCAAATTAAAGTATGATATTTTATGGGTTTCATGATCTCTATTCCTATTGCATGAATTGTGATTCAAAGTATGATCATGAGTCTATTTTGATAAAAATTGATGGTTATTGCATTAAATTGAAGAATTTTTCCATAAATTCTCCTTTATTGATTTTTAGGGTTCATGATGTAAAATATGAGTATTTTCAATTATACTTCCTAATGATGTTATCTATATGAGTTATGTATGACGTGAAAGAAAGTTTATGATTATGCATGTTTTCAAATCAATTTCATGATTTTCAAGTCAATTGATCATGCATTCATGTCTTACCCTAATTTCAAGTATAAGATTTGATCATGAATTTCCAAGTATGAATTATGATTATGTATTTCAATTATGATTATGGACTAAAAGTATGTTTCAAATGATGATTTTCATGTAAATTATGGAAAGGGTAACTTAGCGCCCTATGTGGTGACCTAAGGCCTAACGATATTAATTATGCAAATATGATTGTAATAATAATAAAAAAAATCACATTACAAGTATGTTATAAAAATAGGCTACTTTATGATTTCAAACTTATGATCATGACTATAATATATTTCATTATGATTTCTATGCTATGTCTGTATTCCGTGGGATTTGACCTAGCACTGAATGCGGACTTGAGGTAGGGGATCAAAATATAGGGTCCTCATATAAAGTCTACTATCTCATAACTACGTGCCACCATAGGAACAAAGAGATTAGAGGAGAATACCCAAATCTCTAAGACGTGAGTACCCACAATATCAAGGCTTGGAGGTGAATACACAAGTCTAAGAACTAGGGGTGAGTACCTGGTTCACTTAACCACTTACTAGATCCATTTAGGCATGTAGGAGTCTACCTTGGAAAGTAGTTCCCCCCCTTTCCTCCTATGTAGGGGCAACATTGGGATTCCATGTTATAGCTCGCATGGTCTTATTGTAGGTTATGGTTCTTATCCCACATATGTATGGTCCTTTTCATGTTCTAAATGACTAATCCTATCTTTTACTTTATATGACACTCTTATGATTTATTATGCATTGATCCTTCTTAATGACTACTTATGATTTTTACTACTTCTCCTATCATGTTATTTAAAATGGTCATTTGTACAAACATGGTTTTTGTACATTGCATTGCCTACATACTTAGTACATTCCAATGTACTAATGCATACTTTTTGCCTATATTGTCTCATAATATAGGGGTTGAGGTTGAAGATTATATTCGTCCAGATGGCTAGTTAAGATTTTCTATTCGGAGGTATTTGTGGTGAGTCTTCATTTATCGGGGACTAGTCATCGAGTTGGTTATTATTTCAAAGACTTTTTGTTATGTTTTATTTTGAGGGTGAGCTACGGATATGTCTTATCCCCACCCATACGCATGTGTAGAGGCATATAGTTGGACAAATATTTCGGGTCTATATTGTCATGTGATAGTCTTCATTTACTATTCATGGTTTGGAATCTCTTATGGTGTTTCTGCTTTTCCTTTACCTTATATATGCTTATGATACGTAAAAGAGGCTTGGTTGGAGCCCCTTAAGGATTTCGATTGCCATGTTATGACTAGGCCCTAGGTTCGGTCGTGACAAACTTGGTATCAGAGCACAAGATTTTTCAAGTGTCCTAGGGTGTCCAACATGTCGCATCAACTAGAGTCTTATTCATGAGTGTGAAGTCCACCATACTTATGAGTTGGAGGGTATGAGGCGTCTTAGGAAAATCTCACTTCTTTCATGATCCATACCATGCGATAAAGTGGTACTCTAATACCTTCCCTCTTGGCGATTGTTCTTTGATATTTTTAGAATTATAGCTCCAAGAAGACCACCATCGCCAAGGGAAAAAAATGATAATGAAGCCTAAGCGCCCTAGGCTCCTCAAGATAATGGTCCTCTATCGGACTAAGTGACTAATGCAGAGTTCTGAACCGCCATTATAATGCTAGCCCAAATAGTGACCAACCAAAGGGTTGCGGCTCCTCCTAATGTTCCTACTCTGGCCTCAAGAGTAAGAGACTTTGCATGAATAAATCCTCCAAAATTTCATGGCTTAAAGGTTGATGAGGATCCTCAAGAGTTCATTGATGAGGTCTATAAGATAATGAGTATTATGGGAGTGACTTCGGAAGAAAAAGCGGAATTGGTAGCCTACCAACTCAAAGTGTCGCTCAAGTGTGGTACAACCAATGGAAGGCCGAAAGAGTGAATGAGGGTCCTATAGAAAGGGAAAGTTTTAAGGGTGCATTTCTTGATTGTTTCTTTCCCTTAGATTTGAGGGAGGCGAAGGTGATGGAATTTATCAAATTGAAGCAAGAGAGTATTAGTTTGAAGGAATATGCTCTTAATTTTATGAAATTGTCCAAGTATACTCCGACTTTGGTATCCGGCTCTCGAGCCCAAATGAGTAAGTTTATATCAGGGGTTTCAAATTTGGTTGTTAAAGAATGTAAGACGGCCATGTTAATAAAGGAAATAGATATCTCTAGACTCATGACTCATGCAGAGCAAATTGAAGAGGAAAAGCTTAAGGAGATTCCTAGGATGACTAAAAAGGCCCGGATTGAGAATGGATCATCTTTTGATAATACTTCAATGCCTAAGTATTACAATGATAGGGTGCCTAACCCTAGATATCAAGGTGAAAATTATAGTGGTCAAGCTTTTCTCGCATGCCAAAAGAATAGAAGGTACCATCTGGGAGATTGTTTAGCCAGTTTGGGAGTATGTTTTGGATATGGTGCGAAGGATCACAAGTTGAGGAATTGTCCAAGGGTTGCTAAAAATTATAAGGATAGTCATCGGCGATCTCAGCCCTAACCCTCTGTGGGTCCCAAACATAGCGTGGTGTATCATTTGGTAAGTACGAATTCCCTTTTTGAAATGGTAATGATTGGTTGCATACATCTTATGCTTCTATAGATTGTAGAACTCATCGAGTCAAGATTCAATTCCCAAAAGAGTCTATTCTATATGTGAAGGGTCATGATTCATTAGTGAAGGGTAGCTCCAATCCATGTCCTAAGGCTCTAGTTTGGGGTTATGATAGAGAGAGAGAGTGGCGATTCTATATTTCGATAAGCTGTGGCATACTCGCCCCATTAAAGGTTATAGACATGGAGGGAGAGTTAGATGGATCTTTTTATGTACAATAGATAGGTAAGGGTATATTGGTGTGACCTTTGGTAGGAATGAATACCAATAAGGATAGAAAGATGCTAGAGTAGACACGAAAAATTATTAAGTGATGTTGACTTCAAGGTAACCATAAAGCGGTTAGAATGGTAGGTTGAATGTGTGGTTGTAGATATGTGAATGATTGTAGTAGTCCGTTGATGACTTTTTGTTAAGGGTTTCCATGTGAGTGTATTAGAGTTGTTATATAACTACGCTTGAATGTAGTATTGATGGCTTATGGGTGAATGTACGATGTATTGCGTGTTTCTTTATTAGGTTTCAAGGTTTGTTGAATAGCGGTAGTAAGAAGTAGTACTTTTGGGATAATATTTCCTATAGTGGTGTAGGATCCTAAGGTATATTGACAAAATGAAACATGAGTTAGACTTTCCACTTGAGTTGGCTTTGGTTTATTTGGTATTTCATATGTCAATATTGAGGAAGTTTATGGGTGATCCAAATTCTATTGTGCCAATGGAGAATGTAAGTATTGAAGAAAATTTGACTTATGAGGATGTCCCTATTGAGATTTTAGACCGGCAAGTCAAAAGGTTAAGAAATAAAGATATTGCATCTGCCAAAGTGTTATAGAGGAATCAACAAGTAGAGAGTGCTACATGGAAAGCAAAATCGAACATGATGAAGTGTTATCTGTATCTCTTTCTTTCTACTCTAGCCGAAAGGTACTATGTTTTTAATGATCAAATTGATTAAACTCCTAGGTTCCAGTTCCATATGTCATTCATATGCATGCATGATTCATGAATATGATTTTTCTCTCAAGGACTATGTCATGTTAAATATGAAGTTTACATGTTCTATGCATCTTTCAAAGTGTCCTCATATTCATGTTGGGTTGCTAGTCCTTTTTCCATGTCCTTCTGTAATGACCCATTAGGTCATTTTGAGAATGAGTCCTCCTCCTTTCATACGAGACCCTTCCCGTAAAATTTTAATGGGTTATTTGGACTATTCGGTAATTTTGGTTAATTAATTGAGGGATAATTTTAGAGAATTAATTTAATTGATGGGCTAAAGTGTTAATTTATTTAACACCCTATACCATTTTTCTTATATTTATTAAAATAGGTTAGTAGGATTTATAAATTTTAATACATAATTAGTTTGGAATAGGAAAAGAAATAATAAAAGAAAAGAAAAGAAAATTATATATATATATATACAAAAAAATCTGATGGTATTTGTCACGACCCGAATCCGGGTGTGATGGCACTCATCTCAACCCACGTGTATACAAGCCGAGTCTAAGTAGAGTCTTGAGGATCGGTACGGAGACGTCTGTACTTATCTTGAGAGGCTATGAAGACTTTTAGGAAATATCTTCACCTTTTGATTCTCTATCGTGCGTCCTTGATCTGATCTATTTTCTATTGCCTCACTCCGTTCTCTCATATATAGTGGTGACTCTTGCCTGATTTTATGTGCGTGTAGTTGAAAGGTCATCACGTGGTCTAGATCTAATTTGGAGGTCGAAGTAATAAATTATGGAAAGGGTGTATGGTGAGACTTGTAATGCACGATGATTTTAAAAGAGTAAGTAAGGTTATGGTTCAACAATGTAATTTGAGGATATGGTATAGGAAGAGGAACAATGGTATGGAGGATTATATGAACGTCTTATATTTTTAGATAGTGGTTGTTTGGTCTACCCGATGTTTGAAGTGGTTCTATAATTGAGAATGGTATAATTAGGGGAATGACTATGTTGTGAGCATTGTGCCCTCGGAGACTACATACTGTGAAGTTCGTCGTGAAAGAATGAGTTACATAGTGAGTGATGAGGATGATTTTACGTTAATCGAGATCAGAATTTCTACAGTAATTTGATAGGATGGATATATATTAGGAAGGGTTGTTATAAGTCTACTACCGCGGTACTTATGATTATTTGGTTAGGGTTACCGGTTGTGTTGCTTCCTCTATTGACCTTACCTACTGAAGAGTGATATCAATTTTGACTGGAGACTGAAATGCGTTGGTAATGTATGACAGTTACGTAATGGATAGAAAGGTGTAGACTATCTAGGTATGATCTTTACGGTGGGTATGATGTATTCTAGTGGTGGATCTATCAAACTTTCACGGTGTGGTACTATTAGAATACAAAAATAAATACATCGATTATCAAGTGTGATTAATAACTACTTAAGGAGTTATCAGTTGTATCATCTTCTCATATGATGAGATTTGATGTTGCATTCACATTTGAAAATCCAACTAGTTTGTTACTACGGACGCTTGGGGTAAGCATTGTTTATAAGAAAGATCTTAGTAGTGGATTTTGGTATGATTAATGCGTTTAGGTTGTGAAGTGTATCCCAAGAATTCTAAGTGAGGACTTGTAATTTAACCGTAAACTCCAAGGGAGTGGATCGATATCAGAATGATAAACTTATGGATAAAGAAAGTAGCAGTGAGTATACTTGTGTGAAGGCAATTAAGAATTTTAGTGAGAGTGCGCATAAAATTGGGTTATTCCATTGGAGTTGGTTGGTATAACTGCGTTTTACGGTGTCTTGTCGATTAAGAAGGTTGACTTCGAGATGATGGCAATGGTTATTGATCATAATGGTAATAAGAATTTGTGATGGATTATGATCATGACATAACCATACTTTAAGAATTTTGGGTTAAATAGATTCGATATGATAATAATGACTTGCAGGTATCTAAATTGCGATTTTTTACTATTTGGTGAGTAGCGTGGTTGTATGAAAAGTCATAGAATGTGTTGAGACACCGCTTGGATAGAATTGAAAGAATCTAGATTCATAAATAAAAATAATTAGTGAAATGTAGTTTAGCCTTCGAAACAAGGAGAGAACAATTATATTTACTCTGGTTGTAAGAGCCGAATGTATCTTCAGAGAGAGTGGAGAATTAAATTTAGTGACACATAGTTCTATTTATTTTGCTCTGTTTATGGTGGCAGTGTTATGCGTTATTCATATGGATTAACGATTATTGGATAAGATTTGAGAAATAACTCTATAGGAGTTTGACTCGAGCGTGGTAATAAGTTCCTTTGTGGTTTTGAGTTTGATA
This sequence comes from Solanum dulcamara, assembly GCF_947179165.1. NCBI lineage: Eukaryota > Viridiplantae > Streptophyta > Magnoliopsida > Solanales > Solanaceae > Solanum > Solanum dulcamara. Next base: position 25,731,260 of record NC_077238.1, on the reverse strand, counting down.
ACTGGTATAATTTAATTTTAACGAAGGATATAACAAGATCAATGGAGAGGTGATCAATGATAGCTAAGATACGTGAATTCATAAAGGTCTTCAATGTATGAGCTAATATTGATAGATAATGGGGTTGGGTTACAAAGATGAAATTCAAAATTCAAGTTGTTCATTTTAAGTCTATATTATGGTGGTAGATTTTGTCAGAGTATAGATCGGCAAAATGAAAATTGATCGATCACATGGAGTATTGAGTAGTTGAAAGAACTTGTGCAGGGTTTGGATTGTATAGTTTATTGCTTTCGATCATTAAAAGGCCCAAGAAAGGGCTTCACTTAAAGTTTTGATTCAAAAGAATAAGGTTGGTAAATGAGTTAGCAAAAGGAATAAGAGTCTGGTATATTAAATAGTTCAAGGTATTTGGAATTTGCTTTATGGGAAGCATCTAAGAAATGATAAGAAATAAGACACCATATGTAGATCCTTAGTTCAAAGTTGAAGATTGTGCGAATTTTCGCCCTTGTTTTCAGATATGACTATACAATATCGATTGGTTAGACACAGACTTATGAGGGATGTAACAACACCTTTTATGAAGGTTTGATTTTGGTTTGAAAGAAAAATAGTGAGGTGTCAAAGATTATGTATTTTATGTAAGGTTAGACTCTCAAATTATGGTAGGTGACTTATGGATGCACTACAAGATGGGATATAGTTCTTCATGGTTATTAAGGATATCGAATTGGATTGATACTACTCTGTTGATAGATTATACGAACCATTGTGATGTGTTACATTGGCACTAGAGGGTAAATAGAGGCTATGTGCTCATAGTATATAGAATTATTCAGGTGACCACGAATTTCTCTAAGTTTTGGTATGGGGAACAGACTGGTTGATTGTGGGTAGCAAAAACATCAAAGTGATGGAGTCAGATGAATGAAAATGTTTGATATAAGTACTATGAGAGAAGTATCTTGTGTTATTCGATCTTGATTTAGTACATTCTTATGTAACTATCTATTTTGTTTCGGACATGAGTTAAAGTATGATTCGCTGCCTATGCCCACATGTGTTTCTACTTCGGTGGATGGATCCCTAGTGGTTGATCGATGTACCGATCCTGGGATATCCTTTTGGTAGGGTAGGATGCTTTTGCAAACTTGGTTATTTCAGTTGTGACAGATTTGGTGTTGTTAGGGATTGTTGAAGTATAATAGTGTGATTTTGCATGCACAATTCTTTTTATAAGAATTTGTAGAAGAGCTACCATGAATACTTACAGTTGTCTGACAGTCTTAAGATTCAACTCTCATCGGGGTCTCGTTATGGCTATGTATGGTAAAAAGTGGGGGCCAATGTGTCTAGTGTTACCTCTCTTAAGGGTTGTTTACAATCACAACTACTGATCTACCATTTTCAATAGTGTTATTAGAAGTTTTGTATGCTTGGATGTATTGCTCGCTAGGAGGGTATTCAATCATTTCATTCTTTGGGTTAGATAAATCATATTCTCCAGTAATAAGTACCTAATGCCTAAAGATCAGATTTGTATAGCTTAAGCTTGTGGGAAGCTTTGGTAGTGAGAAAGGAATCTTAACAAGATCTGTGATAGTCTGTGCATTATGAGTGTGGTGATTGATTCAGGTTCACTTCTGGTTGTAGCCGGTATTAGTCTAGAATTTTCTCGTGGTTATGTGATGAAAGATTGTCATGATAGTTATGATGGGTTTTAGAGGATTTCGGTTAAGGTTTGATTCATGGGTTAATATGTGATGTCTAAATTATCCCTAATTTATAGATTTGCCAAAGTTTGATTCGAAAGTTCAGTTCGTAGAAATGATCTTGATGGAATAGTCTTGATGAGGAGCTCACTTGAAGGAATGAAAACTGACTTTTGAAGATTATAACTCAGGTTTTTGGTACCGTTGGTTATTCTCCTTTCTCCTTCTTTATGTTAAGCTCTAGTTTTTCCGGCAAAGTTTTTTTTTTTTTTTTTGTTTCAGGTGTACAGATCTGTATTTTCGGTGACGAACAATCGCTGGAACTCAACTAAGTACGTCGACGTGAACAGTACTCCGACGTGAGCAGTATTTTCCGGCGGCAACCAGGTTCATTTCTACCGGAGTTGGTACCTCCGGTTTTTATATCTTTATATTCTATCCCTTGTTCATATACTTGTAGTTTTATTTTGCCGATTTTAAATCCGAATAATTTATTAGTTCATACGCATTTTCGTGGCTTTTGATAGTGATGGTAGACTAGGGTCATGTTCTCGCTCATGGACGGGGACGAGGGTAAGGAAAGGTAAGTGGGTTAAAAGAGCGTCTAGACTGAGAATAGGTTCTTGGAACATTGGGACGTTAACGGGTAAATCCATAGAACTGGTTAAGATTCTAAAGAAGAGGAAGATTAATATAGCCTGTGTCCAGGAGACAAAATGGGTCGGCTCTAAAGCTAAGGAGGTTAGTGGGTATAAGCTTTGGTTTTCTGGTAAATCGAAGTATAGAAATGGGGTAGGCATTTTAATAGACAGTGATTTAAGGGATCAGGTGGTGGAGGTTAGGAGAGTCAATGATAGGATGATGTCGATTAAAATGGTCGTTGAAGGGATCACGTTGAACGTTATTAGTGCTTATGCGCCGCAAGCGGGCTTATGCGAGGAGGATAAGAGGCGCTTTTGGGAGGAGTTGGACCAGTTAGTGGGAGGCATACCACCTACTGAGAAGCTTATCGTGGGAGGGGATTTCAATGGGCACATTGGATCTATTTCAGGAGGGTATGATGATGTGCATGGGGGCTTTGGCTTCGGGGACAAAAATAGAGGAGGAACCGCACTGTTGGATTTCGCAAGAGCTTTCGGATTGGTGATAGCCAACTCGAGTTTCCCAAAGAAGGAGGACCACTTGGTAACCTTCCGTAGTTCAGTGGCTAAAACTCAGATAGATTTTTTACTCCTCAGGAAGGATGATAAGGGTTTGTGCAAAGACTATAAGGTCATCCCGATCGACAATCTTACAACCCGACATAAGCTCTTAGTGATGGATTTAGGGATAAAGATGACAAGGACAAGGAGGGTCGGGGAAGTACGACCTAGGATAAGATGGGGGAGTTTGACAACGGTTAGTGCCCTTGAGATGGGAGAGAATTTGAAGAATTTGGGGGCCTGGGATAGTAGTGGGGATGCGAACGATATGTGGGAAAGGACAGCTAATTATATTAGGGCTGTAGCAAGGGAAGTGCTAGGAGTCTCGACAAGTAGTTGTAGTCGGCATCGAGGAGACTGGTGGTGGAATGGAGAAGTGCAAGGGAAAGTGGAAGCAAAGAAGGTGGCGTATGCTAAGTTGATGGAGAGCAAGGATGAGGTGGAGAAGTGGACGAATGGAGAACTGTATAAGATAGCGAGGAAGGAGGCGAAGTCGGCGGTTGCAACGGCAAAAATGGCAGCTTTTAAACGTCTTTATGCTGAACTGGAAGAGAAAGGTGGGGACAGAAAATTATTCAGGCTAGCCAGGGCTCAGGAGAGAAGGGAACGCGATGTGGATCAAGTGAAGTGCATTAAAGACGAAGACGGAAAAGTATTGGTAGAGGAGACCCTTATCAAACAAAGATGGCAGTCATACTTTCATAAACATTTGAATGACAAAGGGGACAGAGAAATTATATTGGGAGATTTGGAACATACAGGAAGGAGTCACGATTTTGGGGGTTGTAGGAGTATTACGGTCGATGAGGTTAAGGATGTTGTTCATAGGATGCGCTGGGGAAGAGCGACCGGACCTGACGAGATCCCTGGAGAATTTTGGAAGAGTGCGGGCTCGATAGGTTTAGAATGGCTGACTAGGTTATTTAATGTCATGTTTACGACGGCAACGATGCCTGTAGAATGGAGATCGAGCATCATGATCGCACTTTACAAAAACAAAGGGGATAGCCAGAGCTGTGAAAACTATAGAGGTATTAAGCTTCTAAGCCATACTATGAAAGTGTGGGAAAGAGTGGTAGAGATGAGGGTGAGGAGAGGCGTGGCTATTTCAGAGAACCAGTTCGGATTTATGCCGGGACGCTCAACTACAGAAGCCATCCACCTTATGAGGAGACTAATGGAGCAATATAGGGAGAGGAAAAGAGACTTGCATATGGTGTTCATCGACTTGGAAAAGGCTTACGATAAAGTCCCACGAGAGATACTATGGAGATGTTTGGAGGCTAAAGGTGTACCTGTAGCGTACATAAGGGTGATCAAGGACATGTACGAGGGTGCCAAAACCAGGGTAAGGACAGTAGGAGGGGACTCAGAACACTTCCCAGTTATGATGGGGTTGCATCAAGGATCAGCTCTTAGCCCGTTCCTATTTGCCTTGGTGATGGATGGACTGACGCGACAAATTCAAGGTGAGGTGCCATGGTGTATGCTTTTTGCGGACGACATAGTCCTCATCGATGAGACTCGTAGCGGAGTTAACGCTAAGCTGGAAGATTGGAGACGCACCTTGGAGTCTAAGGGGTTTAAGCTGAGTAGGACCAAGACAAAGTACCTAGAGTGCAAGTTCAGTGAGACACCTCAAGAGGTTGGCGCGGAAGTTAGGCTCGGGGACCAAGCCATCCAAAAGAGAAGTAGTTTTAAGTACCTTGGTTCTATAATGCAAGACAGCGGAGAGATCGACGAGGATGTCACACACCGTATTGGGGCAGGATGGATGAAATGGAGGATCGCCTCCAGTGTGTTATGTGACAAGAAGGTGCCACCATAACTTAAGGGCAAGTTCTTCAAAGTGGTCGTTAGACCAGCTATGTTACATGGGGCGGAGTGTTGGCCAGTTAAGGTCTCCCATGTGCAAAAGATGAAGGTTGCCGAGATGATAATGTTGAGATGGATATGTGGGCATACCAGGAGTGACAGGATTAGAAATGAGGCTATTCGAGAAAAGGTAGGAGTGGCCTCGGTGGAAGACAAGATGCGGGAAACGCGACTGAGATGGTTTGGACATGTGAAGAGGAGAGTCCCAGATGCACCAGTGCGAAGATGTGAGAGGTTGGCCATGGATGGTTTCAGAAGAGGTAGGGGTAGGCCGAAGAAATATTGGGGAGAGGTGATCAGACAGGACATGACGCATTTACGACTTACCGAGGACATGACCCTAGATAGGAGGGTGTGGAGGACACACATTAGGGTAGAAGACTAGTACATAGTGGTTTTATTCTCCCTTATTCGTAGGCGTATTAACGCACTATGATTTCTTGTACTCGGATGTATGTTATTTATGGTATTTATGTTATTATCCAATAATAATATCTACTGTTTTTTTGTGCTTTGATTATACTATTGTTTGGACCGTTTTCGTCATCTACTTATTTACTCTAATATTCTTCTCTGACTTTTTTCTATGCTTTTATTGAGCCGAGGGTCTTTCGGAAACAGCCGTCCTACATTGGTAGGAGTCAGGTCTGCGTACACTCTACCCTCCCCAGACCCCATGATGTGGGATTTCACTGGGTTGTTGTTGTTGTATGTTCGAGGACGAACATGATTTTTAGTGGTGGATAATGTAATGACCCATTAGGTCATTTTGAGAATGAGTCCTCCTCCATTCATACGAGACCCTTCCCGTAAAATTTTAATGGTTATTTGGACTATTCGGTAATTTAGGTTAATTAGTTGAGGGATAATTTTAGAGAATTAATTTAATTGATGGGCTAAAGTGTTAATTTATTTAACACCCTATACCATTTTTCTTATATTTATTAAAATAGGTTAGTAGGATTTATAAATTTTAATACATAATTAGTTTGGAATAGGAAAAGAAATAATAAAAGAAAAGAAAAGAAAATTATATATATATATATATACAAAAAAATCTGATGGCATTAAGCCATCAGATATAAACAAGGAAACGAGTAAAACGAACAGAAACGGAAAAAAAGAAAACGGAGGAAGAAAAACAAAAAAAGGGGGAAAAGAAAAATAAAAGAGAAGAGAAAAATAAGGATTTTCATTCCAAGGCGTTAAGGTAATTATTCTCATCCTTTCCATAAAATTTTCATCTGATTATGAACATATTTTTAGGGTATATTGGTGGAGAAAATAATGCTGAAATAAGAAAATATGACCCTAGGGTTCTTCACATAAAATCTTGATTTGGGGGTCGAATAACGATCCGTTTTAGCTGAAATTTGACATGTGAGTTTATTTTATCATGAGTGAACATAATCGAAAAGAAAATTTCAGATTTGACTTCAATGACATAGAATGAGTTAGTTCCCAAATTTTGATATATTGAGATAGACAATTAAATATTAGGTATATTATATTTTATGAATTCTATTAAATTTATAATATTGGGGACATTAGAACCTAACCCTAGGCTTAAAATTTGGAAATATGAGAGTTGACATGTTATTTGACATCAACATTAGGAACTTGATTATAGATTTGGGTAAGTTTTTGGTCTAGGCTAGACATATAATAATATGGGTGTTGTTAGTTTCGAAATCTTATTGTGGTTATTTATTTGATTAGATTATACTTATTTGGAGGTCCAAAGAAAAGGAAAAGCTCAAGCACCAGAGTAATTGCTTGATTAATTAAGGCAAGTGAATTTCTAAACCCCAGTTTAAGCTTATAGATGCTTGTATTTCTGTGTTATGTGTATTAGGAAGTAATGAGAATTAGACTGGATTATTGACTATATGATTGGCCTTAAAGATGAAGATGAGGGGTAGAAAATGGTGATCTAATGACATGTATTGGTGGAATTGATATGTTATGATTGTGGATTTATTTTGGACATGTGAAATGACTATGTTGATGTGAGATAGGAAAAATTATGGTTGTTGTCATATTATTATCGTGAATTATATGAACATGAATTGATTGCATTGGTTCTGACATATTGTGTTGAGATTGAAAATGATATGAAATAAAAGGGGTCGGGCCACACGCTCCGTGGCAGGTATTATGAAACAAAGGGGTCGGGTCACACGCTCCGTGGCAGGTATTATGAAATAAAGGGCTCGGGCCACACGCTCCGTGGCAGGATATATATATTGAGGGGACGGGCCACACGCTCCGTGGCAGGTTACATGTACAGAAATGTCCCCCATGGGTTCCGGACTGTAATTCAGCGGATGTGTACCGATAGGACAGACATGCATCATCTCATTGCATTGCATCGCATTTTATTGATAGTTGTGAATTCGTGTTTACCCCTTTATTGCTCTGTATATGCTGAACTTGACTTGAGATGATTCATTGATGAGGTTATTGATGAGTATTCGTGGACTATATTGTTGTTGTTATTGTACAAGTGTAGAGTTGGACTGGTTTTATGCAGGTTGTAGTTAAGGAGGTTCGGTTGGGAGGACAGGAGTACTTGTGTCTATCAAGTTTGGCTTAGTTTTAGTTATCCACTTGCCGAGTACCTGTTATTTGGTACTCACCCCTTGCTTCCACACTTGTGTAGGTTGTGAGCCCAGACCTGCTTGATCTTCTAGCATTTTCTACCACTTCCGAGGCTATCATTCCGAGTGTTGAGGTAGCTGTTACATTCATCTAGCGGACACCTCTTACTCTTTTATTATGTTTTAGTCCTATTCTAGAGACAAAGACATTGTGACTGTATTCTCTTTCGCACTTCGGTAATGTATTAGTGGCTTGTACACGTGACAACCAGTCTTTGGGGATTTTGAGATTATTTATTTATTTTTGACTAAGTTAAACCTCGCTTTATCTCAATTACTTCCGCATTTACTTTCCCCTGGTTATTAGGCTGACTTATCTCGGTGGGTTGAGATGAGTGCCATCACACCCGGATTCGGGTCGTGACATCTTCCTATATTAGTAGAATCTCATTCGAGGATGAATATTCCCAAGGGGGAGATATTGTAACATCCCTCAAAATGCTTACAAGTGCCTTAAGATTGCCTTGGGAATAGGTCGCTCATATAATGCATTATCCTTAATATTTTTGAAACCTTCGAGGTAGGAATATCGATCAGGGGGTCAAAACCTGCAGGAAAATAGCCTCGGTGGATTTTTAGCACCCGTAGATCGAAAGATAAATTTCTCAAGGAACTGCACAAAGCAGTAAGATGCGCGACAGGTCTGCTTCGTGGACCTATTAATGTGTTTTTGGCCAAATTTAGTTTTTAATAAGGGCACTTTAGACCTTTTTCCTAAATTGTTAGCTAATAAACCTAAACATTTTTAGAACCTAATCCAACTCTATAAATTAACCTAAACCCTTAATTGTATTCATTCTTCTATAATTCACTTAATCAAATATTTCTCTCTCTACAAAAGACTCTCAAGGTCTCCATTGAAGACTTCATGTAAATTCACTCAGTCTCCCCATCAAAACTCTCAAGTTCTTCCAAATTATTTTGTGTTCTCACTTAAGGTATGTGGGTATTGATTCATGGATTCTTTCATCCATCAAGACCAATTAAATTTCTCAAGGTTTTCTATCAAATTAAAGTATGGTATTTTATGGGTTTCATGATCTCTATTCCTATTGCATGAATTGTTATTCAAAGTATGATTATAAGTCTATTTTGATACAAATCGATGGTTATTGCATTAAATTGAAGAGTTTTTCCATAAATTCTTCTAAATTTATTTCTAGGGTTCATGATGTAAAATATGAGTATTTTAAATTATACTTCCTAATTATGTTATCTATATGAATTGTGTATCGACAAAAAGAAAGTGTATGATCATGCATATTTTTATGTCAATTTTATGATTTTTCAAGTCAATTGATCTGTATTCATGTCTTACCCTAATTTCAAGTATAAGCTATGATCACGAATTTCTAAATATGAATTATGATTATGTATTTCAATTATGATCATGGACTATAAGTATGTTTCGAATGATGATTTTTATGTAAATTATGGAAAGGGTGACTTAGGGCCCTATGTGGTGACCTAAGGCCTAACGATATAAATTATGCAAATATGATTGTAATGGTGAAAGGGAAATTCTCACATTACAAGTATGTTATGAAAATGAGCTACTCTATGATTTCAAACCTATGATAATGACTATGATATATGTCATTATGATTTCTAAGCTATGTATGTATTCCATTGGATTTTCCCTAGTACCGAATGTGAACTTGAGGTTGGGGCCCGAAATACAGGGTCCTTATGTAAAGTCTCTTATCTCATAACTATGTGCCATCGTAGGAATAAAGAGATTAGAGGCAAATACCCAAATCACTAAGAGGTGAGTACCCGATTCTAAGAACTAGGGGTGAGTAACTGGTTCACATAACCGCTTAGTAAATCGACTTAGGCATGTAGGAGTCTACCTTGGCAAGTAGTCTCCTCCTTTTCTCCGATGTAGGGGCAATATTGGGATTTCATGTTATAGCTCGCATGGTCTTATTGTCGGTTATGGTTCCTATTCCACATATGTATGGACCTTTTCATGTTCTAAATGACTAATCCTATCTTTTACTTTATATGATACTCTTATGGTTTACTATGCATTGATCTTTTTTAAAGACTACTTATGATTTTTACTACTTCTCCCATCATGCTATTTAAAATGGTCCTTTGTACAAATAGGGATTTTATGAATTGCATTGCCTATATACCTAGTACATTCCAACGTACTAATGAATACTTTTTGCCTACATTGTCTCATAATATTGGAGTTGAGGTTGAAGATCATATTCGTCCACGTGGCTAGTTAAGATTTTCTATCCGAAGATGTTTGTGGTGAGTCCTCATTTATCAGGGAATAGTCATCCAATTGGTTATTATTTCAAAGACTTTTTGTTATGTTTCATATTAAGGGTGAGGCTGGGAAACGTCTTAGCCCCGCCCATACTCATGTGTAGAGACATCTAGTTGGAAAATGTTTTGGGTCTATGTTGTCATTTGATATTCTTCATTTACTAATCATGGTTTATACTTTCTTATGATGTTTCTGCTTTTGTTTTACCTTATGAATGCTTATGATATGTACAAGAGGCTTGGTTGGACCTCTTTTGGGGTTTCGATCACCATTTTATGACTAGGTCCTATATCGAGTCGTGACATTGGGTCACATACCCAAGTGCCATTTTGATCCAAATTTCACAATGATCCTCAAGATTAGACTGAAAGCCTCGGGTAGCGAACGAAGGGTCGTTCTAGACCAAACTGGACATTCCAGAGCTAACTGTACTGTCAGAATTTTCATCTAAGTGTGTTTTCTAAGAATGTTTCCCAAAGCCAAACATGGGCTAAATTTGGAAGGCAAAATGCCAAATGGCTCCAAACTCATATTGATTGCTTCAATACTCATGCCGACCATACTTCTAGCCTAATTTAGCCTTTCTTAAACTGCTGAAATCGTAAAAATTCCATTCTGAGGTCATTTTATTGAAGTTATGATCAAATTCAACTTTTCAAGTTATAAAAGATCCAAAACAAGGAAACTGGCCTAAAACCCAAATGAAAGACCAGGCAGCCGAATAGTCAGTGCCAGCAAGTCATAAATAACTTTGGGTCGCTACATGATCGCTCTAAATGATGAATGGAATGCCTTATTTCTAAAATGAACTAGATTGTCATTACAACATCCACTACTAAAAGAACTTTTATCCACAAAAGTAAGAGTTAAGAAGTACCTAAAGGCTAATATAAGTCGGGGAACTATGCTGTCATGACCCTCGCCTAGGGCCTTGACTTAACACGACGAATGGCACACCCAGAGGTACCTCACCCAAGACTCTTAGCATTCTCATAACTTTTCATAGGTAATGACATTCAAGAACAACAAGAAAAAAATAGAGGGGATAATGGGACTAAGGGATTCAACATAGAATGGAAATGAAAAGTCTACCTAAGCGGCATATATTTATGTCCAAGTATACATCTACTAAAACACTTAGCGGGGTATAAAACATGTCTCTAGCTCACCCTCGAAAGAAGTGTCAAAATACCAAAAGATGACCCTAAGTCTATATATGTCATAAACAAGAAAAGAAAATGGGATGTTATTCTCGAAATATGGGAACTCACCAACTATGTATCCTTTAACGTAATCAACTATCCACATGGAGGAGAGGGTGGAACAACGTTGTTCCATATATGGTGATATCATGTAGGCAAAAGAGTATGCGTTCGTACTTTGAATGTACTAAGTATGTAGGCATCCACTAACATTAAGAAACATTAGAACATTCTGGTAATATAAAACATAGTGCAATGCATGAGTAATCAATCATAAATAACATAGCATTTGAAACATTCATTTTGTGGGAAGATAATCATAATCGACATTTAAAACCATGCGAGCTATTACATAAAATATAACATAACCCCCTACATTGGCACGGGGAGACTACTTTCTGAGTAGAACTTCATCAACTTTAATCATTTCTTTAACTTTAATTTAATGGCTATTTGTGGATCCACTAGCCTAAGACTACAAGGGATCCTATGTTGGCGCATAGTTAATGTAACATGAGACTTTACTTAAAGAACCCTTAGGTCGAGTTTCGATCTACATGCTACATTCGGTGTTAGGTCAAACCCCATGGAATAGAATTTAAATATCATAATAACATAAGCATTCATATAACTTTAGACATCAAATAATTAATTGGTAGAATAGCTCATTAAAGCCTTTCATATGATTTAAGTATGTGAGAATTTTCTGTTAACATAGAATACATTTTTTGGCTAAGAAGCCCTTTCATCAACTTTCAATCATTCTTTTATTTCATAAGACTCCCTTAAATCATAAACATTTACTTTCATAAACTTTCATTTTGTAGTCAAAGCTTACATTTCAGTTTTATTTCAACATATTGAAGCTTGGTTGGTTCATGTCATTTAATGTCCAAATACATCAAAAAAATATGCTAGAATTTATGAAAGTGATGGTAATGCATCAATTAAAATATCTTAAAACAACCCACCTATACACTTTAAAGCTTCCTTCATATAAGAAACTTGATAAATCATCCATATCATGAAATTGAGAGTCAATATAAAACAATATAGGTAAATAAGCTTCAAATAAACAATACTCTATGCATTTGGTATCATCATATCAAAACCAATAAGATTTCATCATTTAAAAAATAGAAATATTGAGTTTAGAAATTACTTGGGCTCCATGGATAAAAGAAACTAGAAATGAGAATCACATACCTTGGGGAAAGAAATTACTAAATAAAGCTTGAGAAGAAATGGGGACTTGAAGATACCTTGAGGTGAAACCCTAAATTGGCTTAAAACCCATGAGAAAACTTGAGAGAAGAGAACTTGTGTGTTTTGATTCTAAGTAAGAGAATGAGTGTTTGGGGAGAGTTTAGGGCTTTTATATAGGCCAATTCAGTCCCCAAAATGACCATAACTTCAATATTAAAACACAAGAAAAGAACAAAATGCCCCTTTTAAAATCTAGCGAAACTGGCTTCACGGGGACCCTTTACAGTCCACGGTGGGGTCTTTTGATGATTGACATGAGCAACATTTTTGAGAGTTTACAGGGAGGGTCTCTGAACTTTCTTCATGGATACCTTCACGGTCCGTGAAGGGCATCACGTCCCATGAAATATGGCCGTGGTGCAGGTCTTGTAGGAGGGCTGCAGAGTGACCACCTCAGAAATACACCATGGTTCATGAAGAGCTACACGGCTCATGGTGGTCCTCTGTGTTCCTTGACTTTTAATGTTTCTAGAGGGCTTTGGGGAGGGGTCACCACGTAGGTCCTAACGACCCGTAGTGCTCACCACGGTTTATGGTCCCTTCTTGTGTAATCTTCCCTGCAAGTTTGAGCGTCTGAATCACCACCACGGTGTTTTACCATGAAGTATGGTACATACCATGACCCGTGATGTCCCTCTGTGGTCGACATATGGTGCCATTTTTCTGCATTTTCAGTCTTAGTTTCTTCTTTTAGGACTTTCCAAATTTCTGGGGTCTTACAATATCTCCCTTCTTGGGAACATTCATCACCAAATGAGAACCATTAGTATAAAAAGGACATGGAATGAGGACTAGCAATCCAACATGAATACAATGACACTTGAAATGCATATATATGGGATCTTTAAACTTATGATAAAACATAACTTTAAAATTCAACTTCATGAACATGCATACATATGATGACTTAGGAAAACTGAAACATAGGAGTTTTAAACATTTGAGCATGTATAACTTAATACCTTAGGCTTGAGTAGAATGGAAGAGATGAGGGTAACCTTTCATCCTATCCGCTTAGGCCTCCCATGTTGCACTTTCAGCTTGTTGGTTTCTCCTAAGGGCTTTAACGGATGTAGCTTCTTTGTTTCTCAATCTCTTGACTTGCTTGTCCAAAATTTCAACCGGAACTTCTTCATAGGTTAAGTTTTCTTCAATATTCACTACTTCTAGGGGTACAGTGGAATTTGGATCACCCACACATTTTCTCAACATTAACACATGAAACACCGGATCAACCATAATTATATCTAAATGAAACTCGAACTCATAAGGCAACTTGTCCACAAATTTTAAGATTTAATAAGGACCTACATACCTAGGGCTCAATTTCCATTTCTTGCCAAAATGAATTACATTTTTAATGGGTGAAACCTTCAAATATACCTAATCATCCACATTAAACTCGAGATCCCTTCTCCTAGTATCAGAATAGGACTTTTGATGACTTTGAGCCGTCTTCAACCTTTCTCTAATAACTCTCACCTTTTCCAAAGCATCGAGCACCAAATTGGGACCCAACAAGGTCATCTCACCAACTTGGAACCAACCAACCAGAGACCTACATTGACCCCCACACAAAGCCTCAAATGGCGTCATCTCAATACTTTAGTGGTAGCTATTATTATAGGCAAACTCGATGAGCAGTAGATGATCATCCCAATTATCCATTCAGCTTTCCCATCGGTTTAAGGATGGAATGCACTGCTTAACTTTACTATAGTACCGAGATACGTTTGAAATAATTTCTAAAAGTGAAAAGTGAATTGGGTACCAAGATCCAAAATAATTGACAACGGCACACCATGAAACCTCACCAACTCCCAAATATACAACTTAGCATAATCTTTGGCACTATAAGAAGTCTTGATTGGTAGGAAGTGAGCCAACTTAGTCATTCTATCAACAATTACCCATGTCGAATCATGACGTTTCCAAGTATGAGGCAAACCCACTACAAAATCCATATTCACATCTTCCTATTTCCAAATAGGTATTTTAATATCTTATGCTAGGACACCCGGCCTTTGATGTTTTGCCTTCACTTGTTGGCAAGTAGGACATTCAGACACAAACCTTGCTATGTCCTTGTTCATGCCACCCCACTAATAAAGCTTATTTAAGTCTTGATACATTTTTGTCGAACCATGATGAATAAATTATGAAGAATTATAAGCCTCCTTCAAAATTAAACCCCTTAGGCCATCGACATCCAGAACACATAACCGACCTTGGTAGCATAGTACCCTATCTCACCCTTTAGAAAAGACTTCTACCTTCTTTTCCTTCACAAACGTCTTCAACTCAACAAATGTCCAGTCAAGGTCTTGTTTTGACTTAACATCCACCACCAAAGTAGATTTGGATCCATTATGAACAACCATACCACCATCCTTGGCACCACGCAACTTCACCCCTAACTTAGCCAACATGTGAACCTTCTTTACCAACTTTCTCTTCCCTTCATCAACATGGGCCACACTCTTCATTGAGACTCTACTAAGTGCATCAACAACCACACTGGCTTTACCCTAATGATAATGTATACTGATGTCATAATCCTTGAGGATTTCTAACCATCTCTTTTGCCTTAGGTTGTGGTCCTTTTGGGTGAACACATATTGGAGACTTTTATGGTCGGTGAACGCATCTACATATACCCCATAGAGATAATGCCACCAAATATTTAAATAAAAAACAATGGCTACTAACTCAAGATTATGGGTAGGGTAGTTATGTTCATGCACCTTTAATTTCATAGAACCATAGACCACAAACCCTTCTAATCCTCCTGGTAGAGTCAAAATAAGAGAGGAGGTAAGTCGATCTTTCAAAGCTTGGAACTCTTTTCACACTCATATGTATATATGAATTTCGCCTTCTTTTAGGTCAATTTAATCATTAGAGATTAGATGAAAGAAAACCCTTCAACGAACCTTCTATAATACTTGGCTAAACATAAATAGCTCCTAATGTCCAAAGGAGACAATGGTCTAGGCCAGTTCTTAACCGCCTTTGTTTTCTTAGGATCAACCTTGATCCCATCACCAGATACTATGTGACCAAGAAATGACACCTCCATTAACCAAAATTTGCACTTACTAACCCTCAAAATATGGTAAATGCAACCCTTAGCAATCACTGTTCGGGCCTTAAAACAATAAATGAACTTACCCTTAACTACTAAATCATGATCTTTACATTAAAGAATAGACTCATTTGGGAATTGAAACTTGACTCGATGTGTCCTACAATCTATAAAAGTATAAGATGCATGTAACCAATCCATCCAAAGTATAACATTGAAATCTACCATATCAAGCTAAATGAGATCACAATGATCAACTTTATGCAAGATAGACACGATACAACCCTTATAGACTTTTCTAGCAATAATCGACTTACCAATTGGGGTAGACACCAAATAAGGCTCTATTAACATTTCAGATAACACATCAAACCTATTAGCTAAGTATAGAGTAAAAAATGACAAATTTCAACCTGGATCTAATAATTCATACACATCAAAAGAAAAGAACTTTAACATACTGATAACAACATTAGATGCTTCCTCAACCTCTTGTTTCTGATGCAAAGCATAAAAGCGGTTTGCGCGTTGGACACCTACTTGATCTTGTTGACCATTCGCCATTTGTCCTTGAGTCCTACCACCATAACCACCTCTATAATCCCGAGCATGATGACCCAGTTTAACATACTTGAAGCATACATTGGAGCCGGTTAAGCATTCACATTTGTGAGTCCTTCCACATTTCTTGCAAGAACGGAAAGCCTGCGCACAAGAATTCTCTCTTGGGATCATTGGGTTAGCACCCTTTTCCTTGTTGAACCTTGGAGGAGGAGTATTGGAAGAACCTTGTCCCATAAATAGTTTCCCACCTTGGCCCTTTCTACTTCCACCATAACTCGACCTTTTAGGATTGAACCTTCTACCATCCACTCTAGCCTTCTTGAACACTCTTGACCTCTCGCTCAACTTCTCTTTTTCAATTTGCTCTGCATATATCATGAGTCAAGATATTTCCATTGATAATGCTCAATTTTACCTATCGAAAGAGATATAGACAATCGTTAGCAGTATATTTTATCCAACTAAGAGTTGGGGTCACCCATAGAGAATAGGTTGAAATAAGTTCTATTAGAATTCACTATTCAGCCGTAGTTGCTACTTCCCTAAAATAAAGTTTCATAAAGTAAAAGTGGGGGTCTTGATTATTATTTAAGAAAAATGACAGAGTAATAAAAAGTAAATAATATTTAGGTTGTAAACAATATGAAGACTATCTAGGTTTGTGTTCCCCATGAATTGTAAGTTAATAGGCCAATTGTATTCATGATATCGTTCAACGTATTAATTTAAAATCTAGCAATTTAGGTAATATATAATTTACCTCCCGGTCCTTCTTAGACATATATCATTCATCTCCTCCCGATCTCAAAATGTATACTATACTAACCCTCGCCCTGGATCCCATAGTATTATCTCCTCCCGGTCTCAAGTAACTTAGATGGAGTTTATCCCTTCTTTCACACTAGACTCTCCGAATTTCTATTGTGAAGTCTTTTCCTAATAACTACCTCCCTATCGATAAAATCGAATACAAGAAAGTTCTTAATACTTGAGCTCACTAAGAAATACTTTTGAATGAAGAAATCACAATATATGCAAAAATAATTCATAAATATCAATCATACGTTTGCCTATTCTAGTTTAGTTGTCATGGTTCCCACAACCCTAGTTGTGGGTTTAGCCTTTCATGATTTTAATGGATAAGTAAATAAACAATGAATCAAACTCATAATTGTATAAGAAGATTTAGATTCAAATCACAAAACTACAACTCAAAGAATCTTAGTTGTGTGTTCTTTCTCCCAAATCTGTCCAATTTCATTTGGTGGATGAAAAATCCTTCAATAATAGAGTTTATGTCATGTAATGTAGCCTTGAAACAGTAGTAAAAACGTGTAAACAATGTATTAAAAGTGTACCCTAAAAATATAACACAAGAGGGTATTTATAAAAACCTAATACTAATCCTAAACAAACTAGGAAACCAAAGGCTTGTTGGGCTCAGATTGCTCTGGGCGGGCACCACAACGGCTAGTGGTGAACATCGTGGCTCATTGTGAGGTCCGTGGAGTTTGCCTTGGCTATTCTGATGGCTTTTACTTGGTGGATGCCTTCTTCACGGGTGGAGGGCTTACCTTCACGGCCAGTGGTATGCACCACTGTCCTTGAAGGGCCTTTTGGTATGCACCCTTGGTCCAAACATGCAACTTTCACCTCCAAGTGTCTGATACAAGATACATCAAGGCCCAGTGAAGTTCATTGTTTGTGTTCTCCTTTCAAGTTGTCTTAAAACCTTGCCAAGGTCAAGTCACTTTATTATATCTTGTATATTTTGTTTTTGTTGTAACCTCACCTCAACACCAAGCTACCAACATCCTTCAAGATCAATCAAATTTCCATAAGAACCATGCCAAATAGCATCAATCCATGTGTGCTTCAATTTCCCGAAACTTAACTAAAAATACATATCAAACTAATAAAATGCGCTTGAGAACTTTCAATAACTCCTTGCTTAATCTGAAATTGTCTACTAAATACTTAAATATTTAATAGACAAATATCTGAATTACTCAACTAGCTGATACTATGTCTGACCATTTGAAAGCTTATACTAAGATGAGTTACTAAGAAAAGCCCCCAGCTAACTCTATCTATAGAAAAATAGAATGAATAAATTAGTGAAATTAACATAAAAGGGTTGTCCTTGAATGATGAGGACTCACCAACTGGACTACTGAGATGATTCGAAAATGTACTAATCGCCGATTGGATACTGAGCAATTAATATACTCAGAGTATATATAGTCAATAATTTAAATGTACTGAGTATGTAGGATATACATGATTAAACAAATAAATGAACATGTTGAATATGAAATTATGAACAACAATAACATGGAGTGATGCAATGACCTAGTAAACTTACTCCAATACATACTTAAGACTGAATAACTAACTACAAGGTCATGTAACAACTGAGGCTGAACTGTGGGAGGTACTATAAATTGACATATAACCATGTAAGCTTCAACATGGAGTTTAATGTATAATCTCCATCAAAATGGCCTGATATACCTTGCTAGGATATCCTGGCTGATTTGAGATAATGTGGTACTACTAAGTTAATTTTCATAAATGACTAAGGATTCAATCCTAGTCTGCTGGGTGACCCTTAAAATTCTATGGTGGCATATAATTTCAAGACTCAGGGATTACTATTAAAGGTTTTAGTCCTAATTGATGAGTGAGCCTTCATCATTAGGTTTGCTCGGTGCTAAGTAATATTATCAATAGGAATATGATGATTAAATGATAAATAAATAAACTTGATAATCCTAACTGATGCTGATAAAATTGATAATAACTAAGTAGCTCATGAATTCAGATAAAAATTGATAATAACTGGAAGAAACTTTATCTGAAAGCATCTTAAATTCTGAAAACTAATAATATGAGACATGAAATATCTATATAATGAGTGTTCATGAAAAATATCATTTAAAGTAAAAAATTTATAGATGAAAT
Source organism: Solanum dulcamara (assembly GCF_947179165.1). Classification (NCBI taxonomy): domain Eukaryota; kingdom Viridiplantae; phylum Streptophyta; class Magnoliopsida; order Solanales; family Solanaceae; genus Solanum; species Solanum dulcamara. The sequence continues at coordinate 25,712,443 of NC_077238.1, read as the reverse complement.
CATGTAAAAACAATCCCCAAAGGAGACTAAGAAAACAATGAAGAATCATAATTTGTATAAGAACCCTAACTTCTATAGAATCGTAAATTAAAAATTGGATTTGCTTTGAGACATAATGGGTGAAAGGATGCCCATGATGAAATCCAACATACCTGGAAAAAAGACATTAGCTTGAGTCCTTGAACTGACACTTGGAGGAGGAAAACTGTAGTTCTTGCTTGAAAGGAACCTTAAGCATAATGATTTTTGATTTTGTTTTTTATGCGTGAATTGGGCAATTTTTAGTTGACTAATTCTCTTTAATTCGACTTAGAATAGGCTAAAACAATATAGTATAGGAATTAAAAGAGTAAAAAAAGACCAAAATAACCTGAAGAAAAACTAACTTCGTTGGTTTCACAAGCCCATCTATGGTCTGTGGATTGATTTACGGACCACAGATCCTATCCATAGAAATTAGGCCTGAATTTCTGAATCTCTGAATTTGATCTACGATTCATATTTACAATCCATAATTCCATCTACAATATGTAAACATGGTCTATATGAATCGGGATAAAATATATGTTTCAAATCTTTGATCTATGATCCTATCTATGACCAGTATACAAGACTCATAAATCTCACGATAAAATTTCTGCCTCTGAAGTTAGTCTATGAGTTATTATGGCCTGTAGTTTCATCCATTATCCATAGATGTTTCTCATAAATCTAAAATTTCTGCAGACTTCCTTTTCTGAGCTTCTCATAATTTAATTTGGGCTTAGCAGTATTGAGGTGTTCGACTAGAGTTTAATGCTAAGGACAAATTTGTTTTGAAAATCAAAGCTAAGGACTTTTTTATTGATTTGTGGCATTGGATCGGAAAAATACAACTAGGTCTTATCGTGCACTACTGTTGAGAAAATTTGGGATACCTTGCAAATTACTCATGAAGGTAACAATCAAGTAAAGAAATCAATGATCTGTATGCTAAATAGACAATATAAACTCTTTAGGATGAAGGATGGGGAATTCATATCAGATATGCGCAACATATTCTCATCAATTATTAACATAATTTACTCTCATGGAGAAATGGTACCAACCAGAAAAGCTATATAGAAACATCTCAATGTGTTACCTAAGGTTTGGGAAAGTAAGGTGAAGGCAGCCTCAAAAGCCAATCATCTTTATACTCTTAACATGGATGGACTAATTAAAAATCTAAAGACGTATGACCTCAAAAAGAAATATGAGCACGAACTAGGTGAAGTACATAAGAATAAGAACCTGATTTCAAATCCATAGAAAAGTTGGAGATATAGAATGAAAACATGACTCTTCTTACCAAATATTTCTAATAAATATTTAAAAAGGTCAAAGCTTTCTGAAAAATGAACTCTACAAGAAGATAAGAAAGAGTCTATCATCATAATATTTTTCATAAGTGTGGAAGTCCAAATAACTTCATTAAACGATATCCATAATAGAAAATTGAGTACAAGAAAAATCACCTTGATAAAGGGAATAAAGAAAAAGATATCATCTTGTCCTTCCAAATAAAAGGATGACAACTAGCGAAGGTAATGATGCAGTAAACATGGATCTAAAAGTAAAGAGAAATACAAGTGAGGACACAAATAATGATGAAGAGCCTGGAAATAAATCATTTTCTTTCTGTGAAATAGGGATTAATAACGAGTGAATTGGATCGGATTTGAGCGGATTGAAAATATATTGGATTGCAACCAACCCATATAAGTATGGGCAAAAATAGATTTGGTTAGATATAAATTGGGTAAAATAGTCCTAACCCATTTTTACTCTTCTTTATTTGTTCCCTTCTTCAATTCCTTTTCTTCTATTTTACTTCTTTGTACCCATTTCTTTTTCTAGGTTTTTATAAATTTTATTTTTAGCATGTTTATGAATGAGATATAATAAATGCATAATTAGACTTGCACATTCAAATTGATCAAATATACCTAATCCAGTAAAATATAAGAAGAAAAAAATATTATTTTCATGAAACTCTATAAACGGATGACAGTATCATATAAAGTCAAGAAAAGTAAATTCTCCATTATTTATGAGATTCAATTTCGTAAACGACTCAGAGGAACAGGTTCAATCTATGAAAATAGTCTCTTACAAAAATGCAGAGTAATATCATATACAATAAACCCTTCACCCTTGTGGTCTGACCCTTTTATGAATCATGTGATGGCTAGAATTTAATTATCCAGAAAACAAATTTTTAAATTCAGATTTTCCATATAAAAATTTCCCAATACCAAAATCTATATAATAAAAAGAAATATAATTACTACCATGGTCGAATTGACAATTTTTTTTAATTTACTTACCAATATATGTATATATAAAATATAATTCAAAAAAAGAATATACCAATAAGATCTAGGAGAAAATAAAACAATTATTTTTTATTTAGGGATATAGAAAGAGTATGAAAAAAATGAGAATAAAACTAATGACAAAAGAAAAAAAAGGAAAAAACTAATTCTCAAATTAAAAAAGAGCAAACCTTATTTTTTTAATTAAAAATTGACAAGAGAATATTAATTTTGACTAAATGACTCAACATATTTAGCATTCAATTAATCAATTTGTGTATTTTTCATCCTTTATTGTAGACATATTATACTTGAGTTATTTTTCCATGGTAAAGTATGGATACACATATAAGTTCATATTTTCATGGGTTAACAATAGATTGAAACCCACATTTACCCTACTGAAATACAAGTGATCAAACTCATTAAAATATGAGTTAGAGAGTTTATTTTGTAAATGTGGATTTAAATTGCTAGCTCTATTATGGATGCACCATATAATGAAGACACTTTGTCATTAATGACAATCTCTAACTTTGATGAAGAAGAAGAAAAACCTAAGGTAACATTTCGTGGAATTAAAGTAAATCATAACTCGTATTTCAAGAAAAGGCTTGATCATTGTCATTGGTTCATATTGACGCATGCCATTCTATGTGTTCTAAAAGGGATCAATTGATAAATGAATATGCCTCCTTCAAATTTGATAATGAAAATTTTGAAGAAAATAATGTTAATCATGTAATAACCCAAAAATAGTCTATAACAACAAACTAAGAATCATGATACTTCCTCCAAAGGAAAATGTCATGATCCGACATCACAAGTCGTGATGGAACTTACCATAACCCACCAGTAGGTAAGTCAATCAATATTCCAGAACCTTTTTTTTTTATGGGAACAGACCCTACACGAGGCTCCCACCTCTCGTGCACAGTCAGGGGTTGAGCATCACCCCCAAGCCTTAACATAAAATAAAACAGAAAAATACAAGGAGGGGGACATAAACCTTACCTCCGATCCTATGTTGGTTCATAAGTCGGCTAACCTATTAAGGTCGGCTAACTCATCCCCGTAGCAAAAGGAGCTATCTATAACTAAAAAGCAGTAAACCTATGAGAGGACTCCTCCCGATACAAGTCGACTAAGAAAGCATAAATGAGGAAGACTCTCCGCTTCCATGAGAAGACAAGAAAGTAGCCTACACTAGTCCTATTCAACTATGCTACGTACCATACATAGCTAAATTGAGGAAGAACAAGTATATGAACCTTCTATCTCGCATGGGGTGAAGAAGCTCTTTTCATCTTTGCCCTTTTTCGTCTTGTCGTACAAAGTAAGTCCAAGGGAAGTATGCAAAAGCATCGTAATCATGATTATCCACTAAGGAGGATGAAACGAGAGGAAGTATATAGAGCTATAATAACCAGCAACGTTGGAGTTGTTGTTGAGAAAACTAGTAACTGAAGAGCAGCAAATTGTAACTTGTAGGTGATGCAGCCATGGCATGAGCAGTTGCTTGGGAAGGAGCTCAAAGTAACTTGGAGCTGCTGCAAGAAGGCCCCTACATGAATGGTTGCTGTCTCCCTTTGTTTGATTCTTTGTGGACCTGCACAAGGAAGTAGCCAAAGAAGCAAACCAGTGTATGGTGGTTCTGTAGTGCCCATTGGAGGGCTCCTCAATTGCAAGTAGATGGAAGTTGAAGATTGTTGGTGTTGGATTGTTGTAGTTGTATGGTTGCTTCTGTAGCTTCTGAATTCCAAGGTGTTGTGGTTGGTTGCAACTCCTCTTGTTGATAGTTGCTGCACTGCACAGCTGTGAAGTTGTTGTTGCTTCCAATCAATCTGCAACTGCAGCTTCATGGAATTTGCAGCTTCTGATGTTCCAGCAGCCTGCATACACAAATAAACAACCACACAAACAATAACAATGGCCTCCCAGATTAGACTCCCATAATGAGTGTTGATGGATGCTGCTGCTGCCAGGAGGTTTAACAAATGGTGCCTTAGATATTGGAGGGTTCTTATGTGCCTGCACAGAATCAAGGAGGGCTGTTGCAGGTGTTGTAGCATGGTAGCTATTGGCTGCATCTACAAGTGCAACCATGCACTTCGTAATCCCTGCATATGCAAAGAAAAACAACCCTGTTGCCACTGCTGTTGCTGCAGCTGTAGCCCATCTGTTGCAGGTCTGTCTTGATGTTGCTTTATGTTCTAGTGAGTGGTTGTATGCTGAAGTACTTGTTCTTGGGGATTGTAGTTGTGTATTGTACCTGCACAAGTAAAATAACAAGAAGAAAAGTACCTCCAATACTCCTGCACAGCAAACACTGTGCTGTGGTTCTGCAGGTCCATTGTGGACTTGTAGTTTATCCTTGTATGCTGCATGTTGTTGGAGTTTTTATGTGTTGTGGCTTGTAAACATGTCCCCAACTGTAACATGCTTTAATGTATCTCCAGATACCTGCAAATGCATAGAGACAAGCCAACAAGACCAAAAATAAATAGACACCAACCTCCTCATTATGCTTACGTTGGCTAACTTTTTCAAGGTCGCTCGACTAATGTTTCCAATTATCCATTTGATGTGGAACTTCTTGGGCCTTGTAGTTACTGTATTTTCTGTGTTCTTGCAATATTTGGAGGCCTTTTGGACAAGCTGGAAGTTCCAAGTAGTGAATTGCTCCATTTGAAGACTTAAGTCGGCTAACTTTTTCAAGGTCGCTCGACTAACGTCTCCAATTATCCGTTTGGGATGAAACTTCTTGGGATATGTAATTACAGTACTTTCTATGTTTTTGCAACATTTGGAGGCCTGTTTAACAAGCTGGAAGCTCCAAGTTGTGGAGTGCTCCATTTGGAGACTTAAGTCGGCTAACTTTTTCAAGGTTGCTCGCCTAACGTCTCCAATTGTCCATTTGTGATGAAACTTCTTGGGATATGTAATTACAGTACTTTCTATGTTTTTGCAACATTTAGAGGCCTGTTTAACAAGCTGGAAGCTCCAAGTTGTGGAGTGCTCCATTTGGAGACTTAAGTCGGCTAACTTTTTCAAGGTCGCTCGCCTAACGTCTCCAATTGTCCATTTGTGATGAAACTTCTTGGACCTTATACCTATAGTATTTTCTGCAATCCTGCAAAGTTTGGAGGCCTTTTGATGTGTCATGATGCATTTGTTGATTTGCTGCTGCTGTGGCTCAGTTACATTCACTATTGCTGCTGTAGTGTAGCATATGCAAGTGATGTTGCTGAGATGCTGCAGGTCTATGGTAGGTTGTTGGTCCAAGAATTCCAATCTCAGCTGCTGAAACTCCAATACTAGGCTCAAAGCTTCATGATACCTGCACCAGATAAACAAACAAAAGGACAAATCCCTTTGCTGATTCCTGTGCTGCATCTCTACAGCATTCTTGCAGCTCCAAGGCCATCTCCAAGTTATCCATTGGTTCATTTTGCAGCTGCTGTGCCAATAAGCAAACCTCACCTGGCTTGCAATTGTTTGTTCCCTTTTTCCAAATCTGCTGGTACCTACACAATCAAGCATAAAAAGAAAAAAGAAACTATCTACTCTAATCCTTACCTCTAGGGGTAGGTTGATTATTCTAGGAAGGCAATAATCCTTGAGTTTTTGGAGTCTATCCAAGGCACCTTGAGTATCAATACTCCTTGCATTCCAGCATATTGTATTCATCATCAAAGTTTCAAGGATTTGGACCTTGTGTTGATGCCACTCTTATAAGTAGCATTATCTGAACTGGTGGAGATGTCTTGTTTCTGTTTTTTCTTCTTCTTCTTTGCTTGCTGACCCCTGGGTGATAAACCCTGCTTCTCAGTGACCTGCAACACTTCATCCTGAGTTGTAGAATCTGTGATATCATCCAGTGCTCTAATGGGAGAGGCACTAGTTTCCTCATCCTCATCATGAGTTTGTTCCCTTTGATCTAGGTCCTCTTCATCTTCAGATTGAATAGGTCTATATTCATCCTCCAAGTCATCTGATATGGCTCTCTTATTAAGCACACACAAATCAGTAGAGCTGGATTGAATTTGAAGAGGTGTAGCATGAATCCCTGCTTGTTCATCAACCAACACATAGTTCACTCTGTGTTGTGTCTTTTCAGACAGAGATTTTTTACTTTTTTTTTATCTTTTTCTTCAGTGCCTCCCTCTTCTTTTTACTCAAAGAAAGAGTATATTTATTGTTCAGTAGCTGAATCACTGCACCTGTATTTTGTTCACTAATTTTTGGAGATTCAACACTCCCTTATCACTGTCCTCTGAAAACTGTTGAACATCATCTTATTGCAATGGCATGTTGGACCTTATATCTGCTGGAATAGTAGTGGCAGGGGCTCTAGGGTCTTTCCTATGGTCAACCAATAGACTTTCCCTCCCCTTGGTTTCCCCTTCCTGCAGATTAGTGATTTGCTCCTGTATTCCTCCAACCTGACCTCCACAGACTTCTTCAGCCACAACATTAATACTATTTAAGATATTAAAGTAAATGGGGGAGCCATGGGGGTGTGGGAGCATTAAGTCAATACCTGGGATTTTTCCATTGGCTTTGTTGCTTTCCACATTATTCAAACCAGTATTTGGTGCACACCTGGCAGTAAAATTTTGCTCTTTTTGTTTGTCTGCAGGTCTGCTATCTTCATTAACATGTAATACCTGCTGTATGGGATTATGGGGGCTGGGATCCAATATTGTATGGGAAGTGGAGAGTAGGCTCTGGACTCCAGAGTCTACATTACAAGCTTGGATATTACAAGTATTAAAGTTAAAGTTATTAAGCATACCTGCCTGCTGTTGAGATTTTCCTTCTTTGCTGCTGCTGATAATATGCTGGGGTGGTACTGAACTTTCCCCTTTTGTCATGGATACTTGTGTTTTATGTTGTTGTGGTTGTTGTTGGTTGTGTTGTCCATCTTTTTTTCCTTTCCTCCTTTGAATTTGCCAACCTGCATGTTCTTGGTCTCTTTTTTCAGCTTCAGCTTTGCTAGTGTTTTGTTGTTCCTTATTTTGTTTGTCTTCTTGGTGTTTTAGCTCCTTGTTCTGTTGTTCCTTATTCTTTTCATTGCTGGACTTATCTTTGTTTCTTGCTTCTTCTTCTTGAACTTACTTTTTCTTATTATCTTCATCCCTTCTTTTCACAGTACAAACATGAATGGTGTGACCTTGATGTTTGCAGTGTTGACAGTAATCTGGCACCCCCTCATATTGGATAGACTGCCACCTTCCTGCTCTATTTTCATCTTCATCATAACCCATCCATACATGCTGTGGTCTTTGTTTTGTAAGGTCAATTTGTACTTTGACTTTTGCAACACTACCCCTTGTTTTCTTGTAGGTTGCCAAATCCAAGAACAACACCTTTCCAATTGGGGATAGTAATGGGGTTACCACTTCAAGACGATAACAGTGCCAAGGTAATTCAGGTAATATAGCCCATATAGGAACTAGAGATGTTTCTTCTTCAGGCTTGAAGGTGGGGGTCCACAGCTGGAGTCTCATAAGTTGGCCATTTATGTACATTCTTCCTTTGGACTATACAGTAGAGTGATCATACTCATTGTCCAAGTCTATGTACAGATGCCTAGAGTTAAAATGGGTAAGTTTCACTCCTCCTCTGAGCTCTGTTTGCAAGATGAATTCCTTTCTAATGGTTTCCATCTTAGGCATAGTATTTGTGAATTTTCCTACTAGAGTATACTTACAATCACTAGCCAATTTCACCAGGAAATCTTCTTCTATAAATACTACAGCTGGATAGCCTTGCTTTGTGGTAATTTTGGGAGGTGTAATATCAATAATGTCTGTTTTCATAGATTCTTGGGCTCTCAACTTAGTAGCCAGAGTTTGGTGGATGACAGGATTAGGAGGGGTTGGAGTATTAGTATTGGGGTGCTTGGTTTGTTTGGCAGGTAAATTAGTATTGGGAAGCACCATATGATTATTAGAAGTAGGAGTATTAAAACTTGGAGCTCTAAGTTGGTTTGAGTTTCTGGAACCTAGGTTGCTTCCAGTATTCAGAGCAGTAGGTTTGTTAGTAGATTTAATAGCATCAAAATTATTTGACACTTTCATAGGATTGCTATTAGGAACATAAGGTCTATGGACAGGTTGAGATTTCACATTGAGCCCCCTGTTCAACTAGGCAGGTTGTTTGTTTTTTTCAACATTACCAAGTATTATGTTCCCCTGCTCCTTGTGCTTAGCAACAAGATCAGCATCAACATTGTGAGTAGAATTCTGAATTTCCTCATTATTCTTGGTCACAGCAAGATGCAAATTAGTAGGCTTAACAGTAGCAGCATTAGCTAAATTTCCTTTTTGTACATTATTATCAAGTAAGCTAAGTTAATGAGGTTCGACAGTGTCACTATGCATTTGAACAACATTGTTACTATGATCAGCACTTTTTACTAGATATTGGTTGAAATAGTTAGAAGACTTACCTGGATGAGCCACAGTAGGAGCACTGTTCCATTGCTTATCAGTGAAGTTCCCCTTCGAAATTTCTTTTGGGGCATGACCATTTTCTTCAATGCCTTCCAATATTAGCATTCTATTTCCTTGTTAGTGATTTTGAACATGATCCAATACAACAGCCACAGCTTTAGATCGAACAACACTATGACAGTGTTCTTCAGGGAGATGCAAGTCTTGACGACTTTTTGAATTTGAGCTTGTTGATGGTGATTCGAGGCACTCTATATAGCTTGGAAGCTTCATAACACCTTGATGAGTCTTTTGGAATTGGTCTCTTGTATACTTGGATTCTCACCATGGTGTGCTTGTATAGTCTTTTGGAATTGGTCTCTTGCAAAAAATGGAATAAATGGAAGCACATAGAATAAATTTTTTACATCAAAACATAAGATCTCTCTCAGAATTTGGAAGTCACAAGTACATAGATACCATAAAAACTGGTAGAGGTCCCAAAAGTGTACCACAAAAACAAAGACTGTCTTAAAAGAAAAAGACTAGTCAAATATTTATAGATAGAGAGAGGAAGATCTAAAAAATGCCAAATACTCACCCACGCCTCCAAAACAAACTGTAACTTGCCTAATCAATGCTTATTACTGGTGCTAGGAACTTCAGTATGAAAATAGATGCAGAGTGTAGTATGAGTACCAAAACCACAGGTACCAAGTATGCATCATAGGCTGACTAAGCTTGAAAAGTAACAAAAATATGAATAGAAGGAATAAAGCAAAATGGAGGTCCAAAATAGAAGTCTAAAGTAAAGTTATGCATATGCATGTTGAAGGAACTAACTAAGCCTATACTAAGGCCAACATGCGCAGGGCCAATAGTAATTAACAAGGCCACAAGGTATGGATGGTAACTTTGAAAATAAAGAGATGCTCACAAGTTCCCAAAATTCCCTGATTATAAACCTAATACATGATTTCTAAACACCTATGCATGGTTCAATAGCTAAATACCAAAAATTCCAACTAATCAACATCTATTTAAATAATCAAGCTCATTCTAAAGAATGTAAATTTGTAGTCTACTTGTAGGCCAATCACACGCGCTATAAAATCAAATAACTAGATCTTTCCCTTTCGGAATGGCCTCCAAATGCTGCCACACTATCAAATATAGGTACAAAATATTAATACAATCGTTTTGATATTAAAATTATAAAAAAATGAGGATGCACTAATTTTTGTAGTAAAAAATGAGAATATGGACCCACTCTAGAAATTCCATAATTGACTATATGAAAAGGTCTTAACTACCTCTCCAAACTTGTGTCCCCAAGAAAAACATAATTCGGGGCTCGAAATTGTGAGAATCCAAGTATGCAATGTTTTTCAAAATTAAATATAAAAAGCACACCATGGTAGGAGCTATACAAGCGAATTTAAATTCAATAAAACCTCTCCGAGACTTTCTGATCAATCACCCATGAATCCACAATAATTCTGGACATATGGGACTTTGAATCACCTAAATCAAACAAAAATTCTAGAGAGAAATCAACTTTTTAAAGCTTAAGAATGAGCTAATATCGTCCTTGATCTTTAATTGAAAAACGAGGAAATAATTCTACGCAAATATGGCTACAGTTGCTCGCATACGCAGAGAAGGACTTGGTAGACCTCTGCGAACGCGGCTAGGTGTAATGGCCCTCTTGGTCATTTTTATTATAGTTCTTCTCTGTCATTATTTAGAGACTTCTTATAGCGACATGAGATCATTTATGACTTGCTGGCATTGATCTCAATCGCTTGGCCATTCATTTTGGGTTTTAGGCCTGTTTTCCTATTATGGAGCTTTTATAACTTGAAAAATTAATTTTGATCACCACTTCAGGTAAAAAAACCTCAGAATGGAACTATGATATTTTCATCAGCTTTGAAATGGAAAAATTAGTCTAGTAGAATTACTAGCACAAGTATCGAGGGAATCGATATGAGTTTGAGGCCATTTGACGCTTTAGCCTTTAAATTTTGCCCTAAGATGGACTTTGGTCTATATTCCTGGAAAAAGCGCTCAGATGAAAATTAATCAATGTAGTCAGTTTTGAAATATCTAGTTTGGCCTAGAATGATCCTTCGTGCACTTTTTGAGATTTTCGGTCTAATTCCGAAGCCCATTATGGAAATGGGCTAAAAATGGCCCTTGGGTATGGGACTTTTTTTTAATTAAAATAAAAGATCCATATAGACTGGTATAGCAGACTAGAGTTTGATAGTTAGGCCTTAGCTAGGTGGTATACTTGCAATTGTGAATTCCTTATCCATCAATTCCAAAGTCCCATGACATATGAGTTACATTAGTAATAGTAGACTCTTTTTGTAGCTCAAAATCGGTTTCGGAAGGAGCTCAGCTGGTTGTGTCGAATGATTTTGTTATGGACGGGGATCTATGGTGGAAAATAAAGTTCAACTTAAAATGGGAATCTTCAGCATCTTCGATCATGTTTTCTGTGAGTATCCAAATTTTAGTTTCGGCCTCTACTTCTAGAATCCCATTGGAGAGTATCTATGTTACAGGCTCGGCCTCAATCAATTTCTTTCTCTTGGAGAGTATTCGGATTTGAGTTTCATCCTTGATCGTACTGATAATTCAGACAATCATCTTATTTCCAGCTCCGGCCTTGGTATTTTTGTCATTTATGGTTTAGGATTGAATGTGGTTCTTTAGTTCTTAGAGGTTCAGATTCATTGGTTCCCACTCCTTGTATTCTTAGTTATTCTGTGTACGAGGTGGGCTTATGGGGGTTCCTTCGGGGTTTTATTTTAAATTGCGCACGAGTTTCCTGATTGGTCTTATGAGGACCAGTTGGGTGTAGTTCTATAGTCTTTCATAGTTGATACTTTTCTTATTCACGTACGATTACTTACTTTCCTTACCATAGGTTTCTATTTCTCACTCTTATTTGGGTTTATTCCTCATTTTCATATTATTTCTACCTGTTCTGCTAAGTCAGCCTATGATGCCTACAGGTACCTGTTGTCTTTGCACTCATTTTAAACTCTACATTTACTTCCAAGATGCAGGTCTGAGCACTTGTTATCATAGCTAATCTATCGAGCCTGCAATAGTCTACATTGGAAACGAGGGTGATTACTTGATGTTTTGGGATTATTTTTGTGTCCTTCAACATGTGATGGCTATTTTTTTGCATTTTGAAACTAGCCAGCTTTTTTTTATGTTCCACTTTTGTGGCTTGTACTTATCTTTTATTTTGTAGTAGCTCTATACTAGTGACTTCTAGGTTCTGAAGGGATCAATTGTGTATATATATTTTTGTTTATCTTCTATTTTTATTCTATCTACTTTACCTTCACTATTCCTTATTAAGTTTCTACCTTTAAACCTATTACTACTTGTTCTGGGTTACAAGTTGGCTTACCAACCAGCGAGTTATGATAGGTGCCATCATAACTTGAGAAATTAGGTGGTGACAAGTTGATATTAGAGCACCAAGTTCAGAGCTAAAGTCTAGTAGAGTCCTAAAGATCGATATGAGACGTCCATAAGCCATCTTTGGGAGGCTATGTGATGTCATTAGAAAAGATCTCTATGTTATATCACTTCATGTAGTGTGTGTCTTATTGTTCTTATGAAATATCATTTGCTTTATTCTTTCGCAGCATTAGATTATCTGCGTGGTACCATAGGTGGTGATCACTCATCAGGATCGACAAATAAAGCCTCGAGTAGGCCTAGAGGTCGACCCCGAGGTAGGGGTATAGCGCCTGCACCAAAACTAAGATATGACCCAACATTTCGTAGAGGATCACATGGGTGTTCTTATTCCTCTTCAACCTAAGGGACAATATTGGCACAGTCCCTAACTGCACTGGTCATAACTCCAACTCTACAGGCAGTAATTTCATAGTTACTTTTAGCTATTGTAGTTATACCTTAGGCCCCAACACCAGCTCCCCATATGCCAATACTGCAGGATCAGCGTGCACTACCAGTTCTTGATGTTCTGCCACCCCTAGTACTTATAGCACACTAGCTAGCTGCCCTAGAGGGTGTTATGATATTACAGGAGATGAAGATGTTAGGGGTATTCTATATATTGTCACCTCTAATATTTTAAAGACTTAGCGGGGAGGATGCTACAGAGTTTTTTACTATTTACCATGAGCAGTTCCAGTCTTTAGGTCTCGTGGAGTCTAGGAGAGTTGATTTCACTGCTCACCAGTTTCAGGACCTACCCCAACAGTGGTGGCACTCCTATTTACTCTATAGATCATGTGAGTCGCCTTCCTTTGATGGACTCTATTTTAGAGGCCTTCTTGGATAGATATATTCCTAGGAGTGTGAAGGACCAACTTCAAGATCAGTTATGAGGCTAAATCAGGGTCGTTTGATGGTCTTTGAGTATGAGGGCAGATTCCATCAACTTTCTGGTTATGCTACTATGATTCTACCCATCGAGAAGGAGAGGGTGTGATGCTTTATTCATTGGTTTAGGTACAACTTATGCTATAGACAGTGCTCTTGGTATTAGTAGACCATTTATTTTGTGATGTTGTTGATCATGCCCGTACCATTGAGAATATTTTTTGCGAGGCCCAAGGGGACAATGACAAGAAAGCTAGACAACATGCGTTCTTAGATTTCTATAACAAGACCATTGCCTTAGCCATGCCTTATATTCTTCTGGTTTTGTGGCAGGCCACTTATAGTCGCACAACCGAAGGGGATTACATCTTTTATAAGAGCTCAACAGTAGGTTTTCTCTAGGTGTCTAGCTTATTTAGCTTATGTCCGGGATATATCCAGTGAGGCCCCCTTTATTGATTCGGTTCTTGTGGTTTGACAGTTTTTTGATATATTGCCTACCAACCTACCTTGCCTACCTTTAGAGAGTTACATAAATTTTGCTATAGACTTAGAGTTTGGTACTATGTCCATGTTAGTCCCACCTTACCAGATGGATCCCCCAAAGCTCTAGGAGCTTAGTATTCAACTTGAGTACCTTCTAAGTAATAGTTTCATCCATTCGATTGTATCATTGTAGGGTGGTCCTATCTTGTTTGTTAAAAGGAAGGATGTGACTATGCGAATTTGCATTGATTATAGGCAATTGAACAAGGTAACGATGAAGAATAATTACCCATGCCCTGGATTGATAACCTATTTGATGAGATATTGGATGCCACCATGTTTATTGAGATTGATCCAAGATCTGGATAATATCACTTAAGGATTAGTGCCTCAAACATCCCTTAGGCTACCTTTCAGATATGCTATGGCCACTACTAGTATCTTGTGATGTCATTTGGGCTAACTAGTGCCCATGCCTCCTTTCTAGATTTGATGACCCAAGTATTCAGGCCCTATCTTGATTCCTTCATGATTCTATTTGTCGATGACATCTTACCGTACTCTTGGATTATAGAGGAGCATGCACAAAATATAAGGATTGTGCTCTTGACTTTGACAGATCAGTGACTTTATGAAAAGTTCTCAAAATGGTTGTTTTGGTTGGAGTGTGTGATATTTTTAGGGAACATTGTATTCAAGGAGGGCATCATGATAGATTCGGCAAAGATTAAGGCTATTCATGGTTAGGCTAGGCCCACATCTGTCACAGAGGTTTGGAGCTTCGTTGGATTAGCATTTTCTTTGGCATTTATCCACCATTGCATCCCCATTGACCCAATTGACCTATCAGTATATCTTATTTGTGTGGTCTGAGGAGTGTGATTTAAGCTTTCAGAGGCTCAAGGATTGGCTTAGCACTACTCCTATCTTGACTCTTATAATTAAGGTTGAGGGCTTTACATTGTATTGTAATGCATTCGTTATTGGTCTAGGGTATGTTTTGATAGAGTATTGCAGGGTTGTTGTATATGCCTCAGGAAAGTTAAGAGCATATAAGCGCAACCACCCCACTCATGATATAGAGTTGGCGATGGTAGTTTTTGTACTCAAGATGTAGAGGCGCTACTTGTACATGGTCTATTGTGAGATATAAATAGATCATCATAGCCCACAGTACATCATGAGTCAGAGGGATCTTAATTCTAGATTGAGCTTTTGCCAAACTATGATCTCTCTATTCTCTACCATCCGGCAATATGAATGTCGTAGTGGATGCCTTGACATAAAAGGAATGAAGTATGGGTTACCTAGCCTATTTGCCTAATGTGGAGAAGCCTCTAGCTTTGGACTTCTAATCCTTTGCTAACATGATTGATATATTGGATATTTTGGACTCTAGGCAGATATTGTGCTTTATAGGGGCTAAGTCTTCTCTACTTGATCAAATTTATGCCCAATAACTCGAAGATGAGTTATTGATAAAGCTTAGACATCGGGTATTATAGGGTGAGGGTGGCTAAGCTTCTATTGATTCAGATGGGTTGTTGCAGTCTAACCGTTCCTAGAGTGGGAGGTTTGATTCAGTTGGTCCTTTGTAAGGTTCATGATTCTAGATAATCTATTCATCCGGGCACTATAAAGATGTATCATGACTTGAGGCAGCAGTACTGGTGGTATGGTATAATGAGGGATATTGCTGACTATGTGTCCCATTTTTTAAGTTGCCAGCAGGTAAACGCCGAGCATCAGAGGCCTGGTGGAGCATTTTAGAGATTACCCATCCTTGATTAGAAATGGGAGCACATCACCATGGACTTCATGGTGGGCTTGCTTCGGACTTCCAAAAGTGTAGATAGTAGTTGGGTTATCATAGATCGATTGACCAAGTTAGGACACTTTCTTCTAGTTCATATTTTCTTCAATACTAAGAGATTGCCCCTTATCTACATTCGGGAGGTGGTTCATCTTCATGGTGTGCTTGTATCTACCACTTACTATGTTCACAGTTTACTTGCAGCTTTTTAAGGGATTTTCAAGAGTTGGGCAACCGTGTTGACCTTAGCACCACATTTTCACCACATACTTATGGCCAGTTAAAGCGCACTATTCAGGTCCTTGAGGATATGTTGCAGGCTTGTGTAATAGATTTTGGGGGTTAGTGGGATGACTTCCTTCCTTTGTCTAGTTTGCATACAACAACAACTACTACTCTAGCATTCAAATGGTCCTGTTTGAGGTGTAATATGGTAGGAATTTTCACTCTCTGATTGGTTGGTTTGAGTCTATAAAGCGTAGGCCATGTGATAGTAATTTACTTCATGAGGCTTTGGATCAGGTAAATTCAGGTTAGGCTCAGGAGAGCTCAGATTAGACATCAGAGTTGTGTAGATCATAGGGGTCGACCATTGAGGTTTACAGTTGGTGACCTGGTATTTGTTTGAGTATAAAACATAAAAAGTGTGATGAGATATGGGAGGAAGGACAAGCTCAGCCCCATGTACATAGTCGTTTGAGATTTTGAGGGAAGTTGGAGAGGTTTCCTATGAGCTAGACCTACCAGCAACACTATTAGCTATCCACACCCATTCTTTCTTGTTTCGATCTTGTGCTAGTACATTCTAGATAAGTCTCATGTTCTTATATATGAGTCAGTTGAGTTGGATGACTTTCTAACCTTTGTTAAGTAGTCGGTCGTAATTCTAGCCAGAGATGTCAGCCAGCTGTAATAGAGAGCCATTCTAGTTTTAAGTTCCTGTGGTGGCACTATCTAGTTGACAAGGCTACCATAGAGATTGCGAAAGATATGCAAAAGAAGTTCCACAACTTAAGTAGTGGATCTTGAAATGACCCTCCAAGTTATTTTTCTTATAGTACTTCATTTTTTCCTTTCAGAGCCTTCCTATAGTGACCCTGGGTTATTTATTATTTTCTGGAATAGATAGCTCGGTTGCTTGGTCTTTTATTTATGTTTTAAGCCCTCTTCCTTGTTTTAGAGCTTTTATAACTTGAAACTAGATTTATATCATAACTTCTGGTATCATAATGGAATTCTGACGGTTCCATAAGCTCTGGAATGACAAAATTAGAGAAAGTAGCATGATTTACATGAATACCGAGGAATTTGGTATGAGTTTGAGGCTATTTGGTTCTTTATCCTTTGAAAATTTCCCTAAGTTGACTTTGGTCAATACAAACATACTTGGATGAAAATTCCTTCACTGCGGTTAGTTTTGAAATATTGAGTTTTCTCCAGAATGATTCTTTAGTCTAATCCCGAAGCCCGTTGTTGAAATGGGATAAAAATGACACTTGGGTTTGGAACCCACTTTTCGTTAAAATGACCTTGTATGAGAATTTCAAATACGCCATTGAGTCTAAAATATTGAATTTGCACGCATTGGTTCCAAAGGAATATCGAACATCCTATCCGAGGCTTGGCATGTTCCAATACTCAGCTGATATAGCTGGGTCTAGTGCCATCGCTAAAGCAGCCCTTGGTCATTAAAGCGACCATCGCTAAAATTATGAGGGCATCACTAAAGTGATAGATAACTCTGGAAGGTGATTTCTTAAGCAACAGACCATTCGGTAAAGCGACCTATTTTTTTAGCAACATGGGTCTCGCTTTAGCGAGGTCAGCATTTTGGTGGAGTTCGCTTAAGAAAACTTTGGGGTCGCTTTTACGACGCTTGGGAGTTATTTTAAACTCTGAATTTTAGATTATTCTCAAAGTTCAATCACATATTTCTATTTCATTTCTTGGTGTAAGTTAGTGATTAAAATGGCTAGAGTGTGAGGTTTTTTGATAGAAACATCCTGGTGTTCAGAATTAATTGTAGACTCTCCATTTGAGGTAATTTTGGGCTAGAACCTACTGCCATTGTTTAGTTTTAGCTTGAAATGGTGAATTTCTTGCAAGTTTGATTATCTATTGTTTTGAGCTCCGAATTTTTTTCCATTAAGTTTGGGGTAGTATTTAGGACCCTTTTACGGAGTCAATTCTGTGATCACCAGCACATGTCACAGATTCTTATTTTTGACTCAAAAGTTTCTCCATCTCTGAAGTTTATGATTTTAGAATTAAAACTTGATGTTGTGAATCTATTTTTGACAATATGGCACCGATCAGAGCCCGTACAGAAAAGAAAAGCTTCAAGATTATGCATTGGAATACGCGTGTTCGGCCTATAGGTTGGCTACGACTTCCCATTCCACAAATTGAGTTAGAATGCGTAAATGCTTATTGAAATTAATGGAATTTGGGTTGGGTAGCTATTGTATATATGTTAGTTGGCTATAAATCATGTTTTAGGTCTTCTTTTGGAATTTCGGGTAGTTGAAAGCATGTGCCCGCTATTGTTGTTTACCTATGCTTCGTGTGATATTGATTTCCTATTTATAATTATTTGGAGCTTGATGGCCTTAGTTTAGGGTGATTAAAACTTGTCTTAGATTCCCCAACATCGTTTCTACTAGTGTAGATTGTTATACGCTGGTGTAGCAGACTATTGTCTGATAGTTAGGCCTTAGCTAGGTAGTAATCTTACAGTTGTGAAGCCTTTTTTCATAAATTTCCAAGTCCCATAGCTTATGAGTTACGTTAGTGATATTAGATTCTTTTTTTAGTTTCAGATGGGTTTTAGATGAAGCTCAGTTGGTTTCAGCTTATTTCATTGTGGATGGCGATCCATGGTGGCTATTAGAGTACAACTTAATATGGGAATCTTTAGCACCTTTGGTTATATTTTCTGTGAGTATCCGGATTCTTGTTCCAACCTCTTCTTTTGAAATCCCATTGGAGAGTATCTAGGTTACAAAACTAGCCTCGATCATCTTCTTTATTTTGTAGAGAATTTAAATTTGAGTGTTGGCTTCGACCGTACAGATAATTCGAAGGAACATTCCATTTCCAAGTTCGACCTCAATATTTCTGTAACTTTTGATTCAGGATTGGGTGTTGTTCTTCATATCTCAAAGGTTAAGTTCATTGGTTCCTAGTCCTTGTAGTCTTAGCTATTCTTTGTACTAACCAGGATTTTAGGGGTTAGTCTGGGTTTTTATTTTAAATTGCGCACGAGTTTCACAGTTGACTTATGGAGCCCAGTTGGGTGTAGTTAGCTATAGTCTTTCTTAGTTGGTACTTTTCTTATTTGTGTATGACTACTTACTTTACTTACAATAGGTGTTTATTTCTAAATCTTGTTTGGGTTTATTCCTCTTTCTCACATTATTTTTACCTTTCTTGCTTAGTCATTACATAATCCACTACTAAAAGAACTTTATTTCGTGAAAGTAAGTCAAGAAATACCTGAAAGTTCAAATAAGCAGGGGAAGTCCTCTCGCATTTCCTACTCGATCTTCTAGGTAGTCTCCTCGACCAGATAATGCCGCTATTAGAGCTTAACCACAGGAATGGTTGTGGATCTCAACTGCCTTACTTTTCTGTCTAATATGGAAATTGGCTCCTCAATAAAGGTCAGAAGGTCATCTAACTAAATTGAATCATACTGGAGCACATCCAACTCATCTAGAACATATAGGGGCATCATCGAAAAATGGAAGACTAGATAAATAGCTGAGAATAATAGAGGAAAGGCTAACTCATAGACAATATCACCAATTTTCCTCAAAATCTCAAAAGGCCCAATATATCTGTTTCTAAGCTTGCCCCACCTCCCAAATCTCATTACACCCTTCATGGGCAATACTTAGAGGAACACTCTGTAACCAATAATAAATTTCAATAGTCGTCGTCTATGATTTGCATAAATATGATATTTATTATAGGCTGTACTAAGCCTATCTTGAATCATCCTCACAAATTGAAGGCGTCCTACATAAATTCTGTATCACGAGACCTAGGCTCTATTGACTCAAACTTTGCAGGACTAAAGGAGAGGATACATATGCTAAATCCATAAAGTTTCAACCCAAATGGACAATTGGAGACGTTAGTCGAGCGACTTGGAAAATGATAACACTCTCCAAAGCTCTTACTGAGGTCCCTTCTTTATTGCTAGTCTGTGTACATTATTTTTTGTTTGGGCTTGTTTGTTGTATTATTGCAGGTGTCTGGAGTAATATATTAGCATTCTTCAACAACAAATACATAGACAAGAGCACAAAAACAACTTCCAAACACCCTGCAACCTCTAAGCTTCAGCAGGGCAGCAGGTGCAGGGTGTGGAGTAGCATGTGGACTTGTCCAATGCCCCCCAAACTTTGCAGGAAGTTAGAATATATTATTTTGACAAGCCCCAAAAAGTTTCAGCCGAAACGGATAATTGGAGGCGTTAGGCGAGCGACATGGAAACATTCAGCTGCCTTAAGCCTAAAGAGAGGGTCTTTAGTAATTTGGACCCTCCAACTTGGGAAACAAGTCTTCAAACTTTGCAGGACTAAAGGAGAGGATATACATGCTAACTCCATAAAGTTTCAATTCAAATGGATAATTGGACCTTTGTAGGTTACTTTTTTTTTCTCATGGAAGGGGAGAGTCTCCCTCATTTATGCTTTCATAGTTGAATTGTACCGGGAGGAGTCCTCTCACAGGTTTAATGCTTTCTAGTTATAGTTAGTTTCTTTTTTGTATCGGGGATGAGTTAGCCGACCTTAATAGGTTAGCCGACTTATGAACCACCATAGGATCGGAGGTAAGGTTTATGTCCCCCTCCTTGTATTTTTATTTTGATTATTTATGTTAAGGCTTGGGGGTGTTGCTTAACCCCTGACTGTGCACGAGAGGTGGGAGCCTCGTGTAGGGTCTGTTCCCGTAAAAAAAAAAAAAAAAAAAAAAAAAAAAAAAAAAAAAAAAATAAATGGATAATTGGAGACGTTAGTCGAGCGGCTTGGAAAATGATAACACTCTCCAAAGCTCTTACTGAGGTCCCCTCTCTATTGATAGTCTGTGTATATTATGTTTTGTTTGGGCTTGTTTGTTGTATTATTGCAGGTGTCTGGAGCAATATATTAGCATTCTTCAACAACAAATACATAGACAAGAGCACAACAACATCTTCCAAACCCCCTGCAACCTCTAAGCCTCAGCAGGGCAGTAGGTGCAGGGTAGGGAGTAACTTGTGGACTTGTCCAAAGTCTCCCAAACTTTGCAGGATGGTAGCATATATATTTTTGATAAGGCCCAAGAAATTTCAGCCCAAACGGATAATTTTAGACGTTAGGCGAGCGAGCTTGAAACAATCAGCTATCTTAAGCTTAAAAAGGAAGAAATTTGCTAAATGGAAGCTCCAACTTGGGAATCAAGCCTTCAAACTTTACAAGGCTAAAGTAAAGAATATATATGCAAACCTCATGAAATTTCAGCTCAAACGGATAAGTGGAGACGTTAGTCGAGCGACATGGAAAATGCTAACAGGCTCCAAAATCCTATTTGAGATCCATTCCTCTCTACTAACCTGTATATGTCTATGCTTGTCTTTGGTTACTTGCTGTGTATTTGCAGGTTGTTGGAGACTTACACCAACATGCTTTAACATCAAAATCATAGAGGACAACATCTGCAGCAGCTCAACACCTGCAGCAGCCCAACACCTGCAACACCTGCAGCAGCTCAACACTTGTTTGCTTTGTTGCTTGTCTTTGGTTGACTTTCTTTGCTTAGAACCTATTTGGCACTGCTATGAGGGCTGCAGTAACCTTGGGCTTATATGGAGTAGCACACTCAGCTGGCCAACCACACTCTCTATTATCAACACACCCCAGCACCAACCTGCAGCAGACAAGGAACAAATCCAATCCACCTATGCCTTCTCTAATAACTCTAATAACACAACACTTGCAGCAGCTCCTTTCTTGCTGGTTCTTGTTTGTTGTGTAGATGCAGATGTCAGGATGAACTCATCAACATGTGTTCCCAACACCTACATAGAGCACAGCACAGATACAACCACCAAAACAAATACCTTCACTAAGAGACCTACACAAGGACTATGCAGAGCAGCAACTTCCTTCTGGATTTTGTGGTTGTTTGGTTGCTTGTATTTGGCTGTTTGTCTTGTTGGTTGTGTTTGTCTATGCAGGTACCCCAGCTTCACCCCCCTCCAGGAGAATGCATTGATCTCCATGATCAGTCATTCTCAGCTTCACCAATGCAGCTGGCAGACTGCTAAAAGGACTGCAGTATCTTGGGGCTGCTTTGGAGCAGCACCCTCAGCTTGCCAAACACATTCTCCACTACTAACACACTCCAGCAACAACTCCATCAACCTGCAGCAGACAAGAAACATATACAAGTTTGTTGGTTTTGTTATTTTGTGCAGGTGCTCCAAGAGGCCTAACCACCTCAAAACAAAGACCAACAAGCAGCCTAGGGAACCTGCAGCCACCTGCAGATTGGCAGCCTTGGATGCATTCCATCAACAGCTGCAACAGCTCCACCAACTTGCAGCAGCCAAGGAACAAATACAAGCTAATGCTACAGCAGCTTGCACACCTCTTTGGTTGTATGTATTGTTGGTCTTGTTTGGCTGTGCAGGTACAGGTCTACAACAACCATACATTTGGACCACCATGCAGCTACTTCCTTCCTTTCAACCTCCATAGCTGGTAATCATGATGCTGATACAAAGGCACACTTCACCTGGATTTACTTGGTACGACAAGACTAAAAGGAGCAAAGATGAAAGGAATTTCCCATCCCATGCGAGATAGAAGTTTCGTATGCTTGTTCTTCTTCAATGTAGCTATGTCTGGTACGTAGCATAGTTTAATATGACTAGTGTAGGTTACTTTTCTTTTTTCTCATGGAAGGGGAGAGTCTCCCTCATTTATGCTTTCATAGTTGAATTGTACCGGGAGGAGTCCTCTCACAGGTTTAATGCTTTCTAGTTATAGTTAGTTTCTTTTTTGTATCGGGGATGAGTTAGCCGACTTTAATAGGTTAGCCGACTTATGAACCACCATAGGATCGGAGGTAAGGTTTATGTCCCCCTCCTTGTATTTTTTATTTTGATTATTTATGTTAAGGCTTGGGGGTGTTGCTTAACCCCTGACTGTGCACGAGAGGTGGGAGCCTCGTGTAGGGTCTGTTCCCGTAAAAAAAAAAAAAAAAAAAAAAAAAAAAAAAAAAAAAAAATGCCAATCATATAAGGCCTTGACCGGGGACATCGGAATACTAGAGTGGTAGTTATTGTTGTATGCAAACTCCACCAAAGGAAAGGACTGGTCCCATAGACCTCCAAAATCCAAAACACAGGCATGTGATTTATCCTCAAGGACCTGAATAGTGCACTTCGACTGACCATTAATCTTCGGGTGAAAAGCTGTGCTAATATCGATAATGTTTCCCAATTCTTCTTGAAAGGTCCTCAAAAACTTGGTTGTGAACTATGAGCTCTGATTTGATGTGGTAGAAACAAGCACACCATGGACATGAACCTCCTACCAAATGTAAATATGGGCTAACCTATCACTACTGTAAGAAGTATGAATTGGGAGAAAGTGTGGTAACTTGGTTAAGAGGTTTGAATTGGGAGGAAGTGTGCTAACTTGGTTAATCGATCAATAATGACCCAAATTTTGTCAACACCTCTTAAAGTGTGAGACAACCCAACAATGAAGTCCATGGTGATACACTCCCATTTCCACTCAGGAATGGGTAATCTTTGAAACTCGCCACTAGGACTCAAATGCTCAGCCTTTGCCTTCTGAAACCTCAAGCCACTCGACACATAGTATTCAATATTTCTCCTCGTAATGTTCCAGCACAATACATATAAGTTATGAATGGGTGAACAAAGTATCTAGAATCATGGGCCTCACTAAGGAACAATTGAATCAAACCCCCAACTCTCAAAACACAAAAGTGGCCATCAAATCGCAAACACCATTTTCATATAAGGTATCCTGATAGGTGTCACCTCTTAAAACTCAATATCAAAGAGATACCAACTATTCATCCTAAATAGCCGAGTATGAATTCAATCTAACAGAGTTAACTAAGCCCTCACATAAGCTAAAACACGCGTAGAATCTAAAATATCTAGCCAAATCATCCCGTTGGCTAAGAACTGGATGTCCAAAGCCAAAGGTCACTCCACACTAAAGAGGAAAACTAGACGACCCATACTCACTACCTTTCAATTTAAGATGGTCGCTACTACATTCACCCTACTTGCATAGTAGAGAATAGAGAGGTCGTAGTCCTTCTAGAGCTCAATCAAATGATGCTACCTTGAATTATCGACCATCTAGTTCATAATATACTAAAGACTTGTGTGATCTTTGTAGATATAACAACAAAATCCATATAGGTAGTGCCTCAAAATTTAAGAGTAAAAACTACTACCGCCTATTCCAAGACATGAGTGGGGTAGTTAAGCTCTTGAAACTTAAGGTGCCTCGATGCATATGCTATGAACCGACAACGCTGCATCAATACATAACCCAAAA
The DNA here is from genome assembly GCF_947179165.1 of Solanum dulcamara. Taxonomy (NCBI): domain Eukaryota; kingdom Viridiplantae; phylum Streptophyta; class Magnoliopsida; order Solanales; family Solanaceae; genus Solanum; species Solanum dulcamara. Next base: position 25,688,388 of record NC_077238.1, on the reverse strand, counting down.
AAATGTTCGATGCATCACAATACATAGTGAAGCTACATCGTTATTTCTTAATGGTTCCCATAATCCTAATTGTGGAATAAATATACTCATAACTATGTGATCACAATAGATAATCTTTTTTTTAAAAGTAATCATGGACTTACAATAAAGAATAAGAGAATCCAAAAGCTTCAAATAGAATCTGAACGTACACATTGATAATAAAAATTGGGAATTCAAGAATTAAAACCCAAAAGTAGTTCAAGATTTATTCTAGAACCCAAAACGTGCATACTATAAAAAAAATCCTAAGGAATGTATTTATAGAAAACTAATTCTAATTAACTACAAACTGGAAAAATAGGAAACTTAAGTCGGGTGGGTTCTACGACTTGCTTGAACAAATCATCTGAAAGTTGATGAGTCGTAGACCCAAGTCGCAACACAGCTTCTTTCACTGATGCATTTATCTTCTTCACGAATGACTTCTATGATTCATAATCAATATGACGACTCGTACACTTTACTCGTAGATAGGGTCTTTCTTTAAACCACTATAGTCTCTTCTACGGATTAACTTTATGACTCATAGTTATTTAGATGAGTCATAGATGGGACTCGATATTTTAGCTCTGCCTTTATTCCTCTATATCGTTTTGAAAACTACCACCTAAGACTCATAGAAGTTATCACAACTCGTAGGTTGTCCTTGTAGACTCCAAATTTCTTACAAACAGTGTTCTATTTCTTCATTAAAGACTTTGACTTAATTTCCTTCAAAACAAACACAAAAACATAAAATGTACTAACAAATGCTTAAAAGACATGCAATTTCTCATGTTTAAAGTATTAAAAGTATCATAAATCCATGGTATATAACCTATCAATCGCCCTGCCGGTCCTGATCCTAATCACCACTTCTAATTAGATGGGGTACAACTTAAATCGGTCTAGCTACATTGGGAGATGTTACAATTGCCCCTCGCCCTCACCAAGGGCACTCCCTTGACCAATGGTGTACATAGCACTTCATAACAACCTTTAGAAGATTGACCCATAAGAATATGAACACCATGGCCGCAAGAAGGTGAATCTGAGCCCCTCAAACTCTGGCCTATGCTAGGATCACCCTAATGATGCTGGATACCCTCAAAAGCATACAATTCCAACTGAATAAGACAACTAGGCTAACCATACTAGAACATCTGGCGGGGCCAATTATAAGAGTACTTGCCCCTAGACTAGGACTCGGTGTAACTGCCCTAGTGGCGAGCCCTCTTATTGCTGCCTCTGTCGGCCTTATATGCTCTATATTGTGGATATGATATAAGAAATCAAGAAATGATCACCCTACTGAAGCCATGTGCTCTATCTCAATCCTCAACTAAAATATGAATCTATGCACAAAACAAAAGACTCTCTCCTCCTTGATGCAAAATATCATGGTGGTATGGCGAGTCAGCTCTTAGAACCTTACCTCATACTCTGAGATGGTCATGGAGCTCTACTCCAACCTAGAGAACTGATCACGAAGATGTCCTTTATACTCTGTGAATTGTCCCTATAAAAAAGGCCTTTGAAAACTCTTCCCAGTATACAAATGGTGACTCAAATGGCCTGGTCTATAGATACGAGTGCCACAACTTTGTGGTTGGCCTACAGAACTACTGAGAAATGAATTTGACTTCTCTCAACTCCACAAGTCCTAAGCATATAAGCTTTTCTTGACATGTAATCAAAAACTCCTAGGTGTCTTCCTTTTTTTCTCTAGAAAACCTCTATGGGGACGATCTCTTGAACACCCCAAGAATCTTCTTCTTGCGCAGGGATAAGGCCCCATCAACTGTAATTGGCTGATTGACAGCTGGGGCTTGTCATCCCTGAACCTTCGGAGCCGCTGCAGCAGGCTGACCCTACTATACTGGAATCACTATAGCCATAGTGAGGGATGACTACTTTATACTATAAGACCCTAGAAGTTGGAAGGTAAAAATAGGAGTTTTGAAGGAGGTTTCACAAAAAACTACCATATGTCCTTTACGGGCCTAGTTCATAGAACGTGAACCTAACCACAGGCCGTAGTGGGCTTCGTGGTGGAGCTTTGGAATTTAGGGGAAAATGGGAAAGTTATACAAAAACAACTATGGATCATGATCCCTACCACAGGCCGCATACCATTTTGTGGAGTCGACCCCCCCAGACCCCTAATAGAAAGAAAGGACCACGACAGTGTCCATGGTTTGTGGAGCCCAATATGGACCATAGTACAAATCAAATCACCTCCATCACAATGATTCGTGGTGAGCTTCACTGATCGTGGTGACCCGCTGTCCACACAACCTCATATAGTTAAGTTAAGGGATGTTATGGTATATTCTTATTATTATAATATATCTAGACCTTTTTGGGGATTAATTCCTAGTCTGTAAGTAATTCCTAACACTCCTAAACCCTCATTCTTCCAAATCAAAAGATTAAACCTCTCAAGCTTCTCCAAATTCTCTCCAAAGCAAGAACTAGAGCAAAATCTTCAAGCTTCCATTATAGGTATTTAATCCAAGCTTTCTAAGTCCAAGTATATGGAAATTCATCCATGTATATCTTTCATCTATGGATTTTCAAGGTTTTCTCCATAATTCTATGTTCCCACATGCATTGGACAAATAATACTATAAAGTATTTTACATGCAAACATTACATATGTTGAAAAGTAAAAAACCATCACCTACCTCGAATCAAATCTTGAAACTATACAGAACTTGAGGTTTCCCCTTTTCTTATGTCTTCACTTGTTCTTGGTCTAAAACAAATAATAAATACGATAATCAATGAATAATTGCCTAAGACTACAAGAATTATACTCAAATTCTAACCCTTGACCAACTTCATTATCATCCCGCCCAAACTAGGGATTTTCCACCATTAATTTGAAATTAAAACCCTTTCCTTCGGTTGACCACCTTAGATTCTAGGGTTTAAAAATTTAATTACAAGTTAGAGAAGTTATTGCTTACCTTTATTAAAGAGAACGATGGAAAATAGATAAAAACAATTCCGTGCGCCACTCTTTACAATTCGTCAAAATGAGTTAGCCAAATAATGATCAGTTTTTAGACTTTTTTGCACTAAAATCTTGCTAACACCACAATAGCTGCCCAACCCACTATAGTGGACTCATCATAGTGGGACACCTTCTATAGCTACGTGACACACTCTATAATGAATTACATGGAATAAGAATAATGAAGGAAAAAAGGGTTCTCACACTTGGAATAACTAAGGAAGAACCTTATTAAAACAGTCATCGATTTCCGCATCGGTAGACCAACAGTCAGTGGTGCAAGGAAAATACCGCAAGAGTTGGCATGTATAGTGATCTAGGCTCCACAGGTGCCAAGAAAAGCTCATAGGCACGAGCTTCATCATCACTAATCTCACTGGTACAAAATCAACTTTAGAGGTATAGCATTACTGGTGCAATGCCAATCCCTACAAGGGTGGCTGCACCAGTGACTGAAGCACCAGCAGAATTGGGACTTAATCTCAAGTCTCGAATTGACCTTGAGATTCATTTGTGGTCCAATAAATGCAAACCAAAAATGCAACCCAACCACAAATGACATTTTTGACTCAACGAAATCCATGAATCAACCAATAGAGGTCATTTTGATAAAATGTTGCCCAAGTAAACACTACCATAAAATAACAAAAAACAAACAAAAAGTCCAAATGTGACAAAATCATTTCGATCATCTTAGAATCCAAACAAACGGTTATTTTGGAGCAAACACGGTATTCCAAAGCTAACCATATTGATGAAATCCTTATTTGAGCTTGTCTATAAATAATATTGACTACGGACAACCCTTTGCCGACTTTCATAACTGAAATTCCTATGGCTCAATCTTAAGACAAAAGTGTCGAAGAAAAACCAACCATCTACTAGCCTAAAATGGACCTTCAGAAACTGATGGATTTTACAGAATTTTCATAGTACTTCTAATTCTCCGGATGTTGACCAAATCAACTCTTTCAACTCAAAAGCTTCAAAGAGGAGAAAAATTCACATAACTTACTCTCGACCATCTCAGAACCTTACAAGCAATCCTAACAAATCAAAAACACCACATAGGAGCTACTAGATGAGGAAAAATAGAAATATAACATAGAAGCACACAAATGACCACGAGGATCATTACAACTTTTACTATTTGATTAACTTCAGAATCCCTCAAGAACTATATTCAAATCTCCTTTGTCTAATTAAGTCTTCTCCTTGATTCCTAAGGTCAGTCTAATGATTCTTAGTCCTAACCAAAGGGTTCTAATGTGTTTCACAATATGAAACCCTAGGAGATTGAATGAATAGTCCTTGAAGTCCAAGGAAATTTGGAGTATTTGAGATATTTAATACTATCATAGTGAGTAACTTAGTGATTCCACATTCCTTACATCTATAAATTCAGTTAGCAAGGTCAAAGCTAGGATTTTCCCCCCAAAGTCTATGATTTCAAACTCTAATTCATACTCTTTATTGTTGAATTCAATTATTGAATCTATTGTATTTTATATTCATTGATGATTCTTGATTGATATTTCATGCTTACTCTACCACATAGATCCTTTTCTATTAATGTTATTTAGAAATCTTATCATCGAATTCATATGCATTATTTTCATTATTTCAGTAACTTCAAGTTCCCAAAGCAATAATTAAAGAAAGTCAATTAGTTTCGAGTGCATTATTTCAAAAAATAATGAAATGTTAGATGTTTAGAAAGAAAAGCCAGATTTAAAGCAATTAAAGTTTAGTTCTAAAGAAGTATTATTAAGCACAGACTCGAGAAAAAGATTATCAGCTTTTCCCTAAAAAGTGGAACATCATAAATTTATTGAGCAATATTGCATTGATTTGGATTTTTTTTGAGAATTGATATAGGTAAGGGTTCAGATAACCCAAACTCCAAAACTACATTATCATCATAGGATAGGGTTATGTAGTTGGTTCGGGCGACTCTATACTTATCCCCTAGTTGGACTTAGATTTGAATCCATAAGTTAAACCTTGGTTTTATATTCTACAAAGGTATGGGATGGCTATAGAAATATGAGCAATATATTGTATTATTATGAGGCTTATGTGATAATTTTCGTCTAGAGAAACTTTTCAAGAAAGTAAAGATATATTGTCTTGAGTATTTAGTATTGATGCTTATTGTTAGATGTAATTTCTTTTTTTAAAGTATATGTGCATGTTTTACTATTTGTATACCTTGAAAGTTACTCTTTCAGTGTAATAATTTTAATCATTATCTAGTTCTTTCATTCAATTATTTTACCTATCATTCATGTACTGACTTAAGTGGAGCCTTTTTGGTTTATGAGGGCCTCTGTTTATCTAGTGTGTTTAGTAGTTATCAAAGGTTTCTAGTGGATTATTCAAGTAGTTAGGGTTCTTGTATGTGTAACCTATTTTTAGTAAATTAGAGGCATTATATTCGAATAAATTCAGTTATAGTTTTTAGCTTATCTTTCAAGCATCTATATTAATTATATTACAAATTTTTAGCTTTTTGTATTTATAAAAGACCATCTTCAGATTTTAGTAGTTAGAACATCATTGTTGTTTACTGCTTTTATATTATTACAGTAGTCAGTCTTACAACACTCCAGGCTAAGGGTTATCTTAGAACAATAGTAGTTATGAGTGTCGTATAGGCTCAGGGTGTAGGCTTAGGGTGATACACGATTCCACATCTCTATTTGTGGTACCAAGGACAAAAAACCTTTATATGGTAGGTTTGTAGATGACCTAAAGCAAAAGTTGTTGTAGCTTCACTGGGGAGAAGTGGATCCTCCTAAATGGTAGAAGGATCACCTGCCCATATTGACCATGTTATAGATAGTAGCATGGATGGCATTCACTTCATCTCTTGGGATATATTGTCTTACCATAGTTTATAAGTTCTTTGTATCATATGAGGTCACACTATAGCCCCCGAAAAAAATCAAAAATATTTACAAAAACTACTTGAGTTTATAATGTTTTGAGGGGTTTCTGTTGAGATCAACAACATGAAAATCAATAAGTACTACTTTGGACCTACAATAGAGGCCTAGGTTAAATTGGATAGTTTGATAAGTGGAAAGACACATGAAAAGAAAAAAATGGCTAGCTAGGAATATCACTTGGGCCATCTAATAATGGTCATATTTTGGTGGAACTGGGTTAGGGAATTTCTCTACCCAACCAAGAATGATGATACCTTCACTACTGACATAGAAGTATTGGTTGCATACACATAATCTCTAGGATCTCCTTTAATGTGGGGAAGATTATAGCAAAGGATATGCGAGACAAGGCGCTAGTAAATGTTATCTAATTTCCCTTCCCCTATTTTGTTTTATTACCCAAATATTCCAAGCCCTTGATGTTTTTCCACTTACTCATAAGGACATATAAGTCGATGCTCTGCAGATAGTGATCATCACCAAGAGAAATAAAAAAATAAATCCAGCAGTAAAAGAAAGTGGGCACGGTCCCATATATGGTAGAGCAACACACTCACAATAGGGTGTTCACACTAAGGTACCTTTTAGTGCCTTTGAGCCGAAAAACACTCATATGAGATAACCATATCATTTACTACTCTACTTGGATCCATTTTTGGGCTCATATCCATCTTCACTACTAGACCATCCATTCTAGTAGCTCAGTCTTTCATATATGTGATCACCAAAGACAACTTTATTATAGTACCTTACCAGGCCAAGCATGTAGCCCCACAAGCATCCATACCATCTTCACACTTACTAAAATTGTAACACCCCATATATTTGTCTTCATAAAGTAAAGGTTTCTAGATAGTTGGCTTAATAACAAACTTATCGATAATTGAGTAACCATAGTACAATTTCATCAGGTGATGATAATCGAGGTCGTAATAATAGGTGGAGTAAATCCAGGAAGAGTAGTAGGAAAGCATCTTTGAGGACTATAGACCCCAGTTATTCTTTAGGTCATGACCTTTCCTCATCTACCCATAAGAAGTTTTCTCCAGCACTATGTTATGTCCCATATGGCACTAGGCATCCAACACAGGGCATTTCCCATCAGATGTACTTCTCATGTACCTTATTACCTTTAGATGTACTTCTCGTGTACCTTCTCACACTTTTATGCCCATATTATCTTTGCTTATACCACAAGGAAACAAGGCATCGAGATCATCATATACTCTTTCCCTACTTGATTTATCTCCCTACTTATTTGGCTTGCGACTTAAACATAGGAGCTTTGAGTCTGACACAGAGACTCCACCCTATTCCTGAATGAACATTATTCAGTTTTAGCACTAACACCTGCACCCGCACCATCACCAATACAAGGACATGATGTACTAGGACCAACACTTAGAGATCTAGATAGTCTTGGTAGATTGGTGATCAATCTTGATGGACCTAGGTAAGTTAGTTTTTCTTAATTTATTGAGTTTTGATATTATAAGTTAATAAATTATTTATAAATGGTTTTTTGTAATTTAATCCATCACGAGATATGATATGTGCTTTCAAGGAGATCATTAGAAGGTTTTATCATCATCATGTCCTATCTTAGGGGTGACATCCCATATAGGATATCACAAGCCATGAGTTTAAAGTGTACAATTTTATTATTACACAATGAAGTATTGCATTAAATTTTCATAATATATCATGTAATTCTAGTCCTTTGATGTTCAAATAGTGTGTACTTGGCTTCTAAAGCACAATTGGGTCATTTCCATGACTCATGAGAGTAAGGCTAAATCCACTATGTTTGAATGGTTTGGGATGCTTGGGAGATGTAAAAGAAGCTTGATTGATTTCTACCTTACCTTTATGAGGAACTTAAATCTTATTGGAGGACCCACAAAATGAATGTTGTCTGAACAAATGAAGAATTTTAACTAGGAACGTAAATGTAGCTTGTTGTACAATGTGGTGCGAAGAACTAGGGGACTATCACTAGGAAATTGGTAAATAATACTATTAACCTTCAAATTTATATGTTTATATAAGGTTGAGTAAATCTGGTTTGGTTACATTTTGTTTGCTCGTAAATAGTTTTTTTTTTTTTTGGGGGGGGGGGGGCGACTCATGATGAGCTCTTCTTAGCTACGCAAATGTGAGTGCATCAATTTTTAATAGGTTTTATTAATGTTGGTCATTTATTATGGCTCTCATTTTTGGATTGTTTTTATAGTGATGACCGGGTATGAAATAAAGGAAAAATGGATTAAGGTAGCATAATTAGTTTAATTAGTGAGGTAATGCAAGGTCTTTTTCAAAGAATGAATGAGGGTCGGTAATTTGTAAATATATGTGCCAATAGCTAAAGGTAAAAATTGTTCTAGACATAGTGATCATTGATAAAAGAATGACTCTGCTTATCCATGTGATAATTGAACGTAGTATTATTATACTCTTGTGAGTTGCTTGAGTATGAGCAAAGATTTCAAGTTGATAGTTTTGATGTGTGACTATATTACCACTTAATCGGGGTCTCTTAACTATAGTTTTACATCCTTTACTGCTTCTTTGAAGGGATAATGGTGTGCGATTCCCTTGTTCTAGGTATATTTAAGGTAGAGGTATTTCAAAAGTGATAAGAAGTGGATTCTGATGAAAAGAAAGCAAAATGGGCTGAAATCTATAGGGTAGCGAAAAAGGGAAGTCTCTAGGCTCGTAAATGCAATAACTGCATGTAGAACATGCAAATTGATAGGGTCAAAAATATGACTCTACACTATAAAATGCGAGTGATAAGCCCACTCTGAAGAGTACTAGGTTTCTACTCAAATTTAATCCCTACCTCTATATAAGGTGACCTAACTACGTGGAAAATGTGTGTAGACCATACATAAATATTATTTTGGTAGAATTAGTTCTTAGGGTTTATACATTCGAAATTGGAAAAAAAAACAAGCCTAGAAAAATGGGTTCACACAACCATAGAAATTTATTATAAATCTATTTTTCTACTCTTGGTTTAAATATTATTTATCTTAAGATATTGGTTTTGTAGCCAAAACTTGAATCCTGTCTGTGAGTTTTGTGTTTTCATTACAACTCTGTTTATACATATCTATGAATTATAATAGCAACAACATAGGGTCATGAATATGAAAGAGTACTATGGAGGAACTATTACCTCACACTGGAACTGAACTGGAAGAAAAGAGATGGGGGTAATTGGGCATCATATCTACTTTGGTTTCCTAAGTAGCTCCATCAGCTAACTGATTTCTCCAAAGGACTTTCACTGAAGCAACTTCTTTATTCCTCAACTTACAAACCTGATGGTCGAGACTCCAAATTCATAACTAATGTCAAATCACCAATGAACTTCTTCATCAAGGATACATAAAATACTGTATTCACTAATTCGAACTCCGCGGGCAAATCTAACTTATAGGACACCATGCTACAACGCCTAAAAATTTTATAAGGTCAAACATAATGGGTAATAAGCTTCCCTGTCTTACCAAACTTCAACACCCCCTTCATAGCTATGTTTTTGAGATAAACAATCATTATCATTACATTCAAGTTCTCTTCAGCTCACATTGACATAGGTTTTTTTGGGTCTTCTTAAACCTTTCTCTAATAAGTCAATCTTTCTCCATAGCCTCATGTACTTACTCAAGCCCTATCAAAGCCACTTTGCCAACCTTAAACCAACATATAGGATACCTACCCCTCATACCATATAGTGTCTCTTGTATTAAGATTGAAAATGAAAATTTGTCGTCAAAAAAAAAGGCAATCAATCAGAAAACCTCAAATAGATCCATTTGAATACTAGAAGGGTAACTTTTATTATAGGAAAACATAGTCAAAGTCAATTATAAAAACTATGAACATATCTTTCAAGGGCTGAATCGTACGCTCAAAGTGGCCATTAGTCCATGGATAAAAAATATACTAAACTTAAGATGAGTACCAATACCCTTTGAAATGATCTCTAAAACTGAAAGGTATACTGAGTACCCATATATGATATAATGGAAAATGGAACTCCATGCAATCTTACTAACCCCCAAATGTAAAGTCAAAACTCCTCGCTTGAATATGATGTTTTAACTGGCAGGAAACGTGCTGCTTTAGTCATTCGGTCTATAACCACCCAAGTGGACTCATATTTTCAACGTGTGCAAGAAAAACCTATAATGAAGTCCATATTCAAGTATTCACACTTCCAAGTAGGAATACGAATATCCCTAGTCAAACCACCAGGCTTCTAATTGTTACACCCCACACTCTTGAGCTCGAAATGTTTCTTAAGCTTCTTAGAAGTTATCATGTGAGACAGATAATCTATGACACTATCAAACAACCCTAAAGAAGGGAGAATGTGATACCCCATAGTAGGGAAGGTTGGAAATAGAGTCATGAGAAGTCGGAAGGAGTTGGAGACTAAGTAATGAGTCATAGGACTCAATTTACTTACGTAAGCTATTAACTTAGAAGTTTTACACACTTGAGCTACCTAAGTATATACTAATCTTGCGTAGATGGGATTACATGGGTTCTTAAGTTAATATGAGATTACGAACCCATGAGGGAGAGAAGAGGATGACATGTAGCAGCAAGAGGAGAGTGCCATATGGCAGTAGGAGGAACTGCCACATGGCAGCAACTGAAGCAAGGAGGTGACCCACCTGCCTGCTTGGGGGGTGGACTCCACTTCCACATGGCATCCCCTAATTGGTTGTATGATTGAGGTGGCCCAATAAGGGCTTGACACATGTCACCCTTAGGGGCTGACACGTGTCACCTCTTAAGGAAAGTATATCTATTCAATTTGATGACTAAGTCATCATATTAATCTTTTTACAAACTTAGAAATTGAGAGAGAAAGAGATAAAAACTCTAGGAGCTAGAGGGAGCAGCCACGGGTTTGAGCAAAAAAAAAGCAAGGAAGAGATACAAACAGTCCGCTACTTTTCAGCATGTTAAGAGAACTTCCAAGACAAGTTTTAGCAAGGTATGGCTTGGTTCTATTCTCCCAAGTTTTGGTAAGGGTTTGGAAATGATATTACTGTGTTAATAATGTAAAGTGGCTGTTTCGAGCAGAATCAAAAGGGTAACAAGCAACCACAAAATTTCAGCTGCAACTAGAGAACTTCCGAGGTGAATTTTGGCACGCTTTGGCCAATTTCAGGTAAGGTAAGGGTTTTTCTTTCAATTTAGAGTTTATGGTATGGTTATGGAGTGTATTATATGTTGTTTATGTGTCTTTAGGTATAAATATTTCAATGGGATGCTTGACGTTCAAAACAAACTAAATTGCAGCCGCTATAATTAAATTGTAGTTGAAGCAAGGTGTTGTGCTTGTGGTGTGCAGCTGCAGGTGTGTGGTGGTGTTTTTCAGGGATGGATCATGGTCTAAATAGGGCGTGGGTTCTTCTGATTGTAGGCACACGATCCTCCATTTCGTATAGTTAAAGGTTTTTTGAAATAGAGATTAAAAACCCTCTTTTGGTATCGTAGTTTTGGGGCGAGTTATTTGGAACTTATATTGTGTCGTATTGTGGTATTCCAATGTTTTATAGATGCTGGTTGCTGTTGTTGTTATGGATGATAAGTTTTGGGGGTAAAACAGAGTTGTTGATAGGGCAAGTTATAGGGGTGGTGCTGCCCAATTTCCGTTAACTTCGTAACTAACGAACAGACTAGTCAAGAAGAGTAAATAAGGAAATGATTCCTTTGGATGCTTGATTTTGGATTAAGGGGCTGGAGAGTTGAAAGTTATTAATATCAGTATTACTTTTGTGTTAAATAGGTTCAGAGAACGACAAGACAAGCACGGTTATGAAGAACCCATAAGAGGTATCTAAAGCTTATCTTTCCCTTCTTTTGGCATGTCTTAGTCTTAAGTGGATTGTGTATGTAATGTGGAAATAAATCCATTCATAGAACCCCGAGTATGGTTTGTCAATGTTATTCACTTCTTGATGTTAGAACTCCTACAATAGCTGAGTTATTGTCTTATAAGTCTCTTACGTGATGAAAAGTATTATACGTGAAGCCTATCCCTTCCTTTTCTTGAAATGGCTTAATTTAAGTGAAACGATATCTGATATGAGCTAGAGATAGTTCAATTTATAAGTTTCGTGTGTGACTCATGAATTGTACTCACTTTGAATGATAAGGGCTTTGAAGTAGTTCAATTATGACCCTCGAGCCTTCTGCATACTGAGTGATGATTGGATGTGTAAGCTCCTATACCTAAAGGATCTTTGACATATCTTATGATGATATTTGGGAGATGTATGATATATTACTAAGATTTACGTACACGTATATGCATTATTATATTATATAGGGATCAGGCCATACATTCCTCAGCACTAACATGTTATATGTATAGGGATCGGGCCATATGTTCCTTAGCACTAACGTATTAGATGTATAGGGATAGTGTCGTACGTTCCTCGGCACTAACGTATTATATGTATGGATCGGGCCGAATGCTCTTCGGTACTAAGCTGATGTATATATGGATCGTACTGTACGTTTCACAAAATTAATAGTATGTATATGCCTACGATGATAAAATGATGCATTTGCTATACCGAGTCCCCGAGCGGGCCAGATACGGTATGTGATACTAGTATACATGACCTTATTTTGTAAGGTGCAGGTACAGTACTCTGTTAAATTTTATACTTATCCCCTGCACCCCTATGGTAATTACAATTTCCTTATGATGCTTTCTACTTTACATACGCAATACATATGTCATACTGACCCCCTCTTTCTTCAGGGGGCTGCGTTCATGCCCGTAGGTATAGACGCAGGTTTTGGGAATCCGCCAGCTTAGGACTCAGCTCACCCAGTTTTAAAGAAGCTCTATTGTACCGAAGCTGAGTTTTTTGTACTTAGTATTGGATGTATATATTTGCTTATTCAGGGGTACGATAGGGGCTCTATCCCACCATAGGATATGATTGCTATTCTTAGAGGTCTATAGACATATGTATGTGGGTCGTTTGTAAGTTGTTCCAGTTATGCCTATACAGTGTGTTGTAACATTATTACACTATGGAAGCCTTGTCGGCTTGTATGTTTTCTTATCTGTTGGTACACTAAGAGTCGAACAGGAAATGGGTTTACTTTTAATTGGCAGGGGTACACGTGTGTCTCCAGTTCGGGCATCCATCACAGACTACGGGGTTGGGTTGTGACACTAATGCTCAACCTTAACTTGTTTGAAATTTGTACACTTGGCCAAAAATTCTGCAATATTCTTCTTCATCTTATTCCACCACTAGACCTCCGATAAATTATGGTACATCTTGGTGGCCCCTGATGAATAAAATATCAAGAATTGTTAGCTTGGGCTAATATATGCTGCCTCAAACCATCAAAATTTGAAACACATAATCAATCCTGATAACGAAGGACACCATCTCTCCCTTGGGGGAAAACCTCAATACTCAAGCACCCTTTCTTAAACTCAATCATATTCAGATCAATAATTTTTCTTTGTCTTAATATCCATTACCAGAGACAATTCTGAACCTTTTTGAATAATAATTCTACCATTCTCTTAATAAAAAAAATGAACTTCCAATTGAGTTAGTATGTTCACATCACGAACCAACTCATTTTTATCATCCTCAATATGGGAAACACTATTCATAGATAATCTACTAAGAGCATCTGCTACTACATTGTCTTTACCTAGATGGTACAGAACATTGATGTCATAATCCTTCAATATCTCAAGTCACCTCCTTTAGCAAAGATTCATGTCCTTCTGATGAAACACACATTGAATACTCTAATGATTGGTGCACACATCCATATGTACACCATAAAGATAATGCCTCCAAATATTTAGGACAAACACTACTGATGCCAACTCGAGATCGTGAGTCGAGTAATTCTTCTCATGAGTCTTAAGTAGCCTAGAAGCATATGTTATGACCTTTCCATATTGCAATAACACACAAAAAAGGCTAGTTCTACAAGCATCAAATAAATTGTGAAACCATCTGAACCTTCGAGTAGAGTCAAAACTGGAGTCATAGTAAGTCGGTTCTTTAACTCCTGAAAAATCTCTCACAAGCTTCAAACTATTGAAACTTTACTTTCTTTTAAGTCAATATGCATAAAAGATAAGCAATAGAGGAAAACCCTTTCACAAATCATCTATATTAACCCACCAAACCCAAGAAACTTTTAATATCTAAGGCAAAAATAGGTCAAGGACGGTTCTTAACCACTTTGGTCTTTCGAGGATCAACAAGTATGCCTTATCCAGAAACAATATGGCCAAAGAACTCTATTGACCTCAACCAAAATTCATAGTTGCTAAACTTAGCAATAACTGACAGTCCTTTTTAATTTACAAGACAATCCTCTAATGGCCTTCATGTCGATCCTCACTCTGAGAATAGATCAAAATGTCTTCAATAAATACTATGGAAAACATATACAAATAACAGAAGAATACATTAGTCCAAAAGACATATCAATAAATTTACAGTGATGACACCGATTTCTAGAAGTTGTCTTTAAAATATCATATTCTCTAAATCTGAGCACATGATAGCCTGAACTGAGGTCTATCTTAGAGAAGAAACTTACACCGTGTAGTTGATCAAATAATTCATTAATATTGGGGATGGGATACATATTCTTGATGTAATCTTATTCAACTGATGATAATCAATGCATATTCTGTGAGAACCATCTTTTTTACTCACAAAGAAAACTAAAGCATCCCATGGAGAATAGTCGGGCCTAATGAAACCCTTATCTAGAAGGTCCTTTAACTGCTACTTCAACTCATTAAGCTTAGCTAGAGACATTTTATAAGGAGAGATTGAGATAGGTTAAGAAGGTCTAGGCCACAGTAAATCCCTCTTTTGGGAGGAACTCCAAGAAGATCTTTGAGAAACACTTTTAGGAATGCATTCACAATAGTAATAAATTGAAGTGTTGGGGTTTCGAAATTAAAATCCTTAACCCAAACTAGATGATAGATACTAACCTTGAAAATCATCATTCTATCCCTATGGTAAGAAACAAATCGACCCATAAGTGTTGCAGTACTACCCTTCCATTTGATAACTAGCTCATTATGAAATTGAAATTTCACGACTCATGTTCTACAGTTGATTGGGACATACCAAGTATGAAGCCAATATATGCCAAGAATGATATAAAAACCAAGCATGTCTAACTCAACTAGATCAACTGGGGCGATTTTCTAAAAAATTGAGATCGAGGAATTTCTGTATACTCATTTAATTAAAATTGAGTCATCAACAAGATCGAGATTCCAAAGGCTCTAACGAGATTTCGAGATAAACATCAAAATTCGTAGCAACATAACAGGCCACAAAGTAAAGATTTTCTCCAGGATCTAACAAAGCATATACATCAAATTGAAATACTTGTAACATACCAGTGACCATATCAAGGGAATCCTCCTGATCCTATAGAGTCTGAAAAGCATAAATCTTATCTTGGTACTAGCTGCCACTAGAACTAGGTGTGGTACCCTATTGAGTTGGGCGGTGTGCTGGAGATATTGAAGTATGAGACTGATTCTGTTGGCGAACATCCCCACCCTTACCTTGGGTAGATGGCCAATCATTCAAATGGTGATTGGTCTTATCACATCCAAAGAAACCACAAGTTTAAGCCATGCATGCTCTTAGGTGGTTTTTACAACACTTATGATAAGTAGGAAAAGAAAACCAACTAGAAATACTATCCTAAGACTTAAAGTCTAGTGCTCTATCATTGTTAAACCTTGGCACTAGAGCACTAGTTGAAGACGGAACCTGGGTAGAATACTTCTATAGAAATTGAAGTGATCATTGCCTCTCCATCACTAATAAGAGTACTCCACACTATTGGTCCTAACCCTTTTGTTATCCCTAGCATATTAGTTAAGTTTTTTCTCCTTAATCTGTTGAGCATGAGTCATCAAATTATGGATATCCATTTTATTAATCAACATTATAGTTCGGCACTGTCACGATCCAAGCTTAGGACCTAGACACAACACAGGTAATGGGACACCCGGAGGTACCTCACCCTATCCTGTTAGAATTCAATTAGCTTTTCATAGGTAATAACATAAACAATAAGCAGAAACAAAAGGGATAAAAAGGACTATAAGAAACACCATAGCATATGTCACGACCAGACCCAGAGACTACTCGTAACACCGTGATCAAAATCCTAAAAGGCTCCAACCAAGCGTCTTGTACATATCATACGCATATATAAGGAAAAATAAAAGAGAAAACATCATAACAGTCTAAACCATGAGTAGAAAAAGAAGAATATCATATGACAATATAGACACGAAACATTTGTCCAACTAGATGCCTCTATTCATGAGCATGGGCGGGGGATAAGACACGTCCCTAGCTCACCCTCAATATGAAACATAACAAAAGTCTTTGAAAACAATAACAAACTCAATGACTAGTCCCTGATAAATGAGAACTCACCACAAACACCGCCGAATAGGAAATCTTAACTAGGCATGTGGATAAATATGATCTTCAATCTCAACCCCTACATTACGAGACACTATAGGAAAAAAGCATGCATTAGTACGTTGGAAT
This sequence comes from Solanum dulcamara, assembly GCF_947179165.1. NCBI lineage: Eukaryota > Viridiplantae > Streptophyta > Magnoliopsida > Solanales > Solanaceae > Solanum > Solanum dulcamara. The sequence continues at coordinate 25,671,769 of NC_077238.1, read as the reverse complement.
GTACTAAGTATGAGGGCATGACATGCAACGTAAATCATGGGATGCAATGGTCAAGTAAAACACATGATAAGATCAGAAAAGTAAAGTCATAAGAAAATCATAGTGACCAAAGCATTAGAAAAGCATAATTTAGATCATGAAAATACATATGAGGTCGTACATATGTAGGATAGGAACCATAACCGACAATAAGACCATGCGAGCTATAACATGGAATTCTACTGTCTTCCCTTACAATGATGAAAAATGGGAATCTACTTCCAAGGTAGACTCTACCCTGCTAGGCGTGTTATATATACGCTATATGTAGATCCAATAACTAGGCCATGAAACCAACCTATGGTGGCACGTATTTTAAGAGATACGAGGTTGATACTAAGGATTTTGGTAGGGCCCCCACCTTAAGTCCACTCATTGTTAAGTCAAATCCCATGGAATACATACATAGCATAGAAATAATAATGACATATACCATAGTAATGATCACATGTTCGAAATCATAGAGTAGCTCATTATCATAGCATAAGTGCAATATGGGCATTGTCCTTTCACATTACAAATCATACATACATAGTTCATATCATTAGGCCATAAGGCACCACATTGGGCCCTAAGTCACCTTTTTCATAATTTGCATGGAAATCATAATTTGAGACATGCTTAGAGTCTATGATCAAATTGAAATACATAATCATAATTCATACTTGGAAAGTAGGGTAAACATGAATGCATGATAATATCATACATTGTCATATACTTTCTATCAGTCCATACATAATTCATAATGATAATATCATTAAGAAGTATAATTGAAAATAGCCATAATTAATATCATGAATCCTAGAGATTAATACAGGAGAATTCATTGAAAAACTCTTCAATTTAATATAATAACCATCAATTTATATTAAACTATACTAATAATCATAATTGCAAAACATGATTCATGCAATTGAAATAGAGATCATAAAACCCATAAAGTACCATACTTTAATTTGATAGAAAACTTAAAAATTTGATCGAGCTTCATGGATGAAAGAATCCATTAATCATTACCCACATACCTTAAGTGAGAAAATCAAATAATTTTGGAAGAACTTGAGAGTTTTGAGTGAATTTTCTTGAAATCTTCAATGAATTCTTTGAGAGTCTTTTGTAGAGAGAAAAATATTTGAGTAGGTGAATTACGGAAAAATGAATAAATTAGAGGTTTAGGTCAATTTATAGAGTTGAATTAGGTGCTAAAAACATCTAGGTTCATTAACTAACAATTAGAGAAACGTCTAAAGTGCCCTTACATAAAAACTAAATTCGGACAAAAAACCATCCCCCAGGTACGGGACGCGGAGGTGTTTCCTGATAGGCAAATTTGGAGAGAATGAGACTTTGGCCAGATTTTGACTCTAAAAAAAAATTACACCGAACCGGAGAAAGTCCATGACGCAGACTTGCCACACACTTTACTATATTGCACAGTTTCTTTGAAAAATCTATCTTTCGATATACAGGGCCTAAAAATCCACCAAGACCATTTTTCCACATGTTTTGACCTCCTGATCAAAATTCTGAACACGGATTTGCAAAAAATATTAAGGATAATGCATTATGTGAGCAGCCTTTTCCAAGATATTCTTAAGGAACTTGTGAGCATTTTGAGGAATGTTACAATATCTCCCCCTTGGGAACATTCGTCCTCAAATGAGGTTCAACTAATATAGAAAGAACATGGAAAAAGGACTAGCAACCCAACGTAAACATAAGGATACTTGAAAGAAAATACATAGAACATGTAAACTTCATACTTAACATAAGACATAGTCCTTGAGTAAAAGAATCATTTTCATGAATCAAGCATGGATAAGAATGACATATGGAACTGAAACGTAGGAGATTAATCGATATGATCATGAACAACTTAGTACCTTTAGGCTTGAATGGAAGGAAAGATATATGAATAATGCTTCATCATGTCCAATTCTGCTTCCCACGTAGCACTCTCTACTTGTTGATTCCTCCATAACACTTTGCCGGACACAACGTCTTTATTTCTTAACCTCTTCACTTGCAAGTCTAAAATCTCAATCGGGACCTCCTCATAAGTTAAGTTCTCTTCAATACTCACATTCTACATTGGCACAATAGAATTTGGATCTCCCACAAACTTCCTCAACATTGACACATGAAATACCAAATGAACCAAAGCCAACTAAAGTGGCAAGTCTAACTCGTATGCTACTTTTCTAATGTGCTTCAATATTCTATAGGGTCCTATATATGTAGGAATCAACTTCCCTTTCTTACCAAACCGCATTACCCCTTTCAGAGGTGAAATTTTCAAATACACCATATCATCCATATCAAATTCAAGATCTTTCCTCTTAGTGTCTGAATAGGACTTTTGACGACTTTGAGCCATTTTCTATCTTCCTCTTATGATCCCTACTTTCTCCATTGCATCAACTACTAAATCTGGACAAATCATATCCATCTCATCCACTTCAAACCACCCCACCGGAGACCTACATCTTCTTCCACACAAGGCTTCAAAAGGAGCCATTTGGATGCTAGAGTGATAACGATTATTGTAGGAAAACTCAATCAATGGAAAATGCTCATTCAAACTTCCTTTAAGATATATCACACGTGCCCTTAACATATCCTCCAAGATTTGAATTGTTCTTTCGGCTTACCCATCATTTTAAGGATGGAAAACGGTACTTTCTTGACTCTAGTACCAAGACCTTTCTGAAATGACTTCCTAAAATGCAAAGTGAATTGGGTACCTCTATTCGATATAATCGACAAAGAACACCATAAAGTTTCACAAGGTCTCAAATGTACAACTTCGCATAATCTTCGGCACCATAAGATGTATATACCAGTAGAAAATGCGCCGATTTGGTCATTCCATCCATAATGACCCAAATAGAATCATGTTGTCTTATATTACGAGGCAAACCCATGACAAAGTCTATATTCACATGTTCCGACTTCCAAGTAGGGATTTTTATTTCTTGAGTTTGACCTCCCGACCTTTGATGTTTAAATTTAACTTTTAGACAATTAGGACACTTAGCCAATAACTCCGCTATGTCCTTCTTAATTCCATTCCACCAATACACTTCCCTCAATTCATGATAGATTTTGGTGGATCCCTTATGAATTGAATACTGAGAACAATGACCTTCATTCAATATCAACTCTCTTAATCCATCAACATTCAGAACACACAAATGACCTTGGTGGTGTAGTACCCCATATTCCCCTAGGGAGAAATCCTTAATGGCTTTTTCAGCAACCGACTTCTTCAATTCAATCAAAATTGAATCATTTTCTTGTTTGGCCTTGACATCTGCCGCAAGAGTCTATTCTGAACCAATATGTATAAAAACACCTCCATCATTGGAATCGACCAAACGCAAACCTAAATGTGCCAATCTATGGACCTCTTTAACCAATTCCCTCTTACCTTCCTCAACATGTGCAACACTATCCATAGACAACCGACTAAGAGCATCGGCTACAATATTTGCCTTACCTGAATGGTATAATATGCTCATGTCATAGTATTTTACGAGTTCAAGCCACCTTCTTTGCCTAAGTTTCAAGTCCCTTTGGCTAAACACATATTGCAAGCTCTTGTGGTCGGTAAATACATAAACATGCACCCCATAAAGATAATAACGCAAAAAGAAGAATAGCACATGACAACATAGACACAAAACATTTGTCCAACTAGATGCCTCTATTCATGAGCATGTGCAGGGGCTAAGATATGTCCCTAGGTCACCCTCAATATAAAACATAACAAAATTCTTTGAAAATAATAACAAACTCAATAACTAGTCCCTGATAAATAAGGACTCACCACAAATACCGCCAAATAGGAAAGCTTAACTAGCCATGTGAATAAATATGACCTTCAATCTGAACCCCTACATTGCAAGACACTATAGGCAAAAAGCATGCATTAGTACGTTGGAACGTACTAAATATGAGGGCATGACATGCAACGTAAATCATGGGATGCAATGGTCATGTAAAATACATGATAAGATGAGAAAAGTAAAGTCATGAGAAAATTATAGTGACCAAAGCATTAGAAAAGCATAATTTAGATCATGAAAATACATATGAGGTCGTACATATGTAGGATAGGAACTATAACCAACAATAAGACCATGCAATCTATAACATGAAATTCTATTATCTCCCCCTACAATGAAGAAAAATGGGAATCTACTTGCCAAGGTAGACTCTACCCTACTAGGCGGGTTATATATACACTATATGCAGATCCAATAGCTAGGCCATGAAGCCAACCTACGGTGGCACGTAGTTTAAGAGATACAAGGTTGATACTAAGGATTTTGGTATGGCCCCCACCTTAAGTCCACTCGATGTTAAGTCAAATCCTATGGAATACATACATAGCATAGAAATAATAATGACATATACCATAGTAATGATCACAGGTTTGAAATCATAAAGTAGTTCATTATCATAACATAAGTGCAATGCGGGGATTATCCTTTCACATTACAAATCATACATACATAGTTCATATCATTAGGCCTTAAGGCACCACATTGGGCCCTAAGTTACCTTTTTCATAATTTGCATGGAAATCATAATTTGAGACATGCTTATAGTCTATGATCATAATTGAAATACATAATCATAGTTCATACTTGGAAAGTAGGGTAAACATGAATGCATGATCAATGGACTGGAAAAACATGAAATTGAGTTGAAAACATACATTATCATATACTTTCTATCAGCCCATACATAATTCATAAAGATGATATCATTAAGAAGTATAATTAAAAATAGCCATAATTAATATCATGAATCCTAGAGATCAATGCAGGAGAATTCATTGAAAAACTCTTCAATTTAATGTAATAACCATCAATTTATATTAAACTATACTAATAATCATAATTGGAAATATGATTCATGCAATTGAAATAGAGATCATAAAACCCATAAAGTACCATACTTTAATTTGATAGAAAATTTGAGAATTTGATTGAGCTTCATGGATGAAAGAATCCATTAATCATTACCCACATACCTTAAGTTAGAAAACCAAATAATTTTGGAAGAACTTGAGAGTTTTGAGTGAATTTACTTGAAATCTTCAATGAATTCTTTGAGAGTCTTTTGTAGAGAGAAAAATATTTGAGTAGGTGAATTACGGAAAAATGAATAAATTAGAGGTTTAGGTCAATTTATAGAGTTGAATTAGGTGCTAAAAACATCTAGGTTCATTAACTAACAATTAGAGAAACGTCTAAAGTGCCCTTACATAAAAACTAAATTCGGACAAAAAACCATCGCCCAGGTACGGGACGCGGAGGTGTTTCCTGATAGGCAAATTTGGAGAGAATGAGACTTTGGCCAGATTTTGACTCTAAAAAAAAATTACACCGAACCGGAGAAAGTCCATGACGCAGACTTGCCACACACTTTACTATATTGCACAGTTTCTTTGAAAAATCTATCTTTCGATATACAGGGCCTAAAAATCCACCAAGACCATTTTTTCATATGTTTTGACCGCCTGATCAAAATTCCGAACACGGATTTGCAAAAAATATTAAGGATAATGCATTATGTGAGCATCCTTTTTCCAAGGCATTCTTAAGGAACTTGTGAGCATTTTGAGGAATGTTACAATATCTCCCCCTTGGGAACATTCGTCCTCAAATGAGGTTCAACTAATATAGAAAGAACATGGAAAACGGACTAGAAACCCAACATAAACATGAGGATACTTGAAAAAAAATACATAGAACATGTAAACTTCATACTTAACATAACACATAGTCCTTGAGTAAAAGAATTATTTTAATGAATCAAGCATGCATAAGAATGACATATGGAACTGAAACGTAGGAGTTTAATCGATATGATCATGAACAACTTAGTACCTTTAGGCTTGAATGGAAGGAAACATATATGAATAATGCTTCATCATGTCCAATTCTGCTTCCCACGTAGCACTCTCTACTTGTTGATTCCTCCATAACACTTTGACGGACACAACGTCTTTATTTCTTAACCTCTTCACTTGCAAGTCTAAAATCTCAATTGGTACCTCCTCATAAGTTAAGTTCTCTTCAATACTCACATTCTACATTGGCACAATAGAATTTGGATCGCCCACAAACTTCCTCAATATTGACACATAAAATACCGGATGAACCAAAGCCAACTAAAGTGGCAAGTCTAACTCGTATGCTACTTTTCTAATGCGCTTCAATATTCTATAGGGTCCTATATATGTAGGAATCAACTTCCCTTTCTTACCAAACCGCATTACCCCTTTCAGAGATGAAATTTTCAAATACACCATATCATCCATATCAAATTCAAGATCTTTCCTCCTAGTGTCTGAATAGGACTTTTGACGACTTTGAGCCATTTTCTATCTTCCTCATATGAGCCCTACTTTCTCCATTGCATCAACTACCAAATCTTGACAAATCATATCCATCTCATCCACTTCAAACCACCCCACCGGAGACCTACATCTTCTTCCACATAAGGCTTCAAAAGGAGCCATTTGGATGCTAGAGTGATAACGATTATTGTAGGCAAACTCAATCAATGGAAAATGCTCATCCAAACTTCCTCTAAGATATATCACACATTCCCTTAACATATCCTCCAAGATTTGAATTGTTCTTTCGGCTTACCCATCATTTTAAGGATGGAAAACGGTACTTTCTTGACTCTAGTACCAAGACCTTTCTGAAATGACTTCCTAAAATGCAAAGTGAATTGGGTACCTCTATTCGATATAATCGACAAAGAACACCATAAAGTTTCACAAGGTGTCAAATGTACAACTTCGCATAATCTTCGGCACCATAAGATGTATTGACCAGTAGAAAATGCGCTGATTTGGTCATTCCATCCATTATGACCCAAATAGAATCATGTTGTCTTCTATTATGAGGCAAACCCATGACAAAGTCTATATTCACATGTTCCAACTTCCAAGTAGGAATTTTATTTCTTGAGTTAGACCTCTCGACCTTTGATGTTTAAATTTAACTTTTAGACAATTAAGGCACTTAGCCAATAACTCTGCTATGTCCTTCTTTATTCCATTCCACCAATACACTTCCCTCAAATCATGATAGATTTTGGTGGATCCTATATGAATTGAATACTGAGAACTATGTGCCTCATTCAATATCAACTCTCTTAATCGATCAACATTCGGAACACACAAATGACCTTGGTGGTGTAGTAACCCATATCCCCCTAGGGAGAAAGCCTTAATGGCTTTTTCAACAACTGACTTCTTCAATTCAATCAAAATTGAATCATTGTCTTGTTTGGCCTTGACATCTGCCGCAAGAGTCTATTCTGAACCATTATGTATAAAAACACCTCTATCATTGGAATCGACCAAACGCACACCTAAATATGCCAATCTATGGACCTCTTGAACCAATTCCCTCTTACCTTCCTCAACATGTGCAACACTATCCATAGACAACCGACTAAGAGCATCGGCTACAACATTTGCCTTACCTGAATGGTATAATATGCTCATGTCATAGTCTTTTAGGAGTTCAAGCCACCTTCTTTGCCTAAGGTTCAAGTCCCTTTGGCTAAACACATATTGCAAGCTCTTGTGGTCGATAAATACATAAACATGCACCCCATAAAGATAATAACGCCAAAAGAAGAATAGCACATGACAACATAGACACGAAACATTTGTCCAACTAGATGCCTCTATTCATGAGCATGTGCAGGGGCTAAGATATGTCCCTAGCTCACCCTCAGTATAAAACATAACAAAATTCTTTGAAAATAATAACAAACTCAATAACTAGTCCCTGATAAATGAGGACTCACCACAAATACCGCCAAATAGGAAAGCTTAACTAGCCATGTGGATAAATATGATCTTCAATCTAAACCCCTACATTGCGAGACACTATAGGAAAAAAGCATGCATTAGTACGTTGGAACGTACTAAATATGAGGGCGTGACATGCAACGTAAATCATGGGATGCAATGGTCAAGTAAAACACAAGATAAGATGAGAAAAGTAAAGTCATGAGAAAATTATAGTGACCAAAGCATTAGAAAAGCATAATTTAGATCATGAAAATACATATGAGGTCGTACATATGTAGGATAGGAACCATAACCAACAATAAGACCATGCAATCTATAACATAAAATTCTATTATCTCCCCCTATAATGAAGAAAAATAGGAATCTACTTGCCAAGGTAGACTCTACCCTACTAGGCGGGTTATATATATGCTATATGCAGATCCAATAGCTAGGCCATGAAGCCAACCTACGGTGGCACGTAGTTTAAGCCAATTCCCTCTTACCTTCCTCAACATGTACAATACTATGCATAGACAACCGACTAAGAGCATCGGCTACAACATTTGCCTTACTTGAATGGTATAATATGCTTATGTCAAAGTCTTTTAGGAGTTCAAGCCACCTTCTTTGCCTAAGATTCAAGTCCCTTTCGCTAAATACATATTGCAAGCTCTTGTTGTCGGTAAACACATAAACATGCACCCCATAAAGATAATGACACCAAATTTTCAAAGTAAACAACCGCCGCAAGTTCAAGATCATGGATTGGATAGTTCCTTTCAAACACTTTAATTAGCTTAGAGGAATAGGCTATAACCTTGCCATGTTGCATCAAGACACAATCTATACCAGCATGTGAAGCATAAGAATAAACAACAAACCCATTCGAATCTTTGGGTAATGTCAAAATAGGAGCCAATGTGAGAAGATCCTTCCATATTTGGAAACTTTTCTCACATTCATTTGACCATTGAAGTTTTCCTTCTTTTGTGTCAACTTAGTTAAAGGGGAAACAATAGACGAAAACCCTTCAACAAACCTTCTGTAGTATTCAGCTAAGCCCAAACCTTCAACTTAACCACCTCTATTTTCTTTGGGTCTACTTTAATCCAGTTACCGGACAACATTGCCAAGAAATGCAACTTTTCTCAGCCAAAATTCGCACTTACTAAATTTAGCGAATAATTATTTCTCTCTCAATGTTTGCAACACAATTCTCAAGTGACCTATATGATCTTCCTAATTTAGAGAATAAATCAAGCTGTCATCAATGAACACCACTACAAGCATGTCCAAATATGACTTGAAAATATGATTCATCAAATCCATGAATATAGAGGTAGAATTAGTCAAACCAAATGACCATACCTTGTCCGAAGAGCCATTTTGGGAATATTGCACTCCCTTACCCTCAATTGATGATAACCGAAACAAAGGTAAATCTTAGAGAAGTAGCTTGCTCCTATCAAACAAGTCATTTATCCTTGGAATTGGATACTTGTTCTTTATGGTGATCTTATTCAATTGCCAGTAGTCTATACACATTTGGAGTGACCTATCTTTCTTCCTAATAAATAAAATGGGAGCACCCCAGGGTGAAATACTCAATCTTATAAAATGCTTATCCAATAAATCCTTCAATTGTTCTTTCAACTCCTTAAGTTCTGACGGAGCCAAATGGTAAGAAGGAATAGAAATAGGTTGGGTATCCGGAAGGAGACCTATACCAAAGTCAATTTCCCTTTCGGGGGGTATACCACGTAAGTCAACGGGAAACACATCAAAAAACTCATTAAATATAGGAACCAACTCAAGAGTAGGAGTTTTAGAATCGACGTCTCTAACTCGCACAATATGATAAATACACCCCTTGAAAATATTTTCTGGGCCTTAATACATGACATGAATCAACCCTTAACCACTGAATCATTACTCTTCCATTCAAAAATAGGCTCATTAGGAAAGTAAAACTTAACCACATGAGTCTTATAACATATAGACGCTTAAGCAGTATGTGACCAATCCTTACCAAGAATGATGTCAAAGTCAGTCATGTTAAGTTCAACAAGATCACATTGAATAACTCCGCTCAAGACCCATATGGGATAATTTCTATACGCTCTCTTGGCTAATACCACTTCACCAATGAGAGTATAAATTGAAAAAGGTTCTATTAACACTTTGGGGCACACATTAAATCTCAAAACAATGTAAAGAGTAAAAAAGATAAGTTGGCGCCCGAATCAAGCAATGCATAAACATCAAAGTTAAAGACACGTAACATACTTGTGACCACATCGGGAGTTTCATCAACATCTTGCCTAGCGTGAAGAGCATATAATCAGTTGTTACGTTGGACACTCTTGGGTTGAGCTTGGGCGCCTTGTTGCACTTGGCTTCCTAGAAGACGACCTTGTCCACCCTTGTTGGCAACATGAGGTCACTTGGATTGCTTATGGCCTATCTTTCCACATCCATAACAAGCACCCATTCCCATCAAGCACTTTCCTCTATGATTCTTTCCATATTTTGCACACTTAGGAAAAGAAGGGTTACTAGTATTCATACCTCCTACTCCTTGAGATTTAGGGTATGACACTTTATCCTTAGCAAACTTCTTTCCCAATCTTTTGCCTTGTTGAGAGCATCCACTACTACTACCGATCCTAGAATTGGAGAACCCACCTTCATACCAAGCCCTCTTAGAATCCTTCATCCTCATCTCCTTGAGATTTTCTCCTTCAATTTGTTTGGCAAAATTCATGAGCCAATATATGTCCATCTCCTTAACTAGCATAGTATTGCGATATTCCATAGAAACCAAGTCAGACACCCTCGATATGAATTAACTCATTTAGGCACATGAATCGACAACTAATGAAGGATCATACTTGGATAGCTTCGCAAACTTGAGGGCATAGTCCCTCATCCCCTTATTTCCTTGTCAAAGATTTATGAACTCCAAAACTTAAGCCTCCCTTAATTCAAGAGGGAAAAAGTGATCAAGAAAATCAAGTTTAAAAGCTTCATATTCAATAGGACATTCATCCACCCTCTCCATCTTCCATTAAGTGTACCAAACTTGAGTAACACCTTTAAGTTGGTAAGTCGCCAACTCCGCTTTTTCTTTTGAAGTCACCCCTATAATTCTCACTATATTGTACACCTCATCAATGAACTCTTGAAGATCCTCATAAACCTTTGAGCCATGAACTTTGGAGGGTTCATACGTGCAAAGTCCTTCACTCTTGAGGCCGGAGTAGGAACATTAGGAGGAGGTGCAATCTCTTGGGTGGTCACTACTTGGGCTAGCATAGTAATGGCGGATCAAAGCTCCACATTAGTCACTTGGTCCGATAGAGGACGATTGTCTTAAGGAGCTGGGGGATCTTGGGCTTCATTAGAATTGTTTCCCCTTGTAAATGGTGGTCTTCTTAGAGCCATTCTTCTGAAAATTGCAAAAGAAAGACTACTAGAAAAAAGAAGTCTTACGGTAAACTCTATAGCACGACATAGATCATGAAAAAAGTGAGAATTCCTAAAATATCTCATAGTCTCTTATTCATAGATGTAGCATTCTTCACAACCATGAATAAGACTCTACTTGACATGGCATGTTGGACTCTCTAGAACATTCAAACCTTATGCTCTGATACCAAGTTTGTCATCACCCGACCTAGGGCCTAGTCATAACACGGCGATCAAAACCCAGAAGGACTCCAACCAAGCCTCTTGTACATATTATAAGCATACATAAGGTAAAATAAAAGATGAAACTTTATAAGAGAGTCTAAACCATGAGTAGAAAAAGAAGAATGTCACATGACAACATAGCCACAAAAATATTTGACAAACTAGATGCCTCTTTTCATGAGCATAGGTGGGGTATAAGACATGTCCCTAGCTCACCCTCAATATGAAACATAACAAAAGTCTTTTAAAATAATAACCAACTTGATTACTAGTCCCCGATAAATGAGGACTCACCAGAAACACCGCTGGATAGGAAAGCTTAACTAGCCACATGGATGAATATGGTCTTCAATCTCAACCCCTATATTATGAGATAATGTAGGAAAAAAGAATGCATTAGTATGTTGGAATGTACTACGTATGAGGGCATGGCATGCAACGTAAATCATGGATTTCAACGGTCAAGTAAAACACTTGATAAGATGAGATAAGTAAAGTCATAAGAAAATCATAGTGACCAAAGCATTAGAAAATTATAATTTAAAATATGAAAATGCATATGAGGTCGTACATATATGAGATAGGAACCATAACTGACATTATGACCATGCGAAATATGGCATGGAATGCCATTGTCTCCCCATACAATGAAGAAAAAGGGGAATCTACTTGCCAACGTAGACTCTACCCCGCTATTCGGGTCATACATATACTATATATGGATTCAATAGCTAGGCCATGAAGGAAACCTATGGTGGCACGTAGGTTAAGACACATGATATTGGCAATAGGGCATTTGGTAGGGACCCCACCTTAAGTCCACTCGGTGCTAAGTCAAATCCCACAAAATACATTCATAGCATAAAAATCATAATGACATATATTATAGTCATGATCGTAGGTTTTAAATTATAGAGTAGCTTATTTTCATAACATAAGTGCAATGCGAGTATTGTCCTTCCAAATTGCAAATCATAAATACATAGTTCATATCATTAGGCCTTAAGACACAACATTGGGCCCTAAGTCAACTTTTTCATAATTTACATGAAAATCATAATTTGAAACATGCTTTTTGTCTATAATCATAATTGAAATACACAGTCATAATTCATACTTGGAAAGTAGGGTAAAACATGAATGCATGATAAATTGACTTGGAAATCATGAAATTGACTTGAAAACATGCATGATCATATACTTTGTATCAGCCCATACATAATTCATAAAGATAATATCCTTCAGAAGTATAATTAAAAATACTCATAATTAATATCATGAACCCTAGAGATCAATGTAGGAGAATTAATGCAAAAACTCTTCAATTCAATGAAATAACCATCAATTTATAGTAAAATAGACTCATAATCATAATTTGAATCATAATTCATGCAATTGGAATAGAGATCATAAAACCAATAAAATATCATACTTTAATTTGATAGAAAACTTGAGAATTTAATTGGACTTTATAGATGAAAGAATCCATGAATCAATACGCACATACCTTAAGTCAGAAAACCAAATGATTTGGAAGAACTTGAGAGTTTTGAGTGAATTTACTTGAAGTCTTAAATTGAGTCCTTGAGAGTCTTTTGTAGAGAGAAAAACATTTGAGTAAGTGACTTATTGAAGAACGAATAGAATTAGAGGTTTAGGTCAATTTATAGAGTTGAATTAGATCCTAAAAACATCTAGGTTCATTAACTAACAATTAGGAAAAAGTCTAAAGTGCCCTTACTTAAAAATTAAATTTGAACAAAAACAATCGACCAGTTCGGCAACGCGGAGGTGTTCCCTTATAGGCTAATTTTTAGCGAATGAGATTTTGGCCATATTTTGACTCAAAAAAATTGCACTTAACAGGAGCAAGTCCACGACGCGGACTTGCCGCGCACTTTTCTGTTTTGTGCAATTTCATTAAAAAATTTATATTTCGATATACGGGTTCTAAAAATATACCGAGACAATTTTCCCGCAAGTTTTAACCCCTTGATCGATATTTCAGACTCGGATTTTGCCAAAAAGATTAAGGATAATGCATTATGTGAGCGGCCTGTTTCCAATGCATTCTTAAGGCACTTGTGAGTATTTTGAAGAATGTTACAGTATATGAGTCAAACATCATACTTAAAACATCATATATTTATGTCCAAACATACCTCTACTAAAGAAAGAATTTTGTGCATGAAACAAGTACAAAAAAGTTAATATATACCATAAGCTAGAAAAGGAAGTTAATGTTGTTCCTGAAACATGAGAAATCACCAAAATAGTAGCTTCAAGGAATCAAGCTAGCCACGTGGAGGTGAATATGGAGAAACGCCAATCCCTACATGGTGACATCATATAGGCAAAAGAGTATGTGTTAGTACTTTGATTGTACTACATATGTAGGCATGCAATGACATTTAAGAAACATTAGAACATTAATATAGTATGGAACATAGTGAAATGCATGCATGATCAATCAAGTAAACAACAGTGAAAATGTTCATTTGTGGGAGATGACCATAACTGATATTTAAGACCATGTGAGCTATTATATGGAACTAAATATAATTCCTACGTTGGCACGGGGAGTCTTCTTGATAGGTAGAGCTCTGTCAACTTCATTCATTTCTTTAATTTTAACTATAAGGGCTTTTGTAAAGGTTGCTACTAGGATTCCCTTACTGAATTTCACCTCAATGTCCCATTCAGTGGTAAGTCAATACGATAGAATTGTTTAGCATATCATTAGAACAGAACCATTTACATAGCTTTAAATCCTGAACCATCATTAGGAAAAATTGCTCATTAAAACCTTTATTGATTCAAATATGTGAGAATTATCATTATCACTTAAAGAATCCTTCATTCATATCATTTCATCATCCTTTCACTTAATAAGACTCCCTTTTTATCATAAACCTTTGCTTTTAAAAATATTTATTATGGAGTCCATTTTTCGATTCAAACTTCATTACAACATAGTAAAACTAGGTGGGTTCAAATCAATTAACTTTCAAGTTATTTAAAACAACACTAGAATGCATGAGAGTAATGAAATGCATCATTTATATCATGTTTAAAACATCCCCACCAATACACTTTAAAACTTCTTTTATGTCTTCATGTAATACCTTTAATACCTTAAAGATCTTATGCAATTAAGACAAAAATATAAGATAAGATAGGTATATAAGGTTCAAATAATCAATAACTTGTACATTTGGAAATCATAACATGAAAACTCATAGAATTCATCATTTAAAATTAAATTGCTAGGTTAGGAAAATACTCGGTCTTCATGGGTGGAAGAACCCATAAATGAGACCCACATACCTACAGAATAAAATCCTAATGCAACTTTGAAAATGGAGATTTGTGGAAATCTTAAAATGGAACCCTAGGTTTGCTTGAAACCTTTGGGAGAACTTTGAGAGGTAGAAACTTTGATGTTTGACTTTAAGTGTGAGAATGAGGGGATTTGGATAGTATGGGTCCTTAGATAGGGTTAATTCAGTTCCCAAAAAGACCACACTTTGATGAGAAAATATGAGAAAATACTAAAATCTCCTTTAAAAATCTTAGCTGGACAGACCATATGACTCCTTCCTATGAATTAAAGAAGGGTCATTGACTATAGGGTCTTCAAAATACCCTGAGGACTGACCCTCAAGACTTTCTCTACTACTCGTAGATAAGAGTCATAGACTTGATGACGAGTCATAGATTCAAGTCGTCATGAAGGGTTTAGAAACCTGCAATTCAAGGTCTCTAAAGTTTCTTGATGAGTCAATTTTACAACTCATCATTTTTTCTTTGAGTTGTAAAATGGACTAGTAATCTTGCCCCACACTTGGTCCAACTAGCTTCCCTTAGTACCCTCTCTTTGAGTCATTTCTACGACTCGTACGTTGACTCATAGACTTAAGGCATATTACTTTCTCAAAGGTTTTTCTTTCATTTAGACTTTTCCAATTATGGGGTTTTACAAGCACTCTTTCACCATTGTTTCAGAAATAACAAATACGAACTTACTCATGTAATCCCTAGAGTCAGCCACCAAAGATGGAGCATACTTTGAAATTTATATGAACTTCAAAAATTACTCATTCATAGTCATATTACCTTGCTACAAATTTATGAACTTTTGTACCTTAGCCTCTCTCATTTCAAGATGGAAGAATCTATCAAGAAAAGCACCCATAAACTAGTATGTATCAATGGGCCTGTATCAGTATCAATTTCCTCAATGCACTACATGAACTAAATTTGAGTAACTTCTTTTAATGATAATCGGCTAACTCAGCACTCTCAATCGGCGTGACACCCATAATCTCAATAATGCTCTAAATACCCTTAACAAACTCTCTCGGATCTTTATCCACCTTAGAACCATGGATCTTTGGAGGGTTTATCCTAGTGAAGTCCCCGACTCTAGTAACACCTGTGTTGGCATTAGGATTGATCGAGGCTATTTCACAACCCAAGCTAGGTGCAACACCATGATTAGAATCCCAAATGACTCCAAAAAAGCCTCTTACCATATCATATATGAGCATACATCAAATCAATAAAGCAGTAAAACTAAGTCATAAGTGCGTAGTAAAATTCCCCACATGATGTAAGACCCTTCAGGTCATCTTCTTTCATGACTCAACCCCGTGGGCCGCGAATGGGGTCTGACCTAGACCCCCGTATACGTAACTGTCAAATATAGCCAACTTAAACCGTGCGTGATGTGATACTATACCCAAAAACCCTAATGGGTCACAACTTTTTCATGTACATGTAGGCTCTTTCATTCATATAATATCATGAAAGGGTACACGAGTTGACAAGGCTATCATAACATAACAGCATTTACAACACATCATATAGGCATAATTGAGACAACTTACACTTAACCCACATACACATGTCTACGGATCTCTAAGAGAATTAACTATATAATATGGCGGAACAGGGCCCTCTCCGTACCCCTAAATAAACATATATATACACCGGAAGAGTAGTACCAAAAACTAGGCTCCGATACAATAGAGCTTTTTCCCAAAACTGCTGAGTGGAGTCCTAGGCTGGTGCATCCCCAAAGTGCGCGTCTGTACCTATGGCCATGAAACGCAGCCCCCCTCCCCCTGAAAAGAGGGGGTTAGTACGACATATGTACTGAGTATGTAAAGTACAAAATATCATAACTGAGACAACAACTGAAATAGGGATGCGAGGGGCAAGTATAACATTTACCCATCTACCGTACCTACATCTTATAAAATAAAGGCATACATACTATCATCACATACTATATCCGACCCGTTCAGTGACTCTGTGTAATAACTACATCATTTTGTCATTATAAGCACATATGTACCATTAGCACTGTGGAACGTACAGCCCGATCCATGTATATAGCAAGCACATGCCAAGGAATGATGCCTCGATCCACATATCATATAATAATGCCGAGGAACAATGGCCTGGTCCATATCTCATATAATAATGTTGAGGTACAACGACACAATCCGTATATCATATAATAATGCCGAGGTATGATGGCCTGATCCGTATATAATATATCATGCCGTGGAACGTACGCCCAAATTCCAATATAACAAAATATACTGAGGTACATTTGGCTCAATCTATATATATCATAATGCATATATGTGCCCGTAAAACTCTGTAACATATCAAACATCCCTCAAATATCACCATAAAGCACTTTAAATAGCTCTTAGGTATATGAGCTTACACATCCCATCACTATTCAGCCTATAGAAGGCTCAAGGGTTGTAGTTCAACTACTTCAAGGCCCTTATCATTCAAAAGTGATTACAAGTCATGAGTTACATCCAGAATCTATAAATGGAACTATCTCTTACTCATATCACATATCATTTCACTTACAGTAGGCCATTTCAAGAGAAGGGAAGTATAGGCTTCACGTGTAATACTTTTCGTCATATAGAAGACTTACAAGACCATAACTCAGCTATCGCAGGAGTTCTAACATTAAGAAGTGAATAAGATTTACAAACCATACTCAGGGTTCTATGAATGGAATTATCCCCATATTATATATACCATCCACTTATGGCTAAGACATGCCAAGAGAAGAGAAGAGTTAAGCCTTGCATACCCTCTGCTTTTCATCATCTAGGAGACAGTGAGAGACACTAACTCAATTAGTATAGGAGATCTCACTTCAAGAAGTAGGTAGGAGTTGTGAATCATATTCGGAGCCTCATGATTAGATTTTTCCCCATATTTCATATGCAATTCATACTTAGGACTAAGACACGCCAAGAGAAAGGAATGATAGCTTTACATACTTATCTCTTCCTAATGTATAGAAGGCTTGAGAAGCCCTAGTTTAATTACTTTAAGAGTGCTTTCATTAAGAAGTAAATGAGAAATGTGAATTATGATTGACATTTATGAGTATTTTTACCCTCAATCTCATATCATTCATTACTTAACTTGAAGACATGCCAAAAGAAAAGAAGAGATAAGCTTTACATACCTCTTACTAGTTACTCGTAACCACATTCGCGTCGCCCTCCTATAAACCTATTTATCACAAAAATAATACTCATATTAATAACATTTAACTTTCCATCTTCTAAATCAAAAACCAAGCACCCATAGTCATCAATTCCTTATTTGCCTTTCTCCACTAGTCTCGACTAGTCTATTAGTTAGTTAAGAAGTTAACGGAATTCGAGCAGCATCTCCTCTATAACTCGCTTTATCCAAACTTCCAATTATATCTTAAATTATTACATCCAACCAACAACAACAATCATCAGCCAATATGCAATTATACCACTTCAACATTACACAAAATAAGTCCCAAACACCCCGTTCAAAACTACGACTCCAAAATATGGTTTTCAATCTTTATTTCGTAAAATCTTCACCACACAAAATGGGGTGTCATGTGGATGCAACTAGCATCACTTATACCCATATTTAGACAGATTTACTGCCCTGAAACACTACAAAATAATTTCCAATATGACAATACAATAACAACGACAATAGTTACATTTTAAACCACTAGAATACGTCAAAATAGTCCCTATACGCCCTGCACCTTCCTTCAGCCATAACGTTCATATTTTCATATCTACAACTCATTTTTACACACCCATAACATGCTTAAACCTTTACCAAAATGTGGGAGAAGAGAATCAAGCCATACCTTAACAAATGGCTTCGCAAACTTGCTAAAAATTAACTTTGGAAACTCATTGACGCGGCTGAACTTTGGTGGCTATTTGTAGCCCTACCTTTCTTCCCCAACTATCAATTTCCATTTTTAAACACCCCCACTTAGTTGAGGAATACCTTAGATAATTAATTCACAGAGAATAATCGAAGGGCTTACCTTAGAGTAGCCATGGCCGACACCCCTCTTTCTTGCTCCCAGGTTTTCTATCTTTATTTTGTTCAATTTTGCTGAATTTTAAGGTATATACAGCATGTAACACCTATATATATGCATACTTAGGAGGTTCCATGTGGAAGCCCTCTAGGGGTGACATGTGGCAGCCCTAAGGGCGCCACTTCAATCATGCCTCCAATCCTTGGCTGCCATGTGGAAATTTGGTGTCCACCTAAGCTGCTGCATCACCTACCTGAACCTAAGTACGTGCATCACCTACTTTCTTTGAGTAGGCGCGTCGTCTCCTTATTTCTCTTTTATGGGTTTATAATCTCGTCTCACTCCAAAAGACTATATATTCCTTACTGATTAAGATTGATGTGTACTCAAGTAGCTTAGTTATGTAAGATGTCCAAGTCGGTAGCTTATGCAGGCAAGTTGAGTCCTATGACCCATTACTTGGCCTCCAACTCTTTCCGAATTCTTATCACCATATTTCGAATCTTCCCTATTATGGGGTATCTCATTCTCCTTTCCTTAGAGTTATTTGACACATGGTGGATAATATAGAACACATGGCACTTTTCAAGAAACTTAAGACAGTGTCCTAAGGTGCGAAAGTACGGGGCATAACATTTTCATCTTTCACCGATCTCTTTAGTGTTTAGAGCTTTCTTGTATCGACCCCAATCCATTTATGACTTGCTGGCACTTACAGTTCAGTTGCCTTGTTGTTCATTTGAGTTTTATGCTTGATTACCTGTTCTTGAGCTCTTGGTGTTTAAATTATTGACTTTGATCCAAAATCTAGGAAAACCACATTAGAACGGAATTCTGACGCGTTCATCAGCTCTGAAATGTCAACATTAGGCTAGTAGCATGGTCAGCAGTATTATTGAGGCAATTGGTACGTATTTGAGACATTTGGCTCTTTATCCTTGGAAATTTAGCCTATGGTATACTTTTGTCAATATTCTTGGAAAATGTGCTCATATTGAATTTTTGTTAGTGTGGTTAGTTCTGAAATATCGAGTTAGGTCTATAACGACCTTTCATTCATATCTCAAGGCTCCCAGTCTCATTTCGAGCCTTCTTATGGAAATGTCAAAAATTATGCTTAGGTGTGAGACCCACATTTTGTCGAGATAACCTAGGATAGAAATTTCAATTATGCCATTGAGTATGGAACGTCGAATTTGATACGTTAGCATAGTTTATTTTCATGCACGATATTCTGAATGAATTCCGAACACCCTACTGAAGTTGTAAAAGTTGCCAAAACTAGCTGATGTACATCAGCTAGTGCAAACCAAATTTGGTCTTCACATTTGGGTAACCCAGGCCGCATTTGTGGAAGCCATAGTTCTTGGTCTACGGGTTCACAGGTAAGGGACCGCAGTTATGAAGGCCTAATCAATTGGCCTCCGTATTCACGAGGCCCATGCAGCATTTATGGAGCATTGAAGGCTTAGCATCTGCGTTTGAGGACCTCGTTCTCTACGTTCGCGGAAGGCAATTCATAGGTCTTTTAAATAAGACAGTGACGCAAACTCATCCATTTCCTCTCTTTCATTCCTAGAATTTGGGAGGTAGGGAGCTAAAATTTTAGGCGATTCTAAGTGCATAGTCATAGCTATGTGTTGGCGTGTTTGGGGAAGTGTACAAGGCGACATTTTGAGGTAAATTCTGCCCCAAAGGAGCTGCCCAAGTTTAGTTAGGTCTTTAATAGTTAAATTATTTATTTGCTTATTTTGTCTCATTTTGAACTTCGAGTTATGCCTCATTTATGGGTACAAGCTGAAAAATGCATTTAGAACCTTTTCATAAAGTTATTTTCAGGTATTTAATCACGGGTCCCACAATTTTGGGTCCTTCTCCAAAAAATGTGATTTTAGTATCAAAAAATTTGTATTGATGAGATGATCAACATTTTGATATCATGGAGGCATTTGAAGTTGTTTTTGAGCAAAAAACTATCAAAAAGTGGACTTAGAGCGTGCGTGTTCAGCTTCGAAGTAAGCTACAGTCTCCTTTATTTTGATTAATCTTTATGAGGTATTATTTAGTATAAATTACTTATGGTTTGGATTGTATGTGGTGGGTTAGGTTTGGTTCCTAGATTTTTTATTCATTTTCTCAATGCGATCCTTAGACTTGAGATGTGGTTTGATCCTTAGTTGTTGTAGCCGTTGTTGGCGGGAGTTTATGAGACTTAGTATTTTTTATTATTGTATCACACTTATGTTTGACCCTTGGTGTATTGGTTTTTACCCAGTTAGGCTTGTAATTACTGTCGAAACCTATTTTTGGATTTTGAGCTAGAGTTCCCTATGCTTTCTTGTTGTTGTTTGGAAGGCTAGTTGTGGTTGTTTTCTTGGGGATGTATACCTAGTTTGATTTGGAGGTTTTGAATGACTATCTAAGCACCGTTTCCTCACTTTCCTCCTTTTTTATTACCAAGTTAGGATTGAGTTCCCTTTTGGGCCTTATTGTTGAGTTAGAGGAGTAGATTTGAACCATAGGCCTTGGTTAGAGATCAGTTACATGTGCTAGTCCTGTTTCTATGATCTAGAGGGTAAGGTGCTTGTGGAGTCATTATTTTATGTGATTGTATGTGTTGTTTGGGGTTAGTGATGGTAGGCATTGCATTGGATCATTGTTTTCTCATGGATGTAGCTAACCTCGGTGCATGTATTAGTTCTTGGCATTGATTTGAGAAAGCTAGGTCGTAACCCAAACTGTTGTATACTGATTCTTTTTCTAAAATAGGGTCGTACTACCTTTATTACATTTTTAGTGGACTGGAGGCATAGAGGATGCACTCATCTTATTATATTGATCGAGGCATCAAGGATTCGCTCATTTTACTACTGGTTTTATTTCACGACTCTCATTCATATATGTATCACCTATCAACAGTATAAAGTAATGAAAAAGTAATAATATTATTTTATTAGTATATTATAAATGATTATTACAATCACTAATAATCATAATGACTATTGCACTATCTAAACTGAACATTTTAGATGGATATTTAAGAGAATGTAATTAAGAAATGATTTTTAGATTTTCTAACAAATGATTTTTAGAGAATGTAATTAAGAAATGATATTTAAGAGAATGTCATTAAGAAACGATTTTTAGAGAATGTAAACTTTATTACGGCTCATAAAATCCATCCATCATGTAGGTCCCAAAAATGCAAAAATATCTCTCTCTGATGTTTGGTTACAAATCATTCCTACAACTCATAACAACTTCTACGGACAGTCCGGTCAAGTCATAGACTTGACTTGGAGGGACTTCTGAACCTTAGCCTCATGACTCTTCCTACAAGTTGTATCTACGGGTCGTTGAGAAGATTACAGAATGTCAACTTGAGTCGTAGGACCCTCCTCTGAGTTATGTCATAATAAAATGCTACGGGTCACTCCACGACTCTTTCTTATGAGTCGTAGGACTATATACGGGTCGTAGAGTGACTCATAAGGCTGAAGCCAATCAAAATTTTGAGGATTTCTTTTGGGTTCCAACTTTCCGACTTTTAGGGTCTTATAGCACCACAACTCATGGTGCTTACCATGGAATGTGATCTCCTGATGTGGTCCCTTCCTTGTAGGCTTGAGTATTAGGACCTTAACCACGATGGCTCACCATGTGATATGGTGAGGAATACAGCTCATAATGGTTTTCGTGGTCATCACCTGGTGTAAAAAAGTTGAGATTTTTGGGGATTCATCTTTTGATCCTCGTTTTAAGACATTTGAACTTCTAAGGTCTTGCAATATTTCCTCCTTGGGAACATTCCTGCTCAAATGGGACTCAAAATAAGAATGAATGGAATAAGAAAGGAACATAACAACCCAACATGAATGTAAACAATCTCGAAAAAGCATAAGACATGAAATCTTTAATCTCAAGCTTAAATATGACTTTAATACTCATTTCACGAACATGGATGCATATAAAAATATGAGAATGACTAAAATACATAGTTTGGGCTGATTGGATCATGAAGGAATTGAATACCTCAACTAGGCATGGAAGGAAAGACATAAGGATAGCATGATATCATATCGGATTCGGCTTCCCATGTAGCACCCTCAACCTCTTGATTCCTCCATAATACTTTAAGTGAAGCTATTTCCTTGTTTCTCAACTTTCTAACTTGGCGGTGTAGAATCTCAACTAGAATCTACTCATATAAAAGACTGTCCCTTACCTCAATGATGTTCAATGGAACAATAGAACAAGGATCACCAACAAACTTCCTCAATAGAGACATGTGGAACACCATATGCACCGATGCCAAATCAGAAGGCAAATCCAACTCATAAGCTACCTTACCAATCCGCCTCAAAATCTGATATGGGCCAACATAGCGAGGAATTAGATTCCCTTTCTAGCAAAAATGTTTCACACCCTTCATGGGTAAAATTTTCAAATAAAACCAAACATTAAACTCAAATTAAAGTTATCTTCTTCTCACATCCGTATAGGACTTTTGTCAGCTTTGGGCTATTTTCAATATTTCCCTAATGAGTCTAACCTTCTCCATAACCTCAAATATAACCTCTGGTCCTATCAATGCTACTTTACCTACCTCGAACAAACCAATAGGAAATCTACACCTCCTACAATACAAACCCTCAAATAGAGCCATCTTAATGCAAGAGTGATAGTTGTTACTGTAGGAAAATTCTATCAGTGGAAAATGGTCATCCCAATTTCATTTAAAATCGATAACACAAGCTCTTAATATTCCTCTAATGTCTAAACAGTATGCTCAGCTTAACCATCCGTATATGGGTGAAAATCCATACTAAGCTTCACTTGAGTACCAAGACCCTTTTAGAAAGATCTCCAAAACGGTGAAGTCAACTGAGTATCTCAATCTGAGATAAGAGACAATGAACACCATGAAGCTTAAAAAACTCTTGAACATACAATCTAGCATAGTCCTCCACTGAATACGGAGTCTTAACAGGAAGAAAATAAGTCGACATAGTCATCTGATCAATATTTATCCAAACAGAATCATGTTGCTTACGAGTATGAGGTAAATCCATAATGAAGCCCATGTGCAAAGCTTCCCACTTCCAAGTAGTTTTCTCAATGTCTTGATCCAAACCTCTCAATTTTTGATACTCAACCTTCACTTGTTGACAATTTGGACATATAGAAACAAACTCCACAACATCCCTCGTCATACCATTCAACCAATACACTTCCCTCAAATCTCTATACATCTTTGTGGAACCTAGATGAATAGAATGTCATGAACTATGAGCCTCACACAATATTATTTCCCAAAAACCACTAACATCGAGAACACATAATTGGCCTTAATATCTCCAAACACCATCTCCTTTTTGGGAGAAAACCTCAATGTATTTTTCGGCAACCACTTTCTTCAATTCAACAAAATTAGGCTCACATCCACTACAAACGATGATTTAGAACCATTTTGCACAATAACACTACCATTCTCGAAGTCAACCAATTGAACACCCAAAAGAGCTAATCTATGAACATCTCAATCTAGCTCTTTCTTTTCATCCTCAATACGGGCAACACTATTCATCAACAATCCCCTAAGAGTGTTGGCAACCATATTTGCCTTTCCTATATGGTACAACACACTCATATCATAATCCATCAATAACTGACTTCAAGTCCTTTTGCGTGACCACATATTGCAAACTCTTGTAGTCGGTGAAAACATCAACATGTACACTATATAAATAGTATCTCCACAAATTTAAAGAAAATACCACAGCTGCTAACTCTAAGTCATGGGTCGAGTAATTCTATTCATGAAACTTACATTACCTTGAAGCATAAGTTATTATTTTACTATTTTGCATTAAAAAAAACCAAGATCAACTCATGAAGCATCACAATACACAATGAACCCATCAGAACCTTCCGATAAAGTCAACACCGGAACAGAGATAACTTTATTCTTCAACTCTTGAAGGCTTTTTTCACATACCTAGAACCATTAAAATTTTACCTTCTTTTAAGTCAAACTAGTCAAGGTGATGCAACGGAAAAGAAACCTTCCACAAACATTTATAATAATAGGGTAAGCCCAAGAAACTCTAAATATCAAAAGAAGACACTGGTCTAGGCTAATTCTTAACCACTTCAATCTTCTTCTGATCAACCATGATTTCTTTACCGAAGAAAATATGGCCAAGAAAAGTAACTGACATTATTATAAACTCACACTTACTGAAGTTTGCATACAACTGATGGTCCTTGAAAATTTGCCACACAATCCTTAAATGATTGACATGATATTGCTCAGTCCAAGAGTAGATCAAAATATCATCAATTAGTAATAATAAAAACAACAACAAGCCAGTGAAATCATATAACGTGGGGTATAGAGAGAGTAAATTTTACGCAGACCTTACTCGTACCAAGGTAGGATGACTATTTCTGAGAGACCCTTGGATCAAAAGAAGCATAAAAAGAGGTCAGATAAGACTAAGAAGTTCAAAGCGTTAAGGGAAACAAAATAATAAATAACGAAAAAAACAAAAGCAACAGAGATAAAATAGAGTAACCAAAGTACAGAAAGTAATAGAAAGATAATAACAGAAGTTAGAGCACAAGAAATTATAGTGTGCTAATGCGTCTACTAATACCGAAGAATAACGACACTATGTACTAGCCTTCTACCCTAATATGGTTCGTCCATACCCTCTTATCTAAGGTCATGTCCTCGGTAAGCTATAACTGCGTCATGTCCTATCTAATCACCTCTCCCCAATATTTCTTTGGCCTACCCCTACCTCTTCTGAAACCATCCATGGAAAAATTCTCACACCTCCACACTGTGGCATCTGTGTCTCTCCTCTTAACAGGACCAAACCATCTCACTCATATTTCTCGTATCTTGTCTTCCACCGAGGCCATTCCTACCTTTCCCGAATAGCCTCATTTATAATCCTGTCACTTCTGGTATGCCCACACATCCATCTGAATATTCTCATCTCAGCTACTTTCATCTTTTCAACGTGAGAGACCTTAACTAGCCAACACTCCACCCCATATAACATAGCCGGTGTGACCATTACTTTGTAGAACTTGCCCTTAAGTTGTGGTGGCACCTTCTTGTCACATAGCTATCACGACTCACTCCATAGGCCGTGACTAGTGCCCGAGTTAGGCACCCATACGTAGGCTTAGCCCTACTTAGTGAGTTAGCATAATGAACAAATGTAGAAATCAAATGAGGATGTTAGAGAGCATATAGAACCAGATGTAGCACACGAAGACCGTTAAGGCCGTCACGGAACATAAAAGTCCAAAATATATACAGAACCCATAATTACATATCTGCATACCTCTACAGAATGATAGCATAATCATATCATGGGACAGGGCCCCATCGTACCCCTGACCAACGTATACATATAGGCTATAAAAATGTCAGTACAAAAATATGGGCTTCGAACAAAGGAGCACTGTCAAAAAGCAGAGTGGATGTCCTAAGCAAGCAGATCAGCAAAACGAGTGTCTGTACCTATGGGCATATAACACAGCCCCCAAACAAAAGTGGTTAGTACAGAAAATGTACTAAATATGTAAAGCATGAACTATAATAAATAAAGTCATAACCAGAACAGAATATGGAGAAGCTGAGCGAAATATCCAGAATGTCAAAATACTTATCACAAAAATAGATAATGCATGCGGCAAAATATATTTCATATCCGGTCCCATTATGGGATGCGGTGAACAAAATGTGGTCGCCATCCCCTTCACAAGTGCCACAGCACAGCATAAATCTATAGTACGAAATATCTCCATACAGATCATATCATATCAGATGGCCATATCATATCATATCATATCATCAGACATCAACATATGTGTTTATGGCACAACATAACTTCACAAAACCCATGTACAGGTCATACCTGCCCTCTTATGTCGGGGCACGATGAATAATAGAGAGAAATACACTTGATAACAAATCTTGTCCCGGGCTCATAAAAGAAGAATTGAGGTATCCACAAGTAGAGTAGTGAGAAACTAAAGGAAGAATAAAATATCTTTTGGAAATCACGAAATTGGCCATCAAAGTGGCGCTAAGAATAGGAACTTCCTGGGAATCATATAAAAGTCATATATTTCTTTCATAAAGACCATGCCAAAGAAAGAAAGTAGATATGAGTCATAAATCATGCTCGGAACTTTATGGATGGGATAACCCCCAAAACTTACATCACGTAATACTTATCTCAAAACATGTCAAGAGAAGGAAGGGGTAGCTTTACATACCTATTATGGATTACTCTCACCTACGTTCGCATCATCTTCTTTTGAACCTATTTAACATGAGAGTAATAATAATATTAATAACCTTTCACTTTCCAATTTCCAACTCTATATTCACGTATTCATAGGAATCATTTCCTTATATATTTCCCTTCACTAGCTTATTACTAGCTCCGAAGTTACCGAAAATTGGGCAGCATCTCTCCTATAACTTCAACATCACCGAGATTTCAACTCAGCTAAAATATCAACAACCATAACAAAAAAAACAACCAGAAGCATATATCTAAAAAAATAACTTCAACATTACCCAATACAACTCCAAACAACTAGCTCCGAACTATGATACCAAAATGGAGTTCTTAGCCTTTATTTTGTAAAATCTTTTACCATACGAAACGGGGGGTCATGTGGCTTCAAAAATCAGCACCCACACCCCTTTTTCAGTAATTTACATCCCTGAAACACTCAATTAAACCACCCCCAACCTGAAGCACCACAACAATAACACACTACTCGACTTCGATTTACCTACTACGAATTCAATTTAGTTTGTTTCTAATGTCAAGCATCCTTATATAATTTTTTCTCTTCCATCCTCACAAAATACATGTAATATACCCCATAAAAACATCGTAAACTTCAATTTTAAAGATAAAGACTTACCTTGCCCGAAACTCAACAAAACTCACCTCGGAAGTTCTCTTGCGCGACTAAAACTTTGTGGCGGTTTGTTGTTCGTTTGGGGCTGCTACAAATCATAAATTTATATTAATAACACATTCAAACCTTCGTGGTATACCCCATATAATTAATTCATAGAAAAAAATTGGAGAACTTACCTTTTTCTCCTCCCAAAACTATAGCTCTTTATTCTCTCTAGCTTAAGTTTCTCTTCTCTTCTTTTTATCTAGAACTTTCTTGGAGATAAGATGACTTATAGGATAAAGATGAACTTAAATTCATAAATTATATATATCTATATATATCTATATATATATATATATATATATATATATATATATATATTCCACTTTAGGAGGGGACACATGTCATCCCCTAAGCGGTGACACGTGTCAAGCCCTAAGTGGTGACACGTGTCAAGCCCTCTTTGAGCTAACACATCCCTTCCTCCAATCATGGGATGCCACATGGAATGTAGGGGGGGACACCACCCTTGCTCTAGCTTCTTCCATGAGGCACTCTCTCATGCTGCCACATGGCACTCTCTCATGCTGCCACGTGGTGCTCTTTTTTCCCCCTCATGGGTTCATAATCTCGGCTTACATTACGAACTTATGTAATCCTTGCTATGTAATCTTGGTATGTACTCAAGTAGCTTAAATATGTAAGATTTCCAAGTTGGTAGCTTATGTAAATAAGTCGAGTCCTACAACTCATTATTCGGTCTCCAACTTCTTTCGGATTCTTATAACTCTATTTTAAATCTTCTCTACTATGGGGTTTCTTATTCTCCTTTCCTTAGAGTTGTTTGATAGAGTTATAGATTACCCAGCTCACATGGTAACTATTAAGAAGCTTAAGAGTTCTTAAGAAGTCTTAAGAAGCTTTTAGAAGCTTTAGGAAACCTTAAGAAACTTAAGAAGCTTAAGATACTTTCAAGAAACATAAGAACGCGTTCCAAGGTACAAAAGTATGGGTGTAACATTCTTCCCCCTTTAGAACATTCGTCCTCAAATGTTAACCCATCTTATAGGGTTTTACGAGGATTTTCGAGACTTCTCTATAATTGTTGTCTTCCAATCTTTTTAGTAGTTTAGACTACCTATGGATTTAGGGAACAAGTATGGATATCTCTTCTCTACCTCTTTGTAACGTATCCAAAATATTATAACTATATTGTCGTTACTGAACCCTTATTCCTTTTTCCACATACTTACTCACTTGGCCCTATACGTAACACATACATATTCATAGGTTGCTGGTATAACTTGTATGAGGTAGACGTAGTCTTTTCGTCTCCAGGTTCATTCTGCTTCATCTATCTCATTCACATTGAAACTCGCTTATCCCATCTTGTCATACTTCTTTCTTTTCTTTTATTCACTCCTTGCTCTTCTCACTTCCAACAATAGAAGGCTTCCTGTCCCTTTTACTTGGTTATTTATCTATCGCAGCATCATTTGTGACCAACACTATAGCCAATATCTTGGCTTTTGACCCTGTATGGTATCGTTATCCTTCACACGATCTCTTGAGTTATTAGATACCCTTCCCTAGTTGTACCCTTTCTTTTTTGTACACACCAATCTTCTAATGTTATGTCATGCAGGGTTTTGCCAAAAACTTCTTGACACCACCTTAAATACCATTTTGACTTCTATCCTATTATTGTTGGCTTTCAGCCCTTCTAACTTGATTCAGCACGGGATCTTCTTGAAGTTTAAACATCCATGTCTGTTATATTGTAGTATTCTATTATTTCCATCTTTCCCTTGCATTCTTCTCACCCGCTTCCCCCTTAAGTGGGGGGGGGGGGTACTTATACCTTTGTCCAATCTCAAAACTCATACAATTCTCTTTTCCCAATCCTCTTTGTACCATATCATGTCCATCTCTTTCTACATCCTTTATAACTTGATTATGTACGTACGACACCTTGACTAAGTCACGAAGCGATGAGAACATTTCCATACATACTGCGACATCTCATCTATTAATCTGTACTTATGTAATGTGACCCATGGAACAACTTATCCAAGGTCACACTCTACTTATCTTTATCAAAAGTTAATTAGCACTTTTAGTTATTCCAATTTCAATTAGGCAATACTTGTATTCCGACGATAATTGTCCAAGGTTCTCTTGCAGGAGTAGCTTTATCCCAACCTATATCCTTTGTTTCTTGGGATGAATGTATATTACACCATTTATTCCTTAAGTTTACCATCTTTATCTCTTAAGGATTCCACTATTGTTGGGGCATAGTTGTGTGCATGCACCACCCCTTGCCCTTACTGTTTACCCAACACCAACTTCTAATTTTCTCAACAACATACCAAGTTTGCCTCAATAAGGGCCTTAGCTTATAACCATGTAGTCGTATTGCACTTTTAAGTTCATATTGCACGTTCCCCTTTCGTTTCGTATCTATATTCATTTAATTATATTTATCTTGGGTGCTTCCATAGATTTCTCTTAATATTTATCCTATCTATGTCTATCTTTTATTCCACACAAGAGTGATCTTATACTACCTCTGTAGTATTCAAAATGCATTACTTCCACATAATCCTTTTTCTCATTTCCAAAATGTATTCTGTCCATCCATCTTTATTCGTATCATACCAATCATTCCCTAACACCCATTCTATCTCATTGCTCATCCTTCTATAGCTTGGTATTTAGTAGTTTCGTCACTTTTAGAATTCGTATCTTCGGCTACACATGTCATGACCTATTGTTACACTGCCATCTCGCTTTTTCCTTGCTCAGTCCTTTCAGTTACTCTTTCTTTCCTTGTTCTCTCTATCATTTCCGTTATCGCATAATCTTTATTTGCAACTTTCCCTATGGAACTTGATAAGTCTTTCTTATTTGTTCCCTCGTCCACTTTTCTGTTTCACACTTACCCTTATATTCTTATTACACTGACCACGTCCTATCGCTAGCCACTTTCTCACTAGGCTTTACTTATTTTTATAATGATCCTCGTTATATTAACATCATAACCTGTTAGTATTCCACCCCATAGTATAACACTTCTTGACGTTTTTCACGATTCTTACTATGGGTTACTTACCCATCTTAGTTAGTCTTATCCTTAATATTTTCCAAGACGTCCTATTAATACTTCATATCTGTCACAATTCTATTTCCCTTGCACTCTTGTCTTAATCATACTATTACTTCCTTTTAATTATAGATCGTCATATTTTATCCCTGTGTATCAATTCCGTCGGTGCCTTAATATATCATTCTATCTACAACTACCAGTCTTCTCTAAATTATCTCCCTAGGGTCATAAGTCTTTTCCAACTTTGGTTTACCATATCAATATCGACCTCCAAGTTTCTATTGCCATCAATTTAGAAATTAACTTATTTCTCGAGGTCATCCATACTCGTGGTTTATCCAAATCTCATCATTATTATGGGCACGACCTTTCAAGACATACTACAACCCTATATCTCATTCTTTTTTTATTTCTAGGAAACTTTGGGAAGAGTTTCCTCTATATTTCTTACTATCTCAAACCTGCAAGCAGAAAATACCAACAGTGCCTCACAGGGCCAACATGTATAAAAATACATATATATGTATCATATCATAGCCACACAGGGTGCCCACAATCAACAGTATGAAAATGGACTTACCTCGTATGTCCACTAGAACTTCCCCTGTTACACTTTCCTGTCTACTCTTCCTTTCAATTTACAAATTTACATTTTAGTTCTACTTCAATACCTTACCCAATCGATATCTTTTGTGCCTTTGCTTACCTGCATGCCTTGTGACTTCCAATATCGTCAGTCACTTCCTTCCATTGTTGTCATCCTTCTATTAACATCTAAGGTTAATATAAGGAATTTTTCTATAACCCAGATCTATCGCACGATCTTAGATATGAAAGAAATATAACATCCTAAATGTCTTGTAGCCTCCTATTTATAGATGTGTCACACAACACATCGATAAACAAGACTCTACTAGACACGATCTATAGACATTCTGAGGAAGGACCGCTCTGATACCACTTTTATCATGACCCACTCCGTAGGCCATAACTAGTGCCCGAGTTGGGCACCCATACATACCCTTATCCCTACTTAGCATGTTAGTAGAAATGAACAAATGTAGAAAACAAATGAGGATGCTAAAGAGCATACAGAAGCAAATTTAGCACACGAAGACTGTTAAAGCCATCACAGAACATAAAAGTCCGAAACATATACATAACCCACAATTACATATCTACAGACCTCACAAAATGATAGCATAATCATATGATAAGACAGGGCCCCATCGTACCCCTGACTAATGTATACATATAGGCTACAGAAAGGTCAGTACAAAAATATGGGCTCCGGATAAAAAAGCACTGTCAAACAACAAAGTGGATGTCCTAAGCAAACGGATAATCAAAACAAGCGTCTGTATCTGTGGGCATGTAACGCAACCCCTAAGGAAAGGGGGTCAGTACGGAAAATATACTAAATATGTAAAGCATGGACTGTAATAAATAAAGTCATAACCAGAAAAGAATGTGCAGAAGCTGAGCGAAATATCCATAATGTCAAAATACTTATCACAAACATAGATAATGCATATGGAAAAACATATATCATATTTGGCCCTATTATGGGATGCAGTGAACAAAACGTGGTTGTCATCCCATTACCGGCACTAGAGTACAGCATAACTCTAGAGTAGGGAATATCTTTGTATAAGATCATATCATATCAGATGGTCATATTATATCATATCATATCATCATACATCAGCATATGGGTACATGTCACAACATAACTTCACAAAACCCATGTATTGGTCATACCGGCCCCCTCACGTCGGGGCACGGCGAATAATGTAGAAAAGTATGCTAGATAACAAATTCTGACCCTGGATTAGTGAAGGAAGCATTGAGGCATCCATGAGTAGAGTAGTGAGAAACTAAATGCAATTTAAATCATATTTGAGACTCGATGGAATCATCAAAATGAGATATCATTCAAAAATCAAGACAGGAGTCATAACAAGTACCTTTTGAATGTCACTATGGATTATATAAAAATAGAACTTTTGAAATTATATACTCGTATCAAGGCATAATAAAATATATTTTGGAAATCATGAAATTTTCCATCCAAGTGGCTCTAAGAATAGGAACTTCCTGGGAATCATATAAAAGTCATATATTTCTTTCATAAAGACCATGCCAAAGAAAGGAAGTAGATATGAGTCATAAATTATGCTTGGAACTTTATGGATTGGATAACCCCTAAAACTTACATCACGTAATACTTATCTAAAAAATTCCCAAGAAAAGGAAGGGGTAGCTTTACATACCTATTATGGATTAATCTCACCTACGTTCGCCTCGTTGTCTTTTGAACCTATTTAACATGAGAGTAATACTAAGATTAATAACCTTTCACTTTCGAATTTCCAACTCTACATCCATGTATCAATAGGAATCATTTCCTTATCCATTTCCCTTAACTAGCTTATTACTAGCTCCGAAGTTACCAAAAATTGGGTAGCATCTCCCCTATAACTTCAACATCCCCGAGATTTCAACTCGGCCAAAATATCAGCAACCATACCAACAAAAACAACCAGCAGCATATATATAAACAAATCACTTCAACATTACCCAATACAACTCCAAACAACTAGCTCCGAACTACGATACCAAAATGGAGTTCTTAGCCTTTCTTTTGTAAAATATTTTACCATACGAAATGAAGGGTCGTATGGATGCAACCATAAGAAACCACACCCATTTTTGAGTACATTACATCCCTACAACATGCAATTAAACCACCCCCAACCTGCAGCACCACAACAACAACACACTACTCGACTTCAATTTACCTACTATGACTTCAATTTAGTTTGTTTCTAACATCAAGCATCCTTGTACACTTTTTGCACTTCCAGCCTCACTTATTACATGTAATATACCCCATAAAATTCAATTTTAAAGAGAAAGTCGTACCTTGCCCGAAACTCGCCAAAACTCACCTCGGAAGTTCATTTGGGGCTGATCCAAACCATAAATTTATATTACTAACACCTTCAAACATTCATGGTATACCCCATATAATTAATTCACGAAACTAAATTGGAGAACTTACCTTTTTCTCCTCCCAAAACCGTAGCTCTTTCTTCTCTCTAGCTTAAGTTTCTCTTCTCTTCTTTTTGTCTAAAACTTTCTTGGAGATAAGATGACTTATAGGATAAATATGAACTTAAATTCATAAATTATATATATATAGGACACTTTAGGAGGGGACACATGTCATCCTCTAAGTGGTGACACATGTCAAGCCCTAAGTGGTGACTGTCAAGCCCTCATCGGGCCAACACATCCCTTCCTTCAATCACGGGCTGCCATGTGGAATGTAGGGGGCGGGGGGTCTATGACACTTGCTCTAGCTACTTGATGTGGCACTCTCTCATGCTTCCATGTGGTGCTCTCTTTTCCCCCTCGTGGGTTTGTAATCTCGTCTTACTTTAGGAACCTATGTAATCCTTTCTATGTAACCTTTGTATGTACTCAAGTAGCGTAAGTATGTAAGATTTTGAAGTTGGTAGATTACGTAAATAAGTCGAGTTCTATGACTCATTATTTGGTGTCCAACTTCTTTTGGATTCTTATAACTCTATTTCCAATCTTCTCTACTATGGGGTATCGCATTCTCCTTTCCTTAGAGTTGTTTGATAGCATTATAGATTACCCAGCTCACATGGTAACTCTTAAGAAGCTTTTAGAAGATTTAAGAAACTTTAGGAAATCTTAAGAAACTTAAGAAGCTTAAAATCCTTTCAAGAAACTTAAGAATGCGTTCCAAGGTACAAAAGTATGGGGTGTAACAATAGCACACCAGAAGCGAGCCTCCATTTTATCCATCCTGCCCTATTTATGATATGTGACATCATCATAAATATCCTCGCTGACTGGCATGATAGACCCAAGGTACTTGAAACTACTTTTCTTTTGGATGGACTAGTCACTAAGCCTAACTTCCGTGCCAACCCCTGAGGTGTCTCACTGAACTTGCACTATAAGTACTCTATCTTTGTACTACTCAGCTTAAACGCTGTAGATTCTAAGGTATGTCTCCAATCCTCCAACTTAGCATTAACTCCGCTACGAGTCTCATCGACTAGGACTATGTTATCTGCAAAAAGCATACACCATGGAACCTCACCTTGAATTTTTTGCATCAATCCATCCATCACCAAAGCTAATAAAAATGGACTAAGGGTTGATCCTTGATGCAACCCCATCACAATTGGGAAGTGCTCTGAGTCCCCTCCTACTGTCCTTACCCTGGTTTTGACACTCTCATACATGTCATTGATCACCCTAATGTACGCCACAGGTACACCTTTAGCCTTCAAACATCTCCATAGTATCTCTTGTGGAAATTTGTTATAAACTTTTTCTAGATCGATAAATACCATATGCAAGTCCCTCTTCCTCTCTCTATACTACTCTACCAGTCACCTCATAAGATGGATGGCTTCTGTAGTTGAGCATCCCGACATAAATCCGAACTCGTTCTCTGAAATAGACATATCTCTCCTAACCCTTGTCTCCACCATTCTTTCCCACACTTTCATCGTATGGATTAAAAAGCTTGATACTTTATAGTTATTACAACTCTATATATCCCCCTTGTTTTTGTATAGAGGGATCATTACGCTCGACCTCTATTCTTCGAGCATTGTTGTTTTCTTAAAGATAACAGGAAATAACCTAGTCAGCCACTCCAAACCTACCAAGCTCGCGCTCTTCCAAAATTCCCCAGGAATCTCATCAGGTCCGGTCTCTCTTCGCAGTGCATCCTATGAATAGAACCCTTAAACTCTTTGATCGAAATACTCCTGCAACACCCAAAATCATGAATCCTACCTGTATGTTCCAAATCTTCCAACACAATCTCTCTGTCCCCTTCTTCATTCAAGAGTTTATGGAAGTACGACTACCATCTCTTTTTAAATCAATTATTAACATAACAAACATATCCATGCGCATTCATTAGTACAAAAGACATAAGCAAGAATTCAAACTGACCATACTTAGTTCTAAAATTCATCTTCAGAATGTCACATTACCTTACTCGGAGTAGATGATAACCCGATCGAAGGTCAATCTTTGAAAAGAAAATTGCTTCTTGAAGTTGGTCGAACAAGTCATTAATCCTAATAATGGGTTATATATTCTTAATTATAACATTGTTCAATTGCTAATAATATATACACATACGAAGAGAGCCATCCTTCTTTGTTGCAAAGAGAATTAGAGCAACCCATGGAGAGATATTCGGTCTAATGAAGCACTTATCCAACAAATCCTTCTACTCATCCTTTAGCTCTTTCAATTCTGCCGGAGTCATTCGATACGGAGGAATAAAGATAGGTTGCATATCGGGGAGGAGATTGATACAAAAGTAACTGAATCAAAAGAAGGAGTTTTGAAATTAATATGTCTAACCTAGACTAGTTGATTGATACAACCTTTGAAAATTATATTCCGAGCTTTAAGTTATGAAATAAATTTACCTTTAAACATGGAATTAATACCCTTCCATACTAGGACTGGCTCATTAGAGAACTGAAACTTGACCACACGGTTTCTACAATATATAGAGGCATAGAATGCATAAAGCCAATCCATATCGAGAATAACATGAAAATCGGTTATATCAAGCTCGACAAGATCAACTATGATAATTTTATGAAAAAATAAAAATGGGAAATTACTATACACTCTTTTAGCAAAACTTGAATCGCCAATAGGAGTATAAACAGAAAAAAGGCTCTAGCAAGATTTTGGGACCAACAATGAATCTCATAGCAAGATAAGGAGTAACAAATAAAGGAGTAGCAGCCGGATCTATCAATGCATACACATTAAATTCAAAGAATTTCAACATACCATTCACAATATCAAGGGAATCCTCTAAGTCCTGACAAGTCTTAAGGGAATAAAATCTATTTTGGCGTTGAACGCCATCTGAGTTAGTAGCATGCTGATCAAGACGACCAGTAGCCTGAGTCGGAACTTGGGGTCTGGCTCCACTACTTTAATCATTTGCATGATGACCCATTTTCCCGCACTTGTAGCAAATATCTAATCACACTAAAAACTCTCCACTACAGTCTTTTCCACACTTCTTACATGAATGGATGACTTTTTCCACCCAGAGCTCCTACTTGTTAATTAGGGTTAGGCATATTATCCTTCTTAAATTTTGAAGTAGGAGTGTTTGAAGAACCTTGGCCTTGCCAGAAATGACTATTTCCACCACCGGATTTTGATTGAGAAAACCCACCTTCATAATGAGCCCTCTTGAACTCTCTTACCTTTCTCTCGTTAAGCTTCTCCCCTAAAATTTTCTCAGCATAATTCTTGATCCTAGAAATATCTATCTCCTTGATGAGCATAGCGGTTCAAAATTATTTCATCACTATGTTTGACACACCCAAAATAAACTAACTCATGCGGGCATGAGGGTCTACTACCAAAAAAGGAACATCTTTGGACAATATTATGAACTTGATGAAATATTCCCTCACACTCATATTTTCTTTCTTGACATTTATAAATTCTAACACCTTCGCCTGCCTCAACTCCAGTGAAAAGAAGTGGTCAAGAAATGCAACTTTGAAATTTTCCCAACCTACGGGACCATCTTCAGCCATTTTGGCTTTCCATTGATTGTACCACACTTAAGTGACACCTTTGAGTTGATAGGCCACCAATTCCTTTTTCTCCTCTGAAGATACTCCTATAATATCAATAATTTTGTACAATTCATCAATAAAGTCTTGGGGATCCTCATCAATATTGGATCCATAAAACTTGGGAGGGTTCATCCTCGTGAAGACTCTAACCCTTGAGGCCGGTGCAGACACATTTTGAGGAGCATCTACTTCTCAGTTCAGTTGAGTAGTCACAACTTGGGCTAGCATCTAAAAAGTGGCTTGGAAATCCACATTAATCACTTATTCTTTCAAAAGTCATTAAGAGCTTATTTCTCCCCTCCCTCAACATTCTTTTGGATGGGGTATCTTCATGGAGGCATGATTCTTTAATCATAAAAAGAAAGTGTTGGAGGAAGAAACCTTACATTTCAACTCTATAGCATGATGGGATCATGTAAGAAGTGAAGTTTTGAACCTATGCGGGCAATGTAGTTTTGTACTAAAGGTTGCTACTAGGATTCCCTTGGGTAGCTTAAATAGCA
This sequence comes from Solanum dulcamara, assembly GCF_947179165.1. Lineage (NCBI taxonomy): Eukaryota > Viridiplantae > Streptophyta > Magnoliopsida > Solanales > Solanaceae > Solanum > Solanum dulcamara. Next base: position 25,633,587 of record NC_077238.1, on the reverse strand, counting down.
TATCGGAATGAACCTCACCTAAATGTCCTCTTGGTTCTTAGTCATTATCCCAATAGAACTTTCATGAAATCATTGCCAATAACATCATAAGGAAAGATAATAAAAGTATCTCATCTATCATCATCATAGTAAAATCATAATAATAGAATATCTATCATGTGATTCATGTAATGTGTATGTAGACCTTCCATCAGTACAAATCCTTTTTCATAAAACAACTTTAGGGTCTTAGGTCACCCTATCATTAACTTACTTGAAACATAATAGAATCATCATTCAAAAATTTTCATAAATCATTCATAAACCTTGAAGATCATTCAATAATGCTTTAATTGAATATGACTTAAAAATCCTGATAACAACTCAAAAATCATAATTGAAACTAGCATATAGCATGAATCATTGAAATTCATCTTAAAATTATTCAATATGATGTGAATTATGCATAAGTAGGCTAATATCATTAAAATATATCATAACTAAGAAGACCCAATGCAAATGATGCAATTAGATCTTTTTGATTGAAGAAATTATAAGGAAATTTGAGAGAAAACTTTGGGATTCCATGAGCAAAAGTTACCCATAGATGAAGTCCCACGTACCTTGACCTTTAGAATCCCTAAACTGAAGTGAATGAAGTTTTATCTTGAAGAAATCTTTTAAAATTGATTCAAGAGGAAGAAGACTTAGAGAACACACTTTTAGAGAGAAGATTTTGATTTGGAATGTTAGGAGATAATGAGAGAATTAGAAGAGCTTAGGGTAGTTAATAGGTGAGAATGCAGATACGAAAACCTTCCACTTTCATTAATGAAATATAGGAAAAAACCAAATAATACCAAATTAAAACTATATCAGAAACCCAGGACAGACCCTCACCACGGCCCGTAAAGGCAATACGGACCATATTAGGGGTCGTGGTACTTACGAAAGACCGTGGTCCCTTTTCGTAGTCCATTTCATACAATCCTGAGTGTCAGCACCTTAACTGAGGTGGCTCACTGTGAGACATAGTGAAGAGTACGGCTCGTGATGGCCTTCGTGGTCATCTCCTAGTGCTAAAAAGCTGAGATTTTTGGGGATTCATCTTTTGATTCCTTGTTTTAGGACTTTTCAACTTTTGGGGTCTTACACTTATATGGTTTGTATGTTAAACTCATAGATTAAACTCTCACTTGGTTAGTTTCCCTCCCTTACTAAGAGGCCTTTCTATGGTCGGTAGGACATTGTAAAACCTGTAGGTCGCGTTGTGGGAAATACCAACAACATTTTCTATAACTTTTCTTTCCAATCGAACTTTCCAACTTCTGTGGTCTTACAATAAGAGATTTGCATAAGTTTTCTAGTTTGAGGGTTCAATTGTTGGTCATCTATAGTAGAGGTGTTCTAATAAAAAACTCAGCAAAATCATCACTCAAAACCAAAATAAATGAGTGCCAATATGAAGATCCAGAATTGTTGAACCTAAGAAAAATAATTTTGCCACTAAATTAGTTGATATTGGGAATTAATGAAGATAGGTTTCTCAGGTATCATGATTTTTTGTGAGGTACTGGATATCAGAAAGATCCAAAAGAGAATAATGGTACTGTTTTCCTAATCACACTATTTAGTTCATCCAGGAGAAATGATGATGTACTATAACCTCAAGGAGATCTGTTGGTGGCAAAGTTACGGAAATTTTTATGACCTTATACTCATGAACAATATGGACAAGTTAGAGAAAATATCTCCATATTGTTGCATCTATGGTAAGTTTTATTGTTCATAGTTCCACCCCATCCAAGTTCTAGCACGCCGCCTTAGAAATTGTCTTATACTTAAGCAGTAGACTTTCTATGCATTCGTTCGTACTACCCGGGCAGAGTGTTTCATGCATTAGATGGACCCATAAAATTACAATAAATTTCCCATTAAAGTAGAATTCAATCTCTCCCATATCTATCACCTCTGTTGGGTCTCTAACTATTTGTTCTTTCCCAACTTTTCCCCTCTAATCAACAAAAAGATGCTTTATTATAGACAGCCATGTGTCCTCCTTGGTTATAATCATCCATACCACAATTTCCTATTTTTCTACCAATATTTTGAAAAACAAAACAACATCACCAATGTCTATTCTTAGACTACCATCATAACAATCTAAATCTTAATTTCCCTATTGTTTCTCAAATTTTTATCGTGTCACCTATACATCTATAAGCTTTTAAGTTCTATGATTTTACTCCTAATTTGAACACACTTTGAATCCTTCATTTTCTTGATCTCATATATGGAATTTGATATCTTTTACTTCTATGACCTCTACCTTAAATACTCCCATACCTGACACTACTTTTGCTCCTATAGCATCAACCTATGTTGTCCCATAAGTAGTATAACCACAACTGGAAATCCTCAACCAATGCAACACAACCACTTATAAGACCTTATATCCACTCTCTTACCCTCTTCTTGTTTGCGTACAAAGCCACCTTGTTTTATGTACGCACCAAAATACCTTTAAACATTGTAACACCTCAAAAAAATTTAAGTGAAGATTCGAATAGTTATTCATATTTATTTAGACCCATATTGGATAATTTATTAATGATGAATAGTGTAACACCCCAAAAAATTATAAATAAGAAACAAATCATTCTTCATATGTATATTGGGTCATACTAGGTGATTCTTAATTATGCATAGTTATTAAGGTTATTTCTTCAGTGTGGGAATAGATTTGGTGATTAATTAAGGTCACAAGAATCCTCTAGTGCAAAGTTGAATTGAAAACTTTCTTACCGATTGAGTTTTGATATAAGATTTTACTTGGATTAAATTCAAATGATCATATATCCTAGGAAATAAAGAATTAGATGGACCATAACCTATAAAATTAAAGGTCTATGAATCCTCTTTCCAATGCCACTATGTTTGTCTCATCTGCAATTCTAAATAAAAGTTTATGCTCATTTTAGTGAAGCCCTATCAGATAGTCACAACTTCATAGATGCTTGTACAGACGGTAACAATTTTCATGGAACATGAATCCATCCATGAAAGTTTGATCCATTTTTTTGAGAAACTTTTTGCATTTGTTACATGATTATTTTTGTCCTTTTTAAAGCCTTTTAGACTATTATAAGTAGTTTTCGGTGTTTTAAAGGGATATAACATTCAACTAACTACTTTTCCTCTCGTAATAATTAATGTAAGAATCCTAGTCTCAAGAATATCTCTCAAAACTCACCTAGGGTTCCTCTTCTCCATCAAGAACCATAGAGATTTAAAGTCAAAAAAAATTAAGAATCAAGCGAAGCCCTTCATCCAAGGTTTTTCCAAGTTCTTCCACTATAAGAACTACATAAAAGAGTTTCTTTTATCAAGATCAAGCACCAAGATTACACGATCAAAGATGTCCTTCAAGAAAGCTAGTGTTCTTCCTTAGGCTCCAAAAAATCAAGTCTCTACCAATGTATTCAGTCAAATAGTTTCATAATCAAGTATGTAAGGCTAATCATAGTGTTTGACTGTATTCTTCCTCATGCCCTACATCTAAATTTAGTCAGTAAAATTTTATCCTAGTATTTTTAACCCAATTCTTTTATTAAAATTTGAGTTTCTATGATTGCTTATTATTGAATTTGATTCTCTATCATTAACCTTACGAATCCTTATATAGTTCTTGTTATTGTGTTGTTCATGCTTATTTTTAACATAAAACCTATTGAGTTGTTGAAAATTTTACATTTCTGTACATTATGCATTGGTTTACATTGCTATACATGATGCATTGGTTTTAGTGAAAGTAAAAGTATTTCAAAATTATGAATAAAAGAAGAGTTTTAAGAGAACATGAGTGTTCCAGCAAGGTAATGATATCTTTAGGAATGTGAGCAGTATGTTGTCACATCATGAGGATCATAATTATGGTTCTCGATTTGACAAACTCTCCAAGAAAAGTAAAGTTATATTATTTTCATAATTCAATACTGTTATATATTTTTCAGTTATAAAGTTTTGAGGATTTCATTACACTAGCATTGTTTTACGTTAATTTTAATTATTTCATTTAGAATGAGTATTTAGTTTAGTTTAGTATTTTTATTAAGCTTAATTACATATCATGTATTCCATGTACTGACAAGACTTGGGGTTGCATTATTTTATGATGTAGATCTAGGTATTCACGATAGCAGATGTTTCGTAAGATCACTTTTCATTTGCAGTTGGTGAGACCTACTTGCTTTTAGAAGGCTCCAACATAGTTAGTTCAGTTTTATTTGATTTGTAGGTAGGTAGCCATGGGTCTTATCATGACACCTATCTTCAGTTAGTAGAGTCTTCATAGATAGTCAAATTTAATGAGCCAGTTTAGTCTTCTGTATTCAAAAGTTTTAAACATTTTTTATATTATTATTAATACTTATATTCAGATTTGTTCAAACTTTTGTGAGATTGATTTAAATATTTTCAAGGTTCACGTTATAAATCTTCTGCATGTATCTTTAGTCTTCCGTTAAAGTAGTCATCCAGACTAAGTGTTTTCTTGGATGAATAATGATTTTTGAGTGACATCCACATCCAAGGAATAGGCTCGGGGCATGAAAAAATTGGTATCAGAGGACATAGTTCAAGTGACCTATGAAGTTTATGAAGTCGTGTCAATAAGATCTTATTTATGATTGTGAGGGGTCCACTTCTAGAAATGAGGGACTATGAATATTTAAGAAAAGTTTTCCTTCTTTCAAATTGTACATCATGCAATAGAGATGTCCCCTAAGATACTTACTTATATTCATGCATTGCTTAAATTCATTCGTCTACCCCTAATATTCAAGGTAGTTGAAATATTAAAGCTCAGATCCTTATTAAAAAGTTAATCTCAGATAAAGTCTTTAGAAGGTAAAGAGACTATACAAAGGCCTAATAGGAGCCCATTAGTGTACTTAACTCTATCTATTCGAAAATAAGCACACTTATACATATGAACTATGCGTTTGACCTAAAGAAAGATCTGCTCTGAGACTCTATTCTCTAAACCTTTCTCCAGATGTTATCCTGAGGGAGGGAAGTATGGTTTAGGAAGCTTGGGTAGGATTGACACCTAAAGGTTAGTGTGATATGCGATTAGTTAGTAGTACTAGAAGTGCGCAGAGTTAGATGTGTACATTTAAAAGTATAGCAACCTAAAGATCATGGATGGTTATTGAGTATAGTTTGTAGTTACAGTCATGTACCCAGTAAGTCGCTAGTGTGGTAGTATTTTCTTATGTGTTGGCTAAGGAATAATAAGTTTTATGTGGATTCCATGATAGAAGGTAGAGAAAGAATTGCTGATTAGGATGAGTTAATTTATACTTAAACTAGGAAAAGGAGTTTATGATGAGATATAGTGAAGAGGTAGATAGTACTTAGGTGGTGAAAACTAGTGTGAGGATAGACTATATATAGGCAGACTGTGAGATAAAGATTGATTTCTTGTCATGAGGTTTTAGAAGCCTAATGTTTCTCAATCTTATCTAGTAGTCATAACTTAAATATTTGGAAAAGTTCCCATACCAACACGCGAAGCATCACAATAAACAACAAACCTATTCGGACCTTCGAGAAATATCAAAATAGGAGCCGATGTAAGACGATGCTTAAATATTTGGAAAAGTTTCTCACATTAGTCCGACCATTGGAATTTTGCCTTCTTTTGTGTTAGTTAAAGGCGAAGCAATAGACCAAAACCCTTCAACAAACCTTCTGTAGTATCCAACTAAGCCCAAAAAGCTTCTAATGTCCGAAGGAGATAATGTCCTAGGACAATTCTTAACTACATCCGTCTTATTTGGATCTATTTTAATCCCATCATCGGACATAACATGGCCAAGAAATACAACTTCCCTCATCCAGAACTCGCATTTACTAAATTTAGCAAATAATTGCTTCTCTCTCAATGTTTGCAACACAATCCTCAAGTGACCCATATGATCTTCCTCATTTCAAGAATAAATCAAGATGTCATCAATAAACACCACTACAAACATTACCAAATATGTCTTGAAAATATGATTCATCAAATCCATGAATACTGGGAGCATTAGTCAAACCAAACGACATTACTACATATTCAAAATCCCATATCTTGTTCAAAAGGTCATTTTGGGAATATCACACTCCTTACCCTCAGTTCATGATAACCAGAATGAAGGTCAATCTTAGAAAAGTATCTTGCTCCTTGTAATTAATCAAATAAGTCATCTATCATTGGAATTGAATACTTGTTCTTTACGGTGATCTCATTCAATTACCGATAGTCTATACACATTCGGAGTGACCCTTTCTTCTTCCTAACAAATAACATGGGAGCAACCCATGGTGAAATACTCGGTCTTATAAAACCCTTATGCAAAAAATCCTTGAATTGTTCTTTTAACTCCTTAAGTTCCGTCAGAGTCATATAGTGAGGAAGAATAGAAATAGGTTAGGTATTGGGAAGGAGATCTATGCCAAAGTTAGTTTCCCTTTCGGGAGAAATACCGAGCAAATCAACGGAAAACACATCAAAAAACTTATTAACTATAATAGGGACCAAATCAAGAATAGGAGTTTTGGAATTGACATCCCTAACTCACATAATATGATAAATTTACCCCATAGAAATCATTTTCTGGGCCTTAATACGTGAGATGAATCGACCCTTAACCACTGAATGATTACACTTCCATTCAACTATAGGATCATTAGGAAAGTGACACTTAACCACACAAGTCCTACAACATATAGATGCATAAGCGGCATGTAGACAATCCATACCAAGAATGATGTCAAAATCAGTCATGTCAAGTTCAACAAGATCACATGGAATAACTCTATGCAAGACCGATACGGGATATTTTATATGATCTCTCTTGGCTAATACCGAATCACCAATGAGAGTATAAATTGAAAAAGATTCTATTAACACTTTGGGGGCACACATCAAATCTCATAGCAATGTAAGGAGTAAAAAAAGACAAAATGGCACCCGAATCAAGCAATGAATAAATATCAAGGTTAAATACTCGTAACATACCTGTGACTACATCAGGAGTCTTACCAACATCTTGCCTAGCGTGAAGAGCATAGAAGCGGTTGTTATGTTGGCCACCCTTAGGATGAGCTTGGGCGCCTTGTTGCACTTGTTCTCCTAGAGGACAACCTTATCCACCCTTGTTGGCAGCATGAGAACACTTGGATTGCTTATGGCCCATCTTGCCACATCCATAACAAGCACCCATTCCCATTAAGCACTTTCCTCAATGATTCTTTCCATATTTTGCACACTTAGGAAAAAAGGTCTACTTGCATTCACGCCTCCTCCTCCTTGAGATTTACAGTATGGCACCGTGTCTTTAACAAACTTCTTCCCCAAACTTTATCCTTGTTGAGAGCTTCCACTACTGCTATCGGTCCTAGCATTGGAGAACCTACCTTCATACCGGGCCCTCTTAGAATATCTCATCCTCATCTCCTTGAGATTTCCTCCTTCAATTTATTCGGCAAAAAGTCATAAGACGAGAATTATCCATCTCCTTAACAAGTATAGCGGTATGACATTCCTTAGCTACCAAGTCGAACACCCCTAATATAAATTTACTCATTCAGGCATGTGGATCGGCAACCAATGAAGGAGCATACTTATATAGATTAGTAAACGTGAGGGCATAGTCCCTCATACCCATATTTCCTTGTCGATGATTTATGAACTCCAACACTTTAGCCTCATTTAACTCAAGAGGGAAAAGGTGATCAAGGAAAGCAAGTTTGAAAGATTCTCATTCAATAGGACCTTCATCCATCCTCTACAACTTCCATTGAGTGTACCATACTTGAGCAACATCCTTAAGTTAGTAAGCCACCAACTCCACTTTTTCTTTTGAAGTTACTCCCATAATGCTGACTATCTTGTAGACCTCATCAATGAAATCTTGAGGATCCTCATCAACTTTTGAGCCATGAAACTCCAGAGGATTCATTCATGCAAACTCCCTTACTCTTGATGCTAGAGTAGGAAAATTAGGAGTATTCACAATACCTTGGTTGGTTACCACTTGGGCTAGCATAGTAATGGCAGTTCAGAACTCCGCATTAGTCACTTGGTCTGGTAGAGGACCATTTTCTTGAGGAGCTGGGGGAGCTTAGGTTTCATTGGCATTAGTTTTCCTTGGAAATGGTGGTCTGCTTGGAGCCATTCTTCTAAAAATTGTAAAGAAAGATCATCAGGGAAAAGAGGTCTTACGGTAAACTCTATAGCATGATAGATCATAAAAGAAGTGAGAATTCCTAAAATGTCTCATAGTCTCATATTTATAGATGTGGCGTGCTTCACAACCATGAATAAAAATGTACTTGATGCAGCATGTTGGACTCCCTAAGATACTTGAAAACCTTGTGCTTCGATACCAAGTTTGTCACAACCCGACCTAGTGCCTAGTCATAACACGGTGATCAAAATTATGAAGGGCTCCAACCAAGCCTCTTGTACATATCATAAGTATACATAAGATAAAGTAAAAGTGGGAACATCATAATAGAGTCTAAATCATGAATAATAAATGAATAACGTCACATAAAAACATAGACTCAAACTATTTGTCCAACTAGATGTCTCTACTGATGAACATGGGTGGGGACTAAGACATGTCCCTAGCTTATCCTCAATATGAAACATAATAAATATCTTCAAAAATAATAACCAACTCGATGACTAGTCCCTGATAAATGAGGACTCACCACATACACCGCCCGATAGAAAAGCTTAACTAGCCACGTAAATGAATATGATCTTCAATATCAACCCCTATATTATGAGATAATGTAGGCAAAAAGTATGCATTAGTACATTGGAATGTACTACGTATGAGGTTATGACATGCAACGTAAATCATCAAATGCAATTGTCAAGTAAAACACATGATAAGATGAGATAAGTAATGTCATGAGAAAATCATAATTACCAAAGCACTAAAATAAAACATAATTTAAATCATGGAAAACATAAGAGATCATACATATGTGGAATAGGGACCATAACCAATAATAAGACCATGAGAGATATAACATGGAATCCCTTTGTCTTCCCATACAACAAAGAAAAAGGGGAATCTACTTGTCAAGGTAGACTCTATCCCGCTAGGCGGGTCATACATACGCTATATTTGTATCCAATAGCTAGGCCATGAAGGCAACTTGCGTTGGCACGTAGTTTAAGTGAGGTTGCTACTAGAGATTTTGGTAGGGCCCCTACCTCAAGTCAACTCGGTGCTAAGTAAAATCCCATGAAATACATACATAGCATAGAAATCATAATGACATATATCATAGTCATGATTATAGATTTGAAATCATCGAGTAGCTCATTTTTATAACATGCTTGTAATGTCAGAATTGTCCTTATTACAATCATATTTGCATGATTCATATAGTTAGGTCTTAGGTCACAACATAGGGCCCTAAGTCACCTTACATCATAACTTGCATGAAATTCATGCCTTGAACTTAGAGTAGAACTCAAATGCATAACCAATTGACTTGAAAATCATGTAATTGACTTGAAAACATCCATGATCATATACTTTCTATTAGCCCATACATAATTCATAAACATAATGTCATGATGAAGTATAATTGAAAATACTCATAATTTATATCATGAACCCTAGAGATCAAAATAGGTGAATTCATGAAAAAAACTCTTCAATTTAATGCAATAGACACCAATCTATATCAAAATAGACTCATAATCATAATTTGAATCATAATTTATGTAATTGGACTAGAGATCATAAAACCCATAAAATACCATACTTTAATTTGGTTAAAATATTAAGAAACTGATTGGGCTTCATGGATGAAAGTATCCATGAATCAATACCCACATACCTTAAGTGAGAAAACCAAATAATTTGGAAGAGCTTGAGAGTTTTGATGGAGAGCTTGAGTAAATTTATTTGAAGCCTTCAATGGATTCCTTGAGAGTCTTTTGTAGAGAGAAAAATATTTGAGTAGGTGAATTATAGAAGAATAAATAGAATTAGAGGTGTAAGTTAATTTATAGAGCTGAATTAGGTCGTAAAAATGTCTAGGTTCATTAACTAACAATTAGGGAAAAGTCTAAAGTGCCCTTACTTAAAAAAAACTAAATTTGGGCAAAAACCATCGTCAAGCCCGTGTCACAGATTTGGCGCGAACTTTACTATTTTGCGTAGTTTTTTCAAAAAATCTATCATTCGATACACGGATCCTAAAAATCCACCAAGACGATTCTTCCACAGGTTTTGACCTCTTGATTGATATTTCAAACTCGGATTTTCCAAAACGATTAAGGATAATGCTTTACATGAGCGACCTATTTCCAAGGGATTCTTAAAGCACTTGTGAGTATTTTGAGGAATGCTACACCATTTGACCTCAGAAGACTATACCCTCCCTGTCTCAAGTCCTTACACGAAGGTTTATCCTATTGTAGTTATATTTTCATAATCACTACCCCTCTCTTAAGAAAGTATTAAATTCAGATGTGTTCAACCACCTGCACTCATAAAAAATAAATCAAAGCAAAGATAACAAGAATGCTTGCCAACACATTGATTGAAAACCACTAATACTTTGCCTACATTATTATTCCTTTATGGTTCCTACCATTCTAGTTATGGAGTTTATCTACTTATAATCACAAAACAAATATCACGAATTTGTGTAGAATGCATGGAATAAACAATTACGATAATAAATCAATTAATCTCAAAATAGAATTTACAAAGCTCGAATTCTAAGTTCAGAGTCCGTAAAAAAAATCCTAACATGGACAATTTATAGACATAAAATGAATCCTAAAAAAATTGGAAAACTTAAGTCGACATTGGTTCATGCTTTACTTTCATGGTTCGTACTAAGGTTCACAACACATATAGGTGCCCGTGAACTTTAACTTAGCTTCACCACTAACTCTGGCATCTCCTCTCCACGGGCATCTTCATGAGCCATATTTGTCTTCACGATCCATTGAGGGTCTCGTATAGATTCGTTCACATTTCATTCACTGCCTTTCACATACCACTTTACGGATGGTATACACTTTACAGACCGTATAGGGTCTCGTGTAATTTGCCTTAGCCTTTTTTTTAAACATCTCAATACTTATTTCACAAGCGTTTCCACGGACTGTACAGACTTTAATGGTTCGCGTATGATGTTGTGGACTTCCCCCAGCTTCATTTCTTCATATTTTCCCTCCATGAGCTTGGACTTCATTTCTTTGGACATTTACACAAAAACACATCATATATACATAAATATGTTAAGAACTCATGATAATTCATTGTTTTGAGCATCGATAGGGTCGTAAATTCACAGCACATCAACACCCTCAACTTATAACAATTGGTTTTCCTCAAGCAATGAATAAAAAACAAAAAAATGATGTGCAAATATAAAGTATCCTAGAAAATGTACATCAGCCGCACACAATCACACATATTCATAACCCCTTCTCATTTTTAATCAAACTTGACTATGCAATATCCAAACTGTTCAACTAACTCACAAGGATCCATTGGTGACATTCCACTACTCATAGTCAAACATGCTAGAGAAAACAACAATCATATCGTCAACTTACAACTAGATAATAAAATTATAGTACCCTCACTACAAAGAAGTCCCTCTCATGGTATATTTAAGAAACACTTGGACTGATTACGATTTCCCTCACACTCAAAAAGAATTTCAAACAATGGACATATACAAACCATAGGCTTGCCCTTATTTTCTAAACTTTTAACTTTCAAATAACTCATTTAGGATCACTACAACACTTTGTTAGCTTGTAATATAGACTCGGGCTAGGGTAGGAAATATTTAGGATATAAGTGACTAACCCTCCTTTGCACTACATCATTTTGTTCATTATTTCACTGTCGTCTAATTTTCATTCTCTTTCCCTCCTTTTCTTCAACCTTTCCTTTAGAACTCGGGTGTGGTGTTAGGTTTCTTAATCCCTATTTTTTTTTCCAGACTTTAATTCCTTCTTACACACTTTTTATTTTTATTTTATATATCACCACACACACCGTACCTTCAATATTCTTTTTCATCATAGTCCATTTTATTCATACCTATTATTTTACTAATATCTTTTCTAGCTACCCTCAACTTAGACTTTTAGACTGAGTTATGGCATCATGACCTTAGAGGAATCATGCTCAAATAGGGTTCAAGGGATCTATTCTTTCAATTTGGTAGATATTTAGTCTAATGTAGGCTATCAAAAATAAGGGCTTATGATCCTCTCCTTACAAAGCTATTTAAAGTTTCAATATGACTAATGAGGCAAGTTCTAGCTTATACATGCAAAGTAAGAACTAGTAAATGCATCTCACTCACTCATGGCACATAATCTACACTATTCAGCACTAGTCGACATGTTCATGTCCTAGCAAGTAATTATCAATACATCATTATGTAAAATGTGATACAAAGATCCTTCAAAGTCAATTTTTCATAGTAAGGGTACACAAGATATGAAAATTTCAAATATGGGTCAAAAGTTTACTCAACCAAACCATGTGTTTCAAAAATCCGGCTACATGCACGCTTTCTAAGACTTTGTATTTACACAAACACATAAAATAACCTAAACATGGATGTTCTACTAGATAAAACACTTAAGAGAAAAGAAACTTGGCAAGAAAACTTCCAAGTGCCCAGAATTCCCCATCCTTGATGAAAAATATATGCATTATCCTCAATGAACTTCAACAAAATCACAATAAGAGTAGTGGGGAGTGAATATAGATGTGATGCCTTAGGCGTCAATCACTAGATTCGAAGTGGCACTAATGGTGCCGTTGCACTCAATGATGTGGGCTCTCCCGAAGGAACATCGCTAGTAGAAGAAGTAGGTGTCCCTTCAATCCCCTCTACAGTAGGAACCTCTGTAGACAGGGTTAAGGCTACTCAAATTTTTAAAGCCCCAACCCTCACGGCCTCAATCCATTTTATCTTTTTCTCTTTCTGCTCTTCACGATGCTTTCATAACCTTATACTATCATGACCTAAGTCTACACCCTAGGCGTAGTCAATACTCTAAAACTATTACTAGCTCCCAAGCAAACCCTTGACCTGTCTAACTACTAAGCGGAAGACTTAAGTCACAGTAAAATATAAATCAGATTGGCATACCAAAGAATGTAAATATCACTTCTCAAAATACATCACAATATGCGCTCCCAATTATATATGTAAAAGAAGTTTTAAATATAACCTCTGAATAACTAAATGAACATGTAAATTCAGTATGTATTTCTGAAGCCTCTAAATGACTCTAGATAGGTACCATTATAGGCCCATGGTTACCTCAAAGGGCTAATAAATAAAGGTGAAATAAACTAAAAAGATTTCCTCCAAATGCAAGGAGGACTCACCAAACGATGGAAGGAAAGTGATCTTCAATGATGCACCTGTTCAGGATCTCTATTACTTATATATGCATCATAAAATGATGCAGCACCAAATTGCCTCAGTACATGAGATGTATGAAAGTCTCACCCAAATCAATGCCCAATACTACCTAAAATATCATATATTATTCTCATATAATCGTGTGAATGAAATTACTCAAAATTTAATTCATTTAGTCTCATTGGATTTTTATTCAGTTTAACTCAACTTTTCTCAAACTCACTACATTCTCTTTAAAATAATTATACTTCTCAACTGTGTAAATGTATGAAAATATAGCTTTTGATTTCTCAACTTAGTCTCAAAATAAATGCATAATACTCTAACTTATTACACTTGATTATTCTTAAAAATCAGTGAATGAAAGACTTCCCAACTCAAGGAATAAAGTATGTTCAAAACTCTTTTCTCGATTAAGATTTGAAATTTAAATTCTTTAACTCAAAACCATATATGTTAAAGCAATTATAATTACTCAACTAGGGTTAATGTAAATGTAAAAATGAACATTGTATTCAAGAACTCGAGGTATGGAAATAATCATAATAAAATGAACTACAGAGGGTCTCATTAAGGGAATACATAACTAACTCAAAAACTCAATTTAACAGGAAACTCAAGCTTTAACTCTTTAGTCACAGAATTAAGATATTGGGCATGTGGATGAACTCAGTCCAACACTATGAATAGCCTTACATACTTGAAAAAATTGTGTTCTTGATGAAACTCAAAGAATGCAAATACTATACTTGAACCCTAGCTTTTCTCCTCTCCAATCCTTACTCTCAAATATTCTAAGTGTTAATAAGGACTAAACGCATGTAGGGTACTGACAAGGGTCTTATTTGAGTCCCAAAATGTGAGGTATTTGGTATGGGAAAGTACCCTTTATTAAAACTGACTCAAGGCCATCTATGGGCCATTCTATGGACCGTAGAACTTTATATGGGCCATAGAAGATCCATCATAGAAACCTTGTGCTCAAAATAAAAATCCCTAGAATTAAACAAGTTGGGGTCTACATGACCTTCAATGGGTCTTGGACCCTAAGATGGGTCGTACAAGCTCCCCATATGATCTTACTAAAAGACTTGAGACTTGGGGTTTGTGGACCCCTTTACGGTTTGTAGAACCTTAGATGAAGGACCTATTTGTGGGAGTTGGTGCACATTCCAATAGATAATAGAATGTAACACTGGGTCTATGAGTTAGCCCTATAGGTCGTAGATATTTAGATGAGTTGTACAAGGGCTCATGGCAATGGGCCCTAATACTGAGCTTAGGGACCTCTTCTACGGACATCTCCTAAGGTTCGTAGTAACTCCTACTAGCCATAGAAGACATTTCTAGGAAGGTTTCTAACAAACTAAATTTTTTACCAAGTGTAGGCGGGGTTTACGAGTCCATTATATTTAATATCCCGAGTGTGATCAAGATAGAGTATGACATAATAAGATGAATAATTAGACTTGGTGAATCTATTGGTGGGTTAAGGGAGCTTTTTATTAAGGGCAAAGTTGTCTTTTTCCTATTTTTATACGGGAAATGAATTTAGACAATTTTTGGGCTAGGTTCCTAATCTATTTAATCCCCAAAGCTCTACAGTTTTGCTTATTCATTCACAAATCAGCCATCCTAAAAATATTCTCTACAAAAGGCTCTCTAGACTCCATTGAAGACCTAGCAAGAATCTTCTTAAATTCTCCATTGATCTTCATGATCATCTTCAAGTTTTCTTCATAATTTGTATCCAAGGTATGTGGGATTCACCCATGGTTACCCTTTACCCATGGAGCCCTAAGAATTTCTTAAATCTTCCATGAGTTTCAATTAAAACTTTGAATCTTCTTAATTTTAACTTTATTGCATGAGCTATGATGCATCTTGTGAATTCAAATCTATTTTGGCATAAATTGATTGGTAATTTCTTGGGATTTGTATATTCTTCATATTATTAATTAGGGCTTACGATCTAACTAGAAGGGATGAAAACTCATGAAAAATCTAGGAATTTGCTGGGAAAATGGTGGGGTGGCGCGCCACTATAGCGCCAGGAATGTGTCTTTGTAGTTTGCCTCCTGGTGTGATACGCCACCATAGCGCCTGCAAAGCGCCTGGTGGTTTACACCTTGGCAGAATGTGCCACTATACGCCATCGCCAGTTTCCATAAAAATCGTTCACCAAATGCGACGTATGTGATAAAATTCTTTTGTTTTGTTTTGTTGATTCTCACTTCTTATCAACTACTTTTTCAAGTTCATGAATTACATTTCATTTATGATTTAACCTCTCAACTAAGCATTAATTACTCCTCTATTACATGAACTTTCTTTCAAGCATGACTATTCAAGTATGATTTTCAAGTATGTTTTAAATTATACTTTCTTCATGCAAATTATGGAAAAGGTGACTTACGGACCTATGTGGTTACCTAAGTCCTAATGATATGAATTATGTATGCATGACTTGTAATGTGGAAGGACAATACTTACATATCACTTATGTTATGAAATGCGCTACTCTATGAATTTCAAATCTATGATCATTTCTATGATATGTAACTATGATTACTTTGCTATGTATGTATTCCGTGGGATTTGACTTAGCACTTTGTGGAAAGGAGGTGGGGACCCTACAAAAATCCTTAGTAGCAGCCTCATGTCCCATAAAATATGTGCCACTGTAGATTGCCTTATGTCTTAGGTAGTGGATTCACATATAGTGTATGTACATGACCCGCCTAGCGGGGGTAGAGTTTACCTTGGGAAGTAAATTCCCAATTTCTCCTTGTATGGAGAGACAAAGAGATTCCATGTTGTAGCTTACACGGTCTTAATGTCAGTTATGATTTCTATCCCACATATGTATAATCTCTTATGTATGCCATGATCTAAATTATGCTTTTAAAATGCTTTGGTCATAATGATTTTCTCATGTATTACTTATCTCACCTTATCATGTATTTTACTTGACGATTACATTCTATTACTTACATTGCATGTCATGCCCTCATACTTAGTACATTCCAACGTACTAATGCATACTTTTTGCCTATATTGTCTCATAATGTAGAGGTTGAGGTTGAGGATCATATTCATCCATGTGGCCAGTTAAGCTTTCCTATCTAGAAAAGTTGTGGTGAGTCCTCATTCATCGGGGATAGTTATTGAGTTGGTTGTTGTTTCTAAATACTTTTGTTAAGTTTCATTTTGAGGGTAAGCTAGAGACATGTCTTAGCCCCTATCCATGTTCATGAGTAGAGACATCTTGTTGGATAAATATTTCGAGTGTATATTTTCATGTGACATTCTTTATTTTCCATTCATGAGTTAGACTCTCTTATGATGTTTCTGCTTTTACTTTACCCTATGTATGCTTATGATATGAAAAAAGGATTGGTTAGAGCCCTTTGGGGTTTCGATCACCGTGTTACGATTAGGCCCTAGGTCGGGTCTTGACACTACCACTCATAGAACCTTCTATGGGCTATAGGTGGCACTCGTGGCCCACTATTTAGTACACTCTCCTTACTTCCTATAGGCATCTTTGGGATTGATATAAGTTAGAATAGTTTGGGGAGTTACATTCGCAACTTCTTTGTTTCATCCTGTAGCACATCATTAGGAGTGCTAGGTCTATCATAGTGTTTCTTACCTATTTGTCCGACTCAGGTGTCGGGGCTACACCTAAAATTTCATCCAACCTACTTGTGTCCCATGGTGTGGTGAACAACTGCATCTTTGCATCCATAGCAAGTGGAGCAGTCACTCGACTGATTTATCAGCTATCTTCATGATGTTTACATTAATAGCCACCAACTGTGTAAGCACCGATTCAGCATCAAGGCCTCCTAAATCTACTAATCCACTTGGTGAGGTATGCTTCCAAACCATCAACTCTGCTCAACATAACACCAACCCTCTTTCAAATCATACCATAGAGTCTATCCTCTACTTCTTTTATCTAAACTTAGACTACTTATGGTAGTCTCTCAATAACAAACAGTGCCCTTTTCTAAGGTTCGTTTGTGACCAATTTTTCCAAGAAAGGGTAGGGAAATATTACAAGCATACCTACTATAGTGGAGGTAGGAAAATATGGCCCGCTCTATCCCTCGAGCTATAGTAGACTCATCAGTCGGTTGTTCTGTGGATGAGGCTATCGATTCCCCTTCCAAAGATAGAATTGCAGGTAGTGGACCTTGTGTAATAAACACTAGAAGTATGGGATGAGCTGACCTGGGTTTATATAAGTGGATGTCCACATCTTTGATCAACGCATCATTTTTGGCCTTAATAACAGCAATGATCAAAGAAGGGACTAAGAGAGACCTCAGTGTGTTCACACAATGTTCGAATCAAGCATGGAAAAGGTAGACCTATTTTTATTACCAAATCTTTCTTTTTCTTCTTGGATGTCTCACTCGTGATCGAATTTAGCAATGTAACTGAGTATGCATCATAGAACTCTTGAATGAGGTACTAATCATAATAACCCTAAGGCATGGTCATCCACTGATGTCGCTCAAATATAATTTTTATCTCAGGTATTGATATGAGATTATTTGTGATGACCTAAATTTCTTGTACGAAGCTCTTTTACCGATACCTCTGGATTTCTTCGACATGCCATGATCAAATATTTCCTTTGACCCATACACCGACCACTTATTTCGTAGAAAGTCAATCAATTGGTGATGGGGGACTAGATTTGGTTCTCTCTCAGCGGCAAACCTTTCAATGTTGTCGTTGTTCTCCTCCTCTTATTCACTACCTAAGGTGTTTTTATTTTCCCAAGACTTTTCCATTTCATCATTCTTCTCATTTTCGAAGCCCCTGCTCATTTCCCACACCAACTGCCTTTACTTCAGACAGGGAGGAAGCAGTTTCGGCCTCAATTTTATCTTTGGATGAAGTAGTGCAGGGGATGTCGAGAAACATTTGAGGTGCACTTAAACTCTGACCCACTAGATTACCCACTTATTGACTCAGCATCTGAGTTGGCAACCATTTTATCAGAAGGAAAGTCATGAAGTCTAGATTTTAGAGTCTCAAGGGTTGGTGCTGACTTCTAGTTTGGGGATATTGTACCTGAGGAGTAGATGTTAGAAATGAAAACAATGTTAATCGACAAAACGAATGAGTAATCAGACTTTCCCTATGTAATATATTACGAAAGTGAGGATTTTCATAAAAAATGTTGTCACTCAATCTATCATTGGAAACCCGCACTTAGACTAGAATTTAAAAACACTTTTTTAAAAAAAAATTTATACTAAGGCCTTCATAGACCGTTGAAGGTTATACAGTCCATGAAAGGTTCTATGAATAGATGTTGTGAAATTTTCTCAATGTGTGGGTTCACAGAATGTTTCACCGTCCGTGAACAACTCTACATCTTGAAACCTCTTATACCTATACTTAGGAAAATCATCTAAGTGTAAGGGTTATAGGCACCCCCACGGTCCGTGGAGGGTTTCACAACCCATTAAGATGCCTTTTTCCCCAAACTGACGAACTTTTCACCCTTTTGTTCATTCTACTTTCAGTGATCACATGCAACCACACCAACTCTTTGACAATCAGGATTCTGATCTAAACACCTCCAAACACCAAATATTTTACACAAAAATAATACCTTAATACCCCAATGATAAGTTACAAACTCAATTTAATCAATCAAAAACAGACTTCACATCTTGATGTCAAACTAATGTAATAGAAGAAATCTTTGAGATCGGAATGGAGAAATTAGGTGGTTTTCATTTTAGGAGAAAATTACATAGTTAAGGAAGGAGTGGGTGGTTTCAAACTAAACGGAAAAATTTAGAGTGGGGACCCAAATTGGAGCACAAATAGGGTGAAAACCCCTTTTAGTCTTTTTCAATTGAAGGTTTGGTTTAAACCCAGCTAGGTCAATTTTAGGTTGATCGACCTTGTTTTCATGGACCATATAAGAGATCATAAAGAAATCCATAGACCGTGAATCCCTCCATTGGAAAGGCCTTAGTAAAAAATCATACTTGGGGTTCATAAGAGGCTAAATGGTCCGTAAAAATCACTACAGATCATAAACCCTTCCAACAATATGTTGATCAACAGCTTATGTTCTACATCAAGAACCACGGGCCGTGAAGACTTGTACAGCCCGTACAAGGGCCAATGGTGACTTGACTCTTCCCAATCCATACAAGGGCCCATGGTGACTTGACTCTTCCCAATTCTTAGTATGCCCCTTTTTAATTTTTGTAATAACTGAACACACCATGACACTATAAATTTTAAAAATAAAATTCTAAACTAGCTATTACAATTATAATCCTTGGGTTGCCTCTCAAGAAGCGCCTGATTTCACATTGGAGTACTATGCAAGTTACTTGATTACTTAGACTTCATCAAGTTGGATCTCTTCTACAGTCTTCACCTCTTCTTGAGCTCTTGAGTATTACTTCACACGCTTCCCGTTAACCTTAAACTTATGATCATCTTATGCTTCAAGCTCAACTGACCCATGTGGAAATACTCACGCTATAGTGAAGGGTCCGACCCATTTTGACTTCAACATCTACTGAAACAACCTAAGTCTTGAGTTATACAGCAACACTAAGTCCCCCAAGCTAAATTCCCCTTTTTCAATTCGCCGGTCAGGATACATTTACATTATATTTTTGTGGAGAGATGCCCTCTTATATTCCCTTAATAGGGATTCATCCATCTTATTTATCTGATCTAACCTCATGTTTGTGGCCTCACTCCAACTCAGATTCTACTTCTTGAGTGCCCATTGTGCCTTATGATCTAACTCTACATACAAGTGATATTCCTATTCAAACATTAACAGGTATGGTGGCATACCAATGGGTGTTTTGAAAGTTCTTTAATATGCCCATAGCTCATCATTGAGCTTGCTTGACCAATTTGTCTTATTGACATTTACAGACTTTGACAAAATTTCCTTGATTTCCCTATTGGACACTTCGACTTGCCCACTTTACTAAGTATGGTATGGGGTAGCCACTTTATGATGCTTTACATCGTATTTGGCCAATAAAGTCTTGAATATTTTATTGTAAAACTACCACCCCCATCACTGATAATCGCTCTAGGTGTGCTGAACCTTGAAAAAATATTCTTCTTTAAGAACCCAGAAATTCTCTTACCATCATTGTCAGCCAAGGCTACTACTTCAACCTATTTGGAGATGTAGTTGACTCCGTCAAAGTTAAACTGCAGTGCATAAGAACTCACAAATGGCCCCATGAAGTTAATGCCCCAAACTTCAAAGAGTTTCACCTCCAAGATTGGAGTCATAGGAAACTCTTGCTGCCTTGATATTGCACCTTGAATTTGAAGTTTATCACAACTCTTTGACATATCATATGCATCTCAGTGAATAGTGGGCTAGTAGTAACTACATTGAAGCACCTTTTGAGCAATACGAGCTCCATAATGATGTCTACCAACTAAAGAAGAGTGAGAGGCTTTAGGTATACTTTGCATTCCAGCTTCCAACACACACCACCTAATCCAATTGTCAGCACAAAACCAAAACAAGTATGGAACATCCCAAAAGTATTTGTTGACCTAATAAAAAAACTATTGCTTTACTGGAATATTGGGACTTTGGGCATCATATCGCTAATAAGATAATTTGCAAAGTTAGAATACTAAGGAATGAGTTCAAGAATAGCGACTAATGCATGCTAATCCAAGAATGAGTTATCAATCTTAAGATCGACTCCATCTTCTTTCTATGCCTCTAACTTCGACAAGTGATCTGCTTCCTAGTTTTTGTACCTCTCTCTGTCCTTAGATTTAAAGTCAAATTCTCATAGCAAGAGATCCCATCTGATCAGCCTCAGATTTGAATCTTTCTTCTACATTAAGTACTTTGAGGCGGCATATTCTGTGTGCACGATCACTTTTTTACCCAAGAAGTACGCTCTAAAATTTTCAAAGTATACAAAACAACTAGTAATTCTTGCTCCTTGACAGTATAGTTCTTCTGGTCCCCATTCAATTATTTACTTTTGTAGTTTATGGGGCGAAAAATCATATTATGCTTTTTCCCTGGCACAACCCTAAAGCAACATTACTGGCATCACACATTACCTTATACAGTTCAAACCAATCTAGAACAATAATAACTAGAGCTGAAATTAGCTTCTCCTTCAGATAATTGGATGGCTTCATACGTGCATCATCAAAATTGAAATTAATCTCCTTCTCCAATAATTTTCTCAAAGGGTATTCTGTCTTAGAAAAGTCCTTAATAAATTTCTAGAAAAAGCTTGCATGCCCAAGAAGATTTGGATACCATTCACAGTAGGGCGCAACTTCTCAATAACCTCGATTTTAGCCTTGTCCACCTCCAAACCCTTCTCAGATATTTTGTGACCCCGTTTTATGCCATCCCTATTTGACCTTGAAGTGGTGTATTTCCCGGTTAAGAACCAAGTTGGCTTCCCCGTACTTCTGTAGATCCTTGCTATGATTTCACAAATAGTCCTCAAAAGTATCTCCTACTATAGAGAAGTCATCAATAAATACCTCTAGTGTATCCTCAACCATGTCCGAAAAATAGATATCATACACCTCTAGAATATGGCTGGAGCATTATACAATTCAAATGGCATGCGCTTCAATGCAAATGTTCAATAAGGAAATGTAAAAGTCATTTTCTCTTCATCCTCCAGGCAATAGAAAGCTAATTATAGACAGAATACCCCTCTAGGAAGCAATACCAACCTCTACCTCCCAGCATATCTAGCATCTAGTCGATGAAATACCTGGGGAAAGGGTCTTTCAAGGTCCAATTGCTTAGCTTTTGTAATCGATGCACACACCGCCAACTTGTGACTAGTCCAAGAGGAACTAATTCATTTTTAGCATTTGCTACATTGTCATTCCACCCATCTTAAGGATACACTACACTGGAGTATCCCAACGACTGTCTTAGATTGGGTATACTACACATGTATCCATCCACTTAATGATTTCCTTCTTTACCACCTTATGCAATGTTGTGTTCAACCTTCCCTGATGTTCTATGTTTGAGAATCTATCTTCCTCATATGTATTTTGTGAGTGCATATACCAGCATGTATGCCTATAATATTAGCAATGCTCCATCCAATGACTTTCTTGAATCTCTGTAGTCCTTCCACAAGTGCTCTAATGTCATAACCCGATTTCTCAGGTAATAATGGTGCCTACTATGTGGCTTCAGCAAGTAAGCCGACTCATATCCCAGAACTGTGAGTAATGGGATATCAGGGTAGAAAACAAGCAATTTAACCTAAAAGCAGTAATGAAAGAATAGGAACACAAATGAATAGTAGAAGCAAATTAAAATATATATAAACTAAAAGATTCCTCTCAGAACATAGAAGTCACATGCAGAGAGCTACTACAAAATAAGTACAATTCACAAAAGTGGACCACAGAAACAAGACTGTCGCAAACAGTAAAAGACATACAAAATATATATATGTAAAGGGAGATGGGTAAATCCAGAATTCTTTTTGCTCACCCTCTTCTCCTATCACGACTGTAGTTGGCTCAAAATCAATGTTGATAGCTAGTACTCGGATCTGCATCACCAAAATAAATGACGAGTGTGGTATGAGTACCAAAACAATAAGTGCCCAATCGGCGTCATAGACTGACTAAGCAAGATGAGAAAAAGTGAACAGAAATGTTGATAATTAACCACAACCAAAGATAGAAACCAGAACTTAAGGTATGTATGTACACGGGTGTACTCAACATACAAGGAGAAGGACAAAAACTAGCTAAATCCGTTGGGATCCTATAAACTCGATGGGTATACTCGGGCACAAGTCTGAAAGTAATAACTTAAACAGACTCCCATAAGACCGACAGGAGAAAATATAGTTGAAGTAAATTGAGAAAATTCGATAAAGCTCCTACAATGCCACAACTTCCTACTTGAACTGAACCATTTTATAAGCTTGCAGCTTTAACTAAAGTTGCACAATAATTAAAGACTTAGACCCGAGAATCATAAAAGGATTAGGGACTTGAACCGAGATTTGATTGTAACAAAGGACATGAACTAAGGTGTGGATAATCGTGGATTGAACCATGTGCAAAAAAGACCAAGGACTTGAACCAAGGTAACTGTAGATATGGAATTCAAACAGTGCTAGTAGGTAGCTATGGACTTAAACCAAGGTTGATAGCGACAGTGGACTTGAACCAAGGACAAGTAAAGTTAGGGACTCGAACTAAGGCAATAATACCAAGGCAAGTACTTGAACTACGCTCGACATAGTGAATTAGGGACTTGAACCATGAAAAAACTGAATCGGTAAGAGTTAGTATCAATGGCCAACCGAGTTTCATAGGGAGTACTCCCAATCTGAGTGCCATTAATAAATAACTCCAGCCCATTCCACATCCAACCAGGATTGATGAATAAACTTCCGGAAACAAAAACCAAGTGATACAAAATAGATAGAATGGTTGGATATTATAGAGCTATGGTTCCATATCTGTGTTACTACCCAGCTAAGGCTCATACTATCAGATTCTAGTCTACTATATTAGTCTATAGGGAGCTAAGCTGTCCGAGATGACTTCAGAGAAGTTCCAAGGCCCAACAACACCAAAATTATGCCAGTCTAAGGCAACACTAGTCTAAGCCTAAAATAAAGCCAAACATGCCCCCAACAACATAAACCAACGGCACACCACACACCACAAAGTATGGATGATTAACAATAATAGGAGATATACATTAATAGTCTGAAATATTGAGAAAATAATGCCAATGACATGAATTGTAGAAATTTAGCATGCTCGACACCTAAAAACCCCAAATTCATATAAATTAATATAGAAATGACTAAACATGCTCAGTCAAAAGAGGGGAAATTGTACCTAACCATAGGCCGACTGCGCGCGCCCCAACTCAAGAAACCAAACCTTTTTGCTTATGAATAGCCTAAGAACGTTGCAACACTATCAATAATGGAATTAAACATCAATACGATCACATTAACACTAAAATTACCAAATTCGGAGAAGTGCCAAATTTTGACGTAAAAAATGAGAATGTGGAACCTGCTTCATAAATTATAAAATTAACTATGTGAAAAGGTCTTAAACACTACCCCAAACTTTTGTTCCAAAAAAGGAACATAATTCGAGGCTCGAAACAACCCCAACTCTAGCATGTAAAAAACCTGCAACAAGCTAAAAAGGACAATAAGGGCAGCAACTATATTCAAGAAATTACTGAAAATGAGGGCCTAATAGTTGAACCACCCATACTACTACAATCCTCACAGAAAAAACCATAGTCAAGGCTCTTGAATCACCAAATTTAGACCTAAAATGAGCAAGAAATCAACCTTAAAAGTTCCTCAAAAATGGAGCTCAAAAATCAGTTATGGCAGCAGCTAAATCACGATTCTTATCTCCAACGAAACTTCAAATATGAATCTCAATTAGGCCAACGTGTTCTCCTTGGAAAAGAACGCAGATTACCTCTTGGACCACTAGATTCGGACCTAAATTACCCCGGAAATTAAGTCTCAAAATTTTCGAAAAACCATAACTCAAAACTCAGTAATAGCAGCAGTAAAATAATTCAATTTACCTCAAATAATTAGTCTTTAACAAATTCTGACTACACCGTGATGATCTCCACAAAAAATCATGCAAGATAGACCTTTGAATTACTAAATTCGAGCTTAAATTACTCAAGAAATATAACTTTGAAATTAGAAGAAAAATTATGAGAAAAGTTATCTTATAGGGAGATGGTGCACCAGTGCAGTTGAAGATTATTCCCATTTTTAAATTCTTCGATGGGATGCTCGAGATTCATTTGAAATCTTGTGCGTACAAACAAGCTACTCTATCGCACCAAATTCAACATTTAGAATATAACAGTGTACTCAAAAATTCCATCTGAGGTTATCTTGACAAAAAGTGAGTCCTACACCCAGCATCTTTTTAAGCAAAAATCCTCAAGGAGACTCAGAATGAGACTGGAAGCCTAGAGAACCGCACAAAAGGTTGTTCTAGACCAAACTAGATATTTCTAAGCCAACCTCACTAACGAAAATTTATTCTAAGCACGTTTTTCAAAAATGTTGACCAAACTCATTCTTAGGCCAAATTTCAAAGGTTAAAATGTCAAATGGCCCTAAACTCATATTGAATGCCTCGATACTTATGTTGACCATGCTAGTATCCTAATTTGGCCATTCCATAGCTGATGGAATTGTTAAAATTTCATTTTGATGTTGTGTACCTAAAGTAATGACTGAAATCAACTTTTCAACTTATAAAAGCTCCAAAACAGGGAAACATGCCTAACACCCAAACAAACGACCAGGCAACCAAACACTGTTTGGTTAGTGCCAGCAAGTCATAAATTATGGTGGATCATTACAGGAACAATATAAATGATGAAATGAATGTTTTATTTCAAAATTGACTCGCACAATCATTTCAACATCCACTACTAAAAGAACTTTCTTTTGCAAAAATACGAATCAAGAAGTACCTGAAGGCTTAAATAAAGTGGAGAACTACGCCCATATCTCTTGCTCAGTCTACCAGGTATCCTCCTCAACTGAACGATGCCTCCAACGGTAACTTAACTATAGGAATGGCTCTTGATCGCAAGTATCTGACTTCTTTGGCTAAAATAACAACTGGCTCCTCAATATAACTCAGGCGATCATCCAACTCGACCGCATCATATTGGAGGACATGAGACTCATTTGGGATGTACCAGCATAGAGTCGAGACATGGAAAAATTGATAAATAACTGAGAAGGCCGGAGCCAAAGCTAACTCATATGCAACCTCACCAACTGTCCTTAAAATCTCAAAAGGGCCAATATATCTGAGGCTAATTTTTCCCTGCCTCCCAAATCTCATCATCCCCTATATGGGATATACACGGAGGAATACTATGTCACCAATAACAAATCTTAAAGGTCGACGCCTACGATCTACATAGTTCTGGTATCTACTATAAGTTATCCTGACCCTATATTGAATCACCCTCACATGATCTATGGCCTCCTGCATCATGTCTATATTGCGTGGCCTGCATTATGTAGACTCAAACCAACCAACCAATTGGAGAGAGATAATGCTTACCATACAAGGCCTCGAAGGGGACCATCTGAATATTAGAGTGGTAGTTGTTGTTGTATGAAAACTCCATCAAAGACAAAAACTGGTCTCACTGACCCTCAAAATCTATAACATAGGCCTACAACATATCCTCAAGAACCTAAATAGTATGCTCTGACTGCCGTCAGTCTGTGGATGAAAAATTGTGGTAAGGTCGACATGGGTACCCAACTCCTCCTGAAAAGTCCTCTAAAAGCTGGATGTGAACTAGGAACCCCAGTTTGAGATGATAGAAATAGGCACACCATGAAGACGAACCATATCCCGAATGTAGATACTGGCCAACCTCTCAGCACTATAGGAAATATGAACAAGAAGGAAGGGTGCTGATTTGTTCAATCGATCCATGATGACCCTAATATTGTCAATAAATTAGGAAAGGTGAGGCAACCCCACAATGAAGTCCATGGTGATATGCTCGCCACAAGACCTCAAATGCTTGGCCTTATCCTATTGAAAACTCAAGTAATGCGAAAGATAACATACAATATCTCTCCTCATACAGCTCCACCAGCAATGTTGTCTCAAGTCATGATACATCTTAGTAGTGCCTGGATTGATAGCATATCTAAAATTATGGGCCTTGCTAAGGATCAACTAGATAGAAACCCCAAACTCTCGGTATATAGAGATAGACACCGAACCTTAATACCCTATATGGATTAAAAATAGTCAGGCCGACATCATCACCCAAAATACGATCTCAAAGTAGAAGTAAATCCTTATACTCAACTAACGACTATGAATCTAATCCAATAGAGATGACTGGCTCCTATTTAGGCTGACACACATTGGGGATCAGAAATGTCAAGCTAAATTATCTTGTTAGCTAAGGACTGGATGTCTAAAGATAAAGGTCGCTCCAAAATAGAATGAAAAGCTAGACTACCCATACTCACTTTTGTTTGTCTCAAGACATATGCTACAACGAACTTCTTGCCTAGATGGTAGAGAATAGAAAGGTTGTAGTCCTTCAGTAGCTCAATCCATCAGTGTTGATGTGAGTTATGATCCCTCTGACTAATAATATGCTAAAGGTTCCTGTGATCATTGTAGATTTCGCATCGAACTCCATATAGGTAGTGCCTCTAAATCTTAAGCGTGAAAACTACCATCGCCAATTTCAAGTCATGAGTGGGGTAGTTGCACTCATGTAGCTTAACTTTATTCGATGCAAAAATAATAACCCGCCCTTGCTGCATCAGTACACAACCCAAACCAATGCCGGATGCATCACAATGAACGGTGAATCCCTCGCCCTCAACTAAAAGAGTCAATATAAGAGCGGTGGTAAGCAACTACTTAAGCCTCAGAATGCTAATCTCATACTCCTCCGACCACACAAATGGAAAGTTCTGGCAAGTCAACTGAGTCAGAGGTGCTGCTATAGTAGAAACTCCCTCAACTAAGTGCTATAGTGACTTCCCAATCCGACAAAGATACAAATCCTAGTCACAAAGAAGGGCCTGCAAACTCTTGGACTATAGGCACTGAATCAACTGTAAGGTCCACCATACTAACATCCCTAACATAAGACAAATATGGAAATTATATGCTAACCACTAACCTCCGAGCCCGAATAAAAGAGATCACCCCAATCAGTGTATAAATATAAGAAACCTGCTACACTATCGATAGAATACAAAGAATGGCTAAGGTAATGGTCTTGGCATAGCAATCCAAGACCGCACGGTGAGGGGATAACTAGTCCATGCCCAAAATCAAATCAAAATACACCATATCAAGCGATGTCACATCTAATGTCCTAACCCTAAATAGTCACACAAAAGATCAAAAGAACTAATACGCGACTGAAGAATCACCTATCATGGTTGAGACATGCAACGAATCAACTAAGGGCGACTTATACTCAGTCGTGGGGAAAAATATACAGATATATAAGAAAAGGTGGAACCTGGAAAAATAAAGTGGATGCGGGTTGATGACATAATAGAACCATACATATGATCACATTGTCTGAGGCCTCAGCTTTTAATCTAGCTGGAGCTGCATATAAATAGGCCTGGGATTCTCCACCTTGTGCATCAATTTATCCCCCTGTCCTACCACCTTGAGGACCTCCCATTCACCCTGAGACCACCCCTATGATCTTGGGTTTGGCCTCCGCCTTTATATATAAGTGTTGCTGCTAGCGCAAGTCTAGTTGCCTGCGGAGATATTACGGATGGCCTACGGTGAGGGCACTCACAGAACAATGATCTAGTTCCCCAGAGTCATAACATCCATATGGGAGTTGGCTCGCATAAGGTGGTCGGCCACCTCAGCTAGAAGAACTTATTTGAATCCCACTTCGATCTTGGCTCGGACCGGTACTAAATCCACCCTAACAGTATTGGTCACCCTTTGAAGTATAGAGTGAGGCCTGCAATGGGCGTTGGATTGGCTCTGCTGGAATCTCTGATGGGATCTATCATATGAATCCTAGGCCTAAAGCGGGGCCTACCTTGGATATCCTCCTGCCTATCTCTCTTATCGTTGCCCCCTTGGGCCTCACGATAACGCTTCTTAAGCTTTCAGGCATAGTCCACATATCCTGAAATGAGCGGACCACTGAGACTAAAGACTGAGTCTTTGTCCGTAACTGGAGCCTCAACCATTTGAAAAATCACCAAATGTTTTCCTCCTCAGTAGGTAAGATCATGGTAGGGTTTCTTTAGAGCTCATGAAATCAGGCCTCGTACTCTGATACTTTCATGGAGCCTTGCTCCAACTATGAGAACTAATCTCAGAGCTGATCTCTAAAGCTACTGAGGATAAACTGGGAAAAGAATGCCTCTGAAAACTCAGTACATGACACTGGTGGAGACCCAACTAGCCTGTTCTCTAGATATGAATGTCACCACTGTAGAGTAAGACTGTCTAGTTGACAAGCGGTGAAGTTTGCCCATCTCGACTACACTAAACCCAAAGTCTGTAGCCACTCATAGAAAGTAAGTAGAAACACATTGGCATCAATACCCACAACCCAAAACAACCTCAGTGGTGATAGTCTAAGGAACACCCTGAGCATCTTCTTCTCCTCAAGTGCCATGACACCCTCTATATCATCAAACTGAGCGGCAGGTGCCGGTGGTGGCTGAACTACTGGAGTTGCTGGTGCAGACAACCCTACGGTGCTGGAGCAGCTGGAGTTGGGGCCTGTTATATATCCCCAAGAGCGGCTAATGTTTGGGCGAACATTGCCTAAAGTACCTAAGCTGCAACTGGCGCGGGTGGTGGCTTGGCTGGTCCCGGCCCCACCAGTTGATGATGTACTACAACTATTGGTGGCTTCACCTTTAGTTCCAAAGTCTTCTCCTTGTCCCAAGATTAAGCTATAGCCCTAGCACGATCTCGAGGTCAACCTCTACCTCTAGCTGGGGCCCTATCATTCGTGAAAGCCATCCTATAAAAGTGTGCAACAAGTTAGATTTCTAAAAACTGATAAGACACATACTGCACGATAGTGATACAAAAGAGACAAGTTCCTAAATTCATCCCATAGCCTCCTAAATATAAATCACAGACATCTCTACACTGATCTGCAGGACTCTACTAGATGTTAGATCTATATAAGTGAGATCGATGAACCTAGGGCTCCAATACAAACTTATCATGACTCGATTTCTCAGGTTATGATAGTGCCTACTATTACCCCCCCTGCAGGGAAGCCAACCCATATCCTAAAAAATATGAGTAATGGGATGTTAGGGTAGAAGCCTAGCAATTTTAAAAAAAAAGAGTAATCAAAGAATAGAGAGACAAATGAGCGATGGAAGCAAATCAAAATATATACAAACCAAAATATTCCTCCTAGAACATGGAAGTCACATGTATAGAGATACTACAAAATGAGTATAAGTCCCAAAAGTGGACCACAGAAAAAAGACTATCTCAACGAGGAAAAAATAGACAATATATATATGTACAGAAGGAGACAGGTAAATCCAGAATACTATGTGCTCACCCTCATCTCCGATAATGACTGCAACTTACTGGAAATCAATGTTGATAGCTAGTACTCAAACCTGCTTCATGAAAATAGAGACATAGTGTAGTATGAGTACCAAAATAATATGTACCCTATAGGAATCATAGGCCGACTGAGAAAGATAAGCAAAAGTAAATGGAAATATGAGAAATAACCATAACCAAAGATAGAAAAAGGAAGTCATGGAAGGTTTGTACACAAGCGTACTCAACAAACAAGGAGATGGAGAGATACTATCTAAATCCACTGGGACTCATGCACAACTCTAAAAGTAATAACCTAAATGGACTCCCATAAGCCTGAAAGAAGCAAAGATAGTTGAAGTAAAATGAGATAATCCGATGAAGTTCCTAAAATGCCACAACTTTCCACAAACTTGAAATGAACCATTCTGTAAGGTTGAAACTTTAACTGAAGCAGAACAATAGTTAAGGACTTCGATGAAGAATCATAAGAGGATCAGGGACTTGAACCGAGATTTGATAGTAACAAAGGAATTGAAACAAGGTGTGGATAATCGTGGACTTGAATCTCGTGCTAAAGAGACCAAACACTTGAATCGAGGTAATACTAGCTAGGGACTTGAACCAGGGCTACTAAGTTGCTATGAACATGAACAAAGGTTGATAATGGCGGTGGAATTAAACCATGACCAAGAAAAGCCAGAGACTTGAACTGAGGCAATAATACCAAGGCAACGACTTAAACCGCACACGGTGGAATGAATTGGGGACTTAAATATCACGACTCAATTTCTCAGGTCATTATGGCACTTACTATGACCCACTAGTAGGCAAACCGACCCATATCCCAAAACTGCAAGTAATGGGATATCAGGGTAGAAGACCCGCAATCTAATCTAAAATAGTAAAGTAATAATAGGATCATACAATGAACTGGCAAAAGCAACTAAATATATATACACAAACAAAAAGGATCTCTCCCAGAACTTGGATGTCACATGTATAGAGCTGCTAATAAAAAAGAACAAGTCCAAAAAGTGGACCACAGAAACAGAGTTGTCTCAAAAAGTAAAAGATTGCAAAAATCTATGTATAGAAGGAGACGGGTAAACCCATAATACGGTGTGCTCACCGTTGCCTGCAAATCACGACCAAAACTGGCTTGAATCAATACCGATAGCTAGTACTTGGATCTGCATCACGAAAACAGATACAGAGTCTAGTATGAGTACCAAAACAACAAGTATCCAATAGGCATCATAGGCCGACTGATCAATATAAGCAAAAGTAAATTGAAATGCGAGTAAAAGATCATAACCAAAGGTAGGACAAGAAGTAAATGTAGGTATATACACTCTCGTACTAACAAATAAAGAGAATGAATCTAACTAACTCTGTCGGGCTCCCATAACCCGACGGGCATCTCTTGCATAAATAAAGAGTAACCTCTTTCACAGACTCCCATAAACCTAACAGATGCAAATATAACCGAAAGAAAATAAATGTAACCAAAGGATTTCAATAATATCACCATTTCCCAGACTTGAAATGAACTATTTCCAAACTCTAACACCTCAACTAATAGTTTAGGGTAGATGAAGACTTAAATAGAAAATTCATTAGGGAATCAGAAATTTAACCATATGCAAGCTGGATCGCAAACTGCAATCGGGTAACTGTAGCTAATGAGTCAACTTAAGTAGGCTAGACAATGGACTTTAATCGGGTAACTGTAGCCAAAGATCTAGCACGGGTAAGATAGACCACGGACTTTAACCAGGTAACTATAGCTAGGAAGATTGAACACAAGTAAGTTGGACCATGAACTTTTATCGGGTATCTGTAGCTAAGGAGACGAACATAAGTAAGCTAGACCATGAACTTTGACCGGGTATATGTAGCTAAGGGATCCAACCGAATAAGAATCAGCGATGAATTATGCATCACGGGGTGTACCCCCAAATTGAGTGTCATCAATGCACTACACCAGACCGAACCAAATATAACCCGAACTTCTAAAAATCAAGAACATAGCGATACAAGACCGATAGGAGAATAGGGCATTATGTAGGTAATGTCACAAGCTGAATTACTGCCTAGTTAAGTCTCAGACTATCAGACTCAAAGTCTGCTATATCAGTCTACACAGAGCTAACTGTTTGAAATGACGTCGGAGAACTTCTAAGGACCCAACGGCACCAAAATCATGCTAGTCTAAGACAACACTAGTCTAAGCCTAAACTAAGGCCAAACATGCTTCGCAACATATAACTACAGGCACAGTATTCATCATAGGATAGGAACAACCAACAACCATGGAGTCATACTTAAATAGTCCAACAATTACCCGAAATAATGCCTAGGGCATGGATTCTAGGAATTTACCATGCTTGACTCTGAAATCCCTTCAAACTCATACAAGTCAATAAATAATTACCTAAACATGCTTAGTATCATGAGGGGAAAATTGTATCCTACTTGTAAGCCGATCACGCTTGCTTCAACTCACGAAAATAGAGCTTTTCCCTTCTGAGCGGCCTCCAAATGCTTCCACACTATCAACATTAGAATTACAATGTTAATACGGTCGTTATGACATTAAAATTATTGAATTTGAGGATGGACCAATTTTGGACTCTAAAATGAAAAATATGGGACCCACTTCTGAAAATCAAAAATTGACCCAAAGAATAGATTTTAAACATCATCCCAAGATCACAAATCAATTTGATAAACAGTACGGGGTTGGAAAACTACACAAAATGAGCATGCAACAAAATTTTACAAAATTTGAACTAAAAGATGAAAATGGTAGCTTCTTGGTTAGCGAATTCTAAAAAAATGAAACTCTCCCAATCCAATAAAAATTACACCATGACGTTCCTTGAGAAAAACCCCACAATCTAACCTCAAAAATTACTAAAAATAGGGTTCATATGATCAAGATACAATCTCCATAAATTCAATAAAATACCACTTCGAAAATAACTAAATCAGTAGCTAATTATGAATTTTTACCTCATATAAAGCTTCCCCTCGAGATTCTGAGCTCCATCAGGTTCCCCACAAAATTTAATTGAATTTGTACCTTTAAATCACCTAAATTAAGCGTGAAATTATTGAAATATCAAGGTTGCAAATTTGGAATACAATCTGAAAATCATCCTTGGTCTTTTATTAAAGACTAGAACTTTGCCTTCGTAAATGCGGCTATAGTACTTTGCGAAAGCGGAGGTCAAGAATCTTGGCCTTCGAGAACGCGGCCAGCGTCCTACAAATGCGGAGGCAAAGCACTTAAGCCTCCAGGAACACGGCCAAGTCTCCACAATCGTGAGGAGAAACTTTTTGGACCTCCGGGAACGCGGCTAAGGCTCCCCAATCGCGGAGAGTAACATCCCGGACATCTGTGAACACGGCCAAAGGCCCTCAATCGCGGAGAGCATTTTTTGCTGCACCAAATACTAACTAAAAAGTTGATATATCTCAAGCTTAAATATTCTGGCGTGATACTTGAAATTTGTTCGGAATCCCGTGCGCATGAACAAGATATACCAAATTCAATATTTTGGGATCAATGGAGCAATTCAAATTTCTATACGAGGTCGTTATGAGTACATGTGGGTCCCACACCCAAGGGCCATTTTCATCCAAATTTCACAATAGGCTTTAGAATTAGACTAGAAGCCTCGAAAAGCAAATTAAGGGTCACTCTAAACCAAGCTCGACATTTTAAAACTAACCGAGCTATCATAATTTTTATCTAAGCGCATTTTCCAAGAATGTTGAAGAAAGTCAAAAATATGCAAAATTTCAAAGACAAAGTACCAAATGTTCCAAAACTCGTACCGATTGCATCGGTAGTGTGCCGACCATGCTACTAGCCTAATTTTGCCATTCCAGATATAATGGAACCTGTCAAAATTCCATTTTGAGGTCGTTTTCCTAAAGTTATGATCATAGTCAACTTTTTAAGTTATAAAAGCTCCAAAATAGAGATACGGGCCTAAAACCCAAACAAATGACTAGGCAACCGAACAGTCAAGGTTGGTAATTCATAAATGACTTGGGTCACTACAGGAACACTCTAAACAATGAAATGAATGCTTAAATTCAAAAATGACTTGGAGGGTCATTACATTGAATCATAAAAAGAGACGAATCAGTAAGAATTAGGATCAACGGCCGACTAAGTGTCACGAGGACTACCCCTAATCCGAGTGTCATCGATAAATAACTCCATCCCAATCCATATCCAACCAAGATCAATGAATAGACTTTCGAAACAAGAACCAAGTGATATAGAACCCATAAAATGGTAGGATTTTATGGAGATAAGGTGCCAAACCTGTTTTACTGCCTAGATAAGGCTCATGCTATCAAACTCAAGTCTGATATATAAGTCTATAAGGGGCTAAGCTTTCCGAGATGACATCGGAGAAGTTCCAAGGCCGAACGGCATGAAAATTGTCGAAGTCTAAGGCAACACTAGTCTATGCCTACACTAAGGCCAAACATGCTTACAACGACATACACCAACAACAACACAACACACTCCACAAGGTATGGATGATCAATAATAATAGGATACAGGCTTTAACAGTCCAAAATTCCCTGAAAATAACACACATGAATTCAAGGAATTTATCATTCTCAACACACAAACACCCCTAAACTCATACAAATTAGTATACAAATGCCTAAACATTCTTAATCTAAAGAGGGGAATATTGTCAAAAAATTAAAGTTTTTCCCTTTTGAATAGCCTCAGAGTGTTATCACGCTATCAACAATAGAATCACAATATTAATATGGTTATTTTAACACTAAAATTATTAAATTTGGAGATAAAACAAATTTTGGAGTAAAAAATAAGAATGTGGGACCCACTCCATAAATTATGGAATCAACTATATAGAGAGGTCTTAAATGCTACCCCAAACTTGTGTTCTAAAAAGGAAAACAATTTGAGGCTCGAAACATCCCCTAATGGAACATGCAACAAAAACCCAAAATAAGCTAAAAAGGACAACAGGGACAACAACTATATTCAAGAAATTACAAAAAATGAATGCCCAATAACTGAAAGCAACCACACTAAAATGATCCTCATGGAAAAACCCGCACTTAGGCTCTTGAATCACCAAATTCAGACCTAAAATAAGCACGGAATTATCCTCCCAAATTCCTCAAAAATGGAGCTAAAAATGAGTTATTATAGCAACTAAATCATGATTGTTACCTCCAACGAACTTCAAGTGTGAATTCCAACCACGCCAACACGTTCTCCCCAAAAAACCATATAGATTAGCCTCTTGAACTACTAAATTCAGACCTAAAATGCCCAAGAAATCAAGTCTCAAAGTTTTTCAAAAATCTTAGCTCAAAACTCAATAATAGAAGCAGAAAAATAATTCGATTTACCTCAAACAACTAGTCTTCAAAAAATTCCGACTACACCATGACGATCTCCTTGAAAAATCATACAAGATAAACTTTTGAATTACTAAATTCGAGCTTAAATTATTCAAGAAATACAACATTTAAATTACAAGAAAAATTATGAGAAAGGTTGTCTTATAGGGAGAGGGTGCACCAGTGCACTAAGAGATTATTTCCATATTTAAAGTCTCTGATGTGGTACTCGGTATTCATTCAGAACCCCTTGCATGCAAAGAGACTATGCTACCTTACCAAATTTGACGTTCTAGACTCAATAGTGCCCTCAGAATTTCCATTTTAGGTCATCTTGAAAAAATGTGGGTCCCACAACCAAGTGTCATTTTAAGCCAAAATCCACAAGGAAGCTTAAAATGAAACCGAAAGCCTCGAGAACCATACGAAATGTCGTAGTAGACCAAATTTAATATTTTGGAGCTAACTGTTTTGGATGAATTTCAGTTCAAGCGCGTTTTCGAAGAATGTTGACCAAAGTCAACCTTAGGCCAAATTTCAAAAGCTAAAATGCCAAATGTCCCTAAACCCGTACTCAATGCCACGATACTCATGCCAACCATTCTACTAAACTAATTTGGCCATTTTGAAGCTAATGAAACTGTCAGAATTCCTTTCTGAGATTGTTTACTAGAAGTAATAAGAAAAATCACATTTTTAAGTTATAAAAGCTCTAAAATAGAGAAATGGGCCTAAAATCCAAACAAATGTCTAGGAGATCGAACAGTAAGTGCCAGTAAGTCATAAGTGACTTGGAATCACTACAGAAATGCTCTAAGCGATGAAATGAATGCTTTGTTTCAAAAGTAACCTGGAGGGTCATTACATTTAACCTGATCCATACTCGAATCTATAGCCACAATAACAGATAAAGTGTTACCTCAAACAAGAATACATACCTAACAAGAAAACTCTTTAATTTCTAGCACATGTGGTTCTTCAATAGATGGCTTGGCTGGAGGAGTTGGGCTATCTTTTAGATCAAAATCTAGTTTTTAAGGGGCGTAAGGGTGTGATCCAATGCCTTATAAACAATTACAGTTTCTTCATATTCCTCCATACAGTCGCCATCAAATTTCATAATCAAGGTAGCCAAAGTATCAATAACAAACTTTTCTTTGATGGATACCTCAATCATCCTTTCATTAGACTTGTCGATCACGGACATCATAGTCATATCACTGAGCTGCATCATCGATTGACAAACATTAAACTTCACCTCCTCATTATTTAATTTGAAGTTCAACTCCCCTATTTCATATCTACCAGTGCTCTTCCTAATGCTAAAAATGGACTTTCCAAAATTATGGGAACCTCCAAATCAATCTCATAGTCCAAAATGACGAAATCTACCGGGAAGATAAACCTATTAACTCTTACCAAATCATTGCATAGAATTCTCATAAGCCTTTTGACTGATTGGTTTGCCATTAACAATCTAATTATAGTAGTTTTGGGTGCTCCTAAGCCCAACTACCTGTAGATAGCTATTGGCATCATATTTATACTAGCTCCCAGATCGCACAATGCTTTTGCATAGTTAGCGCACCAATTGTGCATGAAATGATAAATGAGCCTAGATCTTCATTCTTTACCATGACAGACCTTGTAGAATAATACTACAGTGATGTAAATTATTTTTTCGCTTGAAACTGATCATTCTCTTCTTTGTGACCAGTACCTTGATGAACTTAGCATATTTGGGAAACTTCTCTCATATTTGGGAAACTTCTCTAACACCTCCAATAAAGAAATATTCATTGAGAGCTCCTTAAGCATCGAGATGAATTTCAAGAACTTATCATATTCTTCCTTTTTTTCAACCTTTGTGGGAATGGTGGAGGTAATTTCGGAATTTGATCAACTTTCACTTCCTTAGGATCATCATTATCAACTAGAACGTCATTAACTCCAATATAGAATTGCTCGTTAGTTTCAGATTTGATATCTCTTTCCTGCTCAAAACATGCACCAAAAATAAATTATATATATTCTACTTCTATATTTCTTGATAGATCGATCATCATAAATATTATATAATTTTTAAAATTATTTGTTTTGTTTTTTCCTTTTTGTAAAAGAAATTGATTTGATATGCATTACTTAAATTGGAGATTTTCTAAAACTAATCTTTTTATTTTCATGAGATAAGAGTAAGGTGTCCCTATACTTTACCTTTTTTAGACCACATTTAATTTTTTTTATTGAATATGTTATTGTTTTATATATTGTTAGATAAATCATACTAAATTTATCCACATAGTAATTATTTAAATTACTATAAAACAAACTATTTGAGAATTTAAAAACACTACTTTAGATTCTTCCTTCTTGATATCTTTATTTCAACTTCTCCTTTCCTTTTTTCTTTTCATAGTAATTTTTCATATATATTTTTCATAATCAATTAGTTGAGCTATTAAGATTATTTTTTAATTAGGTAAGGGAAGAGGAAAATAGAGGAGGGGTATTTTTACGAAAAAATTACGTAATTAAACATCGTATTTTACTATATTCTCTAATATTCCCTACTATTTGAAAAAAATATCAAAAATCTCTCTTTTCTTCTTTCTCTCTCTAACCTCTGGATACATCACTCACTGTTCTCCTATTCTAATGTTAACTACCCTAAAATCACACCTAAATCCACTCTCATGTATCAGCAGTTGATTTGTTGAACTACAACTGTGCTATTCTAGTCTTCTTCTTTAATTTCAACTTCTAAATAAGGTAATATATTTTCTCCATCTCTATGCATACGTTCAATCTCTCCTTTTTCATTTTTCGATCGATTTTCTTTTTAAATTTTTTGTTCTTCATGTCAAATTCATGATATATATAAATTCTGATCCATCTTTCAGTATTGGTCTTACCCAATTAAATCCTCATCAATAAAAACTTGTTTCTCTCAGTTCTGATTCTAGTGGTGATGATTACGTTGAAATCAGATCCAAACACCACTATGATTTTTTTGTTATGGAAAAATTATGTGAGGATTATTTAGTCAAAGACTCTGGTGCAAAATCAAAATCCTCAGTTGGACAACCCCCAAAATTAGTGGAGAAAAAAGTTAAATTGTTACAACAAGCCCTTATATACCCAAGGTACGCATTTTTTAATGAATTCGGCGACTTTTTATCTTAAACTCCATGGATAATCATTACATTACAATGTATCATGTTTAAAAATCTATCATGATACATAACTCTATCTCATTGATACAAATTGCAGCATGTATTATTCTTCGTATTTATACTATTGATACATAACTCAATGAAGGGGAGCCTTGGAGTAACTGGTAAAGTTGTTGTCATATGACCAGGAAGTCATGGATTTAAGACTTGGAAACAGCCTCTGGCAGAAATGCAAAGTAAGGCTGCGTACAACAGACCCTTGTGGTCGGGCCCTTCTCCGGACCCTACGCATAGCGGGAGATTAAGTGCACCGGACTGCCCTTTTATACATAACTAAATGCTTTATTTTTAATTCTAATTAAATGTATCATGATATAATACATAAGTTTTAAATTTATAATTCTGATTGAATGTATCACGACATGAGACATAAGATTTATATTTATAATGTTAATTGTTGGTTATGTTCATGTTACATATGGTGTAGTCTATGATTTATGGTGTTGAATGAATGTATATAATGTTGATTATTGGTTCTACCTCATGATAGATAAGATATATGTGGTATGTGGTGTTGAAAGAATGTATATAATAGCATGATGCATAACTATTTTATGTATAATGTATATGACTGGTCTTGTCCATCATACATAAGTTTACTATATATCTTTTAGAAGTAATGTATATGCATTTATGCGATGATTCAATATATCTAATTTTGTAATATATCACATCTTATATTTATTGAATTTTATGCTCTGTCAATGCAGGATTTGAAGCATGTAATTAAAAAAATCCCTTCTCACTGTTTGAGGTTCGACACAGTTTACAATGGTAAATTTGTCGATGATTTTCAATCATCAATAGGTGAAGAAAGGAATCAGTTATTTAGGCAAACAATTTTTTGTCCTTATCTAAATATACCACAGTGCAATTTTCAAGAAAAAATAACCAAATGTCAAATGTTGCTTGAGTTGGAAAACAAAATCCCAATGAATTGCATGTTCGCCGCGTTCAGGGACACGTCCTTCATTTTTCCGTCAAATTTTTTTCCATTATTACTGATTTGAGATGCCCTATTAATATTGACAATTTTCAATACCTGGATGCTCCCCCAAGCAGGTTGCTGCAAAATATTTCTCGGGTGCACATTCATATGTGAATAAAGGAATTTTGTTATAACATCTTTGAATGGGAAGATGGGACAACTCTAGATGGTCACTTTATACTTTATACATACGTTTATATTTTTTCAAATTGGTGACACATCTGTATCATTAGCTAATTTTAAAATGGTAGAAGATGGAAGATATCAACAATTTTCATGTGGTCAATTGGGCTTTTCGAAATTGATGAAAAGTCTTAAGACAATAATTCACTACGGCTAAACAGGTGGTATCTATTGGGAGGCATGTCATACATACTGAACGTATGAATGTATGAATGTGCATCACAACTTTATCCTGATATTGTTGTCAAGGAAGGAAATAACGTTCCTGGAATTTTGGCATGATTTGTGGTTGGATTCAAGTCAAAATATGAGAAATTCATGGCGAGCATATTTAGTGATTTACACATTATAATATTTTAATAATATATCTTTTAAATTAAATACATACTGACTTGTTTTGCATTTGGGTTATCATACATAATTTCTCAGAATACCTACACCAACATAGTTCCAATACCTAAGGAAATGGAAGAACTTGATCTGCCTGCATCTGGTAATGTTTCGGCTACCGGTACTTCAACATTGCCTATTTCAACAACATCGATTTTCAAGCACATCTAATAAGAACCTCGAGAGGTGCCTGCTTTTGAGGACTTTACTTCTAAACCACCTGAACAATTGTTATGGAAGCCCATGCGCGTTTCTGATACATGTTCTCCACCTCTACTGAAAAGGAGGAATGTTCACAGTAAAAAACCACATCCAGTAGAAGTGGCTGTCAATGAAAAATCTAAATTTTTTGCACAATACCAAAGAAGTCACCGTTCACTCTGAAAGTTCATCGACACCACTTGGAATAGCAAGTGTGTCTGAAGCTCGTCAACATTCATCAGTTCCAACTAAATAAACTACTAGATCGGATGTTATGGAACTAAAGAAATATCTCAAGAAATATGTAGGTTTTAGGATACATTCCAATTCTATTTTCATATAATTAGACATACATTCCAACTGAGATATTTTTGCTTTTTTTAAGATTGACTAAAATTTCTATCGTCTTGAGATACTAATCAAATCGAACCACATCGAGCTGATGAATGCCATTTGAAAAAAGTTCATCCAACCTTGAAGGTATGATTTTATTTTTAAACAATGATCATTATCGTATTTTACAAATATTCATGTATCAGATTTTGTAGATGCAGGATAGTGTTGGGAACGCGAAGAGGATATTGATCAAACATGCCTTGTTTTTGTCTACGGTAAGACTGGTTCTATTTCTAAATAATCACCACCACCTAGTGTCATTGAAGTAACAAACAATGATCCCAAAGATTCTTATGTTCCTAATGTTGAAGAACAAATTCCTATTCATGAAGCAAGTAAGGTTGATAGTAATGTACCTTTCGATACATTGATATATACCTTGATACATCATTATATTCACTGATACATTACAAATGTATCAGATACATTATTTTATTATATTTTATAATTTAAGAATGCGATTGTTTTTTAATCTAATACTTATAGGTCGATCTATATCCAACATTCCATAAATCATGCAATCAGTACCACCAAATACATCTACATAAGATGATAAAAAGGTTAGTAAGGAAGAAGGTGTTTCATGTTTTGAGAAGGTAATGTATTATGTTATCATGTTGTGACTCATCTTTAATATTCGGTATTAGACTTACATGATATATATCATTTAGCGTGGTGCTTCAAATTAAACACCAAATCTCATGGAGGATGTAAAAGTGGATTTAGCAGTGAATGACACATTTCAACGTAATGTGGGGAATGTACATAAAGATTCAACAAAACAACATACATTGGTAAATTGGCACACTTTTACATTGATTCTTTAATCTTACAATTTTTTAGTTATTGAACTAATTTATAAAAACAAAAAATATACTATAATAACTCTATTTTAATTAATTCATATCATGTAGGATTCCACCACATCAACTTCAGTTTCTGTCGGGACTCATGACACGGTAGATGCATTTTTATCAGGCCTTCACATTTTTATAGCTTCTTAACTATTAAAGGATGTTAGTTATCAAGAAGTAGTCGAGGTCAAGTGTCTTTTCCGTGACAGTCAGCTACCTACCACTCTTTCATGAAAAGAAGTTATGTTGCATGATATATCAAAGACTCATGTTCCACGCAGTAGGATGCCTTCGAAAATCTTTCGGTCACCATATCTAACTAAATTTGGGTCAAGTGAAAAGGGCAAGGAGAAAATGTCATATGTAATCCATCAGATTTACCCTTTTAAAGATTTTGGCATTTGCTACGGGCGTCCGAGCGAGATAATCACTTACTACTACCAATTGATAGATAAAAGAATCTTAAATTAACACGCCATAAAGTAAGTATTTCACTAATAACTTTATAACCAAAATTGTTTATTCTATATTTACTGTAAATTTACTATAAATATTCATTCAGGACACCAAAAAAGGAACATTACATAGCAAAATACTCTTCGTTTGGATTTTAAAAAAAGGACTTTGTTATTGCATTTTATGAGGATAAAAATTGATTCTATTTGATGTCTCTTCTTAACCGATGTTGGAATATGTGGTCAGTCACTACAATACTACTTATGATTACTTCATTCTTCTCGATACATCTATAGTTAATGCATGATACACTTGTATTCCATGTATATGATACATAAGTAGTTATGTACCAGATATATAACTACTAATTTATCTAAAATAGAAATGATTGGCATGTGTTACTTATTATTTATCAGCTTTTAGAACTAAAGAAGACTTTTACCTATTTGATACGTTGTGCAACACATCGACGTATTCTTCTATTAACTTCAGAAGAAAGGAAGCTTAAGTTTGGTAAACAGTGTAAATAAGCAACAACAAACTGTATCTTTAAAACTTACATAAACATGACATACACGAGATATTATTTCATTTCTTTTGATCTTAGTACGTAGAAAGACATGGCACATGCGGTTATTGTATTTCATCATGAGAAGTCAGTGACCAACATAATCAAAGGTTATCCCATCCCCACTGATTTTGTAGCATCCCTCAAAATGCTCATAAGTGTCTTAAGAATGCCTTGAAAATAGGCCGCTCACGTAACACATTATCCTTAATCTTTTTGGGAAATCCGAGTTTGGAATATCGATTAGGGGGTCAAAACCTACGGGAAAATGGTCTCGGTGGATTTTTAGGACCCATATATCGGAATATGGATTTTTGAGAAAATCCATAAAACAGTAGGGTCTGCAACAGGTCTGCGTCGAGACAGTTTTCAGGCCGAGTTGATCGCGACAGATCCGCGTCGTGGATCTGGGAGGATTTTCTGGCCAAGTTGAGTTTTTTTAAAGGCATTTTAGACCTTTCCCAAATTATTAGTTAATGAACCTAGATGTTTTTAGGACCTAATTCAACTCTATAAATTAACCTAAAGTTTTAATTCTATTCATTCTTCTACAATTCATCTATCAAATATTTCTCTCTCTACAAAAAGGCTCTCAAGGGTTTCCATTGAAGACTTCAAGTAAATTCACTCAAACTCTCCATCAAAACTCTCAAGTTCTTCCAAATTAATTGGTGTCCTCACTCAAGGTATGTGAGTATTGATTCATGGATCCTTTCATCCATGAAGCCCAAT
This sequence comes from Solanum dulcamara, assembly GCF_947179165.1. Lineage (NCBI taxonomy): Eukaryota > Viridiplantae > Streptophyta > Magnoliopsida > Solanales > Solanaceae > Solanum > Solanum dulcamara. The sequence continues at coordinate 25,589,565 of NC_077238.1, read as the reverse complement.
CAATTTCTTAAGGTTTTTTATCAAATTAAAGTATGGTATTTTATGAGTTTTGTGGTGTCTATTCCAATTGCATGAATTTTTATTTAAAGTATGATCATGAGTCTATTTTGATATAAATTGATGGTTATTGAATTAAATTGAAGAATTTTTTCATGAATTCTCCTAGTTTGTTTTCTAGGGTTTATGATGTAAATTATGAGTATTTTCAATTATACTTCCAAATAATACTATCTATATGAATTATGTATGGACTGATATAAAGTTTATGATTGCATATTTTCAAGTAAATTTCATTATTCTCAAGTCAATTGATCATGCATTCATGTCTTACCCAAATTTCAACTACAAGCTATGGTCATAAATTTTCAAAGTATGAATTATCACTATGAATTTCCATTATGATCATGAATTATAAGTATATTTAAAATTATGGTTCTTCATGCAAGTTATGAAGTAAGGCGACCTAAGGCCTAACGATATGAATTATGTAAATATGATTGTAATGATGAAAGGACAATTCTCACATTACAAGTATGTTATGAAAATGAGCTACTCTATGATTTCAAGCCTATGATTCATGATTATGATATATGAAATTATTATTTTTATGCTATGTATGTATTCTATGGGATTTGACTTAGCATCGAATGTGGACTCGAGGTGGGGGCTCAAAATAAGGGGTCCTTAAATAAATTCTCTTATCTCATAACTACGTGCCACCATAGGATTGCATTTTGGCCTAGCTAGTGGATCCACAAATAGCATATGTTCATGATCAGGAGTCTACCTTGGCAAAGTAGCCTCCTCCTCTTGGATGTGGGGATCATCGGATTCCATGTTATAGCTCGAATGGTCTTATTGTCGGTTATGGTTCCTATCCCACATATGTATGGTCTCTTAAGTATGTTATGATTTTGAATTTATGCTTTTAAATGCTTTGATCAATATGATTTTCTCATGACTTTACTTATTCCATCTTATCATGTATTTTACTTGACCTTTGTATTCTATGATTTTCGTTCCATGTCACGCCCTCATACTTAGTACATTCCAACGTACTAATGCATAATTTCTGCCTACATTATCTCATAATATATGGGTTGAGGTTGAAGATCTTAATCATCCACGTAACTAGTAGATGTTCTCCATCTGATGGTGTTGTGGTTAGTCCTCATTGACTGAGGACTAGTTTCAAGTTACTTACTGTTTTCTTTTCAAAAAATTGTTGTTTATATCGTATATTGAGGGTGAGCTAGGTACATGTCTTATCCCCCACCCATAATCATGTTTAGAGGCATCTAGTTGGTTATATGTTTGAGTCTATGTTGGCATATGACATTTTCAGATTTCTATTCATGTTTTAGACTCTCTTATAATATTTCTGCTTTTATATTTCACTTTATGTATGATTATGATATGTATAGGAGGCATGGTTTCGATCGCCGTGTTACGACTACGCCCTAGGTCAGATTATGACAAACTTGGTATCAGAGCACAAGGTTTTTCAAGTGTCCTACAGTGTCCAATATATCACGTCAAGTACAATCTTATTCATGGGTGTGAAGCGTGCCACACTTATGAGTAGGAGTCTATGAGGCGTTTAGGAATTTTCACTTCCTTCATGATCTATGTCGTACTATAGAGTTTACGTTAAGACTTCTTTTCCCTAACGATCTTTCTTTACGATTTTCAAAAAGATGGTTCCAAGAAGACCACCATTTCCAAAGTGTGCATTTATCATATTGTGCGAGTTAGGGATATTGACTCCAAAACTCCTACTCTTGAGTCAGTCTCTATAGTTAATGATTTCTCTGACGTGTTTCCCAATGATTTGCCTGGTATTCCTCCCAAAAGAGAGATTGACTTTTGCATAGATCTCTTTCCCGATACCTAACTTATCTCTGTTACGCCTTACCATATGGCTCTAGTGGAACTTAAGAAGTTGAAAGAACAATTGAAGGATTTGTTGGATAAGGGTTTTATAAGACTAAATATTTTACCATAGGGTGCTCTCGTGTTATTTGTTAGAAAGAAAGATGGATCACTCCAAATGTGTATAGACTACCGGTAATTGAATAAGGTCACCATAAAGAACAAATATCCAATCCCAAGGATAGATGATTTGTTTGATCAATTACAAGGAGCAAGCTTTTTTTCTAAGATTGGCATCCATTCTGGTTATCATCAATTGAGGGTAAGGGAGTGTGATTGTAGCACCCATCCAGGGAGGATGCTACTACAAAAAAAAAAACGTATACTAAATTCGTGACACAAAAAAATATATATATAACTTTCCGTAAGGCCCATTTATATGATCAAAAAAAATGAAAGGTGTAAGTTGTTAGCCAACTTAAATTTTTTTCCATCTCAATTGAATCAAATAAAATTTCAATTTAGGACGGGCGACTTCTCAAAATAGTTTTATTTTAAAAAAAATTAGCTTCCGAGACAATCATGTATTATGATAATTTATGCTTCATTCAAATATTCTAACTCCAAAGGGTAATTTAGTACTTCATAAAACTTAGAAATGTACATACCCCAAAATTTACAAATCAAGCAACAATCTTTAAGTTACAACTCTCAGAAATACGTACATAAATACAAATACACAAGCAAACCATAAATCGTATACACGTCCCAAAATACTACAAAATATAGATGCCTATATGCAAATGTGATCTCCCTTAAAGCTCCCAAAACTTCATCTCCAATGGCCAACCTCAAGCATCTTCTCGGACATTTCCTACGATAGAAACAACTATCGCTAAGCATAAAGCTTAGTGGTGCAAAACTACAAGTTTGAAGCCTTTGGGTTCTTCAACTTATTTTCTCAAGTCATGGCAGCACAAATGTACACATAACAAATAAATCAAGACAACAAATATATCATGACTATCAAGTTCGATAAAAAAAAAACTAAGTGTCAATAATTCATGAAAACACTTTAACAAGCTTTAACATTTAGTTTCGCCTAATGTGTACGTCATGCCTTCACACCAAACATGATCAAGTCTCAAGAAGGACCGGAGCCCTGTATCAAGAAGAATAAACACCCAATAATCAAGAGAACCAAGAACCATATTAAAAATGGCTTCCTAATTCGTACTTAAAATGGACAACTTCCATACTTAAGACGAATTAAAAATCCATAATCAAGATGGCAAAGGGTCCAAAACAAGAGGCATGCCAATGGTGATAAAGTCACAGCCACAAGAAGGACAAAGTCCACAAGAATGTCAAGTGATCAAACAATCCGTACAAGTGGGCGAGTTAAACAAGTGTCTTGCAATTTCCAAAGATACCAACATGACAAGACATATTTCAAGAAAATAGCAAATATACCAAGATAGGCTTTCAATATATTAGCAGGTAACAAGAGTTTATACACAAACCTCAGCCCTTTTAGCATACAACAATTCAACAGTCTCACACGACTTCAAAATTTAAACCGTAGGCCATCAAATGTCTCAAGTTCTTCAACTTGCACCCGATATAAACAAACCTTAAAAATACCATTAAATATCTTATTTAAATTTCTAGAATATCCATAATATTTACATAAAACAAGATTTATTATTGCAATTAAGCCTAGAAAGTTTCAACCCGAATTATGTTACCAAAACAGAAAATTCGGAAAGTCAAGTATCGCAGCTTGAATCTAAATTTCGAAACTCAAAAATGCAAAAATGGATTTTATCCGCTTCATGAAACTTTTAGATATATGTCTTAAGTTTGCAACCCAAAAGGAATCAACTCAAAATTCATTTTGTACGAAAAGATATCCTCAAAACACTAACAGGTACACATGACAGATTTTGTAAATCAAGAATCTGGACAGACATACTTGTCCAGTTGTATCTAAGTTTGGAAACTTAAAAAGGCAAAACTGGACTTTATACCCTTCACCAAACTTATATATATATATGTCTTTAGTTTTCAACCCAATAAAAATCAACTCAAAAAGAATTTTATACAAAAAGATACCCCCAAAATATTAACAGGTACACATGATAAAGTTTGAAAATTAAAAATCTGGACAGACATATTTGTCCAGTTGTATCTAAGTTTGGGAACTGCAAAACGGCAAAAATGGACTTTATACCCTTCACCAAACTTGTAGATCTATGTCTTTAGTTTCCAACTCATCAGAAATCAACTCAAAATTCATTTTGTACAAAATGATATCGTCAAAACACTAACAGCAGTACAAGTAGAGTTTGCATAAACAGAATTCTCGGCAGCACTTGCCATGTACTTCCTCGCCCAGTTTTAAGTAAATACATGAAGAGTTGAGTTTTGAGAGCTCAACAAAAGTTGAAAACATATGAAATATCTTTCTAGAACATCTTGAATCACTTAAAACAAAGCTTTATTTAAGAGATTATGCTAAAAACACTAACAACAGTCAATTCCAAAAATGGGTTTATAGCTTACTTCAATCGTGTGGAGTTTGTTTGGGGATCAACCAAGGAAAGTCTTGATGATCGATTTGGTGGATGAATATGTGAGAGAAGGGAGGTTTTGGTTTCTGTATTTCTTGAAGAAAAAACGAAATTGGAGGGTTTGTGGAGAGGATAAGGTGGAAAGGATTGGAACTTAAAGAAATAAGAAAATAAATTATAACAAAAAGGAAGTTTCCCCACTTTTGTAAATATCTAGTCCATTTAATAATTTGAAAAGATAATCATAGTAGGAGTAGGTTATATAACTACACCATAACACTTCCAACAAGTTTAAATGTCATCAAGTTCACATTCAAGAAGTGCAAACATAAAATATATCCTTACTATCAAAATACTCTAAATCAAAAATTTAGGTATTTGCTAAAAAAAGACTTTTTGGGGTGTTACAACTCTCTCCCCCTTAAGAAATTTCGTCTCGAAATTTACCTTGTTTTCGTCATGGAACAAGTATGGATATTGAGTCCTCATGTCTTCCTCTCTCTCCCAGGTGGCTTCTTTTCCGGAATGGTTCCTCCAAAGTACCTTTACTAAGGGAATTCTCTTATTTCTAAGCTGCTTCATTTCACGAGCTTGAATTAGGATAGGTTCTTCGTTATACGTCAAATCTGGATTAACCTCAATAGATTCTACTGGAAGAACATGAGATGGATCAGAACGATATCTTCTGAGCATCAAAACGTGGAATACATTGTGGATTTTGTCCAACTCAGGCGGCAAAGCTAATTTATATATGCAACTGGTCCTACTCTTTCTAGTATCTCATAAGGCCCGATAAATCAAGGACTAAGTTTTCCTTTTTGGCCAAATCTCATAATCTTTTTCCATGGGGAAACCTTTAAAAATACTTTATCGCCAACTTGATGCTCAATTTCACGCCTTTTCAGATCAGCATATGACTTTTGTCTATCCGAAGCTATTTTTAGACGATCCTTGATGACTTTTACCTTATCTTCAGTTTGTTGCACAATCTCAGGACCAATGAGTTTTCGTTCACCAACTTCACTCCAGCAAAGAGGAGTTCTACACTTCCTCCCATATAAGGCTTCGTAGGGTGGCATGCCAATGCTTGATTGGTAGCTATTGTTATAAGCAAATTCTATCAAGGCTAGGTGTCTGTCCCAACTACCTTCAAATTCCATAATGCAAGCTCGAAGCATATCTTCCAAGATTTGAATCATCCTCTCGGATTGGCCATCTGTCTAAGGATGGAAAGATGTACTAAAGTTCACCCTAGTGCCCAAAGCTTCTTGCAAGCTAGTCCAGAATCTAGATGTAAACCTTGGATCTCGATCAGATAGAATAGAAACAGGAACTCCATGTAGTCTCACAATCTCATTAACGTACAATTCTGCTAAACGTTCAAGTGGGTAGTCCATTCTGACGGCCAAGAAGTGAGCACTTTTAGTGAGCCTATCAACTATAACCCAAATTGCATCATGATTTCTTTGGGTACGTGGAAGCCTAGAAACAAAGTCCATGGTTATTCTTTCCCATTTCCACTCAGGTATTGATATAGGTTGTAATAATCCTGTTGGGACTTGATGCTCGGCCTTTATCTGTTGACAAGCTAAGCATTTAGAAACATACACCGCAATATCCTTCTTCATACCATTCCACCAGTAGTGTTCTTTAATGGTTTGGTACATTTTTATGCCTCCAGGATGCATTGCATATGGTGACGTATGTGCTTCATTCAAAATTTCTTTCCTCAAGTTGTCATTCTTTGGAACACATAACCTATTATGATAAAATAGAGCACCATCCTTCCCTAAAGTAAAATTAAGCTTTCCTCCAGTTTGAACTTCTTTGATCAATTTCACAAGCTTCTCATCTAACTGTTGTGCTTTTTTCACCTGTTCAAGTAGAACTGGCTTGACTTGCAACCTAGCAACAATAGACCCATCAGAATTAATTGCAAGACAAGCATTCATGGCTCGTAAGTCAAGAAATGAAGTCAAAGGATTAATAGATAAACTAGCAAAGGCTTTGCGACTTAGAGCATCCGCAACTACATTGGCTTTACCAGGATGATAGTCAATGGTACAATCATAATCTTTAATGAGTTCAAGCCATCTACGCTGCCTGAAATTCAATTCTTTTTGTGTGGCCAAGTACTTCAAACTCTTGTGATCGGTAAATATGTGACACTTTTCTCCATATAAGTAATGCCTCCAAATTTTCAAGGCAAACACTATGGCAGCGAGCTCAAGGTCATGAGTAGGATAGTTTAATTCATGTGGTTTCAATTTTCGGGAAGCATACACAACAACTTTCCCTTCTTGCATCCGGACACAACCCAAACCATGATGAGAAGCATCACTATATATCACATATTCTTTACCTTCAGTTGGTAGAGTAAGTATAGGAGCTTGTGTCAATAAAGATTTGAGCTTATCAAAACTTTCCTGGCATTTGTCATCCCATGCAAACTTGACATCCTTCCTCAAGAGTTTAGTCAAAGGGGATGCGATAATGGAGAAGCCTTTAACAAACCTCCTATAGTATCCCGCTAAACCCAAGAAACTCCTTACTTCAGTTGGACTTTTAGGTGGTTTCCATTCAACAATTGCTTCAATTTTATTAGGATCCACCTTCACCCCTTCGGCTGACACTTCATATCCCAGAAAGGCCACTTCACCGAGCCAGAATTCACATTTAGAAAGCTTAGCATAAAGCTTCTTCTCTTGCAGAATTTGCAAAACAATTCGAAGATGTTTATCATGCTCTTCTTCATTCTTGGAATATATCAAAATATCATCTATAAAGACCACCACAAATTGATCAAGATAAGGCCTAAATACTCGATTTATCAAATCCATGAATATTGCAGGAGCATTAGTTAATCCGAATGGCATCACTAAGAATTCATAGTGACCGTATCGAGTTCTAAAAGCAGTTTTAGGAACATCTTCCTTTCTAACACGCAATTGGTGATATCCAGACCTTAAATCAATCTTTGAGAATAAATTTGCACCTTTCAGCTGGTCAAACAAATCATCAATCCTTGGTAGTGGATATTTGTTCTTGATTGTTATTTTGTTCAATTGTCTATAGTCAATACAAAGTCTAAGAGTACCATATTTCTTCTTCACAAATAGCACAGGGGCTCCCCAAGGAGAAACACTTGGACGAATAAAACCTTTCTCAAGAAGTTCTTGCAACTGAGTTTTCAATTCCCTTAATTCTGCTGGTGCCATTCTATAAGGAGTGATGGAAATAGGAGTAGATCCAGGAATGAGCTCAATCAGAAATTTAATTTCTCTTTCTGGTGGTAACCTAGGAAGATTTTCTGAAAATACTTCAGGAAAGTCACACATAGTAGGTATATCTTTAAGGCTAGGACTCTCCACACGTGTATCAATTATGTGAGCAAGATATGCACTACAACCTTGATGAATCATTTTTCTTGCTAAGGCCGCAGAAATAATATTAGATGACAATGATCTTTCACCGTGTACAATAATGTGTGAAAATGTAGGGTCCTTAAAAGTCACCTGCTTAGACCTACAATCCACTACTGTATGATATTTATAAAGCCAATCCATACCGATAATAATATCAAAATCGTGGAAAGGCATTTCAATCAAATCAGCAGGAAAGATCAAGTTTTGAATCATGAAAGGACAAGCTTGGTAAATTCGATTACAGACAACTTGGTAACCCAAAGGACTTTCAACTAGAACATCAAAGTTAAGTCTCATAGATTTCACATTTTTAGGAAGAACCAGTGATGAACAAATATAGGAATGTGTAGAGCCAGGATCAAATAGTGTAAACACAGATAAGCCATATAAGTCAAATTTACCGACAACCACGTCCTGTCCCTCTTGATCATCTCTCTGCCTCATAGCATAAGCTCGTGCAGTAGCTCTGGACCCGCTAGCTTGATTTGCTCCACTTGCCCCTGCTGCTTGGTTGGTTTTAGGCCTTGCACCTCGATTGGTTTGTGGAGGATTATTAGAAGACTTCTGCACTGAGCCCTCAGTGTACATGGGAGGAACGTTTTTAGGATTTGGACAGTCCTTCACTTTATGATCAAAGCTGCCACAATTAAAACAAGCACCAGAAGCTCTCCTACAAGCACCATAATGATTCTTTCCACATTCTGCACAAGTGGGAACGCGAGTCTTGCCTTGTCTATAACTCGGGGTACTAGCTGTAGAAAAATCTAGTCTACTTTGTTTCTGTTGATTAGACTTGTTGACACTACCAGCCTTAGAATCATCAAACCTTCCCTTCTTGGATGGACCTCCAAAATCTGACCTAGGCTTCCGGAATCTATTTTCATGTCTACTAGCTTCTTTCTTATCAAGTCTTTCCCAAGTGAAAGCAGTAGAAACTAATTTACAAAAGTTCTCATGTTGCAGAATTGCCACATTCTTTCTGATGGAATCGTTTAGGCCATCTTCAAACCTCCTGCATTTATCTTTTTCATCGGTAATAATGCCTCCAGCATAACGAGAGAGTCTAAGAAACTTTTGTTGATACTCAGCAATAGACATGCCTCGTTGCCTTAGATTCAAAAACTCTTTTTTCTTAGCATCACAATAAGCAGGCGGGACATACTTCATACGAAACTCTTTAACAAAATCATCCCAAGTAAGAACTGGAGGTTTTGCTTTTGCATTTGGCACACCTACCCACCAGTCATAAGCATCCTTCTGCAATAACGAGGTGGCATACTTAAATTTGGCAACATCAGAACACTCCAGCTGCTCAAACACTCTCTCTATGCGCTCAAGCCATTGTTCAGCATCTGTGGGATCAACAGTACCTTCAAATTCAACTCCACCCATTTTCCTCATTTTTTCAAATTTTAACTCATGTGGGTCATGGATCGTTTCAGCCATACGGTGAAAGAATTCAGCCATTTGTTGAAAAGGAGGGTTCATAACGTGAGTACCAGGGCTCATGTGAGGATGTGGACCAACTCTTACTCCTTGTTGATTTCCCACACTAGACCCACTAGTATGAGGAATAGATTGACCCGAGGATTGTTCGCCAATTCCTTCTTGTGTATGAGGTTGGGAATGAGAGTCACCTGTATCTTCACGAGCAGCTTCCATAGGTCTACGAGAAGAAGAGGCCATAACTTAACTCCTTCAAAAGTGAAGATCACATTGCATTAGGGACATGAATATGATACATTTGCAACTTATATGCATTAAATATACTATTTACCCTATAGTGATTAACTAATATAACCCAAACCTTCTAAAAACAAAAAAAAAACAAGTGTGCACAGTAAATTCCTAGAACCACAAACCTAGGCTCTAATACCAACACTTGTAGCACCCATCCAGGGAGGATGCTACTACAAAAAAAATATATATATATTAAATTCGTGACACAAAAAAATATATATATAACTTTCCGTAAGGCCCATTTATATGATCAAAAAAAAATGAAAGGTGTAAGTTGTTAGCCAACTTAAATTTTTTTCCATCTCAATTGAATCAAATAAAATTTCAATTTAGGACGGGCGACTTCTCAAAATAGTTTTATTTTAAAAAAAATTAGCTTCCGAGACAATCATGTATTATGATAATTTATGCTTCATTCAAATATTCTAACTCCAAAGGGTAATTTAGTACTTCATAAAACTTAGAAATGTACATACCCCAAAATTTACAAAACAAGCAACAATCTTTAAGTTACAACTCTCAGAAATACGTACATAAATACAAATACACAAGCAAACCATAAATCGTATACACGTCCCAAAATACTACAAAATATAGATGCCTATATGCAAATGTGATCTTCCTTAAAGCTCCCAAAACTTCATCTCCAATGGCCAACCTCAAGCATCTTCTCGGACATTTCCTACGATAGAAACAACTATCGCTAAGCATAAAGCTTAGTGGTGCAAAATTACAAGTTTGAAGCCTTTGAGTTCTTCAACTTATTTTCTCAAGTCATGGCAGCACAAATGTACACATAACAAATAAATCAAGACAACAAATATATCATGACTATCAAGTTCGATAAAAAAAAAACTAAGTGTCAATAATTCATGAAAACACGTTAACAAGCTTTAACATTTAGTTTCGCCCAATGTGTACGTCATGCCTTCACAACAAACATGATCAAGTCTCAAGAAGGACCGGAGCCCTGTATCAAGAAGAGTAAACACCCAATAATCAAGAGAACCAAGAACCATATTAAAAATGGCTTCCTAATTCGTACTTAAAATGGACAACTTCCATACTTAAGACGAATTAAAAATCCATAATCAAGATGGCAAAGGGTCCGAAACAAGAGGCATGCCAATGGTGACAAAGTCACAGCCACAAGAAGGACAAAGTCCACAAGAATGTCAAGTGATTAAACAATCCGTATAAGTGGGCGAGTTAAACAAGTGTCTTGCAATTTCCAAAGATACCAACATGACAAGACATATTTCAAGAAAATAGCAAATATACCAAGATAGGCTTTCAATATATTAGCAGGTAACAAGAGTTTATACACAAACCTCAGCCCTTTTAGCATACAACAATTCAACAGTCCCACACGACTTCAAAAGTTCAAACCGTAGGCCATCAAATGTCTCAAGTTCTTCAACTTGCACCCGATATAAACAAACCTTAAAAATACCATTAAATATCTTATTTAAATTTCCAGAATATCCATAATATTTACATAAAACAAGATTTATTATTGCAATTAAGCCTAGAAAGTTTCAACCCGAATTATGTTACCAAAACAGAAAATTCGGAAAGTCAAGTATCGCAGCTTGAATCTAAATTTCGAAACTCAAAAATGCAAAACTGGATTTTATCCCCTTCATGAAACATTTAGATATATGTCTTAAGTTTGCAACCCAAAAGGAATCAACTCAAAATTCATTTTGTACGAAAAGATATCCTCAAAACACTAACAAGTACACATGACAGATTTTGTAAATCAAGAATCTGGACAGACATACTTGTCCAGTTGTATCTAAGTTTGGAAACTGAAAAAGGCAAAACTGGACTTTGTACCCTTCACCAAACTTGTAGATATATGTCTTTAGTTTCCAACCCAACAAAAATCAACTCAAAAAGAATTTTATACAAAACGATACCCCCAAAATACTAACAGGTACACATGATAAATTTTGAAAATTAAAAATCTGGACAGACATACTTGTCCAGTTGTATCTAAGTTTGGGAACTGAAAACGGAAAAAATGGACTTTATACCCTTCACCAAACTTGTATATCTATGTCTTTAGTTTCCAACCCAACAGAAATACACTCAAAATTCATTTTGTAGAAAACGATATCGTCAAAACACTAACAGCAGTACAAGTAGAGTTTGCATAAACAGAATTCTCGGCAGCACTTGCCATGTACTTCCTCGCCCAGTTTCAAGTAAATACATGAAGAGTTGAGTTTTGAGAGCTGAAATAAAGTTGTAAACATATGAAATATCTTTCTAGAACATCTTGAATCACTTAAAACAAAGCTTTATATAAGAGATTATGCTAAAAACACTAATAATTGTCAATTCCAAAAATGGGTTTATAGCTTACTTCAATCGTGTGGAGTTTGTTTGGGGATCAACCAAGGAAAGTCTTGATGATCGATTTGGTGGATGAATATGTGAGAGAAGGGAGGTTTTGGTTTCTGTATTTCTTGAAGAAAAAACGAAATTGGAGGGTTGGTGGAGAGGATAAGGTAGAAAGGATAGGAACTTAAAGAAATGAGAAAATAAATTATAACAAAAAGGAAGTTTCCCGGCTTTTGTAAATATCTAGTCCATTTAATAATTTTAAAAGATAATCATAGTAGGAGTAGTTTATATAACTACACCATAACACTTCCAACAAGTTTAAATATCATCAAGTTCACATTCAAGAAGTGCAAACATAAAATATATCCTTACTATCAAAATACTCTAAATCAAAAATTTAGGTATTTGCTAAAAAAAGACTTTTTGGGGTGTTACAGTGATATTTCCAAGATGGCTTTTTCGAATAAGGTATGATCATTTTGAATTTGTAGTAATATAGTTTGGGCTGACAAATGCTCCCGCTAAATTCATGGATTTGATGAATTGCATTTTCAAGATATATTTGGATATATTTGTAGTGGTGCTTATTGATGACATCTTGATTTACTCTCGAAATGAGGAAGATCATATGGGTCACTTGAGGATTGGTTGCAAATATTGAGGGAAAAGAAACTATTTACTAAATTTAGTAAGTGCGAATTTTGGCTAAGAGAAGTCGAATTTCTTTGCCATGTGGTGTCTGGTGATGAGATTAAAGTAGATCTAAAGAAAATGAAGGCAGTTAAGAATTGGCCTAGACCATTATCTTCTTCGGACATTAGAAGCTTTTTGGGCTTAGCCGGATACTATAGAAGATTTGTTGAAGGGTTCTCATTTATTGCTTCGCCTTTAACTAAGTTGACACAAGAGAAGGCAGAATTCCAACGGTCGGAAGAATATGAGAAAAGTTTCCAAATATTGAAAGATTGTCTTACGTCAGCCCCTATTTTGACATTGCCCGAAGGTTCAGATGGGTTTGTTGTTTATTGTGATGCTTCGCATATTGGTTTAGGTTGTGTATTGATGCAACATGGTAAGGTTATAGCCTATGCCTCTAGACAACTTAAAGTACATGAAAGAAACTATCCAACCCATGATATTAAACTTGCGGCGGTTGTGTTTGCATTGAAAATTTGGCGTCATTATCTTTATGGGGTGCATGTTGATGTGTTTACCGACCACAGAAGCTTGGAATATGTGTTTAATCAAAAGGACTTAAACCTTAGGCAAAAGAGGTAGATTGAACTCCTAAAAGACTATGACGTGAGCGTATTCTATCATCTGGGTAAAGCAAATGTTGTAGCCGATGCTCTTACTCGATTTTCTATGGGTAGTGTCATACATGTTGAGGAAGGTAAAATGGAATTGGTCAAAGGGGTCCATATATTAGCACATTTAGGTGTGCATTTGGTTGATTCCAATGATGCAGGCATTCTTATACATAATGGTTCGGAATCGTTTCTTGCGGCAGACGTCAAGGACAAATAAGACAATGATCTAATTTTGGTCGAATTAAAGAACTCGGTTGCCAAAAAGTCCATTGAGGCTTTCTCCCTAAGAGAAGGTGAGGTACTACATTACCAAGGTTGGTTGTGTGTTTCAAATTTGTATGGAATAAGAGAGTTGATATTGAATGAGGCACATAGTTCTCGATATTCAATTCATCCGGGATCCACCAAAATGTATCATGACTTGAGAGAAGTGTATTGGTGGAATGGCATGAAGAAGTACATAGCGGAGTTCGTGGATAAGTGTCCTAATTGCCAACAAGTGAAAGTTGAACATCAAAGGTTGTGAGGTCTAGCTTAAGAAATCGAAATTCCTATATGGAAGTGGGAAGATGTGAATATGGACTTTTTCACAGGCTTGCCTCGTACTAGAAGACAACATGATTCTATTTGGGTTATTATGGACTGAATGACCAAATCAGTGCATTTTGTATCGGTTAAAACTTCTTATGGTGTCGAAGATTATGCTAAGTTGTACATTCGTAAACTTGTGAAACTTCATGGTGTTCCTTTTTCGATTATATCGGATAGAGGTACTCAATTTAGTTCATATTTTTGGAAGTCATTTTAAAAAGGTCTTGGCACTAAAGTCAAGCTAAGTACCGCTTTTCATCATCAAACCGATGGGCAAGCCGAGAGAACAATTCAAACCTTGGAGGACATGTTAAGGGCATGTGTGATTGACCTTAGAGGAAGTTGGGATAACCATTTTCCATTGATTGAGTTCTCCTACAATAATAGTTATCACTGTAGCATCAAAATGGCTCCTTTTTAAGCCTTGTATGGGAGAAGATGTAGGTCTCCGGTGGGGTGGTTTGAAGTTGGTGAGATGGCGTTGATTGATCCAAATTTTGTAATTGATGCAATGGAGAAAGTAAGTCTCATAAGAGAAAGATTAAAAATGGCTCAAAATTATCAAAAGTCATATTTGGACACTAGGAGGAGAGAGCTTGAATTTTATGTGGATGATATGCTGTATTTGAAGATTTCACCTATAAAAGGGGTAATGCGGTTTAATAAGAAAGGGAAGTTGAGACCTAGATATATAGGACCGTATAGGATATTGAAACGCATTGGCAAGGTAGCATATGAGTTAGACTTGCCACTTGAGTTGGCTTTGGTTCATCCGGTATTTCATGTGTCGATGTTGAGGAAATTTGTGGATGATCCAAATTCTATTATACCAAGGGAGAACGTGAGTATTGAATAGAATTTGACTTATGAGGAGGTCCCGATTAAGATTTTAGACCGACAAGTGAAGAGGATGAGAAATAAAGACATTGCATTTGTTAAGGTGTTGTGGAGGAATGAACCAGTAGAGAGTGCTATGTGGGAGTCGGAATCAGACATGAAGAAGCGATATCCTTATCTCTTTCCTTTTACTCAAGCCTAAAGGTACTAAGTTGCTCATGATCAAATCGATTAAACTTCTACTCTTAAGTTCCATATGTCTTTCATATGCATGCATGATTCATGAAAATGATTTCTCTCAAGGACTATGTTTTACTTTAAGTGTGAATTTTACACATTCTATGCATTTTTTAAAGTGTTCTCATGTCCATGTCGGGTTTCTGAATCCTTTTTCCATGAGTTTCCTATATTAGTTGAATCTCATTCAAGGACAAATGTTCCCAAGGGGGAGATATTGTAACATCCCTCAAAATTCTCATTAGTGCCTTAAGAATGCCATAAAAATAGGCCACTCACGTAACACATTATCCTTAATCTTTTTGGGAAATTTGAGTTTGGAATATCCATCAGGGGGTCAAAATCTGCGGGAAAATGGTCTCGATGGATTTTTAGGACCCATATATCGGAAGATGGATTTTCGAGAAAATCCATAAAATAGTAAGCTCCACGATAGGTACGCGTCGTGGACTTGAGATAGTTTTCTGGCCGAGTTGATCGCGATAGTTCCGCATCTCAGACATGAAAGGGTTTTCTGGCCGAGTTGAGTTTTTTTAAAGGGCTTTTTAGACCTTTCCCAAATTTTTAGTTAATGAACCTAGGCATTTTTAGGACCTAATTCAACTCTATAAATTAACCTAAACCTCCAATTCTATTAAATCTTCTACAATTCATCTATCAAATATTTCTCTATCTACAAAAAGGCTCTCAAGGGTTTCCATTGAAGACTTTAAGTAAATTCACTCAAGCTCTCCATCAAAACTCTCAAGTTCTTTCAAATTAATTGGTGTCTTCACTCAAGGTATGTGAGTATTGATTCATGGATCCTTTCATCCATGAAGCCCAATCAATTTCTTAAGATTTTTTATCAAATTAAAGTATGGTATTTTATGAGTTTTTTGGTCTCTATTCCAATTGCATGAATTTTGATTTAAAGTATGATCATGAGTCTATTTTGATATAAATTGATGGTTATTGAATTAAATTGAAGAATTTTTTTATGAATTCTCCTACTTTGTTTTCTAGGGTTTATGATGTAAATTATGAGTATTTTCAATTATACTTCCAAATGATACTATCTATATAAATTATGTATGGGCTGATATAAAGTTTATGATCATGCATTCTTTCTAGTAAATTTCATGATTCTCAAGTCAATTGATCATGCATTCATGTCTTACCCAAATTTCAAGTACAAGTTGTGATCATGAATTTTTAAAGTATGAATTATGACTATGAATTTCTATTATGTTCATGAATTATAAGTATGTTTCAAATTATGGTTCTTCATGAAAGTTATGAAGTAAGGCGACCTAAGGCCTAATGATATGAATTATGTAAATATGTTTATAATGATGAAAGGACACTTCTCACATTAGAAGTATCTTATGAAAATGAGCTACTCTATGATTTTAAGCCTATTATTCATGACTATGATATATGAAATTATGAATTTTATGTTATGTATGTATTTTATGGGATTTGACTTAGCACTGAATGTGGACTCGAGATGGAGACTCGAAATAAGGGGTCCTCATATAAAGTCTCTTGTCTCATAACTACGTGCCACTGTAGGATTGCCTTTTGGTCTAGCTAGTGGATCCACAAATAGCATATGTCTATGATCAGGAGTCTGCCTTGGCAAAGTAGCCTCCTCTTTCTCGATGTGGGGATCATTGGATTCCATGTTATAGCTCATATGGTCTATTGTCGGTTATGGTTCCTATGCACATATGTATAATCTCTTAAGTATGTTATGATTTTGAATTTATGCTTTTAAATGCTTTGGCGAATATAATTTTCTCATGACTTTACTTATTCTATCTTATCATGTGTTTTACTTGACCTTTGCATTCCATGATTTACGTTGCATGTCACGCCATAATGTAGGGGTTGTGGTTAAAGATCCTAATCGTCTACGTAACTAGTAGGTGTTCTCCATCTGATAGTGTTGTGGTGAGTCCTTATTGACTGGGGACTAATTTCAAGTTACTTACTATTTTCTTTTCAAAAGACTTTTGTTTACATCATATATTGAGGATGAGCTAGGGACAAGTCTTAGTACTCATATTTAGAGGCATCTAGTTGGACATATTTTTGAGTCTATGTTGTCATAAGACATTTTCAGATTTCTATTCATGTTTTAGACTCTCTTATGATGTTTTCACTTTTATATTTCACCTTATGTATGCTTATGATATGTACAAGAGGCTTAGTTGGAGCCCTTCGGGGTTTCGATCACCTTTTTACGACTAAGGCTTAGGCTGGATCATGACATATTTGCCTTGACATTTAGTAGATGATATATACATCCTGGTAAACTGCAATGGAGACTTTTATTAGGTGTTTGCTGTGATTATCTTGAGAGAGAGGCTGATACATGTGTATGATTCATTGTCTAGATCAAGAAGAAGAGATCCCTCCATTGAGATTCAAAAGTTGGTTATAATGTTGCCCAATTACATTCAAGAAAACGGGTTTTCTTGAACAAATGGAATGAATCAATTGGTTACTATTGGATTCTTATAAGGACAAGTCAACCAACAATTTGCTTGAATGACATCACTCTTTTCAAGTTGAATATGTTCAAGGTATTTTCCAACAAGAAAGTGACAGCCTCTAAGTATTTAACATTATGTATCAAGAATTCATTATCTTTTATTTATGGTGTTAATGTAATACAATTTCGTTATGTAGGAATTGCCATGTTTTTATGGTTGCTTTTGCCAAATATCTTACTGTTGGAATTCCTACTCCATCTACTGGACTCCAGCCTGATTACCTTCCCGCAAGATATGCCTCTCTTTTTTGGAAATATGACATTCAAAAGACAAAGATGATGTATTAGTGAAAATGATGATCCACCCAAGCGTAAGTGTGATTTCATCCTCCCCGCTTAAGAAGAAATGTCGATGTTGAGTAGCTGTGAATTTGATAGTAGTAAAATTTACATGTGGATCTAGTAGTACTAGTGAACTTTAGAATAGTTGTGTTTCTATTAGCTAATATTTTTGATAAGTACTCTTGTAAACAATTATTAATATCTATTGTTTTTACCAATTGTTGTGTAATTAACTATCAATTGATGATTAATTTAAGTTGTGCATTCAATTGATCTCTTTTTATTATTGCAAATGTTTTATTGAGGTTGTCATACATAACATCTCTTGTATCAGATACATCTCAATGATACACATTGTCAGGTATCAGTTTCACATCATACTTAAATGTGCATTTTGTGCTAAATTAGACCATTTTACAACTATGTATTAGATAAGTTAGCAAAAAAAATGCATACATCATATGTGTCAGATATCAAAAATAAGTTATTATGTATAAGTCATTTAGTTTTAGGCACACAACCTAATATATCTGATATATTTCAAAATGACTTTGAACCATCTATGTACCAATTTTTATTTGTACTAATATAATTGGGACTCAACATAAATAACTATTACACAAATATGGGTACTTAAATTAGGCAATACTCAAATTAAATGTATCAAAATACCTTTCAATTGTATCTTGTTCGTTACCAATTAAGTACCTGATACATAAATTAAGTATTTATTATATAGATGTACCTGGTACACTCAACATAATGTATCAAATGCACTGAGCATAATGTATCAAATTTATTTCTAAATGATTTTTAAATATAATGTATCAAATGCATATACAATTGCATAAATAATATCAAATATAATCAAATTGAATTTTCTGAATCATATTGTCAATATTATATGTATCATTTTCTAAAATTCCAAAGAAAGCAGGTCCTTGTTTGTACTACTACTCAAACTAAATGTATAACAAATTCATATGTAATTAACAAAAATGTAAAAAAAAACTACTCAATAAACCAAAATCAAGATACATTTATACTTAAATCAATTAATTGACATTTATTCAAATACAAGGTGAATGTATCTTTAAAAATTAAATTATCACTTTTCTATGGGAAAAAAAGTGCAAGATCTTCTGTTGTGACTTTCATATCCACAATGCCCACAACAGTTTGTGCTCATAGTTAGCTTCTCACTACAATTAATTTTTCTTCCTTTCCTTGAATTCTAGGCATCCTTTTGTATCTTGGTGGAAAGACGACTTCCTCTAAGATTAAACAGACTAATCTTGCTTAACTGGCATTGGAACTATTGGCACTTCATATGTATTTACTAATGCATCTGACTTGTAGTAATCAGAATAGTATGGGTGCATATTTATAACATTCTTGCTCTTCAAGACATTAATTGTATGGACAAGGTATCTCGTCTAGTTAAAATCTGCCACAATTGCATATTTTTCTTTCAAGACAGACAATGTATCTTTTTTCTGATTCATAAACTGCATAGAGATATCCAGATGTGGCAACATCCTGTCAACATTAACACAGTGAATGATACATTCCTCAAAATATCTAAATCTGTGTATCAAGCCCAAACAATCAAATAATTAAATGATACATACCTCCATTCTCGAACACTTTGTCATATTTACAAGTAGGATATGTCTAATGTATGTTTTGTATAAGAGGCTATTTCCCTGTTTTTGCAATTCAAAACACCAAATAATATTCTAGCCTCTTCCATGAAGTCTAGAATAGGTAGTTTTCGTCCTTCAATAAGACATCCATTGATATATTCCATGATGTTAGAAGTCATCATTATTCCTTTGTTTACAGTTGCATTAACCCTTGACCACTTTTCATACCCAACACTTTCTAGGTACGCTTTTACCCTGTGATCAATTATATCCACTTTTGCCATTATTTTTTAGAAATCTTCTTTTCGATATGACTTGGATTTTGACTAGAACAGGTCACTTAATATAGTTTTTCTCCTCCTGCAGTCTTTGCACATATTTTTTCAAAAATGCCATATGCGAGCAAAATGAGGAACATTGAGAAACACAACACTTATAGTCTTCATTATACTTTCAGTCTTATTCGATACAATACACATATTTTTTCTCTCACCAAATGGATTCTTGAACTGTTGAAAAAATCATGACTATGAGCAATTATTTTCTGTGTCAACAACACCATAAGGTAATGGCAATATACAACCTAAACATAAAAATCAGCCCAAAAAAATCTATTTGTATTTCGGATACATTAAAAATATATCACATGTGCTGATACATAGATATTTAATTTCTAACAGTTACAAAAATAAATGCCTACCTCATCAAATGCTTGCTGATACAAATATTTCTTTATAATCTCCATCAAGATGAGCACTGTCAATTAGTATTTTGGATACATAAAAATATATCACATGTGTTGATACATAGATATTCAATTTCTAATAGTTACAAAAATAAATGACTACCTCATTGAATGTTCTTGCCGATACAATTATTTCTTTATAATTTCCATCAAGATGAGCACTGTCAACAACAACTACTGGTTTGCAAATATCTCACCAGACTTTCTATCTGATGTTGTTATGCACAGTAGATACAATGAGAAACCAGGCTCCTTTTACTTCAACTCTATGTACAACTTCACTCCCTTGAAATTTCGAATAACCATTGGAGATGAATTACCTTGTACGATATATCAGATCTCAATTTTTTTCAATAATTCATTGATGCTCAATTCAGCTGTAATGGTTTATTTAAAATTCACGAACAAAATATCATCTTCAACTACGATTCTATCACTTTTGTATCATTCATAACTCACTTTGAATTCCCATATTTACGAATGTCTCAATAAAACTGAGATATTCATAGTGTATCTTTCATAGATTTTAAAAAGTTTTGATTCAAAATTGAAAGAAATTTTGATGCTCTGCTTGAAGGAATTTGAAATTTTAAAGAGGAAGTTGTTACGAGAAGGAAGAGGTTGATTACCTGTTTGAATTACGTGATTGCGTGAATGATGGGATATTAATTAGATTTTATGTTTTATTTCCTTAATTAAAGCAATAGTATTAATTGTTATGTATGAAATCGCGATATATCATGAAGGGGACTTATGTATCCGAAACTAATCAAAAAGAAGGAATTTCAAAAAATTAATTAAAGAATAGGGATAAAGTGTAATTAGGATTTATCGCCATGGGATTTATGTAAAATTTACTATTTTTATTTTTAAAATATAAGAGGAAGAAAAAAGAGAAATATAAAGTGGGAAAAAAGAAGAATAATGGGTGGAGAATCTTTGACCAGTTTGCAATATAAAGTTTTAAATAATTTTATCAAAACTACATTAATGCTTTGATTTTCTATTGGAACTCATTTGTAGAATTGAATATATAAAATATTGTACTGATATTAACATGTTTAATGTGCATCGCCGGTGAAATATGTTGTTGTTAAGATTTATCAACAACAGGCTTAGTCACAATATATAAAATTAGGAAATAGGACTACAAACTGAAATAACTACTAGAGTATTTCAGAGTCGTATTCCCCAATAACGGTGCCAAAATTTGATACACTCAAACCTACACCTCAATTAAGAAGTATAAAGCGGTCGTTGACAAGTATAGAACCCAACTAGGTTTGGTCGATCCCATAGAAAATTCAGAGGAAATAAGTCTATTAGCACTTATGTTCGTTGCAGTCAGTATTTTTCAAGAGTTAAAATGCATAAAATAAGTTCAGAGTTTTCGTTCAATTCAGTAATTAGTACCAATATTCACAATAGCACAGTTAAATAGACTTTGAGTTGCATTAAATATAAGAAAGTAGCTAAGAATATGTTCCCCACATGACATTTAACTCAAATAGCATATCGTATCAGTGATCCCTTCTCAATGCGTAGAATGCAAAATCTAACAAGTTAGGGACACCTAATGTAATGACCCTGAGGTTATTTTTGAAAATTTTGACAAAATTACCATTTTTACCCCTCCCCTAAATTTTCCTGAGTCACTTTTGGTTGGGTCTTAAAGTTGATTTTTTGAAATCTTGTGAAAAGATGAGGTTTTGCTAAAACAATGAATTTTTAAAGGCTTAAGTTGTCAAATTTTGAATTTCGCCGTTATTTGGAGTTTCGATTCTCAGAGTGAAATTACTTTGATTTCATCAGTTCCAGAATGTGGCAATTGGTCTAGGAGAGTCAAAATCAGATTTGGAGTTGAAACGTGTATTTTAGGTCCAAAATTAAAATTGAGTTAAAGTTTGATCCAAGTTTGACTTTGTCCAACATTTGGGGTGGGTTCGAGTGTTAAGATTAGAGTTTTGATGGTTCCAAATGATTTTGGAGGGTGATTCTAACACTAGAAATGACTTCGTTGTAATTTTTAGAGGTCCCAAGGGTATTTTGGGTGTTTTAAGCGCCGAAACTAGTTTAGTTACAAATTATCAAATTCCAGGTCAAGGAGACCTCAAATTCAAATTCCAACGATTCCATTGAGTCTGAAACATCGAATTTAGTAGGGCTACATTTTTGGTTTGTGTTAACGGGATTCGAAATGGATTCTGAAGGTCCGTTTCGAGATTTAGACATTGTGATGAATTGTTGATGCTAGTGCAGGTGGCACCTTATGCATTCGTGGTGTTGGGTACCGCGATCAAAATGAGGTAACCCCTACAATGTTCATCGCGGTCGCGATGTGTCCTCTCATGATCACGATGTTTTATCTCACCTTGTGTTCTTGTTCATGGACATCCTCCTGCAATCGCGATATGTCTTTCCCTAGTACTTCACAAATGTGGAGATAAATGGCTCGCAATAAAGAAGGGAATATGAGACCTGAATAATGAAATGTCGAGACTTAGCCATTTTCCACCATTTTTGATATTTTCAAGCTCAGCTAGGCGGTTTTCAAAGAGATTTTTCGTGGAAAACCATTGTGTAAGTAATTTTCAACTTATATTTTTTATTTCCATTGATTAAATTATGATTTTAACCTAAAATTTGGTAATTTGAATGAGAGATTTTAAGGCTTTTTGCCTAATTTGAAATTTTATCAAAAATGAAGATTGTGAACTTATTTTAATCTCATTTTTGAAATAGTCTTTACCATTAGATTCCTAATTAAATGACAAACATTTTTATCTAAGAATTTTCAGATTTGAACCTCGATTTCAGGTGTCTAATATTTTTGACCATTTTACCCTTTTCATCTAAATTAATTGATTTTTGTGTCATTAGCTTTGAAATGTGATTGTTAGTCTATATTTGATTAGATTGTACTGATATGAAGTATCGTTGAAGAGGAAAAACCTTGTATTTGAGTTAACTATGACCTTGACTAAGGTAAGTGGACTTCTAACCTTCTGTTAATTATGTTGAACCTTGTATTTTTCTATCTGTGGGGGTTAGGGTGTATATAGGGTAGTAGATTGAGTATGATTCATTTATTATAAGCCATTGATTATGGAATTTCGATATTGGTAATTGAGTAAGTATTGTTTACTGAGTGTTGTGTGATTCTGGATTATATGGTACTTTATTATTACTATTTACTATATAGTTACTCATTACTTGTAAATATATCTATATGTGATGGGTGAGAAAGTGATATGAGTCAGATACTATATATTTGGACCAAGGTTTCTTCTGGTTGAGGTAATTTGCTAAGGTTTCTTCCAGCGGCCGAGGTCTTTTCCAGCGGATATTATGGTCGAGGTCTTTTCTCACAATGATGATAGATACATGATCCATGAGAGGTCTCCATGGGTTTTGGTCTAATGTAATCAGTGGATGTATATCATAGGACAAACATTCATCATTTATTTGACATTGCATTTGCATCTATTTCATCATATGGTTGAATATGATTAAGATTTCTTGTGTATGCCTGAGTATGGTGATAAGAACATATATGTATTTTCTACTTGTGGACTTTCTGGTATTTGGGAGATAATTATTGTATAAACTGTATAGACTGGGTTGTCTAAGTGCAAGTGTGTTGTTGTGGCAGTATATGGTTGGAATGTTAGTAGTACGTGTATTCCGCATTACTTTACTTAGGATTTAATTTCGATTTGCTATGTACCATGTTTTTTGGTTCTCCCCTATTGTTACTACATCTATGTAGGATCTGAGCCCAGTACCTCATGATTTTATTATTTCGGTTGATTGGACCGAGCCTCTGGATGCGTGAGAGTAGCATCTTGTCTTCTTCGGCAGACTCTCCTCACCTATTTATCTTAACTTTTGTTATACTTGAGGAATGAGATATTTGGACGTGTATCTTTTCTTTTCTGTTAAGACAATGGCGTGTACATGTGACAACAAATCTTGGATGGTTTAGAATCTATTTTTTGCTTATCCTTTTTTATAGTGTTTCGACTTTACTCTTCCGCCTTTATTTCTATTTATTTGCTTGTTTAGTCTCTTAGGATGACTTTCCTTTAGTGGGTTAGGCAAGTGCCATTACACCCAATTTTAGGTTATGACAAATTGGTTTCTGAGCCCCATATTCATAGGCCTCATATGTGTACAAGTCCGGTTTAGTAGGGCCTTGAGGATCGGTGCAGAGACATCTGTTACTTATCTTCAAGAGGCTATGAATATTGTTAGGAAATCCTCTTTTACTTTTTTAAATTTTGTCATGCATTGGTTCTTATGTAACTGCTGAGTTATCACGTGCTCTTTTGGCAGATGTCTAGGACTAGAGCATCAACTTCTACTAGATGGGGAGAGCCAGGTCCTGAGATTGCTATTGAACCCCAGCTCAGGGTAGAGCTAGAGTTAGAGCCAGAGACTGAGGTAAGGGCCGAGAGAGGCACCAACCAGGGATCATAAGAGGGGTATTTCCCTAAACTTGCGACAAAGGCTAGAGGAGAGCAGGTTCCCCTGAGTATACGACAACACCATTACTACATGATACTCTGCTGAGGGTTTTAGGTTTGTTCAAGACTATGGCATAGACTAGCAACTCAGCAGCCAAACCAGGTACATCACAGACCCAAGTGAGGGTCCAGGTTCAAAGAATGTAGTAGGCCCCCGAGGCTTAAAGACATACGGGATAGCCGCTGGTAGTCCCTATATTTAAGATTCCTCCAGCACCAACAGGTAAGGGTCAGGGTGCACAAGTAGCTTCATTGAATGAGGATGAGCTGCACATGTATGAGAAGGTTAGAAAGATGAACCCACCTCAGTTTTAGGGTGGGAAGGCTATGAATGCATATGAGTTTTTGACTACTTGCACATAGTTGCTAGACACAATTGGGTTAGCTAAGTCTCATGGTGTTTATTATGTTACTCTTCAGCTTTGTGGACCAGATAAAGAGTGGTGGAGGACATATTTTAGGTCTCTACCAGTTATTTCTCCTCTAGTGACTTGGGAGACATTCACTGGTGCCTTTTATGATCGTTTCATCCCTTAGAGTGACGGAGGAGATTCGCATGAGGTTTGAGAGCTTAAGAAATGATAGGATGTCTATTTCTGAGTATGAGGTTGGATTTTTTATGCTGGCCATACATGCCACCACTATAATCACTGATGAAACGGAGAGGGTTTGCCATTTCTTAAGAGGTTTGACTTATTCTATTAACCAGTCTGTATTTTGGGTATTTAGAGATGGAGTCTCATTTGAGTTTGTGGTTAGTGCAGCCAAGGAGGCAGAGTTGATGGAGAGGGAGGAGTTTGGAGACCCTAAGAGGGCCCGTTTATCTAGTCAGTACTCTGGTGCCTTCGGAGGTAGAGGTGTTATACGTGGTGGTTTATTCCAGCTCCGTGGGGTTCATGAATCCTTACAAGCATCTGACGGTGGATAGAGTCATCGTGGTTTGTAAAGTTTGGGTCAGAGTTCGTCTAGTTTACATTAGATGCTTGCGGGCAAAGGTTGTTACCATATCCCTTTGGTTTTTTCGAAGAAGTTATCCGGTATGAGATTATGTTTTGGGTGTGGGTCTTAGGATTATTTGGTCCAACAGTGCTCCATGAAGACTCATTCTAGGCCATACCATTCTTACACAACAACATGAGTTAAGGGTTCGGAACTACCAACTAGTGGTTCATCCTTATAGACTCGGGGTCATAATAGGGTTCAGTACAATAGAGGTGCCCATACTAGAGGTAGGAGAGTGGGTAATGCCTCAGTATAGCAGGGTTATAGAGTAGTTTCCCATACAAGCTAAGGATGGGGAGCTTATTGCTATGCTTTTCCAGGTAGACCCGATGCTGAGTTATCAAACGTAGTTATCATAGGTATTGTTTCTATCTGCCATCATCCCGCATCTGTGTTATTTGATCCTGGCTCCACTTATTTGTATGTGTCTGCATATTTCTCTTTTGAGTTTGACTTTCCATGTGATCATACAAATATGCCCGTTCATGTTTCTAACCTAGTAGGAGAGCCCTTAGTAGTGGATCAGGTGTACCAATCCAGTCTTGTTTCCTTAGCTGGTTATGAGACGTGGGTGGATATAATTATCATTGATATGGTAGACTTTGATGTTATTTTAGGTATGTATTGTTTATATCCATATCATGTTATTTTTGATTGGTATGCCAAGACTGTGACCTTAGCTATACTTGGTAGGTCGAGGATAGAGTTGAAAGGTTCGAGTCGTTCTTATCCTAGCAAGGTTATTTCACTTATTCGGGCCCAAAAATTGATTGATAAGGGCTGTTTGGATTATTTAGGGTTTATTCTAGATACCATTGTTGAGCCAAGTTCTATGAAGTCTATTCCTGTAGTTTGAGAGTTCATGGATGTATTTCGTACTGATCTTCCAAGGATCCACTTGATAGGGTTATTGACTTTGCTATTGACCTTGAGCTGAGCACCAAGCCCATTTTTGTTTCTCCTTATCGCATGGCTTCTGCCGAGTTGAAGCAATTAAAGGAGAATCTTCAGGATCTATTGAGTAAGGGGTTTATTCGCCCTATTGTTTTGCCTTGCGGTGCCCCAATCTTATTTGTAAAGAAGAAGGAAGGGTCTATGAGGATGTGCATTGATTATAGACAGTTGAACAAGATAACTATTAACAACAAGTACCCATTTCCCTCTATCAATGATTTATTTGATCAACTCCAGGGAGCGGCCTTATTCTCTAAGATCAATTTGAGATTCGGGTATCATCAGTTGAGGATCTAGCCTTCAGATATTCCTAAGACATCTTTTCGGACTAGATATGGCCATTATGAGTTTCTTAATATGTTTTTTGGGCTAATTAAAGCCCTAGCAGCATTTATAGAGTTTATGAATGGGGTGTCTCATACGTATCTATATTCATTTGTAGTTGTCTTTATTGATGATATCTTGGTTTACTCTAAGACTGAGGCAAATTATGTGCAACACTTGATGATTGTGATCTAGAGGCTTAGGGAGAAGAAGCTTTATTCCAAGATCTCTAAGTGTGAGTTTTGGTTGAGTTGAGTTTGGTGGCGTTCTTAGGGCATGTGGTGTACAAGGAGGGTATTAGAGTTTATCCATGTAAGATTGAGTAGGCTTAAGGATGGACTAAACCCACCTCAGCTACAAAGATTCACAATTTTGTGCGCTTGCCTAGATATTATGCTGTTTCATGCAGGGATTATCTATGATAGTAGTTTTATGCACCAGGCTCACTCTAAAAGATATGGAATTTGATTGGTTAGATGAGTATGAGGAGATCTTCCAAAAGCTCAAGGTATTATTGACTATCGCACCTGTATTGACCTTGCCTTAGGAGGGTGTTGACTTTATCGTGTATTATGATCCTTTGGGGGTGGGTTTAGGTGAAGTGCTAATGCAATAGGTGAAGGTGATTGCCTTTGCTTTGAGGCAATTGAAGATGCATGAAAAGAATTATCCTATCCATGACTTCGAATTGGCAGTAGTTATCTTTGTTTTGAATTTATAGTGGTATTATTTATATGGAGTTCATTATGATATATTCACTGATCATTGGAGTTACAATATATCTTCAACTAGTGGGACTTGAATTTGAGGAAAATAAGTGGATTGATCTTCTGAAGGATTATGACTTGACTATTCTATATCACCTCAGGAAGGCCATATGGTGGCCTATGCATTTAGTTGGAAGACTTCTGGCTAGAGTTGTTCAGAGATTGGTCAATTGGTTGGTAAGATTGCGGCTTTCTGAGGAAGGTCGAGTGCCTGCTTTCATAGAGGCATGCTCTTCTTTGATAAATCAGATCCGTGAGAGACAATTTGAGTGCCTTATTCAAAACAAAGTGATGAGAAGTAAAGCTAAGGAAATGGTATTTGATTCTAATGGTGTTTTGAGGGTTGGGGTCGCATTTGTGTGCCTAAGGTGGGTGATTTGATCTTACTAATACATGAGGAGTCCTACTTCACTCGATATTCTATTTACCATGGGACAACAAAGTTGTATCACGACTTGAGTCAGCATTATTGGTGGTGTTGTATGAAGAAGGACATCGTCAAGTTTATGTCTAAGTGTTTGACATGTCAGCATGTTAGTGTGAGCACCAGAGGGATAAGGGTAAGTTTCAGAGGATGCCCATTCCTATTTGGAAGTGGGAGAGGATTACTATGGATTTTGTGGTAAGTTTGCCCGCCATCATGGAAGGGTTTGATTCCATCTGGGTTGTTGTCAACTGACTGACAAAAACTGCTTATTTCATTATGGTTAAAGTTAAGTTCACATCAAAGAGGTCGGCTTAGATCTATGTTAGTCAATTTCTATTTCCATTATATCTGATCGGGGTTCATTATTCTTTTCTCACTTTTGAAAGGTCTTGCAACATGGGTTAGGTACTTGATTGGATTTGAGTACCGCATTCTACCCTCAAACGGACGAATAGTTTGAGAGGACTATTCAGGTGCTTAAGTATATGTTACAAGCATGTGTTATTAATTTTGACACTCGATGGGATCAACACTTGCCTTTGGAGGAGTTCCCTTACAATAACAGTTACTATTCCAACATCTAGATGGCTTATTTTGAGTCCTTGTATGGCCGGAGATGTAGGTTGTTACCCATTAATGGTTTGATTTTGTGGAGGTCGATAGCCTAGACACTGATTTGCTCAGAGATGCCATGGAGCAGGTTTGGTTGATTTAGGGTAGGATGTTGACTGCTCAGAGTCTCCAAAAGAGCTATATTGAATGGCGGGTTCGACCTTTGGTGTTCATGGTCGATGACCAAGTATGGTTGAGGATCTCTCCCTTGAAGGGTGTCATAAGTTTTGGGAATAAGGGCAAGCTCAACCCTAGGTACATTGGTCCTTTTGATATCCTAGATTGAGTGGGAGAGGTTTCCTATAGACTTGCCTTGCCACCTAGTCTATCTGTTGTACATCCAGTAATCCATATTTCTATGCTGCAGTTTTATATCCCGAATGAGTTTCATTTGATTTCCCTTGATTCTGTAGAGATAAGCCTAGATTTGACCTATGAGGAGGAACCGGTGGATATTCTAGAGAGACAGGTCAGGAAGTTGAGGACTAAAGAGATAGCTTTAGTAAATGTTCAATAGCGGCATCGGCCCATGGGAGAGGCTACTTGGTAGATAGAGTCAGACATGCGTACCCGTTACCCTCATATTTTGAGACTCCAGGTATGCCCATTGCTTCATGTTTGAGTACAAACATGGTTTTTAGTAGTGAATGATGTAATGACCCTGAAGGTCATCTTCATCAATTTTGATAAAGTTACCATTTTACCCCTCTTTTTAGTTTTCCTAAGTCACTTTTAGTTGGGTCTGAATGTTGGTTTTTGGTAAGCTTGTGAAAAGTTGAGGTTTTTCTAAAAAAATGAGTTTTGAAGGCTTAAGTTATCGAATTTTGAGTTTCAGAGTCATTTAGTGTTTCGAGTCTCGAAATGGAATTCTATCGATTCTATCAATTCTGGAATGTGAAAATTGGTGTAGGAGATTTATCAAAATTAGATTTGGAGTTGAAACGTGGATTTTAGGTCTGCAGTTGGAAATTAAGTTAAAGTTTGATCCAAGTTTGACTTTTATTAACATTTGGGTTTTTTGTGCTCAGATTCGATTTATGATGGTTTCAATGGTTTTAGGGGGTGAATCTAACTCTACAAATGACCTTTTTGTAATTTTTAAACATCGTGAGGGTATTTTGTATATTTCAAGTGCCGAAATTAGTTTAGTTATGACTTATCGAATTCAAGGTCAAGGAGACCTTAAATTCGAATTCTAATAATTCCATTGAGTCCTAAACGTAGAATTTAGTAGGGTTGAATATTTGGTTTGTGTTCACAGAATTCCAAATATATATCGAGGGTTCTTTTTGAGATTCAGGCATTGTGATGAATTGCTGATGCTAGAGCAGGTCCCGAGATCGCGATAAGGTGAACTATGTAATGTTCATCGCGGTTATGATGGGTCCTCCCGCAATAGTAATGCTTCGTCTCACCTTGCCTTAACATTCACGAACATCCTCCCGCGATTGCGATGTTCCTTGTCCCTATACTTCATGATCGCGAATATGAATGACTCACAATCGCGAATGGCATATGAGACCTGAATAGTGAAATGTCGATACTTAGCCATTTTCCACCATTTTTGGTATTTTAGAGTTCGACTAGGAAATTTTCAAAGAGATATTTCGTGGAAAACCTTTGGGTAAGTCATTTTGAATTTATATCTTTGATTTTTCATTGATTAAATTATGATTTAACCTCAAATTTGAGGATTATAATTAGAGATTTTGAGGGTTTTTGCCTAATCCAAAATTTTATTAAAAAATGGGATTGTGAACACATTTAAACCCCGTTATCGAAATGGTCTTCACCATTGGATTGTTAAGTACTAGAGGAACATTTTCATCCAAGAATGTTCCGATTTGAACCTCGATTTTCGATGTCCAATTTTTGGGCCATTTTACCCTTTTCACCCAAATTAATTGATTTTAGTGTCATTGGCTTTGAAATGTGATTGTAAGTTTATATTTGATTAAATTGTAGTGATTTGGAGTATCGTTGAATAGGAAAAACCTTGGGTTTGAGTTAATCGTGACCTTGACTAAGGCAAGTGGACTTCTCACCTTCTGTTAAGTATGTTGAATCTTATATTTTCTTATGTATGGGGGTTAGGGTATATTTGGAGTAGTAGATTAAGTATCATCTATTATGAGGTGTTTATTGTGGAATTCAGGTATAGGTAATTGTCTAAGTGTTGTAAATTCTCGGGTTAGTGATTGTTGTGTGATTGTAGACTATATGTACTTATTATGACTATATACTTTGTATTCAGTCATTACTTGTGCATATATCTATATGGGATGACTGATAAAGATATATGAGTGAGATATTGTACATTGGGACCAAGGTTTTTACTAGTAGATGTGATTTGCAGAGGTTTCTTTCGGCGGTCGAGGTCTTTTCCAGCGGATATTATGGCCGAGATCTCTTTTGGCAATGATGATAGATACATGGTCTATGTGAGGCCCCCATGGATTCTGGTTTGAGGTGATTAAAAGATATGTTTGTTAGGACATACATGCATCATGATTATTTGACAATGTATTTGCATCTATTTCATCTTGTGGCTACATATGATTGATATTTCCTTTGTATGCTTGAGTATAGTGAAGAGAACATATATGTACTTTCTACTTGTGGACTATCTGGTATTTCTGAGATAATTATTGTATAAACTGTATAGACTGGGTTGTCTGGATGTAGGTGTCTCATTGTGGCGGTATGTGGTTGGGATGTCAGGAGTACCTGTGTTCTGCATTAATTTACTTAGGGTTTAGTTTCCATTTGCTGAGTACAATGTTGTTTGGTGCTCACCTTTTACTTCTACATATGTGTAGGATATGAGACCGATGCCTTTTGTTCTTAGTATTCCTTTTTATTGGGCTGAGCTTTTGGAAGCATGAGAGGTAGCAGGTTGTCTTCTTCGGCAGACTCTCACTACCCATTTATCTTATGTTTTGTTCTACTTGAGGACTGAGACATTTTCACGTGTATCTTTTCATTTATGTTGAGATAATGGCTTGTACATGTGACATGAAGGATGGTTTATAATCTATTTTCTACTTATCCTTGTTTATATCATATTAGACTTTACTCTTCAGCCTTTATTTCTATTTATTGACTTCCTTAAACTCTTAGGATAACTTGCCTTTGGTAGGTCATGCAAGTTCCATCACACCGGATTTTGGGTCATGATACCTAAACGTCCTTTGGTTCTATTAAATGAATTTCACTCTTCACTTCCCGATCTCAAAGTGTAATGACTAACTAATTCTTGCTTTTGACCTTAAAAGACTATCCCCTCTCGGGTTCAATTCCTTAGACGGAGGTTTATATCTTCCACTCCCTATTGTAGTTATCATTTCCTAATCACTACCCATCTTTCGAGTAAGTATTTAATTTAGGTGTGTTATAATACATGCACTCATTAAAAAAATTCAAAATAAAGATAACAACAACGCATGCTAACACATTGATTGAAAACCAATCATATGGGTTCTGGTTTGAGGTGATTAGAAGTTATGTTTGTTACGACATACATGCATCATGATTATTTGACAATGTATTTGCATCTATTTCATCCTGTGTCTACCTATGATTGATATTTCCTTTGTATGCTTGAGTATAGTGAAGAGAACATATATGTACTTTCTACTTGTGGACTATCTGGTATTTCTGAGATAATTATTGTATAAACTGTATAGATTGCGTTGTTTGGATGTAGGTGTCTCATTGTGGCGGTATGTGGTTGGGATGTCAGGAGTACCTGTGTTCTGCATTAATTTACTTAGGGTTTAGTTTCCATTTTCTTAGTACAGTGTTGTTTGGTGCTCACCTTTTACTTCTACATCTGTGTAGGATATGAGACCGATGCCTTTTGTTCTTAGTATTCCTGTTTATTGGGTTGAGCTTTTGGAAGCATGAGAGGTAGCAGGTTGTCTTCTTCGGCAGACTCTCACTACCCATTTATCTTATGTTTTGTTCTACTTGAGGACTGAGACATTTTCACGTGTATCTTTTCATTTCTATTGAGATAGTGGCTTATACATGTGACATCAAGGATGGTTTATAATCTATTTTCTGCTTATCCTTGTTTATATCGTATTAGACTTTACTCTTCAGCCTTTATTTCTATTTATTGACTTCCTTAAACTCTTAGGATAACTTGCCTTTGGTGGGTTATGCAAGTTCCATCACACCCGATTTTGGGTCATGATACCTAAACGTCCTTCAGTTCTATTAAATGAATTTCACTCTTCACTTCCCGATCTCAGAGTGTAATGACTAACTAATTCTTGCTTTTGACCTCAAAAGACTATCCCCTCTCGGGTTCAATTCCTTGAACAGAGGTTTATATCTTCGACTCCCTATTGTAGTTATCATTTCCTAATCACTACCCATCTCTCGAGTAAGTATTTAATTTAGGCGTGTTATAATACATGCACTCGTTAAAAAAAATTCAAAATAAATATAACAACAACGCATGCTAACACATTGATTGAAAACCACTCATACTTTGCCTACTTTAGCATTCTGTCATGGTTTCCACAACTCTAGTTGTGGAGTTTAGTTGTTCATGATTAGCAAGAAAACTATCACGAATTTGTATAGAATGGATAGAATAAACACTTACGATAATTAAGCAATTAATCTCGAAACAATGCAAGAACAAAGAATCAAGAAGAGAGTAATATTTTTTATCACATCATAATTCGTTGAAATGTCATTTACAAAGCTCCAACTATGAGTTCAGAGTGCGTAAATATTATGCCCCGTACTTTGGTACTTCGGAACGCTTTCTTAAGCTTCTTAAAAGTTGCCACGTGACTTAGATTGTCTACCACACTATCAAATAACTCTAAGGGAAGAAGAATGAGATGCCCCATAATAGGGAAGATTGGAAATAGGGTTATAAGAATTCAGAAGGAGTTGGAGGCCAAGTAATGAGTCATAGGACTAGATCTACTTGTATAATATACCAACTTGGATGTCCTACGTAATTAAGCTATTTGAGTATACATCGAGCTTAAGTAGCAAGGAATGCATAGGCTCTTGAAGTAAGACAAGATTATAGACCTACGGAAGGGAAATAAGGAAACGACGCGCCTACTCGAAGCAAGTAGGTGATGCACCTACTTGGACAAGTAGGTGATGCACCTACTTAGGCTTAAGTAGGTGATGCAGCAGCTTGGGGTGGATCCCACTGCCACATGGCAGCATGTGATTTGCTGTATGGGTTGAGGTGGCACCCTAGGAGGCTGCCATGTGTCACCCCTAGGGGGATGCCATGTGGAACCTTCTAAATAGGTACATATATATGTATTATAATGACTATTAACTCATTCTTCATCCAAAATTTCAGCAAACATAGAGAGAAAAGAGAGCAGCCACGGTTTAAGAGAAACTAAGGTAAGTTTCCAATTTTCTCTCCGTGAATTAATTATTTACGGCGTTTCTCAACAACATGGAGGTGTATATATATGTGTTATATGGATCATAATATGATTCTCATCCAAATTTTAGCCAAGAACAAGAGAGAAAACGTGAGAGAAAGAAAGAGAGAAAATGCTAGGGAACAGACCCGTTTTTGAATTAAACTGTTGCTAGTAATACAAGTATAACTCCTTGTGTAAGGCTTATTTTCATGTAATTCAAGATGTTTTGGAAATATATTTGATAGGGATATAACTTTCATTTAGTGTATAAAATCCATTTTGGCTTTTCTCTTCTCAAAAAAGGGTGGTGAAGCATGGGGGAGCTGCTGCCCAGATTTTATCTTAGAAATTCTACAAGGACTGTTGTTGGTATTTTGAGCATATCGTTTTGTACAAAATTGTTGTAGGGGTAATTCAAAATTATATGTGACCTAAGACACATGTCTATAACTTTCATTGAGGACAAAAATCCTGTTTACCTCAATTACCCCTTCGAAACTAACCAACAATACAAGACAATAGGCTGTCCAGAATTCACGTTTTGATAATTTTGGCGAGTTTGGCGAGTTTGATGAATTTAGGTTAAGATAAGGGTTTTCCTTCCAATTTGAAGTTTATGGTGTGGTTATGAAGTGAATTAGACGTTGTTTAAGTGGCTGGAAATAGGTAAATTCCATAAATATGCTTGACGTTCGAAACAAACAAAATTGGAGTTGCTATAGTTAAATTGTAGTCGAAGCAAGGTGTTGTGCTTGTGGTGTGTTGATGCAGGTGCGTGGTGATGTGTTGTAGGGCCTAAAAGTGTTCTAAAATAGTTGGGGAACCTGCTGGTTGAATCCACATGACCCTCCGCTTCGTACGGTTAAAGGTTTTACGAACTAGAAACTAAAAACCCTATTTTGGTATCGTAGCTTTGAGCGAGTCGCTTGGAGTTTGTATTATGTAATGTTAAAGTGAATTTCTTGTATATATGATGCAGGTTGTTTTTTTTAGTTGGATGTATTGCTTAGGAATGTAATTGGAAATTCAGATAGGGCATGTTATAGGGGAGGTGCTGCCCGATTTCCGTTAACGCCTTAACTAGTTAAGGAACTAGTCGAGAAGGCGAGTGAGGAAATGAATGTTGTGAATACTCGTAGGTAATATAAGATGCTGAGAAAATCTAAGGTGGTTGATATTCGTATTGATTACATGTTAAATAGGTTTGGAGGATGACGATGAGAACGTGATTAAAAGAAGTCCGTACAAGGTATGTAAAGCTATTTCTTCTTTTGGCATGTTTTGGTAAAAGTATGTAAAGGCTATCTGTTCTTTCTTTTGGGCATGTCCGAGATCTATGTGACAAGTGATATGTGTATGAAGCTTGGGGTAACTCTATTTATAAGCTCTGAATATGATTCATGATTCATAATTTGTGTTCACTGTTGAATGTTAAGATTCTTAAAGTAGTTAAGCTTCCATTCCTCAAGTCTTCTATATGCTGAGAAGTAGTGTATGTAAAGTTATTCTCCCTCTCTTTTGGCATGACTTAGATGTAAGTATTATGTATATGAAGTTTGAAGTTATTCCACTCTTAAAACTCTGAGGGTGAGTTAAGACTCTTGTTCACTTTCTACTGATTAGAACTCCTGTAACAATTTGAGTCATTACTTTTCAAGTCTTCCATGTGATAGGAAGTGGTACATGTAAAGCTTGTCTTTTTATGCTTCTAGAAAGACTAGACTAAAGGTGTTGTAGGATATGGATTTGGATATAGCCCCATTTATAGATTCTGGATGTAACTCATGAATTGTACCCACTTTTGAATAATAAAGGCCTTGAAGTAGTTGAACTACGACCCTTGAGCCTCCTATAGGTTGAATAGGGTTAGGATGTGTAAGCTCCTATACCTAGGGGCTCTTGAACATGCTTTATGATGATATCTAAGGGAAGTTTGATATGTTACAGAGTTTTGCGTGCACGTATATGCATTATGATATATATGGATCGGGCCAAACGTACCTCGGCATATTTTGCTATGTAAGGATTAGGTCGTACGTTCCACGACAAGTTATGTATTATATGGATCGGGCCGTTGTACCTCGGCATTATTATGCATTATACGGATCAGGCCGTCGTACCTCAGCATCATCATGTAATATATAGATCGAGTCGTCGTACCTCAGTATTATCATGTGACATATGGATTGGGCCATCGGTCCTTGGCATGTGCTTGCTGTATACATGGATCAGGCTGTACGTCCCACAGTGCTAACAATATGCATAAACCTATCATGATAGATGATGTGTTTGTAACACTGAGTCCCCGAGCGGGCCGAATACGGTACGTGATAATAGTATTCATGACTTTATTTTATGAGATGCAGGTACAGTACCCTATTAAATGCTATACTTGGTTTCCTGCATCCCTGTTTCAGTGGTTATCTCAGTTATGTATGCTTATATACTCAGTACATGTATCGTACTGACCCCCTTTCTTTGGTGGGCTACGTTTCATGCCTGCAGGTACAGATGTTCATTTCGGAGATCTGCCAGCTTAGGATTTCCGCTTAGCTATGTTAGAAATGCTCCACTATTTCAGAGCCTGGCTTTTGGCTTTTGGGTACTGGTCCTGTGATGTATATATTTTTTTATGCAGGGGTACGACGGAGGCCCTGTCCTGCCATATGTTGTCGTTCCTATTCTTAGAGGTCTGTAGACATATGTGTGTGGGTTATTTAGGAGTTTATTTCGGTTATGCCTATGCGATATGTTGTAAAAGCTATTATGTGGTGGCAGCCTTATCGGCTGGCTTTCCCTTTCATGACATGATGCAAATGAAAGAGGCTACACGTGTATGAATATTTTATCACCCACTGGGTTCATGTGTTTTGTCCCTATATCCAGGAGACTATGTGAACATGAAAAAGTTTTAACCCATTGAGGTTTTTTTGAGCAGTATCACGTTATACATAGTCCAATTTGACTATAGTTGATAGATAGGTACACGGGGGTCCAGGTCGGACCCTAATTACGACCCATGGGGTTGGGTCGTGACAATAAAAAATAATAAACCCTAAAATAGAATACTTATAGATATAAAATAAGTCTTAAATAAAACAGGAAGACTTAAGTCGACACTGGTTCATGCTTTACTTTTATGGTCCGTATTGATGTTCACGGCCCGTACAGGTGCCCATGAACTTTACCTTACCTTCACCACTGGCTATGGAATCTCCTCTCCATGGGCATCTTCATGAGTTGTATTGGTCTTCGTGACCCTTAGAGGTTATTGTATAGATCCCTTCACGTTTCCTTCACTGCGTTTTAGGTACTACCTTATGGACCGTGTAACTTTTGTGGACTACCCCCAGCTTTATTTCTTAATAGCTAGGCCCTAGGCATGACACGATAATAAAAATCTTGAAGTATTCCAATCAAGTCTCTTAGCATATCATACATGAGCATATATGTGGTATTTTAAGCAATAAACCTAAATCATTAACATAGAAGTATACTATCAATAAAGGGCATAAGTCTAAAAATATGAATGAAAGACAACATAGACTCCATGAACATCTAACATGGTCCTACTAACTAAATGGGGTCATATGACAATCTCCTAGCTCACCTATGACAACATAAGAGAATGAAATATTCAAATAACACAACAAAATAAAGTTTCTTGTCCTCAAAGCATGAGGACTTACCAACAAAGTAAGTATACAAGCTCAACTCTACTCACGAATAGGTGGTGTGCGATCATCATCCGTCCCTAGATTATGATACAACTTAGGAAAATAGTATGAATTAGTACATAAAATGCACTAATTATGTGAGAAGTATGTATGAACAATAAACATAAGATATAATCAATAAGAACTATGAGATGCAAGACCAATATCATAAGATATGATTAAAACCATGGAAACATTAAAATATCATAATCATTGGTCAACGAATCAAAACAACATCGTCATAAGAAATCTATAACATTTATTTAATTGGTGTGGTATAGGACCTTTAACCAAAATATAAGACCATACGAGCTATTAAATTGGATCCTATGAACCTTACATCGAAAGGGGAAGGCTACCTTGACAGGGTAGACTTCTTGATGGGATTCTATCTTTAACTGATCTATATGTGGATCTACTAGCTTCGCTATACTAGCATCTTTTAACCTACATGGGCAACGTAGTTTGGGACTAAAGTTTTCTACTAGGATTTTCTTGGATAGCTACAATGGAATACCGAACTAAACCCCACCTTAAAATTCCTCTTAGTGCTTAGTCATTATCCCAATAAAATTTTCATCAAAACTTAATCATTAACTTTATTAGGTAAGATAATAATAGATATCAATCCATATTTATAAAGATAACATAAGAATAGCTCATCTATCATCAGCATAGAAAATCATAAAAATAGCTCAATAAAATGCTTGATTCATAAAGAATTCATGAATTGGTGAGAATTATCCTTATCACCTCTTTTCACGTGATTGTACAGGAATTTTCCTTATTGCACCATAACTTTACTTATCGCATCATTGCAACACCATTCATAATTTCTTGTTTAAAGAATCTATAAACATCATTCATAAACTTCTTTCATTGAAATAACTTGAAAATCATGATCATAACTCCTAAATCATACTTGAAACTAGCATATAGCTTCGGTGTTTGAAATTCGTCTTGAAATCATGCAATGTCATATAAATTATGCATAATTAGGCTAATCACATTTACATATATCATAATTAAGAAGATCCAAAATAAATAATCAAATTATGGCATTTAATTAGAAGAAATCATAGGAGATTTTAGAAAAAACTTTGTGATTCCATAGGTGAAAGGGCCCAAGGATGAATTCCCGCATACATTGAAATTAAGAAGCCCTAAATTGTAGAGAATTGGAACCTTGAACTTAAATAAATCCTAAGAATTCACTTGAGGAAGAAGGAGACTTGGAGAGCACACTTTTAGAGAGAAGATTTTGATTTAGAGAGTTAGGGTGAGAATGTGAGGGTTAGGAGGGCTTAGGGTAGTTAATAGGTTAGGACATATTCCCCAAAACCGTCCATATTCATTATGGTAAACATAAGGAATGACCAAACTACCCCCAACTTAAACTATATTTGGGTATCTGGATGGACCACCACCACAACCTGTGAAGGCCAATGTGGGTCGTATTCAAGGTTGTAGTGATGGAATTGGCTTCTAGATAAGGGTATTTTCAAGGTTTCCCCTCCACGAGACCCACCATGATCCGTTATGGGTACTACGGCTCATGGTGGTTGTTCATGGTGAAAGGAATGTGTAGGGGAATAGAAGAGAGTCCCACGGAGGGAACCATGGCTCGTAGTGCTCACCACAGACCATGGTCCTTATCGTGAACCCCTCCCCTACACATCTGAGCTTCAGGACTTCCACCATGATGACCTATACAGCCACTAGTGAGGTCCACGGCTCGAGGATTAAGCCAGTGGTGGCTACCTAGAGTAAAAGCTGAGATTTTTTCCGAGGGAACTTCCTTTAAACCTTCTTTTCTAACTTTCTAACTTTTGAGGCCTTACAATATCTCCCTCTTGGGATTATCTGTCCTCAAATGGGACTCAATCCATAAAGAATGGAAAAGGATAGGAATACGAGCTTAAATCCTGAATGCAAAACATGTCGAAAATGTATAAATCTTGAAATGTTTGATATCGAGCTTAAACATGACTTTAAAACTCTTTTTATGAACATAAATGTGTATGAAAAAAATAAGAATGACTAAAACAGTTAGTTTTGAGCTGATATTGATCATGAAAGAACTAATACCTCAACTAGAAATGGAACGAAAGAGATGAGGATATTGTTATGTCATATCATCTTGGACTTCCTATGTAGCACCCACAACCTCTTCGTTCCTACATAATACCTTGACTGAAGCTATTTCCTTGTTCCTCAACTTCCTAACTTGCTAGTCTAGGACCTCAACCAGAATTTCCTTAGAAGATAGACTCTTATTTACCTCAATTCTATCCAATGGCACAATAGTACTAGGTTCACCAACAAACTTCCTCTATAAATACAAATGAAACACCTGTTGTACTGATGCCAAACTCGAAGGAAAATTCAACTCATAAGCCACCTTGCCAATCTCCATCAAAATATGATATGCCCTAACATATCAGGGACTAAGCTTCTTTTTCTTACCAAAACGCATCACACCCTTCATGGGTGAGATATTCAAGTAAACCCAATCATTAATCTCAAACTCAAGTTCCCTTCTCCTCACATCCGAATAGGACTTCTGTCGACTTTGGGTTATCTTCAATCTTTCTGTATTTATCCTCACCTTCTCTATTGACTCATGAACAAACTCAAGTCCTATCAAGGAAACTTCACCAACCTCGAACCAACCGATAGGAGACCTACACCTTCTATGATATAAGACCTCAAATGGAGCCATCTAAATGCTAGAATGATAATTTTTATTATATGCAAATTCTATCAATGGTATGTGACCATCCCAACTACCTCTAAAATCCATAACATAGGCTCTCAATATATCCTCTATAGTCTGAATAGTACGCTAGGCCTGACCATCCATCCATGGGTGAAAAGTTGTACTAAGCTTCACTTGGTTACAAAGACCCTTTTGGAAAGATCTCCAAAACTGAAATGTAAATTGAGTACCTCGATTCGAAATAATAGACAAAGAAATACCATGAATCTTAACCAACTCTCGAACATACAATCTATAATAGTCCTCGGCTGAATATGAAGTCTTAACTGGAAAAAAATGAGCCAACTTAGTCAATCGGTTAACAACCACCCAAATAGATTCATGTTGCCTACGAGTACGAGGCAAATCAGTAATGAAGTCCATATTCAAGGCTTCCCACTTCCAAGTAGGAATCTCAATGTCTTAAGCTAAACCTCCCAGTTTTGTATGCTCAACCTTTACTTGTCAACAATTTTGACACTTAGCCACAACTCTGAAATATCCCTCTTTATGTCATTCCACCAATACACTTCCCTCAAATCATGATACATCTTGGTGGAACTCAAATGAATAGAATATCGCGAACTATGAGCCTCGGAGAATATCATTTCCCTAAAGCTATCTACATCAGGAAGACATAATTGGCCTTGATATCTCAAAACACCATCTCCCCCTTGGGAGAAAGTCTCAATGGCTTTTTTGACAAATGCATTCTTCAACTCAACCAAAATAGGATCACTATCTTATTTTTCCTTAACATCTGCCACCAAAGATGATTCAGAGCCATTCTCAATGATAACACCACCATCCTCGAAGTCAACCAATCGAACACCCAAATAGGCCAATCTATGAACACGCCGAACTAGCTCTTTCTTTGTATCCTCAACATGGGCCATACTTTTCACTGATACTCTACTAAGAGTCTCAGCCACCATATTTTCATTCATCGAATGATACACCACACTCATGTCATAGTCCTTTAACAATTCGATCCATCTCTTTTGTCAAATATTTAAATTATTTTG
Source organism: Solanum dulcamara (assembly GCF_947179165.1). Classification (NCBI taxonomy): domain Eukaryota; kingdom Viridiplantae; phylum Streptophyta; class Magnoliopsida; order Solanales; family Solanaceae; genus Solanum; species Solanum dulcamara. The sequence continues at coordinate 25,547,888 of NC_077238.1, read as the reverse complement.
AGTGAACACATATTAGAAACTCTTGTGATCAGTAAATACATCGACATGGATGCCATAAAAATAGTGTCTCCACATCTGCAAAGCAAATACCACATTTTCTAATTCCAAGTCATGGGTTGGGTAATTCTTTTCGTAAACCTTGAGTTGTCTAGAAGCATAGGTTATAACTTAACCATTCTGCATTAGCACATAACCAAGACCAACTCGTGATGGATCAAAATGCATAATAAACCCATTGAAACCTTTTGAAAAGGTCAACACTGGCACAGAAATAAGTCTATCCTTCATCTCTTAAATAGTCGTCTGACATGCCTCAGGCAATTGGAATTTCACCTTCTTTTGAGTCAAAGTAGTCAAGGGTGATGCAATAGTAGAGAAACCCTCCACAAACCATCTATAATAACCGGCTAAGCACAAGAAACTATAAATATAGAGAAGGAACAATGGTCTAGGCCAATTCCTAACCGCCTCGGTCTTCTTGGAATCAACCATGATTCCTTCACAAGACACGATATGACCAAGAAAAGTAACCGACCTTAACCAAAATTCACATTTACTAAAGTTAGCAAGTAACTGATGGTCCTTTAGAATTTGTAATATAATCCTCAAATGATTGGCATGTTCTTCCTCATTCCGAGAGTAGATCAAAATATCATTTATGAATATAGTAACGAACATATCCAAGTAATGCTTGAACTATCTATTCATCAAATCCATAAAAGTTGCAGGGGATTTCTTTAGTCTAAAAGACCAAGAATTTAAAGTGACCATACCGAGTTCTAAAAGTCGTCTTTGGAATATCACATTTCCTTACTCGGAGCGGATGATAACCCGATGAAAGATCAATCTTTGAAAAGTAACTTTCTCCTTGAAGTTGATCGAACAAGTCATCATTCCTTGGGATGGGATACTTACTCTTCATTATGACCTTTTTTAATTGCCGGTAATCGATACACATATGGAGAGAACCATTCTTATTTCTGATAGAGAGAACCAGAGCAACCCATGGAGAAATACTTGGTCTAATTAAGACCTTATCCAACATATCCTTCAAATGATCCTTTAACTCTTTCAATTCTGACAGAGCCATTAGATAAGGAGGAATAGAGATAGGTTGATTATTAAGGAGAAGATCGATACCAAAATCTATTTCTCTTTCGGAAGGAATACATGGGAAATCATTGGGGAAAACTTCCAAAATCTCATTAACAACCAAAACTAACTCTAGAGCAGGATCTTCGAAATTAGTATCTCTAACTCAGACTAGATGATAAATCCAACCTTTAGAAATTATTTTTCGACCTTTAAGGCATGAAATGAATTGGACCTTAAACATAGAATTACTACATTTCCATTCTAGGACTGGCTCATTAGGACACTGAAAGGTCCTACAACATATAAAAGCATAGCATGCATGAAGTCAATCCAAATAAAGAATATCATTGAAATCAGTCTTATCAAGTTCAATACAATCAACTAAGGTAATTTTGTAAAAAATTGAAACTAGACAATTTCTATAGACCCTTTTAGCCACAACTGAACCACCAATAGGAGTGTAGATTGAAAAAGGCTGTAGCAAGATATCAGGACTAATAATGAATCTTATAGCAAGATATGGAGTAACGAATAATAAAGTAGCACCCAGATCTAACAAGCAATAAACATCAAAGTCAAAGAATTTCAACATACCAGTCACAACATTAGGGGACTCTTCTAACTCCTGATGAGTCTGAAGCACATAAAATCTATTTTTGCACTAACTGCCACCCGAAGTAGTAGCACGCTGATTCAGGTGACAAGTAGCCTAAGTTTGAGTAAGGGGCGTAGCACCACTCCTATATTACCTTTAAAGATCGCTCGTCTTTCCACCCCTATAGCACACATCTGATCCCGCTAGACGTTCTCCTTTATGATTTCTCCAATATTTCTTACATGGAGGGTCAACTTGACAACTCGAAGCTCCTCCTTGTACCTTAGTATTAGGCACCATTTCCATATCAAATTTTGTAGCTAGAGTGTTAGATGAAGCTTGTCCAGAATACCTTTGACGAAATTGAGGATGGCCACCATTACTCGACCTACCATAAGAAATGGTACCACCATCAATTTGAGCCCTCTTGACTCTCTCGTAGACCTCTCCTTCAGCATCTCCACTTCTATTTACTCGGCATGTGTCATAAGCTTTAAAATATCCACCTTTTTAATGAGCATGGTGGTTCTACATTCCTTTACCACTAAATCGGTAACGCCCAAAACAAAATTGATCATACGAGCCCTTATATCCATAGCCATGAATGGAGTATATTTGGACAATTTGGTAAAGTTGAGGGCATACTCCCTCACACTCATGTTACCTTGGCACAAATTGATGAACTTTTGTACCTTAGCGTCCCTCAACTCCAATGGAAGGAATCAGTCAAGAAAAGTATGCTTTAACTCCTCTCACTTAACGGGACCATTACCTATACCTCTTTCACCTTCCATTACTCATACCATACTTTGGCAACCCCCTTGATTTGATACACTACCAAGTCCTCTTCTTCAACCTGGCTAACACCTATGATGCCCACAATTTTACCAATACCCTCCATAAACTTTTGTGGATCCTCGTCCACTTTGGAACCATGAAACTTGAGAGAGTTTATTTTGGTGAAGGCTCAAACTCGGCTAGCCATCATCCCCACATTTGGGTTCATGGGAGATACCACCTCACGGTTTACTTGAGCTTTCATGGCTTGAGGAAGAACTTGAAAAGCAGTTCGAAATTCTTCATCAGACACTTGTTCATTTAAAGGGTCATTTGAAGTTTGTTGCTCCTCTTCAACATTTCTTCGAATGGGGTATCTTTGTGGATGCATATTTCTGTAATCACAAAGATAAAGTTCTAAAGAAATAATCCTTAGAGTTCAAATCTATAGCACAATGGATCATGAAGGAAGTGAAGTTATTCCTACAATGCCTCATAGCCTCCTATTCATAGGTGTGCTGCACTTTACATTGATGAACAAGATGCTACTCGACATGGCATGTTAGACTCCCTAAGATACTTGAACCTTGTGCTCTGATACCAAGTTTGTCACAATTTAAGCTAGGCCCTAGATGTGACACAATGATTAAAATCTCAAAGTACTCCAACCAAGCCTCTTATCATATCATACATCAGCATACATAAGGTATTTTAAGCAATAAAGCTAAATCATAGACATGGAAGCATAGTGTTAATAGAGGGAATAAGTCTTAAAATAATGGAATGAAAGACTACATAGACTCCATGAATATCAAACATGTCTCTACTAACTAAATGGGGGCATAAGTCAATTTCTTAGCTCACCCATGACAACATAAGATAATGAAATAGTCAAATAATGCAATGAAATAAAGTAACTTGTCCTTAAAGCATGAGGACTCACCACCAAAGAAAAGCATAACTTTACTCACAAATATGAGGTATGCAATGATATCCCTACATTATAATACAGTATAGGCAAAAAGTATGAGTTAGTACATGGAATGCACTAAATATGTGAGAAGTATGCATGAATAATAAATATAGGACATAATCAATATATACCATGAGATGCAATACCAATATCTTAAAATATGAATAAAACCATGGAAATATTAAAACATCATAATCATTGGTCTATGCATAAAAACATCATCATTATAAGAACTTTATAACATTTATTTTTCTTGTGTGAGGTAGAACCTTTAACCGAGAATTCGATGAACCCCACATTGAAAAGGGAAAGCTACCTTGACAGGGTAGACTTGTTGATGGTACTCTTTCTTTAACTTCGCTATATGTGGATCAACTAACTTCACCATATTGGCATCTTTGAACCTTAGTGGACAACATAGTTTGGGACTAAAGGTTTCTACTAGGATTCTCTTGGGTAGCTACAATAGTGTACCAAATCGGACCTATAACACACCGTATTATCCTAGCCTAGACACGGTCCAAAATATCAGGAGAAAAGTTGATTTAAAAAGGGCTGACCTGTGGTCCAAGAGGGTCACCTATAATTTGTAGTTAGTTTTATGAGTCATATGGATGAATCATAGGTCCCTCCAACCCTTAGTAAATATTTTAAATTCTGTGAAGCCACCTACGACTGACCTTACCATTCATGAGGGTTTCTACGAGTCATAGAAGGTACTCGTAGAACCCCTTGACACTTAGCCAAAGTTCAAAAAAGGAAGTCTCCCCTACGAGTGATATTTATGAGTCATCGAACAGTCTATGAATTATAACAATGACCTGTAGAGAAACTTCAGAGACTCAATGTTCTTTGAGTTTCAAATACCTACATGATGAGTCTTGTCTACCACTAGTCGAGTATCTTACGACTCATAGACCTGAGTCGTAGACCACAAGCTTTTCTAGTCCAGATCTAAGAATGCACGTGATGATCCATCAAGGTTCTTACGAGTCATAATTATGACTCGTAGATGACCAGTTTCAGTGTTTAATAGAAGGTAAGTTGGTCTTTTCCCACCCTTCAGAAAGCAAAACCTTAATGTTTTGGAAATATTTTCAGTCCCTTATCAGTACCCTAAATGCATAGTACTTTTATTAAACACTTAGTTGATTGGAGAGAAAGGATTGGAGAAGAGAAAGAGGCTAAGGTTCAAGCGTACACTTCCACCCTTTCAAGTTCAATTATTTTGCAAATTCCAAGTATGTAAGGCTGAATTAAAATATGGTTTTTTTCCTCCATATGCCCATGATTGTGATAGATCTATAGCGAATGGATTGAGTCTCCATGGTGCTATTTCTTGAGAATTTATTTCTTAAAAATAACATGTTTTACTAATTATTGATAAATTCATTTTTTTCTATGAATTACTTTCTTGAACAAATGATTTGAACTACTTTTTTCATAAACCCTAATAACCTATTGATGGGTGTTGAATGTATATGTTAAGAATTGAGTCTAGAGTCTTAAATTTGTGAATGCATGATTGTGATTGAGATGAAAGCATGATGATAGTGTTGATCAACTTGATAGTCCTTTATATTTTCATAATTAAACCCAAGTGAATGTTCTCAACTAAAGGTTATCACAAATGATTGTCTAAACATCTCTTAAAGAAATTATTGGGAATGATTGGGAAATTGATTGGTTGAAAGGATTGATTTGATAGAATGATGAACTGATAGAGTCCATTTTAAGATATTGATCTATTTTGATTTGATTGATTTTCTTATGAGCTTGGAGTCTTGGAGAGAGTATTGAGCACTGAATTAGGTAAGAGTAACTAAAAACTCAAACCCAATAACTACATCGCCAAATATAAGAGAGGATTGGACCGTTAAGTCCAATGTTTCCTAATTTAATGTCCTGACATGATAGGACTTGATTGTATTTGGATCTATGATTGGTTGATTTGTTCTTACCGTATGAACATATTAAACAGATATGGCAACAACATCAGCATGTTATACTATCACTGGCTCAAAAATAATGGTTATCGAATAAGAGAAACACCAATATAGGTATTGATAGTACTTTGATTGGATTAGATTGGATTGAATTGGATTGTATATGATTGGTATCTCTCTAAATTTTATTCTTATTTAGACTTGGGACATCCTTATTGAGTTTTTCACCTTCTCAATTTGAGATCTCTGAACTGATTTGATTCTACCTTGATGTATGTTTCATTCTGCTATATTAAATACCCGTACATTCCATGTACTAACATCAATTTAGGCCTATATCATTTTATGATGCAAACAAAGGTACTAGAGATCATCAACAGGTGCATCATTGAGGATCTATTCATATTCAGCTGATTGGTAAGTCCTTCCTGCTTTTGGAGGATACCTCATTTATCTTTCTAGCCTTTGAGTTTAGATTTTTTCATTTAATTTGAGGTAGCCATGAACTTTTTGATATTTTTGATTGGTTTTGTCTTTTAGTTAGTTTTATTCATATTGGTCTTATTGATTTAATTAATTGGAAAGAGTGTTGGCCTTTAGCCTTATCTTATTAGTTATTTTCTTGATGAGTTAATTATTCCGCTAATTGAATATAATTTAATAAATGTCTGAATGGGCCAAATAGTTTTCTTGGAGACTAGTAATAGTCACTCAGTGTCGGCCATGTTTAGGGTACCCTCTTAGGCTTGACAGAATCCCACCTTAAAAGTTCACTCAGTGCTTAGTCATTATCCTAATAAAACTTTAATGAAAACATAATCATTAACATCATTAGGAGAGATAATAATAGATATTAGTCAATATTTATAAAGATAACATATAAATAGCTCATCTATCATCATCATAGAAAATCATAAGAATGGCTCATTAACTTGCTTGATTCATAAGAAATCCATGAATTGGTGAGAATTGTATGTATCACCTCTTTAAACATGATTATGAAAGAATTATCCTTATTGCACCATAAATTTTCTTATAGAATCATTGAAACATCATTTATAACATCTTTCTTAAAGCATCTATAAACATCATTCATAAACTTCTTTCATTGAAATGACTTGAAAATCATGATCATAACTCATAAATCATACTTGAAACTAGCATATAGCATAAGTCTTCAAAATTCATCTTGAAATCATATAATGTCATGTGAATTATGCATAATTAGGCTAATAGCATGTAGATATATCATAATTAAGAAGACCCAATGCAAATCATGATATTAGGGCTTTCAAGAAGAAGAAATCATAGCAAATTTGAGAAGAAACTTTGGAACTCCATGGGTAAAAGGGACCAATGATGAAATTCCACATACCTTGACCTTAAGAAGCCCTAAATTGCAGAGAATTGGAAACTTGATCTTGAAGAAATTCTTAGAATTCGCTTGAGGAAGAAAGAGACTTGGAGAGCCCACTTTTAGAGAAAAGATTTTGATTTAGAAAGTTAGGGTGAGAATGAGAGGGTTAGGTGGTCTTAGGGTAATAGGTTAGGATATTGTCCCCAAAACTTTACAGTTTTGTTAATGAAAACATAGGGAATGACCAACTACTCCCAACTTAAACTGGATTTGGGCATCTAAATGGACACCTCCCTATGACCCATGAAGGCAAATAAGGGTCATTTTCAAGGTCGTAGTGATAGACTTGGCTTCTTGACAAAGGTCCTTGCAAGGGTTCCCCTCCACAAGACCCACCTTGGTCTATTATGGGCACTACTGCATATAGCAGTCGTGCATGGTGAATGGACTATCTAGGAGTCTGGGAGAGTTTCCACATTGGAGGGAACCACGGCTCATGGTGCTTACCAAGAACCGTGGTCCTGTCATAAAACACTCCACTACACATATGAGTTTTAGTACATCTATCCCAATGGCCAATATTGCTAGTATTGAGGACCATGGCTCGTGAATTAAGCCCGTGGTGGCTTCCAGGTGCAAAAGCTAAGCTTTTTCTGGGAGAACTTCCTTTAATCCTTATTTTCTGACTTTCTGACTTTCGTGGTCTTATATTTATACTTTTACCTCCAAGGTCTTTTGTAATGACTCTCTAGGTCATTTTTGTGTTTTTTTTCTTTTGTTTCATCATTTAGAGCATTCTTATAGAGAACCCTAATCATTTATGCCATGCTAGCATTAGTAGCTCATCGCCTGGTCATTCATTTGGGTTTTAAGGTTGTTTCCCTACTTTGGAGCTTTTATAATTTGAAAAATTGACTACGGTCATAACTTTAGGTAAACAAACATATAAAGGAATTCTAATGGTTCCCTCAGATCCAAAATGGCCCAATTATGCTAATAGCATGGTCGACATGAGTATCAAGGCAATCAATACGAGTTTGGGGCCATTTGAATCTTTTTCTTTTGAAATTTGGGTTGTAGTTGACTTTACTCAACATTCTAGAAAAAAGAGCTCAGATAAAAATTCTAACAACGCAGTTAGTTCCAGAATATTAAGTTTGGTCTAGAATGACCCTCCATTCACTTTTCAAGGCTTCCGGTCTAATCTCAATGCCCATAGTAGAATTAGGCTCAAAATGGCACTTGGGTGTGGGACCCACTTTACGTTAAAATGACCTCGCATGGGAATTTAAATACACTATTAAGTCCAGAACATTGAATTTTGTGGGGTAGCATATCTCATTTTTTGCGCGGGGTTCTGAATGAATATCGAGCACCCCATCGAAGAGTAGGAGATGCCAAAGTCCATTTTGCACTAGCTGAGTCTGGTATCGTTGCAAAAATCCACTCCTGGTTGCTAAAGTGACTGCTGCTAAAGCATCTAGGGGGTCGCTAAAGAGATCAAGCCCTCCTTGGTGTGTGTCGCTAAAGCGAATCCTCGCTAAAATAATAGGGTCCTCACTTAAGCTAGGCCTGCCTGTTTGAGGTGGTCTCTTAAGCGACCATTGAGGGTCTGCTTAAATGACACCTGAGGTCATTTTAAAGTTCAGAATTTTAGTTCAAGTGTTCTATCTTTGGGACTCGATTTCTCTCTCAGTAATGGGGTCAATTTCGCAATTCAAAGTTTCAACTCAAGAGAATTTCATGGGGAATCCATTGTTGAGCTTGGAATCTTTATTAGAAGCTTCGTGTGAGGAAAATTCACAACTTTAACTGTTTGTCTCTTATCATTTTTGGAATGGAATTGTGGTGTATTTTGGGGTACTATTTGTTGATCATTTTAGCTCTGTTTTAAGCAATTCTTAAGGCTAAATTTTGGGGTTTTCTCCAAGGAATATTGTGGGGTGATTTTTTTATTGTTGAAACTTTGTTTTGGTAAATTTTTGTTCCTAGATGTTTCCCTTCTTTTTTTTAGATTAAACTCGAGATTATCGACACATGCTTGTTCCATGTCATTTTCTAACCCAGGGATGTGTTTCAATTTGTTATTTCAACTTGGAGTGTTATTTTGGACCAGTTTTTAGGGTAAATTTTAGAATTCTGGATGCGAGTCCAATAATTCCCATTTTAGAACTCAAAATTGGTTCCTTTCCAAAAATTGTAATTTTAGCGTAAAAACGACCGTAAAAACATTCGGATTTTGTTTTTTAGAGCATGGCAGCATTCTGAGGCCGTGTGGAAAGGAAAATCTTAGCAAAGTGATTTAAAGTATGAGTGTTCAGCCTATAGGTAGGATACCACGTTTCTTTCTTAAGAATGTGTTGGAATGTGTTAAATTATGTTGAGATGGATGGAATTTGGGTTGGGTAGCTTATCTGTATATCTTAGGGGTTAAATATCATATTTTAGGCTTTTATCGGGTATTCTGGGTAATTGAAGTATGTGACCTCTTCCATTAAATGTTAGTAATGTAAGTGACATCGATTTCATATATTTGGTATTGTGGAGCATGTTGTCCCTATTATAGGTTATTGAACATACTTTAGATGCCCCGACGTCGCTCCAGCATGCTTAGATCCTTATAGAATGGTGTAGCAGGCTAGTGTCTTCTAATTGGGCCTTAGCTAGGCAATAATTTTTATCTTATGAACAACCTTATCCACAACTTCCTATGATTGCAACTTTGGAGATGCATTAGTGATATTATATTTTATGTTTAACTTGTTTCGATTATGGTTGAAGCCAGACAGTATATTGGTATGGTTTATTTGTTAGGTAATCACCGGTAGTTATTACCATCCAGCTAAAATGAGAATACCCTACACCTTTTAATAGGGCATCTATTAGTATTCAGATTCAAGTACCATCCTTCACTCTGGAATGCCATCAGAAAGTATCTGGGTTCTAGTCCCAGCTTCTACCGGCTTTAAGTATAAAGAGCATCTGGGTTCTAGTCCTAGCCTCGACCATACCGATGAATCATGAAGACTATCGGGGTTTTGATTCCAATATTGATCATACCAACAAATCATGGCGAGCATCTAGGTTCCAATCCCGGCCTCGACTATATCGATGAATCATGGTGAGCATCTGAGTTCTAGTCTCAGCCTCGACCATACCGATACATCATTGCGAGCATCCGAGTTCTAGTCCCAGCATCGACCACATTGAGAATTCAGGCGAGCATCTGAATTCTAGTCTTGGCCTTGATCTCTAGTGCATTCATGGTTATTTAATTCTTGGAGATTCTTAGTTTGGAGATGATATGGTTCTTCAGTTCTAAGTATCACAGATTCTTAGTCCCTAACTTTTATAGTCATAGCTATTCTTTATACTCGGTGGGCTTATGAGGGTTCATTCAGGTTTTATGTAAACTTGCGCACGAGTGTACCAACTGGGCTTATGGGGAGTGAGGTGTAGTTAGTTGTAGTCTTCCTAGATAGTATCTTGTTCATATGTATATTTACTTTCCTTACCTTAGATGCCTATTATGACTTCTGTTTAGGCTTATTCCTCTATTTTATATTGTTTTTACTTTTCTTGCTTAGTCTCCCTATGATGACTACTTGGTATCTTATATCTTGTACTCTTACTACACTCGACATTTACTTTGGTGATTCAAGTCCGAGCACCATCTACCACCGCAGATAGTCAAGCCTGTTGCAGCCAAATCCGAAGACCAGGGTGAGCACATACCATTCTGAGATCATTTGTGTCTCTTTTAGCTTGAATGGCCTATCTTTTGATACTTTCAAGACTAGCCGGTGTTGTATATATTTTGGTCTATTTTTTGGACTTGTACTCGGTTTATTTTTGTAGCATCTCTGTACTACTGACTTTTAGGTTTTGGGAGGGATTAAGTATTATGTATTTTGTATATATTTATCTAGTTTCTCCTTATTTAGGTTTCTTTTAGTTTTGTTTTGTATTTTTCCCTTATACCCATTATTATAGTTTTGGGTTACAGGTTTGGCTTTCCTACCAGGGGTTATGGTATGTGTCATCATGATCTGAGAAATTGGGTTGTGAAAAGTTTTGTATCAAAGCCCCAGGTTTGATGGACTTACTTGTACAGTGCTAATGTCTAGTAGAGTCCCACAGATGGGTGCGGAGACGTCTATGACTTATCTTGGGGAGGGTTTAGGATGTCATCAGGAATGTTCTCTATGTTGTATCATTTCATAAAGTTGTGTGTCTTATTGCTTTCATGAAATCTCATTTGTTCCACTTTTTTACAGGGGATGGCTTGTACACATAATACTACCAGTGGCGATGACCCACTTAGACCGAGCAGGCATAGAGAACGACCCCGTGGCATAGGCAGGAGAGGAGTACCAGTCCCTGATCTAGATATAGCTCCCGATAACGAAGAGAAGCAGCAAGATGCCCCTATTCCTTCTCAATCAAAGGGACCACCACCACCAGTACTGCCTTAGGCCGTACCAATTATGAAGCCAGCTTTACAGGAAAAGATTGCTCAGCTCCTCATGGCTATCGGGGTTATGCCACAGGCCCCATCTCCACCTACTGATATATCAGCACCGCAGGACCAGCCTACACCGCCAGCACCTGAGATTCATCCACCCCCACCAGATATTGCACTCCTGCCAACAGTTCTAGATGGTTTATGTCCTTATAGGAGAAGAAGATGTTGGGGGTATTTCAAAGGTAGTAACCCCTGACATTTTCTAAAATAATTGGTGAGGATTCCATGGAGTTCTTGATTATTTGCAAGAATCAACTTTACTTCTTTGGTCTTGTGGAGTTTAGAGGGGCCCACTTCACCGCTCACCAATTTTGTAGGTTAGCTAAATAGTGGTGGCCCTCCTACATACAGACCAGGCAAGCTGGGTCACCACCGTTCATATGGGCTCAATTTTTAGAGGCCTTCTTGGCTAGATACATCCCCAGGAGCATGAGAGACCAACTCTGGGATCAGTTTACACTGTTGGAGTAGGTTCAAATGACAATCACCAAGTATGAGTCCAGATTCCATCAGTTTTCTTAATATGTCTCTATGATTCTACCTACCAAAGAGGAGCAAGTACAGTTATTTTTGCATGGGTTGAGGACCCACTTAAGGTTGGGGAAGAAGCACTTGGTTTCTACGGGCTGCTCTATTTTGGATGTGGTGGACCAATTCTTCACTATAGAGATTATTTATCATAAGGCCCAAGGGGGCAGCAATAATAGGGACAAGTATCACGGCAGCTTTAATGGGTCTCAATCTAGGGGCTAAGATAGTTATGTCAATCCCTGCCAATTATTCCAACATGAATGGTACTAGCAGGGTCAGTCCATCTGGATGGTTCAGGCAGCCTTGCCAGCAGCTGAGGGTAGTCAGCCCCATACGGGGGGTTCCACCATAGTTTAGGGCTTGAGGGGATCAAGTCTGGTTTTTTTCTATTATGTATGGGTTACTACAGGGCACTCAACTTTAGGTTTTTATAATTGTTATTCACTAGAGCATTGGTCCAGAGAGTAACCCAGCCGAGCTAGACCATTGGTAGCGGTACCACCTCTACCATGAGGCAGAGATCGGGGTCAGGGTTGAGACGATGGTGATCAGTTGTTAGGGCATGGCGATGGCTAGGCTGGTATTCAGGGAGGCCCCTAGGAGGTAGGTTAGGTGGTAGGTCAGAGGGATATGAGGGAGACCTATAGGGCCATTTTATGTTGTTCCAGCTAGGACGGAGGCCGAAGCATTAGATAATGTCATCACAAGTACTATCTTCATATGTCAGTAGACTGCTTCATCTTTACTTGATCCAGGATCCACGTATTCTTATGTCTCTATATATTTTTATCCTCTTCTAGGTATTATTTATAAGTCACTTGAGGTGCCACTACATGTTTCTACCCCGGTAGGAAAAGCTTTGACAAAGTGATTTAGAGTGCGCGTGTTCAGCCTTCAGGTAGGCTACGACTTTCCTTTCTTTATATTGAGCTGGAATGTGTGAAATCATATTGAGATGGATAGAATTTGGATTGGATAGCTTATCTATATATCTTAGGTGTTAGAAATCATATTTTAGGCTTTCATCGGGTATTCCGGATAATTGAAAGTATCTGAACTCTTCCGTTAAATATTAGTAGTGTAAGTGGCGTCGATTTCATATATTTGGTAATTTGGAATATATTGGACTTAGTGTAGGTTGTGGAACTTACTTTAGACACCCTGGTGTTGCTCCGGTGGGCTTAGATTCTTGTATAATAGCGTAGCAGGAAAGTGTCTAAAAGTTGGGCCTTAGCTAGGTGATAACTTTGTTCTTATGAAAAACCTTATTCATAACTTCCTATGAATTTGAATTTCTAGATTTATTGGTGAGCTAGATTTCGTGTTCGACTTGTTTTGATTCTAGTTAAAGCCCTGATGATATATTGGTTTGGTTCATTGTCCAGACGTCCAGTTGAAATAAGAATAATCAGCACCTTAAAATAGGGAATATATGATTATCCATAATCACATTTCGGCCTCCACTCTGGAATCCCATCGAGGAGTATCCGAGTTCCACTCTCGGTATCTACAGCCTGTTAGTATGGCAAAAATCTGGTTTTCAGTCCTATCCTTGACCGTATTAATAAATCATGGTGAGCATCAGTGTTCCAGTCCCGGACTCAACCATACTGATGAATTATGACGAGCATCTGGTTCTAGTCCCAGCCTCTATCGTACCGATGAATCATGGCGAGCATCCAGGTTCTAATCCTGGCCTCGACCTTACCAATGGATCATGGCGAGTATCCAGGTTTCATTCTCTATCTTGAACACCTTGAGAATTTGAGCGAGCATTTGGATTCCAGTCCAGGCCTCGATCCCTAGAACATTCATGGTTAATAGATTTTTCCAGATTCTTAGTTCGAGGATGATATGGTCTTTCAGTTCTTGGTATTACAGATTCTTGGTCCTTATCCTTTGTCATAGCTATTCTATGTATCCGACAGGCTTATGGGGGTTCATTTGAGTTTTATTTAAACTTGCGCACAAGTGTCTCGGCTAGGCTTCTGGGGGCCCAGTGGGGTGTAGTTAGCTGTAGTCTTCCTAGATAGTATCTTGCTCTTAGTATAGATATTCACCTTCCTTACCTTAGATTCCTATTATGACTCCTGTTTAGGCTTATTCCTCTTTTTCATATTGTTTTAACCTTTCCTTCTTAGTCGGCCTATGATACCTTCTGGGTACCTCATATTTGGTACTCATACTATACTCTGCATCTACTTTCGTGATGCAGGTCCGAACACAAGCTACCACTGTTGATAGATCGAGTCTGTTGCAGCCAGATCTAGAGACAGAGATGAGCACATACAGTTCTGAGATCATTGATGTATCCTTTATCTTGAACATCGCATCATTTTGTAATTTTGAGACTAGCCGGTGTTTTATATATTTTGGTCCACTTTTGAGACCTATACTCATTTTATTTTGGTAGAAACTCTGTACTAGTGACATTCAGGTTTTAGGAGGGATTCAATATTGTGTATTTTGTCTATATTTATCTAGTTTGTCCTTATTTTGATTTATTTTAGTTATGTTTAGTTTCCTCCTTATACCCATTACTTGCAATTCTGGGTTACGGGTGTGACTTACCTATCAGAAGGTTATGGTAGGTGCCATCATGACCTGAGAAATTGGGTCATGACAGCTTTGACTTCATTTCCCTGCATGTTTACACAAAAAACATTATATCTACATAAACAGAACTCGCGATAGTTTACTATTTTGAGCGTCGATAGTGCCGTAAATTCAAGGCACATCACCCTTCCAAAGATTTTTGGACCTATTCTTAATCATTTATTATTGTTTTAAAGGAATATATCATTCAACTAACTAGTTTTCCTCTCATAATCATCAATCCAAACATCTTAGTCTCAAGAAACTCTGTCAAAACTCACCTAGGGTTCCTCTTCTCCTTCAAGAACCCTAAAGCTTTGAAGTCAAAATAATTCAAGAATCAAGAGATTACTTCCATCCAAGATTTTCCAAGTTCTTCCATTCTAAGAACTCTATAAAAGTGTTTCTTTTCTCAAGATCAAGCACCAATATTCTAAGATCAAAGATTTCCTTCAAGAAAGTTAGTTTTCTTCCTTAGGCTCCAGAAATATCTAAGGCTCTACCAACAATATCCTAGGAGTTTTTAACCCAATCTTTTAATTGAAATTTGAGTTTCTATGATTCCTTATTATTGAATTTGATTCTCTATTGTTGAGCTTATGATTTATTATATGATTCTAACTATTGATTGTTGTTCATGCTTATTTTTCACATGAACCCTATTGACTTTTTGAAGGTTTTACATTGCAATATATTATGCATTGTTTTCGGTAAAAGTAAAAGTATTTCAATACGATGAGCAAAAGAAGAGTTTTAAGGGAACATGAGTGTCCCAAGTATATTACTTGATTTGGAGGTTTTTGCATTACTATTCAATATGCATGATTTTCATGTTCAAGTGAGCCAAAGTATTGAACACTACTATTTAGGATGAGTCATATGAGATCTTGAGTAGCTCCGAATGCATTATTTGTGTTGAGAAAATGCATATCTATTTTAAAGAAAGTAGTATTTTAAACTAAAGTTCATTGAGACTTCAAAGGAGTATTTTAAGTGTGTACTCACACATATTTTATTATATATATGAGCTTTATTGCATGTTTTTGATGTAGTATTGAGCATTGATTTGGGTAAGAGTTTAGATAACTCAAACCCCATAAACTACTTAGCCAATGTAGGATAGGATCGTGTCATTGATTTGGGCGACTCATCACCAGCCTCACTGAGGGATTTTAATATGGATCCATGGGTTGAGTTTGCGTCCCTTATCCTAGCAAGCAAATGGACAGCTTTGGCAACGTGAGTTGTACGTTGTATCATCACAAGTCTCATAGTGATGGTTGTTGGTTAGAGAAACTCCCCAACAAAAGTAAAGTTATATTATTTTTAGTATTAAGTATCGCTGCATATTTTTCAGTTATAAAGCTTTGAGGTTTTTCATTACACTTGCATTGTTTTACATTCAGCCAAGGTATTTTCAGTATTCCGTTTGACATGAATATTTAGTTAAGTTCAACATTTTCATTCAGATTTATTACATACCATGCATTTCATTTACTGACGTCATTTGGCACTGCACTATTTTATAATAAATATCCAGGTACTCACAATAGAAATTGTTTGATAAGATCTCTTTTCATCAGCAGTTGGTGAGACCTCCTCTCTTTTGGAAGGCTCTAATGTAGTTAGTTTAGCTTTATTTGATTTATAGTCAGGTAGTCAAGGATCTTGTCTCGCACCTATCTTCAATTAGTAGAGGCTTCATAGATAGTCAAAGTTAGTGAGCCAATTTAGTTTTTTGTATTCAAAAGTTTTAAACATTATTATTATTATTATTATATTAGTAGTAGTAGTAGTAGTAGTAGTAGTCGTGGTGGTGGTGGTGGTGGTGGTGGCAGCAGTAGTGGCAGCAGTAGTAGCAGCAGTAGTAGTAGCAGCAGTAGCAGCAATAGTTGCAGCAGTAGCAGCAGCAGTTGCAGCAGTAGTAGCAGCAGTAGGAGCAGTAGTAGCAGCAGTAGGAGCAGTAGCAGGAGCAGCAGCAGTAGTAGTAGTAGCAGTAGTAGTAGTAGCAGTAGTAGCAGGAGCAGTAGTAGCAGGAGCAGGAGCAGTAGTAGCAGGAGCAGTAGCAGTAGCAGCAGCAGTAGCAGTAGCAGTAGCAGGAGCAGCAGCAGTAGGAGCAGCAGCAGGAGGAGGAGCAGCAGTAGCAGCAGCAGTAGTAGCAGCAGTAGTAGCAGCAGCAGTAGTTGCAGCAGTAGTTGCAGCAATAGCAGCAGTAGTAGCAGCAGTAGTAGTAGTAGCAGCAGCAGTAGTAGCAGTAGTAGGAGCAGCAGCAGGAGCAGCGGCAGGAGCAGCAGCAGGAGCAGCAGCAGTAGGAGCAGCAGTAGTAGTAGTAGTAGTAGTAGTAGTAGTAGCAGTAGTAGCAGGAGCAGTAGTAGCAGGAGCAGGAGCAGTAGGAGCAGGAGCAGGAGCAGGAGCAGGAGAAGCAGTAGTAGCACCAGCAGTAGCAGCAGTAGTAGTAGCAGTAGTAGTAGTAGTAACAGTAGTAGTAGTAGTAACAGTAGTAGTAGTAGTAGAAGAAGTAGTAGCAGAGCAGCAGCAACAGGAGCAGCAGCAGCAGGAGCAGCAGCAGCAGGAGCAGGAGCAGCAGCAGCAGCAGCAGCAGCAGCAGCAGCAGCAGCAGCAGGAGCAGGAGCAGCAGGAGCAGGAGAAGCAGGAGCAGGAGCAGCAGGAGCAGCAGCAGCAGCAGCAGCAGCAGCAGCAGCAGCAGCAGCAGGAGCAGCAGCAGGAGGAGCAGCAGCAGGAGGAGGAGGAGCAGCAGCAGCAGCAGCAGCAGCAGCAGCAGCAGTAAAAGTAGTAGCAGCAGCAGCAGTAGTAGCAGCAGTAGCAGCAGTAGCAGCAGTAGCAGCAGTAGCAGCAGCATAGTAGTAGCAGTAGGAGCAGTAGTAGGAGCATTTATAAAAAAGGCATTTCTAAAATAATTTCATTTGAAAAATGAAGGTTGTAGTCTCACAATTGAAGAGAATTTACAAAAATCAAAAATTCAGGAAAAGATTGATATTATCAAAAATCATTTCTCTTTGCAAATACTTGGAGATCATCCAAATGTTTTTTGGGAAAGGAGAAAACATGTGGCGAGCCTTCCCTATGAAGAAGCCTTCTCTGAGGATAATATTCCTACTAAAGAAAGACCTTGCCAAATGAATTCTGAATATCTAGAATTATGTAAAAATGATATTATGTCTCTTTTGCAAAAGGTTTTAGTAAGGCCCTCTAAATCTTCATGTGTAAGACCTCGTAGGTTGTAAAGTTGGAAAATGCGGAACAAAAGACAAAATTCTAGAAAACTCATCTTTTGGGTACTAGGTGGCCTTCACAAGACCGAATATGGGCCGTAAAGAGGAGCATGGACTATGAAAGGCTACCATGGTCCATGCCCAACTAAATGGTTCCAGAGGTGAGGAGCATGAGGAGCCACCACGAGATGTGGTTCGCACCATGGACTTTATGGCTTCCGTGGTAGACACCTCTGCAAGCCCCCTGGCAGAATCCTCTTCACACCTCAAGTTCACGGACCGTAATATCCTCCACGAACCATGAAGGCTCCGTGGAGGAAGTCCTGAAACAATCCCTGCAAACCCCAATAATACAAGCCCATTCGAACCACCATGGAGGACTACCAAGGACTATAGTACCTTTCATTGGCAGTGGTGAGTCGTGGTGGGTAGCCTTCCAAAAAAAAATTCAGAAATCCCCAACTCCCTTACCATGGAGGGGACCACAAAATGTGGTGCCTTTAACAGTCTGTGGTGAAGGCTCATTAAGGGTCCCGAATTCAGTTTAAAATTTGGCTTATTTTGGTCTTCTCCCAATATTGCATTAATTAATGTGGATGGTTTTTGGGACTAAGTTTATGCCTATTAACTATCCTAAATCATTCTAACTTTTTTATTCTTTCCATAATTCACAAAACCCCAAAGTCGTTTCTCCAAGTCTTCTCTCAAGGTTTTCTTCTATCTCAAGAAAATTTAAAAGAGTTCTTCAAGAATAAGATTTCAATATCTACAATCTAGTCTAATCAAGGTTAAGGTATGTGGAACTTCATCCATGGGTACCTTCCACCCATGAATCCCAAAGATTCTTCTTAATTCCCATTGCGATTTCCTGAACTAAAAGCCCTAATTGTATGATTTTTTTGGCCTTCTCAATTATGATATTCTTCAATGTTATTAGTCTAATTATGTATAATTCACATCATATTGCATGCTTTAAAATTGAATTTCAATGACCCATAATATATGCTAGATTCAAGTATGATTTATGAATTATGATCATGATTTTCAAGTTATATTTTTATGAAAGCTTTATGCTATGAATTAACGATGCTTTATGCAAAGAAGTTTATGAATTATGATTCTATGATATTTCAAGAAATTTTAAATACAGGACAAGTTTAGTCCCTAAAGATGTTTATGATTAAAGATATGTAATGATGGAAGGCCTACACCCACATTGCATAAGCTACATGATAGCTGAGCTAATCCTATGATTTTTCTATGATGATACTAGATAAGCTATTTTATGATTTTTTATAAAGATGGATTGATAGGTAGGGGATCGATCCTGTAACGCAATTATTTACCCAATGAAATCGAAGTAGCAACCTTCAGTCTCAAACTCTATTGCCTATGTAGGATTACAAATGACAATATGGAAAATCTAGTGGATCTACATAGCCCAGTTACAAGAATTACTTATGGGGCATGCCCCAGAAAGGTAGCCTCCCCTGTCTTGATGCAGGAGTCATCAGATTTCATGTATTAGCTCGCATAATCTTATATGTTAGTTAAAGGTCTTATTCCATACAATTTCAGTTGAGTTATGAGTTCTTATGATAGTTATGAGATTCATTTAGTGCATTGACCAATGAGATAAATATTTTAACATTTTCATAATTTTAGACATGTTTTAAAGATATTGGTTTTGCATCTTATGATTCATATTCATTATGTTCTATATTTATTGTACATGCATATTCTAACATACCTAGTGCATTCCATGTAATAATGTAGAGACCGACGATCAGGTTCATCCTCCTCTAGCTCATGGCTAGAGTCTATTATTAGATTCTTGTTGGTGAGTACTCACATTCGAGGATATGACATTTATTTCTCATTTGACAGTTATACTTCATTACTCTATATTTTCTATTGGGTGACCTGGAAAATTGTCTCACGCCCCATCTAGTAGTAGAGGCATGTTAGATAGCACGAGTCTATTTTGTCACTTTCCTATTTTGAGACTTATGCTTTATATGAAATTTTTCTTCCATATCATGATTTTGCTTTATCGCTTAATTTTTTCATGTATGCTCATAAATGATATGCTAAGATTCTTAGTTGGAGTCCTTCAGAATTTTAATTGCTATGTTATGATTAGAACCTAGGTCGAGTCGTAATGCCATGGTCTTGAACAACTTTCTATGTTAATAAAAAAGCTGACCAGGAAACAGGGGTACCCAGTTTGGTAATTAATTACAAGCCTCTAAATAATGTTCTTATATAGATTAGATATCCTAACTCTAATAAAAAGAATTTACTAGATAGATTTCATGATACTATCATATTTAAAATTTTTGATTTAAAATCAGTATATTGTCAAATTCATATTACTGAAGAGGATAAATACAAAATAACTTTTAATGTCTTAATGGGACAATATGAATGGAATATCATTCCTATTATAATAAAAAATACCCCTTCAGAATTTCAAAAGACCATGAATGATATTTTCAATCCTTTTAGTAATTTTATTATTATTTATATAGATGATATCTTAGCATTTTCAAAAAATTTGGAACTGCATTTCAAGAATCTGGATTTATTCAAAAAAAGATTATTCAAAATGATTTAGTAATATCTTGACCAAAAATGCAAATATTTCAAACCAATGTCAGATTTCTAGGTCATAATATTGAAAAAAAAAATATCATTCCTATCCAAAGAAGTATGAAATTTTGTCATGACTCCATCTAGTAGTAAAGGCATGTTAGATAGCACGAGTCTATTTTGTCACTTTCCTATTTTGAGACTTACGGTTTATATGAAATTTTGCTTCCATATCATGATTTAGCTTTATCGCTTAATTTTCTCATGTATGCTCATGAATGATATGCTAAGATGTTTGGTTGGAGTCCTTCGGAATTTTAATCATCGTGTTATGATTAGAACCTAGGTCGGGTCGTAACGCCATGGTCTTAAACTGCTTTCTATGTTAACAAAAAAGCTGACCAGGAAATAGGGGTACCCAGTTTGGTAATTAATTACAAGCCTACCAATAAGGTTCTTGAATGGATTAGATATCCTATCCCTAACAAAAATGATTTATTAGATAGACTTCATGATGCTATCATATTTAAAATTTTTGATTTAAAATCAATATATTGTCAAATTCATATTACTGAAGATGATAAATACAAAATAACTTTTAATGTCTTAATGGGATAATATGAATAAAATGTCATTCCTATTGTAAAAAAAATGCCCCTTTAGAATTTGAAAATATCATGAATGATATTTTCAATCCTTTCAATAATTTTATTATTATTATTTATATAGATGATATCTTAGCATTTTCAAAAATTTTGGAACTGCATTTCAAGAATCTTGATTTATTCAAAAAAATTATTATTCAAAATAGTTTTGTAATATCTAGATAAAAGAATTCACATATTTCAAACCAATGTCAGATTTCTAGGTCATAATATTAAAAACAAAAAAAATCATTCCTATCCAAAGAAGTATGGAATTTTGTTACGACCCGATTTCTCAAGTCATGATTGCACCTACTATATTCCACCAGTAGGTAAGCCAATCCATAAACCTAGAACGACAAATAATGGTTTTGAGGGCATAAACTAATCAAGAATGGAAAATGTCAAAACAACCAGAATAAATAAGCGGAAGCAAAACCAAAACCTGATATATACAACTAAATATCCCTCCCTGAACTTGGAGGTCACAAGTACAAACTACTACAAAATAAAATATGAGTACAAGTTCCAAAAGTGGACCGAAAATATGTAAAACAACTATATAGTCTCAAAAAGGAAAAAGACGGGTCATCCATACTTTAGGAGACATAAATGAACCCAAAACGCCAAGTGCTCACCCTTGTCTACGAAGCTGACAGCAATAAGCTTGATCTATTCATGATAGTAGCTGGTGCTCGGTTCTACATCACAAAAGGAGATGAAGAGTGTAGTATGAATACCAAGACAATAGGTACCGAGTAGGCATCACAGTCCAAATGAACAGGAAAGGTAAAACAAAATAGGGAAAAGAGGAATAAGCCTAAATAGGAGTCATAATAAGTATCTAAAGAGAAAGGAGTACTATCTAAGAGAATCACAGCTAACCACACCCAACTAGGCTCCCAAAAGCCCAACCGGGACACTTGTGCACAAGTTAAATAAAATCCGAACAGACCCCATAAGCCCATTGAGTACACAAAATTTCAACAACTACCAAGGCTAGGAACCATCTGTAATGCTAAGAACCGAAGAACCGTGTCATTTTCAAACCCAGAATTTCCAAGAATCAAGGAACCAGGAAGTCTTTAGGGGTTGAGGCCGAGATTGGAGCCCAAATGCTCACCCTAATATTCAATGTGGACAAGTCCGGGACTAGGTACCCAAATTCTTGCCACAATACATCGGTACAGTCGAGGCCGGGGAAGGGTACCTGAATGGTCATCATAATACATTAGTATAATCGAGGCTAGGCTGGGTACCCGAATGCTCACCATATCATATCAGTACAATCGAGGTTGAATAGTGGGTACCCAGATGCTCGTCATACTAGAAAGCCGGCAAAGGCCAAGGCTGGGTACCCAGATGCTCTACGACAGAAATACAGAATGGAGGTTGGGGATGGATACCCAAATGCTCACAAATAATTTATCTCATGGTGCCAAATATTGTCCTTTCCATCTTGACGCTAATAGTTCCAAGAGTCACCATTCCAATAAATGAACCAATATACTACCAAAGATTGAATCGATGCCAAAATAGAACAATCACAAAGTCTAGTATCGCCGACACATCATGAAAATTGCAATCTTGCCAAGTTATGGTTGGGCGTGATCCTAAGAACAAGGTTGCCACCTAGCTAAGGCCAAACTGCAAGGCACTAACTAGATGCACCATTCTACATGGATCTAAGCCTGTAGGAGAGATACCGAGGTATCTAAAGCATGTTTACAATCTACACTAAGGCCAACATACTCCACCATGACAATAGCATGAGCATTCAACTCCTCTTACAATACTAACAAATAACGGAAAGGAACACATGCTTCCAATCACCCGAAAAAACCCAATAAAAGCCTAAATCATGATTTCTAACACCTAAAATATAAAAATACGCTACCCAACAAAATTCCATCTACTTCAACATTCTTTTACATATTTCAACTCAATCTAAAGAAAGGAAAGTCGTAACCTACCTGTTGGTTGAACACTCGCGCTCCAATGCACTTTGCTAAAGCATTTCCCTTTCGAATGGCCTCGAAATGTTGTCACGCTATCAAAAATAGAATCGCAACATTGTTATGGTCTTTTAGACACCAATTTTATAATTTTTGTAGATGGACTAATTTTGGGGTCTAAAATGGGAAAAGTGGGGCTGGCATCTAGAATTCTGGAATTGACCCCCAAAATAGGTTTTAAATAGTACCCTATGTTAAGGATCAAATTACAATACAATCCGGGGTGGAAAAATAATGCAAGATGATCATGCAACAAGATTCTCATAATTCAAACTAAAAAGGTGAAAATGGCAGCCTCTTTGATCAGAAATTTCTCACAAATGAACCACCCACAATCCAAACTAAGCATTCTAAAATGTTCCTTGCGAAAATCCCCACAACCTAGCCTCAAAAATTACTAAACATGGAGCTCAAATGATAAAGATACAATCCTCCAAAGTTCAACCCAATTTTAATCCAAAAATGACTAAGATCAGTAGCTAAACTCATAAATTTACCTCACATGAAGCGTCTCCATAAGATTCTGAGCTTACCGACAGATTCCTCATGAAATTCTCTTGAATCTAGACCTTTAAAAAGCCAAATTTGAGCTTGTATTGAAGGAGAAATCGAGGTTTGAAATGAAGAAGTGAAGCTGAAATTCATTCTTGGTCTTTTAATAAAAGACCAAGATTTGGCCTTCGAAAACGCGGGCTAAGTGGCCCGGGAATGCGGAGGTCAGCAAGATTGGCCTTCGTAAAGGCGGAGGCAAAATCCTTACACCTCCGCGAATGCGGCCAAGGCCCCGCGAACGCAGAGGCAAAACACACATACCTCTGCAAATGCGGAAAATAATGACCTGTGTCTCTAAGAATGCGGCTAGGTGAATGCGATCACGAAGAACAAATTCTCCTGCACCAGATATCAACTGAAAAGATTTTATTCAAAAAAATTATTATTCAAAACGGTTTAGCAATATCTAGACTAAAAATGCACATATTTCAAACCAATGTCATATTTCTAGGTCATAATATTGAAAAAGAAAAGTCACTCCTATCCAAAGAAGTATGGAATTTTGTCATAACCTGATTTCTCAATTCATGATGGCACCTACTATATCCAACGAATAGGTAAGCTAATCCATAAACCCGAAATAGCAAGTAATGGGTTTGAGGGCAGAAACTAATCAAGAATCGAAAATGTCAAAATAACCAGAATAAATAAGTGGAAGCAAAACCAAAATATAATATATACAACTAAAGATCCCTCCCAGAACCTGGAGGTCACAAGTACAGAACTACTACCAAAGAAAATGCAAGTACAAGTAACTGGCTAATCTAAAAAAGATAAAAGACGGGACATCCATACTCAAAGAGATATAAATGATCCCAAAACGTCAAGTGCTCACCTTGATCTCTGAAGTTGGCTGCAAGAGGATAAATCTATTCACGATGGTAGCTGATGCTAAGTCCTGCATCATGAAAGGAGATGGAGAGTGTAGTAGGAGTATCAAGACAATAGGTACCTAGTAGGCATCATGTCTAAATGATCAGAAAAGGTAAAAATAATATGAAAGAGAGAAATAAACCTAAATAGGAGTCATAATAAGTATCTAAAGAGAAAGGAGTACTATCTAGGAGAATCATAACTAACTACACCCAGTTGAGCCCCCATAAGCCCAACCAAGACACTCATGTGCAAGTTAAATAAAACCTGGACGGATCCCCATAAGCCTGCCGAGTATACAGAATAGATACAACTACCAAGGCTAGGAACCAAGAATCTGTAATGTCAAGAATTGAAGCACCGTGTCATTTTAAAACCCAGAATATCAAGAATCAATGAACCAAGAATGCTTTAGGGGTCGAGGCCAGGAGTGAGACCCAAATGCTCACCCGAATATTCAATATGGACAAGGCTGGGGCTGGGTACCTGGATGCTTGCCATAATACATTAGTATGATTGAGGCTGGGGCTGGGTACTTGGATGCTCATCATAATACATCGGTATGATCAAGGCTAAGTCTAAGTACCCGAATGCTCACCATAACATATTGGTACGATCAAAGTTGGGGCTAGGTACCCAAATGCTCGTCATACTATCAAGCCAACAAAGGCCAGGGCTGGGTACCTGGATGCTCTGCGATGGAAATAATGAACGGAGGCTGGGTACCCATATTTCAAACACAAGATCTCATCACTTATGGAGGTCATCTTCTTGTGTTACTGATCAAAGAAGTAAAATAGGGATACCCCTGATAGACACTTATCGAGCTGGATGAGTTGCAGTCGTTGTTTTAGTGCTTTGATAAGGTAGGCATTTTGAGCGGACATGTCTACTGATTTCCTTTTCTTTTATGTCATATCTATATTACTCTGTGCAGGAGTAACGCTTTGTTGGCGCTTGGTGTTTTAAGGTTACCAATCAAGTATTTCGTCCATGGTGACTGTGGGCATGATTTCTTCTGGTGATAGGATAACTTGTGGTAATTTTGGAGCATGCTTCTTATTATCCTTTTCGAAAGTTCAATGTGCGGTGAAATCATGGCTATGACTGGAGCCTATAGAGGATATCATGAACATTAAAGGTGCAGGCTCTTTCTGGGGAATGTCTTTTATGGACGGAATTGGTAAGGTTGTCTTACTTTGGGGTTCATATGAGATAAGTAATTCATATTTTCCCGAGTAACTTAGAGAACTAATGGATGGGTCTCCTTCATTGTATTTCTTTTTGAATTCTCTTTTAGAGTTCCCCTTTTTTATGGTTGTAATCATCCATCTCGTTATTTTGGCATCCTTAGTAGTGACAGTTTATGTTCCATGGTGTATGTCCTATGAAATGACATGTGAACCATTGTATACCTCATCCATCATAATAGAATTGTAGACCCATTCATGTTCACACCTGAAGCTACTTAGAAACCAAGAGATAGGTTCTAGGTCCTCATCTTTTGGAATATTAATATTTTGTTGGTACATATGGATAAGTTGGACTTTTTTACCAGGATTTTTGAGGTAAGATTGGTCGTAGTTTATGGACACTACGGTACCATGTATTTTTTAGATGCTAGGATTATTAGACTAGAGAGGCTGAGAATGGTCTTCAACTTCTCATATTTTTTGAACCATGAATTAGGGATAACATGGAAAAGATCATCCCTGGATATATGTTTTGATATTTGGATGCATAGGGTGGTTCCATATATGGAATCTATGTTTGGGAACTATTAATGGTTGTCACCGGGAAGAGATAGGTCTCTAACATGGTTCTAGAATCGCCAAGCTAGCTGATGGTAAAGAGTTACCAGTATGGCATCTACAGATTGTGAAGCTCCAATTATTTAGACCTGTATCTTCAATGCCTCCATTAGATGTGGATTATGTAGGGACATGCTGAAGTTGGGGAATAGCATAACAAAGGCAGTTCCAGTGTTGAGGGTTATTTCAGACGTACCCAAGTTCATGTGTTGGTACTTGTTGTATCTAGTATCCTGAAGGAAAAGATGCGCCACAACAAACTATCCATTTCTTCCATGATACATCAATGCAACTCTGATAAGACCAAAATGGATATGGGTGAAACCCAAGATTTTTTACTAGAATGAAAAGTCTTATGGTGTTTGTAGGGTGATCAACTATTCCTCCTAATTTGCTAGAATAGGGTGCTGGTCTAGTCTCGACATGGGAACATATTCTTTAACTCTTTTGGGCTTATGCTAGACCAAGGAGCGGATTTGCAGCCATGCATTACAAGTCTTTTCTACAAAGGCCAAATATAGGTTTAACAAAGGTATATATGTGGAAGATAGTTTACTTTCTGGGGTTAACACATCTAATTAATCAAGGTAGTCATATTTGCAAGACAAACTTTTACTTTAAGTATGAGACATGTTTAATTTTGCAAAAGATTTACATGCACTAGACACAGATAGAAAACACACAGATTAACAGAAATTTAAAGAAGATGGTAAAGACTCTGACACAGACATATTTTTGTTTTTTTGGAAAATAAGGACTCACATATTTGTTCTAAAAACTAAGGAAAGACATGACAAAAAGAAAGACTATTAATTCTAAGTTCTAAGAAAAGAGATACAACTATATATATTACTATTTTGTACATATGCTTTAGTTATGAATAATATGATTGTTGGATAAACCTCTCTCTTGTTCTTCTCTCCTAGGAAGGGAGGGAATGTTCTATCCCGTAGTAAGAGTAGTGGGGTAAGGAAACACCCGGCAAGATTTCTTGTTAGGATTTCAATGGCTTTCTAAGTTTATCAATATCAACTTGATGCAACTATAATTTTAAGTTTACCATCACACTGCCTATTCTAATTACAATACTCTTCTGAAGTATTAAGAATGTAAGCAAGTAATGATAGAGTAGGACTTATTCCCTAACTCTTGATAGGCACATAGGCTAGGAGAGCTGCAAAATCCCATGTTATATTGGGAAAGGTTGTACCATCTATCATACAGTTTACTGCTTAATAGTAAGAGGGTTAGTGTGGTTGGAATCTAGTGGAGTTTTGATGGTGTAACCTACATGGATGTGTATTGCCTACTAACTTGTTGTAGTTGTATTCTTGTTGGTTTTGCATGGAATATGGTTCCTAACTGCTTACTTCAAACCTGTAAGCTATTGGAGTCTCCAATCTCGCGTGGTTGACCAGCTATCTTCTTGTGACACTACTTGCTCCTTATGTATCTTGGTATTAGAGCCATATTGTCCTCTTCAAAGGAAGTAGCAAAGTTTCGTATAAGGCCTATTTCTCGCTCTTTTCCGTCCAAGTTTAATATTCAGTCTTTTATTTTGAGTCTTTAGTTATAACTCTGTTCATATATAGTTGTAGTCTCTTTCCTTAGAACTTAGAAAAAATAGTCTTTCTTTTTGTTGTGTCTTTCCTTAGTTTTTAGAAAAATATGTCTGAGTCTTTATTGTCAAAAAACAACAAAAATATGTCTGTGTCAGCGTCTTCACCGTCTTCTTCAAATTCATGTAAATTTGTGTCTTTTCCAGCTGTGTTTAGTCCATGTAAATCTTTAGCAAAAGCAAATATGTCTCGTACTCAGACTTAAATATTTTCCTACTAATATGACTACCTTTATTAAGTAGATATGTTAGCCCTAGAAAATAAAATATCTTCCACATATCTACCTTTGTTAAACTCATATGCAGCCATTGTAAAAAATTCATGTAATCCATAGTTCCAAATCCTCTCCTTGGTCCAGTAGAAGCCAAGAGGAGTTAAAGAATATGTTGTTGCATCAAAACTTGACCATTACCCTATTCTTGAATATCAGGAGGAATAGTTCATCATCCTACAGATGTCAGAAGATTTTCCATGCCAGTTGAAAAGCTTAGGTTTCACCCATATCCATTTTGGTGTTGTCAGAGTTGTGTTGACATATCATGGAAGAAAAGGCCAGCCATAGAAATGAAAGATGTGCCATAATAGGCTGCCTTTTCTTTCATTATACGTCAATGCAACTCTGACTCGTTATGGGTATTATGAATTTGCGATTATGTCCTTTGGGTTAACTAATACCCCAGCTACTTTTATGGAGTTGATGAACTAGGTATTTAGGCCTTATTTGGACTCATTTGTGATTGTGTTTATCGATGAAATCTTGATTTATTCCAAGAATAAGGCCGATCATGTTAGTTACTTGAGGACTGTACTTCAAAGATTGAGAGAGGAGAAGTTGTAAGAAAAATTCTCTAAATGTGAGTTTTGGCTTGAGTTTGTGGCATTCTTGGTTTTTGTGGTGACCAGGGATTGTATTATGATCGATCTGGCCAAGGTTGGAGCAGTTCATAATTGGGTTAGGTCTAGGTCGGTTATTGAGATTTAAAGCTTTATTAGGTTGGCAAGTTATTATCCTCGATTTGTTCAAAGTTTCTCTTTTATTGCAGACTTATTGACTAGTCTAACTCAAAATATCATGGCATTTTAGTTGACTGATAAGTGTGAGGTGATCTTTCAAAAGCACAAGGAGTTATTGAATTTAGCAATTGCTATAGTCTTATCCGAGAAGGGTATGGCCTTTATTGTATTTTGTGATGCTGCAAGAGTCAAATTGGGTGAGGTATTAATGCAAAAATATAGAGTTATAGCTTATGCATCTCGAAAATTGAAGATACATGACAATAACTAGCCTATGCATAACTTGGAGTTAGCGGCAGTTGTGTTTGTTTTGAAGTTGTGGAGGTATTCTCTCTATGGTGTACATTGTGAGGCCTTTATGATCATCGTATTCTTAAGTATATCTTTTCTCAACCGAATCTAAATATGAGGCAATATCTTCTGAGCTGCTATTATGGACTTTGGTAGTCATTGGGTTCAATATCTTCTTCTTGGGAGTTTGTATATAATAATAGTTACCATTCTAGTATTCAGATGGCGTCTTTTGAGGCCTTATATGGAAGGACGTGTATATCTCCCATGGGATGGTTTGATTCTTTTGGGGTACGACCTTGGTGTACCAAGTTGTTGAGAGATGCTATGGATAGGGTGATGTTGATTTAGGAACACCTTGTGACCGCCCATAGTAGGCATAAGAGTTATACTAATAGGAATGTTCATGATGTTTCCTTTGCTACTAGTGAGCGAGTCTTTCTCAATGTATTTCCCACTAAGGGTGTGATGAGATTTGGGATGAATGGAAAGTTTACTCAAAGGTTCATTGGTTCTTTTGAAGTGTTAGAGAAATATGAAGAGGTGGCCTATAGATTGGTCTTACCCCTAAGCCTTTCAATTGATCATCTTGTGTTCCATGTATTGATTCATAAGCGGTGCCAGCATGATGATTCTCATGTGATTCAGTGGGACTCTATTGCTTTGAATCAGGACTTGTCATTTGAGGAGGAGGTTGCTGCCATATTGGATAGACATGCTAGATAGTTGAGATCAAAGCATATTGATTCATTGAAAGTGTAGTGGAGGCACTAGCCTGTTGAGGAGGCTACATGGGAGGTGGATTCTGATATTTGTCGTATATATCCTCAGCTTTTCTCCCCTACACGTATTGTACTTTATTCTTCATTCGAGGACAAACTTTTATTTTAGTGGTGGATGATGTAATGTCCCAATTGTTTAAAAATTTGCTTTTTTGTGAAAAAAGACCATTTTCCCTTCCTCATAGTGTTTTCATATTGTGTTTGAGATATAGGATGGTTAGCATGGTTCCCAATGCGATCGAGTGTGATTTTGGTGATTTGAGGCCTTTGGTGGGATATTTTTTTAATAGGGTTGATTTTCATCAACATACTGATATTCAAGCATTGGATGGATATTTTGTCAGTTTTGTTGTATCCAGAATGTCGAGTTTGGTCTAGATGGTCATTGACTTGGAACCTTAGTTTTTATTTTGGGAAAATAAGCTAAAAGTTGAATTTTAGGCCAAAAAGGGATCCGGAAGGGTAATTTCATCAAAGCAACTTCTTTTTGAAATTCGGATAATTCCATTGAGTCCAAAATGTCAAATTTAGGGTGGAAGCATATATAATTTACTTTTATTAGACCCCAATCGAATTTCGAGGGTCCGATCGGAGACTTGAAATTGATGAATTAACTACTTTTGGTGTCTAGCGCATGGGGACCGCCATTGCGGTCCCCTAGTCCGTTCACGATGGAGAATGTAGGAAACCTCTGCATTTGCGTAAAGTCTTGTGCATTCGCGGAGGGTTGAATTGCTAGTGCTCCACATTTTTGGCAATGTTCACCGTATTTGTGGAGTTGGGCCTGTCCGCGGGTCGCATTCGTGGCACTAGGCTCGCATTTGCGAACAACAAAATTATTCTCATAAAAGTGAATTGCGGTAAATTACCTCTTTTGCTCATTTCTTCCATTTTCTATCAATTGGAGAACTGGGAAGACAATTCTTAGAGAAATGTTGTGAAGATTTTTCATTAGGATAAGTCTTTCTTTCATTCCCAAATCATTTCACATTAATTTTGTTTTCTAGATTCATTCAAAGGCTATTATTTCAAGGTGGATTTTGGGGGTTTTCTTCCAAATTTCAAATCCAATTTTCTTTGATTTCTAACTCATTTCTTGGCTAACTTTTATGGGTTTTTCACTCACAAACTCCCATGATGTGTAGAACGTGTTTTTGAAATAAAATTCCAAATTTGGCCTTTTCAAATTTTATGTGGTTTTTGGATGATTTTACCTCCGATGCTAAAACCTATCAATAGACTCCTTTTAATGTAATATTTTCATTCTTAATAGTGGGCAATTATTTCAGAGTTGAGATTCGCATATTGATCTCCAGCTAGAGCGTTCTGCGAAGCTTTAGTCATTTGAGGTAGGTTTGACTATCATTCTTGATACTAAGATGGGGTAATTAGTCAATCGTATGTTATAGACTATGGGATGAGGTTGTAGTGTAGTTTGGAACTGTTAAAATATTTTTGATGCCCGTGTTGGGGCTTATATGTGTTGTGTAGCCCATGTGGGGGCCTTATTTTCTATCTTATCTGCTTTTGAGAATATGTAACTTGTGATTTATTTGTGATAGAGGTTTAGAGACTATTTGATTTGAATTGCCCGCCTGAGGGATTGAGTTGGGCGTTCTGAGTGTATTTGAGCATTGAACTATTTTTGAAAGAGGGTGGTCATTTATTTTAGCAAAACTCTTTCCTATTGCTACCAATTGAAGGTGAATATCATATTTAGATTGCGTTTAGAAAACTTGAACCTTGTATTGCATGTTGAATAGAGTATTATCTCTATGCTACATATATATATATATATATATATATATATATATATATATAGTGATGCATTCATTCTCATTCATTTACAACATTCATATTAGGAAGTTAAGAACAATGAAATGTCGTTTTGAGAAACAAAATGTGACATTTTTTATATTCTTGACCACGAGCTAGGTGGCAAGTTGATGTGATATTGAGATTGTGATTGTTATATGGACTGTGAGTCCTCCGTAGGTCCTTGTCTGAAAGCCTTAGCTCGACATGTGTATAAAACAAGTTGTGCAACAGCCTTCATTCTATCATACCACCATATCATTGCATCATCATATTGCATTGTATTGCATTGATATCTATGATACCTGAATTATCTGATTAATTATGATAGTGAATTGTACTTATGTGTTTACCTTACTCGATTCGCTCTATATAAATTGGTGGCACTAATGTCGGACAAGGACTTTTTTGTATGCAAGTGGAAGCGTTCTTTAGTTTATTTCATAAATTTGATTAATTTCTTATACTCAGTCGGCTAAACCTACTGAGTACATGTGGATTGTACTCACCCCTAATTTTGTGTCCCTTTTGATGTAGATCATAGTAAGGGTATCCCATGCAATAGCTGATCTTCTGGCGGATATCTCATTATCAAATTACTAGTGAAACTTTGGGATTTGGATCGCCACTAGTTTTATCTTTCATTTCCCGTCTTTATTACTATTCAAAGACCTATGTTGTATAATCAGATTCAAACTCTGTACTACATCCTCTTTATTCTTATGACTTTAGGTTTATGGATATTTCCTTCATTGTCTTTTTGTTTAATTTGTGGACTGACTTCCTCTTTGGATTTTCATTTGAGTTTTACTTTTTAGGATCACACATCAGGTTGGGTTTCAGATATGTGCCATCATGACCTCGATTTTTGGGTTGTAACATTCATTCAGCTATTTTACATACCATACATTTTATGTACTTACATCACTTAATGTTGCATTATTTTATGATACAAATTCAGGTACTCACAGTAGTAAACATATCATTTGGATCAGTTTTCTCCAACTTTGGTGAGACTTTCTTGATTTCAGAGGGTTCCAGTATCTTGAGTATTAGTAGTTAGTTGTAACAACCCTCCAGGTCATTTATGAATTTAAGCATTTATTCTATTATTTTGAGCATTCCTTTAGTGACCGAAGTCATTTATGACTTGCTGGCACTGATTGTTCGGTTGGTTGGTCATTTGTTTGGGTTTTAGGCCCGTTTCCCTATTTTAGAGTTTTTGTAACTTGAAAAGTTGAGTTCATTCATAAATCTAAGAAAATGATCTCAGAATGGAATTCTGATAGTTCCACTGCTTCGAAATGGTGAAATCAAGCTAGTAGCATGGTCGGTGCGAGTACTAAGGCAATAAGTGCAAGTTTAGGAACAATTGGCGCTTTTGCCTTTAAAATTTGGCCTATAGTTGATTTTGGTCAACAAACTTGGCAAAACACGCTCGAATGAAAATTCTAACGGTGTGGTTAGCTCCAGAATGTCAAGTTTGGTCAAAAGCGACCCTTTGTTTGCATAGGTGTGGGACCCACTTTTTATTAAAATGACCTTGTATGGGAATTTTGAATGCGCCATTGGGTACAAAACGTCGAATTTGGTATGGTAGCATATTTCATTTGCGCGCACGAGTTTCGAATAAATTATGAGCATCTAGTCGAAATATTTTGCATTCTAAGCTCATTCTTGCACCAGTTTTGTCTGGTGACATCTCTTAAGAGACCCTGGTCGCTAAAGAGGCTTGGGCGGGTGTCGCTTACGCAAAAGCCCTACCACTAAAGTGATTGGTCACTTAAGCGACCAGGTGTCGCTAAATCGATGCCCACCTTTTAGGTGGGTTTCACATAAGCGATCTCCGGATGGTCGTTTATGCGACATCAGAGGGTTGTTCTTAAGACCTTTTTCAATATTTTATATCAAACTTCAAATCTTGTATTCTCCTTCAATTCTTGGTTGATTTGGGCGATTTAGGCGATTCAATAGGCTAACCTGTGTAGATTTTCGAGGGGAACCCAGTGGTTGTTCAGAATTAGGAGTTGAGGCTTCCTTTGAGGTAATTTCCCCTTTTCCTGCATTCTAGTGTTCTTGGGATTTGTAGTTGATCATGAATGCATGTTAGGTTTGGGCCTATTTGATATGTGAACTCTATTCCTTTTTGGAAAATGAGCTGGGGTTTGTGGTTGGAGCGTATTCTCAAAGTCAATTCTGTGAGTTACAGAGCGAATCCCACAATTCTCAATTTTTTACTCTAAAATTGGCCCATCTCTTAATTTGATAACTTTAGTATCATAACGACCATATTAACATTGTGATTCAATTATTTATAGCATGGAAGCATTTAGAGGCTTTACGGAAGGGAAAAGCTTTAATTTTATGAGTTAGAGCATGTGTGGTCGGCCTATAGGTATGTTACGGTTTTCCCCTTGTAAAAGTGAGCATGTTTAGCTAATCGTATATTGAATTGGATGAGTTGGAGGGGTTGGGGTGTTGAGCATGCTAAATTCCTAAAATTTATGTCCTAGCACTATTTTGGAAAACTATTGGACTGATTACGCATGATTCCTGCTTTTATCGTTCATCCGCGCCTTATGTTATATGCTTTTCCTGTGGTTATATGTTTGGAAGCATGTTGGGACTTAGTCTAGTCTTAGACTGGTAATTGGCTTAGACGTGCGTGATTTTGGGGTCGTTGGGACTTTGAACTTCTCCGATGTTATTTTAGATAGTTAGTTCCCTGTAGATTTATACAGCAGACTTGATTCTGATAATTTGAGCTTTAACTAGGCAGTAACTCACCTTATGACCTTACCTCCATATTTCCCTATTCTCCTATCGGTCTGATATGACTTGGTTCTTAATTCTAGGAGACTTCATGATAATTCTAGTTGTATATGGTTTGGGCGAGAATGATATATTGATGGCATTCGGTTTGGAGGTACTCCTAGTGACGATCGGCTAGTCATCGAATCTAATTCGGTCTGATCTCTTAGCTATAGATTCCTAGTTTAAGCCTGTGGTCTAGCTTACTTGTGTCCGATTCCTTGGCTATAGTTACCCGGTTGAAGTCCATGGTCTAGCTTACTTGTGTTTAGGCTCCTTAGCTACATTTACCCAGTTGAAGTTCAAGGTCTAGCTTACCCGTGTTCGACCTCTTTGCTACAGTTACTCAATTGAATTTCGTGGTCTATCTTACTTGTGCCAAGTTATTAGCTACAGTTACCTGGTTGAAGTCCGTGGTCTAGCTTACATGTGGTTCAATTCCTGATTCCCTGATGAATCTTCGATTCAAGTCTTTATCTTCCCTCAACTTTGGGTACATGTATGAGAGTTTGGGGATTGTTCGGTTGAAGCCCGGGAAATGGTGATATTATTAGAATCCTTTTGTCTTCATTCATTTTACTTCAGCTTTTCTTGCACCTATCAGGCTTATAGGAGTCCGTGCAGGTGGTTACCTTATACTTTTGCACGATCATACCCATTGGGTTTATGGGAGACCCATGGATTTAGTTAGACTCTACTTTATTTTTGGTTAAGTACGCTCATGTACATACCTATATTTACTTCTTGCCTTGTTTTTGGTTGTGATCATTTACTCGCACTTCAGTTTAATTTTCCTTATCTTGCTCAGTCAGCCTATGATGCCTACTGGGTACCTATTTTTTTATTACTCATACTACACCCTGCATCTATTTTCGTGATGCAAGTTAGAGTACTAGCTACTGCATTGATTCGAGCCAGTTGTGGTCGTGATCGGAGACAAGGGTGAGCACATTGCGTCCTAGATTTACCCGTCTCCCTCTATATATATATTTTGACTTTCTTTTGCTTTTTGAGACAGCTCTGTTTCCTTGGTCCACTTTTGGGACTTTTACTCTTTTTACTAGTAGCTCTGTACATGTGACTTCCAGGTTTTGCTAAGGATCTTATGTTTGTATATATTTAGTTTCTTCCGCCCATTCATGTATGCTTCTATTATCTCTTTACTGTTTTAGATTTGATTATTGGTCTTCTACCCTGATATCCCATTACTCACTATTCTGGGATACGGGTTTGCTTGCCTACTGGTGGGTCATAGTATGTGCCATTATGACCTAATAAATCATGTCGAGATAAGTTGATATCAGAGCCCCAGGTTTACCGATCTTACTTGTACATATCTAAGTAGAGTCTTTTAGATCGATACGTAAACATCCATGACTTATCTTCGGGAGGTTACGAGATGTATTTAAGAACATGTCTCTTTTGTATCACTATCGTGCATTATGTGTTTTTTTGTTTTATGGAAATCTCACTTGTTCCACTCTTTTACAAGATGGTTCGCTTGAGCACTAGAGGTAGAGGTCGGCCTCAGGTCATGCCAAGGCTACAGCACCAACCCGAGACCAAGAGCAGACTCCAGAGATGGAGATGGAGCCGCCAGTAGCTCTATTACATCAGCAGTCGGTGGGCTCGGGACTAGCCCAGCCACCGCCCGAACTAGGTGCAGCTCCAAACTTACAGTCGATGTTTGCCCATATTTTAGCTGCCATTGTAGGTATGTAGTAGACCCCAGCTCTAGCTGCTCTAGTACCGCATGACCAGCCTACATCAGTGGCACCAGTTGTTCAGCAGCCACTAGTACCAGCCGCTCAGTCGGATAATCTCGCGGGCTTCATGCTGCTTTGGGGGAAGAAGATGCTTAGGGTGTTCCTTAGACTATCACTAATGTGATTTTCTTGGGATATGGGTGAGGATGCCCATGCGTTTCTACTCACTTAACGAGAACGGCTGCAAACTTTAGGTCTAGTGACGTAGGAGCCAACTACACTACATACCATCTAGACGGTCCCGTCCAATAGTAGTGGTGTACATACCTAGAGACTAGGCCAGCTTGGTCTCCACCAGTGACGTAGGCTGAGTTTTTAAAAGGCCTTCTTGGCCCAGTTTATACCTTGAGTATCATAAATTAGCTCTGAGATTAGTTTTCACAATTAAAATAGGGCTCCATGATCGTATCGAAGTATGAGGCCTGATTCCACAAGCTATGCATATATTACCCACACAATAGTAAAAGGTTTAGTACTTTGTCAGAGGATTGAGGCTTCATTTGTGGATTAAGGCCCATTCTTTAGTCTCAGTAGGCTACTCATTTCTAGAGGTGGTAGACCATGCCTGAATACTTGACCAGCTCTATTGCGAGGCCCAAGAGGGCAGCAGCAAGAGAGTGAGGTAGGAGGATAGCCACGTTAGGCAACACTTTAGACCTAGTTAGTCCTATGATAGATCTCGCCAGAGATTTTAGCCAATCTGTCCAGCCGTCCCTTCCAGGCCTCACTTCAGACTTCATAGGGGGATAATCACCGTTAGGTTGGCTTTAGTGCCAGTCCAAGTCAGGGTTAAGGTGGTTTGCAGATAGGTTTTTTCTGGGTGAGATAGCCAACCTCCATCTTTGAGCTGACATTCATAGGGTTCTATGAGTACAGGGAGCTAGATCATTTGTCTCGCGAGTGCCCTTACCGTAGGCTAACCTTACCTGCTCTACAGGCAGATAGACCTACACTAGCATCAGTACCTCTAGTTAGAGGTGGAGGCCAAAGCCAAGACTGCATGGGTGGTCATCAAGGTGCACGGAGAGGTCCTCGGGGAGGTAGGTCAGGAGCCAGACTCTATGTGTAGGGTAGAAGAGCCCAGGCCCACTTCTATGCATCTCCAGCTAGAATAAAGGCTGAGGCCTTAGACGATATGATCACATGTATGTTTTTATTATACCATCATCCCGTATCCACTTTATTTTATCCTGACTCCACATATTCTTATATATCTCTATATTATGCCCCTTCGATGAGTATGAGTTCAGATCCATTAGTTGAGTTGTTACATGTTTCAACCCCAATAGGTGATTCTTTAGTAGTGGATCAGGTCTTTAGATCCTGTGTGATGACTATCTAGGGGCGTGACACTAGGGTTGATCTCATTTTGCTTGATATGGTCGACTTTGATTTGATTCTAGGCATGGACTAGTTATCTCCTCATTGTGCAGTCTTGAATTACTATGTGATAAGACTGTTACCTTATCTATGCTTGGTATTCCACTGGTGGTATGGCATGGCTTTTGCAGTCGTATGCTGGTTGGGGTGATTTCCTTTACTCGGTCTCGGAGACTAGTTGCTAGCGGGTGTTTGTCATACTTGGCTTGTGTTAGAAATGTGAGTAGGAAGGGCCCTATATTTTATTCAGTACCTACAATCTGAGAGTTTGTAGATGTGTTTCCTAATGATCTACTTGGCCTCCCTCCTGACTGCGTTATTGACTTTGCCATTAATGTAGAACTGAGTACTCGGCCTATTTCTACCCCACTATACCATATGCACCCTCTCATAGCTCAAGGAGCTTAGTGTTCAGCTTTAGGATCTCTAGTATAAGGGATTCATTCTGCCTAGTATATCACCTTGGGTGGCCCAATCCTGTTCGTGAAGAAAAAGAATGGTACTATGCGGATGTACATCTATTACAGGCAGTTGAACAAGTTGATGGTGAAGAACTGTTACCCCATGCCTAGGATTGATGAACTATTCGACCAGCTTCAGCGTGCCGTGGTGTTTTCTAAAATTGATTTGAGATCCGTCTACCACCCATTAAGGATTAGGACAGCAAACGTCCCTAAGACTGTATTTAAGACTCGTTACATCTACTATAAGTTCCTAGTTATGTCTTTTGGGTACTAGTGTTGCCCTTAGAAAAGCTTTCCACCAGCAGACTGATGGTCCATCGGAGTATACTATACAAGTTCTCGAAGATATGTTGTGGGCTTGTGTTATGGATTATGGAGGTCAGTGGGATCAGTTCTTACCCTTGGCGGAGTTTTTGTACAATAACAGCTACCACTCCAGTATTCAAATAGTCTTATTTGAAGCCTTAAATGGTAGGCATTGTCTCTCTCTAGTTGTTTGGTTTGAGTATACGGAGCCCAGACCGTGCAGTACAGACTTGATGCAGAAGGCCTTATATCATGTGAGGGTGATTCAGGAGAGGATCAAGATAGCTCAAAGTAGATACCATAGCTATGCAGATCGTAGTCATCGACCATTGAGGTTTGCAGTTGGTGACAGAGTATTACTCCATGTGTCACCCATAAAAGGCATGATGATATTTGGAAGGCAGGGAAAGCTTAACCCCAAGTATATTGGCCCTTTCAAGATATTGA
This sequence comes from Solanum dulcamara, assembly GCF_947179165.1. NCBI lineage: Eukaryota > Viridiplantae > Streptophyta > Magnoliopsida > Solanales > Solanaceae > Solanum > Solanum dulcamara. The sequence continues at coordinate 25,509,079 of NC_077238.1, read as the reverse complement.
GGATTGTTGGTGAGGTGGCATATGAGTTATCTTTTCCCTCTACCTTTTCAGTTATTCATCTAATTTTTTATATTTTGATTCTACACCGGTATGTTCCAAATGAGACCCATGTGCTTCAGTATGAGGTGGTTGACTTGGATTATCGTTTGACCTATATTAAGGAGCCAGTTGATAATTTGGCCAAAGATGTTAGGCAGTTGCTTTCTAGAGACATTTATGTGGTTAAGGTTTGTGGAGGTATCGTCCAGTCGAGGAGACTACCTTGGAGACCGAGCATGAGATGTGGGCATAGTTCCCAGCTTATTTGAGCCTCTAGGTACTTCTTGACTACTATTTTTGCAGATGAAAATTTTTTTAGTAGTGGATGTTGTAATGACCCTCTAGGTCATTTTTGAATTTAAGCATTCATTCTGTCGTTTACACCATTCTTGTAATGACCCCAAGTCATTTATGACTTACTTGTACTAATTGTTCGGTCGCCTGGTCATTCGTTTGGGTTTTAGGCTTGTTTCCCTATTTTGGAGATTTTATAACTTGAAAAGTTGAGTTCAATCATAACACAAGAAAAATGACCTCAGAACGAAATTTTAACAGTTTCATCAACTCGAGAATGGCCAAATTAGGCTAGTAGCATGGTCGGCATGAGTACATAGGAAATTGGTGCGAGTTTAGCACTATTTAGCGCTTTTGCCTTTGAAATTTTACCTATAATTGACTTTGGTCAACATTCTTGGAAAATGAGCTTGAATGAAAATTTTGGCGGCGTGGTTAGCTTCGGAATGTCATGTTTGGTCTAGAGTGACCCTTCGTTAAATTCTCGAATTTCTAGTCTAATCTCGAGGCCCATTGTGGAAATTATCTCAAAATGACACTTGGGTGTGGGACCCAGTTTTTTATTAAAATGGCCTCGTATGGGAATTTTGAAAAGTGCCACTGAGTTCGAAATATCAAATTTGGTGGGGTAGCATATCTCATTTGCGCGCATGGGGTTCCAAACAAATCTCGAGCACCCCGTCGGAGCATTTAGCAAGCTAAGCTCATTCTTGCACCAAGTGTCGCTAAAGCGATGCCCTCCTTTTAGGTGGTTGTGGCTTAAGCGATTATCGGGTGGTCACTAAAGCAATATTAAAGAGTCATTCTTAAGACTTTTTTCCAGATTTTATATCAAACTTCAAACCTAGCTTTCTCCTTCAATTCTTGGGCGATTCAAAAGGCTAACCTGGGTCGATTTTTTGGAAAAACCCAGTGGTGTGTTCAAAATTAGAAGTTGAGGCTTCCTTTGTGGTAGTTTCCCTTTTTCTTGCATTTCTAGTGTTCTTGGGCCTTGTAGTTGATCATGAATGCATGTTAGGTTTGGGCCTATTTGGTTTGTGAATTGTGTTCTTTTTTATACCATGAGGTGGGGGTTGTGGTTGGAGCCTATTCTCAGAGACAATTCTGTGAGTTACGTAGAGGGTCCCATAATTCCTAATTTTTTACTCCAAAATTAGCCCATCTCTGAATTCAATAGTTTTAATGTCATAACGACCGTATTAATATTGTGATTCTATTGTTGATAGCGTGGTAGTATTCGAAGGACGCTCTGAAGGAAACACTCCAATTCTGTGAGTTGGAGAGTGCGTGCTTGGTCTACAGGTAGGCTATGGTTTTACCCTCGTGAGACTGGGCATGTTTAGGCATTCATATATTGAATTGTATGTTATGGAGTGTTTGGGGTGTCGAGCATGCTAAATTCCAAGAATTCATATCTTAGGCACTATTTTAGGAAACTTTTTATTAAGCATGATTCCTACTATTATCTTTCATCCGTGCCTTATGTTGTATGCTTTGCCTGTGGTTATATGTTTGGAAGCAGTTTGGGCCTTAGTCTAGTCTTAGACTGGTGATTGCCTTAGACTTGACCGATTTTGATGCCGTTGGGCCTTAGAACTTCTTCGACGCCATTTCAAATGGTTAGCTCTTATAGATTGAAATAGCAGACTTGAGTCTAGTAGTCTATGCTTTAGTTAGGTAGTAACTCCTCTTATGAACTTACCTCCATATTGCCTTATTCTTCTATTGCTCTGGTATAGCTTGGATCTTGATTCTGGGAGACTTCACGATGATTCTGGTTATATATGGTTCGGACGAGAATAATATATTGATGGCACTCATTTTAGAGGCACTCCTCGTAATGCTCAATTGGTCGTTGAATCTAATTTAGTCTGATCCCATATCTATAGATATCCAATCTAAGCCCATGGTCTAACATACTTGTGTCTAGTTCCTTGGCTACAGTTACTCGGTTGAAGTCCGTGGTCTAGCTTACTTCTATTCAGGATCCTTAGCTACAGTTACCTAGTTGAAGTCCAAGGTCTAGCTTACTCGTGTTCGACCCCTTGGCTACAGTTACCCAATTAAAGTTTGTGGTCTATCTTACTCATGTCAACTCATTAGCTATAGTTACCTGGTTGAAGTCCGTAGTCTAGCTTACACGTGGTTCAATTCCTGATTCCCTGATCAATCTTCGGTTCAAGTCTTTATCTGCCCTCAGATTTGGGTTAAGGTATGAGAGCTTGGGGATTGTTCAGTTGAAGCCCGGGAAATGGTGATATTTTTGGAATACTTTTGGATCCATTTATTTTACTTTATCTTTCCTTGCACCTGTTGGGCTTATGGGAGTCCGTGCAGGTGGTTACCTTATACTTGTGCACAAGCGTACCTATTGGGTTTTTAGGAGCCCGATGAATTTAGTTAGACTCTGCCTTTTTATTTGTTAAGTATGCTCGTGTACATACCAATATTTACTTCCTGCCTTGTCTTTGGTTGTAATTATTTACTTGCACTTCTGTTTAATTTTGCTTATCTTGCTCAGTCAGTCAATAATGCCTACTGGGTACCTATTTTTTGGTATTCATACTACACTCTGAAGTTATTTTTGTGATGCAAGTTCGAGTACTAGCTGCTGCATTGATCCGAGCCAACTGCAGTCGTGATCCGAGGTAAGGGTGAAGACATTGCATCCTGGATTTACCCGTCTCCTTCTATGTATATATTTTCTTTGTCTTTTGTTTTTTGAGTCAGCTTTGTTTCCGTGGTCCACTGTTGGACTTGTACTCATTTTACTAGTAGCTCTGTGCATGTGACTTTTAGATTCTGGGAGGGATCTTTTGTTTGTATATATTTAGTCTCTTCCGCCCGTTCATGTATGCTCCCATTATCTCTTTACTCTTTTAGATTGGATTGCTGGTCTTCTACCCTGACATCTCATTACTTGCAATTCTAAAGCTTGCCTACTAGTGGGTCATAGTATGTGCCATCATGACCTAAGGAATCGGGTTATGACATTAGTATATGTTGTTAGTAGGATATTCAGGTACGTTGTGGTCTTGTCCCGGTAATCTTTCTTCAAAATATAAAAGGCTTCATAGACGAGTCAGTTGAGTCATAGTTCAGTTATTTTGTAAACATACTATCACGATCCGAGGCTTTTGCCTAGTCGCGATAGGTTGTTTAGAGAAACAAGTGATCCCAAGCTAAAATCATGTACTGTCATCACACTAAGATCATCATAAGCAATATCTAATGACGACAATTGCGGAAGCTAAAACTAATTTAGTCTCTTAAACTCAAACACTGAATAGAGCAAATATACGAACAATTTATAAAAGTTGATAGCATATCTGACTGTCTGAAGCTTCTATTAATATTTGTTGGTAGGACAAGTCCTTAGTTGACTCTACTATGTGAAACTAAAATAGTAAATGACTAAGAAACACATAAGGGTTTTCCTCAAAAATATGAGCACTCACCAAATCGGCTACTACTAACTCGAAATTATACCAATCATGAGCTAGATACTGAGCATCAAAACTTATATTATAAAACAATGTAGGTTGAAAGTATGTGATCAATACTTTGATTGTACTAAGTATGTAAGATAATGATTAATAATCATGAACATAGCTGATGCAATGACCAAGTGAATAACATCAAATATGATAAATGACGTACTGAAATACTAAATGCTTAGTCATACAATGACTGAAAAACTAAACTATGGGAGATACTAAAACCAACATATAACCATATGAGCTACTACATGGATGTTGATGTATAATCCCCATCAAAAAGGCCCAATATACTTTCCCAAGATATAAAGGTTGATTTGAGCTAATGTGGATCAACTAAGCTAATAAGGAGTCGGCCTCAACTTATTGGAGACACCTTAAATCCTATGGTCACATGTAGTTCTTGGACTTAGGAATTGCTTCTAAAGAACCCTTGACTATAAGTTTTCATCCTAACTCCATCCGGTGCTAAGTAAAACTCCTAATGAAAATATTCAATTAACTGAAAGAGTAATAGTCTAAAAATACCAAAAATAATATTGATAACTAATGATAACTGAGTAGCTTATGAATCATTTCCCCAATAGCTCAAAGGAAAATTAGGAAGATGGATCCATAGAGGAATGGTGTATGGTACCTTTTCATTAAAGTTGAACTCAGGGCTCCATCCTTTAATAATGACTAATCGATTATTGAACATTGGTTCCTCCGCACTAGCAAACTTTACTAGGAAATATACATTGTTTTTGTAGTAGATTTCTAGCTGGTTGTTGTTTTCCCTTGAGCCATCAGGAATCTCTGAATAGACCCTATCAATAGAGATTCACCTACAACATACATTACCACTAACCTTTTACACATGCTTATTTCAAACTCGACTTCCTCTAGTTGCACAGTCTTTCAACCTTTCATCACAAGGAACATAGCAAAGATTCATACCTTTCGCTTCTAGTCGATTTGAAGTAAACATGCCTTCCCAACTCTATTATGTCAGTACCTACAGTTGTGACCCCATAATTAGCTTCATTTGATTTGGGCTTGTAGATATAGTTGATTTGCTACCCCTTACAGATCTAATTTATTATGTTCCCTCCGAGAATTACTTGTTTGCCAGCCTTGTCGTCTTGGCAGGAATCTCCCAAATCGATATGAGTTTATTTCTCTGCATATTTCCTAATTATGCTTACTTCGATTTGCCCTTTGTCCTTGTCACTCCGCTTGTACATCTAGGACTAGAACCTTCCTTTAATGCACTTCCCACTGCTAGTTATTGATTACCACTATTATTACTTCGCCTAACTCCCATCGTACGGTCTATTTTCACCCTCTCTCTTTGCCGCGAGCAATTTTTCTAGTTGCACAGTTAACGTTCACCAAGGGAAGGTGACTCTAGAGAGAGGAAAAAAGACTACTAGTAGCTTAAAAAAATGTTAACATTTATATAACTGATTTATTCTAATATCTCTTTTTAATAGATAATATAATTAATCTATGTTATCTTTCAAGAGACATAGTACTCCAAATATGTCAAACTTCTTCTAATAATTCTTTCATTTTATATGAAAAGTTTACTTTTTATACAAAAAGTACACAATATTATTTATTATTTTAAAAATCTATAACCTATTATTGTTAAAAACAAATTGTAAGACCCTGCAAGTCAGAAAGTAGGAACTAAGGAGAAATTTGCCAAAATATGGACTGACTGCAAGTGATAAGTCACTCTACGACTCGTATCAGTTCCTACGACTCGTAGGGACGAGTCATAGAGGGAGTCCTTGAACCAATTTAGGACCATCCCCTGAAGGAGCCCCTATGACTAAACATGATGATTCATCTTCCAGTTGACGAGTCATAGACCCTAAATTGTTGGTATGCCCGACCAGGATTGATCAAGAGTAGTTTAGTCCTATCCTAATATCGTATTAATGTATGTGGACATTTTTAGGAATAGATTCATGGTGTTAACTATCCTAAATACTCTTAAATCCTTTTCATTCCCTCATTAGCTCCCAAACAACTTAAATACTTCTCTCTCAAGGTTTCTTCAAGAGTTCATCCTCTTTATCAAGGTTTTGGCTAGGGTTTCTGCAAGAACAAGTCTTCTTCTCTCAAATTACAAGGTCAATTCACCAAGGTATATGGGGATTGTTCCATCGGTTCATTTTACCTATGGATCCGGGTTTTCCCCAAAATTCCCTTGAATTTCCATTACTTTTAAACCCTAGTTTTGATGAATTGTGTTAAGCTATTTTAATTACATTTTTAATTATTATTAATGATCATTATAAGCATGATTTTATATTAAATACGTGATTTTAAGTTGTATTATGCATGACCATACATTAAGCTATTTTGAATGATGATTTACATGAATTATGATTATGAAGATCAATGATTTTAAAGTATTCTCATGGTTTTTACTCAATTGACTATGCATAGGACTTTTACTCTAAATTCAAGTATGAATTATGATCATGGATTTGCAACTATGTTCAAGATATGAATTTCATGGAAGATATAAAGAGAGGTGACTTAGGATCCTTAATTGGTGACCTAGGAACATAATGACATCAATTATGCAAGTATAATATTATGATGTTCAAAGGCTTATACTCACATTGAAAATATGACATGAAAATGAGTTAATCTATGGATTATAAAGTTTATAAAGTAGTTTATTAATATATGTTAAATATGATTACTATGTTATATATTTCATGGGATTTGACTTAGCACCGAATGATGACTTGAGGTGGGGGCATGACTTACGGGGTCCTTATATAAATTCTCTTATCTCATAACTATGTGCCACCACAGGTTTGCAAATATGGCCTAGCTGTTGGATCCATATATAGCGTATGTACATGACCCGCCTAGAGGGGTAGAGTCTACCTTGGTAAGTAGATTCCCCTTTCTTTCATTGGATGAGGGGACATTATGATTCCATGCTATAGCTCGCATAGTTTTATTGTCGTTTATGGTTCTATCCCATATATTTATATGCTCTTTTTGTTCTTTATGATTTCAACTATGACTCTTAAATGCTTTGATCGTTATGGTTTTCTCATGACTTTACTTATCCTCTTTATCATGTACTTAATTGATCATTGCATCTTATGATTTTTATTGCATGGCATACCCACATACTTAGTACATTCAAACTTATTAATACATATTGTTGCCTACATTGTCTCATAATGTAGGGGTTGAGGATCACATTCCTACACGTGGCTAGTTGAGCTTCCATCCAGTAGACTTTTGGTGAGTCCTCATCTATCGAGGACTAGTTATGAGTTGGTTCTTTCTTTCAATGATTTATTTCATTCATGTTGAGGGTGAACTAGGGACATGTATTAGCCCCCGCCCTTCTTGTTTAGTAGAGGCATTCGTTGGACGAAATGGTATAGAGTCTATGTAGTCAAGTTTACTCTTCTCTTATGATTCATGATTTTAGACTCTTTCTTATATATGCTATGTTCCGCTTTACTTTACCTTATGTATACTTAATGACACGTCAAGAAGCTTGATCAGAGTTTCGATCGCCGTATCATGTCTAGGACCTAGTCCAGGTCGTGACAAAAATGAGGCCACTCAAATATGGGGCCTAAGGCAGGTGTCGTGTTGTTGAGCCAGCACTGACAACATCACACACATACGACTGTAAAATTACCGTGATCATTCACATAAACATGACCTTTATTAATCTATGTATAATTATTTATTTAAAATAATATATTGATATTATTTCACAAAAGCTTGGTCTACATGACATGGTACATTGAGAAGCTAGTTTAAAAATAAACCGAAAGAAAGAAAAAGAGAAATGCGTTGACGGTGATGTTGTGGGTCATGCTGTATTTTTTTCTCTTTGACAAACACAATTATGAGGGTTAATGTTATCAATAAGTTAATATGGATATTAGCTTAGAATACACTCTATATGAATCAAAGACTAGTCATAATTCAATCGCAAAAGTCTCCCATTTTCTCGACCACAATATGGACATTAGCTTGGAATACCCTATGTAGTCAAGTTTACTCTTCTCTTATGATTCATGATTTTAGACTCCTTCTTATATATGCTATGTTCCACTGTACTTTACCTTATGTATGCTTAATTACACATGAAGAAGCTTGGTTGGAGCCCTTCGGGGTTCTAATTGTAGTGTCACATCTAGGGCCTAGTATAGGTCGTGACAAACTTTGTATCAGAGCACATGGTTTAATATGTCCTAGGGAGTCCAACATGCCGCGCCAAGTATATTCTCCTTTATGGGTGTTAAGCAAGCCATATCTTTGAATAGAAGGCTATAAGGTGTCTTAGGAAATCCTCACTTCTTTCATCATCTATGTTGCGCTATAGAGTACACTTCAAGTCTTCTTTTCCCTAACAATTATCCTTTATGATTTTCAGAAATGCCTCCAAGAAGAGAACCTATGCAAAGAGGGGTCCATGCTAATGAACACCAAGCTCCTCCGACCCCTGAATACAATGGTCCCCTACCCGACCAAGTGACTAATGCGGAGTTTTGGACCACTATTACCATTCTAACCCAAGTTGTGGCCAAGCAAGGGGTTGCGGTACCTCCTAATATTCCTACTCTAGCTTCTAATGTTAGGGACTTTGCAAGAATGAACCCTCCCAAGTACCATGGTTCAAAAGTTGATGAGGATCCTAGGATCCCCAAGAGTTCATCCATGAGGTTTGTAAGATAGTGAGTATTATGGGGGTGACTTCGAAAGAGAAAGAGGATTTGGCGGCTTACCAACACAAGAGTGTTGCTCAAGTTTGGTATACATAATGGAAGTTAGAAAGAGTGGATGAATGTCCTATTAAGTAGAAAGCCTTCAAGCTTGCTAACCTTGATCGCTTCTTCCCTCTTGAGCTAAAAGAGGTAAAAGTGTTGGAGTTCATCAATCTTAGGCAAGGAAATATGGGTATGAGGGATTGTTCCCTTAAATTCACCAAGTTATCCAAGTATGCTCCTTCATTGGTTTCTGATCCTCATGCCTGAATGAGCCAATTTATATCGGGGGTATTTGACTTGGTTAAAAATAAATGTCGCACCTCTATGCTTGTTAGGGAAATGGACATATCTAGGCTGATGACTTTTGCCAAATAAATTGAAGGAGAGAAACTCAAAGAGATGTGGATAAGAGAATCTAAGAGGGCTGGTATGAAGGTGGGTTCTCAAATGCTAGGACCGGTTGTAGTAGTGGTCTTTATCAACAAGGCCAAAGTTAGGAAAATAAGTTTGTTAAGGATAGGATGCCATACCCTAAGGGTCAAGGTGGAGGTGTGAGTTCTAGTAGCCCCACTTTTCCAAAGTGTGCTAAGTGTGGAAAGAATCATGAAGGAATGTGTTTGATGGAAATGGGTGCTTGTTATAGATGTAGCAAGGTGGGCCATAAGAAATTCAAGTGCCCTTATGTTTCCAACATAGGTGGAGAAGGTCATCCTCAAGGTCAAGTTACTCATGTAGGGAAAGTGCATTAAGGTGCCCAAACTCAACAAAAAGGTGGCCAAAGCAACAACCAACATTATGCTCTTCATGCTAGGCAAAATGTGGATGAGACTCCTAATATGGTCACGGGTATGTTGCGGGTCTTTAACTTTGTTTTTTATGCATTGCTTAATCCAGGTGCCAACTTGTCTTTTTTTACTCCTTACCTTAATATGAGATTTGATGTGTGCCCCAAAGTGTTATTAGAATCTTTTTTGGTTTATACTCGCGTTGGTGATTCGGTATTAGCAAAGAGAGTCTATAGGAATTATCCTATGTTCGTCTTGCATAAAGTTATCCCTTTCAATCTTGTTGAATTAGACAAGACCGATTTTGACATTATTCTTGGTATGGATTAGTTATATGCCTCTTATGCATCCATTGATTGTAGAACCCATAGGTTCAAGTTTCAATTTCCTAATGAGTCTATTCTTGAATGGAAGGGTAATGATTTGGTGGTTAAAGCTCGACTCATTTAATATCATAAGGCCCAAAAAATGATTTCCAAGGGGTGCATTTACCACATAGTGTGAATTAGGGATGTTGATTTCAAAACTCCTACTCTTGAGTCGGTCCTTATAGTTAATGAGTTTCCCAATGTGTTTTCTGATGACTTGCCCGGTGTTCCTCCCGAAAGGGAAATTGACTTTGTCCTAGATCTCCTTTCCAATACTCATCCTATTTTTAGTCCATACCGTATGGCTCTGATGGAACTTAAGGAGTTGAAAGAGCAATTGAAAGACTTTTTGGATTAGGGCTTTATAAAGCCAAGTATTTCTCCATGGGGTGATCCCATGTTGTTTGTTAGGAAGAAGGATGAATCACTTTGAATGTGTATAAATTACCGTCAATTGAATAAGGTCGCCATAAAGAACAAGTATCAAACTTCGAAGATAGATGATTTGTTTGATCAATTGCAATGGGAAAGTTACATCTAAAAAATTGATCTTCGTTCTGGTTATCATCAACTAAGGTTAAGGGAGTGTGCTATTCAAAAAATAATGTTTTGAACAAGGTATGGTCATTTTGAATTTCCAGTCATGTTGTTTGGATTGCCTAATGTTACCATTTTTTATGGATTTGATGAATCATATTTTCAAGACATACTCGGACATGTTTGTGGTTGTGTCTATTGATAACATTTTGATTTACTCTCAGAATGAGGAAGATCATATGGGTCACTTGAGGATTGTATTGCAAATATTGAGAGATAAGCAAATATTCTCCAAGTTTAGTAAGTGTGAATTTTGGCTAAGGGAAGTTGCATTTCTTCGCCATGTGTGACAGGTGATGGGATCAAGGTTGATCCAAAGAAAATGGGGGCACTGAACAATCAGCCTAGACCATTGTCTCCTTCGGACATTAAAAGCTTTTTGGGCTTGGCTGAATACTATAGAAGGTTTGTTAAAGGATTCTCCTATTGCTTTGCCTTTGACTAGGTTGACCCAAAAGAAAGTGAAGTTTCAATGGTCGTATGAATGTGAGAAGAGTTTCCAAATATTGAAGGATAGTCTTACGTCGACTCCTATCTTGACATAGTCCGAAGGTTTGAATGGATTTATTATTTATTATGATGCAACATGGTAAGGAAATTGCATATGCTTCTAGGAAACATAAAGTACATGAACGGAATCATCCAACCCATGATCTTGAACTTGCGGCAGTTGTATTTTCTTTAAAAATTTGGCGTCATTACCTTTATGGGGTGCATGTTGATGTGTTCATCGACCATAAAATCTTGAAATTTGTGTTTACCAAAAGGAACTTAAATCTTAGGCAAAGGATATTACTTGAACTTCTAAAGGATTATAAGTGTGTTGTACCATCCAGGTAAAGCAAATGTTGTAGCCGATGCTCTTAGTTGAGACACCAAGGATAGTGTTGCTCATGTTGAAGAAGGTCAAAAGTAGTTGGTTAAGGATGTTCATATATTGGCATGTTTAGATGTGAGTTTGGTTGATTCCAATGATGGGGGTGTTCTTGTGCATAAGGATTCAGAATCGTCTCTTGTGGTGGATGTTAAGGCCAAACAAGATGATGATTCGATTTAGTTGAATTGAAGTCGATTGTCAAAAAAGCAATTGAAGCTTTCTCCCAAGAGCGAGATGGGGTACTTTGCAAGATCGTTTGTGTGTCCCTAATGTGGATGGACTAAGAAAATTGATATTGAATAAGGCCCATAGTTCTCGGTATTCGATTCATCTAGGATCCACAAAGATGTATCGTGATTTGAGGGAATTGTATTGGTGGAATGGTATGAAGAAGGATATAGCAAATTTTGTTTCTAAGTGTCCAAATTGTCATTAAGTTAAGGTTGAGCATTAAAAACCTGGAGGTTTGGCTCAAGGCTGTAATGACCCAACCCCGTAGGCCGCGACTGGGGTCCGACCTGGACCCCTTATGTGTATCTATCAGCTACACTTAAGTTGAACCGTGTATGATGTGATACTATACACAAAAACCTCAATAGTTTACAACTTGTTCATATATATATAGCCTCTTTCATTCGTATCATATCATGAAAGGGCACGCGAGCCGACGAGGCTGCCATAACATAAAAACATTTACAACACGCCGTATAGGCACAGTTGAAACAAACTCATAAATAACCTACATTCATATGTCTATAGACCTCTAGAAATAGTAACAACAACATATGGTGGGACAGGGCCCCTGCCGTACCCCTACATATATAAATATATACATATTACATGACCAGTATCAAAAGTTAGGCTCCGGAACAATGGAGCGCTCCCAACATCGCTGAGTAGAAACCCTAAGCTGGCGGATCTCCAAAATAAATATTTGTACCTGCGGGTATGTAACGCATCCCCCTGGAGAATGGGGATTCAGTATGATATATGTACTGAGTATATAAAGCACAACAACACATAACTGAGCTAACAACTGAAGTAGGGATGCAGGAAATAAATATAATAGTTAACGAATTTCTCTACCTGCATCTTATGACATAAGGGCATGTATACCTTCCTTACATACCATACCTGTCCCGCTATGGGACTTGGTGCTACAAATGTGTCACTATATTTCCACATGCATGCCTATAGACTGTATCCATTCCTTCAGTGCGGGACTCAGTAAAGCTGTCATTTCATTGTGTATCATACCCGGCCCTTCATAGGACGCAGTGAATAATCACTTCATCATATATCATGCCCGGCCCTTCATGGTACGTGGTGAATAATCATTTTATCATATATCATGCCCGGCCCATCATGGGACACGGTGAATAATCATTTCATCATATATTATGCCCGGCCCTTCATGGGATGCGGTGAATAATTATTTCATCATATATCATGCCCGGCCCTTCATGGGATGCGGTGAATAATCATTTCATCATATATCATGCCCGGCCCTTCATAGGATGCGATGAATAAGTATTTTATCGTTTATCATGCCCGACCCTTTATGGGATGCGGTGAATTTATCATGCCCGGCCCTTCATGGGGCGTGGTGAGTTTATTTTGCTCGGCCCTTCATGGGACGCGGTGAGTGATGTATTTACAGCCTGCACGAGTAGAGTAATAAGGAACCATATGCAATTAGCTCATCATCTGAGATTCGGTATAACAATCGTAATGGACTATCATTTGAGGATCAAAATGATCATCATCTCAAGTATCCTCTAAATGCCATTAGGGGCCATATCGATGGAGTCTCAAGAGTCCTAGACTTTTATTAAGGTAATACCAAACGGCTTATGCAATCAGAGACACTTGTTATTATAGAGTTCTTAGGCACGGGAACTCATACATTCAATTAGTAATCATCATATAGGGACTCGAGGGTAGCAGTTCAACTACTTCAAGAACTTTGATATTAAGAAATGAATAGGAGTTATAGTTCATGTTTCCCATGCATCCAGTTACTATTTCCTGTATAGAAGGCCCGAGGGTGATAGCTCATCTACCTTAAGAGCCTTAGAATTTAGAAGTGAACACTAGTCAATAGGCTCTACATATATTACCTTTAATCCTATAGAAGCTTTAAAAAGGCAATAGCTTAATTATTATAGGAGTTCTACTATTACGAAATGGATAAGAATTATGAACTGTACTCGGAGCTTTACGAATGGAATTATCCCCAAGTTACATATACAAACCATTCATAACTTATATCTAATACATTCCAAAATAAATAAGAATAGCTTTACATACCTATGCCAAAAACATGCCAAGAGAAAGCTTCACATACCTCTTACGGGTTACTCTTTCTCTCGTTCATCTCGTTGTCCTCTGAACCTAAGTAATATAAAAGCAACACGAATATTAATAACCCTTGCCTTTCCAGCATCTTAGGTTACATATGATTATTCATAGAACTTAACCCCTCGCTCGTCTTTCCGACTAGTTCTTTAGCTAGTTAAGGCGTTAACGAAAATCGGGCAATACCTCCTCTATAATGTGCCCTATTAGAATTCCCAATTACGTCCTTAATACTTAAATACAACCAAAAACATATCTATAAGCTCATATATATATATAAAACATGGCAACATTATATATTACAACCTCCGAACGACTCGCTTGAAATTACGATATCCAAAATAGGGTTTCTAGTTTCTATTTCTCAAAACCTGTAACCGTACGAAGCACGGGGGTCATGTGTATACATACATAAGTGCCCCCACATCCTTTAGGACATATTTAGTCCCTTAAACACACACCACACAACTAGCAGCAGACTCCACACATACAACGCCTCATTTCGACTACAATTTAACTACGACGACTTTAATTTCGATTGTTTCTATCGTCGAGCATTCCCATGACTTTATTTATACTTCCAGCAGTATACAAGGTATATAATACACTACATAAAAACCCCATAAACTTCAAATTAGAAGGGAAGACCTTACCTTTTTCGAAATTGTCCAAAACTCGCCAAAATTGTGGCTCGGAACTTCTTTAGTCGCACTGAAACTGCGTGGACTGCTTGCTGTCCATTTTGGAAGCACCAAGCCATGATTTTATAATTTTAATACCTCCATACCATCTTTTTATATGCTAGATAATTAGTTTACAGAACGAAATTGGGACTTACCTTATTTTTCCTCCTAGGCCGTCACCCTTTTCTCTCTTAGCTTAGGGTTTTCTTTTCTTTGTGTTGCTGAAGTTTTTGGTGTTTTGCTGCAGGTTTTGTATAATTTAACCGAAGCTAAGAGTCATTTTAACATGTGTATATGGGCTTCCTTGGAGGTGATACGTGTCAGCCCCCTTAGGGTGACACGTGTCAAGCCATGATTGGCCACCTTAACATGCTGCCAACTAGGGGCTGCCATGTGGCAGTGGGGTCCACCCCCCAAGTAGGTGGGTCACCTACTTCCACGTTTCATCTCCCTATGCTGCCACGTGTCATTATCTCCTTTACCTCATGGGTTCGTAATCTTATCTTATTTTACATACCTATGTAATCCGTGCTACATAAGTTATGTACATACTCACGTAACTTAAGTATGTAAGGATTCCAAATTACTAGCTTACGTAGGTAAATTGAGTTCTATGACTCTTTACTTGGCCTCCAACTCCTTCCGACTTCTCATGACCTCATTTCCAACCTTTCCTCCTTTGGGGTATCATATCACATTCTCCCTTCCTTAGAGTCATTTGATAGTGTCGTAGCTTATCCGGCTCACATGATAATGTCTAAGAAACTTAAGAAGACATTCCGAGCTCGAGAGTGTGGGGTGTAACAAAGGCATTGAAATTCCTACTTGGAAGTGGAAAGATGTGAATATGGACTTTGTGACGGGTTTGCCTCCTACTATAAGGCAATATGATTCCATTTGGGTTGTTGTGGACTAAATGACGAAATCGGCACATTCTCTACCTGTTAAGACTTTTTATGGTGCCAAAGACTATGTTAAATTGTATATTTGTTAGTTGGTAAAAAATTTTGGTGTTCCCTTTTCTATTATATTGGATAGATATAGTCAATTCACTCACATTTTTAGAAGTCTTTCCAAAAGGGTCTTGGTGCAAAAGTCAAGCTAAGTACCGCTTTTCATCCTCAAACCGATGGATAAGCCGAAAGAACAATCAAAATTTTGGAGGATATGTTAAGGGCGTGTGTGATTGATTTTAAATGAAGTTGGGATGAGCATTTTCCATTGATTGAGTTTGCATATAATAATAGTTATCACTCTTGCATCCAAATGGATCCTTTTAAAGCCTTGTATGGAAGAAGATGTAGATCCTCGAAGGGATGGTTTGAAATAGGTACGATGGCATTGATTGGTCCCGATTTGGTAGTGGATGCAATAGACAAAGTAAGGCTCATCAGAGAAAGATTGAAGATGTCTCATAGTCATCAAAAGTTCTATTAGGACATTAGAAGAAGAGAGATTGAGTTTGATGTGGACAATTGGGTCTATTTGAAGGTTTCTCCCATGAAGGGTGTAATGTGTTTTGATAAGAAGGGGAAATTGAGTCCTAGATATGTTGGACCTTATTGGATATTGAAGCATGTTGGCAAAGTGGCATATGAGTAAGATTTTCCATTTTAGTTGACCATGGTTCATCCGATATTTCATGTGTCGATGTTGAGAAAGTTTGTGGGTGATCCAAATGCTATTGTACCATTAGAAAATATGAACGTTGAAGAGAATTTAAATTATGAGGAGGTTCCGATGAAAATCTTAGAGAGGTAAGTGAAGAGATTAAGGAAAAAATAGGTTGCGTCCGTCAAAGTGTTGTAGAAAAATCAACAAGTAGAGAGTGCTACATGGGAAGCGAAAGAAGACATGATACAGCGTTATCCGTATCTCTTTTCTTCCACTCAAGCCTAAGGTACTGAGTTGTCCATGTTCAATCGCTTCAACTCCTATGTTTCAATTTCTTATGTCTTTCATACGCATACATGTTCATGAAGTTGGTTTTTAAGTCACGATTTATATTTAAAATCTCATGGTTTATGCTTTTCTATGTGTCATTTGGGTTGCTAGTCCTCGTTTCGTATTTTTTTATGCTAGTTGAATCTCATTCGAGGACAAATCTCTCCAAGAGGGAGATATTTTAAGACCCCAGAAGTCGAAATGTTGGAGCCAAGGAGAAATTTCCCAAAATATAGACTAACTTCAAGTTAACAAGTCACTCTACGACTTGAATCAGTTACTATGACTCATAGGGATGGATTGTAGAGGGAATCCCTAAACCTAGTTAGGACCATCCTGTGCAGGATCCCCTATGACTCAACAAGAAAAATCGTCGTCCAATTGATGATTCATAATAATGACTCGTAGCAAAACTTCATAGGCTCAGAGTTTGCAGGTTTTTAGGACCTGCAGGACAAGCGAAGTTTATGAATCATAGACTAAAGGATAGATTTATCAATCAGGGGGTCAAAACCTATGGAAAATAGTCTCGGTGGATTTTTTGGACCCGTATATCGAAAGATAGATTTCTCAAAAGAACTACGCAAATTAGTAAGGTGCGTAGCAAGTCTGCATCGCAGACTTGCTGGCCACCATGTCGCGAACCTGGCAATGGTTTTTTGGCCAAATTTTTCATTTTTAGCAAGGGCACTTTAGACTTTTCCCTAATTATTAGCTAATGAACCTAGACTTGTTTAGAACCTAATTCAGCTCTATAAATTAACCTAAAGCTCTAATTCTATTCATTCTTCTACAATTCATCTACTCAAATATTTCTCTCTCTAAAAAGACTCTCAATGGCTCCATTAAGACTTCAAGTAAATGCACTCAAGTTCTCCATCAAAACTCTCAAGTTCTTCCAAAATATTTGGTTTTCTCACTTAAGGTATGTGGGTATTGATTCATGGATTCTTTCATCCATGGAGCCCAATCAATCTCTCAAGGTTTTCTATCAAATTAAAATATGGTATTTTATGGGTTTTATGATCTCTATTTTTATTGCATGAATTATGATTCAAAGTATGATCATGAGTCTATTTTGATATAAATTGATGGTTATTGCATAAAATTAAAGATTTTTTTCATGAATTCTCCTATTTTGATCTCTAGGGTTCATGATGTAAATTATGAGTATTTTGAATTATAGTGTCAAGGGATATTATCTATATGAATTATATATGGGCTGATATAAAGTTATGATCATGTATGTTTTCAAGTCAATTACATGATATGCAATTGAGTTCTACTCTAAGTTCAAAGTATGAATTTCATGCAAGTTATGAAGTTAGGTCACTTGGAGCCCTATGTGGTGACCTAAGGCCTAAAAGGTGACTTAGGACCCTATATGGTGACCTAAGGCCTAAAGATATGAATTATGCAAATATGATTGTAATGATGAAAGGACAATTCTCACATTACAAGTACGTTATGAAAATGAGCTATTCTATGATTTCAAGCCTATGATCATGACTATGGTATATGTAATTATGATTTTTATGATATGCATGTATTCCGTCTTAGCACCGAGAGGACTTAGGTGGGGGACCTACCAAAAGCCTTAGTAGCAGCCTCATGTCCCATAAACTATGTGTCAGCGTAGGTCGCCTTCATGGCCTAGCTATTGGATTCAGATATAGGGTATGTATGACCCGCCTAGCGGGGTAGAGTCTACCTTGGTAAGTAGGTTCCCCTTTTTCTTCATTGTATGGGGAGATAATGGGATTTCATATTTAGCTCGCATGGTTTTATTATCGGTTATGGTTTCTATCCCATATATGTATGATCTCTTATGTATTCTATGATTTTAAATTATGCTTTTAAAATACTTTGGTCAATATGATTTTCTGACTTTACTTACCTCATCTTATCATGTGATTTACTTGACCATTGCATCCCAGTACTTACGTTGCATGTCACGCCCTCATACTTAGTACATTCCAATGTACTAATGCATACTTTTTCCTACATTGTCTCATAATGTAAGGATTAAGGTTGAAGGTCATACTCATCTACGTGGCTAGTTAAGCTTTCCTATCCAGCGGTATTTATAGTGAGTCCTTATTTATCGGGGACTAGTTATCGTATTAGTTATTATTTTCAAAGACTTTTGCAATGTTTCATATTGAGGGTGAGATAGGGACATGTCTTAGCCCCCGTCCATATTCATGAGTAGAGGTATCTAGTTGGACAAATGTTTCGAGTTTATGTTATCATGTGATGTTCTTAAATTTCTATTCATAGTTTAGACTCTCTTATGATGTTTCCACTTTTGCTTTACCTTATGTATATTTATGATATGTACAAGATTTTTGGTTAGAGCCCTTCGAAGTTTCAATCGAGTGTTAAGACTAGACCCTAGGTCGTGTCGTGACATTCAGGACTTCTTTAAAGACCTGCAGGATGAGTCATTGGTCATAGAAAGTTCTACGAATCGTAGAACCCAAATCATAGGGTTGCCTGGCAAAGATTAATCAAGGGTAGTTTGGTGCTTTCCTAATATCATGGTCACTTCCCAAGCCTAGAGCCTAGACGAGACATGGTGAATGAGAAATCCGAAAGTACCTTAAATAAGCCTCTTAACATTCTTTTAGCCTTTTATAGGTAATGACAATAAATAAACAAGTGGAAATCATAATAGTAAATCTTCAACTTACATATGTCCAACAATACCTCTAACTTTTAGATTTAACGCGGCTAAGACAAGTCCCTAACTCACCCTCAATCATAATAGAAAGAAATTTCATAGTAAGTGTTTAAAGATATCAACATATCATAAGCTAAAAAGATAAAAGAGTATTGTTCCCGGAACATGCGAACTCACCTAAAGTAGCCTTCAAACGAAATCTCAACTAGCCATGTGGAGGAGAACAAGGAGGAGCATCAATCCCTGCATGGTAATATCATGTAGGCAAAAGAGTATGCATTAGTACTTTGAATGTACTAAGTATGTAGGCATGCATTACAAAATAAAATATTTAGGACATTTATAAGGTAAACTACATAAATGAGTGCATGCATGAGTAATCAAATAGATATCATTTAAATCATACATATGTGGATATATACATGCATGATAAATCATATAAATAGCATTTGAAATGTTCATTTATGGAAATTTGACTATAATCGATATTAACACCATGTGAGCTATTACGCGGGATCCAACATAACCCCCTACATAGGCCGGGGAGTCTACTTTCCTGGGTAGAACTCCGTCAACTTTACATTCATTTTTTAACTTTAACTTTAAGGGCTTTCATGGATCTATTAGCCTAAGCCTACAAGGGCTTATATGTTGGCACATAGTTATTGAGACAAGGGATTGCTACTAGGTTCCCTTACCGAATCCCACCTCAATGCCCCATTCGGTGCTAAGTCTATCCCACAGAATAATTTAATACTTCAAAATAGTCAGTGCATATATCTTGAGAATTCAAAACATCATATTCGGAGAAATAGCTCATTAAAACCTTTGGTAATTCACATATGCAAGAATTGTTCTTATTGCATAAAGAATCCATCATTCATATCATTTCATCATTGTTTTATTCCATAAGACTCCCTTTTGATCATAGATATTGTTTTAATAAACATTCATTTGGAGTCAAAGCTTTCAAATCAAACTTCATTAAAAACATCATAAAACTAGGTGGGTTTAAATCACTTCATCTTTCAAACATGTATGAAATGAAATTATGCATAAATACTTTGAAATCTATTAATTGAAAATCATACTTTAAATAACCCACGATGAATTTGAAGAACCTTTAAAGAGATAAATAGAGAAAATACTTGCAAACCATCAATTCATACATATGAAATCATTTTGCATCAAAATAGACCAATAATCATTAGTTTAACCATAATTCATGCTATTAAGTAGAAATAAGAATTACCCATAAGAAAATCTTATTTGAAATTAAGAGATTTAGTTGAAAGAATTTTAGACTACATGGGTGGAAGAACCCATGGATAAACACCCACATACCTCAAAGTAAACCTTGAAGAGAATTAGGCAAATAAACATAATTTATCATATAATCAAAATACTTTAGGCATGAGAGTGGAAGAAATACTCTCATTGAAGCCTTACATACGTGGAATTTGAAGCTTTACTCAGAATCGAAGGACTTAATGAATAATTTTGAATCCTAGTCTTTTCTCCTCACCAGAGCATTTTATGTACTACCCGAAGTGTATGAATTACCGAAATAGTATTTCTAGACTACTAAGAACTAAAACTATATTTTTAGAATGAGTAAAGAAGTGTATAGTGAGAAGAGTTACTTGAGAAAGCTTGATGAACAAAATGATGAAATAAAGTGTATATTTATAGGTATGAAGGAGGGACCTAACAATAATTAAAATAATTGTAAATAAAAATCATAAAATTTAATGGAGGATTGCGATGTCATGGGTGATGTCAAATGGAGGACTATTGACGTCATGGGTGATGTCGAATGGATCTAGATCTTCTATGGTTGGTGAGATGAATCTTCTGTTTATGGAATACCCATTTTTGGAGTTGTGCTTGAATAATATAACTTCCTAATTAGGATTTGATGTCTCATATAAATTGTATCTCTAGAAGTCTTGTTTCATGTAGTTCAAGAATCAAATGATTTAGAGCATCCTACCGTGAGATATGATTTTTCTTCTACAAATACTCCATTTCGTCACAGCACTAGATCTTGCAAAAATTAATTTATTTGATATACTTAGCCTCTGAATCTTAAGCTATGGTCTCACAAAAGTTATAGGTAATGATGTTGGGGTTATTCAAAAATTTGAATCACCTCATTTGGACCAACCTATGAAAAGTTGTGCCGAAAATACAGAAGTTGTATCATTTTCATCGAGAATTGGAACACCATATAATGTTTTTTTAGGGATTTTATATTATCTCCCTCTTAGGAACATTCATCCTCGAATGAGAGAAGACTTAGCATGATTTGAGTAGAGTGTAAGCAAAAAACCTATCATTAATGCAATAGTGCAAATTCAAACATCGTTCGAAACATATTTCTTAATTTCGTATGCATATGAAAAGAAAAGTTGAAATGCTAGGATTTCAAGTAATTGATCAAGGACAACTTAATATCTTAGGTTTGGGTAGAGGGAAAAAGATGAGGGTATCACTTAATCATATCCGCTTTTGCTTCCTATGTAGCACTTTCTACTTGTTGATTCCTCCAAAGGACTTTAACAGATACAACTTCTTTGTTCCTCAATTTCTTAACTTGCCGGTCCAAAATTTCAGTCGGGACTTCCTCATAGGTCAAGTTTTCTTCAACATTCACTACTCCCAAAGGAACAATGGAACAAGGATCACCCATACATTTTCTCAATATAGACACATGGAACACCAGATGAACCATGGTCATTTCCAATGGCAACTCCAACTCATACGCAACCTTTCCAACACGTCTAATGATCATATAAGGCCCTACATACCTAGGGCTCAATTTTGCTTTCTTACCAAAACGAACTACACCCTTTATAGGTAAAACCTTCAGATACACCCGATCATCCACATTAAACTCAAGATCCCTTCTTCTAGTGTCGGAATAGGACTTTTGATGACTTTGAGTCATCTTCAACTTTTCTCTAATGATCTTTACCTTCTCTAAAGCATCAAGTACCAAATTGGGGCCCAATAAGGTCATATTACCTACTTCGAACCAACCAATCGAAGATCTACATCATCTCTCATACAAAGCCTCAAACGGTGCCATCTCAATACTTGAGTGGTAACTATTGTTATAGGCAAACTCGATGAGCGGTAGATGATCATCCCAATTTCCTCTAAACTCTAATGCACAAGACCTTAACATATCCTCTAGTGTTTGAATTATCTTTTCGGCTTGTCCATCGGTTTGAGGATGGAATGTGTTGCTCAATTTTACCTTAGTACCGAGGCCCTTTTGAAATGATCTCCAAAAGTTATAAGTGAATTGGGTACCACGACCCGAAATAATAGATAACAGCATACATGCAACCTCACAACTCCCAAATATACAACTTGGCATAGTCTTCGGCACTATAGGAAGTCCTAACCAGTAGGAAGTGAGCCGACTTAATCATTCTATCAATAGTTACCCAAATTGAATCATGACGCCTCCAGGTATGAGGCAAACCTACTACAAAATCCATATTCACATCTTTCCACTTACAAATAGGGATTTCACTGTCTTGGGCTAGGCCACCCAGCCTTTGATGTTCGGCCTTCATTTTTTGGTTTTCGGACATTCAGACACAAACCTTGATAAGTCCTTCTTCAATCCACCCCACCAATAGACTCTTTTAAGTCTTGGTATATTTTTGTCGAACTGGGATAAATGGAGTATGTAAAATTATGAGCCTCCATCAAGATCAAACTCCTTAGACCATCCACATTCAGAACACATAGCTGACCTTAGTAGTATAGCACCCCATCTCCCCCTTGGGAAAAGACCTCTACCTTATTTTCCTTCACCAACTTCTTTAACTCAATAAACATTGGGTCAAGATCTTGCTTTGACTTAACATCCACCACCAAAGAGGATTCAGACCCATTTGGAATAACCATACCACCATTATCGGTACCATACAACTTCACCCGTAATTTATCCAACTGGTGAACATCTTTCACCAATTCCCTCTTCTCTTTAGCAACATGGGCCACATTCCCCATAGACACTCTACTAAGTGCATCATCAACCACATAGTTTTACCCGAATGAAAGTGCACACTCATGTCATAGTCCTTAAGGAGTTATAGCTACCTTATTTGCCTTAGATTAAGGTTATTTTCGGTGAACACATATTGAAGACTTTTATGATCGGTATACACATCCATATGCACCTCATAGATTTAATGTCACCAAATCTTCAAAGCAAAAACAACTGCCACCAATTCAAGTTCATGGGTAGGTAGTTACGCTCATGCACCTTTAATTGCCTAGAAGAATAGGCTATGACCTTGCCATTTTACATTAAGACACAACCTAAACCAATCTATGAAGCATCATAATAAATCGCAAGCCCTTCTAATCCTTTCGGTAGAGTCAAATAGGAGTGGGGTAAGTCGATATTTCAAGGTCTAGAAACTCTTCTCACACTCATTTGTCCATATGAATTTGGCTTTCTTTTCGGTCAATTTCGTCATTGGAGATAAGATGGAAGAAAATCCTTCAACGAACTTTCTATAGTACCCGGCTAGACCCAAGAAGCTTCTAATGTCTGAAGGAGACAATGGTCTAGGCCAATTCTTGACTTTCTCTATTTTCTTAGGATCAACCTTGATCCCATCATCGGTCAGTACGTGACCAAGAAATACCACCTCCTTCAACCAAAATTCATACTTATACCTCAACATTTGAAGAACAACTCTCAAGTGATTCTTATGTTCTTCCTCACCCCGAGAGTAAATCAAAATATCATCAATGAAGACCACCACAAAAGTATCAGGGTAAGGTTTGAACACCTTATTCATCAAGTGCATAAACATCGCTAGCGCATTTGTCAACCCAAAACTCATCACCACAAACTCAAAGTGACCATACCTTATTCGAAAAGCCATTTTGGGAATGTTACACTCTTTTACCCATAGTTGGTGATAGCCAGATCAAAGGTCGATCTTGGAGAAGTGACTTGCCTCTTGCAATTAATCAAATAAGTCATCTATTCTAGGGATTGGGTACTTATTCTTAATAGTCATCTTATTTAATTTCTGGTAGTCTATGCACAATCAAAGCGATCTATCCTTCTTTCTCACAAATAACATAAGAGCACCCCATGGAGAAATACTGGGCCTTATGAACCCCTTTTATAATAAGTCTTTTAATTGTTCCTTCAACTCTTTCAATTCTGCTGGGGCTATCCTATAAGGAGGAATAGAGATAGGTTGGGTATCGGGGAGGAGATCAATACCAAAATCAACTTCCCTTTTAGGAGGGACACTAGGAAGGTCATCAAGAAAGACATCAGGAAATTCATTGACTACGAGAACCGATCCAAGAGGAGGACTTTAAGAGTCAACATCCCTAACCCTCATAATATGGTAAATACAACCCTTAGCAATCAATTTTTGGGCTTTAAGATAAGAAATAAACTTACTATTCACTATTGAATCACGATCCTCCCATTCAATAACAGACCTATTTGGAATTTGGAACTTGACTCGACGAGTCCTACAATAGATGGAAGCATAAGATGCATGCAACCAATCTATCCCAAGAATGACATCGAAATCTACCATATCAAGCTCAATGAGATCACAAGGAATAACTTTATGCAAGATAGACATGGGACAACCCCTATAGACCTTTTTAGCAACAACCGACATACCAACAGGGGTAGACACCAAATAAGGCTCTAATAACATTTTGGGTGGCACATCAAACCTATTAGAAAAGAATGGAGTAAAAACGATAAATTTGCACCCCGAATCTAATAATTCATACACATCAAAAGCAAAGACCTTTAACATATTGGTAATGACATTAGGTACGTCCTCAACCTCTTATCTCCCATGTAAGGAACAAAAGCAGTTGGTGCGTTGGCCACCTCCTTGGGCTTGTTGACCATGAGAAATTTGGCCTTGAGTCTTACCACCCCCACCTCTACAATCCCTAGCATGGTGTCTCATCTTGCCATGCTCGAATCATGCATTGGAGCTGATAAGCATTCCCCTTTGTGAGTCCTTCCACACTTCTTGCAAACGGGAAAAGTTTGAGCACCAACATTCTCTCTTGGAACTATTGGATTAGCAACCTTGTACTTGTTGAACCTTGGAGGAGGAGTATTGGTTGAACCTTTTCCCACAAACGGTTTCCACCTTGGCCTTTGCCATTATTACCATAACCGGACCTTTAAGGGTTAAACCTTCCACCATCCACTCTAGCCTTATTGAACCCCCTTGATCTCTCTCTCAGCTTCTCTTCTTCAATTTATTCTGCGTAAGTCATTAACTGAGAGATGTCCATCTCCTTGACCAACATGACCATTTTGCACTCCTTGAACACCAAGCTTGAGATACCAAAATAAAATTTCTCATCTAACTCTTAGGTCGGAGACCATAAAGGGAGCATACTTTGACAACTTAGTGAATTTGAGAGCATACTCCCTCACGCTTATACTCCCTTGACGGAGGTTGATGAACTCTTGGATTTTGGTCTCCCTTAGCTCCAATGGGAATAATAATTCTAGGAAGGAACCTTTGAACTCTTCCTATCCTATCGGCTCTATTTCTTTGTCCTTCTCAACAACCCATTATTCGTACCACACTTGAGCCACACCTTTGAGTTGATAAGACACTAGCTTGGCCTTCTTATTCAGTGGTACACCCATGATAGCTACAATCCAGTACACCTCATCAATGAACTCCATAGGGTCCTTATCTAGTTTAGAAACATCGAACTCAAGCGGATTCATTCTTTGAAAATCCTGAATCCTAGAGGCTGAATTTTGCATTTGGGAAGGAAGAAAACCTTGATGCCCTTGGTTGGCTATGACTTAAGCCAATGATGTAATGATATTGCGAATCTCGGCATGGGTTACCCCTTACTCATTATGTGGGGCATTGGGAACCGGAGGAACTTGGTCCTCATCGTCAACCCTTTATCTTAGAGGTGATCTTCCATGAGTCATTATCTAGAGAACACGAAATGGGTTATTAGTTAGAGGAAAGCTTAGGACACTCTAAGGCATGACATGAATTTGAAAGAAGTGAAAACTTTCCTAAAAGTATCATAGTCTCCTATTCATAGTTATGGCGTACTTCACAACTATGAACAAGATCCTATTTGACGCGATATGCTGGACTTTGAAGACCATTCAAAACCTAAGGCTCTGATACCAAGTTTGTCACGATCTAAACCTAGATCCTAGACGTGACATGAAGAATGAGGAAATCAAAAGTATCGTAAACAAGCCTCTTAACATTGTTTTAGCCTTTCATAGGTAATGACAATAAATAAACAAGCGGAAATCATAAAAGTAATCTTCAACTTACATATGTCCAACAATACCTCTAACTTTTAGATTTAACATGGCTAAGACAAGTCCCTAGCTCACCATCAATCATAATAGAAAGAAATGTCATAGTAAGTGTCTAAAGATCTTAACATATTATAAGCTAGAAAGATAAAGGAATATTGTTCCCGGAATATGGGAACTCACCAAAAGTAGCCTTCAAATAAAATTTTGACTAGGCACGTGAAGGAGAACGAGGAGGAAAATCAGTCCCTATATAGTTATATCATGTAGGTAAAAGAGTATGTGTTAGTAATTTGAATGTACTAAGTATGTAGGCATGCCTTACAAAATAAAATATTTAGGATATTTATAAGGTAAAGTATATAAATGAGTGCATGCATGATTAATCAAGTATATATCATTAAAATCATACATATGCGGATATATAAATGCATGAGTAATCATGTAAATAGCATTTGAAATATTCATTTGTGGGAAGTTGACAATAATCGGCAATAAGGTCATGTGAGCTATTACATGGAATCCAACATAACCTCCAACGTTGGCCGAAGAGTCTACTTTTCTAAGATAGAACTCTGTCAACTTTACATTCATTCTTTAATTTAACTTTAAGGGCTTTCATTGATCCATTAGCCTAAGCCTACAAGGGCTCCTATGTTGGCACATAGTTAATGAGACAAGGGATTTCTACTAAGATTTCCTTACCGAATTCCACCTCAATACCCCATCCAGTGCTAAGTCAATCCAACAAAAGATTTTAATACTTCAAAATAGTCATAGCATATAGCTTGAGAATTCAAAACATCACATTCGGTGGAATAGCTCATTAAAACCTTTTGTAATTCAAATATGCAAGAATTGTCCTTGCTGCATAAAGAATCCATCATTCATATTATTTCATCAATCTTTTATTTCATAAGACTCCCTTTTGATCATAGACATTGCTTTAATAAAGATTCATTTGGAATCAAAGCTTTCAAATCAAACTTCATTGAAAACATAGTAAAATTAGGTGGGTTTAAATCACTTCATTTTTCAAACATGTATGTACATGAAATTATGCATAAATACTTTGAAATCCATTAATTGAAAATCATGTTTTCAACAACCCACCATGAATTCCAAGAACCTTTAAATAGATAAATAGAAAAAAAATTGCAAACCATCAATTCATACATATAAAATTATTTTGCATCAAACTAGACCAATAATCATTAGTTTAACCATGATTCATGCTATTAAGTAGAAATAAGAATTACCCATAAGAAAATCTTATTTGAAATCAGGAGATTTAGTTGAAAGTATTTTGGACTACGTGGGTGGAAGAACCCATGGATAAACACCCACATACATAAGAGAAAAGCTTGAAGAGAATTGGGTTAATAAATATAATTTATCATATAATTAAAATACTTTAGGCATGAGAGTAGAAGTAATACTCTCATTGAAGCCTTACATACGTAGAATTCAAAGTTTTACTCAGAATTGAAGGACTTAATGAACACTCTTGAATCCTAGCATTTTCTCCTTGCAGGAGCATTTTGTGTACTACCCGGAATATATGAATCACCAAAATAGTATTTCTACACTACTAAGAAATAAAACTATATTCTGAGAATGAGTAAGAAAGTGTATAGAGAGAAGTATTGCTTGAGAAAGATTGATGAATAAAATAATGAAATAAGGTGGGTATTTATAGGTGTGATGGAGGGACCTAAAATAATTAAAATGATTGTAAAAAATCTAAAAATTTAATGGAGGATTGTGATGTCATGGGTGATGTCAAATGGAGGAGTATTGATGTTGTGGGTGAGGTCAAATGGATCTAGATCTTCTATGGCTGGTGAGATGAATTTTATTTTTACGGAATAGACCCGTGTGGTCGAGCCCTTCTCCGGACCCTGCGCATAACGGAAGCTTTAGTGTACCGGGCTGTCCTTTTTACCATTTTTCGAAGCTATGTTTGAATAAGATAAGTTCCTAATTAGGATTTGATGTCTCATATGAATTGTAGCTCTAGAAGTCTTCTTTCATGTCGTTCAAAAATCAACTAATTTGGAGAAACCTACAGTGAGATATGAATTTTCTTCTAAAAATACTCTATTTCATCACAGCACTAGATCTTGTAAAGATTAATTTATTTGATCTACTTAACCTATGAATCTTAATCCATGGTCTCACAAAATTTGTAGGTAATGAGGTTGGAGTTATGCAGAAATTTGAATCACATAATTTAGACCAACTTATGAAAAGTTATGCCTAAAATACAGAAGCTGTATCATTTTTATCGAGAATTGGAACACCATATACAATGCTTTTTTAGGGGGTGTTATAACCGTATTAATATATGTGGATGTTTTTAGGAACAAATTCATGGTGTTAACTATCCTAATACTCTTAAATCCTTTTAATTCCCTCATTATCTCTGAAATAACTTAAAGACTTCTCTCTCAAGGTTCCTTCAAGAGTTCATCTTCTTCATCAAGGTTTTGGCTAGGCTTTATCCAAGAACAAGTCCTCTTCTCTCAAATTCCAAGGTCAATCCAAGATATGTGGGGATTGATCCATGGGTTCCTTTTACCCATGAAGCCTCAGGGTTTTCCCCAAAATTCCCTTGAATTTCCATTACTTTTAAACCCTAATTTTGATGAATTGTGTTGGGTTGTTTCAATTACGTTTTAATTATTATTAATAATCATTATAAATATAATTTCACATTAAATGCATGATTTCAAGTTGGATTATGAATTTACATGCATGAAGTTATTTTCAATTTTATGTAAATGAATTATGATTATGATGATCAATGATTTCAAAGTATTCTCATGGTTTTCACTCAATTGACTATGTATACGAGTTTTACTCTAAATTCAAGTATGAATTATGATCATGGATTTACAACTATGTTCAAGATATGAATTTTATGAAAGATATGAAGAGGGGTGACCAAGGATCCTTAATTGGTGACCTAGGAACCTAATGACATGAATTATGCAAGTATGATATTGTGGTGTTGAAATTCTTATACTCACATTGCAAGTATGACATGAAAATGAGCTAATCTATGAATTATTATGTTTACGAACAAGTTTATGATATATGCTAAGTATGATTACTATGTTATGTATTTTGTGGTATTTGACTTAGCACCGAATGATGACTTGAGGTGGAGGATTGACCTACGGGGTCCTTATATAATGTCTTTTGCCTTATAACTAAGTGCCACCATAGGTTTGCCAATATGGCCTAGCTAGTGGATTCACATATAGCGTATGTACATGACCCTCCTAGCGGGGTAGAGTGTGTCTTGGCAAGTAGATTCTCCTTTCTTCCGTTGTATGGGGAGACATCGAGATTCCATGTTATAGCCCGCATGGTTTTATTGTTGGTTATGGTTCTATCCTGCATATGTATATGCTCTTTATGTTCTTTATGATTTCAACTATGACTCTTAAATGCTTTGATCATTATGGTTTTCTCATGACTTTACTTATCCTCTTTATCATGTACTTAATTGATCATTGCATCTTATGATTTTTATTGCATGGCATACCCACATACTTAGTACATTCAAACTTATTAACGCATATTGTTGCCTACATTATCTCATAATGTAGGGGTTGAGGATCACATTCCTATACGTGGCTAGTTGAGCTTCCATCCAGCAGACTTTTGGTGAGTCCTCATCTATCGAGGACTAGTTATGAGTTGGTTCTTTCTTTCAATGACTTTATTTCATTCATGTTGAGGGTGACCTAGGTACATGTATTAGCCCCCGCCCATCTTGTTTAGTAGAGGCATACATTGGACGAAATGGTGTAGAGTCTATGTAGTCAAGTTTACTCTTCTCTTATGATTCATGATTTTAGACTCTTTCTTATATATGCTATGTTCCGCTTTACTTTACCTTATGTATACTTAATGACACGTCAAGAGGCTTGATCAGAGTTTCGATCGCCGTATCACGTCTAGGACCTAGTCCAGATCGTGACAAAAATGAGGCCACTCAAATATGGGGCCTAAGGCAGGTGTCGTGTTGTTGAGCCGGCACTGACAACATCACACACATACGACTGTAAAATTACCGTGATCATTCACATAAACATGACCTTTATTAATCTATGTATAATTATTTATTTAAAATAATATATTGATATTATTTCACAAAAACTTGGTCTACATGACATGGTACATTGAGAAGCTAGTTTAAAAATAAACCGAAAGAAAAAAAAAGAGAAATGCGTCGACGGTGATGTTATGGGTCATGCTGTATTTTTATCTCTTTGACAAACACAATTATGAGGGTTAATGTTATCAATAAGTTAATATGGACATTAGCTTGGAATACACTCTACATGAATCAAAGACTAGTCATAATTCAATCGCAAAAGTCTCCCATTTTCTCGACCACAATATTAACTAGTTTTGTCCCCATTCATTTCCAATTCAAAACCCAAATCCAACTTTGCATTTTGCATGTGAGCACACATAATGGAAAATGCTAAGATAAACACAAGCAGACAAACAACATGATCTTACTATGGGTCCTTGTTGATGGACCAATGGTTGTATCAATAATAACAAGAAATAAAATATTCACATTATGACAGTTATTATTTTAAGAATAAATAATAATTGAATCAGAGTTTATAATTGTTGAAGCTTTCTTGGATTGTTGGATTAGTCTTTGGCCATTATCATAGAGCCCAATTGTAACAGCTGCTTTATTTGTTTAGTACTTTGAAAGCATAAATTTCTTCAGATTGCCCCACATATTTCAATTATGTCAAAGAACTCTGGCCTTGGCTTGTTGACCTCGCAACTATTGGAAAAATATTGGACATATTCAACCCCACAAAGGTGTGTAATTATTATTATATGGTAGGAACTCATTAAATGTAATTACACATTAAATATCATTTTAAAAGAATCTACAAATTAGGTTCCTAATTATAACTAGCTATTTTTGAAATTTATTATCATATTTTTTCATCTAACAGTTGAAATTACCACTATGACCAATTTCTGCTTTTTTTCAAATAATGGAAACGGTATGATGGACTTTATTCTCATTGATAGTAAAGAAAATACATTAGTTGTCAACTACTAAGTATACTTGAAACATGATTACAATACTAATGGAATATCATATGCATGCCTCTAGCTATATGTCAAAAAAAAGGAATTCAAATAAGTGTATGATTGGTGTTTTAGGGTAAGAAAACAAATTATGATTTATTAAGGTCCCCAAGACTTGTTGAAATATTCCAAACATGTTAAAGATATCGTTGGTGGACCTCCTAAATCTTTTCTATAATGCATTATTAAAATTAGGAACACTAACTACCTTCCGATAGAAGCAAATAATTGCTTATTGACGGATAAAAGAAAAAAAGAACCAAATTACTCCTAAGAAGAGCCACAACCTATTGTCGGACCCCGAACTGCACATCCAATAATCAAATTTCAGTCTAGGTAACATGGCCAGTAATTAAGTGATACTGAAGTGTTTTACACTACCAAAATTACAATCATCATTTAAGAAATATTGTACCCTAAACCTAAAAACTTATACTTTCCGCCATGAGAAAAATTCAATTTTTAAATGAGGTAAGACCCAAAAATTATAATCATAATTTAAGAAATATCTCATTCATATTTTGCTTATGTTCGATTTTCCTAATATGTCACGTACACCTCCTGTAGGGACTTAATTTTCTCATTGAGGTTTGCCCCGTCATCATCATCATCTCAAAGATGTAAGATTCGTATAAATTCACTTGAATGTTTACCATATCAAAATGATCTTTAGCAGCAACTAATTAACTGCAATAGAGCTAAATATGTTCTTTTAGAGACAATTACCCCTTTTTGTAAATGTGTCTAAAGCCTATAGCGGCATTGGATCCAATAGAACTTAACTAATGCTAGTAAAGACTTTAGCACTTTTTGTTAATATGCATATTTATTGTTGTTAAAAACTATTTTTTTAGTGTACGTGGAGTGTTATTCCAATATCGCATAAGGTTGCAGACTGGGATGGATCTGATATCATCTTTAACAGCCCAACCCACTACTTATATCCTTCGCCTTGGCCTAGTCATAGACGAATTTAAAGTTTATAACCAGAGTCCTAGTCAGCTATTTCTTTGTATACCAGCATTTCTTCCTATTTTGTCGATAAGAAATTAACTAAGAGTGTCATAATTCACAAAAACTATTGTAGAATGGATAGATACCTCCTCCTTAAATAGAGGTTTAAGCTTGAGTCTAGGAATGAAGATTCGAGTAATAAAAATGTTTCTCTTTTAGTGGGCCCTAACTCATGTGAATTCAAATTAAACGGATCTTTGAAATTTAAATACTTAATAGATAGCAAAAAAAATTGAAATATTTCATAGTATGCAAGCATGATATAACATGATGATGATAATCAAAAGAGTGGGAAAATATCGTCAGGACACAAACTAGAAATTTGGAGGTGATGAAGGCGTGAGGAATATTATTGACAAAAGTTTGTTGCATTGTAGGAAAGCAAAGTGTCCTTAGATTCTGTTGGCTTTGGAGTCAGATAAGCAACACAAAAAAGGAAACTTGAGAATCCAGGAGGTGGCCCCATGATTATATATAGGGCTGTACAGGGCAAACCGATAAACCGCACCAAATCGACAAACCGAACTAAACCGGAAAAAAAAACCGACTAGTGGTTTGGTTTGACTTGGTTTGGTGTTTGAAAAAAAAAACCGACTATTATAGGGTTGGTTTGGTTTTAACTAAAAAAAGTCAAACCGAACCCAAACCAACCCGATTATAGATATACTACTTTTAAATTATGTTATACATAAAATTATTTATTAAAATGTAATTTATAAATATTTTTTAAAACTTTTTCATAATTTTTGTTTTCTTTCTTACATTTAGATTTAGATTTGAGAAGCTCATCTAAATAATATACAAAAAAAGCTCATCTTATAAAGTTATATTATAAAGTTAAAACTTCAAACAGTGTTCTGCATCCATCTTATATGTTGATATTTTGTACTAGAACTCTTTTTAAGAAGTACTGCTCTGTGCTTTTTACTAGATACTATGAAAACCCGAGAAACCCAAAAAAACCCGAAAAAACTAAAAACCCGAAAAAACCCGAGAAAAATTGATATCAAAAAATCCGACTTTTATTGGTTTGGTTTGGTTTATAGATTAAATAACCCGACACAAATGGTTTGGTTTGGTTTGTAAAAAATCCGAACCAACCCGGTCCATGTACACCCCTAATTATATATATGCATATTGCTCAGTGTCATCAATCTATCAGATAAGATCAGAATGAATTTGATAATTTTCTATATGTAAGCGTCTTTCCTTTTATCTATTATTCCTTACTTACAAAATAAAGTGGGTGTTGCTATATTGAGATATATACATTTCCTCCCACCAAACAAAGCTTATCTCGTCAAATGGATGGCTAATTGGCTATGTCAACTTGTTGGTTTTTTTGGGCAAAATAATAGTAAAAATATTGTTCGCTATCAACTAATCACTATTATGATAATGTAGTGAACAATAAATATCTTGACCATTGCTACTTTTTGAATCTTCTTTATATTCTAGCGTCAAATCTTAGGGAAAGGAAATAAAATTAATGAAGTTTAGCCATTGATTAATGGAGGCTTTTGTTTTTTCGATAGATATTTTAGTTAGTATTAGGGCTGTACAGGACAAACCGATAAACCGCACAAAACCGACAAACCGAACCAAACCGGAAAAAAAACCCGACTAGTGGTTTGGTTTGACTTGGTTTGGTGTTTGAAAAAAAAAACCCGACCATTATAGGGTTGGTTTGGTTTTAACTAAAAAAAGTCAAACCGAACCCAAACCGACCCGATTATAGATATACTACTTTTAAATTATGTTATACATAAAAATATTTATTAAAATATAATTTATAAATATTTTTTAAAATTTTTTCATAATTTTTGTTTTCTTTCTTACATTTAGATTTGGACTTGAGTAGCCCATCTAAATAATATACAAAAAAAACTTATCTTATAAAGTTATATTATAAAGTTAAAACTTCAAACAGTGTTGTGCCTCCATCTTATATGTTGATATTTTGTATTAGAACTCTTTTTAAGAAGCACTGCTCTGTGGTTTTTATTAGATATTATGAGAAACCCGAAAAAATTCGAAAAAACTCAAAAAACTCGAGAAACCCGAAAAACCCGAATAAACCCGAAAAACCCGAGAAAAATTGATATCGAAAAACCCGACTTTTATTGGTTTGGTTTGGTTTATAGATTTAATAACCCGACACAAATGGTTTGGTTTGGTTTGTAAAAAATCCGAACCAACCCGGTCCATGTACACCCTTAGTTAGTATGTATAAAAAGGTATTATTATTTATTCATTTTTCTGAGGTCTCAAGAGCACTACTAACTACTCATCGAAATTGTAAATACGGTTAACGTTCGTACAATATCCTATGCTACATTACATGTTGAATACATTTTTTTTATTGAAATCATTATATGAATTTATATCATGGCTATTCTAGCTAGAGAAAATGACCATAACTTAAAAGGTGTTAAGTGAGTCGGATCGGATCAAACTGACTCAACTGGTCTACCGAACTGGGCCACCCTCTAATGGGTCGGACGGGTCTCGGGCTCACAAGTGAAAGGAATGATTTTGACCCAGTCCACAACCCGTGAGCCCATTGGATCGGGCTAATCCGGCTCGGACCGGGTTCGGCCTAGTGAACTTGGTGGGCCGGACTCTTTTTTAAACAAAAAATAAGATAAATTACACCACATAGCCATTGGCACATTTGTTTACAAAAAAAAAAGGCCATGGTTTTTTGTCTTACAAGAAAAATGGCCACTGACCACTCGTCTACTACAAAGTGGCGGCTTTAATGTATTTTTTTGGCCATTTGTCCATTTTCTTCTTACTTAAAAAAAAATTGTTGTGCTATTTAAAGAAAAAATCGTTGTTTTGAATTAATTTTTTGCTCCTTTTTTAATTTTTTTCCTTTTATAATTGTTTCACTTCTTTTAAGAAAAAAAATGAATATTTATGTCCTTTTATTATTTTTCATTTATTCTTTTATTTATTAAGGTGTAATGCATGATAGTAAAATAAATATCAATACATTACATAATTATTTATACAATATCGATAAATGATTATACACATTTATATAATATCAATATATTAAATATACACTACATAATTATTTATACATCATATGTACATGTTTATACATCATTTATACGACATTGATACACGTTTATACAATATTTTTACAATATCGATATATTACATATACACTACATAATTATTTGTAAATTATATATACATGTTTATATAACATTTATACGACATTGATAAGTGTTTATACAAGATTTATACAATATCAATACAGTATGTATACACCACATAAATATTTATACAATATCCATACATTCCATATACACTACACAACTACTTATACAATATTGATACATTATATATACACTACATAACTATTTATAAACTATCGATACATTATATAACTATTTATAAAATATTGATACATTACATATACACTACATAATTATTTGTATATATACATGTTTTTAAATCATTACAATATTGATAAATGAAAAAAAATCCATGAAAAAAGTTTTGAAAAAAAAAAGGATTCTTTTTTAAAAATAGAAGTAAAAACACAACAACAAAATAAGATTTTTTTGTAAAAGAAAAAAAATCAATGTTGTAATGCAAGGAAAAATGAAAAAGAAAATGAAAGGAAACAAAAAAGGCTTAATGGTCTTGAGCCGATTTCAAGCTCTGTAGTGTTGGGCTGATTTGGGCCCATGGCCTTTTTTGGCTATATTTTGTGTAAATAGAAGCATGACTATACGTATTGTGTGTGTATATATATATATAGTGTATTGTTATCTATTTAATTTTGAAATAATTATAACTATTTATAATAATGAATACATACATTATATTATAAAATATATAATAGAATATTTACATTATACTATATATACACTTACAATGTATACCAAATAAACTCACAGCATACTATCTTTCATAAAATATACTTACATTATATATATATATATACCAAATATACTCACAATATACTATCTATTATAATAATATACTTAGATTATATTACATACATACTTACAATGTATACCAAATGTATTCACAATATACTATCTATTATAGTAGTATACTTACATTATATTATATATATACTTACGATGTACACGAAATATACTTTACATAATCATATATTGAAATAAAAGTTTTTTGAATATTTATATGTCGATACTTGTTTAAGTAATATTTGTTAACATTATTTTTTGAAGTATTGAATTATTATAGTGACTACAAATTTAATTTTCAATATATAATTTTGTAAAGTAATTAAAATTATTTAATTGAATATATACAAAATTTATGGAAAAAAATTAAGAAATGCAAAGACTCAATGAGTCTTAAACTATATTAATAGATTGATAAAATTGAAAACATACAAACTTACAAACTTACAATTAGTTTTCTCCACTAAATTGTAAGTTCTGCATATTTTAAATTATTTTTTTCAATTCATTTGTATTAATATTAACAGAAATTAACTCATCATTTCCAAAATCAACTAATCTATAATTTGGACTTGCTCATGCCGAAGAATCTCCAATTGATCTTATTTCTTCAAGTTCTTCTTCTTCTTCTTCCGTATCTTGTGGTTTTCCTTCATTTTTTTTCTTATCTAATCCAATCTCTGAGGCAAATTAAAATATTTATGGCATTGCTTCTCGAATTAATATCGATTATCTTCGATCTGTTGTCTTCCTTAACTAAATGCGCTCTTTAATGTAACAGTTGACATCGGAATATATAGCATATCCCTAGCCATGGTGGTTAGTACTGGATATTATTTTTGATTGTTCTTCCATCAATTCAGTGTGCTAACATTATTTTGATAGGACTCTAGGGTCTGTTTCAAATAATAATCAAGCATGTCTCGATTTACGCTCCTTTGTGATGTAGAATGTATTTTATTCCAAATAGATAAATTAATAACATAAGGGGAAGCATAGCTTGTACCTGTATTTTAGAAGATAATGACTCATCAGAAGAACGAGATAAAAAAACAGTATGAGTAAGGATAACATTATCAAGTAAAATGACATAATAATTATATAATATTTGAATATGATCATTTGTATCACTCATTGTCTTAAACATACTAGGTTGTTCTTCTTTTTTAATTTATAAAGAACCATATTTAATGCAAACAAATTCAGACATAGTAGCACATTTCATACACGGATTTATCATAAAACGAATCAAATAAATAGGAGGAATGAAAAAAATAATTTTTAAAATTTTTCAATCATTTCAGTTATAACCTCTTTATAATGTTCTTTAAGTTTATATTCTATAAGCAATAAAGAAAGATCAGCTATATAAGTTAAAACATTACAAACAGTAGGATAATAAGCATCAAAAAATTCAATGGTAGCGGTAGAATTGTTTTTAACAAAAATAACAACATTAAATTTAACTCAGTCAAATTCTTGCAACATGACTTTGGAAAATTTTTATGCATATTGGTTAGAAGTTGTAGTTATAGGCTCTCTATAAATATTACAAGTATTTAAAAAATCATAAGTAGAATTCCTCGTAAACTCAATTTCTTCGAACATTAATTTTGGTCTAAGATTATATTCCTCACTTTTTTTTAAAAAAAAAATTCTTTAAGTCTAGTCTTTCTATTATTTGCTTGAATAAAATCAACTGTATGACTAACTTTTTCAATTATGGGCTCAAAAAAATAAATACCATCTTTTATAATTAAATTATATATATGACAAGCACATCTAGTATGAAAACTATCCGCTAAATGGGGAGAAAACTTAGTTTTTCAAGAATTATTAGTAGCGGTGTTGTTAGATGCATTATCAAAAGAAATACATAAAACTTTATTATCAAGACCATAATATTTTACAATCATTGATATAGAATTAGAAATAAATTGTGCAGTATATGTCTATGGTCTTCATCATTTTGAAATGATAAAATATGTTTTTGCATGAAAAAATTACTATCTATCCAATAACAAGTAATAGTTGAATAATTATTATTATTTAAATCACAACCAAGATCAGAAGTAAGAGAAACTCTACATAAAAGATATGTTAATAACCAAAGTAAATAGTATGCATATTATCCATGAACTTTAAAAATATTTGATCGACAAGTACTTCTAAGAATACCCTTAAACATGGGTTTACAAACTGATTGTATATAATGAATAAAAGTATCACAAGAAACAAATGAAAAAGATCGACAACCAAAATCTATCATTTTCGCTAACTCTTCACGATCCTTCATTTTATTATATGCCCCAAGTAATTTTTTGGTCTGTGAATTTAATCTACCTAGGGTTGGTCTAGTAACAAACCCAGGTTATTGTATTCTTTCCCCTAGGTTGTTGTATTCTTTCTTTCCAACCAGAATTCTCATTATGTGGATTTCTAATCAATTGACCCATCCCACATTTATTATCCCCGATCTTATGCTCAAATTTTTGTTGACAAGTTTTTATTCAACTTAAATTGTTTCGGCTATTCGATTAAAATAATGTCATGCTAAACTAGTTTTTTTTTCTTTCTTGTTTTAATGACCCTTCAGGTCATTTTTCTAATACTGCTTCTGTTTCGTAGTTTAGAGCATTCCTATAGTGACTCCGGGTGATTTATGACCTGCTGGCACTAGTAGCTTGGTCGCCTGGTCGTCTGATTGGGTTTTAGATCCGTTTCCCTATTTTGGAGCTTTCATAACTTGAAAAGTTGACTTTGGTAATAACTTGAGGAAAACAACCTCAGAATGGAATTCTAACGGTTCCATCAGCTCCAAAATGGCTAAATTAAGCTAGCATGGTCAGCTCAAGTACCGAGGAAATCAGTACTAGTTTAGGACCATTTGGCACTTTTTTCTTCGAAATTTGGCCCATGGTTGAATTTGGTCAATATTCTTAGAAAATGCGCTCAGATGAAAATTTTAACAACACAGTTAGTTCCGAAATGTCGAGTTTGGTCTAGAATGACCCTTCGTTAACTTCCTGAGGCTTTTGGTCTAATCTTGACACTCGTTGTGGAATTAGGCTCAAAATGGCACTTGGGTGTGGACCCACTTTTGACTTTGCCATTGAGTTTGAACGTTGAATTTGGTGGGATAGCATATCTCATTTGCAAGCAAGGGATTCTAAATAAATTCCGAGCACCCTGTCAAAGTTTTTGAACTTGGTGAAAATCAGCTGTTGTAGGTGATGTTGGTGCAGGCCACCTTGACCTTCACGTTCGCGAGGCCTTTGGCCACGATAGAGAGGGTCTAGTCCCTTGCCCATTGAGATCGCGTGGGAGACTCTCGCGATCGTAAAGAGGAGTGGTCACGTTGACCATCTTTTTGGTCATCGCGATCACGAGGTTAAACCTCCGCAATCGCGAGGGACTTTTTCCCAGCAAGTCACGATCACAACTCACACTTCCACGATTGCGATTAGCAACTCCGTTTGGTCTTTATTTAAATGACCAGACGCGTTCAAATTGGACTTAGAAGTTGAATTACTCATATCTCTCTCAATATCAGCTCAAAATTGAGAATTTCGAGGGGAACGTGTTAGTGAGCTCGAAAACCTATTTAGGAGATTTGTGTGAGGTAAATTGTTAATTTATTTGCTGTGTTTAGTCATTTTCGAGTAGTAATTGTGTTGAATTTTGAAGGATTGTATCTTGACAATTTAACTCTGTTTTAGTGATTTTTTAGGCTAAGTTGTGGGGCTTTTCACAAGGATCTTCGTGGTGTAATTTGTTTTTAGTGGGAAAGCTTCATTTTTGAGAAATCGCTGATTTTAGATGGTGCCCTATTCATCTTTTTAACTTGAAATATGAGAATTTTATTGCATGATTGTCTTTCGTTGTTTTTCAACCCTGGATTGTGTTGTAATTTGATTTTTAAGCTTGGGGTGCTGTTTTGGACTAGTTTTGGGGGTCAATTTTGAAATTTCGGATGCGGGTCCCACATTTCTTGTTTTGGACTCCAAAATTGGTTCGTATCTAAAAATTATAAAATTAGTGTCTAAACGACCGTAACAACGTTGTGATTCTGTTTTTGATACCGTGACAGCGTTCTAGGGCTGTTCGGAAGGGTACAGCTCTGACACTGTGATTTGGAGCCTGCAGGTTCAGCCTACAAGTAGGCTACGACTTTCCTTTCTTTAAATTCTACTGGAATGTGTGAACTCATGTTGAGATTGGTGAAATTTGGGTTGGGTAGCTTATTTTTATATCTTAGGTTTTAAAAATCATGTTTTAAGCTTTCATTGAATTTTTCGAGTAATTGGAAGCATGTGATTCTTTTTGTTCTTTGAAAGTATTGTACAAGGAGTTACATGATTATGTTGTTGATATTGTGGAGCATGTTGGCCTTAGCATAAGTTGTGAACTTGCTTTAGATGCTCCGACGTCACTTTCATAGGCTTAGATCCTTGTAGAATGGTGTAGTAGGCTAGTGTCTGGTAGTTTAGCTTTAGCTAGGTGGTAACCTTGCTCGTATAAATAGCCTTATCTATAACTTGTCATAATTGTGACTTTTGATATACGTTGGCGATACTAGACCTTGTGATCATTTTGTTTTGGCTCTGGTTCAAGCGGGTACCCAATCCCAGCCTCCATTATGAAATTCCATCGGGGAAAATCTGGGTACCCAGCCCCGGCCTCGACCTTACCGGTGTATTATGGAGAGCAACTGGGTGCCCAGCCTTGGCCTCAACTGTACTGATTATTACGGAGAGCATCCGATTACCCTGCCCTGGCCTCGACTATACCGATATATTATGGTAAGCATTTGGGTACCCAGTCCCGACCTTGACCATATTGGGAACTCGAACGAGTATCTGGGTAGCCAGCCCCGACCTCGGCTAATTCTCAGAGATTCTTAGCTAGAAAATGATGTGGTTCTTCGGTTTTAGTCTCAAAAATGATGTGGTTCTTCGGTTCTTGGCATCGCAGATTCTTGGTTCCTAGCCTTGGTAGTTGTAGCTACTCTGTTTACCCGATGGGCTTATGAGGGTTAATCTGGATTTTTCATTTAAACTTGAGCACGAGTGTCCCGACTAGGCTTATGGGTGCATAGTCGGGTTTAGTTAGATATAGTTCTCTCAAATTGTACCTTCTCTACTTTAGGTGCTTATTATGACTCCTATCTAGGATTATTCCTCTTTGTTATATTGTTTTTACCTTTACTTCTAAGTCGGCCTATAATGCCTACTGGGTACTTGTTGTCTTGGTACTCATATTACACTTTGAATCTACTTTTTTGATGCAGGATTGAGCACCAGCTATCATCGCAGATAGATCGAGCCCGTTGTAGTCAGCTTCGGAGACCAGGGTGAGGACTTGATGTTTTGGAATCATTTCTTTCTCCTTCAGTGTAAAAGGTCCATCTTTTGCCTTTTTGAGACTAGCTAGTTGTTGTTTATATTTTTGGTTCACTTTTGAGACTTGTACTCATCGTGTATTTTATAGCAGCTTTGTATTTGTGACCTCCAATTTCTGGGAGGGATCTTTAGTTGTATATATCATGTTTTGGTTATCTTCTGCTTATCTATTCTTTTTAGTTTAGAATTTTCCATTTTGGGTTAGGTTCTTTCTTCAAACCCATTACTTGCCGTTTCGGGTTTACAGGTTGGCTTACCTACTAGTGGGGTATAGTAGGTGCCACCATGACTTGAGAAATTGGGTTGTGACACTTTTACAGACCGTGGAGGAAGATTACAAGTTCTAGATTGAGCATTACCTATAACAACAACAAGACTAGTTGGTGTATCATCATTATCATTATCATATTATTTTGTTTTACTTCTATTATACTTCATATTGTTCTTCTATACCGTAAGTTTCTTGAAATATATATTCATTCATATCATGTGCACCTACACCTATTTCTTCAATTTCACTAGGTTGTTCTTCAAGCATATGAAAATAGAATTTATTTGTATTACTTCTACTAGAACCATTTTTTTATTACTGCCACTACTACCTCTGGGACATAAATTTTTAACATTTCTACCTACTTTTTTTAATGTATCCATTATGCAAATTAAAATGATAAAAATTATAAACACAAAAATAATATAAGTAATTATTCAAGAATTAATATACTAAATAAAAGAAAGAGGAGAAATGAATATACAAAATTGTCGGAGATAAAGAAAGACCAGTAAAAGTGAATAAATGTTGAACACTTGAAAGTTGAAAACTTTCACTTGATATAGTTAATTACAAAATAGAATATAATATTACCATCATTTTATGAGAGAATTAAGAAATTAAGAGAGAATTAGAAATTGTTGTAGGAAAAATAATGAAATGTAGGAGGTATGTATAGATTAAAAAAATATAGGGTATTCATTTTTTAAAAAATGAATTTTGGGCTACTTTTATGAAAAGTGGCCCAACAGTCATCTCCTTAAATTAAAAAAAGAATCTTACTGAGTTGGTGAACCGATGGACTGCCTATTGATCTCTTGTTGGGCTGGTCTTATCAAGTTTTGGCCAATTGTTTCTTGATTCATCCCAATCTATTTATTACGTGGGCCAGAGGCCGATCCGGTCTTATCGGTGCCGGATCCTTAATGAGCCGGTCTTAATGGGTTGAAAACAAGGCCACCCGGCC
The DNA here is from genome assembly GCF_947179165.1 of Solanum dulcamara. Lineage (NCBI taxonomy): Eukaryota > Viridiplantae > Streptophyta > Magnoliopsida > Solanales > Solanaceae > Solanum > Solanum dulcamara. The sequence goes on along the minus strand of NC_077238.1, from coordinate 25,466,127 downwards.
TAATTGACAGTTGTAATGACCCTCTAGGTCATTGTTTTCATCTTTTGACCTTTTTAGCTTATAGATCTTTCATGTAGCATCCCCAAGTCATTTATCACTTGTTGATAGTGATTGTTCGGTCGCTTGGTTGTTTATTTGGGTTTTATGCCCATTTTCCTATTTTGGAGATCTAGGAGTTTGAACGGTTGACTTGGATCAAACCTTCAGAAAAATGACCCTAGAACAGAATTCTAACGGTTCCATCAGCTTTGGAATGGACAAATTAGGCTAGTAGTATATTCGACATGAGTATCAAGGCAATAGGTACGAGTTTGGGGTCATTTGACACTTTTTCCTTTGAAATTTAACCTAACATTGACTTTGGTCAACATTTTTAGAAAATTCTCTTGAATTGGAATTCCGTCAATGCGGTTATCTCCGAAATGTAGAATTTGGTCTAGAATAACCCTTTGTTCGCTTTTCGAGGCTTCCAGTTCAATCCCAAAGCCTATTGTGAAATTAGGCTCAAAATAGAACTTCGATGTGGGATACACTTTTTATTAAAAGGACCTCTTAGGGGAATTTTGAATGCGCCATTGAGTCCAAAATATCAAATTTGGTGGGGTATCATATCTCATTTGCGCGCACGAGATTCCATATGAATTTCGGATACCTCATCAGAGTATTTGAACTTGGTGGCCCTTTGTTCTCCCCTATCCCCTTTGAATTTGCATTCGCGGGCCTCTGGTCACGTTCGTGAAGTTCAATCCTTCTGACCTCCACGTTCGCAGGCCACTTAGGCTGCGTTCACGAAGGCCAATTGTTTGCATGTCCCTTTGAATAAAAGACCACATGATCAACCATTGCTTGTATCTTCAAGGGGTAATTTCTCCCTCATTCTAGGCTCAAAATAAGTGATTCAAGGGTCTAAATTCAAGATAATTTTGAGGGTAATGCGTTGGTGAGCTCAGGAAGTGCATTGGAAACTCGTTGGCGGAATATTTGTTGATTTAGCTGCTGTGTTGTCCCATTTTCGGAGTGGATTCTTAGTGAACTTTGGGGACTTGGTTCTTGGAAAATTTAGGTCCGTCTTGTGCGATTCAAGAGTCCATATTGTGGTTTTTTCCACAAGGAACATCATGGTGTGATCAACTTCGTCCTTTGAAGCATCGTTAGACATAAATTCCATCCCAAAGTGACTGCCCTTCTTCTTGAATTCCCCATTAATGGTGAAATTATTGCATGACATGATTCCGGTGTCTCTGAGCATCTAATTGTTCTATAAGTTTGACCATAAGTTTTTTAATCTCAAATGTACCTTTTCATAGAGTCGAATGTGAGATTTCTGTTGCGGGGCCCACAATTCCCAATTTTGACTCTAAAGTTGGTCTGTCTCCAAATTTGATAATTTTAGAATCAAAATGACCGTATTGAAGAGGTGATTAACATTTTGTTAGAATGGTAGTTATTGGAGGTGATTCGGAGGTCGAGAGCTTCATTTTGGTAGATTTAGAGCGCGCGTGATCAGCTTCGAGGTAGGCTACGGTCTCCTTTTTTTACAGAGTTCTATTAGATATCGTTGAGTATATATTTCATGTGATTTTTTAGTATTGACTGGGTTTAGGGATTTCCTCCTTCTATCTCATTTCCTCAACTCCAGTTAAACCTTAGACTAGCATAGTCTCTTGAGACCCTTATTTTAGGTTTGTTGTTTCGATTGCATTATGGTGTGCGTGAAATTATCCTTCTTAGGATCGATATTGATGACCTTAGTATAGGTTGAGCCTTAGATGCTTTATTTTTTCCTCTAGTGCCCTTATATGTAGGTGCAGTTTCCGATAGAGCTTGTGATGGTTGGTGTGACTTAGTGCTAGTGCCGGAGACCTCTAAGGCTCGTCGTAGTCGTAGGTTGGGCTTAATTGTGGTTTTTGGGAATGGAGATGGCATACCTTGGGGTAAGGTGTCATTCCTAGAGATAATTCTTCCACATTTGATTTTGAGCCATGTCTTAATTGTTTCTCTTCTTTAGCGGTAGGCTTTTGCTGCCTTATATCTATTATCTATTATTTGGCCTGTGGCCGTTTCGAAGAGCGTTTAGATCCTAGGTTATATTTTTTTCCTTTATAATGTTATGTAATTGGATGTTACCAGTTGGATTGTGTGTATCTTGTTTGGATGTTGGTGATGAAATGCTTGCATTGATTGAGCATATTCACTCGTTTTGTGGTACGATCCAGGTAGTTTCATTGGATTTTCACTACTGATTTTGAGAAGGCTTTCTTACCCTTTTACTATTCTTAAACTGGTTTTAATGGGAGTTGTACCACCTGGGACATTTGGATACTGGTTTTGAGATCTATGAGGCATTAAGGACATGTTCTTTCTATACGGACAGCTTCAGAGGCATCGAGGAGGTGCTCAATTTTATTGATATCCAGCGTGGCATTACCCTTTTTATACTTTGGCTGCATTTGAAATGCCTTTAGCCTGTACTTGATTATCCGGTGCGGCGTCGCCCTATTGTACATAGGCTTGTCCACTCACTCTCTAGTACCAACTACGGGGATACTATACATCTATGTAAGACCTGGTTTAGGTCCAGGTAGTGTATACAAACTTCCCACATCCCTTATGGGCCCTTCTAGCTAGTGCATAACTGAACTGGATGAGGGAGTCACATAGGTCCCACTTGGCAGGCCAAGGGCGAGGGTGGGTCTATACACTTGTTTTTGATTGCTGAGAGTCATCGATGATGTTATTAAATTTTATTACAAACTTGCATTCATTAGCATTGCCTATCACCAGTATACTTGTATGGTGTGGTCTCTCTATTTTATAGGGGCCGAGGGTATGTTTGTCACTGTTTGTACCTTTAGGGGCTGTGGGCGTTCGGTCGGTTATTGTCTGATTATACCTGTTCTTATCTCTTGTCGTACTTATAGTTGGTTTGCAGGATGTCTTAGTCTGGGTTGTTGTTGATGTTTCCCGTTAGACTTAGTTGGGTTGGTCCTTTGGCGGCGTGTGATTAGTTATAATAGACAATGCTTCCGTCCTTGATTAGTTGGCTTCATTAGAGTCTCCTTACTGTAAATAGGTTGTCTCTTGCGTGTGCAAGTGTGCTCTTTGACTCTGTTCCCTATATTTATATATATCCTACCTCCTTACTCTCATTTCCTTCTTTACCTTGTGTTAGATCTTATTGGTTTATTTGTGCTATATTTACCTGATTGCCTATGATTTATACTTTCTTTATCTATGGACCTCAGTCAACCTATGCCTACTGAGTACCATTCTTTTGGTACTCATACTACACTTCTACCCCCTGTAGATCATAGTACGAGTTTTCGCTGTTGATTTGAAATGGTGTGGAGCATCTTTTAGTTCGGAGATTTAGTGAGCTTCTAACGTTTGGAGTTGCCGATTTTCATCTATGATGACTAGGACTAGTCTTTACTTGCTTTCGAAGACTGTCTGTACTTAGATTGCATTTTAAAAAGCCTTGTATTCGTGTTTAATTTAGATGCCTGATTACCGACTAATGCCAGGTCTTGGAGTGGTTCGTTGTGATTTATTTCGATTGTTCTCTCTCTCCTTATTGTTATTTATTTTCCGTTGTATTATTCATCTTTCGCTTGATAGCTGTTGCTGCTGGTTTCGAGTAAGGGTTAAGGGTTAAGCTTACCTGTTGGTGAGTGTTAGCAGGTGCCATCATGGCCTGAAAAATAAGGTCGTGACAACAACTTTACCATAACTCCTATAAAACCACCACTTCATAATATTTCATGAACTAGAAAGTTGTTATTATTCCTGGTATGTTCTCCATATTCTTATTATAACCATGGCCGACTTGACAATAAGGTCTCTAAAGCAATAGCTTGGGGCCCCAAATTTTTTGATGCTTCCATTTTTTTCTAAAGATGTATTCTTTATGTATATTGTTAAAAACAATCTCATGTACTCTTGCATTATAGTATCCTTTCTTACGTGACTACCTATTTTGTTGTCTCATTTAAATATTGACTATTAACACGAACCCACATTATTATTCTTATATTTGTTATTTTCATTCCTCTCACACTATTTTATTCTCTTATTATTGAATATTTGAAGACTCCCAACAGTCAAATCTTCTACATTATGTAAAATCTATTATTGTTTGTTTACAAAAAGTCCAAATTTTCCTTTTGGTGTCTTCTTTCAATGTCAATCAAAAAAACAAGTCATTATTTCAATATCATTATATCAACTTATCAAATTTAGCGCTACACTATTTTGATATCATTATATTATTTCACAAACTCTTGATCCAGATTTTAGTATTCTAATTTTATATTATATTCCTTCATTGAATATTTGCATTGTTTACATTCTTACTTCATAAGGTTTGCGTATATGCCACCTCTCCAAATCTCACTTGTAGGATTATACAAACTATGCAATTATTTTTCAATTTATATATGTTGACTAAAAGAAAAAAAATTAAGACCCTCTCTATAAAGATTGGCTTAAGACCCCCAATCTTGTTGATACGACCCTGATTTATAACTTATTACCTCATCATTTTTCAGTTTATTTCATGAATGTAATTTTACCCTATAAATAGTAGTTATACTGATCTTGTGATGACACGTGAAATATATTGAGTGCATAAAAGAGTGAGGTTAGTATTGCAAAAAGATAGTTTAAATTATTGGAGAAATTTGTTCTTTTGGTAGATCTTTATAATCAAGATTTTGTATAGAGTTTGTTGAGTTATATGACATTGTCCACTATTCTATAGTAGAGAAGACAAGTCAAGAAGTTTAGTATTTGACCAATAAGATTTTGTTTCAGTGGGATTGAATTTTTCTAAAGAGAGCAAAATATTTGCGTCTGAGCCTAATGATATATTTTTTTAATTTTATTTTTCAATTATAATTTTATTTTTACCAATAATTTAAGAATATGCAACATGTCCGATTGAAGATTCCACGGATATCATCATAGATCTTAACAAACATCATTTGAAGTGTAGTTGTGAAAAGATGGAAGAGTAAAAAACTTCTCCACTTAAATATTTTTAATGTTTCATATGTATTAACTGAGAAGAATCCAATCAAACTAGATAACTTTTCCATGAATAATGATGAACATATTTTCCTTCAAGAAATATTGAGAAAGTACAATGATGATGTATATTACTGTTAGCATTATCTTCTTAATTTTCAAACTTATAATTTTTATGATTATTATGATGGCACAAACTTTAGCGCACATAAAATTTTGAAAGTACTGCAGAGTAAGTATGAAACGAATTTGAAGGAGGTCGGAACAAGAAAATATATTATTAGCCATTATATTTCATTATTTAGTAGGATAGATGATGCATGGCGATTTTACCACGCATTACAATCTCTTTAATGATATTATTAAAATGTTGTGATGTGTGTTTCTCTTGTTTCATGTATAATTGGTATGAAAGAATATTTGAGATGATGAAAAGTGGAATCAGACAAAAAGGTTGCAAAAAGGGCCGAAGAGAGAAATTTGAACAATTCGATCTCTAATGTCACAGTTGAGACTTTAGATCTCAATGCAACTTCCTTATGGGTATGTCTTTCACCATATTTAAGTTTATTGTGAGAGTCTAATAGTATAACCGACATAATTCACCATGTGACCACATGCTGATCTCGATCCGATCAGCTAAGTAATTTCATATCTTGGCGAGTATGAGACATACATGTATATGTTATGTGGAACCATAACTAGCCCTTACCAAGGCATAAAAAAAGAGTCATTTGAACCAATGGTATGATGCTTAACCTACCTCAGCCAATGTAATTTTAGACGTTCATCGTTTAAAACTTATGCCTTCTTGGTTAACTATTTATCTCCCTTAAGCTCATGTGTTTATGGATAAATCCTAAGGCTCATAATCATAACTTTCAAGGACTATAATTCATAAATTTAGTTCATACATCATGTGATGAGGTTACAGTTCGTATAAGCATAGATTTGCATACATGAGAGGCATGTATCATATCATAATATTATAGTCAAGCAAACATGTTATAGCATCATAAAATTTACATTTGGAAAATTTCATAGTTCACAATTTTAGGGTTCATAACATAAGAAATTATCAATAATTCATCGAGAAAACATTAAGAAATCATTAAAAACTTATTTAGATATCATTAAGAAACTATTAAACTTAGTTTTCATGATAGAAATCATTATTTTGATAACCATTCATAATTTCACGAAGGAAATATTGTAAAAATCATAAGGGTATGAATTATCATGGGAATTGGATGCTTTCATAGAGGGTTATAGGGGTTTCATAAAGAATCAACAAAAAATCAAAAACATGAGATTTCATTTTAACCCTAATTCATTCATGGAAAATACTCTCAAAACATGAAAATATAATTCATGAGAAAGAATAAGATATTTCCACACCTGGTGACAACCTTACATACCTTGTAGAAGAAAGAAACTTGAATGGAGAGTTAGAGAAGACCCTTGCTTGAATTCCTCTTGAAGACTTCCTTTGAATCTTGGGCAAATAGAGGAGAGGAATTATATCTTAAGTGATGAAATCTAAGTGCATTAAGCTACAAGAGAGGTTAAGAGTCATGGGTTAGGGATTAAAGAAAACACAAAAACCACCCTTCCAAAATCATGTAAAAGACAAAGAAAAAATGAAAACTTTCCGGCTTCAATGTGCCAGTCTGCCCAAATTTTAAATCTCTAAAATTTTAGGGTTGGCCCACCGCACCCCTCAGTGTGTCATCCTACAGACATTTGGTAAAATTCTTGTAATATTTTACCCATAATTTGGATTGACAAACACTTATTTGAGTTCGAAAGAACATTCAAAAATCTTTAATTTGGTGAGTAATGGGTCATGTAACTATTCCTATTCCTGAAGAAATTATTGTTTGAAGTTGACTTTAGTATAAACTTATATGAAAACTTAATCATTAGGGAAGCTCTCAACTCGACTTTGTACTAGAGATTTCTTATGACCTTAACTTATATTCAAAACCTATCCACACTTAGGAATTGACCTTTATACCCGGGAACAATAATATTTCACTCAGTTTGATCTAGCTAATTGTTCAAGTCTTAGCCAAAAGTTCGAGGTGTTACAATTTCTTCCACTTGGAATCATTTGTTCCCGTATTTCACTTTCAACATCAAGGAGAGATGAGTTTAAGGGAAGGATTAATTTTACACAAAGGATATGAGTTCTAAGTTATGTATAACCAACAACATGGTTTAAAAGCTCGAAATGGGAGACTAAGAATATTATTTTCATTTGGATGAATTATTTAGGCTTAATATGCTTTTGTTTCATAAAGAAGACCTAAGTTTATATCTCAACTAAGACATCCTAGGATATGTTGCACGATTAACTAGGTAAGTTCTAAATTGACTGCATAAAATTAGAAACAACTAAAATTACTCACACAATAGCACAAAACCGCATTAATCTTTTTATTCTAACTCCCAAACTAGAACTCTAAGCATTTAACAGTTTTTTAATGTCACAGAGAGTGTATTTTGTTAAAAAAAGATTCATGATTTTAGATTTTGCAAAAGAATACTCATGCTTGCCATCAATAGATTGTTAGTTAAATGTGAAATGATTATACTAAAGGATAACTAGTTACTACTATTATTGACTAGTTGATTTTTATAAAATTATGTGTATTTTGAGATTTGTAATTGCAAATATTTATTTATAAAATAAACATAGAGATATGTGATTTATCAATGCAGTGGCTTAAGATATCCGATATTTTATTTATGAACTATTTTTTTACTTATTTGTTAAGATTGTATAAAAATTGAAGAAATTTTAATAATTATTACAGTTTGTGGTTTTTCGTGTTAATGAAAATAAAATACAATTTTAAAAAACTAAATTGCCGTCCAAACAAACTTTAACTTCAAATTAATCTGATTTCAAATAATAATTTTAAATCAGAATTTCATATCGGATGTCTAAACATTCTCTTAGAGGCCACATGCAACCTCCATATTAAACATATTCTCCACATGCCAACCTCCCTAAACATTTTTCTCCCACTTACACTGGACTTATAGATCGTAAATCACATATATAGTCCATGTTTTATTTCAATATTTTTTTCGTAGCACAAATTTATGGACACATTTGAATTTGAACATACAATATGACATGCAGATCATAAATTTCACATGTGGTCTAAAGGTCGCTTCACACTTTGAATACTTGATACTTCAAATCCCCAACAAATGGTATGATATGAGTACCGATGTTCAACATGTGGTTCTTATATTGATATCGAACTAGATACCTGAAATCCCCCAAAACATAGCCCTCTAATAAAGAAATCTAACTTTGGTTTCCAAATGTTGAGGGAAATTTCATTTTCTCTCGGTGCATATTAGCGTAACGTGCACCGTCCATGGGGAAGAGAACTCGGAAACCAACCCAAAAGGCTATTATGGCACAGGAAACTAAGCTACATGTGGGTAATGAATGGAAGAAGAAGAATCTGGAAACAAAAGTCTCTCCGCCAGTAGATCTAGAAGTGAATACATCCTCTGAAAGTGATTAAGATGATTGCTGTGGGACAAATCTAACTAATGAGGTACCACATAGGAACAATTGAGTGAAAATGAGATTAGGTACACCGTCAATACAAATGAGTGGAGGAAACACCAATGGAACAGTAAATAATGTAATCAATGGACCAGTGCCGGTACAACAACAATGGGAGGAGCTCATACAAGCTTCGAGTAGTGGAACCAAGCTTTCATGAGCAGATGAAGTTGAAATAGCAAATGCTCAGAATGTAAAACCCTCTGTATGGGATAATTTTGACATACCCAAAGTATCAAATGCTGGATTTAAGTTGGAATTCGTTGATCCTGAAATCCATGGTACATCATCTGTTTGTGAAATTGCCCGATAGGACATAAGCACTGAATTAGAGTATTGGAGGAATGCTGTTATCTGTTATGTGTTGGATGCTCACCCACCATTCTCTCTGTTGAATGGGTACATTAGAAGACAATGGGGGAAGTATGGAATAAATAAAATCTCTATGTTGAAGAATGGAATTGTGCTGACTAGATTTGATACTGCGGAGGGGAAGAATGCAGTGATTCAAGGTGGGATTTACCATTTTGATAACAAGCCATTCATTGTTAAGGATTGGCAGCCAGATATGGAATTCACTTGAGAGGAATTGTACACTGTACCAGTATGGGTCAAACTACTAGGACTAGATTTCAAATATTGGAGCCCAAAGGTATTAAGCAAAATTGGTAAGCCTATGATGGTGGATAATCATACTGAAAAACAAAGATGGGATTGAATTTTGCTAGGCTTCTGATAGAGGTGGAAATGAATGTGAAGCTGCCAGAGAAAAGTGTATTTCAAAAATGAGAAGGGGTTATTAGAGGAACAAAATGTTCAATATGAATGGAAGCCAAGCTTATGCAATTTTTGTAAGAAATATGGGCATGATGAAGAAGCTTGTACGGCAAAGAAAAGTACAAGCAATGAACATCCTATGCATCCCCAGAATCAAGGTCAAAAGGAAGTAGCACCTATGGTGAAAAATAGTAACAAAGGCAAAGCACAGATGGATAAAAGTAGGAGCAATCAGAGTCCAAAAAGTAAGGAGCAGACAAGGTGGATAACCCATACAAGCAGAACCTACAAAAAACAAAGACAACAGATTATACCTCAGGTGGAGGGAAGTGTAACACAGGTAAATTTCTTTCAGGCACTGAATAAGGCAGATACATGTGAGAAGGTTGAAAGGAGCCCAACCAAAAAATGGGGAGGTAGTGTTAAACCTCTCTGTGATGTTGGATAGTATCATGTGTTGGAATTTTAGGGGCTTCAATACTCCTAACAAACAAAAGGAGGTGAAAATCCTTTGTAATAAAGAAAACATAGGATTGCTAGGTATGGTGGAGACAAAAGTTAAGGCGAATAAGATAGACAAGGTGGCTGGCAAACTGTTTGGAGGATCGGGGTATATAACTAATTTGACAGATCATTATAATGGATGAGTGGGTGACTTGGAGACCTGACTGGTTTAAGGTGACTTCTATAAGTAGTAATGCATAGGCTATAACATGCCAAGTGGAAAATGTGACTCTGCAAAGAAGTTTTATCTTCACAATTGTGTATGCTTTCAGCACAAGGGAATAAATAAGAGATTTATGGAGCTACTTAGAGGATGTGAATGCAGTAATTAACCTGCCTTGGTTAATCATGGGGGATTTGAACTCTGTGTTAAAGATGGAGGATAGAAGGAAATCCTATAAGTCTTGCTGAGGTGACAGATTTTTAGAATTGTGTGGAGAGTTATGGATTACTAGAAATGACTCAACAAGGGAGTAGATATTCTTGGAGTGATAGACATGGCGACACTAGAATCCTATCAAAGTTAGATTGGGTTTTTGTCAACACTGATTGGATAAACTTCATGCCAGATTATTATGAAAAATTTGTCTGAGGGGATTAGTGATCACTGCATAGTAAAGCTAATGATATTAAATGGTCTAAGAAGGAAAAGAGCAACTTTTAAGTTCTGTAATGTATGGGCTAGTCACCCCATATTTCAGTCAATTATTAAGGAAGTATGGGATCAACATATAGAGGGTTGTACTATGCTGCAAATAGTGAAGAAATTGAAATATTTAAAGAAGAGGTTGCGAATCTTGAGTGGGGAACATTTCAAAAATATTATTATTGAAGCAGATGAAGATAGGATAGCCCTCAACATGGTTCAAGCAACTTTGCACTTGAATCACACTGATCATGGCCTAAGACAGGAAGAAAAAATGAGTTACCATAGATTTAGAAGGTCTTCCTACATGGCAGAAGTATTCCCTCAAAAAAGGAGTAAGTCAAATTGGATCAAGGTAGGAGATGACAACACAAGGTATGAAGCATTACAGGGGTATGGTTTTCCTGAGCCTTTTATTCAGATAGTAATGAGATTTGTGACATCCATCAAGTTCACTGTTAAAGTAAATGGTGAGGGTCATGGCTACTTTCAAGGAAGAAGAGAGATAAGGCAAGGAGATCCTATGTCACCACTCTTATTTGTGTTAGTGATGGAATATCTAACTAGACTCCTTGAAAAGATGAGTGAGGTACATGATTTCAAATTCCATCCTATGTGTAAGGCTAGCAAGCTTACCCACCTCATATTTACAGATGATTTGATGGTTTTCTGTAAAGGTAATATGTCTTCTATACAAAGAATCATGGAAGCTCTAAAGCATTTCAGTGAAGTCACTGGACTTGTGGCAAACATGGACAAGTCTAGTATATTTCTAGTTGGTATTGAGGATAGTACCAAGCAAATGATTTTAGAAGGTACAAAATTTGTTCAAGGTACTCTGCCCATAAGATACTTGGGACTACCTTTGTCATCTAAGAAGTGAAGTAAAGTTGAATTCCATCAGCCGGTAGAGAAAATAACATGTAGAATAAAAAATGGTTATGCAAAACAACTCTCTTATTCTGGAAGAGTCCAGATTATCAATGCAGTGTTGTTTTCCATATATAATTTTTGGGGAGCTGTTTTCATTCTGCCACAAAGTATATTAGATGATATTGATAGACAATGTAGACAGTTCTTATGGGGAAGCTTAGAGGGGAAAAAGAAGATTTCACTTGTGGCTTGGGAAAAAGTTGGTGTCACAAAGAAGTGTGGAGGACTGAATATAAAAGGATGCAAACTGTGGAACTTAGCATCAGTGGGGAAATTATTGTGGCAGGTGGCTAGTAAGAAGGATGTGCTGTGGGTGAAATGGGTAAATGAGGTATATATGAAAGCAATAGAAGATATTTGAAGTCATGATCCACCACAAGACAGTAGTTGGTACTGGAGAAGAATGAATGCTCTGAAAGGTTTGATGTCACCATGGTATGATAGAGGTGTATATAGATTGACTAATAATGGACAATACTCAGTGTCCAGCAGCTATATTGCTCTATTGGGAACATGACTATAATGAAGGAAGCTGACCTGATTTGGAGCCGCATAATGCTGCCAAGACAAAGAATTATTAGCTGGTTGGCTTATCAAAACAAATTGCTAACTAAAGAGAGGCTCCAGAGAATACATATATAGGTGGAGAACACAGTGTGTTGTCTATGTGGTGGAGGTGTCGATGAGACTGCTCAACATCTATTTACTGAGTTCAAATGGATTACTGAAGCGAGAACTGCATTAGCAACATGGGTGGGTGTTACTGTCCCACAAAAGACATTTAAACAAAGCCTGCAATGGATCAAAAGAAGAAACTGGAGGCAATTCTAAAAAGAGGTAGTGGCTGCGATATGTGGAGCGTTAGTTTATTACACGTGGCAGGCTAGAAACTAGAAAATATTCAGGCAAACAACTGTAAATAATGGAGGCATAGTGACACAAATTCAAAGAGAACTGAGAGAAAGAGTGAGTATGATTAGTAATGCAAGAAAAGTAAGCAAATGTCCATGCTTGATACATAGAATTTGTAACTAGAATAGACTGTTGTTATGTTGTTTTCCTCTGAGGTTTGGCATTCCTACACTCTTCCTAGAAAGTGGTAGGGAGATTAGATGCTCTTAGTTTGTATTCATTATTGGCGTTATGGTAATATTTCACAGTTTATTACAATTGGGTTCACTTTACGTTGAGACCCAACAATTAAAGCATTACTCTATAGATCATATGTGGTTGAACATGAAATCCTCATGTCACTTATGCGGCCGCATCTCACGTTGTACCTTGGCCTAGCTTTCCCAAAACTGGATTGTTTCAATTTATTTCACTTTCAACCTTGTACGATACCATCCCACATTAAATCCTTAACCCCTAATACCAAAACTCAATATTTTTGGTTTAGGTTTGGGTTAAATTACTCATGTCATTCAGGTAAAACTGTAGCTAAAAAGTATAGGGCATTACAAAAGGCTTCAAATTAAAATAATTTAAGAATTTCACTTCGATGGGGAAGTTTTTTCAACTATATAATTAATGAAATGATCTAAGAATAAGAGGTGACCTATCATCACGGTTGTGGGCAGAAGGTGACATATTAGCGTTATTTGCATGTTATGCCTTATTCGATTGATTGAACTAATTATTTGAGTAAACATCATGAGTAATATTTCTATGTTAGATTGTATTTTTTTAGATATGCATATTAAACGCATTTTCTCTATTGATCATGCCTTATTTATTCGCCGTATATTTGCATGTGTGATAGATTTTGTTGTGAGATGCATGTGGAGAAAATTCATGTGGAGTATATCTTAATGCACATTGTGACTGTTCGTGCTGAGTTATTTTTGATATGTACATTGAAATTATTTGTACTAATTATTGATATACATGTGGAAATTTTCCTTGTGAAACAGAGTTTTCCCCCATGGGAACTACTTTGGGTAGCTGAGTTATTGTATATGCTAATATTTTGGTAAAACTATGTTGAGACTTTGTATAAAATTAATGTTTCATTGTTTATCCATTGTCTTTGATTTGATTATATTATTTCACACATGATGTCTATTTTTAAATATCACATAAATTATACAAGGATATGAAGGTATATTTTAAGGCCAACACTCGCCATTATCTTATCAGGGTCAATCAATAATAATTATTGAGTACATATAAATTATTGTATTAATATTATACATGCTACACATTTTGTGTAGATCTGTATATTATAACTAACAAAATACAAAATTGTATCCAGAGAACTGCATTTTTAGTTTTTGGGTAAGTTGCTTGGTTGATCCACAACATTGCACTCCCTCCCTATCCTTTCATATCTTTCTTTATTATTTTACACAATATTTTTGTCACAACAAATATTTGTATGGCTCATTTTGTAGAGATCTTGACACATTTTGGGGTTTACTTGTACTTTGGCATTGACATTTACTAAATAGTAGACCTATGTTATGTAATTTACTGTTCTTCATTGCTTTTAAGTATATCATTCTACTAGGTTGGTATGTAAGTAGGTGTTATCATGACTTAGATAAACTTTGGATATGACATGTAATGATCAGAACCGTCGTTATTAGAAGGACACGTTTTGTGAAGCCCCTAAAAATATCAATTTGTGTTTCCAACTTAGATCAAGAGGGCATGTCAAAAATTTCATAATTTGAACTGGGTTCGAGCTGGCCCCATCCCTCCATAGCGGCCTGAGTTCCGCTATAGAGGGACAGAGGCTGCTACAGCAGGATCGTCGGAGGCAGAATCTTGAGACGTGTTTCTTTTATTTTTCCTCCTCTCCTTTAGAGGTAAATTAGATGGGGGTTATGCCAAAAACCCTCAAAAAGTTGCTCTAAGCTATAATGGAGAGGATGGATTTTAGCACAAGGCGGGTTCGAACCCATGAATTTCAGGCCTATATCCGTCAAATTTGCCTTCACTGAGCTAGAAGCCTGTGGATCAGATTCTTAAATAGTTTCTTAGCATCCAAATAGGCTAGGTTCTTTTAATTTATTGGGAAATTGCATGAATAGAACTTCAAATACGGACCCTGGATGGTTGAATGGGTGATTAGTGTTGGTTAGGCTAAGATGGAATTGGTTTGATTATTGTTAGTATCATGTTGTTCGTGGGGTGTTATCTTGGAGAAAATTATGGTGGCTCACCCGGTTACGGTCAAGGATTGTTTGGAAAAGGGGTCCTTCGCATATTTGATGACTGTTTTTTTATTTTGTTATATGTGCTTTTTAACTACTTCATTAGTATTACATGCACGATATATTATTAGGGGAAAGTAAAGAACATAAGTTAAAAAGGTAACTATCTCTAAATTGCATGCAATGAATGTTTTACTTGGTTGAACAAGTGTGATTACTATTCATTGTGGTAATGATTGTGCATAATGCATGGGTTCATGTGAGATAAATTTAAAATCATGTAATAAAGTAAATTCACGCACAATAAGATAGAATAACATCAATTGAACTGAAATAGAAAGGTTTTGAATTGAGTGATAACAACTTTGTAGAATTGAGATATTTTGGGACCCAATAAATGAATGGAATCTACTGGTAAATTCCCATATACCTGGGTAATCAAAACTCTAATGCAATGGAGATTGAACTAGCTCTGAAGCTTGAACCCTAACTTGACTTGAAAATGAAGCTTTAGAGAGAATTCTTAGAGAGAAGATTTTGATTGGAGAGTTTTTGAGAGAATGAGTAATTATGGAAGGGTTTGGTAGTTATATGTATAGGAGAATACCCCAAAAATTTCCAAGGTTTAATATAAAAGAATAGGGTATAAGTTTGGAATGCCCTTAAAAATTTCTAGTGGAACCCCCTTCACGGAAGACCTTACAAGCTATTTAGTCATCCATAGAAGTCAAAAGGTAAAGTATGGATCCTGTTGCAAGTCCAGGGGCTATCTCCACGAGCCCTCTCCACGAGTCGTAGAACCCAACACGGGTTGTATAGCCCATCGTGGATGAAATCCCTCAAAATCCTAACGCCTCATCCCACACATACCATCCTAAGGTTAGTGATCCTTCCCACGAGCCATAAAGCTCTTCCCATACAATTCCCCTTGAGCCATTCATACGAGGGTGGTTTACGGTGTGGTCTACGATCTATGAAACTTCATACGGATCGTACAACCATTCGTAAAACTTACCATAAGCTCCCTCTTTACCAATTTCCCTTCAAAGCTTGCTTTCCATGGACCGTGGAAACCCTTATGATTTGTGAAGGCCCTCGTGAAATCTATAGATTGTAACTGTTTGCACCATGTGAGTTTTACTTCACTTTTCATTTTTGTTTTAACTTTCCAACTTTTGAGATCTTACAATATCTCCATCTTGGGAATATTCATTCTCCAATGGGACTCACGCTATCATGAATGGAGTAGGAAAATAGATCTAGCAACCCAACATGAATGCAAATCATATCATAATGCATAAAATCAAGGATTAATCAACCCCAAGCTAAAAAGTGACTTAAAAACTCATTTCATGAACATGCGTGCATACAAAAATATAAGAATGACTACAATGCATGAATCCAAAGGTGTGATCAAGAAGGAACTTAATACCTCATTTTGGAACGGAGGAAAAGAGATGAAGATAACGAGATATCATATTGGCTTCGGCCTCCCATTTAACATCCTTGACTAGTTGATTCCTCCATAGGACTTTCATGAATGCAACTTCTTTATTTCTCAACTTCTAGACTTGACGATCTAAAAACTAACTAGAACCTCTTCATAAGATAGACTCCATTTCACAACAACATTGTCCAATGGCACAATAGAGTTAGGATCACCAACACGCTTCTTCAATAATGAAACATGAAACACCAGATGCACCGATGCCAACTCTAAAGGCAAATCCAACTCATAAGCTACTTTGCCAAAATGCCTCAAAATCTTATATGGGCCTACATAATAAGAACTAAGCTTCCCTTTCTTACAAAAATGCATCACACCCTTCATAGGTAAGATTTTCAAGTAAACCCAATCATCAACCTCAAATTCAAGATCTCTTCTCCTTCCATTTGAATAAGACGTTTGACGGCTTTGGGCAGTCTTCAACCTCTATCTAATGAGTCGAACTTTCTCCATAGCCTCATAAACTAACTTGGGTCCTATCGAAGTGAACTCACCAACCTCAAACCATCCAATATGATAGCCACACCGCGTACCATATAAGGCCTCAAATGGAGCCATTTGGATACTTGAATGATAACTATTGTTATAAGCAAACTTAATCAATGTAAAATGTTCATCCTAATTTCCCTTAAAATTGATTACTTTAATGACCCAAGATAGGTCCTAGGTATGACACGAAGATTAGAATTCTTGAAGAAATCTCAACTAAGCCTCTTAGCATATCATAAGCATATATAAGGTAACAACTAAGCGAAAACTCATAAACGTCCAAGAGCACAGCATAGCTAGAATGAAGTAAGACAACATAGACTCCATACACATATCAAACATGCTCTACTTGACTACATAGGCGGGGATTAGGACATGTTCCAAGCTCACCCTCAAAGAAAAGAAATGCAACATAGTCTAAGAATGACAAAAAAAATGAAAGATAGACTCCGTTTGCCCTCGAAGCATGAGAACTCACCACATAATCTTCAATAATTCACCAAATAATCATGAGAAGAGGATGGAGCATCCATCTCTATATTGTAATATAATATAGGCAATGAAGTATGCGTTAGTACGTTTGAATGATACAAATATGTAGGCAATATAATGTGTAATAAACCATGTTGTGCAAATGACCATTTCAAATATTATGATAAGAGATGTAGTAAAATCATAAGTAGACATAGGAAGAGTCAATGCACAATAAACCATAAGAGTATCATGTAAAATTAAATGATAGGATTAGTCATTTAAAACATCATAAGGACCATACATATGTGGGAGATAACTATAACGACATAATTAAGACCATGCGAACTATAACATGGAATTCGATGTGACTCCCACATCAAGAAAAGAGAGGCTACTTGCCAAGGTGGACTCTGAATCATCATCATTATGTGCTATATGTGGATCCACTAGTTAGGCCATGAAGAAAAACCTACGGTGGCAATGTAGTAAAGGGACTAGAGATTGCTGCTAAGGACCCCTTAGTCGATCCCCCACCTCAAAGTCCTCTCGGTGCTAAGTCAATATCCCACAGAATACATATCATTATCATAAATCATACTTGTTATAAATTATAAGCTTTTTATAAATCATAAATTCATAAAACTCATTCGTAGTAATAACTCATTAACATGTGATTCATGTAATGTGATCATTATGAATCTTATTTCATACAGAGAATCACTAGGATCTTAATTCATCCTTTTAAATAAAACTTGTTTGAACCCTTGAAATTCCATGATCATGACTTATATTTGAAATTGAGGTAAAAAAATGGGTTCACAATTAATTGACTTAGAAATCATGAAATTGAATTGAAAAAATGCATGATGATATAATTTATATCAAACCATACATAATTTATGAAAATAATATCAATTGGAAGTATAATTAAAAATATCAATCATCCATGTCATGAAACCTACAGAACAATGTAGAAAATTCATAGAAAACTCTTCAATTCCATGCAATAATCTTCAATTCGTATTGAAATAGGTTCATAATCATAGTTTAAATCATAATTTATGTAATTAAATTGAGATCATCAAAACTATAAAAATACATACTTGAATTGATTGTAAAAGATGAGAATTTGTTGGGCTCTATGAATGAGAGGTACCCCTTGATGAATATCCACATACCTTGACTAAGAATTTTGAAGAAACTTGAAGAAATTTTGAGTTTTTGATGAAAATCTTGAGAGAATTGTTTGAATGTATTTAATGGTGATTTGAGAGATTTTGTAGAGAGAGAGTTATTTGAAATAGATGAATTATGAAAGAATGAGTGAGAATAGGGGTTTAGGGTAGTTAATAGGGTCGAATTAATTCCTATAAACATTCAGGTTCATTCAATAAATGGTAAACAAAAGTCTAAAGTTCCCCTACTTAAAAACTGAGTGCGAAGAAATATATAACCCCAGGTCCGCTATAAGATTCAAAAAGTTGGAAAGTCAAAAAATGGGGTTCAGAAGATGATTTCTCAGAAAAACTAAGCTTTTGGCACTAGGTGGTCTCACGAGACCAACTATGGGCCATGAAGAGGACCATGGTATCTGTAGGGCCACCTTGGTCCATGCCTAACCAAATGGGTTCCTGAGGTGAGGAACATGAAAAGCCACCACAACCCATCGTGCGGTTCACAGACTGTTATGGCCTCCTTGGTGAGCCCTTCTGCAGGTCTCATGTCAGGATCATATTCATGACCAAATTTAATGGATCATATTTTCCTCTACGGACTATGAAAGTCTCCATGGAGGAAGTCCTGAAACTTTTCTTGCAACCCTCAAATAATTCAAGTTCAATTCTCATGTCACGGACAACCACCATGGGATGTATTGTCTTTCATGGTCTGTGGTGTGGCTTGTGGTGGGAACCTTCTTTTTAGAAAAGCAAAGTCCCTCACCATAATGGGAACCACGGTCTGTATTGGCCTCCACGGGCTGTGGTGATGGTCCGTTCTGGTTGGGGATTTAATTTTAAATTGGGGTTATTTTGGTTTTTTTCCTATATTTCATTAATGAATATGGAAGGTTTTTGGAACTAGATTCTTACCTATTAACTACTCTAAAGTCTTCTAACCCTCTCATTCTCAACATAACTCCCAAAATCCAAAACTTTCTCTCCCAAGTTTTCTCTCAAAGGTCTTATTCTTCCTCAAGCAATTCAAAGGATTTCTCCAAGGTCAAGCTTCCATTATCTTCAACTTAGGGCCCATAAAGGTTGAGGTTTGTCGGACTTATTCCATGGGTACCTTTCACTAATGAAATCCCAAAGATTTCTTCTCAATTCTCTTATGATATTTTCAATTAAAAGCCCTAATTTCATGATCTTCATTGGGTCTTCATGGTTATGTTATGTATCAATGCTATTAGTCTAATTATGTATAATTCACATTATATTGCATGATTTCTAGTTGAGGTTTTTTGACCCATGCTATATGCTAATTTCAAGCGTTATTTATGATAAATGATCATGGTTTTTAAGTTATTACAATGAAAACTTTATGCATGAGTTTAAAGATGCTTTACGCAATTTTTTTTATGAAAGATGATTCTATGATGTTTCAAGCAAGTTAATGATAGGGTAAGTTTTACCCTAAATCTATTTTTATGAGTAAAGAAATGTACTGATGGTAGGTCTACACCCACATTGCATGAGTTATATGATAGATGAGCTAATTCTACGATTTTCTATGATAAAGCTAGATGAGCTATTCTCTTGTTATTTTATAAAGATGGAATGATATTAGGTATTGTATTTCCTATGATATTTATAATCATATTTTATGAGTTCTGCATAGAGTGGACCTAGGGATAGACATTCTCTCCCATAGTTAAGGCAAAAGACCCATAGTAAGATCCCATTGTCCCATAACTACATCGACACATAGGTTTACATATGCCTATATGACGAAGATAATGGATCCACGTAGCCCAGTTAGATGAGTTTCTATTGGAGTATTCCCTGGCAAGGTAACCTACCCTGTCTCAATGCAAAAGTCATTGGATTCCATGTTCTTATGTGTCGGTTAAAGGTCCTATTCCACACAGTTTCAGTTGAGTTATGAGTTCTTATGATAATTATGAGGTTTTGATGCATTGACCAATGAGATATATGTTTTAATGTTTTCATGGTTTGCTCATGCTTTGTAAGATATTCGTCTTGCATCCCATGGTTCATATTGATTACGTTCGATGAATGCACTATCACATACTTTTTGCCAACATTGTATCATAAAGTAGGGACCGACAATCATGTTCATCCTCCTCCTGCTCGTGGCTAGATTTTTCTATTAGCTTCTTATTGGTGAGTCCTCATAGTTCGAGGAAATGACATTTATTTCACATTGGACAGTTGTACTTCATTACTCTTATGTTGTCTATTGGCTGAGCTGGAAGATTATCTCACATCCTCATCTAGTTTTAGAGGCATGTTAGATAATAAATAGTTGATGTGGTCATTTTTTTATTTCGAGACTTATGTTCTAGTTGAGATTTTGCTTTCGTATCTTGATTTAGGTTTATTGTTTTTTTACCCTATTTATGCTCATGAATGCTGTGATAAGAGGTTTGGTTGGGGTCATTCGAGATTTTAATCGCCGTATTATGACTAGGCCCTAGATCGGGTCATGGCATTTGTTATGCAGACCTTCTCCCTAGATTGGATTTTCAAAACTCCGTGATGCGGGGACATCGCAAAATCTACTGTCTCAAAATTTATAGGAATAAAAAATACCTCCTCAAGTCCGTGATGCAGACTTGCTCCCTGTGTTAATTTTTCACAAATGTTTCTTATTTCACGGAATTATTTAAGTTATAATGCTATGGGGTATTACAGTTACAGAAGCCTTTAACATATCCTCCAAAGTTTGAATAGTTGCTTGTGTCACGACCTGAATTCGGGTGTGATGACACTTATTCTTTCCTATCGAACAAGTCAACATAAAATCCAACTTTTGCAGAACATAATGCGGAAACAGTTTAAATAGATAGATAAATATAAAAAAATAGAAGTCTTAGTCAACAAAAATACCCCCAAAGGATTGGTTGTCACATGTACAAGCCTCTAATATAACAGAGATGGAAATAAATACACGTCTCAATATCTTTGTTTCCCAAATAGAATAAAACATAAATATAAGGGACAAGGAAGATCACCGGCATCGACAACTACCTCTCAAGTCTTCTAAAAAAGCCTCAGATGAAGTGAAAGAAAGATTGAATCACTACTTGGGATCGGAACTTACAAGAATGTAGAAAGAAAGGAGTGATTATCAAACAATACGGTACTCAACAAACAAACTAGTAAAGTCAAGTAAATCTAACAGATACTAGAACTTATTTCCTCCCAACTGAACCTCCTCAACTACTACCTGCACAAAAATCAGTCCAATCTACTCTATACAGTTCATATAGCTCATAGATCAAAAATAGATCAACATTATCACGAATAAGTCATAACAGTTTTAAATAAATCAGTCACAAAATCACAAGGGGCATATACACAACTTTATGATGACAAATAAGATGCAATGCATTGCAATGTAATGTGACGTAGAATGATGCATGTCTGTCCTAATGATTCACATCCGCTGTATAACATATCGTAACCCATGGGGGATGCATAAGGATCATGTATCCACCATAGATATGTGGCTTGATCCTATCTCTCTCATAGATAACTCCTCTACGGACGTGTGTCCCGATCTCCATTTCATCTCAATATGAATCCACTGGAATCATTTCCCATCGACATATTTTTCAATTGAGTCTCATCATAGTGTTCTAGACCAATGCAAATAAGCACGCCCATACAAATAATGAGAAAATGATAGTGTTGACATTCACAAAATAATTCATATCAATGCAATTCACGTCACACTATCAATAATATATCAACATCATTAAGTACATAATTTACATCATTATCATTCATCATGTCTTCATTTTATTACCCCTTTATCACATTAAGTACCAATCAGTGAGCAAGTATATCAAAGTCAATTCTCATAATATACAATGAGCAAATGATAATTTCATCAATTCATAATTAGTTTAGGCTATCATATCATTTCATCAAGTACATGTCAAGTTCAAGTCAAGTAGTTTACAGTTCTGATCAAATCACAGCACACATGGTCCTTTTTATTACTCCAATATTTCATTAGTCACATGTTTATCATTCCAAACCTTATTCCATACACCCCAACACATATACGGAAGAAAGTTCAAGTAATCTACAAGATTTATGGGGTTTTAGAAGTTCACTTGCCTTAATCAATACTCAGTTAATCACTAACTTGAGCCTTCCCTTTCCAAACCAGATATGAAATAACACAATCTATGTAAATAGTGATTCACAATCAAGTTTCGATGCTAACAACAAAAAACCATGAAATTTGAGTAAAAGGGTCAAAATGGCCAAAAAATCTAATTCCAAAAATGAGGTTTAAATCTGAGAATTTTTTGATGAAAATGATCCTCAAAGAATTAGGAACCCACTAGAGAAAATTATTTCAAAAATGGAGTTCAAAATAGCCCATAATCACCATTTTAAGAAATTCAAAGTTCTTGAAGAAAATTCCAAAAATTTGGGATCCAAAACCCTTAATTCGAAGTCAATATAATGGATGGGTAATGTAAACTTTAAGTTAAGAAAACTTACCCAATCAAATAGCCTCAAAATATCAATTAAAAAATTATCTAAATGAGTTCCCAAAGCCTAAAAATGGAGAATAAGCCTAAAACCATGACCAAAACCCCTCTGATCTCGCTAAAGCGACCTTTTTTGCTTTCGTGGCCATCGCTAAACCGACGGGTCCATCACAAAAGCAATTCTTGCACAAGTGACTGGCCCTCACTTTTGTGAGGGGTTCTTATCTAATGCAAAGGTCAAGGAAGTGACCTATCTTTGCAAAAGCGGGACCTGAGGCACCAACACACAACAACATTTCACAACTTCCAAAAATACTCCTAATCGACTGTCGGGATTTGTTCGGAATCCCGTGCACAAAAAACATATATGTTACCATACTAAATTTAACTTTTCAAACTCTATAGAACAGTCAAAAATCAAATTCGAGATCTTTTTGACCCAAAATCTAACAAGTCGCAACAAACTAACTCTAAGCCTCAAAAAGATCAAAACACCCTCAGAGCTTTTAAAAAATATAGAGGAACTCTCCCTAGGCCTAAAATCATCCTCCAATTCTAGCTGAGTCATCCGTATTCATTTTCAAGCATCTGAACTCCGAATTTTGATCAAAGTAAACTTTGAACTCAAAAGGTCAATCATTTCCAACTTAGGACCTCAAATCCTTGATATAACCCCAAAAATGATTCTGTTAATCCGCTAGACCAAATTTCTCATTTCGGAGCTGATGGAATCAACAAAATTCTATTTTGAGACTTGAAACTCCAAATGACACTGAATACCTCTATTTCTCAACTTAATACTTCAAAATTTAAATCTTTCCAAAAAGGTTAACTTTTCATAGAATTTCACAAAACCAATTTCTAATACTGATCAACTACGACTCAAGCAACTATTAGGAGCCGTAAAATGGTTATTTTACGAAAATTACCGAAAATGACCTTCAGAGTCATTATATTATCCACCACTTAAAACCACATCCTCCTCAAACATAATGTAAAAGAAAGTACCTGGAACCTCGAAAAGCTAGGGATATTTGGCACGCATGTCATCCTCTGACTCCTACATTGCCTCTCCGACTGAATGTGCCTCCACTGTACCTTCACTGAAGCAATATCCTTGATCCTATGCTTACATACCTGCCTATCCATAATCGCTATGGGCTCCTCCTCAAAAATCAAATTTGGACACAGGACCCTACCGAATTAAGGGAGATCACATGAGACTCATTCAAAACATACTTCTGGAGCATAAAATATAGAAAATAGGATGTATCGCTGATAAGCTAGGCGGTAAGGACAATCTATAAACCACCTCTCCTACTCACCCCAAAATCTCAAATGGGATAATAAACCAAGGCCTAAGCTTGACCTTTTTCTCAAACTACATCACGCCCTTCATGGGCGACGCTTAGAGACAAACATGATCGCCCTCCATGAACTCCAATGGTCAAACCTTTCTGTCTGTATATTTCTTTTGCCTATCTGGGCTGTCAAAATCCTATCCTGAATTATGCTAACCTTCTCCATGGTATCTCTAAGCAAGACCGTGTCTAAATAATCCATCTCAACTGAATCAAACCACCTAATAGGAGATTGACACCACCTACCATACAACGTCTTAAATGGGGCCATCTGAATACTAGAGTGATAAATGTTGTTGTAAGAAAACTTCGCTAAGTGCAAATGCTATCCTACCTAGCATCAAAATTAATACCACAGGCTCGAAGCATATCTTCCAACACCTGAATCGTTCGCTCAGACTGTCCATCAGTCTGTGGGTGAAAAGCTGTACTCATATCAAGTCTAGTACCCAGACCATGTTGCAATGTTCTCCAAAAGTATGAAGTAAAAAATGAACCCTGGTTAGAAATAGTAGATACCATCACCCCATAAAGCCGAATAATCTGACTAATGTAAAGATGGGCTAGCTTCTCTATTGTATACTTCACCCGACTAGAATGAAATAGGAAGACTTGGTTAGTCTGTCAATAACTACCCAATTAGAATTATAACCACCCACGGTGGTAGGAAATCCCACAACAAAGTCCATGGTAATTCACACCCACTTATAAGTAGGAATAGACATCCTATAAGTCACACCTCAAGGACGTTAGTGCTCACACTTGACCTAGTTAGAGGTCAAATACTTAGACAAAAACTCTGCGATGTCCCTCTTCATCCCACACCATCAATAATGCTGGCTAAGGTCATGCTACATATTTGCTGCACCTAGATGAATAGAATAATGTTAGCAATGAGCCTCCTCTAGAATCAATCTAATTAGATCACCGACCTTGGGCACACAAATATTACCCTCAAACCTCAAGACACTATTTGAATCAAGTCTAGCCTCCTTGGCTTCATCCCTCAGTACCTTATCTTTAATGAGGCATAACATTTTATCATCAAACTGTCGATCCCAAATTCGCTCAACTAATGAAGAAAGAGACTTAATGAAAGCGATAAAACTCCACTCTCCTTAGTAACTCGCAATCAGATGAAACTGTTGGCTAGCCTAACAATATCCCTAGTCAAGGGCCTCCTGTCAACAATAATCGTGGAGAGACTCCCCATACTAAGAGCCTTCCTGATCAAAGCATCAGTTACCACATTGGCCTTCACTGGATGATACAAGATAGTCATGTCATAGTCCTTCAGTAGCTCAAGCCATCGTCACTGTCTCAATTTAAGAACCCTCTGACTGAAGATATACCGAAGACTCTGGTGATCAGTGAATACCTCACAATGCATACCATACAAGTAATGACATCACAACTTTAACAAAAACACTACCACTGCTAAATCCAAGTCATGGGTAGGGTAGTTATTCTCATGAGACTTCAAATATCTAGAAGCATAGGCAACCACCTTCCCTTTTGACATCAAAACTCCACCGAAACCAACTTTGAAAGCATTACAATACATGGTGAAGTCCATACCCTCATTGGGTAAGGTAAAAAAGGCTGTAGTAAATAAAGTCTTAAGCTTTTGGGATCTCTCCTCACACTTATTGGACCAATCGAAGTCTACTACCTTCTGAGTTAGTCTAGTCAATGGAACCGCAATACCTGCACAAAGTGTCTATAATAACCAGCCAAACCCATAAAACTCTGAATCTCGATAGGGGAAGTAGGCCTGGTCTAGCCTCTAATTGCCTTAATATTTGCCGAATCCACCCTAATACAATCCTTAGGCACCAGTCCTAGAAATACCATAGAATCATGCAAAACTAACACTTAGAGAACTTTGCATATAACTTCTGCTCTCTTAATTTCTAAAGCACCAATCTGAAATGACAAATATGATTCTCCTCTATCTTGGAATACACCAAGATATCATCAATGAAAACATTCATAAAAGAGTATAGATACGGATGAAACACCCTATTTATCAACTCCCTGAACGCCGCTGGAGCTATAGTCAACCCAAAAGACATAATCAGAAACTCATAATGGCCATAACGGGTTTGGAAAGCTGTATTGGGAATATTCGATGGCCTAATCCTCAACTGATGGTACATGGATTTCAAGTAAATTTTAGAGAACAAAGCTGCTCCTTGAATCTGATCAAACAAAACATCAACACGAGGAAGAGGATACTTATTCTTGATAGTCACCTTGTCAACTGTCTATAATCAATGCACATCATCATAGACCCACCATTTTTCTTCTGAATAGAACCAGTGCACCCCAAGGTGACACACTAGGGAGAATAAACCCCTTACTCAATAAATCCTGCAATGATCCTTCAAATCCTTTAGCTCAACTAGAGACATGCAATATGGAAGAATAGAAATGAGCTTAGTGTTTGGCTCTAAGTCGATAGAAAGTTCAATATACCTATCCAGGGGAACTCCTGAAAGATCAGTATGGAAAACATCGACAAACTCCTTAATCATGGAAATAGACTCCATAGGAGGTAACTCAGCGCTAGTATCCCAAATAAAAGCCAAATAATACATACACACCCTATCAATCAATCTGTGAGCATGTATACAGGAGATGACCTTACTAGGATAAAAACCACTAGTACCCTTCCACTTGATCCTCAGGACACCAAGTATCGCTAAGGTAACATACTTAGTGTAATAATCAATAATAACATGATTATGAGAAAGCTAACCCATATCTAACATCATATTAAAGTCTACCATCCCTAGAATAATCATGTCTACCTAAGTATATACCTGGCTAAATATACAAGACAGGATCAATACACTCGATCCACTTCTAAAGGTTCATACAAAGGTGTAGAAATATGAAAAGGCATAGGCATGCAATCAAAAGTCAAATCAAATCTAGATGAAAAATAGGTAGACACATAGGAGAATGTGGATCCAAGATCAAATAACACAAACGTAGGTTGATGGCAACTGGGACGATACTTGTAATAACTGCATAGAAAGCCTCAGACTCGGGTCTCCCTAAAAAAGTATAGTACTTAGCTCCTACTACCACCATCCTGTACTGTACCTCTACTCTGTGGAACCACAACACCACTACTAGAGGCTCTACCACCTATTCCTTACTGAGACCTCCCTTGACCCCTAGCCGGAGGTGCTAAATCTCTCTCTAGAGCCACCAAATAAGTTTGTTAAGGCCCTGAATGAGTCTGCAAAGGGAACTATCCCATCAGATGACTTATATCTACATAACTATAATAAGACCTCGGGTAGAAGGACTACTGCGATGAAATAAATGAAATACCATAACTACCTCAGCTTGAATTTTGGGATCCTCGAACCACCTATCCACCCTCGAACATTGTCATAGAAGCATGAATGGGTCTTTGTTGTTGAAATAAACTACCGCCTCTATGCAAACCTCTAACTCTAGATGGGTTTTCTGAAAATTGGCCACTAAAATGGGCCCTTTTAAGGTCCCCAAACTCTTATCTGACCATCAGTTCCTCCTTCTTGGCAGTGCTCACTATGGATTGGTAGGAAGCTTCCTCACAGGTCGATCTGAACACATATGATCAAATAGAGAAAGTTAATCCTCTCATAAAACCTACAGACTCTCTCTGCCTCATATGGGATCAATGCCATGGTATGTCTAGACAACTGGAAGAATCATGCCTCATACTCCGCAACTGACATACCACCCTGGGTGAAACCCTCAAATCTCAACATACTCTCTTCACATATGCTTCATGGGATGAAGCAATCTTCAAAAGTACTAGCAAAAGCACCAGCAAAAGCACCCTATTCCAATGGAGGAGATCCCATTAGTCTAGACCTTATAAATATCCTCCACTACTCTATGACTGACTCGCGAAGCTAGAGTGCAAAAAAAAAACACCCCGATCATTAACCATGTTCACTGCCTCTAGCATCTTATGGCACAACGTCAAGAACTCATAAGCATCCTCGCTCTTATTACCCTAAAATTAGGGTGGTTTCATCTTCTAAAACCTCTCATAACGCTACTAATCAACTACTGTCATGACCATATCTGGAGCAACTTGTACATCGACAGCTTGTGTGGGAAGTAATAGTGGTTGACCTACCTGATCTTGAATAACTAGGAAGTAATGTTGCTTTGGGGTCTATGCCTCGATTCTAGTTTGTGAGACTTGTGGTGTGCCTGCAGTATCCTAAGTAAAACTCTCCAGCACACCCAGCATCCTCAATAAGTTCTCTTGAAATAATGGTGCCGCAAATCCTAGAGGGACCCGATCCTCACCAACCTCAACATGTGGCTCTGGGAAGCCTCTCTAGCATGTTTTTCGGCTGGTGGCTCTCCTCCAACATAACCTCTACCTGCCACCTCTCCAAGACCATGTCCTCTAGCTCGACCTCTACCTCTACCTCTAGCCAAGGTCTCAACAACTTCCTCGGGGACTGCTTCCCCTCTACCCATAAATAAAGCTCTAGTCCTCAACATTTTCTAAAACAACACGCGATACTCAACACTAGTGATAACAACCACACATGATAAGAAAGAATGAATATAGGAAGTTTTCCTAATAGTCTTCACAGCCTCTCAAAGATAAGTATAAATATCTCTGTATCGATCCTTGAGACTCTTGTTAGACTTGGCTTATACACGTGAGACCTATGAACCTTTTATACCATTTTATCACGATCCAAATTCGAGTATGATGGCACTTATCCTTTCATACCAACCAAGTCAGCCTATAACCCAACATTTGTGGAAATAATTTAAATAGATAGATAACTATACAAATGCGGAAGTATTAGTCAACTAAAATACCCCCAAAGGACTGGTTGTCAATATATAGGCCTCTAATATAACAAAGATGGAAATAAATACAAGCCTGATTATCTTTGTTTCTCAAATAGAAGAAAGAATAAACAAAGTCTAAATATCTTTGTTTCTCAAATAGAACAAAGAAAATATAAAAGGGAGAAGGAAGGTCGCTGGCATCGATAGTCACCTCGTAAGTTTCCTATAAAAGCCTCAGATTAAGGGAAATAAAGGTTAAATCACTATCCGAGCTCGGAACCTACACAAATATAGAAAGCAAGGAGTGAGTATTAAATAATATGGTACTCAGCAATCCAACTAGTATGGCCAAGTAAACTAAAAGATACTAGAACTCCTTTCCTCCAAATCAAACCTCCTCAACTACAACCTACACAGAAATTAGCCTAATCTACTCTACACAGTTTATATAGCTCATAGATCAATACTAGCTCAATAGTATCACCGAATAAGTCATAACATTTCTAAATAAATCTATCATAGAAGCACATGGGCATATACACAAATTTATAATGACAAATAAGATGCAATGCAATACAATATGATGTGACGTAGAATGATATATGCCTATCCTAATTATACACATCCGCTGTATAATAGATCGAAACCTATGTAGGCCTTACAAAGACCATTTATCTGCCTCGAATGTGTGGCCTGATCCCCTCTCTCTCATAGATAACTCTGCCAATGATGTGTGGACCAATCCCTATTGAATCTCAATATGAATTCGCCGACACCATTTCCCATCAACATAAGTATCAATCCATTGGAACTGTTTCCCATCAGCATAAGTATCAATCGAGTCTCATCACAGTGTTCCAGAACTAATGCAAATAAGCATGTTCACATAAGTAATAAGAGAATAATAGTGTTCACAATCACAACACAATTAATATCACTGCAATTCATGTCACACTATCAATAATATATCAACATCAACAAGTAAATCATTTATATCCTTATTAGTTATCAAGTCTCCATTTCATCACTCCTTTATCACATTTAGGATCAATCAGTGAGAAATTATATCCAAGTCAATTTCTATAATCAAAAATAAGCAAATGACAATTTCATCAATTCATAATCACATTTAGGCTATCATAGCATTTTATCAAGTCCATATCAAGTTCAATTCAAGGAATTCATATTTTCAATCAAATCATAACACACATAGTCCTTTTTATTTCTCTGATCTTTCATTAGGTACAATTCACATATTTATTATGCCAAACCTTATTCCCATTACACCTCAACACATATACGGAAGTAAGTTCAAGTAATCTTCAAGATTTATGGGGTTTTAGAAGTTCACTTGCCTTAATCAATACTATGTCAATCACTAACTTGAGACTTCCATTTCTGAACTGAATCTAAAACACCACAATATATCAAAATAGCAATCCACAATCAAATTACGAAGCTAACAACATCAAAATCATGAATTTCGGGTAAAAGAATCAAAATGGCTTAAAAATCCAATTTCAAAAATGGAGTTTAAATTTGTGAATTTTTGGATAAAAATGATCCTCAAAGCCTTAGGAATCCATTAGAGAAAATCATTTCAAAAATGGAGTTCAAAACAACCCATAATCACCATTTTAAGAAATTCAAAGTTCTTGAAGAAAATCCCCAAAAATTTGGGAGCCAAATTTTCTTCTATAGATGCTGGTTTTCTTGAATCCCAAGTCCAAAACCCTTAATTCGAAGTCAAAATCATGATATAATGGATGTCTAACATAGATTTTAGGTTAATAACACTTACCCAATCAAATATCCTCAAAATACCACTTCAGCAATCATCTAAATGACTTCCTAAAGCTTGAAAATAGAGAATAAGTCTAAAATTCCATCCAAAACCCTTCTAATCTCGCTAAAGCGACCTGGCTCTCTTTCGTGGCCATCGCTAAAGCCACGGGTCCATAGAAAAAGCATTCGCTGTATAGTTGACTAAACCTCACTTTGGTGAGGGGTCCTTCGCTAAAGAGAAGGTCGTAGAGTCAACCTATCTTCGCAAAAGCAGTATCTAAGGCACTAACACAGAACAATATTTCACAACATCAACAAATATTCTGAATCGACCCTCGAGATTCATTCGAAATCTCTTGCATACGAACTATATATGCTACCATAATAAATTTGATATTCCAGACTCAGTGGAACTGTCATAAATTTAATTTGAGCTCTCATTGACCCAGAATCCAACAAGTCATAACCAAACTAACTCTAAGCCTCAAAAAGACCAAAATTCCCTCATCGCTTCCAAAAAAGAGATAGGAACTATCCCTTGGCCTAAAATCCTCCCTCAAATCAAACAGAGTCAGCGTAATACATTTTCGAGCATCTGAACTCTGAATGTTGACCAAAGGTATCTCTAAACTCAAAAAGTCAATCATTTCCAACTTAGGACCTTAGATCCTCGATATAAACTCAAAACATATTTTGAAAACTCTCCTAGAACAAATTTCATATTCCGAAGCTGATGGAATCAACAAAATCCATTTCGAGACTCAAAACTCCAAATGACACCGAATACCACTATTTCTAAGCTTAAGCCTTCAAAACTCAAATATTTCCAAAAACCTTAACTTTTCATAGATTTCACAAAACCAACTTTGCATACTAAGCAAACATGACTTAGGGAAACTACCGAGAGGGGTAAAATGGTTATTTTTGCAAAATTTACAAAATGGACCTTCAGGGTCATTACAACTTGGCTAGACCATCAGCTAGAGGGTGAAAAACTATAATACGCTTGACTTAAGTACCAAGACCCTTTTGGAATGACCTCCTAAGCATAGATGTAAATTAAGTAACTCGATATGAAATTATAGACATTGGAACCCCATGAGGCTTAAATAACTCTAGAATGTAAATTCTAGTATAATCCTCAGTTGAATAAGAAGTCTTTACGGGAAGAAAATGCACCGAATTAGTCATTTATTCCTCAAAAACCTAACTTGAATAATATTGGTCACGAGTATGAGGCAAGCCCGTAATGAAGTCCATATTCATGTCTTCCCAATTCCAAGTAGAAATCTCAATATCTTGAGCTAAACCTACAATATTTTTATGCTCAACCTTCACTTATTGAAAGTTTGGACACTTTGCACAAATTCCACAATATCATTATTCATGCCATTCCGCCAATATACTTCCTTCAAGTAACAATACATCTTTGTGGATCCTGAATTAATAGAATATCGCGAACTATGAGATTTGGAAAATATCATTTCCCTTGAGCCGACAACATCATGAACACATAATTGACCTTGGTAAACAAGCTCACCATCTCCCCCTTGGGAGAAAGCCTCAATGGATTTTTTGGCAACAACTTTCTTCAACTCAACCAAAGTCGTATCATTATAATGTTTTGCCTTTACATCCGACACAAGACACGATTCAGAACAATTTTGAACAACCACACCACCATCTTTGAAATCAACCAAGAGAATACCTAAAATATCTAATCTATAAACATCATGAATTATCTTTTTCTTTTCATCTTCAATTCGGGCAACACTATTCATGGACAACCTATTAAGAGCATCGACCACCATATTTTTCTTTCCTAGAGGGTAGAGAATAGTCATGTCATAATCCTTCAGCAACTCAAGCCACCTCCTTTTTCGAAGTCAATTTCTTTTGCTTGAATACATATTGTAAACTCTTGTGGTCGGTGAGTACATCATCATGGACACTATAGAGATAGTGTCTCCAAATCTTTAAAGAAAATAAAACTGCCGCTGACCCCAAGTCATGAGTCAAATAGTTCTTTTCATGACCTTAACTTTCCTAGAAGCATAGGCTACCACCTTACAATATTTCTTCAAAATACAATGAAGAATGATCCTTGAAGCATCACAATACACCACAAATCTATCAAATCATTCTTGTAAACTCAACACCAGAGCGGAAGTAAGTCGATCTTTCAAATCTTGGAAGATCTTCTCACAGGCCTCAAACCATTGGAATTTCATCTTCTTTTTAGTCAAAGTAGTCAAGTGTGACATGATGGAAGCCAATATTTCTATAAACCATCTATAATAAGCGGCTAAGCCCACGAAACTTCAACTATCAGAAGTAGATAAAGGTCTAGGACAATTCTTACTACCTCGACTTTCATTGGATCAACTCAAATGCCATCATCTAAGACAATATGGCCAAGGAATGCGACTGACCTCAACTCAAGCTCACTCTTGCTAAACTTAGCAAGCAATTATCGATCCTTGAGAACTTGCAAGACAATGCTCAAATGATTGGTATGCTCCTCCTCACTTTGAGAATATATCTATATATCATTGATGAACCTAATGACGAACATATCCCATTATTGTTTAAATACCCTATTTATCAAATCCATAAAAGCTATAGGAGCTTTTGGAATATCACACTCCCTTAATCGAAGTTGATGATAACCCAATCAATGATCGATCTTTCTTGTACCTTCAAGATGATTGAAAAAGTCATCATTCCTTGCGTAGGATACTTATTCTTTATTGTGACCTTGTTCAAGTACCGATAATCAATACATATGTGAAGTTAACCATCCTTCTTAAGAACAAAGAGAATCGGTGTACCCCATGGAGAGATACTTGGTATAGTGAAAACCTTATCCAATAAATCTTTTAATAGATCTTTTAACTCTTTAAGTTCCTCTAGAGCCATTATTTAAGGAAGAATAGAGATAGGATAGGTATTAATAAGAATATCAATACCAAAGTCTATCTCTCTTTTGAGAGAAATACCCGGAAGATCATCAGGAAACACTTCAAGAAACTCATTAACCATTTGTTATCCCTCTTTTCTTTCTTTCTTTACTCATGGGTATGGTTCCACTCTTTTTCTTTACCTTTCTAAGTGTTTTCCTCATTGAGATTGATTTTTATGTTACTTCACACTTGTTCTTTCATTTTCCTCACGGCGATAACCTAATTCTTTTCTTTTTTCTGTCATTACACAATTATTTTCACCCTAACGTTTTCTGCTTTTCTCTATAGTAGCCATCCTTAACTTAGGCTTTTAGCCTGACTTGAGTTACACATTTTCCTAGGAGGGACCATGGAAAAGATGAAGGGCTACATTCAGACATGTAAGGTGAATGTGGTTTTTTAAAAAAAGGTCTTTTTCAAGCTAAAACCTTTGGTTATAAGGGTACAATTTCATTTGGTTTGTAATTTTTAAGCTAAGTGACTTATTTTTAACAACGGACTATGATCCTATCCTAATCAAGCTATTCAATCATTTTAGTGAGACTAACTCAGTAAGTTCTAGCTTACATACGCATTGTTCGAACTAGAGAATTCAGCTTACACACACATGAAACATAACTTACGCTATTTAACACCAATCAACATAATCATGTTCTAGCTAGCATTTGATCAACATATCAACAAGTACAATGCCCCATAAATATCCTAAAAATTCATTTTTCATAGGTCAGATACGATCACATAACATTTTAAAATTTTCAACTGGGGTCATTTTATTCAGTTCAAATAATTCAAACTTCGCAGGCTACTACATACTACTACATACTTCTATAAACTCGTGTATTTATAAAATAAAACCTAAACATGTTAGTTCTACTAGATATTACACTTGAGAGAAAAGAAATATGTCAACAAAAACTATTAAGCGATTAGGATGCCCCACCCCCATCAAAAAGTTGTGCATTATCAAACTTAGAATTTACAAATGAAAGGGTAACGAATTGAAGAGTATTTAGACTTTCCCAAACATATACAAACATTGCATTATCCCTTAATAAATGACGTTGCTCAATCCATCATAGTTCGATCGCATGGTAATTCAGAATTAAAACTTGTTTTTGGTGTTTATCAAATTTCCAATTTTTTGTAAGTATTTCTATACAGTGGGTCCTCACGATCCTTGAAGGGTCCCGTGAAAAGTTCCAGTGAGTAGGGTTAGGAAAGTGGCTTGAAATTTTTCTAAGTGTTTGGACCATATATTAATTCACGGCCTGTGAAGAACTCCACAACTCGTGATGCCTTCCGTGGACCTACACTTAGAGAAATTCCAAAGGAGGAGGCAACGGGAATCCACCACAGTCCATGAAGTATAATACGGAACATGGCAAATGTCTTTTTCCCCAGCCATATTAGTTCAACCATGGTAGATTTTCCCTACTTCCAAAATCAACACAAAATACACAATTTAAGCACAATCACAACAAACTCAATCACACCCACTGCTAATAACCATTTTTTAATGGGAAACTAAAGCCTTAACCCTTAATCATAAAAGTAAATAGTGAGTTCTTATGGGGAACTTACTTGTTACCTCAAATTAATAAGAGTGGGAATGGGTAAGTGGTGGTGTTGGACTTGAATCAGTTCTCACCTAGGGAAATATATTTGCTTATGGGACTAGGATCGGAGTCCCGATTTGATTGGAAGAGAGAGACTGTTTGAGGGGAGTTGAATAAATGACCCATATTCGATGGGTATTTGGTAAAAAAAACCCTATTAGCCGTTGGAATTTTTGGAATAGGTCTTGAATGGGACTGGTTTATTTTAAATTTAGCGAACCTTATTTCTCGGTTTGTGAAGGTTGCTCATGGAGAGAACCAAAGACCATGATCCTTTTTGTAGCATTGGACTTAGAGAAAAGTATAGAAAACATACAAAGGGTTCACAGAAGGCTCAATAGTCCATGAAGTCCATTACGGGCCGTAAACTCCACTGTGAACCTGAAACCCATTTTAATGGTGTTCCTCACACCACCTCATCACAGGATGTGGTGCCCTATATGATTTGTATAGTTTCTCGAGGGGGAGTGACTAGGCCCAATTTTAGGTGGTTTCGCTTTCTTTGAATCCCTTCCCTCACAAAACACACTGTGACGGTATAAAAACATCCAAAACAAAATTTAGCCTATCTATTAAAAGCACAAGATTGGGTTGTCTCTCAATCAATACTTGATTTAATGTCGCAGCACAATGCGGGTTACTTGACTACTCAGACTTCATGAAGCTTCCCAATAGGTTACCTCCTATGAATAACGTTGCGGCATGACACATGTTCCTTGATTACTCAGACTTTATGAAGTTGGAGCTCTTCAATTGTCTTGGCATCTTTATTTTCTCCCAAATACAACTTCACATGCTTCTCGCTCACGGTGAACTTTAGCCCATCTCACACTTCAAGCTCAATTTCACCATGTGGGAATACTCCTACTATAGTGAAAGGGCTAGACCATTTGGAAATCAGGTTTCTCAAAAACAATCTGAGTCTAAAAATGACCAGCAACACCAATTCATCGGGGAAAAACTCTCGATTCTCAATATGCCAGTCATGATATAGCATCATTCATTCTTTGTACAGAGCTTCTCTCTCATATGCCCTCAGACAGATCTTATCCATCTTATTAATTTGATCTAACCTCATATTGGGAACTTCACTCCAACTGAGATTTAGCTTCTTTAGTGCCCACAATGCATTGTGCTCTAACTCTACATGCAAATGAAATGCCTTTCCAAATACTAACTGATATGGTGACATACTAATGAGTTATTTGAAAGGTGTCTGATATGCCCATAGTGCATCATCAAGCTTCCTTGACCAGTCAATTCTGTTTGCATTTACTGATTTAGTCAATATCTCCTTGATTTCCCTATTGGACACCTTACCTTTCCTCCTTGACTAAGGGTGGTATAAAGTCACCACCTTCTGTTGCTTTACACCGTATTTTGCCAATAGAGTTCGGAAGATCTTGTTGTAAAAATGGGAACTACCTATCACTGATGGTAGCTCTCGAAGTGCTAAACTTGGAAAATATGTTCTTTAGAAAACCAACTACTCTCTTACTTCCATTGTCAGCCAAGGCAACAACTTCAGTCTATTTGGAGATGTAGTCAACTGCAACCAGAATATACTTCATCCCATATGAACTTACGAATGGTCCCATGAAGTCGATGCCCCAGACATAAAAAATCTCAACCTCTAAGATTGGAGTCATAGGAAACTCTTGGCGCCTTGATATAACACCTTGCCTTTGAAATTTATCGCAACTCTTCGTAAGATTATATGCATCTATATAGATGGTGGGCTAGTAATATCTGTATCGAAGCACTTTTTGAGCTTTTCGGTCTCTACTATGATGCCCATCCAATGGAGAAGAGTGACATGCCTCAAGAATACTCAATATCTCAGCTTCTAGCACATACCGCCTGATTAGATTATCAACACATATTCTAAAAAAATAAGGCTCATCCCATAAATACTTGTTCACATTATGTAAGAACTTCTTCCTTTGTGGAACATAAAGTCCTCGGGCATCATATAACTAACTAAATAGTTGGCAAATTAAGTAGATAAAGAAATGAAGTCAAGAGTGACATCTAATACCTACACGTATGAGAATGAACCATCAATATCAAGCTTGTACCTATCTCTTTTCTCAGCTTTTATGTCACAACCCAACACCGTAAGCCGCGACTGGGGTCTGACCTGAACCCTCTTGTACGTATCTACTAGTTACACTTAAGTTGAACCGTGTGTGATGTGATACTATACACAGACCCCAATGGGTCAAAAACTTTTTCATATACATGTAGCCTTTATCACCTGTATCATAATAGGAAAGGGCACGCAAGCCGATGCGGCTACCATAACATGAAAACATTTGCATTACGTCGTATGAGAAAAACTAGAACAAACTTACAAATAACCCACATACACGTCTACAGACCTCTAAGAGTAATAACCGCATCATATGGCGGGACAGGGCCCCCGCCGTACCTCTGAATAAATTAATATGTACATCAAATAACCAGTATCAAAAACTAGGTTCCAGAACAGTGAAGCACTTCCAATATAGCTGAGAGGAACTCCTAAGCTGGCGGATCTCCAGAACGAACATCAGTACCTGCGGGCATGAAATGCAGCCCCCCGAAGAAAGGGGGTTAGTACGACATATGTACTAAGTATATAAAGCATAACATCATAACTGAGACAACAACTGAAATGAGGATACAGAAGACATGTATAACAGATAACAAATTACTGTACCTGCAGCTTAAGACATGCAGTCATATACCTTATCATACCCTGTACCCAGCCCTCTAGTGAACTCGGTACCATAATCGTTTCATCATAATCATGAGTCATCATATCATCATGTATATCATTTTATCATGTCATCGTATACGGCATCATATCATCGTATGCGACTAACCTCGTATATCATCATCGTATATCCGGTTCACTCTAGGGCTCGGGGTCACAAATGTATCCTTAT
The DNA here is from genome assembly GCF_947179165.1 of Solanum dulcamara. Taxonomy (NCBI): domain Eukaryota; kingdom Viridiplantae; phylum Streptophyta; class Magnoliopsida; order Solanales; family Solanaceae; genus Solanum; species Solanum dulcamara. Next base: position 25,427,845 of record NC_077238.1, on the reverse strand, counting down.
ACTTTCATATGCATGCCTACATAAAGTGTCCGGCCCTTTAGTTAGGGACTCGGTGAAAGAATAGTGTACGTCTATAGCGTACCATCATTATATAGTAAAATACGCCGAGGAACGTTCGGCCCGATTCATAATTTAAAACAATGCCGAAGAACATATGGCTCAATCCACATTTTCCATTATATCATTATATGTACATATTCGGCCCGGGACGCAGTGACGAGCATCATCACATACGTCATCATCGTATGCTTCACTTCATCGTATACGGTATTTTATCCTCGTATACTTCTTATATATATATATATAGCCGGCCTGGGACTCGGTGAACGAATAGTAAAACTAGGCACGATCGCATTATCGGCCCTCTTGTGGGACTCGGAGGAAGATGGGTTACAGGGTGCTCGAATAGAGTAGTGAGAAACTATATGCAACTAAGTCATCTTTTGAGACTCAATGAAATAGTCAAGTGAATCGTCACCTGAAGATCAGAGTAGTAATCTTCTTAAGTATCTACTAAACAACGTTACGAAGCATATCAACTAGAGTTTCAGGAATCGTAGACGTGTATCAAGACAAGGTTAAACAGCTTATGGAAGTAGAGACATTTGTCATTGCAGAGACTTTAGGAATAGGAGATGACATATTCAAGTATTATTCAGCAGATAGGAGACTCGAGGGTAGTTTAACTATTTTAAGAATTCTAATACCAAGTAGTAAACAAAAGTCACAATCATACCTGGAGATTATAATTAGAACTACCTCCACCTCATATCATATTATATTACATTTATACTTAATACCTTCCAAAAGAAAGAACAGCCAGGCTTTACATATACTACTATTCATGATCTAGTAGCCTAGAAAGGCAATAACTCAACTATTACAGGAGTCTTAACATTACAAAGTGAATACCATTATGAATTACATTTGGAGTTTCACGAGTGGAATTATCCCCACATTTCGTATACACAGAATTCATAACTTATACCTAAGACATGCCAAAAGAAAAGAAGAATAGCTCTACATACTTATTTCATAAACATGCCAAAAGAAAGCTTCACGTACCTCGTCTGCGTTATTCTTTATCCTGTTCGCCTCGTTGTCCTTTGAACCTATTAAACAGGAGAGTAATATGCATATCAACTCTTCTTAATTTTCCATCATCTTAGGTTACACCTTAGTGTTAATGGAATCTATTTCCTTAGTCGTTTCCTCGACTAGTTCTTTAGTTTGTTAAGGCGTTAACGAAAATTGGGCAGCACCTCCCCTATAATGTGCCCTATCAAAATTTCCAATTAGGTCCCTAAGACCTACAGACAACCAACAACAACAACCTGCAGCAATTCACACCAACAATATATAACATAAAACTCCAAATGACCTATTCAAAAATATGATTTCACAACAGGGCCTGTAGCTTTTATTTTGTAACGCCTTTCATTATACGCAACGAGTGGTCATGTGGCTTCTACCAGCAGCAACCTAACCCACATTAGAACATATTTAGGCCCTGCAACAACAAGCCACACCCCTACAGCATCACCTCACAAGAACAATACTTTATTTCGACGACAATTCAACTATAGCGACTACAATTTAGCTTATTTCGAATGCCGAACTTTTCAAACCTTTTCCCCAACTTCCAGCAGACCCTAAGGTGTGTAATACATCCTATAATAAAATCATAAGCTTCAAATTAGAGGGGAAGACCTTACCTTATCCGAAATTGGCCAAAACTCGCCAAAATTTGCCTCGGAAGTTTCTTAACATGCTGAAACTTTAGCGGACTGTTTGTATCTTTTTGGTGCTGCTCCTAATCGTAAATTTACGTTAATAACACCTCCATAGAATGTATAAACCCTCACAAAAATGTGGGAGAAGAGAATCAAACCATACCTTAACAAACAGCTCTCCAAACGTGCTGAAAATTAATTTCGGAACTCCTCGACGCAGCTGAAACTAAGGGGCTGTTTGCGTGGCTTCTTGCTGCCCCAAATCCGAAATTTTCATTATTAAACACCGCTATATCACCGTAGAATACCTTAAATAAATAATTCACGAAACGAAATCGAGCCTTACCTTTTAGTTTGCTCAAACCCGTGGCTGCCCTCACTTGTTCTTCACGTTTTTCTCTCATTCCCTAAGTTAAAAATGCTGAAAATGAAGTTCTAGTCATAAAATGACTAATATATAACCTTCCCTAGAGGGTGAAACGTGGCATACCCTAGGGGTGACACGTGGAATCCCCCTAGCAGGTAGGTGAGTCACCTGCTTGCTTGTCACCTGCTTACTTGAGGTGCTTGCTTGAGGTGCTTTCTTGTCACCTGCTTGCTTCACTTTCGTAAGTTCGAAAACTAGTTTTTGCTTCCTCTCGTAGGTTCGTAATCTCTTCTTATTTTAATAGCCTATGTAATCCATGCTACACAAGCTTGGTACGTACTCCAATAGCTTAAGTATGTAAAACTTCCAAGTTAGTAGCTTACGTAGGTAAATCGAGTTCTACGACTCATTACTTGACCCCCAATTCCTTCCGGATTCTTATGACTCCATTTCCAACCTTCTCTACTATGGGGTATCACATTCTTCTTTCCTTAAAGTTGTTTGATGTGTGTGGATAGTAAGGGTCTCATGGCTACTTTCAAGATGATTAGGGACACGTGTCAAGATTCAAAAGTGCGGGGTATAACATCCTTCCCCCTTTAAAACATTCGTCCCCGAATGTTAAATAGAACTTCCCTTAAGGCTTTATACGTATCATAGGGAAATTCCTTTCTACTTGAATAACATACATCTTCATCCAAGTAATCAATATACGAGTTCCAGGACTGGGGGTTATCTGTAGACATCGGGAATAGGTACGGACACCTGTTTTTCATGTCCTCTTTAACTTCCTGGTTATGGCTTCACGATTCTTATTCCACCACAGTACCTTGACGGAAGTTATGTCCTTAGTTCGCAACCCGCTTAATCTGTTGATCCCGGATGGAAATAGGTTGCCTCTCGTAGGATAACTCCCTATTACATGGACCTTCTCAACGGGAAATATTCTGGGAGCGTCATTTACGATCTTGCGGAGCATTAATCTGTGAAAACTAAATGTATTGCTTCAAACCGGATGGTAAGTCCTACTCATAGGCAGCTTTATCCATTCTACATGTAATCTGAGAAGGATCAATATATCCCCTTCCTGACGACTCTAGGCTTCTAATCGATAGCTTGTCCCGGACTAAGCTTTACTTCATCAATAATTTACTGGGTCCCCTCTGGACCTATCCATTCATCGAAGGGCGAAATACTGTACTAAGATTCACCTGTGTTCCCAATCCTTACCGGAATGATCTCCAGCGATTAGCTGTACGTTGAACTTCCCCATCCGAGATAATAGATGTGGGAACCCCGTAAAATCTTATTGTTTCCTTGTTATGTCATCTCGTATAACCCTTAGCCGAGTACATCTTCCTACTTGGAAGAAAATGGGTTAATTTTGTCAGCTTATCTACCATAACCCATATGAACTTATACTTCCATAAGGTACGAGGTCAGCCTGCTCTATAACCTACATTAATCGCCTTCCATTCCCGAGTTGGGATTCCCATCCCCTATAATAGGCTATCAAGCCTCTGATGATCCTCTTCATTTAAGCCATTATACCACTCTTCTTAATTAAACTTGTAACACCTTAGATATGCTATCTTGCTCTTTTACTCGGATCTTCCTTTCAGTTTTATTACCACATATTATACTGAAATTCTTACACAACCGTGTGTAGGTACATCGAGCCATTTAGAAAATACTTTAGTGTCGCTATACTAGCGGCTTACCTCCTTCGGTCGAGGTCAGGGCTCCTCTATGGCTTTTGTCCTTAATACCGATTAGACCTTCATAGTTCTACCTCGAACCATCTTACACTTTTCTTTAATAGATTCTAAATATGGCAACCACATTGCTATTACTGACTTCCTTTTATCAAGTAATCATTTGACCTCGCTCTTAGTATACCAATGTTAGTAAGCTGCACAACTATTCTTGTGCCATTTTCACAAAGTGCGTTGTATTTCAGTCATAATCTTTTCTGCTTTTGGCTTACTCTGTTCTATATGTGTTATTGTACTAACACACCTTTATAATCTCTTTCTGTCATACTTGTTTCGTTCCCTTTCTCGATTCCCAAGGGGTCACCCATCCCAGTGCTACTCTCATCCGAGCACGCTTAACTTCAGAGTTTTGACGGAATCCGGTGCATCAGTGCGGGTATGATCACGTCCATCCCTTATGGGGTTCCGTTTGAAGTTCAAGCGTCCCTATTTACATACGATAGCGTCAGTCGATTTTCTTTTACACTCGTACTTCTCTTGTCCACTTCCCCCCTTTTAGGGTGTACCCATGTCATCCTCCATTTATTTTCAGCCATTCACACGTGAATGATTCTACTCCAACATATTTAACGTGCTGTACCATGTCTACATGTTCTGTTAAATCTTCCATACGTTAGGTTGCCTTTATAGGAAACCCTAGCACAACCATAGGGTGCTTTCGTATATGTAATATATCATATAAACTCCATCTAATGGTTGATACTCGAGTAATATCCGTAATGTAGCAATGCATTCCAAGCCACATTCCATCCATCCCAATCAGTAATTAGGTCGTGCTCATCCTTAGTTCAAATCCTCCACTCGAGAGTACTTATACTTTAGCGATTCGCGTTTCAAGCTCTGTCATTATACTAAACTTATTCTCGTGGATACATCTTATTCTTCTAATAACTTAGTAATGCAGCAGTTATTCTGCGAATTGATATTCCCTTTCCTTGCAGGATCTCATTAATCGTCAAGGTGGAGTCACGTATACACAATACTTCTTTATGCCTCCTGAGCTTCCATCTCTGTCGTGTGCTTAAGGATTACTTCAAATCCTACTTAAAACCATATCAACTTCGTTGTAGTGGTGACCTTGTCTTAATACCTTTTGATCTTACTACACCTCTAGGTCGTAACTGTCTATTTCTCTTCTTGTTCGATACTCATACTTAATTAATCACATCTATCTTGAGTGCCTCTATTAGAATTTCTCTATTATTCCTTCAACTCATTTCCATTTTTGGTTGGGCGTAAGGAATTCCATATTACCCTTTATTTCCTTGCACTATCCATTCTTTTCGTCATCATATAACCTTTATTCGAAACTTTCCTTATGGAACTTGATAAATCTTCCTTATTTGTTCCATAGCTTGCTTTTCCGTTCCACACCTATCTTTACATTCTATTTACATGGACCACGTCATACCTTCTAGTTAATTCCTTACTAAGTTTTGCTTATTCTCATAACAGTTTTTGTTATGTTCACCTGGTACCTTGTTCGCATTCCGACCCATAGTATAATACCGCTTGACATTCTTCACGATTCTTACTATGGGTTACTTACCCTTCTTAGCTAGTCTTGTCCTTAATGTCTCACAAGCTATCTTATTAACACTTCATATCCGTCACACTTCTTTTCCCTTTGTACTCTTGTCTTACTCTTGTCTTAACCATACTGTTACTTCTTTCAACTATCACTTGTCATAGTTTATCCCTATGTATCAATTCAGGCGATGCCTTACTATCTCGTTTTATCCCGATCTATCAGTCCTCTCTGAGTCATCTTCTTTAGCTTATAGGTCCTTTCTAACTTATTCTACTATTCCAGTATCGTCCTCCTAGTTTCTATTGCCATTAACTCAACAATTAACTTATTTCTCGAGGTCAGCCATACTTGTTTAGTCAAATTTCATCATTGTTGCGAGAACAACCTTTCAAGACATACTACAGCCCTGTATCTCATTCTCCTCTTATTTCTAGAAAAATTTGGGCAGAGTTTCCTCTGTATTTCTTACTATCCCAACACCTGCATACAGAAAAGGCCAACAATGCCTCACAGGGCACACAAATATATATTCACATCATTTCATATCGCCGCCACACAGGGCGCCCACAATTAGCATTATGAAAATGGACTTACCTCGTATGTCCCTTTGAACTACACCTGTTGCACTTTCTTGTATAATTTTCCTTTCATTTTCCAACTTTATATATCAGTTGTATTGCAACACCTTACCTGACATAGGTCCTTCGTGCCTTTGCTTACCTGCGTGATTCATAACATCCAATATCATTAGTTACTTTCTTCTATCGATATTGCCTTTCTGCTGAAATCACAAGTTAGTATGAGGAATTGCATTTCCTACGACTCAGCTCTATCGCACGATTCTAGATACGAAAGAAAGTAACATCCTAAATATCCTGTAGCCTCTTGTCTATAGATGTGGTGCACAACACACCGATAAACAAGACTCTACTAGACACGATCTGTAGACACTCCAAGGACGAACTGCTTTGATACCACTTCTGTCACGACCCAACACCGTAGGCCGCGACTGGGGTCTGACCTGAACCCTCTTGTACGTATCTACTAGTTACACTTAAGTTGAACCGTGTGTGATGTGATACTATACACAGACCCCAATGGGTTGAAAACTTTTTCATATACATGTAGCCTTTATCACCTGTATCATAATAGGAAAGGGCACGCAAGCCGATGCGGCTACCATAACATGAAAACATTTGCATTACGTCGTATGAGAAAAACTAGAACAAACTTACAAATAACCCACATACACGTCTACAGACCTCTAAGAGTAATAACTGCATCATATGGCGGGACAGGGCCCCCGCCGTACCTCTGAATAAATTAATATGTACATCAAATAACCAGTATCAAAAACTAGGTTCCAGAACAGTGAAGCACTTCCAATATAGCTGAGAGGAACTCCTAAGCTGGTGGATCTCCAGAACGAACATCAGTACCTGCGGGCATGAAATGCAGCCCCCCGAAGAAAGGGGGTTAGTACGACATATGTACTAAGTATATAAAGCATAACATCATAACTGAGACAACAACTGAAATGAGGATACAGAAGACATGTATAACAGATAACAAATTACTGTACCTGCAGCTTAAGATATGCAGTCATATACCTTATCATACCCTGTACCCAGCCCTCTAGTGAACTCGGTACCATAATCGTTTCATTATAATCATGAGTCATCATATCATCATGTAAATCATTTTATCATGTCATCGTATACGGCATCATATCATCGTATGCAACTAACCTCGTATATCATCATCGTATATCTGGTTCACTCTAGGGCTCGGGGTCACAAATATATCCTTATACTTTAATATGCATGCCTACATAAAGTGTCCGACCCTTTAGTGAGGGACTCGGTGAAAGAGTAGTGTATGTCTATAGCGTACCATCATCATATAGTAAAATACGCCGAGGAACGTTCGGCCCGATCCATAATTTAAAACAATGCCGAAGAACATACGGCTCAATCCACATTTTCCATTATATCATTATATGTACATATCCATCCCGGGACGTGGTGACGAGCATCATCACATACGGCATCATCGTATGCTTCACTTCATCGTATACGGCATTTCATCCTCGTATACTTCTTATATATATATAGCCGGCCCGAGACTCAGTGAACGAATAGTAAAACTAGGCACGATCGCATTCCCGACCCTCTTATGTGACTCGGAGGAAGATGGGTTACAGGGTGCTCGAATAGAGTAGTGAGAAACTCTATGCAACTAAGTCATCTTTTGAGACTCAATAAAACAGTCAAGTGAATCGTCACCTGAAGATCAGAGTAGTAATCGTCTTAAGTATCTTGTAAACATCGTTATGGAGCATATCAACTGGAGTTTTAGGAATCGTAGACGTGTATCGAGACAAGGTTAAACAGCTTATGGAAGTAGAGACTTTAGGAATAGGAGCTGACACATTCAAGTATTATTCAGCAGATAGGAGACTCGAGGGTAGTTTAACTATTTTAAGAATTCTAATACCAAGTAGTAAACAAAAGTCACAATCATACCTGGAGCTTATAATTAGAACTACCTCCACCTCATATCATATTATATTACATTTATACTTAATACCTTCCAAAAGAAAGAACAGCCAGGCTTTACATATACTACTATTCATGATCTAGTAGCCTAGAAAGGCAATAACTCAACTATTACAGGAGTCTTAACATTACAAAGTGAATACCATTATGAATTACATTTGGAGTTTCACGAGTGGAATTATCCCCACATTTCGTATACACAGAATTCATAACTTATACCTAAGACATGCCTAAAGAAAAGAAGAATAGCTCTACATACTTATTTCATAAACACGCCAAAAGAAAGCTTCACGTACCTCGTCAGAGTTATTCCTTATCCTGTTCGCCTCGTCGTCCTTTGAACCTATTAAACAGGAGAGTAATATGCATATCAACTCTTCTTAATTTTCCAGCATCTTAGGTTACACCTTAGTGTTAATGGAATCTATTTCCTTAGTCGTTTCCTCGACTAGTTCTTTAGTTTGGTAAGGCATTAACGAAAATTGGGCAGCACCTCCCCTATAATGTGACCTATCCGAATTTCCAATTAGGTACCTAAGACCTACAGCCAACCAACAACAACAACCTGCAGCAATTCACACCAACAATATATAACATAAAACTCCAAATGACCTATTCAAAAATACGATTTCACAACAGGGCGTCTAGCCTTTATTTTGTAACGCCTTTCATTATACGCAACGAGGGGTCATGTGGCTTCTACCAGAAGCACCCTAACCCATATTAGAACATATTTAGGCCCTGAAACAACAAGCCACACCCCTATAGCATCACCTCACAAGAACAATACTTTATTTCGACGACAATTCAACTATAGCGACTACAATTTAGCTTATTTCGAATGCCGAACTTTTCAAACCTTTTCCCCAACTTACAGCAGCCCCTAAGGTGTGTAATACACCCTATAATAACATCATAAGATTCAAATTAGAGGGGAAGACCTTACCTTATCAGAAATTGGCCAAAACTCGCCAAAATTTGCCTCGGAAGTTTCTTAACATGCTGAAACTTTAGCGGACTGTTTGTATCTTTTTGGTGCTGGTCCTAATCGTAACTTTACGTTAATAACACCTCCATAGCATGTATAAAACCTCACAAAAATGTGGGAGAAGAGAATCAAACCATACCTTAACAAACGGCTCTCCAAACGTGCTGAAAATTAACTTCGGAACTCCTCGACGCGGCTGAAACTAAGGGGTAGTTTGCGTGGCTTCTTGCTGCCCCAAATCCGAAATTTTCATTATTAAACACCTCTATATCACCGTAGTATACCTTAAATAATTAATTCACGAAACGAAATCGGGCCTTACCTTTTGTTTTGCTCAAACCCGTGGCTGCCCTCACTTGTTCTTCACGTTTTTCTCTCATTCCCTAAGTTAAAAATGCTGAAAATGAAGTTCTAGTCATAAAATGACTAATATATAACCTTCCCTAGAGGGTGACATGTAGCATACCCTAGGGGTAACACGTGGCAGCCCCCTAGGGCGCCACCTCACCCATGCGGCCACCCACATGCTCCCACGTGGCAGTGTGGCCCCCACCCCAAGCAGGTAGGTGAGTCACCTGCTTGCTTGTCACCTGCTTGCTTGAGGTTCTTTCTTGTCACCTGCTTGCTTCACTTTCGTAAGTTCGAAAACTAGTTTTTGCTTCCTCTCGTAGGTTCGTAATCTCTTCTTATTTTAAGAGCCTATGTAATCCATGCTACCCAAGCTTGGTACGTACTCCAATAGCTTAAGTATGTAAAACTTCCAAGTTAGTAGCTTACGTAGGTAAATCGAGTTCTACGACTCATTACTTGACCCCCAATTCCTTCCGGATTCTTATGACTCCATTTCCAACCTTCTCTACTATGGGGTATCACATTCTTCTTTCCTTAAAGTTGTTTGATGTGTGTGGATAGTAAGGTTATCATGGCTACTTTCAAGACGATTAGGGACACGTGTCAAGATTCAAAAGTGCGGGGTATAACATTTTATCCTTGACAAGTGGTATGCTACGTAATTTTCACAACCCTTTATGTCCTTGACTTCAAAGTCAAACTCATGTAGAAAGAGAACCCACCTGATCCACCTTGGATTTGCATCCTTCTTTGCCGTCAAGTACCTCAGAGCTGCATAGTCAGTGTCCCTTATCACTTTGGTTGCCAGAAGGTACGCTCTGAATTTCTTGAAGGCATAAACAACTACTAGCAACTCATATTAAATGACATTGTAGTTCTTCTTGGCTGCATTTAGTGCCTTGCTTGTATAGTATATGGGGTGAAATATCTTGTCGCACTTTTGCCCTTGCATAACCCTCAAAGAGACACCACTAGCATCACACATGATCTCAAATAGTGCAGACCAGTCAAGAGCAACAATCACTAGAGATGAAATAAGTTTCTCTTCCAGGCACTCGAACGCTTTCATGTATACCTCATCAAAATAGAAAATCACCTCCTCCTTCAACAACTTGCATAAGGGATGTGAAAATTTAGAGAATTCCTTGATGAATCTTCTTTAGAAGCCTGCATGTCCTAGGAAACTTTTGATATCCTTCACAGAGATAGGAAGGGGAAGCTTCTCAATAATCTCAATCTTCACTTTCTCCACCTCCAAGACTTTCTCAAAAATCTTGAGGTCCAGTACAATACCTTTTTTTGACCATGAAATGACTCTTTTCCTGGTTAAGAACCTAGTTGGCCTTTTCACATCTCTGCAATTCTCTATTAAGATTGAACAAACAATCATTGAAAGTTTCACTTACCACAAAAAGTCCTACATGAATACCTCCATAGTATCCTCCACCATATCTGAGAAAATAAACATCATACACCTCTGGAATATGGCGGGTGCATTACATAGTCTAAAAGACATGCGCTTGAATGCAAAGGTACCATATGGACATGTAAACGTGGTTTTCTCTTGATCCTTCGGCACTATAGAAATCTTATTATAGACAGAGTACACATCTACGAAGCAGTACCAACTTCTACCTACTAGCCTGTCTAGCATCTAATCCATGATAGGCATTGAGAAATGGTCTTTCAAGGTCCACTTGTTGAGTTTTCTGTAGACCATATAGATTCGCCATCTTGTGACCGACCGAAGTGGAAATAACTCATTCTTTTCATTAATAACAATCATCATACCTCATTTTTTTAGGACACATTGCACAGGACTGACCCAACTGGTATATGAAATTAGAGAAACCACACCTACATCAAGCCACTTGATAATATCTTTATTCATCACCTCTCATATAAGTTGATTAAATCTCTGCTGGTGCTCAATTCTAGGAATGCATTTCTCCAATAATTGAATTTTATGAGTTCAAATTCTAGGGGTATGCTAATGATGTAAAAAATGGTCTAATCAATTACTTTCTTATACCTGTTCAGGACCTCGACAAGTGCCCTAACTTGCTCTTTATTAAGATCTGCAGCAACAATGACTGGGAAAATGTTATTCTTACCCAAGAATACATACCTCGGATAACACAACAACTCTTTCAATTTAAGTACAAGTGGCTCCTCAATGGATGGTTTTGCGGGAGGAGTTTTTCTATTCTATAGATTAAGATCTAGCATTTTAGGATCATAAGAGTGTGATTCCATGCCTTGAAAAGTATTTAAAGTCTCATCAAACTCCTCTAAGATATCAACCTCAAAATGTAGGATCATGGCAGCCAAAGTCTTGATAGTGAACCTTTCCTCAATAGATAACTCAATGATTGCTTCATATGCTATATCGATCATGGATATCATGTTTATGTCTGTAGGTTTCTTCATCTATTTGCACACATTAAATTTGACTTCCTCATTGTTCAGCCTAAAGGTGATCTTACAGCTTTCCATATCTACCAAAGCTCCGCCTGTGGCTAAAAATGGCCTTCACCAAATTATGGAAACTTTAAAGTCCACCTAGCAGTCCAAGATGACAGAATTAGTAGGGAATATGAACATGTCAACTCTCACCAACAAATCACATAGAATCTCCACAGGCTTCTTGATTGATCGGTTAGCCATCAGAAACCTTATTATAGTTGGTTTGGGGGCTCCTACACCCAACTTCATGTAGATTAGAAGTGGCATGAGACTGATACTAGTTCCCAAGTTGCACAAAGCCCTTGCAAAGTTAAATGTACCAATAGTTCATGGAATGGTGAATGCACCTGGATCCTACTTCTTTTCAACCAATGACCTTGTAGAAATAGCCATACAATGTTGTAGGTTATCAACTGGCTCAAAAGTGACTATCCTCTTCTTAGTGACAAAGTCCTTCATAAAATTTACATAGCCTGACATTTTCTCCAATACTTCTACCAATGGAATGTTCACATACACTTCATAGTGATGAATTTCAAGAATTTGCCATCCTCAGCCTTCTTCTTTAATCTCTATAATAATGTAAGAGGCAGTTTGCAAATTAGTGGTAATGGAGTCTAGTTGGGCTATGCCCTTACCTTTGTCTGCTAGCTATTGGCTAGTTGGTCTCATGTTAAAAGAACATTGTATTAGTTAGTTTTAAGTTGTAGTCTACTTAATTTATTAGCTAAATTGTTGAGTCTTTTACTTGTGTTTGTTCTTGTTGTTTACTTACTTTTACATCTAATTTATCTTCTATGCAGGTGGTACATGCTTTCATGTAATATTTTTGATATTTCGCTCTGTTACTCTTACTAGGGTACCATTTACATATGCTACATTGGTTACTATCGATTCTTTTATGTCTTTCAAAATTATGACTATATTTTTGTACTACTTTCATCATGGTACTTAATTGTAAGTCAGCTAAATTTAACATTCCTAAATTTAACATTCCTCTTTTGAGTCCTATTTCATTTATTAGATTATCTTCTTCAGAATCAAAAGACTTTGATTGAGTTTTTTCTTCTACCTCAATACTCCTGATAGAATATATGCTTTCAGTATCTGACATGTATTCATCTACATTTAATAGAGTTTCTTGTAATTCTTCTACTAATTGAGAGTTTCGAATTTTACTATTATATATTTTGGGACATATGTATGCTAAATGTTCTATACTACCACAAGTATAACATTCTAATTTATTTTTATAATTTCTATCATTTTTATATTTTCTAACATATCTATCTTTATTTAAATAACGCTTTTTGGCTGAAGATATTCTTAAGTATTATTTTTTACGTCTGTTGGATTTTTAATTATAAGAAGATTGTCTTTTGTATTTCTTTTGCTTACGTGGTTCTTTATCATAACTTTGAGTTGCATATATCATTGTCTTATAGAAATTCATTTTATTCTGTTTGAGTTGTTTCTATATTTGTATATTAGTGCATTTTTCTTGTAGTATTTCCATTACATATTGTATTTTTTTCCTATAGATTGACTTTTATAGAGGTTGTTTTTATACTATATTTCGGGTTGATTATGTCTAATTTACACATGATTTTATTTCAACCCCAATGTATTAATGATTTTTCACCAATTATTTCCATTTCATCTAATATTGCTATTATGCTATATACTACCATCTCCTCAACATTGCCATCATCATCTTTCAGAAAAACATCCTTTGTACCAATCTTTGCTTGCTCATTAGTGTTAGATGCAACATCCTTTTCCTGCTCAACACCTGCAGGTACTGGTCCCTGAATTATCTTACCACTTTTAGTCGTCATTGCCATACATTGCTTATCTTTCTTTGGGTTTTTATGGTGTCATTGGAAGTATGCCATTCTTCCTTTTTTAATAGCAGTGGAGTGTTAATCTATCAGATGACCCATGTTGGACATATTTCCTTTCAGATATTTGACACCTATGTGAGTCGACTTTACCTTTAGCAGAACCTAGGCCAGCATGTCTTCCATTCTCAAATTTCAAGAACCATTCCCAGCTCGATCTCTGTTCCCAGGAGGCACATACATATTGCTTTGGTCATTTTTGAAATTATCTTTTTTTCCCCAGCTCCCTTGATCATGATTTCCATCCCTATTATAGTAGCCATCTTTCTGAAAGTTCCGACCTTGATTTCCAGATTTGTAATTTTGAAAACCCCCCCTGGTTGTTTAGATATTTAACTTCCTCATCAAAATCCATCTTAGTCTCGTCATACTTGTTTTCACCCTATTTGCATTTACTTTCTCATCACCTCCTCATAGTAAGTGCTTGATTAGTTGTCATGACCCAAACTATGACTTAGCCATGATACGATGAATAGAATCTCGATGGATCCCAACCAAGCCTCTTAGCATATATTTCATGAGCATACATAAGGTTAATAAGGAAAGTACAGCTAAATCAACATACGAAAGCATAGTCTCAATAGAAGGAACATAAGTCTCGAAATGAGCAAAGGTAACAACATAGACTCTTACTATCTAACATGCCTCTATTAACTCAATGGGGGTATCATAAAAGCTCCTAGATCATGCATGAAAGCATAAGAGTAATGAAATAGACAAACTTCAACTTGAAAATAAAATGTAGTGTCTTTGGAACATAATGACTCACCATTAGTACAATTATAGCAAGCTCTAGCCATGAAAAGAGGTTGAGCGTGATTGTCGGACCCTACATTATGATACAATATAGGCAAAAAATGCGTTAGTACATGAAATGCACTAAGTATGTGAGAAATATGCATAAAATAAAAATAGGACATAGTCAATAAGAGTCATGAGAGACAAGACAAATATTTTTAAAACATGGATAAAGTCATGAAAATATTAAAACATCATAATTATTGGTCAATGCATCAAAACATCATCATCATGGGAACTTAATACCTATGTGGGAGATAACCATAACCGACATTAAAACCATCTGAGCTATTACATGTAATCCGATGATCCCCACATCGAGAAGGAGGAGACTACTTGCCAAGGTAAACTCTATCTTACATGAACATGTGATATATGTGGAACCAATAGCTTGGACATATTGGAAAACTTATTGTGGCAACAAAGTTTAAGGGACAAGATATTTCTACTAAAGAACTCTTGGGTCGAGCCTTTACCTTAAAGTCTTCTTGGTGCTAAGTCAACATCCCACAAAGTATATATCAATATCATAAATCATACTTGTCATAAATCATAATATTTTCATAATCATACTTCATAAACTTGTTCAAAGGAACTGTTCATTATCATGTGATTCATGTAACGTGGGTGTAGGCCTTTCATCATTACAAATCCTTTCATAAAAACACCATAGGGATCTTAGGTCACCCTCATTTGTAAACTTTCTTGCATACTTGATATTCATGATCATTGTTTATACTTGAAATTAGGGTAGAAATATGAATACATGAAAAATTTACTTGGAAATCATGAAATTAGATTGAAAAAATGCATGATCATATCCTTCATATCAACCCATACATAATTAATGAAAAAGAATTAATTGGGTGCATAATTTAATCAATAATCATAGAATATATCATGAATAAGAAGACCCAATGCATTATCATAAAATTAGGGCTTTTTGAATAAAAAACAAAATGAATTTGGAGAGAAAACTTGGGATTCCATGGGTGAAAGGTACCCATTAATGAAGTCCCACATACCTTGGTCTTTAGAAGACTTAGATTGAAAAGAATCGAAGATTGACCTAGAAGATTTCATTTGAAATTTGTTTGAGGAAGAAAAAGACTTGGATAGCACACTTCTAGAAAGAGAATTTTGGTTTGGAGTATTTGGGAGATGATGAGAGGTTTAAAAGGAGTTAGGGTAGTTAATAGATGGGAATATAGTCATTAAAACCATCAATATTTATTAATGAAATATAGGAAAGGATCAAAATAACCCCAACCTAAAACTGAATTCGACACCTGGATGGATATCCACCATGGTCTGTGATGTCCAATATGAGCCATGGTCCCCATTTTGGTGAGGGACTTGAATTTTGGAATACTGGCTCGACAAGGGTTCCCCTTTACAAGACATACCACGGTCCATAAAGGGCAGTACAACCCATGGTAGTGAGGGGCATGGTGAGGGTATCATCATGGTCTGCAGGAAGGTCAAGCACGGAGGGCACCATGACTCGTGGTTCTCACCATGGACCATGGTCCTTGTCGTGATCCTATTCTTACAGAACCTGAGTTTTAGGATCTCCATCATTGAAGCTATGCATGGGTAGTGGTGAGGAATACTACTCGTGGTGGCATTCGTGGTCATCACCTTGTGCCAACTGCTGAGATTTCTGGGAATTCATGATTTGGACCTCATTTTCTGACTTTCTACTTTTGGGGTCTTAAAATATCTCCTCTTGGGTACTTTCGTCCTTAAATGGGAATCAAACAAGCATGAATGGAATAGGAAAGGAACATAGCAGCCCAACATTAATGCAAAACATCTCATAAATGCATAAAACATAAGATTCTCAATCTTAAGCTAAAACATGACTTTAAAACACATTTCATGAACATGAATGGATAAGAAAACTTGGGAATGACTGATACACATAGTTTAGCCTGATCGTATCATGAGGAAACTAAATACCTCAACTTTTCATGAAAAGAAAGAGATAAGGATATCATGATATCATATCAACTTCGACTTCCTATGTACCACCCTCAACCTTATGGTTCCTCTATAATACCTTAATTGAAGCTATTTCCTTGTTCCTTAACTTTCTAACTTCCCGGTGTAGAATCTGAACTGGAAAATCCTCATATGAGATACTCTCCTTTACCTCAATACTTTCCAATGGCATAATGGATCTAGGATCACCAAGAAACTTCCTCAACAAAGATCATTGAAACACCAGATGCACCGATGTCAAATCCGTAGGCAAATCTAACTCATAAGCCACCTTGCCAATCCGCCTCAAAATATGATATGGGCCATTTCTTACCAAAACACATTACACCCTTCATGGATGATATTTTCAAGTACATCCACTCATTAACCTCAAACTTAAGTTCCTTTCTCCTCACATCCGAATAGTACTTTTGTCAACTTTGGGTTGTTTTCAATCTTTTTCTAATGAGTCTAGACTTCTCCATAGACTCAAATACCAACTCTGGTCCTATCAAAGCAACTTCACCCTTATCGAACCAACCGATAGAAGATCTGCACCTCCTACCATACAAGGCATCAAGTGGAGACATCTCAGTGCTTGAACGATAAATATTATTATAAGCAAACTCAATCAATGGAAAATGAGTATTCTAATTACCTCTAATGTCCAAGACAAAGGCTCTCAGTATATCCTCTAAGGTCTGAATGGTACGCTCAGCCTAACCATCCATTTGTGGATGAAAAGCTGTACTAAGCTTCACTCGGGTACCAAGACCCTTTTGAAATAATCTCTAAAACAGAGATGTAAACTGAGTACCACGATCTGATATGATAGATATTGGAACACCATGAAGCTCGACCAACTCTCGAATATACATCTTAGCATTGTCCTTGACTAAATATGAAGTCTTAACTGAAAGAAAATGAGCTGACTTAGTCATTCGTTCAACAATGTACCAAATAGAGTCATGCTTCCTATGAGTACGAGGCAAACCATTAATGAAGTCCATATTTAAGGCTTCCAACTTCCAAGTAGGAATTTAAATGTCTTGAGACAAACCTCCCAAATTTTGATACTCAACTTTCACTTGTTAACAATTAGGACACTTAGCCACAAACTCCGCAATATCCCTTTTCATGCTCTTCCACCAATACAGTTCCCTCAAATCTCGATACATTTTTGTAAAACCTAAATGAATAGAGTATTTTGAACTATGAGCCTTGGATAATATCATATCTCTCAAGCTATCAATATCAAGAACACATAATTGGTCTTGATATCTCAAAACACCATCTCCCCTTTGGGAGAATGCCTCATTAGCTTTTTCGGTAACCGCCTTGTTTAACTCCAAAAAGGTAGGATCATTATCTTGCTTGTCTTTTACATCTACCATAAGAGGCAATTCAGAACTATTTTGCACAATAATACCACCATCCTCTGGGTCAACCAATCGAACATCCAAATGGGCTAATCTATGAACATGACAGACTATCTCTTTCTTTTTATCCTGAATATAGGCGACATTGTTCATGAACAATCTACTAAGAATGTCGACAACCACATTTCCCTTTCCAAATGGTATAACACACCATATCATAATCCTTCAACAATTCATGCCATATCCTTTGTCAAGATTCAAGTCCTTTTGAGTGAACACATATTACAAACTCTTGTGATCGGTGAATACATCCACAAGGATGCCATACAAATAGTGTCTCCATAACCTCAAAGCAAATACTACCACTGCTGACTTCAAGTCATGGGTTGGATAATTCATTTTATGCACCTTGAGTTTCCTAGAAACATAAGCTATCACCTTACCTTTTTGCATTATAAGAAAACAAGACAAACCCATGAAGCATTACAATAGACAACAAACCCATCGAAACCTTCCAAAAAGGTCAACACCGAAGAGGAGGTAAGCCTATCCTTCAACTCTTGAAAACTTCTATAACAAGCCTCATACCATTGAAATTTTACCTTCTTTTGAGTTAAAGTAGTCAAGGGCGATGCAATGTAAGAGAAACATTCTACAAACCATCTATAATTACTGGATAAGCCCAAGAAACTCCAAATATCGGAAGGAGACAATGCTCTATGCCAATTCTTAACTGCTTCAGTCTTCTTGGGATCAACCATAATTCCTTCTCTGGAGACAATATCGCCATGGAAAGCAACTGAACTCAACAAATTCACACTTACTAAACATAGCAAACAATACAGTCTTTGAGAATTTGCAAGACAATCCTCAAATGATCAGCATGCTCTTCTTCACTTCTAGAATAGATCAAAATATCATCAATGAACACAATAACAAGCATATCCAAGTATTGCTCGAACACCCTATTAATTAACTCCATAAAATTTACAAGGGAATTCTTTAGTCCAAAAGACATAACCACGAATTTGAAATGACCATACCGAGTTCTAAATGCCATCTTTGGAATGTCACTTTTCCTTACTCAGAGTTGATGATAACCCGATCGAAGATCAATTTTAGAAAAGTAGCTTTCTTCTTGAGGTGGATCAAAAAGTCATCAATCATTGGAATGAGATACTTATTCTTAATTTTAACCTTGTTCAATTGCTGGTAATCAATACACATTTGGAGAGAACCATCCTTCTTCCTAAAAAAAAGAATCAGAGCAACCTAGGGTGAGATACTCGGTAAAATAAAACCCTTATCTAATAGATCTTTCAATTAGTCCTTAACTCTTTTAATTCTGCTGGAGCCATTTAGTATGGAGGAATAGAGATAGGTTGAGTATCGTGAAAAAGATTAATTCCAAAGTCTATTTCCCTTTCGAGAGGAATGCTTGGGAGATCATTGGGGAAAACATCCGAAAATTCATTAACAACTCAAACTGATTCAAGAGTAGGGTCTTCAAAATATCTCTAACATGCACTAGATGATAAATACAACTTTTGGAATAATTTTTTGAGCTTTTAAGGCATGATGTAAATAGACCCTTAAACACGGAATTGCTGCCTTTCCATTATAGGACCCGCTCATTAGAAAACTTAAACTTGTCCACACAGGTTCTACAACATATAGAAGCATAATATGCATGAAGCCAATCCATACCAATAATAACATCGAAATCGGTCATATAAAGTTCTACAAGATCAATTGATTTGACTTTATGAAAAACTAAAATTGGATAATAGCTATAGACTCTTTTAGCTACAACTGAATCACCAACAAGAGTATAGACCGAAGAAATCTCTAGCAAGATCTCAGAACTAATAATGCACCTCAAAGAAAGATAAGGAGTAACAAATTATAAAGCACGACCCAAATCTAACAATGCATAAACATCAAAGTCGAAGACTTTCAACATACCTATGATCTCACCAGGACACTCCTCAACCTCTTGCTTTGCTTGAAGGGCATGTAACCTATTTTGGCATGGCCCGCCACCTTGTGGAGCTTTTCCACCTTGAGTAGTTTGACCTTGAAGACGCTCTTCTCTCCTCTTGCTAGGGAATTTGAAGATTTTGTGCACTATTTTACCACATCCAAAGCATGCACCTATTTCAACCAAACATTTACCTCCATGATTTATCCTATATTTGGTACACTTAAATAGAGTAGGTCCGCTAGCACCACCTCCTTGGGCTTTACGGTTGGAGGCCCTATCTTTATCAAATCTTTGACCCAGATCTTGTGAAGAACCTTGGCCTTGGAATATTTGGACTTGCTGGAAATGACTATTACCACCAACAGAATTGGACTGAGAAAACCCACCTTCATACCGGGCCTTATTGGACTCCCTTACATTCCTCTCCTTAAGCTTCTCCCCTTCAATTTGCTTGGCATAAGTCATGAGACTAGAAGTATCCATCTCCTTGATGAACAAAATAGTTCGGGACTCTTTCATCACCAAGTTTGACACACCCAAAATTAGCTTACTCATTTGAGCATGATAGTCGGCTATTAAAAAAGGAGCATATTTCAACAACTTAGTAAAGTTGAGGGAATATTCCCTCACACTTATGTTTCCTTGCTTGATATTAATAAATTCTAACACTTTCTCCTCCCTCAACTCAAGTGGGAAGAAGTCATCAAGAAATTCAACTTTGAAATTCTCCCAACCTATGGGACCCTCTTGAACCCCTTCGGCGCTCCATTAACTGTACCATACTTAAGAAACATCCTTAAGTTGGTAGACCACAACTTCCGCCTTATCCTACGAAGATACTCCCATAATATCAACAATCTTATATAATTCATCAACAAAGCCTTAGGGATCCTCATCAACCTTGGATACATGAAACTCGGGAGGGCTCATCCTCGTAAATTCTCTAACCCTTGAAACCGGTGTCAACACATTTGGAGGAGTGGCTAATCCTTGGTTTACTTGAGCAGTTATGACTTATGTAAGAGCTTGAAAAGCGGCTCAAAACTCTACATGAACTTGTTCATTCAATGGGTCATTAGGAGTTTATTTCTCTTCTCTCTCAACATTCCATCAGACGGGGTATCTTCTTTGAGGCATGATTTTGTAATTACAAAGAGAAAGCATTAGACGAGGAAACCTTATAGTTTAACTCTATAGCACAATGAGATCATAAAAGAAGCAAAGTTTTTTCCAAAGATTCCTCATAGCCTCCTATTCATAAATGTGGCGTACTTCACATAATGAACAAGACTCTACTCGACATGGCATGTTAGACTACCTAAGCCATTTTAAACTTGTGCTCTGATACTAAGTTTGGCACAACCTAAATAAGGGCCTAGATATGATACGGTGATTAGAATCCTAAGGGTCCTCAACCAAGCCTCTTAGCATATCATTTATCAGAATACGTAAGGTAAATAAGCAAAGTAAAGCTAAATCAACATACTAAAGCATAATATCAATAAAAAGAACATATCTCGAAATGACCAAAGGCGACAACATAGATTCTTACAATCTAACATGCCTCTATTAACTCAATGAGGGTATAAGATAAGCTCCTATCTCACTCGAGTAATAAAATAATCAAACACCAACATGAAAGTAAAATGTCACATCCTCGGAACATTAGGACTCAGACCCAAGTACAATTATAGCTAGCTATAACAATGAATATGAGGACGAGCATGATCATCAGACCCTACATTATGATACAATATAGAAAAAATTATGCATTAGTACATAAAATACACTATGCATGTGAGAAATATGCATGAATAATAAACATAGAACATATTTAATAATAATGAGAGGCAAGACCAATATCTTTAAAACATGGATAAAGTCATGAAAATATTAAAACATAATAATCATTGGTCAATGTATCAAAACATCATCATTATGAGACATACCTATATGGAAGATAACCATAATCGATATTAAGACCATGTGAGTTATTACATGGAATAAGATGATCCCCACATCGAGAAGGGGTGACTACTTACTAAGGTAGACTCTGTCTATTATAAAAATGTGCTATATGTGGATACACAAGCTAAGACATATTAGCTAACCTATGGTGGAAACGTAGTTTAAGGGATTGGAGATTGCTACTAAGGACTCCTTGGGTCTAGTCCCCACCTCAAAGTACTCACGATGCTAAGTCAACATCCCATAGAATATATATATCAATATCATAAATCGTACTTGTAATAAATCATAAGCTTTTTATAACCATACTTTATAAACAGGTTCATAGGAATATCTCATTATTGTGTGATTCATGTAATATGGGTGTAAGCCCTCCACCATTACGAATCCTGTCATAAAAACATCATTAGGGTTTTAGGTCACCCTCATTCATAAACTTGCTTGCATACTTGAAATTTATGATCATAGCTTATACTTCAAATTAGGGTAGAAACATGAATATATGAACAATTTATTTGGAAATCATGAAATTGGATTGAAAACATGCATGATCATATCCTTTATATCAATCTATACATAATTCATGAAAATAACATTAATTGGATGCATAATCTAATCAATAATTATAGTATATATCATGAATAAGAAGACCCAATGCATTATTATAAATTTAGGGCTTTTTAATTAAAAATCCTAATGAATTTGGAGAGAAAACTTTGCATTCCATGAGTGAAAGGTACCAATGAATGAAGTCCTAGATTGAATAGAATCAATGCTTTACCTTGATGATTTCCTTTGAAATTGGTTTGAGGAAGAAAAAGACTTGGAAAGCACACTTCGGATACAATAACATAGCATTTCAAATTTTTCAATTGGTCATTATATCTAGTTCAAATAATTCAAACTTCACAGGCTATTTTATACTTCTATAGACTCTTGTATGTACAAAAAAACAACCTAACCATGTCAACTGTACTAGATATTACACTTGAGAAAAAAGAAACATGGCAACAAAAACTCCCAAGCGGTTAGGATTCCCCACCCCAATCAAAATTTTTTGCATTATCCTTAATACACGTCAAAACTCCAAAACATAAATACAAGGGCGGCGATCATACATGCGATGCCCTAGGCATCAATTTGTAGACATATCGTGGCACCAGTGATGGCCGGTGTGCTTAATGATTGGGCTCACCAGTAGGGTCATCACCTGTAGTAGGAGTGATTATTCTTGAAGGCACCTCACTAGTAGTAGTCTCTGGTACAAAAATCTTAGCACTTTGTGAAAGAACGACCCTACCATCCAACCCTCCCACCCTTGCAACCTTAATATGCTTTCGCAATCACTTCGCTAACTCTTTGTCTTCTCTTTTTGAAGATCACACTGCTTTCTAGAGGTTCTTGTATGCAACCCTTCTCTCCTTTTATGTATCATCGAGAGAGCTATTCTTATCTTATCATTTCTTGCCCTTGCCTTTTTGATTAGGCTCGGGTGCTTAAATGGTGCCCTATAGTTCATCTAATCGAGTTGGATCGTAGGGATCAGAGAGTAGCTGCATCAAGGCATCAGATGCAATGGTAAGAGCAGTAGTGGCTGAATTTTCTTACATTTTATCCAAGTCCTAACATAGGGAGGCCAACTATGCCTGCATGGTCTCGGTCTTCTCAAAACCCAAGATGCAACTCTTCTCTTTGAGGTAGGCCTCGAGGCCATCTACATGACCTTGGATGAAAGAGATCTCCTTATTAAATTTGGAGCGCAGTATGAATTGATCTACTAGTGCCCATGTCTATCACTGATCCTGCACCAATTTCTCTAGAAAGGCATGTGATACAGTGATCTAATACCTGTGGCAGCGAACGTGGAAGGACTTGGCCTACTTTTTCCCTCGAGCTTCTTTGTGGACTCATCTATAAGAGGAGCTATAGAACCTCTCTTCAATTAAATTGTAGTAGGAGGTAGGACCATAGTAATGGGTACATGCATAACTGGCTGGGTTGGTTTGGTCTAATACAGTGGGTTATCCATGTTTTTGATAAATGCCATGTTCATAGACTTAGTGGATTTTGTATGGCGACTATAGTAATGGCTTACTGGGACATGCAAAAATTAACACAATTCCTGAATTAAGCCCGAGAATGGTAGTCAATCCCATTCATTAAAGGCACTATCCTAAATCTTGGAACAACCAAATGACTACTGTTCAATCCATATCAAGCAATAATGAAAGCGATAACTAAAATCTTCAATGGGTGGAGAGTGTTATAATTGTTGGTTTGTCAGAGTCAAGCATGGATAACTTCCCACCAAAATTTAGTGGGGAACATGAGGAAAGCCTTAGCGATGAGATGCCTTAGGTTGGTTACCCACAGTTTATTTATTCCTTCAATATCTATATGCTGGGAAATCCATCACAAAACCTGAGCTCATTTCTTTGGGTCACTCATATACTCCTCGTTAGTGGCCAAGTGATACCGATGCTCAAAGAGACTAGTCTAAACTTGTGTATGGAAAGATGTACCACATAGGAATCGATTGGTAGTGGTCTCAGAGATGTTTTTATCCACCCCTCATACTTGTACCTGCTCTACAGGTTGTGATCTCAATGCTACAACAACTTATTTTTCTTAGACGTCTCCCTAGGAATCGCGTTTTGCCTAATGGCAACATATGTAGAATAAAACTCTTGAGTGAGGGTTAGACCTAATATCATTGCTGCTTAATCACCCAAAGTTATGCTTTTCAAATAAATCCTTAACATCAGGTAGTGCAGAGAAGTTATCGATGATGACTTGGACTTTTGGTACAATAGCTATTTTGCATAGACCTATAGAACCTTTGTTCAAGCATTTGTAAATATTTCATACTGCCTGAGTGTTTCCCACCTATTTCTCAAGGATTCAATATGGCACCGTTGATTTGTGGGGTCACTTTCTCTCTCAACTTCTATTAGCTCTATACCGTCCTGGGTTTCTTCACCTTCATCGCTACTGGAGCCATTTGTCTCTTCTCTGGACTATTTATTGTCTCCACATTCCTTATTGGCCGAGCTGACTGCCTCCTCTTCTAACTAGAAGGGAGCAGCCTCAGAATTAGCAACTGATGGCTCTAGTGGTATAGGGTGCATGGGGGGAGTTGTTTGTGTGACACACACCTCAGACCCACTAGATGATTCATTACTTGATTGATGATCTAAATTGTTAGCTGATCCCTCAGATGGTGAGTCCTAGAGTCAAGATTTTGGAGTCATGCATTTGGGGCCCATATTACCTGCGAAGATGGCAAAGATTTAGAATTTACAAAAGAATGTAAGACTAGTTGAACAAGTATTCTGACTTTCCCAAAATTATACAAGCATTGCATTGCCCCTTAAGAAATAGCGTTGCTCAATCCACCATAGGGCGATCACATGCTAATTCAAAATTAAAACTTGTCTTTGGTGTTTTTCAAATTTCTAGTTTTTTGTATGTATTTCTATATTGTGGGTCTTCACGGTCTGTGAAGGGTCCCGTGAAAAGTTCCATTGAGTAGGGTCAGGAAAGTGGCTTGAAATTTTCCTAAGTGTTTGGATCACAGATGACTTCAAGGCCCGTGAAGAACTCCATGGTTCGTGATGCCTTCTGTGGACATACACTTAGAGAAATTCCTAAGGTAGAAGCAATGAGAATCTACCACAGTCTGTGAAGTTTAATAGGGAAAGTGGAAAATGTCTTCATCCCAGCCATATTAGTTCAACCATGATAGGTTTTCACCACTTCCAAAATCAACACAAAACACACAATGTAAGCAGAATTACAACAAACTCAATCACACTCACTGCTAATAACCATTTTTTTAACAAGAAACTAAAGCCCTAACCCTTAATCATAGAAGGAAATAGTGAGTTCTTATGGGGAACTTACTTGTTACCTTAAATTTATGGGAGTAGGAATGGGTGAGTGGTGGTGTTTGACTTGAATCATTTCACGATTAGGGAAATTTATTTGCTTGGAGGACTAAGATCGTAGTCGCGATTTGGAGTGGAAGAGGGAGTTTGATTTTGAATTTGAGGGGAATTGAAGAAATAAACCATATTCGATGGGTATTTGGTAATAAAACCAATTAGCCATTGGAATTTCTAAAATAGGTCATGACCAGGTCATGTTTAACTTAAATATAGCCGACCTCATTTCTTGGTACGTGAAGGTTTCTCATGAAGACAACCATGGACCATGATCCCCTTCATAGCATTGGACTAAGAAAAAAGTACATTAAACATACCTGGGGTTCATAGAAGGCTAAATAATTCGTAAAGTCCATCATGGGCCATAAACCCCATAGTGAACCTAAGGCCTATTTTCACAGTGTTCATCACGCCTCCTTACCACGGGCTATGGTGCCATATACGATCCGTATAGGTACCCATGGGGGAGTGACTTGGCCCAATTTTAGGTGTTTTCTCCATCTTTGAATCCCTGCACTCACAAAACACACCGTGACACTATAAAAACTTCAGAAAAAAAATTTAGCCTATATATTACAAGTACAATCCTTGGGTTGCCTCTCAAGCAACACCTGGTTTAAGGTCGCAGCATGGCGCGAGTCACTTAACTACTCAGCCTTCATCAAGCTTCCCCATGGGTTGCCTCCTATGAAGCGCCTAATTTAATGTTGCGGCATGACACATGCTCCTTGATTACTTAGACCTTATCAAGTTGTGGATCTTTAATAGTCTTGGCTTCTTCGTTTGCTCCTAAGTATAAATTCACATGTTGCCCACTCACCATGAACTTTGGCCCATGTAGCTCTTCGAGCTCAATTTCACCATGTGGGAATAGTTGCACTATGGTGAAAGGGCCAGACCATTTGGACTTGAGCTTTCTTGAAAACAATATAAGACTAGAGATGAATAGCAACACCAAGTCACTGGGGAAAACCTCTCGCTTCTCAATGCACAGGTCATGATATAGAATCATTCATTCTTTCTATAGAGCTTCTCTCTTATATGCCCTCAGACAAAACTCATCCATCTGATTGATCTGTTCTAACCTCATATTGACATCTTTACTCCAACTCAAATTTAGCTTCTTTAATGCCCACAACGCCTTGTGCTCTAAATCTACCGGCAAATGGTATGCCTTTCCAAATACTAACTGATACAGTGACATACCAATTGGTGTTTTGAAAGGTGTTCGATATACCCATAGTGAATCATCAAGATTCCTTGACCAGTCAATTCTATTTGCATTTATTGACTTAGCCAATATCTCCTTGATTTCCCCAATGGACACCTCAAGCTACCCGCTTAACTGAGGGTAGTATGGGGTCAATACCTTATGCTGCTTTACATCATATTTTTCCAATAGTGCCTAGAAGATCTTTTTGCAAAACTGGTACCCCTTATAACTAATGATTGCTCTCGGAGTGCTAAACTTTTAAAATATGTTCTTCTTTTGAAAACTAGTTATATTCTTACTTCCAATGTCCGCCAAGGAAACTACTTTAGCCTATTTGGAGACGTAGTCAACTATAGTAAGAATATACTTCATCCCGTATGAACTTAAGAATGGTCCCATGAAGTTGACACCCAAACATCAAAAAGCTCAACCTCTATGATTGGAGTCATAGGAAACTCTTGGAGCCTTGATATATTACCTTGCTTTTGACATTTTTCACAATTGTTCTCCAGATCTTATGCATCTCTATAGATGGCGGGCCAGTAATATTTGAATTGAAGCATATTTTGAGATTTTCAGTCTCTACTATGATGCCCACTGACTGGAGAAGAGTGACATGCCTCAAGAATACTCAACATCTCAGCTTCCAGCACACACTGCCTGAGTATATTATCAGCACATATTCTAAACAAGTAAGGGTCATCCTAGAAATACCTATTCACATTATGTAAGAACTTCTTCCTCTATGGAATTTTAGGTCCTCGAGCATCATATCACTAACCAAATAGTTGGAAACGTTAGCATACAAAGGAATGAAGTCAAGAGTGACAGCTAATACCTACTCATCAATCATCAATATCAAGCTTATCCCCATCTCTTTTCTCAACTTCTAACCTCGACAAGTGATCTGCTACCTAATTTTCACAACCCTTTTCCTTTACTTCAAAGTAAAACTCATGTAGAAAGAGAATCTAGTTGATCAACCTTGGATTTGCATCATTATTTGCCATCAAGAACCTCAGAGCTGCATAGTCAGTGTGCACTATCACTTTGGTATCCAAAAGGTATGCTCTAGATTTCTCGAAGGCATACACAACTGCTAGCAACTACTACTCAGTGATAGTGTATTTCTTCTAGGTTGAAATTAGTGTGTTGGTTGCATAGTATATGGGGTGAAATATCTCATCGCGCTTTTTCCCTATCACAACCCTCAAAGCGACACCACTAGCATCACACATGATCTTGAATGCTGTAGATAAGTCTGGAGCAACAATCACTGGAATTGAAATAAATATCTCTTTTAGGCATTGGAATGCTTTCATACATACCTCATAAAAATAGAACTTCACCTCCTTCTCCAACAATATGCACAAGGGATGTATAATTTTAGAGAAGTCCTTAATGAATCACATTTAAAAGCCTGCATATCCCAAGAAACTTTGGATAACCTTCATAGAGAAAAGAGGGGAAAGCTTCTCAGTAACCTCAATATTTTCCTTGTCCACCTCCTGGCCTACTTAGAAAAAAGGGGAAAGCTTCTCAATAACCTCAATCTTTTCTTTTTCCACCTCCATCCCTTTCTCGAAAATCTTGTGGCCCAACACAATACCTTCTTTGACCATGAAATAATGGCCTTTTCACATCTTTGCAATACCCTTTTCAAATTGAACAAAAAGTCATCAAATGTATAACCTACCATAGAAGTCATCCATGAATACCTCCAGAGTATCCTTCATCATACTTGAGAACATCGACATCATACACCTCTTAAATGTGGAATGTGCATTTACATAGTCCAAAAGGCATGCCCTTGAATTCAAAGGTACCATATAGATATGTAAAGGTGGTTTTATCTTGATCCTCCAGTGCTATAGAAATCTTATTGTAGCCAAAGTACTCATCTATAAAGTAGTACCAACCTCTACCTACCAGCCTATCTAGCGTCTGATCTATGAAAGGCATTGGGAAATGGTCTTTCATGGTCTACATGATGAGTTTTCTATAGTCCATGTAGACTCGTCATCCTGAGACTGGCTGAAGTGGAACTAACTCATTCTTTTTATTAGAAACAACTGTCATACCTCCTTTTTTGGTGACATATTGCACAAGACTGACCCAACGGCAGTCTGAAATCACATAAACCATGCCTGCATCAAGCCACTTGATAATCTATTTATTCACCACCTATTACATAGGTGAATTCATTCTCTAGTAGTGCTTAATTCTAAGAATGCAATTCTCTAATAATATAATTTTCTGACTGCAAATGTCAGGGGTATGCAAATGACGACAATAATGGTACAACCAATTGTATTCTTATACCTGTTTAGGACCTCAACAAGCACCCTAAATTGTATTCTTATACCTATTTAGGACCTCGACAAGCACCCTAACCTGCTCTTTATTATGATCTATAGAAATAATGACTGTAAAAGTGTTATTCTCACCTAAGAATACATACCTCAGGTGACACGACAACTCTTTTAGTTCAAGTACATCTGGCTCCTTAATGGATGGTTTGGCTGGAGGAGTTGGTCTGTTCTTCAGATCAAGATCTAGCCTTTTAGGAGCATAAGAGTGTGATCCCATGCCCTATAAAGCATTTACAATATCATCAAACTCCACTAAGCCATTACCCTAAAAATTCATTATCACGGCAGCCAAAGTATCGACATTGAACCTTTCTTCAATTGATATCTCAATGACTACTTCATTAACTATATCGATCACAGACATCACAGTCATGTTTTTGGGCTGCTTCATCAATTTGCACATTTTAAAGTTGAATTCCTCACTGTTCATTCTGAAGGTGAGCTTGCCCCATTCCAAAACTACCAAAGATCTACTTGTGGCCAAAAATGGCCTTCCCTAAGATTATGGAAACTTCAAAGTCCACCTTGCAGTCCAAGATGACGAATGTAGTAGGGAATGTGAACATGTGAACTCTCCCCTATGGGATTCTTCATTGATCGATCAACTTATTAACCCCATTATAGTCAGTTTGAGGTCTCCTAAGCCTAATTTTATGTAGATCAATAGTGGCATCAGATTGATACTAGTTCCCAAGTTGCATAAAGCTGTTGCACAGTTGAATGCACCAATAGTGCATGGAATGGTGAATGCACTAAATGCACCTGATCCTCATTCTTTTCAACTAATGACCTTGTTGAAAGAGCGCTACAATGGTGTAGGTTATCAACTGGCTCAAAAGTGATTGTCCTCTTCTTAGTAACCAAGTTTTTCATGAACTTCACATATCCCAACATTTTCTTTAATTCATCTACAAATGGAATATTCATACGCAGTTCATATTGATGAATTTCAAGAATTTTTCATCCTCAACCTTCATCTTTAATCTCTATGGGAATGTAGGAGGCATCTTGCGAATTAGTGGTAATGGGTGTATTACCTCTGCATCAACTTGCTATTTAACTTTTGACTTCTCCATCAGCTTTGCCTTTACTATCATATCCTTAACTTCATCCTCATTATCTACCAGAACAACATCATTTGTACCACTTTTTGCTTGCTCAATACCTATATGTGTTGTCTCTTCAATCATCTTACTACTTCTAGTCGTCATTGCCATAGATTGCCCATCTTTTATCAGGTTTTGTACAGTGTTGCTGGGAAGTGTGCCATTCTTCCTTTGATTGAATGTTGATGACAACTGCCCCATATAATATGCCAACTTTTGTTACACCCCACACTTTTAAACTCAGAATGTCTCATAAGTTCCTTAGACATTATCAGTGAGCCAAATATGCTACGACCTATCAAACGACTCTAAGGAAGAGAGAAAGTGATACCCCATAGTAGAGAAGGTTGGAAAGGGAGTCATAAGGATCCGAAAGGAATTGGAGGCCAAATGATGAGTCATAGGACTCGACTTACCTACATAAGATACTAAACTTACAAGTTTGCGAAGCACGGATTATATAGGCTCTTGAAATGAGGCGAGATGATGATCCTACGAAAGGGAGCAAAACTAGTTTCCAAACTTACGAAAGCGAAGCAAGAAGGTGACAAGCAGGCAGATGACAAGCAAGCAGGTGACTCACCTACCTGCTTGGGGGGTGGACCCCGCTGCCATGTGGTGGCGTGTGATAGGCCGCATGAGCCTAGGTGGCATCCTAGGGGGCTGCTACGTGTCACCCCTAAGGGGATGCCAAGTGGCACCTTCTAAAAAGGTGGATATATATGTTAATGACTAAGTATAACATTTCTTAGCCAAAAATCAGCCAAGAATATAGAGAGAAAAATGTGAAAAAAGAAGAAGAGAAAGGCAGCCACGTTTTGAAGGATTTAAGGTAAGTTCTCCAATTTTTCTCCATAAATTAATTATCTATGGTGTTCCTCAACTATGTGGATATGTATATATGTATCTTACGATGTCTACGGAATTAATTCTTCATCTTGGAACTTGAGAGAAAGTTGAAAGAACAAAGAGAGAAAATGTTAAGAACTAGTTAACAAACCCATTTTTGGAATGGACTGTTGTTAGTAATATTAGTATAACTTCTTGTGTACAACTTCATTTCGAGTGATGCAATTATTTTGGAAAGGTACTTCATAGGTATATAACTTTAATATAGACTTTAAAATCCATTTTTTCTTTTATCTGCTCAAAAAAGGGTGATGAAGTACAGACTCTTGTACTGCCCAGATTTTTGTTTTGAACATCTTACACAGACTGCTGTTGGTATTTTGGGCATATCATTTTATATAGAATTGATGTAGGGGTGATTTAAAATTGTATGAGACCCTAATACACATGTATATAACTTTTATGGAGGATATAAAGCCTGTTTCCCTCAATTACCCCTTTGAAATGAAGCGACAATGCAAGACAGTAAGCTGTCCAGAATTCACGTTTTGATAGTTTTGAGTGAGTTGTTTGGGGTTAGTATTGTGTAATGTTGGTGCGAATTTCTTGTATATATGTTGCAGGTTGTTGTTGTTGGTTGGATTTTGTTATTAGGGGTGTGATTGGAAATTTAGATAGGGCACGTTATAGGGGAGGTTCTGCCCAATTTTCGTTAACGCCTTAACTAATTAAAGGACTAGTCGAGGAAACGGACAAGGAAATAGATTCCGTGAATACTAAGGTGCAAATGAAGGTGATGGAAAGTCTAGAGTGGTTGATTTTCATATTACTTCCATGTTGAATAGATTCAAAGGACAACGAGGCAAATATGACAAAGAGTAACTCGTACGAGGTATATAAAGCTTTCTCTTGGCATGTTTTGGTATAAGTACATACAACTATCTTTCTTTCCTATTGGCAAGTATTAGCCTTAAGTGAATTGTATATGGAATGTGGGGATAATTCCATTCCCAGAACTCCAGGTACGCCTCATAATCCCTAACTACAGTTAGGTGTTGACACCCCTACAAGAATTGAGCATTGCCTATTAAGGCTTCTACGTGCTAAAGAGTAGTGTATGTGAAACTATCTTTACTTTCTCTTGATATGTACTTGGTATGAAAATGAGATTATGATGCCATAGTTGTTCACCGAGCCCCAGGATGGGCCGGGTACGAGATATGTATATAATGACCACCTGAAGGAAAGTACAAACTATATAGATTTTACTCTCTTTCTTTTCTGGCATGTCTTAGTTGTAAGTTAAATATGATGTGAGCTCCAGAGTAACTCCATTCTTAACATCTCCTATTTACTTTTGAATATCGAACTCTGATAGTAGTTGAACTATTTCCCTGGAAACTTCTGTATGTTAAAAAGGTACCAAATGTACAAGCTCTAAGTCTTAAGGACTATATGAGACTAAGTGTTTTTGATTCCATAAATAATTTGGACCTATGTTAATACATGTCTAGGGTCCTCGAGATTACTTTTAAGCAGCCCATAATGGCGTTTAGAGGACACTTGAGATGACTACACCGTTATTCGGGTCCTCAAACAAAAGCTTAACTTTCTTATTCTATTGAGTCTCCAATAATGATTTAAACTGTATATAGTTGCTCACTACTCTACTCGTGTATATTGTAGAATTTCTTTCACCGAGTCCCGGGTCAAGAATAGTAATCGTGCATAATTCACTGCATTGTCCACCGAGCCCCTCACTAGAGGGCCTAGATATGTATATATATATATATATGATGTTAAGTTGTAATAAGGTGGTGACGGCACTGGGTTATGATGATCTTATAGGTGTATCCACTGGATCCATGATAGGGCCGGCTATATGATATAATTTGAACATGCATGTTTTTATGATTCACAGAGTACAGGTACAGAGGCTTCTTTTATGATGTACTGGATTCCCTGCTTCTTCGCTTCAAATATGTTTCCAGTTATACTATGTTATATTTACATACTCAGTACATATATCATACTAACTCCCGTTTCTTGGGGGGCTGTGTTTTATGCCTGCAGGTACAAATATAGGTTTTGGAGTCCATCAGCCTAGGATTCCGCTCAGCTCAGCTGGAGGAGGCCCTATTGTATTGGAGCCTAGTGTTTGATACTGACCATTGATGTATAAAATTATTTTGTTTATTCAGAGGTATGACGGGGGCCCCGTCCCGCTACATATTATCGTTAATATTTTTAGAGGTCTGTAGACATGTATATGTGGGTTGTATATGTCAGTTTGGTTCAGCTGGGTCTATATGATATATTGTGCATGTTGTTATATTATGACAGCCTTGTTGGCTTGCATACCCTTTCATAATATGATACAAATAAAAGGGGCTACAGATATATGAAATGTTATGACCCATGGGGGTTCTCATGTACATATCATGTTGTTGTAGTACGGTTTGACTACACTTGATTTATATGCATTGCATGTTTATAATTCGATATGACCACAACTGATAGATATGTATACGGGAGGTCCAGGTCAGTCCCCAGTCGCGGCCTATGGGGTTGGGTCTTGATAACTTTTTAATAGTGTTGGAGTGTGAATCTATGAGATGAACCATATTGGATATATCGCCTTTCAGATATTTGACACTTGAGTCAGTCCAGCATGTCTTCCATTCTCGATTTTCCAGATCCATTCTTAGCTAAATCTCTGTTCCAGGAGGCACATTTCTTTGGTCGTTCTTGAAGTTATATTTTTCTGTTCTAGCTCCCTTGATTATACTTTCCTTCCTGGTCATAGCAATATTCCTTCTGAAAGTACCGACCTTGATTTCAAGAGTTGTAATTCCAAGAACCCTGCTAGTTTTTTAGATATTTAGATTTCTCATCAAAGACTATCTTTGTCTTGTCATACCTATTTGCACCCCTATTTGCATTTAATTTCTTATCACATCTTAATAGTAAGCGCTTGGTCAGTTGTTAAGATCCAAACTAGGGCCTAGCCATGAAACGATAATTAGAATTCCAAGGGACCCCAGCCAAGCCTCTTAGTATATCATTAATGAGCATACATAAGGTAAATAAGGAAAGTAATGTTAAATCAACATAAGGAAGCATAGTCTCAATAAAAGGAACATAAGTCTTGAAATGAGCCAAGGTTACAACATAGACTCTTACTATCTAACACGCCTCTATTAACTCTACGGGGAAATAAGACAAGATCCTAGCTCACCCATGACAACATAAGAGTAAGGAAATAGTCAAAGTCAACATGAAAGTTAAATGTCATATCCTCGGAATATGAGGACTCATGACCAAGTACAACTATAGCAAGATCTAGCAACGAAAACGAGGATGAGCATAATTGTCGGGCACTATATTATGATACAATGTAGGCAAAAGTATGCATTAGTACATGGAATGCACTAAGTATGTGAAATTTGTATGAACAATAAAAATAGGACATAGTCAATATGAATCATGAGAGGCAAGACAAATATCATTAAACCATGGATAAAGTCATGAAAACATTAAACCATCATATTCATTGGTCAATTCATCAAAACATCATCATCTGAGAACTTCATACCTATGTGGGAGATAACTGTAACTAAAATTAAAACCATTCAAGCTTTCACATGAAATCTGATGATCCCCACTTCGAGAAGGGGGAGACTACTTGCCAAGGTAGACTCCATCTAACATGAACATGTGCTATATGTAGATCAACTAGTTAAGCCATATGAGCAAATCTATGGTGGCAACGAAGTTTAAGGGACTAGATATTGCTACTAAGGACCCTATAGGTTTAGCTCCTACCTTAAAGTCCTCTCGGTTCTTAGTCAAAATCCCACACAATATATATCAACTTCATGAATCATAATTATCAAAAATCATAAGATTTTCATAACCATACTTCATAAACTTCTTCTAAAGAATAGCTCATTATCACGTGATTTATGTAATGTGGGTATAGGCCTTCCATTATTACGAATCCTTTCATAAAAACATCATTAGATCTTAGGTCACCCTCATTCATAAACTTGCTTGGATACTTGAAATTCATGATCTTAGCTTATATTTAAAATTAGGGTAGAAACATAAATACATGAATAATTTACTGGGAAATTATGAAATTGGATTGAAAACATACATGATTATATCCTTTTATCAACCCATACATAATTCATAAAAATAACATCAATTGGATGCATAATTTATTCAATAATCAGAGAATATATAATAAATAAGATGATCCAATGCATTATCATAAAATTAAGGTTTTTTGAAAAAAAAAAAAAAAATTTCGAGAGAAAACTTGGGATTTCATAGGTGAAAGGTACCCATGAATGAAGTTTAACATATATTGATCATTAGAAGCCCTATATTGAAGAGAATCGAAGCTTTACCTTGATGATTTTCTTTGAAATTGGTTTGAGGAAGAAGAAGACTTAGAGAGTACACTTCTAAAGAGCGAATTTTGATTTAGAGTGTCTGGGAGATAATGAGAGGGTTAAAAGGACATAGGGTAGTTAATAGATGGGAATATAGTCCCAAAAACCATTCACATTCATTATTGAAATATAGGAAAGGACCAAAATAAACCCAACCTAAAATTGAATTCGGCACCTGGACAGACATCCACCACAGCTTGTGATAGCCAATACGAGTTGTGGTCCCCATTATGGTGAGGGATTTGAATTTTGGAACACTGGCTTGCAAAGGGTTCCCCAATACAATAACCACTATGGTCCATAAAGGGTAGTAAGACCTATGGTAGTAGGGGCATGGTGAGGATATCATCATGGTCTTTAGGAAGGTCCACTACGGAGGGCACCATGACTCGTGGTGCTAACCATGGTCCCTATCGTGATCCCTTTCTTATAGAACCTGAGTTTTAGGATCTCTATCATTGAAGCTCGCCATGGGTGGTTGTGAGGAATACGGCCCGTGATGGCCTTCATGGTCATCACCTAGTGCCAACTACTGAGATTTTTCAGAATTCATGATTTGAACCTCATTTTCTGAGTTTTTACTTTTGGGGTCTTACAATATCTCCTTTTAGGTACATTCTTCCTTGAATGGGAATGAAACTAGCATGAATGGAATCGAAAGGGAGAATATCAGCCTAGCATTAATGCAAAACATCTCATAAATGTATAAAATATGAGATTCTCAATCTCAAGCTAAAATATAACTTTAAAACTCATTTAATGAACATGAATGCATAAGAAAACATGGGAATGACTGATACATATAGTTTGGGTTGATCGTATCATGAAGAAATTAAATACCTCAACTAGTCACGAAAGTAAATAGATGAGGATATCGTGACATCATATCGGCTTAGGCTTCTCATGTGGCACCCTCAACCTATTGGTTCCTCCATAATACTATAACTGAAGCTATTTCCTTGTTCCTCAACTTTCTAAGTTGCTGGTGTAGGATCTCAACTGGAACCTCCTCATATGAGATACTCTCCTTTACCTCAATACTTTCTAATGGAACAATGGATCTAGGATCACCAACAAACTTCCTCAACAAAGACCATTAAAACACCATGAACCAATGCCAAATCCGTAGGCAAATCAGCCTCATAAGCCACCTTGCAAATCCCCCTTCAAATCTGATATGGGCACACATAGTAGGGACTAAGTTTACCTTTCTTACCAAAATGAATTACACCCTTCATGGATGAGATTTTCAAGTACACCCAATCATTAATCTCAAAGTCAAGTTCCCTTCTCCTCACATCCAAATAGGACTTTTGTCAACTTTGGGCTATCTTCAATCTCTCTCTAATAAGTCCAGCTTTTTCCATAGCCTCAAATACAAACTATGGTCCAATCAAAGAAACTTCTTCCTCTTTGAACCAACCGATAAGAGATCTACACCTCCTATGATATAAGGTCTCAAATGGAACCATCTCAATGTTGGAATGATAACAATTA
The DNA here is from genome assembly GCF_947179165.1 of Solanum dulcamara. Taxonomy (NCBI): domain Eukaryota; kingdom Viridiplantae; phylum Streptophyta; class Magnoliopsida; order Solanales; family Solanaceae; genus Solanum; species Solanum dulcamara. Next base: position 25,390,622 of record NC_077238.1, on the reverse strand, counting down.
TTATAAGCAAATGTATGAACTCGGAAGTTGAAGGGTTGGAACCTGAAAGAAATCCTCTAAATTTTGATGGGCTCCAGCCTTATGAGCCACTCTATGACTCATAGATAATCCTACGACTCATAAGAATAAGTTGTGGAGTGTACCTTAGATCTTGAATGTGACCAACCTGAAAGGAAGGTCTTACAACTTATGTTTACAGTCCGTAATCCCTTAGACTACCCGTAGAAAGCACACGTAGGAATACTTTAGTAGCCTTTTTCAGAGATCCATCAAGCCAAGTCTATGACTTGTAAGGATGGGTCGTAGACATTGTTACGGGTTGTAAGAATGACTCATGATGAAACTTCAGAGACCCTTAGAATTTGTAGGTTTTTGGACTTGCAGAACGGGCCCTAAGGATGACTCATAGACAAGTTGATGAGCCATAGGAATGACCCATTCTCAAACTTTAGAGACTCAAATCTTTAGGCCATTCCTCAGACATATAGGACGATTCATTTAGATGACTCGTCATTACTTCAATGACCTATAGATAGGGTCTCGTAAGGTCAATTTCAAAATTTTAATGAAGTGAAATTATGTCTTTTCCCAAGTTTGGTTCAATGAACCTAGACACTTTTATGGAAAAGTTCAAAGTCTATAAATATTCAATTCTTCAAATTACCCTCGTATTAAATTCATTCTCCTCAAAATTTTCTAAGGTAAGAACAAAGTCTGTCAAGGTTTCTTCTTCAAGCTCAAGCTCGGGTTTCCATATTTGTACAAGGTTTCTTCTTCAATTCTTGGTAAATTTAAAACAGGTACGTGGGGATTGATTCATGGGTCTTTTTTCACCCATGGATCCCCAAAGTTTTCTCAAAGTTTCTTTCAATTTCAGTTGAGTTATGAACCCTAGTTTTGATGAATTGCATTGGACTGATTCAATTCTATTTTTAGATGTTATCAACGATCATTGTATGCTTGTTTTTATATGAATTTCATGATTTTGAGATGAATTATTAATGCATATGCATATAGCTAATTTCAAGTTATTATTATGAAGTTAAAGATGATTTTCATGAAGTGATCTTGAGTTTAATGATGTTTAAAGCAAGTTTTCATGATTTAAAGTTGAGATTTATGATTTTATAATGATTATCAAAGTTAAGATCAAAGAAGTTATAATGATGATAAAAGTAAAGATCAAAGAAGTTATTATGGTGTGATAAGTCCAATTCTCCCACAATCAAGTTAAAGATGGTGATAAGTACAATTTTCATCAAAGTTATAAATTCTTCTAAATCACTAAGTTAATTAGCTATTCCTAATATGTTTTAAAGATGGATTGATAGGCAGTTACTATCTTTCCCTATTATTTTATGATCAAGTTTTAAAGCATTTTTCATTGGGATATTGACTAAGCACGAGGACTTTTAGTTGGGGTTTAGTCCGGTAATGCAGTTAGTTATCCAAGAAAATCCTAGTAGCAACCTAAAGTACCAAACAATGTTTCCCACATAGGATTGACTTCATGGAATAGATAGTAAATCCACATTTAGTACAGTTGAGTTCTATTGAGATGAGTAACATGATGGAGTATACCCTGGCAAGTTAGCCTCCCCCTTCTCGATGAGGGTTTCATCAGATTCCATGTAATAGCTCGCATGGTCTTAGATATTGGTTAAAGGTATTATCCCGCACAAGTTGAAGTTAAGATATAAGTTGTAAGATAAAGTTGTATGATATGCATTGACCATGAGTTTCATATGTTTTCAAATGCTTTTAAGCTCTATTCGTGTTCATTATGACTGTTCATGCATCTTATGGCATATTGTTCATGTTCCTCTGCTTGTTCATACGTACCTCACATACTTAGTATATTCAAACATAGTAACGCATATTTTGCCTATATTATCTTATAATATAGGGGTGGACGAAACTCACAACTATCTTGTTTGTGGCTAGAGTTGATTAGATATCTAGTGTTGTTGAGTCCTCATCTTATCGAGGGCAATGAATTTGTTTCTTGTTGTTATAATTTAGACTTATTCTTATTGTTCGGGTGAGCTAGGATCTTAGCCTAAATCCCATCAAAGACTAGAATAGAGGCATGTTTACACGGCTTATGATGTAGTCCGGTTTGGATATCTATTGAGTTGACTTCCCTTAGTCCCATCCCCTTGAGTTGATTTCTTCTACTTACTTTTAAAATGCTTATTTACCTTATGTATGATATGTATGCTAAGATGACTCACGGTTAGGGCCCCTCGCATCCTAATCTTCATGTCGCAACTTGGACTTTGATTGGGTCATGGCAAACTTGATATCAGATCATAAGGTTTAGAAGAGTCCTAGGGAGTCTAACATGACGCATTGAGTAGAGTCTTATTCATTGGTGTGAAGTACACCACATCCATGAATAGGAGGCTACGAGACATCTTAGGAAAGATTTCACTTCTTTAATGATCTATGTCATGTGGTAGAGTGTATAAGTCTCTCCCTCTAACGATTGTTCTTTTTGATTTCAGAATATTCCTCTACAAAGATACCCCGCTAGAAGGAAAGTGTTTAAGGAGGAGATACAAGATCTGAATGATACTACAAATGATGAAGTTTCCAATGTGGAGTTCTGAGCGACCTTTTAAGTACTTGTTCAAATCATTACCACTTAAGTTAACTGTGAGGTGGTCGCTCCCGTGAACCCAAACATGGGTACAACAGTAACGAGAGTTCATGATTTCATGAGGATCAATCCTCTAGAGTTTTAGGGTTCTAAAGTTGATAAGGATCCAGAAGAGTTTATTGATAGTATCTACAAGATTGTGTACATCATGGGGGTTAGCCCAGTTGAGAAGGTAGAGTTGGCCACATATCAATTGAAGGGTGTTGCTCAAATTTGGTTTGATCAATGGAAAAGTAATAGGCCTAGAGAGGTGGATCCCATGACTTGGGATGAGTTCAAGGGAGTATTTCTTTTTTGCCTTTTCACATTGGAGTTGAGGGAGGCCAAATTGCAAGAGTTCATCAACCTTAAGCAAGGTGGTATAAGTGTGAGGGAGTATGCCCTCAAGTTTACTCAATTGTCAATATATGCTTCATTCATGATTGTCGACTCAAGAGCTCGTATGAGCAAGTTTTATCGGCTGTGTCAAATATGGTTGCAAAGGAGTGCAAAATGGCTATATTTATTCAGGAGATGGATATATCTAGACTCATGACATATGCAGAGAAAATAGAGGGTGAGAAGCTAAAGGTGAAGAATAGGAAGTCCAAAAGGCCAAGGACCAATGGGAGTGAATTCTCTCATGTTAAGTCAGTAAGTGTTGGATGCCTTCATTTTTGCCAAAAGTACTCCGATCAAGGATCTTTTAATGCCAGTACTCCAAGATTTGACAAGGATAGGGTGCCCAAACCTAAGACCCAAGGAGGTTCTCCTATTGGACAAGTTACTCCCGTATGCAAGAAGTGTGGTAAGAATCAGAAGGGTGAATGTCTAGCTGGGTTGAATGTTTATTACCAGTGTGGTAAGCCGGGTCATCATGCTAAAGAATTCAAGGTCAAAGATATTCTTCCTCAAGGCCAAGTTGCTCAGGATGACCAAGTGCAACCAAAGGTTGATCAACGTAACAATACGTTTTATGATCTCCATGTGAAAGACTCGTTAGCATGATGACCACCTTTTTGTTGCATTGACCACCTTTTTGTTGCATTTGATCACCTTGAGCAACTTTTCCTTGAGAACGATCATACTTGACCTATACTCCTTAGCATGATGACCCATCTTACCACATCAGTAGAACACATTCAAACTCACTAAGCACTCACCCTTGGATTCTTGCGACACTTCTTGCATGTGGAGGTAACTTTCCCAATAGGAGAACCTTCTTGAGGCTTAGGGTTGGGCACCCTATCCTTGTCAAACATTGGAGTAGTGGCATTTGAAGATCCTTGGCTGGAGTACTTTTGGCAAAAATGAGGACGTCCACTACCTCCGGACTTATCATGAGAGAAGTCACCACCATCAGTCCTTGGCCTCTTGGACTCCGTAGTTTTCTACTTTAGCTTCTTACTTTCTATTTTCTCCGCATAAGTCATATGTCTAGAGATGTCCATTTGGCGAATCAACATGTCTATCTTACACTCCATTGAGAACATATCCAACACCCTCGACACAAACTTGCTCGTACGAGCCCTTGAATCAACAATCATGAATGGAGCATATTTTGACAAATAAATTGAGAAAATACTCCCTCACACTCATACCACCTTTCTTAAGGTTGATGAACTCTTGTACTTTGGTTTCCCTCAACTCTAATAGAAAGAAGCTGTCAAAACACACACTTTTGAACTCATCCCAAGTAACGGGATCCGCCTCTCTAGTTCTCTCACTATTCAATTGATCAAATCAAATTTGAGCAACACCCTTCAATTGATGCATAACCAACTCTACCCTCTCAACTAGGCTAACTCCCATGATATAAATAATCTTATGAATGCTATCAACAAACTCTTATGGATCCTCTTCCACCTTGGAACCCCAAAACACCTGAGCATTCATCCTCATGAAATCACAAACTCTTATCGCCATCGTACCCATGTTTGGGTTCAAGGGAGAAACCATTTTACGATTGGCTTGAGCCATAACGGCTTGAGAAAGTACTTGAAAGGCAGCTCAAAACTCGGCATTGGAGACTTGGTCCATCAAGGGATCATTCATAGCTTGTTGCTCTTCTTCCACTACATTCCTTTAAGTGGGGTATCTTCGTGGAGGTATTTTCCAAAAATTGCAAAGAACAAACGTTAGAGGAAAATACTTAGTGACCACTCTACCGCATGACATAGATCATGAAAGAAGTGAGACTTTTCTAAGATGTTTCGTAGCCTCCTATTCATGGATGTGGCGCGCTTCACACCAATGAAAAAGACTCTACTTAACGCGGCTTGTTAGACTCCCTAGAGCTCTTCTAAACCTTGTGCTCTAATAGAAAGTTTGTCACAACCCAAACTTGGTCCAAGTCACGACATGAAGATTAGGATTAAGAGGGATCCCAACCATACTGTCATGACCTGACATAGGGACTAGTCATAATATAGTGATTGGGATGCGAGAGACCCCAACTATCACCACCCGACCTATGTCCTAGTCATAACACATCTATCGAGAGTCTAAACCATGAATATTAAATAAAGAAAGTCACATGAGAACATAGACTCGAAATATTTGTCCAACTAGATGCCTCTACTCATGAGCATGGGTGGGGACTAAGGCATGTCCCTAGCTCATCATCAATATGAAACATAAAAAAAGTCTTTGAAAATAATAACCAACTCGATGACTAGTCTCCAATAAATGAGGACTCACTAAATATATTGCCGGAAGGGCCCGAAAGAGGAAGTGATCCCCCGACACTAAAAACCAAAATACAAGAGTGGACTACTGAGCTACAAGTCCTATGACACAGGAGCAGGATTCTCTAAAAATCCAAGTTTATGGCTCATCCCACGAAAGGCGCATGGGTTGACTCTATAGATTGAAAAGAATTCGCTCATGACGAGTAGGATTTGGACAAAGGTTTCTTTATCTCCCTCGTGCATGCCTCTTTGGAAGTGAAACTAAAATCGAGGCGGACAGGAGCAATAAAAAAGTAAGAAGGTCAACTGGTGCTTGAGCTTTGGGAGTTGCCTGCCCGCAGGGTACGACCTGCTTCCCGCCCGAAAGAACCGCTCACTAGCTAGCCGAATTAGTGGGGGCCTATCTAGAGACATACTGAAAACCATGCCTTTGGCTGCCTGTTAGGAGGATTATGTTGGACCTATGCGAACTATTGAAGTTGGCCTTAGGTTTAATAGGACTCCCACTTACTGTGCGTGATCGTATATTAAAGGGTCTTGTTGTGAGCTACCCTTTTTGCATCAAGGTGGAAGCTGCGGGTTCGAGCCCCATAGGTGGCTTGCACTCACTCACCTGGATCAATTGACATTAGATAGGAAAGGTATAGGAAAGCTTAACTAGCCACGTAGATGAATATGATCTTCAACCTCAACCTACATTATGAGACAATGTAGGCAAAAAATATGCATTAGTACGTTGGAATATACTAAGTATGAGGGCATGAGATTCAATGTAAATCATGAGATGTAATGGTCAAGTAAAAAACATGATATGATGAGATAAGTAATGTCATGAGAAAATCATAATGACCAAAGCATTAAAAAACATAATTTAAATCATAGCATACACAAGAGATCATACATATGTGGATAAGGACCATAACTGACAATAAGACCATGTGAGCTATAACAAGGAATCCTGTTGTCTTCCCATATAATGAAGAAAAAGGCGAATCTACTTGCCAAGGTAGACTCTACCCTGCTAGGCGGGTCCTACATACGCTATATGTAGATCCAATAGCTAGGCCATGAAGGCAACCTATGTTGGCATGTAGTTTAAGAGATATGAGGTTGGTACTAGGGCTTTTGGTAGGGCCCCCACCTCAAGTCCACTCGGTGCTAAGTCAAATCCCATTGAATACATGCATAGCATAAAAATCATATTTACATATATCATAGTCATGATAATAGGTTTGAAATCATAGAGTAACTCATTTTCATAACATACTTGTAATGTGAGAATTGTCCTTTCATCATTACAATTATATTTGCATAATTCATATAGTTAGGTCATAGGTCACCACATAGGGCTCTAAGTCACCTTACTTCATAACTTGCATGAAATTCATTTCTTGACCTTAGAGTAAAACTCAAATGCATAATTAATTGATTTGAAAATCATGAAATTTACTTGAAAAAAATGCATGATCATATACTTTTTATCAGCTTATACATAGTTCATAAAGATGATATCATTAGGAAGTATAATTGAAAATACCTATAATTTACATCATGAACCCTAGATATCAATATAGCAGAATTCGTTGTAATACACTTCAATTCAATGCAATAACTATCAATTTTTATCAAAATAGACTCATAATCATAATTTGAATCATAATTCATGCAATTGGGCGAGAGATCATAATACCCATAAAATATCATGCTTTAATTTGATAGAAAACTTAAGAAATCGATTGGGCTTCATAGATGAAAGAATCCATGAATCAATACCACATACCTACCAAATAATTTGGAAGAACTTGAGAGTTTTAATGTAGAGCTCGAGTGAATTTATTTGAAGTCTTCAATGGAGGCCTTGAGAGTCTTTTATAGAGAGAGAAATATTTGGGTAGTTGAATTGTAGAAAAATGAATAGAATTAGAGGTTTAGGCTAATTTCTAGAGCTGAATTAGGTATTAAAAGCATCTAGGTTTATTAACTAACTATTAGAGAATAGTCTAAAGTCCCCTTACTTAAAAAAACTAAATTCAAACTAAAACCATCTCTAGGTCCGCAACGCGGACTTGGCGCGCACTTTACTGTTTTGCGCAGTTTCTGGGAAAAAAATTTCTTTCGATACATGGGTCCTAAAAATCCACCGAGATTAGTTTGCCGCAGGTTTTGACCCCCTAATCGATATTTCGAACTAGTATTTGCCAAAAAGATTAAGGATAATGCATTACATGAGTGGCCTATTCCCAAAGCATTCTTAAGGCACTTGTAAGCATTTTGAGGAATGTTACAACATCTTTCCCTTGGGAACATTCGTCCTCGAATGAGATTCAGTAATATAGGAAGGACATGGAAAAAGGACTAGCAACCCAACATGAACATGAGGACATTTTGAAATATGCATAGAACATATAAACTTCATACTTAACATAAGACATAGTCCTTGAGAAAAAATCATTTTCATGAATCATGCATGCATACGAATGACATATGGAACTAAAACGTAGAAGTTTAATCGATTTGATCATGAACAACTTAGTACCTTTAGGCTTGAGTGGAAGGAAAGAGATATGGATAACGCTTCATCAAATACGATTCTACTTCCCATGTAGCACTCTCTACTTGTTGATTCCTCCATAACACTTTGAAAGACAAAACGTCTTTATTTCTTAACCTCTTCACTTACTGGTCTAAAATCTCAATTGGGACCTCTTCATAAGTCAAATTCTCATCAATACTCACATTTTACATTGGCACGATAGAACTTGGATCACCAAAAACTTCCTCAACATTGACACATGAAATACTGGATGAACTAAAGCCAACTCAAGTGGCAAGTCTAACTTATATGCTACTTTGCCAATACGCTTCAATATCCTATAGGGTCCTATATATCTAGGACTCAACTTTCCATTCTTACCAAACCGCATTACTCCTTTCATAGGTGAATCTTCAAATACACCATATCAACTACATCAAATTCAAGCTCTCTCCTTCTAGTGTCCGAATAGGACTTTTGAACCTTACTTTTTCCATTACATCAACTACCAAATCTGGACCAATCAATGTGATCTCACCTACTTCAAACCACCCCACTGGAGACCTACATCTTCTCCCGTACAAGGCTTCAAAAGGAGCCATTTGGATGCTAGAATAATAACTATTATTGTAGGAAAACTCAATCAATGGAAAATGCTCATCCCAACTTCCTCTAAGATCAATCACACGTGCCCATAACATATCCTCCAAGGTTTGGATTATTCTTTCAGCTTTTCCATTTGTTTGGGGATTCAAAGCGATACTTAACTTGACTTTAGTACCAAGACCTCTCTGTAATGACTTCCAAAAATGTGAATTAAATTGAGTGCCTCTATCTGATATAATCGACAAAGGAACACCATGAAGTTTCACAAGTTCACAAATGTTCAACTTATCATAGTCTTCGGCACCACAAAAAGTTTTGATCGGTAGATAATATGCTGATTTGGTTATTCGGTCCACAATGACCCAAATAGAATCATGTTGTCTTCTAGTATATGGAAAACCCATGACAAAGTCCATATTCACACCTTCCCACTTCCATGTAGGAATTTCAATTTCTTGAGTTAGATATCCCAGCATTTGATGTTTAACTTTCAGTTGTTGACAATTAGGACACTTAGTCACGAACTACGCTATGTCCTTTTTCATGCCATTCCACCAATACACTTCCTTCAAGTCACGATACATCTTGGTGGATCCCGAATGAATTGAATATCAAGAACTATAGGCCTCATTCAATATCAACTCTCTTAATCCATCAACATTTGGAACATACAAATGACCTTGGTAACTTAGTACCCCATCTCCTCCTAGGGAGAAAGCCTCATTGGCTTTATTGGCAACCAACTTCATCAATTCGACCAAAATTGAATCATTATCTTGTTTGTCCTTAACATCTGCTACAAGAGACGATTCCAAACCATTATGTATAAGAAAGCCTCCATCATTGGAATCAACCAAACGCATACCTAAACGTGCCAATCTATGGATCTTTAACCAATTCCCTCCTACCTTCCTCAACATGTGTAACACTATCCATAGACAACCGACTAAAAACATCGACTATAATATTTGCCTTACCCGAATGGTACAATACACTCATTATTAGTCATTTAGGAGTTCAAGCCACCTCCTTTGTCTAATGTTCAAGTCCTATTGACAAAACACATATTAAAAGCTTTTGTGGTCGTTAAACACATTAAAATGCACCCCATAAAGATAATGGCGCCAAAATTTCAAAGCAAACACAACCGCCGCAAGTTTAAGATCATGGGTTGGATAGTTCCTTTTATGTACTTTAAGTTGCCTCGAGGAAAATCCTATAACCTTACCATGTTGCATCAAGACACAATCCATACCAACACGCGAAGCATCATAATAAACAACAGACCTATTCGAACCTTCGGGCAATGTAAAAATAGGAGCCGATGTGAGACGATCCTTCAATATTTGGAAACTTTTCTCACATTCGTCTGACCATTAGAATTTTGCCTTCTTTTGTGTCAACTTAGTTAAAGGCGAAGCAATAGATGAATACCTTTCAACAAACCTTCTGTTGTATTCGACTAAGCCCAAAAAACTTCTAATGTGCGAAGGAGATAATGGCCTAGGACAATTTTCAACCTCCATCTTTTTTGGATCTACTTTAATCCCATCAATGGACACCACATGGCGAAGAAATGCAACTTCCCTCAGCTTGAACTCACACTTACTAAATGTAATAAATAATTACTTCTCTCTTAATGTTTGCAACACAAACCTTAAGTGACCCATATGATCTTCCTTATTTCGAGAGTAAATCAAGATATTATCAATAAATACCACTACAAATATATCCAAATATGGATTGAAAATATGATTCATCAAATCCATGAATATAGCGGTATCATTTGTCAACCCAAATGACATTACTATAAATTAAAATGACCATACCTTGTACAAAAAGATGTCTTGGGAATACCACACTCCCTTACCCTCAATTGATGATAATCGAAATGGAAGTCAATCTTAGAAAAGTAGCTTGCACCTTTAATTGATCAAACAAGTCATCTATTCTTGGGATTGGATATTTGTTCTTTATGGTGACCTTATTTAATTACCGGTAATCTATACACATTCGGAGTGACCCATCTTTCTTCCTAAAAAATAACACGGGAGCACCCCATGGGGAAATACTTGGTCTTATAAAACCTTTATCAAACAAATCATTTAATTGTTCTTTCAACTCCTTAAATTCCGCCAGAGCCATATAATAAGGAGGAATAGAGATAGGTTGGGTATCGAAAAGAAGATCTATGCCAAATTCAATCTCTCTTTTGGGAGGAATACTGGGCAAATCATCAAGAAACACATTGAAGAACTCATTAACTATTGGGACCGACTCAAGAGTAGGAGTTTTAGAATCAATGTCCCTAACTCGCACTATATAATAAATGCACCCTTTGGAAATCATTTTTTGGGCCTTAATACATGAAATTAATCGATCCTTAACCACTGAATCATTACCCTTCCATTCAAGAATAGGCTCACTAGGAAAGTGAAACTTAACCACACGAGTTCTACAATATATAGATACGTAAGCGGCATGTAACCAATCCATACCAAGAATGATGTCAAAATCAGTCATATCAAGTTCAACAAGGTCATATGGAATAACTTTGTGCAAGACCCATACATGATAATTTCTATAAGCTCTCTGGGCTAATACCGAACCACCAACGGGAGTATAAATCGAAAAATGATCTATCAACACTTCGAGGCATAGATCAAATCTCATAGCAAAAGTAAGGAGTAATAAAAGAAAAATTGGCACCCGAATCAAGCAATGCATAAATATCAAAGTTAAAGACTCGTAACGTACCCGTGACCATATCGGGAGCCTGATCAACCTCTTGCCTAGCATGAAGAGAATAGAATCGGTTGTTGCTTTGGCCATCCTTAGGTTGAGCTTGGGCACCTTGCTGCACTTTGCCTTCTATAGGATGACCATCTCTACCCTTGTTGGCAATAAGAGGGCACTCGGATCGCTTATGGCCCATGTTGCCACATCCATAGCAAGCACCCGTTTTGATCAAGCACTTTCCTCCATGATTCCTTCCACACATTGCACATCTTGGAAAAGAAGGGTTACTAACATTTACATATCTTTCTCCTTGAACTTTAAGGTATGGCACCCTATCCTTAGAAACCTTCTTCCCCGAGCTTTGGCCTTGATGAGAGCGTCCATTGCTACAAATGGTCCTAGCATTGGAGAACCCACCTTCATACCAGACCCTCTTAGAATCTCTCATCCTCATTTCCTTGAGCTTTTCTCCTTCAATTTGTTCAGCAGAAGTCATGAGCCAAGATATGTCAATCTCCTTAAAAATCATAATAGTGAGACATTTCTTAGCAACCAAATCAGATACCCCCGATATGAATTTATTCATTCGGGCACGTGGATCGGCAACCATTGAAGGAGCATACTTGGATAGCTTAGTAAACTTAAGACATAGTCCCTCATCCCCATATTTCCTTGTCGAAGATTTATGAACTCCAACAATTTAGCCTCCCATAACTCAAGAGGGAAAAAATAATCAAGGAAAATAAGTTTAAAAGCATCCCATTCGACAGGACCTTCATCCACCCTCTCCAACTTCCATTGAGTGTACCATATTTGAGCAACACCCTTGAGTTGGTAAGCCGCCAACTCTATTTTTTCTTCTGAAGTCACTCCCATAATACTCACTATCTTATAGACCTCATCAATGAACCCTTGAAGATCCTCATTGACTTTTGAGCCATGAAACTCTGGAGGATTCATTTGTGCAAAGTTCCTTACTCTTGAGGCTGGAGTAGGATCATTAAGAGGAGCCACAACACCTTGGTTGGTCACCACTCGAGCTAGCATAGTAATAGCAGTTTGGAACTCCGCATTAGTCACTTGGTCTGGTAGAGGACAATTATCTTTAGGAATCAGGGGAGCTTCGGCTTCATTAACATTATCTCCCTTTGGAAATGGTGGTATTCTTGGAGTCATCTTTATGAAAATTGCAAAGAAAGACCATTAGGGAAAAGAAGTATTACGGTAAACTCTATAGCACGACATGGGTCATGAAAGAAGTAAGAATTCCTAAATGCCTCATAGCCTCCTACTCATAGGTGTGGCATTCTTCACACCCATGAATAAGACTCTACTTGACGCGGCATGTTGGACAACCTAGGACAGTTGGAAACCTTATGCTCTAATACTAAGTTTGTCACGACCCGACCTAGAGCTTAGTTATAACACGATGATCGAAACCATAAAGGGTTCCAACAAAGCCTCTTGTACATATCATAAGCATACATAAGGTAAAATATAAAAGTGGAAAAATCATAAGAGAGTTTAAACCATGAATAGAAATTTGAAAATGTCTTATGACAACATAGACTCGAACATATATCCAACTAGATGCCTCTAAACATGAGTATGGGCAGGGGCTAAGATATATCCCTAGCTCACCCTCAATATACAACGTAAACAAAAGTCTTTTGAAAAGAAAACAGTAAGCAAATTGAATTTTTTTCCCCAATTAATGAGGACTCACCACGATAGTCGGATAGAGAATGCCTACTAGTTACGCGAACGATTAGGATCTTCAACCTCAACCCCTACATTATGAGACAATGTAGGCAAAAAGTATGCATTAGTACATTGGAATGTACTAAGTATGAGGGTGTGACATGCACGTAAATCATGGCATGCAAAGGTCAAGTAAAACACATGCTAAGATGGAATAAGTAAAGTCATGAGAAAATCATATTGATCAAAGTATTTAAAAGCATAAATTTAAAATCATAACATACTTACAAGATCATACATATGTGGGATAGGAACCATAATCGATAATAAGACCATGCGAGCTATAACATGGAATCCAATGATACCCATATCGAGAAGGAGGAGGCTACTTTACCAAGGTAGACTCCTGATCATGAATATGTGCTATTTGTGGATCTACTAGATAGGCCATAAAGGCAACCTACAATGACACGTAGTTTTTAGGATATTCGGATTCTACTAAGGCTTTTGGTAGGGCCACCACCTCAAGTCCACTCGGTGCTAAGTCAAATCCCATAGAATACATACATAACATAAGATCATAATTTCATATATCATAGTCATGATCATAGGTTTGAAATCATAGAGTAGCTCATTTTCATAACATACTTGTAATGTGAGAATTGTCCTTTCATCATTACAATTATATTTGCACAATTCATATAGTTAGGCCTTAGGTCACCACATATGGCCCTATGTCACCCTATTTCACAACTTACATGAAATTCATACCTTGAACTTAGAGTAAAACTCAATTGCACAATCAATTAACTTTGAAAATTATGTAATTCACTTGAAAACATTCATGATCATAAACTTTATTTTAGCCCATACATAATTCATATAAATAATATCCTTTGGGAGTATAATTTAAAATACTCATAATTTACATCATGAACCCTAAAGGTCAAAATAGGAGAATTCATGGGAAAACTCTTCAATTCAATGCAATAACCATCAATTTATATCAAAATAGACATATGATCATACTTTAAATCATAATTCATACAATAAAAATAGAGATCATAAAACCCATAAAATACCATACTTTAATTTGATATAAAACCTTGTGAAATTGATTGGGCTTCATGGATGAAAGGATCCATGAATCAATACCCAGATACCCTAAGTGAGAACACCAAATAATTGGAAAAACTTGAGAGTTTGATGGAGAAATTGAGTAGATTACTTGAATTCTTCAATGGAAACCCTTAAAAACCTTTTGTAGAGAGAGAAATATTTGATAGATGAATTATAGAAGAATGAATATAATTAGGGGTTTAGGTGAATTTATAGAGTCGGATTAGGCCCTAAAAATATCTAGGTTCATTGACTAATAATGTCACGATCCAAGCCTAGGGCCTAGACGTGACATGGCTAATGAGGAACCCGAAAGTACCTCAAACAAGCCTCTTAGCATTCTTTTAGCCTTTCATAGGTAATGATGATAAATAGACAAGCGGAAATCATAATAATAAATTTTCAACTTACATATGTCCAACAATACCTCTAACTATTAGATTTAATGGGGCTAAGACAAGTTCCTAGCTCACCCTCAATCATAATAGAAGAAATGCCATAATAAAATATCTTAACATATCATAAGCTAGAAAGATAAAGGAGTATTGTTCCCGGAACATGGGAACTAACCAAAAGTAGTCTTCAATGGAATATCAACTAGCCACGTGGAGGAGAACGGGGAGGAGCACCGATCCCTACATGGTGATATCATGTAGGCAAAAGGGTATGCGTTAGTACTTTGAATGTACTAATTATGTAAGGATGCATGAACATTGAGGAAATATTATAACATTTATGTAATATGGAACATAATGTAATACATGCATAATAAATCATATGGATATCCTTTAAAACATTCATTTTGTGGGAAAATAACTATAACCGACATTTAAGACCATGCGAGCTATTACATGGAATCCAACATAACCCCCTACGTTTGCCGGGGAGACTACTTGCCGGGTAGAACTCCGTCAACTTCATTCATTTCTTTAACTTTAACTTTAAGGGCTATTTATGGATCCATTAGCCTAAGCCTACAAGGGCTCCTATGTTGGCACATAGTTAATGAGACAAGGGGTTGCTACTAGGATTCCCTTACCGAATCCCACCTCAATGCCTCATTCGGTGCTAAGTCAATCCCACGGAATAGTTTAATACTTCAAAATATTCATAGCATATAACTTGAGAATTCAAACATCATATTCGGTAGAATAGCTCATTAAAATATTTGATAATTCAAATATGCAAGAATTGTCCTTATTGCGTAAAGAATCCATCATTCATATCATTTCATCATTCTTTCATTTCATAAGACTCCCTTTTTGATCATAGATATTGCTTTCATAAATATTTATTTGGAGTCAAAGCTTTCAAGTCAAATTTTATTAAAAATATAGTAAAACTAGGTGGGTTCAAATCACTTCAACTTGCAAATATGTATGTAAATAAATATACATAAATACTTTGAAATCCATTAATTAAAAATTATGCTTTAAACAACCCACCATGAATTTCAAGAACTTTTAAATAAATAAATAGAGGAATTACTTGTAAACCATCAATTCATACATATAAAATTATGTTGCATCAAAATAGACCAATAATCATTAGTTTAACCATAATTCATACTATTAAGTAAAAATAAGAATTACCATAAGAAAATATTACTTGAAATCAAAAGATTTAATTGAAAGAGTTTTTGGACTACATGGGTGAAAGAACCCATGGATAAAACACCCACATAACTTAGAGTAGAGCTTAAAATAAATAAATATAATTATATAATCAAAATAATTTAGACATGAAAGTGGAAGGAATACTCTCATTGAAGCCTTACATACCTGGAAACCGAAGCTTTAGTTGGTACCGAAAGTCTTAATGAACACTCTTGAGTCCTAGCTTCTCTCCTTGCTGGAACGTTTTGTGTACTACCCGGAGTATATAAATCACCGGAATAGTATTTCTTCACTACTAAGAACTAAAACTATATTTGAGAATGTGTAAAGAAGTGTATAGAGAGAAGATTTGCTTGAGAAAGCTTGATGAATAAAATGAGGAAATAAGGTTGGTATTTATAGGTGGGAAAGAGGGACCTAACAATAAATAAAATAATTATAAAAAAAATCTGAAAAATTTAGTGGAATATATTGATGTCTTGGATGATGTTAAATGGAGGACAATTTATGTCATGAGTGATGTCAAATGTATCTAGATCTTTCTATGGTAGGTGAAATGAGTTATTTTTGACAGAATACTCTTTTTGGGAGCTGCGTTTGAATAAGATAAATTCCTTATTAGGATTTGGTGTCTTCATAAGAATTGTAGATATGGAAGTCTAGTTTCATATGGTTCAAGAATCAACCAATTTGGATAAACCTACAGTGAGATATGATGTTTCTTCTATAAATACTCATTTCCGTCACAGCATCCTACCTTACAAAAATTAATTTATTTGACCTACTTAACCTCCGAATATTAAAATATGGTCTTCATAAAAGTTGTAGGTAATGATCTTGTGGTTACTCAGCAATTTGAATCACTCAGTTTGGATATTCCTATGAAAAGTTATACCAAATATACAGAGGCTATATCATGTTTAGGCAAAAATTGAAACATCGTATACAACATTTTTAGGGGATGTTACAAATAATTTGGAAAAGGTCAAAAACGCCCTTAAAAAAACTCAACTCGGCCAGAAAACTCTCCCAAGTCTGCGTCGCGGATCTGTCGCGGACCCTATTGTTTCTTGATTTTCTTCAAAAATCTTTCTTTGGATATACCGGTCCTAAAAATCCACTGAGACCATTTTTCTGCATATTTTGACCCCCTGATCAATATTCTGAACTCGGATTTTTCAAAAAGATTAAGGATGATGCATTACTTGAGCGGCCTATTCCAAGGCGTTCTTAAGGCACTTGTGCGCATTTTGAGGGGTTTTACACCTTATTTCATCATTTTATTCATCAAGTTTTCTCAAGCAACTCTTCTCTATATACACTTCTTTACTCATTCTCAAAAATAGTTTTAGCTCTTAATAGTATAGAAATACTATTTCGATGATTCGAATACTCCGGGTAGTACCCAAAATACTCCGGCGAGGAGAAAAGGCTAGTATTCAAAAGTTTTCATTAAGTCCTTCAATTCTGAGTAAAGCTTCAGATTTCAAGTATGTAAGGCTTCAATGAAAGTATTACTTCCACTCTCATGCCTAAAGTATTTTGATTATATGATAAATTATATTTATTTTCTTTAAGCTTTACTCTAAGGTATGTGGTATTTATCCATGGGTTCTTCCACCCATGTAGTCCAAAACTCTTTCAACTAAATTTCTTGATTTCAAATAAGATTTTATTATGGGTAATTATTATTTCTACTTAATAGCATGAATTATGGTTAAACTAATGATTATTTATCTATTTTGATGTACAATAATTTCATATGTATGAATCGATGATTTGCAATTAATTTCTGTATTTAACTCTTTAAAGGTTCTTAAAATTCATGGTGGGTTGTTTAAAGCATAATTTTTACGTAAAGGATTTCAAAGTATTTATGCATAATTTCTTTTACATACATGTTTGAAAGTTGAAGTGACTTAAACCCACCTAGTTTTACTATATTGTCAATAAATTTTGACTTGAAAGATTTGACTCCAAATAAATGTTTATGAAAGCAATGTCAATGATAAAAAGAGAGTATTATATAATAAAAGAATGATGAAATTCTATGAATGATGGATTCTTTACGCTATAAGGACAATTCTTGCATATTTTAATCACTAAAGAAATTAATGAGCTATTCCACTGAATGTGATGTTTTGAATTCTCAAACTATATTCTATGACTATTTAAAAGTATTAAACTATTCTATGGGATTGACTTAGCACTGAATGAGGCATTGAGGTGAGATTTGGTAAGGAAATCCTAGTAGCAATCCCTTGTCTCATTAACTATATGCCAACATAGGAGCCCTTATCGACTTAGGCTAATGGATCCACAAATAGGCCTTAAAGTTAAAGTTAAAGAAACGAATGAAGTTGACGGAGTTCTACCAGAAAAGTTATCTCCCCGGGCAACGTAGAGGGTTATGTTGGATTCCATATAATAGCTCTCATGATCTTAAATGTTGGTTATGGTCATATTTTCACAAAATGAATGTTCTAAAGGATATCTGTATGATTAATTATGCATTCATTGCATTATGTTTCATATTACATAAATATTTTAATGTTTCCTCAATGTTCATGCACTCCTACATACTTAGTACATTCAAAGTACTAATGCATACTCGTTTGCCTATATGATATCATGATGTAGGGACTGGTGGTCCTCCTCGTTCTCCTCCATGTGGCTAGTTGAGATTTCGTTTGAAGACTACTGTTGGTGAGTTCCCATGTTCCGGGAACAATATTCCTTTATCTTTCTAGCTTATGATATGTTGAGATTTTTAGACACTTACTATGACATTTCTTTCTACTATGATTGAGGGTGAGCTATGGAATTGTCTTAGCCCCATTAAATCTAAAAGTTAGAGATATTGTTGGACATATGTAAGTTGAAGATTTACTATTATTATTTTTTCTTGTTTATTTATTGTCATTACCTATGAAAGGCTAAAAGAATGCTAAGAGGATTATTTGAGGTACTTTCGGGTTCTTTATTCGCCATGTCACATCTAGACCCTAGGCTTGGGTCGTGACACGTAGTGTCCTGAAACTTGGGATAAACTAGAGTTACAAGAGTTTTGTATGAGCCTATCTATGGACCGTATAAAGTCCTACAATCTATAGGAGTTCCCATGGAGGGAAATTCATAGAGGTTGAGTTTCGTAGTTGTACAAGATGAAAGGGTAGACAGTCTTTATGAAGTTATACAAATCATAAAATTGAATCGCAGAGGGAACCTCTAAAACCTTGAACTTTTAGTGTTTGGGTCTACATATGTTTTGTACGGGTCGTGTAAAGTTGTATGGGCAGTAGAAGGGTCCTGTAGACCATGCATTTAGAAAATCAAGGTATTTTATACAAAATCCCTCTAAGAGCCATATAGGCTTCTACGGTCCGTAGAGGCACCCATAGACCAGCGTGTTAGTAAATTCTTTAGGGGTATTTTAGTCAATTTCTACTATTTTAACATCTAAGCTATGTTGTTTTGGAATATTCCCCATGACCTATAACTACCCACACCATTCAATTTTCCCCCATTTTTTCTCCTTCCCCAAAAAATCTCTAAGGCTCTCACAATTCTCTCCAATTTGTTGTTCACAAAGATAGGCTTTCAAGAACGTAAGTCTGTCAATGAGGTATGTGGAAATTTTATTCATAAATACCTTTTTCATCCATGGAATTCCAAAGTAATTTTAATTCTTTTATAATTGGCTTTTTGATGATTTTACATTAGGTTCAATCAATTATTGTTGGTTTTACTTCTATTGATCTTATTATGCATGATTCGATCTTAATTTACATAAAAAAAATTATGAATTTCTTATGAACCCATGCATTATTCCTATTTTATGACTATGAACTATGTTTGAAAATGAAGCATGCATCATGAATTTATGAACTATAATTTTAAGGATGATTTTAGACAAAGTATCAATGTGAATTTTATGAAAACAGGATTGCTTCAAAAGAGAAGCATTTTCATCATGAATGATTTTTATAATTTTTTTATGAACTAGTTTATCATGATTTAGATTCTTACATAAGTGTCTCTATGAATACTTTATGACATCATGATTCATTAAAAGGGCTATTCTTGTCATTTTCAATTATTTCTGTTGAATTTGGTCTTACAAGCTTATTACCATTTTCAAAGATTATGCTATGATAATGACTTTTCTTGTTGAGAGTTTACCTAGCACCGAACAAATATTGAAATAGAGACTCTCTTCTTAGTAGATGTGGGATATCTAGTAGCAATCCTTTTGTCCTATAACTACGTACCCCGTAGGGCTTAGTCTTAATTGACTCTAGCTAGTACTTCCACAATAACTCATGTTTATGGTTCTTAGCTTGGCTAGAAGGACAATCTCTTTTTTATGTGGGAGGTATGACACCATACTCCATGTTATAGCTCACATGAATTTTGTAGGTTAACTATATATCTCACTATGTTATGTTTGATTATGACTTTTTTAGAAATATTGCATTTACCACATTTTATATTTATAAATACACTTTAAATGATGATATCATGTTTTAGCTCGGTGATTTCATCATTATGTTTTATGCCATGCATTGCACATTCTCCATACTTGATACATTTGATAATACTAACTAAATACTTCTTTTGCCTATATTGTTTAATAGTATAGCTCACAAAGTCCCACTCACACCCATGGTTAGTACTTTGATCCTTTTGGAGTAACATTGCTTGATAAGTCCTCATGCTTCGAAGGCACAACTATGTTATGAGTTCTTTATGTCTTTCTTTTTACACTTGCATCAATTTCAGATTATTTTTGTGAGCTAGGGCTTTTCCTATGCCCCATCTATTTTAGTCAATGATATGTAAGGCTTAGCATGCTTTTCTTTATTTCAGGTGTTATTATTAGATTCTTCTTAGGTTTAGTTGCTATGATAAGATTGATTTTAAGACTTATCTTCCGTATTTAATTCTTATGTTGATTATCATGTTGTCTTAAGGAATACTTATTCTAAGAGGCCTGTGTAGGGTTCTTTGATATCCTATTTGTCGTGTCACGTCTATGGTGTAGCTTTGTCAGTGAAAGGGATAATGTTTAAATAAAAATTGTAATAACTAAATTAGATTCTCTAACTCTATTAATGAAAATTCTAATCACTAAATACAGGTGTCGTGATAGGACCTATGGCTACCTCAAAGAACTAATAAATACTAAAAAGCACTAACTAAAAAGGAGTCCTCCACAAGGAAAGTGGTCTCACAAATAAGTGAAGAAGTAAGATCTCACTGACAGTAACTCAACTAAAGTAAAGTAAGAATGTTTAATGAAATATCAAACTTTACAAATTAAATAAGCCAATAAATGAAACTTTTAAAAGTTATTACTTTTCTTTTTAGGGAGTTTTTCTAGCAGAAAACCATCACTATGAGTTTGTGATTATACCATATACTACTTACATTGACAGAGAAGTCAAATACCTTATCCATATAAGCGATGAAAACTCAACTTATGGATCTATCTAAAAGTCCTTATCTGAGAATGAAGTGAGGAGACGCCCAAACAAATGACATGATCTTTTCCTACACCAGCTACATAGTTTTTGAGGTTTGAGTTATCTCAACTCTTACCCAAATCGGTGCTCAATACTATTTCAAACATGCAATAATGTTAAGCTAATATATTTGGCAATAAATACTCAAAAATACTCCTCTGAAGTCACAATGGACTATACTTTAACTGACGAAACTTCTTTTTAAATGACAGACCTTCTTTCTCATACTACTTAAGATTTCTTTAAAATAGACATAATTTTCTAAAAACAAGTAACACATTTGGAAACACTCAAGTTCACTCATAACCCATTCACAATAATAATGTTTAATACTTTAGAAAGTCATGCATAATGAATGCTAATGCAAAATATTCTATCTTAAACTCTGAAAATCATGTAAAATAAATAATAATGCAAACACTTTAAAATTCGTACCTAAATAAGGCTAATGTAAGGAATAAACACGAATAACAATCCAAGGATTGGAATTATATGAGGAAACTCAATCTCAATGAAAATACATAGAACTCAATTAAATAGGTCATAACTTATTAGTAAACTTCAACAAGACTTCGGTCAAACCTCTAGCTTAAACTCTTATTGACTGAATTTAGATGTATGGAATAACGACGAACATAGTCCAACACCATGAGTAGCCTTACATACCTGGAGGAACATGTTTCTTGAAGAACTTGAAGAACTTGAAGAACATGCTTAAAATTCTAGTTTTCTCCTCTTTAAACCATGTTGTAAGTCTTGAGAGTGATTTTTAGAGGAAAAGGGTCAAATGGTACTATTAAGGGACTTAATTGGGTGTAAAACTGTCAATTTAGGCTAATAAAGGGTGAAAAAAGATAAAACTATCCCTCATTAAAATACGACGAGGGCCATCTAGGGGACCATGTATGTAATGACCTGTTAGGTAATTTTGAGAACGAGTCCTCCTCTGTTCATAGAAGACCCTTTTCATAAATTTAAGTTGAAATTTTTGGATCTTTTGGTAACTTTGGTTGATTAGTTGAGGGATAATTTTAGATAATTAATTTAATTAATGGGCTAAAGTGTTAATTTATTTAATACCCTATACCACTTTTCTTATATTTATTAAAATAGGTTAGTAGGGTTTGTAAATTTTAATACATAATTAGTTTGGAAAAGGAAAAAAAAAATAAAAGAAAAGAATTTTTTATATATATATATACAAAAAAAATCTGATGGCATTAAGCCATCAGATATAAACAAGAAAATGAGAAAAACGAACAAAAACGGGAAAAAATATGAAGGAAGAAAAAAAAAGGGGAAAAGAAAAATAAAGGAGAAGAGAAAAATAGGGATTTTCATTCCAAAACGTCAAGGTAATTATTCTCATCCTTTTCATTAAATTTTTATGCGATTATGAACATATTTTTAGGGTATATTGGTGGAGAAATAATGCTAAAATAAGAAAATATGACCCTAGGGTTCTTTACATAAAATCTTGATTTGGGGGTCGAATAACGATCCGTTTTAGCTGAAATTTGACATGTGAGTTTATTTTATCATGAGCGAATATAATGGGAAAGAAAATTTCAGATTTGACTTCAATGACTCGGGATGACTTTTTGACCCAATTTTTAATCCGAAAATAAATATAGCAATATGGGTGTCATCGAATTCGTATTCTTATGAAGATTATGTATTTGGACAAATTTTAATCATTAGGAAGCGTTATGAAAGGCTCAAGTTTTAAAGTGATTATTCAATTTAATTGAGGTTTAACCCTAGTTTTGAAATTCAGAAAATATGGGAGTTGACATGTTAAGTGGCATCAAGATTAGGAAGTATTTATAGATTTGCTTAAATCTTTGGGTCTAGGCTAGACATATGGTAATAAGGGTGTTTTTAGTTTTGAAAATCTTATTATAATTATTTATTTGACTATATTACGCTGAATTGGAGGCCCAACGAAAAAAGAAGGCTCAAGTTCCGGAGTGATTGCTTGATTAGTTAAGGCAAGTGAATTTCTAAACCTCAGTTTAAGCTTGTAGATGCTTGTATTTCCATGTTATTTGTACTGGAGAGGAATGAGAATTAGACTAGATTATTGACTATATGATTGGCCTTAAAAAATATGGAGATAAGGGGTATAAAATGGTGATCTAATGACATGTATTGGTGAGATTGATATGTTGTGATTATGGGTTTATTTTGGACATGTGAAATGTCTATGTTGATGTGAGATAGGAAAAATTATTGTTGTTGTCATGTTATTATCGTGAATTATATGAACATGAATTGATTGCATTGGTTCTGACATATTGTGTTGAGACGAAAATGATATGAAACAAAAGGGATCGAGCCACACGCTTCATGGCAGGTATTATGAAATAAAGGATTCAGGCCACACACTCCATGGAAGGTATTATGAAACAAAGAGATTGGTCCACATGCTCCATGGCATGATATATATATTGAGGGGACGGGACACATGCTCTGTGGTAGGTTACATGGACAGAAATGTCCCCTATGGGTTCCGGAGTGTAATTCAGCGGATGTGTACCGATAGGACACACATGTATCATCTCAATATATTGCATCACATTTTGTTGATATTTGTGAATTTGTGTTTACCCTTTTATTGCTCTGTATATGCTGAACTTGACTTGATATATTTCATTGATGAGTATTCGTGAACTGTATTATTATTATTATTGTACAAGTGTAGAGTTAGGCTGGTTTTATGCAGGTTGTAGTTAAGGAGGTTCGGTTGAGAGGACAGAAGTACTTGTATTTATTAAGCTTTGCTTTGTTTTAGTTGTCCACTTGCTGAGTACCGTGTTGTTTGGTACTCACCCCTTGTTTCTACACTTGTGTAGGTTGTGAGCCCTGATCTGCTTGATCTCCTTCTGTTTTCTACTACATCCGAGGCTATCATTCCAAGTGTTGAGGTAGTTGTTACATCCATCTAGAGGACACCTCTTATTCTTTAATATGTTTTAGTCCTATTCTAGAGACAAAGACATTGTGATTATATTCTCCTTCGTACTTCAGTAATGTATTAGTGGCTTGTACACATGACAACCAATCTTGGGGGAATTTGAGTTTGTTTTATGTGTTTTTGATTAAGTTAAATTTTGATTTATTTTATTTTCTTCCGCATCCACTTTTCGTTGGATATTAGGCTGACTTGTCTCGGTGGGTTGAGATGAGTGCCATCATACACGGATTTGGGTCGTGACAATGTATGTTTCGTAGAAGCTTCTGTGGGCTATAGAAGACCTTAATCAAACGTTCCTGAAAGTTAAGGTTCTCTGAAGTGGTGTCTATAGATCATTCTATGGGTCATTCAAGGCTCCACGGGTCGTCCCATTCTTGTGCAGAATATGCACAAATAGATGACTTTCAGTACTTTGATCTACAGACCCATCTATGATCTGTAGATGGTTTTACGACTCGTACAAGGACTCTTCCTATACACTTTAAATTTTTGAATTTTTTAACTTTTTATTGGGCACTATCTACGGTCGTTTTTCATTACCTGAGTTGTATACATTTTCCGTAGAAAGTGAAAAAGGAGAAAGTTTTACACTAAATCTGAGTGTGAACTACGAGCCATATCTATGATCTGTGTTTGCATTTATGGTCCTTAGATGCTGCTCGTGGTTCTCAAATTCAGCTGAAATTTTCTAACTTTTTTTGGGTTTTCTAATCTAATATGAGTTAGGATTTTTGGGGTGTTATAGTTAGGGTATTATTGTTTTAGACAAAGAATATGCTATGACATTTGAAAAAGGGAAAGTTGTAGCTCTTTAGAGTCCCAAAGCTTGTTTCAAGGTAGGTGATGGTTGTGTTTTTCTCATTTATGTTATATGTTCATGTTAAATAGTTCGTTAGTATTGCATGCATGATATACGATTAGGAAAAAAGGAAAGATCATGAATTGAAATAATGTTTGTGATTAAATTGCATGCAAAGAATGTATAACTTTGTTGAACAAGTGTTTGTGCTAGTCAATGTGGTTGTGATTGTGATATGTGATTGAATGTTTAATTAGGTACCACATCGATACATTTGGTCAGGTATTACACCAGTGTAAGTGGATTAGGTACCATAATGGTACATTTTGATAGGGTACCATGCCGGTACACTAACTATTGAAATGTGTACTATGCTGGTAAACTAACAATTTGGGTATGGGTTCTATGAGAGGATCATGCTATAATTGTTGATATGTGTTTGGCTATGTTCATTGTTTATATTGATACAAAACTTTCTATTTCTTTATTGAGTACAGGGAATATTAAGGTGCCTGTTTAGAGACCCCACTTTTGGGACGTTTGAATTCAAGGGTGAGCTATTTCTTTTAGGCTGTCATGGTTCTTAGTCCTTCCTATTTTGGACTCAGAAATTTTTAGACACTTAATTATGTTTACTATTTTTTTCGGTTGCAACCCCATATTGTAGACTTTAAGATAGAGTTTTGGTACGATACCCTTTAAGTTCAAAGGAGTTAAATTTTGCATGTTTTGATAGATTTACCTGAGTTTATAGGGACTTGATTTTTAAACTATTTTCAACTTTTTACACTTCATTAAATGCATTTTTATTTGAATTATTAAAATGCTCATGTTGGATTAGTTAGGTTAGAAATGGTTTTCCCACCGGATGATTAGTGTGAGTGCTACTAACAATGGGTCAGGGTGGTGACAATATGACAAGTAACTTAAACCTTAAATTTAAGGAAAAAATATTGTTTGAATCAATGAAATCACTAAACTAACGAAGTAGTTCCTACGGAATCCAATGAACAACAACAATGACTTAGGATCAACTTGCGAATTTGTGGCACTATAGTTGAATCATTACCAATGTATATTCTCTTTTAACTTATGCATAAAACAATAAAAATTTCACTACCCATACACCATTACACAATAAAATACAGAAAAATCAATTGAGAAATACCAAAAATAAGTTAGATTCATACCCTTCATGAAGAAATCTCTAGCTCCTATAATTGAAATAAAAATAATCCAAGATTGAAATAAGATTTAGTTCTACCAAAAGTTACTATTTGCGAACAAAAATATCCTATAATTGAAATAAAAAAATCCAAGATCGAATAAGATTTACTTCTACCAACAAGTTACTCTTCACAAACAAACAGCTTCTTCGCAAACATGACCTAGCAACCTGACCCATTGCTTTGATAATGTCATAATATAAACCCTACCCATCGTTGAATCATTCTACATAAATTCAAGGATACCTCTACGACCACGAAGGCTCAAGAGGTCCTCATTACGATTACGCCTTCATAAAGTGAAGAAAGAGTCACTGCAAAAAAACACATCAAAACCAATTTTTCTAAACATTAAAATATTATCGAAGTTGATCCTTAGAACTTTGTTGTAACCTCTGAACACAATTAAATAGTGTAAATTGATTATAAAATACATTTCAAGTATGTTGGAATTCTCAAATCACCATTTGGAATTGTCTTTGCAATAAATTTACTAGAGTTAACCTTTACTTTTCTCACACTCAAACATCCAACCAATGACTCAAGTCACTCCCCAAATACATTGGGATCTGCACCAAATTCCTAAGTTAAAATCACATTTTGTACCTAATAGAAGTATCATATTTAATTACCTTTTGTAACTAATCGAACTACCATATTTTATATTGATCTTATAAACCTAAAATGTAAATTTTGGTCAAATTTCTCAATTTTGAAACTTCAACACATCAAAACTCATCCAATACAAGTTTGAACACCTCAAAAAAAATTCCCCATAGCTCTGCAGGTCATATAAGACATGAAAAGGTCAATGGACTCTCCAAGTCACTTTTAAGTAAATGCATTATTTTTGTTATTTAAAGTATTCCTATAGAAACCCGAATTCATCTATCACTTGATGGAATTGTCTATTCAATTTCCAGGTCATTCATTTGGGATTTATGCTCGTTTTCCTCTTTTGGAGATTTTAAAACTTAAAAAATTTATTTCGATGAAAACCTAAGGTAAACGAATTCACAACAAAATTCTGACAGTTTTATCAACTCTAGAAGGGTTATTTTAGAATATTAGCATGGTCGACATGAGTCCCGAGTTTTTTAGTGAGAGTTTGGACCATTAGGTATTTTAGACTTTCAAATTTGGCCTATGTTTGACTTTCGTAACCATTCCTTGAAAATGGGCTATGATGAAAAATTTGTTAGTGTGGTTAGTTTTGGAATTTTGATTTTTATCTAGAAGAACCTTTTGTGTGCTTCCCAAGGTTTCCATTCTAATCCTGAGGGACCTTGTGAAATTGGCTAAAAATGATACTTGGGTGTGGGATCCACTTTTTCTCAAGATGACCTCGTACGGAAATTTCAACTGTGGCATTGAGTCTAGAAAAATAAATTTTATTGGGTAGTTTATCTCGTTTGCTCACATGAGATTTTAAATGAATCCAGAGAAACCTTTGGAAGACTTTATCAATTCCAAAATTAGCTATTTGCAGTTGGTATAGGCCACAAATGACCTTCTCATTTGCGAGCCATATTGGCCACATTCGTGAAGCCTTTCTTCCTAGGCCTTAACATTTGCGAGGGTGCCTCCGTAATCAGAAGGGTCAAGGAAGTTGATTCTCTAGGATCCTAAGGCCCCCTCTATTTATTCTATGGTACGCGATCGCTAGCCTAGAGCTCCACGATCACAAAGAATAGTTTGTCAGGTCTCTAAATAATGGACTAGACGCGATTAACTCATTTTTTCAAACATTAAATTGCATTTTCTCATTCATTTGATCTCCAATATGGGTGATTCAAAGACTGGTGTGTGAGTAATTTCAAGGACCCATCATTAAAGCTAAAAACAAGACGTAACCTACTATCATTATTGTTTCCTTGAGCTAATATTGATATTTTTATGCATGACTAATTTTCCGCATTCTGAGCCCTGAATTGTGTTTTATTTTGGAACTAAAGTTAAGAAAAGTGAATTGGACCCTTTTATGGAGTCAATTCCAAAATTCTCAAAGTGGTCCAATAATCCTGGTTTAGACTCTGAAATTGGCCCATCTGTATTTTTAGTAATTTTAGTGTTGAACAACCATATTAACATTGTGATACTATTATTGATGGCATGGAAGCGTTCTAAGGCTATGTAGAAAGGAAAACCTCCTACAACTTGATTTTGAATGTGTGCGGTTGGCCTATGGGAAGCCTATGATTTCACTCTCCTTACATTGAGCATGATTACATGATTGTATATTGATTTGTGTGAATTTGGGGGTTATTTGGTAGTTGATCATATTTAATTTATAGAATCAATGTGTTAGGCTATGTTTTGGAATTTTGGGTTATGAAGTTTGTCGTTTGTATTAATTAACCGTCCATACATTGTGGTGTGTCTTTATCATGACTTGTGTATATTATTGAAAGCATGCTTGGCCTTAATTTAGGCTTAGACTAGTGATTGCCATAGATTTGCATACTTTTGGAACAATTAGAGCTTAGAACTTCTCTATCATTGCTTTGAATGACTTAGCTCCACGTAGACTGATGTAAACTGATATAGTAGAGTTGGATTTGATAGTATGGGCCTTATCTAGGTAGTGACACCGCTCATGGAACCTTATATCCATAATTCCCTTATTTCCATCAATTTTGGTGTAATTGGTTCATGATTCAAAAGCCGCTCATCGATTTTTATTGTATTTTGTTCGGTCTTGGAGTGTGAATTATTGAAGGTACTTAATTTGGTGGTACTCTCTGTGATGCTTGGTTTGCACTAATACTCTTTCTATCCGATTTGACTCCCTTCATTAGTCAAGTCCCTAGTCACTCCATCAGACGTTGTTCAAGTCCATGCCTTGGAATTATAGCCTTAGTTTGAGTCCCGGGCCTTCTTCCTACACAGTTCATGTCAACTTCCATTTGCAATCGTGGTTCAACTCCACCACTACCTATAGCTTGGTAAAGACCAAAGATATATTCAACCTTGGTTCGAGTCCATGATTACACTCATCCTTGGTTAAAGTCCCCAACTACTCCAATCTAGGTTAAAATCTTTGATTTCTCCATCTTCGCTTTAGTTCAACTACTTTTCTCCTAATTAGTAATGGATAAAGTTTTAGATGCTCGGTTGGTTTGATTCAATTCCTAGGAAGGTTGTAGTAATATGGGAAACTTCGTCGACTTCTCTTCTGAGATCTCAACTCTTTTGTGTAATAGCCGTGCTTTTAGAGGTCCATTTAGGTTTTACTTAAACTTGCACATGAGTGTACCTACCCGTTTTTATAGGAGCCTGTTGGATTTAGTTAGTTGTTC
The DNA here is from genome assembly GCF_947179165.1 of Solanum dulcamara. NCBI lineage: Eukaryota > Viridiplantae > Streptophyta > Magnoliopsida > Solanales > Solanaceae > Solanum > Solanum dulcamara. Next base: position 25,361,151 of record NC_077238.1, on the reverse strand, counting down.
TCTCTTTCATTGTATGTTAGTACACTTGTGTGCATTCTATTTAGGTTTCTGTTCTTATTTATGGTTGTGTTTTAAATTATAACCTTTCATATTACTTTTTCTTTTCTTGAACAGTCGGCCTAAGATGCCAACTGGTACCTGTTGTTTTAGTACTCATACTACATTTTGCATCTGTTTTCATGATGCAAGTCCAAGCACCATCTGCCAGCGTTGAGATTGAGCTTGCTGCAGTTTGATCCAATGGCGAGGGTGAGCACATGATTTCCTAGATTTTCTCTTCTCTTTCTGTATATATATTATGACTAGTCTTTTTCTTTTTGAGAAATTCTTGTTTCTTTGGTCTTTATTTGAGACTTTTACTCATTTTCGTAATAGTTGTGTACTTGTGACTTCTATTTTTTAGGAGGGGACTTTTATTGTATATAGTTTTTGGCTTGCTTCTAGTATTTCCTTTGTTATATCTATTATTGTTTAGTTTTGTTTAGTTTTTGTAAGACCCCAGAAGTTGGAAAGTTACAACGAAGGTGAAATCTAAAGAAAAGGAACAAAATTCAGGTCTACGACCCACTCTATGATTCATGGAGGATTGTATAACTCATAAAAGCGAGTCATAGAGGCTGTCCTTAGGCTTGTTCAGGACAAGTCTCCAAAAGATTGCCTACGATTCAATAGGAAAAGTCATCTTCATGTGGATGAGTTGTAAAGGGGACTCGTAATCAAATTTCAGAGGCTCATGATTTAGAGTTTCTCAGGGTCAAGTCTACTACTTGACAGGACGAATAGTAGAAGCTTCGACGACTCATAGAAGTGAGTCATTTGCAAACTTCAAAGACCTATTTTTAGGATATTTTCTCAGACCTGCTGGACGAGTCCCAGTGACGACTCGTAATCTTAAAGATGAGTTTTAGAATTGACTCGTCGATCAAACCTCAAGAAATTTATAAAATCCCAGAAACTCGGCACCTTCAGTATGACTCAAGTCTTCGAGTCGTACACTTGAGGATGAATCATAAGGTAGATTTGTAGGTCCAAATACAAAGTTTTAATGAAGGGTATTTCTATCATTTTTCAAGTTTAGTTCAATGAACCTAGACATAATTATGGTAAGTTCAACCCCACATCTACCCAATCCTTTGAAATTTCCCCCATTCTAAAATATTCTTCCAATTTTCTATGGCAAGAACCAAATTCTCTCAAGGATTCCTCTTCCATCTTCAACCTAGGGTTTTAGATTTCACCAAGGTTTATTCTTTAATTTTGAGTACTTTTAATCAAGGTATTTGGGGATTGATTCATTAGTTTCTTTCACCCATGGAGTCCTAAAGTTTTCTCTAGTTCCTTTTAATTTTTAGTTGATTTATGAACCTTAGTTTTGATGAATTGCATTAGACTATTTCAATTTTATTTTGAATTATTATCAATAATTATCCTAAGCATTTTTTATATGAATTGCATAAATTTAAGTTGAATTATGAATGCCCATGCATAAAGCTATTTTTAAAATTATGATTATGAAGTTAAAGATGATTTTCATAAGTTGATTATGAGTTCAATGATTTTCAAAGAAAGTTTTCATGAATGATGTTAAGATTATTATTTAATGATGAAGATATAATGTTGATCAATTGTGATCAACAAAGTTATTATGGTTTGATAAGTACTCTTCACACACAATCATGTTTAAAGATGGTGATAAGGACAATTCTCATCGATGTTATGGATTCTTATGAATCAGTAAAGTTAATGAGCTACTCCTATTATGTTCTATAAACATGGATTGATACTTATTTACTATATTTACTTATTATGGTATGATCCTATTTTATGAGTTCGGTTGGGATATTATCAAAGCACCAAGAGGAATTCTAGGTTGGGTTGTATCAAGTAATGTAGTTAGTTACCCAAGAAAGTCCTAGTATCAACCTAAAGTCCCAAACTACATTTCCCACATAGGATTGCCTTTGTGGCCTAGATAGTGGATTCACATATAGTACATTTATGTTGAGTTGAGTACCATGATAGACTATACCCTGGCAAGGTAGACTCCCCCTTCTCGATGACATTTCCATTGGATTCTATGTTATAGCTCACATGGTTTTAGATGTCGGTTGAAGGTCTTATCCCACAAAAGTTAAATGTTAAGTTATGAGTTTATAATGAAGTTTCATGATATGCACTGACCAAGAGTTTTCATATTTTTTCAAATGCTTTAAGCCTTACTCATGTTTATTATGATTGGTTTTGCATCTTATGGAATATTATTTGCGTTCCTTTACTTCTCTCATGCATATGTCACATATTTAGTACCTTCTATGTACTAATGCATATTTTCCCTATATTATCTCATAAGTAGGGACAGACGACCCTCACGACCATCCTCTTCATTTAAAGAGTTGCTTTAAATATTTAAAGTTGGTGAATCCTCATTCTATCGAGGAGATGACTTTTATTCTCGTTGTTTACTTGACTTTCTTCTATTATTTTGGGTGATCTAGGAGCTTTTCGTAATATCCTATCATAGATAAAACTAGAGGCATATTTAGATGCTACATGATGCAGTCCGATTGGATATCCATTGAGTTTTCTATCCCTTAGACCCATTCCCTTGAGTTATTACTTTCTCTCATAGTACTATGTTTCTTGACCTTTTGTATGGAATGTATGCTAAGTTGGCTTGGTTAGGGTCCCTCGCATCTCGATCGCTGTTTCATGGCTTGGCCCTAGTTCAAGATATGACAAACTTAGTATTAGAGCACAAGGTTTAGAAGAGTCCTAGGGAGTCTAACATGCCGCGTTAAGTAGAGTCTTATTCATTAGTGGAAAGCACACCACATCCATTAATAGGAGGCTACAAAACGTCTTAGGAAACTCTTAGTTCTTTCATTATCTATGTTGTGCGGTAGAGTGGTTATATCTTTCCCTCTAATGCTTGTTCTTTGCCATTTTCCAAAAATGCCTCCACAATGATAACCTTCTAGAAAAAATGTGGTTGAAGAGGAGCAACAAACTCCTAATGATCCTTTGAATGACCTCGTATCAAATGTGTAGTTCCAAGTAGCTTTCCAAGTACTTTCTCAAGCCATTATGCTCAAGACAATCGTGAAGTAGTTGCTCCCAACAACCCAAATATGGGTATGGCGGTGAGAAAAGTTTGTTATTTGTGAGGATGAATCCTCTGGATTTTTGGGGTTCTAAAGTTGAAGATAATCAACAAGAGTTTGTTGTTAGTATTTAGAAGATTGTGGATATCATAGGGGTTAGCCCGGTTCAGAGGGAGGAGATGGCTACATATTAATTGAAGGATGTATCCCAAATTTTGTTTGATCAATGGAAGAGTTAGAGGCCTAGAGTGGTGGATTCCGAGACTGGGATTGATTTCAAATGAGTATTTCTTGATTGCTTCCTTCCATTGGAATTGAGAGAGGACAAAGTACAAGAGTTCATCAACCTTAAGTAAGGTGGCATGAGTGTGAGGGAGTATGCTCTCAAGTTCACCCAATTGTCGAAATATATTCCATTATGGTTGCCAACTCAAGAGCTCGTATAAGTAAGTTTTTATTGGGTGTATTGGATATTATCTCAAATGAGTGAAAGACAGCTATGTTAATTCATAAAATGGAAATTTGCAGACTCATGACCTATGCATAGAAAATATAGAGTGAGAAGTTAAAGGAGAAAACTAGGGAGTACAAGAGGCCAAGGACCGATGGTGGCTATTTCTTTTGTGGTAAGTCCGCAGGTGGTGTATGTCATCATTTTACCAAAAGTACTCCGGTAAAGGCTCTTCAAATGTCACTACTTCAATGTTTGACAGGGATGGTGCCCAACCCTAAACCTCAAGAAGGTGCTCCTATTGGCCAAGTTACCCCCTCCTGCAAGAAGTATGGCAAGAACCATAAGGGTTAGTGTTTTGCGAGTTTGAATATTGGCTATCACTGTGGTAAACAGAGTGATAATTTGTAGGAATGTATAGTGAAAGATGGTCTTCCTCACGTCCAAGTTGCTTATGGAGGGCAAGGTGCTCAAATTCAACCCAAGGGTAGTCAATGCAATAACCAGTTCTATGCTCTTTAGAGTAGGCAAGAGGTGGAGGAGACTCCCGATGTTGTTACTAGTATGTTAGGAGTATTTAACTATGATGTTTATGCCTTATTTGATCCTGGTGTAAATTTGTCTTCTTTTCCTCTTATATGGCCATGAGATTTGATGTTAGCTCCAAAATGTTGTTAGAGCCTTTTTCTGTTTATACTCCCTTAGGTGAGTCATTTAGGGATAAAAGAGTTTATAGAAGTTTTCTGGTTTTGGTTTTCCATAAAGTTACTCTATGTAATCTAGTTGAGCTTGAGATGAATAATTTTGATATTATCCTTGGTATGGATCGGCTATAGGCATATTATACTTCTACTGATTGTAGGACTTGAGTGGTCAAGTTTCAATTTTCAAATAAAACCAGTCCTAGAATAAAAGGGTATTAATTTCGTGTTCAAAGGTCAATTCATTTCGTGAGCTTCAAAAATGTTTTCCAAGGGTTGTATCTACCATTTTATGAGGGTTAGGGATGAAAATTCCAAAGCCTCTACTCTACAATTGGTCCCTATTGTAAATGCATTTTCGGATGTGTTTCTCGATGATCTATCCAGTATTTCTCTCGAAAGGGAAATTGACTTTTGCATAAATCTTCTTCCGCGTACTCAACCAATTTATATCTCTCCTTACCGAATGGCTCCAGCAGAATTAAAGGAGTTAAAGAATCAATTGAAAGACATGTTAGATAAAGGTTTCATTAGTGCAAATATATCCCTATGGGGTGCTCCCAGTTTGTTTGTTAGATAAACGTTTCATTATTTGGACATGTTTGTAATCATATTCATTGATGATATTTTGGTTTACTCTCGTAATGAGGAAGAGCATGCTAATCACTTGTGGATTATGTTGCAAACTCTAAGGGATAAGCAATTATTTGCCAAGTTCGACAAATTTGAATTTTGGCTAAGAGAGGTGGCTTTTCATGATCACATTGTGTCGGTAAAGGGATTATAGTTGATCCTAAGAAAACCGAGGTGGTAAAGAAGCGGCCTAGAACATTATCCCTTTCAAATATTAGAAGTTTATTAGGCCTAGCCGGATATAGTAGAAGATTTGTAGAAGGCTTTTCATCTATCTCGTCAACTTTGACAAATTTCACTCAAAACATGATGAAGTTTCAATGGTCAGAAGCTCATGAAAAGAGTTTTCAAGAGTTAAAACATCATCTCACTACCGCTCCTATTTTTGCTCTACCGAAAGGGTCTAATGGTTTTCTTGTGTATTTTTTATGCTTCAAGAGTTGGTCTTTGTTGTGTTTTGATGAAACATGGTAAGGTGATAGCCCATGCTTCTAGCCAACTTAAGGTGTTTGAAAGATATTACCCAAACCATGACTTCGAGCTAGTGGTGGTTCTGTTTGCTTTAAATATTTGGAGACACTATCTTTATAGTGTCTATATAAATGTACCGACCATAAAAGTTTGCAATATGTGTTTTAGAAAAAGGAATTGAACCTTCATAAAAGGAGATGGCTTGAATTATTGAAGAACTATGACATGAAAGTGTTGGACCTTCTAGGTAAAGCTAATGTAGTTGCCGATACACTAAGTTGATTGAACATGAGTAGTGTGGCACATGTTGAAGAAGGTAAGAAATAATTTATCAAAGATGTTCATAGATTGGCACGTTTAGGTGTGCGGTTGGTCGACTTCGATGATAGATGTGTTCTTGTTCACAATAGTTTGGAATCGTCTCTTATGGTGGATGTTATGTCTAAAGAAGACCATGATCCAGTGTTGGTTAAGTTAAAGAAGTTGGTTGCTGAAAAAACCATTGAGGCTTTCTCCCAAAGGGGAGATGGTGTACTTTGTTATCAAGGTCGGTTGTGTATACCCAATGTTGATGGGTTAAGAGAATTGATATTGAATGAAGCTCATAGTTTCCAATATTCGATTCATCTGGGTTCCACCAAGATATATCGTGATTTGAGGAGAGTGTATTGGTGGAATGTCTTTGAAGAAGGACATAGCAAAATTTATAGCTAAGTGTCCAAATAGCCAACAAGTTAAAGTAAAAGCATCACACACTGGGAGGTCTAGCCCAATAGATTGAAATTCCTAATTGGAAGTGTGTAGATGTGAATATGGACTTTGTGATGGGCTTGCCTCGTACTAAGAAGCAATATGATTTTATTTGGGTTGTTATAGATCGGATAACAAAGTCGGCTCATTTTCTATGGGTTAAGACTTTTTATGGTGCCGAAGATTATGCTAAGTTATATGTATGTGAAATGGTAAGGCTTTATGGTGTTCCCTTGTCCATTATATCATATAAGGGTACTCAATTCACTTTACATTTTTAGAAGTCATTTCAAAGAGTCCTTGGTACAAAAGTTAAGCTAAGTTCCGCTTTTCATCTTCAAATCGATGGTCAAGCTGAAAGAACGATCCAAACTTTAAAGGATATGTTGAGGGGTTGTGTGATTGATTTTAAACGGAGTTGGGATGAACATTTCCCATTGATTGAGTTTGCCTAAAAATAATAGTTATCACTCTAGCTTCCAAATGGCTCCTTTTGAAGCCTTTTATGGGAGAAGATGTAGATCTCTGGTGGGATGGTTTGAAGTAGGTGAGGTGGCCTTGATCGGTCCAAATTTGATAATAGATTCCATGGAGAAGGTGAGACTCATAAGAGATAGGTTGAAGATGGCTCAAAGTCATCAAAAGTCATATTCCAATGTTAGGAAAAGAAACCTTGAATTTGAAGTAGATGATTGAGTCTATTTGAAGGTTCACCCATGAAGGGGGTGATGCATTTTGGCAACAAAGGAAAACTGAGTCCTAGATATGTTGGACCTTATAAGATATTGAGATGTGTTGGTAAAGTGGATTATGGGTTAGATTTGCCATTTGAGCTAGCTATGGTTAACCCAGTGTTTCATGAATCTATGTTGAGAAAGTTTGTAGGTGATCAGAATTCCATTGTCCCATTAAATGATTTGAATGTCGAAGAGAACGTGACTTATGATGAGGTTCCAATAGAAATCTTAGACCTGCAAGTTAAGAGGCTAAGAAACAAAGAAGTTGCATCCGTCAAAGTATTGTGGAGGAATCAATTAGTAGAAAGTGCTACTTAGGAAGCAGAGGTGGATATGATGAAACGATACCCACACCTCTTTCCCTCTAGTCAAGCCTGACATAGTAAGTTTCTCTTAATCAAGCTAATTGAACTCTTATGTATTAAGTTCCTTCTATATCATTCATATGCATGCCATTTCATTAAAAATGCTTTTTCAAGTCATGATTTATGTTAAATTTAAAGTTTCATGTTCTATGCATTGCAAGGTGTTATTATTATCATGTTTGGTTGCTTGTTCTCTTTCAATATCTTTCCTGTGATAAGTTATTCTCATTCGATGATGAATGTTCCCAAGGGGGAGATATTGTAAGACCTTGGAAATCAGAAAGTTAGAATGAAGGAGAAATCTAAAGAAAAGGAAAAAAATTTAGGTCTACGACCCACTCTACGATTCGTGGAGGATTCTAAGACTCATAGAAGCGAGTTGTAGAGGTTGTCCTTGGGGTTGTTTAGGACAAGTATCCAAAGGAGTTCCTATGATTCAAAAGGATGAGTCATCATCCTGTTGACAATTCATAAAGGGGACTCATAATCAAACTTCAGAGACTCAGGAATTAGAGTTTCTCAGGGTCGAGTCTATGACTTGACAAAATGAACCGTATAAGCTTCGACAACTCATAAAAATGAGTCATTTGCAAACTTAAGAGACCTATTTTCAGGACCTTTTCTAAAACCTTCAAGAAGATTCCCAGTGACAACTCATAATCTTTAAGATGAGTAATAGACACTACTCGTCGACCCAACCTCAAGAAATTTCTCAAATCCCAAAAACTCAGCACCTTCACTATGACTCAAGTCTACGAATTGTAGACTTGAGGACGAATTGTAAGGTTGATTCGTATGTACAAATACAAAATTTTAATAAAGGGTATTTATGTCATTTCCCATGTTCAGTTGAATAAAACTAGACATAATTATGGCTAAGTTCAACCCTATACCTACCCAATCCCTTGAAATTTCCCTCATTCTAAAACAGTCATCCAATTCTCTAAGGCAAGAACCAAATTCTCTCAAGGATTCCTCTTCAACTTCAAGCTAGGGTTTCATATTTCACCAAGGTTTCTTCTTCAATTTTGAGTATTTTCAATCAAGATATGTGGGGATTGATTTATAGTTTCCTTTCACTTATGTATTCCCAAGGTTTTCTCAAGTTCCTTTCAATTTTCAATTGATTTATGAATCCTAGTTTTGATGAATTGAATTGGGCTATTTCAATTTCACTTTTAATTGTTATCAATGATTATCCTAAGAATGTTTTTACATGAATTGCATGAATTTACATTGAAATATGAATGCACATACATAATGCTATTTTCAAAGTTATGATTATGAAGTAAAATATGATTTTCATGTGTTTATTATGAGTTTAATAATTTTTAAAGAAAGTTTTCATGAATGAAGTTAAGATTATGATTTAATGAAGAAGTTATTATGATGATTAATTATGATCAAAGATAGTTATTATGGTGTGATAAGTACAATTCCCACACAATTATATTTAAAAATGATGATGAGGATAATTCTCACAGATGTTATGGATTCCTATGAATCACTAAAGTTAATGAGCTACTCCTAGTATGTTTTATATAGATGGAATGATTAGTAGTTACTATCTTTTCCTATTATGTTATGATCACGTTCTATGAGTTCCGTTGAAGTATTTACTAAGCATCAAGAGGACTTCTAGGTGAGGTTTGGTCCAATAGTGCAGTTAGTTATCCAAGGGATTTCTAGTATTAACCTACAGTCCCAAACTACATTTCCCACATAGGATTGCCTTTGTGGCCTAGCTAATAGATCAACATATAGCACAGTTGAGTTGAGTTGAGTACCATGACGGAGTATACCCTGGTAAGGTAGCCTCCCACTTCTCAATGAGGGTTTTATCAAATTCCATGTTATAGCTCGCATGGTCTTAGATGTCAGTTGAAGGTCTTTTAAAACACAAGTTAAATGTTAATCTATGAGTTTATGATGAAGTTTTTTGATATGCAACAAGAGTTTTCATATATTTTCAAATGCTTTAAGCCTTATGTTTATTATGATTGGTCATGCATCTTATGGCATATTGTTCACATTCCTTTACTTGTTCATGCATATCTCACATACTTAGTACCTTTTATGTACTAACTCTTATTTTTCCTACATTGTCTCATATTGTATGGATGGAATACACTCACGACCATCGTCTTCGTGGCTAGAGGTTCTTTAAATATTTGAAGTTGGTGAGTCCTCATTCTATCGAGGACATAACTTTTATTCTCGTTGTTTACTTGACTTTCTTCTATTATATCGGGTAAGCTTGGAGGTTGTCCTAATCCCCCATTAAAGAGTAAATATGGGCTGGTTGGGGTCCCTCACATCATGATCACCGTGTCACAACTTGGCCCTAGTTTGGGTCATGATAATTTTCTACCCTTAATCCCATTACGTGCAGTTCCAGGATACGGGTTGGCATATCTATTGATGGGTTATAGTAGGTGCCATCATTATTCGAGAAATAGGGTCGTGTCAAAAATCTATGGGAAGGGTTAAAGTAGAGAATAAAACATAGAAAACTCAAAACGACCATGAGGGACATTAGATCATCCACTACTAAAACATAATTTCATCCTCAAATGTAAACAAAAAAAGGTATTTGAAATTTCAAATAGGTAGAGATATATATGTTGCACATGTCTAGATCGATCTTTCATGTAGCTTTCTTCACCCAATGATGTAACCACTACACCCTTACCGCATATATTTCTTTGGACCTCAACTTTTGAGTCTTTTTGTTCAAAAAATAGCATTAGGCTCCCCCCACCCAAAAGTCCGATTCTAATCCAATTTTATCAAGTGCCATTTTATCACATGAGAACCATCATATGGTAATTCTTCAACATAGGTACATAAGATACCAGATGAGTAGCTGAAATACTTAGAGGTAAGACCACCTCACCATTGCATCATAGTACCTCGATCACACTAAAAAGCCTATGGATGAGCTTATCTTTCTTCCTGAAACCTCAAAACGCCTTGTGAAGGCAATAGCTTCTACAAAACTTATTCATAAACTAGTAACTTTAGGTCATACATTTTTATTTAGCCATAACTCATATGTCTACTTCGAATTGTAAGAATTCGATCCCGAATAAACATGACTTATGAATAGATCTCTCAACTAGTTATATTTCATGGAGTGAACTCAAAATCATCAAACCAACCATTCAACGAATGATATACCTCAGGATACATACCCTTACTGACTTACCATCAATCTATTAGTGAAACACTAATCAAAGATGTACTTGAGTGCCCAACTTTGTACACACAATCTCTCAAAAATAAGATGTGAATTGGGTACCTTAATCTAAAATGATAGAGATAGGAAACTTATTCAAATGAACCGTGTCTTGAATAAAGAATCTAGATACCTCATTAAATTATATTAGTCTAAGTTGAAAGAAAAAAATGTTGATGTTACAACCCAAAATCTCAAGTCATGATATCACCTACTATAACCCAATTGTAGGTAAGTAAATTTATATACAAAAATTGTGTACTGGGATTAAGGTTAGAAATTCAACAGGATTAAAGAAATAGCTGGAATAATAGGACTAAGAGGAAGCACATCGAATCATATACACAACAAAACCATAAGATCCCTCCAAGTAGTTGGAAGCTACGGGTACAGAGCTGCTACAAAAATAGATACAAGACCCAAAAGTGAATCATGGAAACAAGACTTGTCTGAAAAATTGAAAGACTAGTCAACTATGTACATATTGATACAGGAAGTCCCAACACGTCAACTGCTCACCCACATCTCTTGTTCAAACTGCAACTGTCCTGAATAACTGATAGTAACTGATGCTCGGACATACTTTACAAGAAAAGATACAGACTATAGTATGAGTACCAAAACAACAGATATGTAGTAGGAATCATAGGATGACTAAGCTTAAAAAGTAAAGACAATAAGAAAAGAAAGAATCTGAGAAAAATAATAGAATCAACATAAAGTAAGTATATGCACATGAGTGTAAAGAACTAAGTACAAATAACTAAACCTAACTCGCCCTCATACACTCATGCGCAAGTTTAAGTAAAAACTCGTGCGAACACCATAAGCCTGACAAATACAAAAAATTGTTAAACCTACTAATAATGTCAAACGTTGAGTCCAAAGCTAGAAAACCATAGCCCATACCTTGAATAGTGGATATACTAGAAGTAACCAATAGCAACAACCCAGCTAAGATTTCTAGCGCCTAGACCTTGAACCGCGGATGAATCTCAAAGGGGCAAATCAGTTGTGGTCTTCAAATAGTAAATCGGGAAAGACCAGCTAAAAAGTCAAAGTGCCCTAACCTCAAACCACAGATGTGTCTCAAAGGGGTGATAGTCCATAGCCAAATAAGTCATCTCTTTATAGGATAAAAAGGTAGCATGATAGTACATTGAATCTGCGATGATAGTGGCTTCCAAATGATATGATGTCATCATGTCATCATAAAATCACCATGGATAGATGTCTACTCAAAGTTGGTCGACCAGGCACACTAAGCTCGAATCTAACCCGATCTTGACTTACTGAACGAAGTCTAAAAGCCCAAATCCTCTATGTATGGGCTGTGAGAAGAGGGGGAATGGTAGAATGTCATCAAAGATGAGGCAACACAAAATCTAAGGCTCAATCTACTAGACCCAAGTTTGTTATTCTAGTCTACAAGGAGCTAAGCCATCAAAATCAATGTCGGAGTAAAAGCAGAGCCTAAAGGCTCCAATTATTACAACTCTAAGGCAAACACTAGTCGAAGCCTAGACTAAGGTCAACATGCACAATATAAATGGAAAATATCAATACTCAAAGCCACAAGGTATGGATAATATTAAAACAACAAGATGCTCTCAAGTACTCAGTACTGCTTGAAAAATAGCCTAAAATAGATTTCTACACTAATGGGCATAATAAAGCACCTAACCAACCTAAATTCGAATTAAACTTCATGCATTCCCATAATGAAGTTCAATTTATGATGAGGGAAGTCATAGCGTACCTGTAGGCCGATCACGTACCTCAAAAGTCAAAGTACTAAAGCTATCTCTTTTTGAATGGCCTCCAAACACTGCCACATTATCAAAAATTAGTTCAAAATGCCAATAGAGTCATTTTGACACTACAAATTTCTAATATAAGAGACAAACCAATTTCGGAGTCAAAAACAAGCTTGTGGGACTTGTTCTGGTAATTCTAAAATGGACTTTGTGATAAGGTCCAATTTACCTCCTCAAACTTGTGTTCCATGTTATGTGCAATTTAGCGACTGGAGCAGTGAAAAGTCGAAAATGCAATAAAACCACAAACTAAGCTTAAGAAAACAACAATGCCAGTAGTTAGGCTTGTAGTTTACCCCCAATAGAAGGTTCCACAACACTACTCAATAACCTCACTGAGTTCTCCCTTTAATTATTCCTAATCTAGCCTTTGAACAACCAAACTCTGAGGTTAATCAAAAGAGATACTAGATTTTGAAGTTGAGGAATATAACTTAAAAGCGGTTATAAAATATTCCATAAGGGGTCGCAAAAGTGACCAAAGAGGTCGCTTAAGCAACCCCCTTCAAGGACGCGGGCCTCATTAAAGTGACACCCTTGTCGCAAAATTGGGGTCGCTTTAGAGAACCCTCTGTCACTTTAGCATCACCCACCCCTAGGGCCTGCTCGCTTTAACAATACCCTTGTGCTTTAGGCAGGGCTACTTTGGCGAGCCAGGTCACTTTATCAATGGCACCAGACACAGCTGGTGCAACTATGTTTTAGAAATGGTCAAATCTCTTATGGGGTGCTCGGAATTCATTCAGAACCCTTGCACGCAAATGTGATATGACACCCATAAATATCAATGTTTCAGACTGAATGGCATAATCAAAATTCCCATACAAGATCATTTTTAACTAAAAGTGGGTCTCAAATACAAGTGCAATTTTTAGTCAATTCCACTATAGGCCTTATCATTAGACCGGACGCCTTGAGAAGTGCACGAAAGGTCATTCTTGACTAAACTCGACATTTCACTACTAACCTAGTACATGGTATTTTCATCTAGTTGTGTTTTCTCACAATGTTGACTAAAGTCAAAGTTAGGCCAAATTTCTACAGCTAAAATGCCTAATGGTCCAAACTCACACTGAAAGCCTTGGGACTCGTGTCGACCATGCTTCTAGTATGATTTGACAATTATGGAGCTGATAGAACAATAAAAATTTCTTTATGAGGTCCTTTATCTTATGTTTTGACAAAAAAAAACTTTTTAGTTTTCAAAAGATGCAAAAAAAGGAAATGGGCATAAAACCCAAACGAACAGCCAAGCAATCAAATAGATAGCTATAGGAACACTCTAAACAACAATATGAATGCATTAACACAAAAATTACCGGGAGGGTCATTACAACACCCATTACTAAAAGAACTTTCTTCCATAAAAGTAACAATCAAGAAGTACCTGATGGCTCAAACAAGTCAGGGAACTTCTCCCGCATTTCCTGCATAGTCTCCCATGTAGCCTCCTCAACAAAATAATATCTCCAATGGACCTTAATCACAAGAATGGCTCTATATCAAAACGGCATCACATGTCTAGCTAGAATAGAAACTGGCTCCTCAATAAAGGTCAGATGGTCATCTAACTCAACTGAATCTTACTGGAGCACATGCGACTCATCTGGAAAAAAATTGGCACAACATCGCATCATGGAGAACTGGATGAATAGATGAGAATGGTTGAGGTAAGGTTAACTCATAGGAAACATCACCAAATATCCTCAAAATCTCAAAAATCCTAATATATCTTGGGTTAAGTTTGCCCCACCTCCCAAATCTCATTACCCTCTTTATATGCAAGACTTGAAGGAATACTCTATCACCAATGGTAAATCTCAACGGCAAACGCCTACTATCGACATAGCTCAAGTGTCTATAGTGAGTTTTCTTGAGCATATCTTGAATAACCCTCACATGATCTAAGGCCTTTTGAATCAAATCTGTAATAATGGGCCTAGGCTCCATAGACTCAAACCAACCAATTAGAGAGAGACAATGCTTATAATAAAGGGCCTCAAATGGGGTCGTTTGAATACTAGAGTGGTAGTTGTTGTATGCAAACTCTGCCAATGAGAAGAACTGGTCACACTGACCACCAAAGTAAAAAACATAGGTCTACAACATATCCTTGAGAACCTAAAAAGTTTGCTCCAACTAACTATGATTATGAGGGTGAAAACTTATTTTAAGGTCGACACGTGTGTCCAACTCCTCCTAAAAAGTCCTCTAAAAGTTAGATGTGAACTATGAGTCCTAGTATGAGATGATAAAAATAGGCACACAATGAAGAACCACCTCCCAAATATAGATACTAGACAATCTCTCAGTGCTGAAGGAAGTATGATCTAGAAAGAAGTGTGCTAACTTTGTCAATTGATCAATGATGCCCAAGTACTATCAACACCTATGGAAGTACAAGGCAACCCCAAAATGAAGTCCATAAAGGTACACTCTTATTTCCACTTAGGAATGTGTAATCTCTGAAACTCACCACTACTCAAATGCTCAGCCTTCACCTGTTGACAACTCAAGCAATGATACACATAGTCAGCAATGTCTATCCTCATACGGCTCTAGCAATAATGCTTTCTCAAGTCACACTACATCTTAGCAGTGCTCAGATAAGTATTAGGAATAGTGGGACTCATTAAGAATCAGATGGATCAAACCCCTAACTCTCAGAAACACATAGGATACCATCACCTTAATACCGTATTTGGAGTCCCCTCTAAAAACTCAATCAAAGGGCCACTAAATCCTCATCCTTGAACTGCCAACCATGAATATGATCTAATATAGATGACTAAACTCCCATATAGGCTAGGACATACCTGAAATCTGAGCTATCAAACTGAATCATCTTGTTTCTTAAGGACTGAAGGTCCAACCCAAAAGTCTTTCCACAATAGAAAGGAAGGCTAGATTACCAATACTTACTGCCTTCCGCCTAAGGGTATCATCTACTACATTTGATTTGCCCGTATGATAGAGATTAGAGAGGTCGTATTCTTTTAGGATCTTAATCCAAGATGTTGCCTTAAATTAAGGTCCCTCTGGCTCATAATATATTAAAGGCTCCTGTGATCAGTCTATATCTCTCAACAAACTCAATACAGGTAGTGCCTCCAAATCTTAAGTGTGAAAACTAGCGATGCTAACTCAAAGTCATGAGTGGGGTAATTGTTCTCATACAGCTTAAGCTGCCTCGACCATATGTTATAACCTGGCAATGTTACATTAACAAATATCCTAAATCTAAATCGGATTTGTCTTAATATATAGTGAAATACTCTCCCTCAACTGGAAGAGTTATAATTGGAGTGGTGGTAAGTTTCTTCTTCAGATTCTGAAAGATCAACTCACACTCGTCAGACCTCCCAAATGGGACATCTTAGTGAGTATATTGAGTCAATAGCACTGTAATGGTAGGAATCCTTCAACAAAGTGATGATAATAACGATCTAGTCCAATGAAGCTATGAAACACAATAACAGAGATGGATCGGGCCCAATATAGAATAGCCTCAATCTTCATTAAATCTACTATGATGCCATCTTTGGACACCACGTGCTCCAAATATTCTATAAAATCAAGCCAAAACTCACACTTAAGAACTTGGCATAAAGCCGCTACTATCTCAATGTCTGGAGCACTAATCTGAGATGTTGCTCATGCTCACAATGGCTTCAGTAGTATACAAATATATCATTAATGAAGACTATGAACAATTAACCATGGTATGGATTGAACACACAGTTCATTAAGTACATAAAGGCGCCTGGGCATTAGTCAACCCAAAAGACATTAATTGGAACTCATAATAACCATATCAACTCTTAAATATGGTCTTACAGATGTCCACTACCCTAAACCTTAGTTGATGGTAACAAAATCTCAATTCAATCTTAGAAAATATTACGGCACCCAGAAGCTGATAAAATAAGTCATTAATACTAGGCATAGGATAATAGTTCTACACCGTGACCTTGTTTAGCTGCTTGTAGTCGACACACATCCATATAGTACCATCTTTCTTCTTTACAAACAAGATTGGGGCTCTCTAAGGTGAGACACTAGGCCGAATAAATTGCAAGCTGAACTATGAGCTCCATGAGCTCTATGGGAGAATTTTGATAGGGCATAATAGAAATAAGATGGTTCACTTGCTCCAATCTATGGCAAAGTCAATATAAAGCTTTGGTGGTAGAACAAGTAGGTATGTAGGGAACACATATGCATACTCTCTGACTATAGGAGTAGAATCAGCTGAAGTGCCCTCTCGGCTAATATCTCACACCTAGGACAAGTAAGCTTAACACTCAACAGCAACCAATTGTTGAGCCCAAATAAAAGATATAATCCCTTTCAGTGTGCGACTATATGCACCATGACACAACACAAGAGGAATGCCATACATGGCTAAAATAACTTTCATGGTAGGGGATAAATATATCATGCATAGAATCACATAAAATCAACCATATCTAGTTGAATAAGAATAACTCGAGTTTCATAACCCTTGATAGTCACTAAGCAAGATCAAAATAAATGACACCACAAAGGACTCACCATCGGTGTCAAAACATGAACTGGCTCTACCAAGGACTCTAAACTAATATTCAATAATGGGTCATTATAAATAGATACATACAAAAATATGGAGCCAAGTGAAATACAATAGTGGGAGGCTATAGCATAAAAGGAGCATCCATGTGATGACAGCATAAAATGTTGTAGAAATAGCCTTGAGCACCTCTGCCCGATATATCTACTCTACCGCCTAACTTGCCTCCCCGTGCTCCACCTCTAGCACCTTGTCGACTAAATATTGGGTATTTTTGACCACTTTTCTTATCTTGAAACTCATTTTATTGACTTGTTTATGTGAGAAAGAGTTCATTTGATGTTGTTTTCTTCATACATTACAGAAAAATAAAATATAAGTTAATTTGGGGAAAAACTTAAGAAACCTAGTGAAATTGAGGTAAAAAGAGGGAAAATTGGAAAAAATAGGAACTAGCACCAAGAAGGTCTTCGTGACTGAGAATTAAACAACATCACAATCACGATGAATAGGAACCTAATGTTTTGCAATCGCATGGTGAATTCTCATAACCATAATTGTCTGGCTGAATTTGACTTCTTAATCACGGTCAAACCTGTCGTGATCGCGATAAGTAAACTGCCGGAAGTCAGGTTAGTGTTGGAAATTGACCTTTTTTTCCTAAATTTTATCATACACTCATGCACAACAATTCTTTGGAAGATATACAGATTAGACTTGGATATTTTAGAGCTTGGAATTAGCTTTGAGAAAGGTTTCCATAATAAATATCATTATAGTAAAGATTGAGAGTCTAATTTATAATGATTTTTAATATTTTCTTTAACTCTTTGCTTTGTATTGGCTAAATTTAGGTGCAATTGTTATGGTGAATTGGATTTTCTATTAGAGATAAGCTATTTGTGGGTTATTGATTTTCATCTCTTGCTTTTGTAATTAGGTGAATATTCTCTCATTTGTGAATTTAAGTTTTTGATTATCTAACTAATTTCATGCGGTAATTGATCTCCTATGATTTGATCAATCCTTAGACTTTTTCATTTACTTTAATTGAGCTTGAAAGAGTCAATTGAGATTGAGAAAAGTTGATTAGTGCATAATTTGATATGTATCCACTCATATATCGAATTTTATCTAGAAATAGTGAATCCATACATTGCCTATAGTTGAATTAATTGTGTTTTCAAAAAAACAGTTGAGAAATATTTACCTATATTCCAAAGTAATAGGTGGATAACTTATATTCTAGGCATATATGATCTTACCCATGATTAATAGATATTGTATGAAGCTAGTATACAATGGATCAGATAGGTATTGATTGGTTTCCCATTTCCAAATTCCATTAGTATCCTTGCTTGAAATGGACTTGCTGTGGAGGACTTAATGTTTGGAGTAGTTATGTGATGTCTTATCTTGATGAACAAATGTGCAAAAAAATTAAGTGTGGTGAGTCAATCTTTGCTCATAAGCTTGGCTCCAAATCTTGGACATCCTGATTAGCTATAACATCTAATTCCCAAAACGAGGGATGATTTTTGGGATTTACACCTAACTCTATGTGATAAAATGATTCAACTTGAGTTTGAAATTGCAAGTTTGAAGACCAATGCAAGAACATGAATTGGAGCATGTCATACTCCTCAAGTGGTCAAATATAGAAAATTGGAGTTGGAGTTTCAAGATGAAGGCATTGTGATTAACATGTATGAAATCTTGAGTGTTTGAAATTGAGTCAAGACAATAAAATACCAAATGCCGAAGTCAAAGAAATGCTACTAAAGTTGCAAGAAAAAGTCAAAAATATCATTTATGAAAACTTTAGTTTACTTGGAACTAATCGTGTCGCTCATTTGAAGGCCAAAAGTTATAAAATTCAATATATGAAAGGCCTTTTTATCCTCTCATTTATACCCAATGATCCTCAAAGAAAGAGCTATTTGAAATTGCTTAAGAAATTCAAGTCATCGAAGTGGAGAGATAGAGTGATATTCTTGATGCTCTGATGTTTTCCCAATGCTTTTCGGAGATAGATTGATTTGAATTTGGGGAAAAGGTTTGTAGATGTTAAATTGTGTTCTTGGTGGGAGGCAATTCACAAGGACCTTATCTCATTAAGGGTAAAATTGTAAAGAAAGTGTCTTCTTTATTTCCTTAGTATATATATAAATCTTTTGTCATTTTAGAAGACTTAGATTATGATGAATTGAAATTTGAAAGCTTTAAAGCTTTTAGTTTCTAGGTGAATCCTAGTATTAGTTTAGTTCTTAGTTGGTAACTATAGTTGAGTGATTAGGCTGGATTCTCGATATTACTTGTGTTAACTTTTTCTAGCTTAATCAATCATCGAGTTACCATCTTTGTGGATTCAATTTGGTTTTCTCATTTTTTGATTGAGTGATCGAATTCAGTTGAAAGGTGAAGGTATAAATTCCTTTGTTGCTCATAAATTCGATTAGGTTTTGATAATTCCACATATTATTTTCTTTATTTCAATTTCCGCATTTAGATTCTAGTTTTCCGACTTTGATCTTTATCATTTGGTATCAGAGCTTAAGTTTAGGTTTGTTTTCACTAATCTAATTCTTGGAATTTGATTATTCAAAATTTTAAAAAATTTAAAAACTCATCCAAAAAAAATCTAAAAATTATTTTATTTTGATTTGTGGTTTTTAACACTAGATTCTTGTTCCATAGTGTTTTTGAGTCTAGATTTCTAATTTCATTCAATTTGGAGTTGTAGAAGTGAAGTTGCCATTGAACGACTTTGAGCTTTTGAAACTTCTCATATATTGAAAGTGGGTCTTTTGATTGAGGAGGAATTGAAGGTTAATAATCATTGAAGTTTGTTCCCCAAGTCAAAAGGAACCTAATCCTAAGTTTTTAGCCAATTCTAAGTTGATTTGAGGGTGTTGGCATTTGGTGTGTGTTCTTGAAGATCTTCCAGTGTTCTTGGAGAAGAAAAAGACCAAAAGATACATTTGATCCAATTCTCTCAAGTCAAAGTTTGTCAAAGTGTTTGTGGGTCCGTAAGTGGAAATTTGAAAAAAAAATATCGAAATTAAAAAATATTGAATTTCAAAAAAAAAACTATTTTCCACGTGGACTGCCATATCAGCAACAGCTCTCCAACATAGCAGCCACGCAGGCGCCATGCCAGCGCCAACACAGCAGCTGACTGCCATACAAAGAGGTACAACTCTCTGATGCGCGCGTGAGATATAACTTCAGACATTAGGATTTTGGTTTCAGCCTCAAAATATTCGAAGTATGAATACTTTTTTGGAACTTAAAATTTTTCTAAGTGTCCAAACTTCATGATTTATTTTCTACACTCTTTTTTCTTTGATTTTTCAACTATCTAACAATTAATTAACATCTTTATTTATTAGTTAATTAGTTTTAATCATCAAATCATTCAATCAAGCACTTTCTAGTGATGAACTTCTTTAAGGCTTTAATTTTTTTCTAAGCGTCCGAACTCACTTCTTCTTCTTATACACTTATTTTTCTTCCATTTCTCAACTATTTAACAATGAATTATCATATTTAATTACTTATTAACTAGTTTTTAATCATTAAATCATCTGTTTGATTCTTCAAATTAAGTAACAATAAGCAATTTCTTCAACTTTTGTTAGTTTTCTTCGAGTTGGATTTCTTTCTTGTGCTTTTCTAGTTTTATTTCGTTGTTAATTTTCTTTATTCAAGTATGTTAGTTTTATTTGAGTCATCCTTCTTTCAAGTACAAAAAAGATCCATTCCTCCATAAGGATAGATAACTTTGAATTGATTGAGCGGAATTAGTAACACTATTAATTTTGGGAAGAAGCCATATAAGGTGAGTTGAGTGTTCAAATAAAGAGTGACTTGAGGAATTTTGCTACTAACTTATTTGTTGAGTTTTATAGGTATGGTGGATGGTTCATTATCATTTCACTATCGGAACTCTCATACTTTGAGCACAAATGAGTTGTTTGCTTCAATACAAAGAAATATTGAAAGGTTAATTCAATTAATCACTGAGATTACACCAGATGAATTGGAAATACTATTGAAGGGTACTATTCATAGTGATGAAGAACCTAAGTATTTGCACTACCAAGTTGAAGACACTTTGTGTTATGATCTACTAGGTAACAATGCTAATTCTTTCACTTCCTTAAACTTGGAGATTCATTGTGTGGCGAGTAACAAATTGAGTATAAATAATAGTTTGTTGTCATGCGAGCTTAATGATTCTTTACCACATAGAGATAATGTATTTGTTGAGAGTTTTCATACACTAGTTGATACTATTGATGACCAAATAGATTCTTCTTGTAAGATCAATTTGTGTCCACCTAGGGTTGACACAAGTGCCTTGAATGATAGTACACTATCAGATGAAGTGCCTTGAGTTTAGTATGGATGATTGGTTCTACTTGAAGATTTCTCCCATGAATGGTGTAATTTGATTTGGTAAGAAGGGAAAGTTGAGACCTAGGTATGTACTGCCCTATAAGATTTTGAAGCGGTTAGAATAGTAGCATATGAGTTAGACTTGCCATTGGAGTTGGCTATGGTTCATCCGGTTTTCATGTATCGATGTTGAGGAAGTTTATGGGTGATCCAAAATCTATTGTGCCAATGGAAAGTGTGGGTGTTGAAGAAAATTTGACCTATGAATCGGTTCTGATGGAAATCTTAGACCGGCAAGTAAAGAGGTTGAGAAATAAGAAAGTTGCATCCATTAAAGTATTATGGAGGAATCAAGAAGTTGAGAGCACTACATGAGAAGCGGAAGCGGAAATGAGGAAATAATATCCTTACCTCTTTCCTTCCGATCCATTTTAAGGTACTTAGTCATCTATACTCAAATCCTTCAAACTCCTACGTCTCAACTTCTCCGTGTCATGACATATGCATGCATACCATGAAAATGATTTTTTAAAACTGATGTTGATGTTTAGAAGTTTTATCATTGCATTCATGTTGGGTTGTTACATACACGATCTACTCTGCTCAAGCTAGCTTCTATCTCATTCGAGGACAAATATTTCCAAGGAAAAGATATTATAATATCCCATGTACTTGAAGGTTAGCATATGATATAATTAGGTAATTAAGTGACCTCAGTGGGTTTATTATTGGGTAAAGTATTTTTTAAAATAATAAATTAAATAAAAAGGGG
Organism: Solanum dulcamara; assembly: GCF_947179165.1. Taxonomy (NCBI): domain Eukaryota; kingdom Viridiplantae; phylum Streptophyta; class Magnoliopsida; order Solanales; family Solanaceae; genus Solanum; species Solanum dulcamara. The sequence continues at coordinate 25,339,165 of NC_077238.1, read as the reverse complement.
GGTTCAAATAGTGATAATAATATGTTCATTCAAGAATATTATGGTCTTTTCTCCTATCTATTAGAGAATGAATCTCAAAATCTTTTGGTCTAGATTTCTAATCTATTTACTACCCCAAAACACCAATTTCTCTTATTATATCACAATTCACCCATCACCAAAAATTCTCTCTACAAAAAGGCTCTCAAAATCTTTATTGAAGACCAAGCAAGGATTCTTCCAAATTCTCAATTTGATTTCCATATTTTTCTCAAGAAAATAATTCAAGGTATGTGGGTGTTCATCCATGAAGTTCAAAGAATTCCTCAAATTTTCAATGAATTTCAATTATATTTTTATGGGTCTTCTCAATTTCAAATTCAATTGCATGAACTAAGATTTATTTTTTGATTACTAATCTATTTTTAACATGAATTGATAATAATTGCATGGAATTGATATATTTTCATATGAATTTGTTGTATTTCCATTTAGGGCATGTGATTTTCTTTATGGATTGATGAATACTCTTGAAAACTATTGAAATATTTGGATATTTATTGGGAAAATATTGGGGAGATGTGCCAGCATCACAGTATGAGCATGCTCCAGTAATTTTGGGCCTGGTGTGGCGTGCCATGTGATTTTCGTTATGGGTTAATGAATACTCTTAAAATCTACTGAAATATCTAGAAATTTGATAGGGAAATGCTGGGGAGAATTGCCAGCATAGCACCAAGACCATGCTCCAGTAGTCTTGGGTATGGCGTGGCTCGCCAGCAGTGTGCCAGAGACAAGCCTTCGTTGTTTGAGGCCTGGAGTGGCGTGCTAGCAGTGCGCCACCACCCAGATTCTTTCCTTTACTATTTCTTTTGCATATTTGATCATTGCCTCACTCCAACTACTCTTTCAAGTTCATGAATTATGTTTTATTCATGATTTAATCACTTTACTAAGCATGAGTCACTACCTAATGTCATAATTTTAACTTGATTTACAACGACTTATACATGATGTTACTTTCAAGTACGAGTATTCAATTATAATTTCAAGTATGTTTCACTACATAATTTACATATAATTTTATGACAAGAAGTGACTTATGATCCTTAAATTGTGACCTAGGAACCTAATGCTATTTCTCATGAAAGTAAGATTGTGATGATGGAAGTCTTATACCCACATTACAAGTATGTTATGAATTGAGCTATTTTATGAACTATGAACTTTATGAACAAGATTACAAATATACGTTAATTATGATTTATGATATGTATTCCATGAAATTTGACTAAGCATTGAGATGACTTTTAGGTGGCTTTCATTCCGAAAACCAAAAGTTGTTACCTAAGAGAATCCTAGTAGCAACCTATAGTCCCTAACTACGTTGCCCTCGTAGGTTGCCTTTACAGCGTAGCTAGTGGATCCAAATATAGCTTATGATGTTATGATTTTCTCATAGTGTTTACCTTGGCAAGTAGCCTCTCTCTTCTCGATGTGGGAGTTACATCCAATTTCATGTTATCGCTCTCATGGTCTTATTGTTGGTTATGGTTCTATCCCAGATACGTATACTCTTATTATGTACTCTTTATGATCTCACTTATGTCTTTCAAATGCTTTGGTCAATTATGGTTTTCTCATAATTTTACTTATAATTTTAAAGTATGTTTATTAATGGACCATTGCATCTCATGTTTTTTATTATGTACCATGACCACATACTTAGTCACGTACTAACGCATACATTTGCCTACATTGTATCAAAATGTTGGGTTAGACGACGATTCTGCTCCTCATCTTCGTGGTTAGATTTGATCCTATTCTTAGATATCGGTGAGTCCTCTTTTATCGAGGGAAATACTCTATGACTTTATTCCACTTCGAGTGTTTGTTTCTTTCCATTAAGGGTGAGCTAGGGACATGTCTTATCCCCTACCCATATTGACTATGTAGAGGCTTGTTGGATGTCTTGTGTATTGTCTTATGTGTCATGTTGACTTGACTATTGTACTTTTGCATTTTTCCTAGTCTATTTGATTTAATGCTTAGTATGCCTTGTATGTGTTCCTGTATGATATGTATGATGGCTTGGTTGGAGTCCTTCGGGGTTTCGGTCATCATATCATACCTAGGGCCTTTCTTGGGTTGTGACAAAAACTCACCTTCATATCTTGCCCTCTTGGACTCCCTTAGTTTCCTCTCCTTAAGCTTTTCCCCTTCAGTTTGTTTGGCATAAGTCATTAGGCTAGAAATATCCATCTCATTGACAAGCATAGCGGTTCGGCACTCTTTCATCACCAAGTCCGATACATCCAAAATAAACTTACTCATTCGGGTACGAGAGTTGGCTACCAAGGAAGGAGCATATTTGGACAATATTGTGAACTTAAGGGCATATTCCCTAACACTCATGTTTTCTTGCTTGAGGCTGACAAACTCCAACACCTTCGCCTCTCTCAATTCAAATGGGAAGAATTGGTCAAGTAATGCAACTTTGAAATTCTCCTATCCTATGGGACCCTCTTCAACCTTTTCAGATTTCCATTGATTGTACAACACTTGAGCAACACCTTTGAGTTGGTTGGCTGCCAATTCCGCCTTCTCCTCCAAAGACACTACCATGATATCCATGATCGTATACACTGCATCAAAAAATTCTTAGGGATCCTCATCAACCTTGGATCCATGAAACTTGGGAGGGTTTATCCTTGTGAAGTCCCTAACACTTGAAGTTGTAATCGACACATTTGAAGGAGAAACCACCTCTCGGTTCACTAGAGTAGTCATGGCTTGGGCTAATATTTGAAAAGCAGTACGGAACTCCGTATTAGTCACTTGTTCAATCAAAGGGTCATTCAGATCTTGTTGCTCCTATCTCTCAACATTCCTTTAGGCAGGGTATCTTTATAGAAGCATGATTAAGTAATTGCAAAGACAAAGCATTAGAAGAGGAGACCTTAGAGCTCAACTCTATAGTACGATGGAATCATGAAAGAAGTGAAATTTTTTCTAAGACCCCTCATAATCTCCTATTTGTAGATGTGGCTCACTTCACACCATTAAAAAAGACTCTACTTGATGTGGCATGTTATACTCCCTAGTAGACTTGATCCTTGTGCTCTGATACCAAGTTTTACACGATCCGCACTAAGGCCTAACCGTGACAGGATGACTAGAATCCTGAAAGACCCCAACTATGACTCTTAGTATATCATTCATGATCATATATAAGGTAAATAAAGTAAATGAGCAAGACCAAAGATCCAAAAGCAACATCTCAACAAAAATGAGTCTTGAAACGAAAAAGTGACGACATAGACTCTTACTATCTACCATGCCTCTACTAACTCGGTGGAAACATAAGACAAGCTCCTAGCTCACCCAAATGTACCACATAAAACAAATGAAGTAAAAATGGTCAAATGTGTAATAAGTTCCATGTCCTTGAACTATTAGGACTCACCAAGAGTATGGTAATAACAAGCACTAGTCATGAGTAGGAGGAGGATAAGTGTGATCGTAGGACCCTACATTATGATAAAATGTAGGTAAAAGTGTTAGTACATGAAATGCAATAAGTATGTGAGAAGTATGCATGAACAATATAAATAGGACATAATCAATATAAATCATGGAATGCAAGACCAATATCTCAAAACATGTGTAAAAACATGGAAATATTAAATCATTTATCTTATTTTTCAATGCATCAAAATATCATAATTATCATAAGAACTCATATCCTGCTTTAATTAGTGTGGGACGGGATCTTAACCAAGATATAAGACTATGCAAGCTAATACATAGAATCTGATGACTCCTACATTGACACAGGGGAGGCTACATTGTTAGGGCATATTCCACTAATTAAATCTTGGAACTTCACTATGTGGATCCACTATTTTCGCCATATTGTCATCTTTGAACCTACGCGGCCAATGTAATTTGGGACTAAAGGTTGCTACTAGTATTCCCTTTGGTAGCTTCAATAGCATACCGCACCGAACCCCACCTAAAGTCCTCTCGTTGCTTAGTCATTATCCCAACAGAACTTTCATGAAAACATAGTCAATAACATCATAAGAAAAGATAATAATAGTATTAATCCTTTATAAAGATAACAAAAGAGTAGCTCATCTATCATCATCATAGTAAAATCATAAGAATAGCTCATCTACTAGGTGATTCATGTAATGTGGATGTAGATCTTCTATCATTATGAATCCTTATTCATAAAACATCCTTAGGGTCTTAGGTCACTATATTTTTAACTTGCTTGAAACATCATAGAATCATCATTCAAAACTGTTTACAAATCATTCATAAACTTTGAAGATCATTTAAATAAGCTTTCATTGAATATAACTTGAAAATCATGATCATAACTCATAATTCATAACTGAAACTAGCATGTATCATGAATCAATGAAATTCATCTTAAAATCATGCAATATGATATGAATTATGCATAAGAAGGCTAATAGCATTGAAATATACCTTAATTAAGAAGATTCAATCCAAATCATGTAATTAGGTCTGTTTGATTGAAGTAATCATAAGGAATTTTGAGAAAAAACTTTGGGATTGAATAGTTGAAAGGTACCCATAGATGAAGTCTCACATACCTTGAACTTTAGAACCCCTAGACTAAAGTGAATAAAAGCTTGACCTTGAACAAATCCTCTGAAATTGCTTAGAGAAGAAGAAGACCCTTGAGAAGAACCTTTGGAGAGAGGATTTTGAGATTTGGGGGTTAATGGAAGTATGAAAGGGTTAAGGATACTTAGTTTAGTTAATAGGTAATAATCTAGTCCCAAAAACTATCCTTAATCATTAATGAAATATAGGAAATGACCAAAATACACTCATTAAAAATTGATTTTGGAATTTGGACGGCCACGACTCATGAAGGACAATATGGGTGTTGGTCCTTATCATGGTGAGGGACATGAACTTTCTAAAATAAAGTCTTGAAAGGGGGATCCCGCCACAGGACACATCACGGTCCTTTTAGGGAACCACGGCCCGTGGTGATTTTCCGTGGTGGTAGAATTAAACTTGAGGATTCGGGGTTTGTAGGATGAGTTTGCAAGACCTCATCTACGAAGCCCTTCATGGTCCGTGGAGGGAACTATGGCCCATGGTGGGTGGCTGTAGTGAATAACTTGACAGAGGCCTGTAAGGGGAGTACACCATGGAGGCCATAACGGTCCATGGTCCACACCGCAACTCGTGGTGGCCCTTTATAGACAACACCTCTAAAATCCAAATTGCAAGGCATGGACCAAGGTAGCCCTTCACAGCCCATGGTCCTCATCATGGCCCATAGAGGACTTCGTGGCGACCACCTGGTGCCAAAAAATGGAGTTTTATGGGGATTCATCTTTTGAACCTCATTTTTGGACTTTTCAACTTCTGGGTCATACAAAACTTATGCATTTCAGTCACTCTCATGTATTTGTATGTATGCATGGTCATAAAATGAGTTTTAAAGTTATTTTTTAGCTAGGGGTTAATTACTCCTTGATTTTTTGCATTTTACTATGTCTTTGCATTCAGATTGGGTTGTTATTTCTCTTTCCCTACACTATTCATGTTAGCTTGAGTCCCATTCGAGGACGAATATTCCCAAATGGGAGATATTGTAATATCCCGGATGTTGGAAAGTCAAGAAAAGAGAAAATCATAGAAATATAAAACTTTTTCTCATTGAATAAGATCCTTCACGGACTGTAGAAAAGTCTACGCCCCATGGAAACCACTCGTGGAATACACCCCAGTGAAGTTGGCCAAGTGACTTTATATGGACGGTCATATGGTTCATACAATGTCCTACGAACTATAGACCCATTCATAGAAGAGTCCACTGGAAAGTGGCAAGGGAAGAGGGTTCTACAGACCCTTATATTGACCGTGAAAGGAACCACTGCCTATATAAGGTCATATGGAAGTGGCCACAAAAAAGGAAAGATAATATGAGGTTCACGACAGGGTCTATGACCTGTAAAAAAACATGACACATAGACCCCATCCTGAAAAGGCGAGCTTCTGTCTTTTCTTAAGGGTGTCTTCATGAGGAATTTTTACAGATCGTCAAACACCATATGATCTTTAAACCCATCCATCGAAGGCTCTCTCTCCTAGACCTTAATCTTCTTTTATTTCTGCATAAACCTATAAGGTCCATAGTAGTTTATACGAACCGTATAAGTTTTCTGTGAAGGTGCCCGTCGGTTTTATATTAAGTGTATTTGTTTCTTTTCTCAATTATTTTATTCCTATACTTGGATGTTTTGGAGTATTGTTCTATAAAATAACTACCTAAAACACTTCATTAACTCCCATTCTCTCAAATACTCTCCCAAATAAGAGAGAATTCTCCCAAGGTTCTTCTTCAAGTTAAAACTAGGGTTAAAAAATTCAAGTGTTTCCAAATCCGTTGTTGCTAGGGATTTCATTTCAGGGTATCTGGGGATTCACCAATGGATTCTTTACATCCAATGGGTCCCAAAATAATTCAATTCTCCCAATTTGATTTTACCTAATTCTAAAGGGTTTTATGTCAATTCTTCATGGGTCTTTCTTAATTGATTCAATTGATATTATTTTCACGTAATTATGCCTAAATTTACATCAATACATGATTATACATTGATTTCACATGAACCCATGCATTATATCAATTATTTTCATTACAAACTATGACTTTATGATAATAAATTTATGGATGATTTATGGATGATTTATGAAAATCTATGAACTATATTTTCAATATGTTTCAAATATGAATGAATGAATTGTGAAATGTTATCTAACAATATGAAGAAATCATGATTTATATGCTTAGAAAGGTAAGTATCTACATGAAGTATGATATGATCATGATTTTCAATGAGCTTTTCTTATGACTTATTTTCTAAATATGGATTGGTACATGCTTGCCTTTCCTAATATTAATGATTTACTTATTCCATTGAGATTAACTAAGCACAAAAAGGACTTTGTGGTGGATACTTGGTAAGAGAGTCTCTAGTAGCAACCCCTAGTCCCAAACTACATTGCCCCCATTGGTTTCATTGATTGGCCTAGCTAGTGGATCCACATATAGCACATATTATAATTATGATACGGAGTCTACCTTGGCAAGTAGCCCCTCTTTTCTCGATCTGGGAGGTACATCAGATTATATGTTATAGCTCAAATGGTATTAAATTTTGGTTAAGGTTAATATCCCACAAATGCATATATTTTTCTTATAAGTGCTCAGATGATGTTTTTATGATGCATTTTACTTTACGTTTTTCAATATATTTGTTCATGCATCAGAAGTTCATATTTTTTATCTCTATTTTTTCATGTTTATGCATATTTCTCACATACTTAGTACATTCCATGTACTAATACATATATTTGCCTATATAATATATCATAATATAGGTTGTGATACTCTCGTTCCTCCGCGTGGCTAGTTGGTGTTCTACTCTTGCTAGTTGTTGGTAAGTCCTCATGTTTTGAGGGAATAACTATCATGTTATTCTCTTATGTTTAGGCTATATTACTTTGATCATATTTTGTTGAGCTAGGAACTTGTCGTATGCCCCATCTAAACTAGTAGAGGCATGTTTAGACTATATGAGTATGTTCAAGCCATTTGGTATTACGTCAAATTCTCTTATATTGAGATTGTATTTTTGAGACTTATATTCTATATTTTAAGTTTACCTTCAATTTCATGCTTTGGATTGTTATGCTACGTATATTAAGAGGTTTGGTTGGAGTCCTTCATGATACTTATCATCATATCACATCTAGAGTCTAGCTTGGGTGATGACAAACATGGTTTTGGAGCACAAGGTTCAATAGTCCTAGAGTGTCTAACATTTTGCATCAAGTAGAGTCTTATTCATGGGTGTGAAGCACACCACATCTATAATAAAAGTCTATGATGCATTCAGGAAAATTCACTTCTTTTATTATTCTTATATCATATGATATAGTCGAACTCCCTAAGTTTTACATCGAATGATTGTTCTTTGCGATTACAGAATCATACCTCCATGAAGAGCTCCTATAAGAAGAAAGCAACAAACTCCAAATGACCCATTGGCCGAACAAGTGACTCATGCAGAATTTTGGGCCACATTTTAAGTGCTTGCCCAAGATATGGCAGAATAAGCCAGTTGTGAAGTGGTTGCTTCTGTTAACCCAAATGAGGGTACGATGGCTAGTAGATTTCATGACTTCACCCATATGAACCCTCTAGAATTTCATGATTCTAATGTGGATGAGGATCCACAAGAGTTCATCAAGGGTATTTAAAAGATAGTTGAAATTATGAAAAATTATTCTAGTGGAAAAGGTGGAATTACTTGCATATCAACTCAATAGAGTTGCTCATATTTGCTATGAACAATGGAAGGGTGAAAGGGCTAGAGATGTGCATCCAGTTGATTGGGAAGAGTTCTAGGTGTTGTACTTGACTATTTTTTTCCATTGGAGTTGAGGAAAGTTAAGGTAATACATTAACTTGAGATAACGTAACATGAGCGTGAGGTAATATGCATTCAATTTCACTCAATTATTGAAGTGTGCTCCATTCATAGTTTCCAATTCTAAAACTCGTATGAGCAAGTTTGTATCAGGTGTCTCATACTTGGTTGTCAAAAAATATTGAACTGCCACGTGTATCAAGGAAATCTATATCTCAAGGCTAATGACACATGATAAGAAACTAGAGGAGGAAAAGCTAAGGAAGAAAACTAGGGAGTCTAAGAGGGATAGAATCGATGGTGGTGACTATTCTCATGGGAAGTTCGGTAATGGTGGCCATTTATAGTTTCGCCAAAACTTCTTCGGCCAAACTTCTTCTAACACTCTATCTCCAAATTTCAACAAAGATATGATATTTACCCATAAGTCTCAAAGAGGAGCTCTGAGTGGTTAGACATACTCATGTACAAAAAGTGTGGGAAGAGCAATAGAAGAGTGTGTTTGGCAGATTTGGGTGCATGCTTCATGTGTGGCAAGATGGGTCATGAAGTGAAATATTTTCCTTTAATATCTACTAGAAGTGGAGGTGGTCGTACTCAAACTCAGACTACTACCGATCGTCCATCTCGGCATAGTACTACTTCAGGTTCTGGTGGTGGATAGTGCCAGAATAGGTTCTATGTTTTACAAACTCATTAGGAGTTAGAGGATTCTCATGATGTAGTGACTAGTATGTTATGAGTATTTGAGTTTGATGCTTATGTATTATTAGTATCGGGTGATACTCTATCTTTTGTTACTTCTTATCATGCTATGAAATTAAATATTAGTCCCGAGAACTTGTTAGAGCCTTTTTCGATCTACAGTCCTGTTGGTGATTCAATTTTGGATAGAATAGTCTATCAAAATTGTCCATTCATAGTTTTTCATAAAGTCACCTCCATTGACCTTGTAGAGCTTGATATGACCGAATTTGATGTTATACTTGGTATAGATTAGCTATATGCATGTTATGCTTCTATTGATTGTAGAACCCATGTGGTTAAGTTTCAGTTTTCTAACAAGCCAACCCTGGAATGGAAATGAAGTAATTTTGTGTTTAAGGTTCAATTCTTCTTGTGCCTTAAAGCTATGAAAATGATTTCTAAAGGTTGCATTTATCATATGGCCATATGGCATCTATCTATCAATGCTAAAGTTTTTGAGACTGGGAGCTTGGATTGAGTTCCTGAAAAATATGAAAGGCAGTAAGAACATTGATGAAGTATAAGCCTTGGGAAAGACAATGGCAATAACTAAAGTGAGCTATATTGGTCCCCAAATGGAAACTCAAAACCCGTGTTCTAAGGCGGTAAGTTATAGTAGACCCCCCTCCCCCATTCTCCAAGAATCTCATACGGCGATATATTTTTGCCTCATTCTTTGAGGCAATAACATTTCAAAAAGAGTATATGTTAGGGATATAAATTTCAAAGCTCCTATTATTGAGTTTTTTTTGGTTGTTAATGAGTTTTCAAAAGTATTTCTTGATGACCTTTTGGGTATCCATCTTAAAAGAAAGATAGACTTTGGTATTGATCTTCTCCCCGATATCTAACCTATATATGTTCCTCCTTACTGAATGGCCCTGACCGATCTAAAAAACTTAAAGGATCAGTTAAAATATTTGTTGGACAAGGGTTTTATTAGACCAAGTATCTCTCCATGGGGTGCTCCAATTCTCTTTGTTAGAAAAAAGGATGGTTCTCTGCAGATGTGTTATAAATATTAGCAATTGACAAAGTCACAATCAAGAATATGTATCTCATCCCAAGAATTTATGATTGTTCAATCAACTTCAAGGATTGAGTTATTTCTCAAAGATCGATCATCGATTGAGTTATCATCACCTTTGAGTGAGGGAATATGACATTCCAAAAATAACTTTTAGAACTCGATGTAGTCACTTTAAAATTTTGGTTATGTATTTTGGATTAAAAAATTCTCCTACATCTTTTATGGATTTAATGAATAGGGTGTTCAAGTGATATTTAGATATATTTATTATTGTTTTCATCGATGATATATTCATATATTCTCGGAATGAGGATGAGCATGTCAATCACTTGAGAATTTTCTTGCAAGTTCTAAAGGATCTTCAATTATTATCTAAGTTAGGAAAGTGTGACTTTTTGTGGAGGTCAATTTCTTTCCTTTGCCATATTGTTTCTGGGAAGGTATTATGTTTGATCCTAAGAAGATCAAAGCAGTTAAGAATTGTCCTAGACCTTTGTCTCCTTCCAATATTCGAAGTTTCTTGGACTTAGCCAGTTATTATAGATTGTTTGAGGAAGAATTCGAATTGGATTTTGCTCTATCAATTCTGTCACTCTTATCTACAATAGCAGTAAACTCCACATCTCTTCCATTGCATCGCTCTTGACTACTTTGACAATAACAAAGGTAAAATTCTAATGGTCTGAGCCATGTGAGAAGATCTTCCAAGAGTTGAAAAATCGCCTAACTTCCTCACCGATATTGACTTTACCAAAAGAGTCTGTTGGATTTGTTGTGTATTGTGATGCCTCAAGGATTGGGTTTGGTTTGTATAATGTAAAATGGTAAACAGATAGACTATTCCTCTAAGCTACTCAAGGTGCATGAAAAGAACTATCTGACTCATGATGTAGCGTTAGTGGCAGTTGTGTTTGCTTTGACAATTTGGTATATGGTGTCCATATTGATGTATTCACTAACCGTAAGAGTTTGCAATAGTTTTTCAACCAAAAGGATTTGAACCTTGAAAAAGAATATGACTTGAATTATTGAAGGATTATGATATGAGTGTATTGTACCATTCGATAAAGCAAATGTGGTGGTCTATGCTCTTAGTAGGCTATCCATGAACAGTGTTTCCTATATCAATAATGAAAAGAAAGATTTAGTTCGTGATGTTCATTGAATAGCTTGTTTGGGTGCTCGCTTGGTTGATTTGAAGGATGGTGGTTTTGTCTTTTAAAATGGTTCTGAATCATCTCTTGTGGCGAATGTTAAGGAAAATCAAGATAATGATCCAACATTGGTTGAATTGAATAAAACACTTGCTGGAAAAGCCTTTGAGGCTTTCTCTTACGTGGGAGATAGTATGCTTAGATATCTAGGTCTACTATGTGTTCCAAATGTTAATGGCTTGAGGGAAATAATATTATCTAAAGCTCACTGTTCACAGTATTCTATTTATCCAGGATCCACAAAGATGTACCGAGATTTGACGATAGTATATTAGTGGAATGGCATAAAGAAGGATATTATGGAGTTTGTAACTAAGTGTCCTAATTGTCAACAAGTGAAGGTTGAGCATCAAAAATTAAGAGATTTCTCTCAAGACATTGAGATTCCTACTTGCAAGTGGGAAGACTTGAATATGTACTTCATTACAATGCCTCATACTCATAGGCAACATGATTCGATTTGGTTTATTGTTGAATGAATGACTAGGTCGGCACATTTGGTTCTTGTTAAGACATCCTATTCAGCCGTGGATTATGTTAATCATTTGTAAGATCCCAGAAGTCGAAAAGTTGGAATGAAAAAATAATCTCAAGAAAATGGGACTAACCTCAGGTCTACGAATCCATCTACAGATCATAGCAATCTCTACGACTCGTAAGGACGGAGCTCTTGAGCCTGTCAAAGACCAAACTCAGAATAGATCCCTATGACTCAACAGGATGAGTCATAGTCTTGTTGATCAGTTGTAAGGTTGATTCATAATGAAACTTCAGAGGTTCAAAATTTACAGGTTTTTAGACCTGCAGGACGAGTTGTGTCTACGACCCATAATCATGTTGACAAGTCATAGAAATAATGCATAGGTTGTCACAACCCGACCTAAGGCCTAGTCATAACACAGCGATCGAAACCCCAAAGGGCTCCAACCAACACTTTTGTACATATCATAAGCATGTATAAGGTAAAGTAAAAGTGGGAATATCTTAAGAGAGTCTAAACCATGAATAGTAAATTAAGAATGTCACATGAAAACATAGACTCGAAATATTTATCCAATTAGATGCCTCTACTCATGAACATAGGCGGGGTCTAAGACATGTCCCTAGCTCACCCTCAATATAAAACATAACAAAATATTTTGAAAATAATAACTAACTCGATGACTAGTCCCCGATAAATAAGGACTCACCACATACACCGCCAGATAGGAAAGCTTAACTAGCCACGAAGATGAATGTGATCTTCAACCTCAACTCCTATATTATGAGATAATGTAGGAAAAAACTATGCATTAGTACGTTGGAATGTACTAAGTATGAGGGCATGACATGCAACATAAATCATGAGATGCAATGGTCAAGTAAAACACATGATAAGATGAGATAAGTAATATCATGAGAAAATCATAATGACCAAAGCATTAAAAAAACATAATTTAAATCATGTCATACATAAGAGATCATACTTATGTGGGAAAGGGACCATAACCGACAATAAGACCATGCAAGCTAAAACATGGAATCCCGTTGTCTCCCCATACAACGAAGAAAAAGGGGAATCTACTTGCCAAGATAGACTTTACCCCGCTAGGCGGGTCATACATAATCTATATGTGGATCCAAAACCTAGGTCATGAAGGAAACCTATGTTGGCACGTAGTTCAAGAAATATGAGGTTGCTACTAGGACTTTTTGTAGGGCCCCCACCTCAAGTCTACTCGGTGCTAAGTCAAATCTCATGGAATACATACATAGCAGAGAAATCATAATAGCATATATCTTAGTCATGATCATAGGTTTGTAATCATAGAGTAGCTCAGTTTTATAACATACTTGTAATTGAGAATTACCCTTTCATCATTAAAATCATATTTGTATGATTTGTATAGTTAGGTCCTAGGTTACCACATAGGGCCCTAAGTCGCTTACTTCATAACTTGCATGAAATTCATACCTTGAACTTAGAGTAGAACTCAAATGCATAACCAATTGACTTGGAAATTATGTAATTGACTTGGAAACATGCATGATCATATCCTTTCTATCAGTCCATACATAATTCATAAAGATAATGTCATTAGGAAGTATAATTGAAAATACTCATAATTTACATCATGAAACCTACAGATCAAAATAGGAGAAGTCATGGAAAAACTCTTCAATTCAATACAATAACTATCAATTTATATCAAAATAGACTCATAATCATAATTTGAATAATAATTTGTGCAATTGGACTAGTAATCATAAAACCTATAAAATACCATACTTTAATTTGATAGAAAACTTACGAAATTGATTGGGCTTCATGGATGAAAGAATCTGTGAATCAATACCGATCTCACTTACTTCAAACCACCCCACCAGAGACCTATATCTTCTCCCGTACAAGGCTTCAAAGGATCTATTTGGATGCTAGAGTGATAACAATTATTGTAGACAAACTTAATCAATGGCAAATGCTCATCCCAACTTTCTTTAAGATCAATCACACATGCCCTTAACATATCCTCCAAGATTTGGATTGTTCTTTCGGCTTTTCCATCTGTTTGAGGATGGAAAGCGATACTTAGCATAACTTTAGTACCAAGACCTTTTTGAAATAACTTCCCAAAGTGTGAATTAAATTGAGTACCTCTATCCGATATATTAAACAAAGGGACACCATGAAGTTTCACAAGTTCACGAATATACAACTTAGCATAGTCTTCAGCACCATAAAAAGGCTTGACCAGTAGAAAATGTGTTGATTTGGTCATTCAGACCAGAATGATCCAAATAGAATCATGTTTTCTTCTAATATGAGGCAAACTCGTGACAAAGTCCATGTTCACATCTTCCCACTTCCAAGTAGGGAATTCCATTTCTTGAGCTAGACCTCTTGGCCTTTGATGTTCAACTTTCACTTGTTAATAATTAGGAAACTTAGCCACGAACTCCGCTATGTCCTTCTTCATTCCATTCCACCAATACACTTCCCTCAAGTCACGAATATCTTGGTGGATCCTTAATGAATTGAATACCGAGAACTATGGGCCTCATTCTATATCAACTGTCTTAATCCATCAATATTTGGAACACACACTGAAATTGGTAATGTAGTACCCCATCTTCTCCTAGGGATAAAGCCTTAATGTCTTTATCGGCAACCGGCTTCTTCAATTCGACCAAAATTGAATCATTGTCTTATTTGGCCTTAACATCTGCCGTAAGAGACGATTCCAAACCATTATGTATAAGAACATATCCATCATTGGAATCAATCAAACACACATCTAAACATGCCAATCTATGGAGCTCTTTAACCAATTCCCTCTTACCTTCCTCAATATGTGCAACACTATCCATAGACAACTGGCTAAGATAATCGGCTATAATATTTTCCTTACCCGGATGGTACAATATGCTCATATCATTATATTTTAGGAGTTCAAGCAACCTCCTTTGTCTAATATTCAAGTCCCTTTGACTAAACACATATTGCAAGCTTTGAGGTCGGTAAACACATCAACATGCACCCCATAAAGATAATAGTTTTCAAAGCAAATACAACCGCCGCAAGTTCAAGATCATGGGTTGGATAGTTCCTTTCATGCACTTTAAGTTGCCTGGAAGCATAGGCTATAACCTTACCATGTTGCATCAAGACTCAACATAGACCAACACGTGAAGCATCACAATAAATAACAAACCCATTCAAAGCTTCGGGCAATGTCAAAATAGGAGCCGACATGAGATAATCCTTCAATATTTGGAAACTTTTCCCATATTTGTTCGACCATTGGAATTTTTCCTTCTCTTGTGTTAACTTAGTTAAAAGAGAAGAAATAGACGAAAAACCTTCAACACACCTTCTGTAGTATTCGGCTAAGCCTTAAAGGCTTCTAATGTCCGAAGGAGATAATGGCCTAGGACAATTCTTAACCATCTCCATCTTCTTTAGATCTACTTTAATCCCATCACCAGACACCACATAGACAAGAAATGCAACTTCCCTGAGCCAGAACTCACACTTACTAAATTTAGCAAATAATTGCTTTTCTCTCAATATTTGCAACTCAATCCTCAAGTGACCCATATGACATTCCTCATTTTGAGTATAAACTCAGATATCATCAATGAACACCACTACAAACATGTCCAAATATGGCTTGAAAATACGATTCATCAAATCCATAAATATTGCGGGAGCATTAGTCAAACCAAACGATATTACTACAAATTCAAAATGACCATACCTTGTCCGGAAAGCAATTTTGGGAATATCATACTCTTACCCTCAATTGATGATAACCGAAACGGAGGTCAATCTTAGAAAAGTAACTTGCTCCTTGTAATAGATCAAATAAGTCATCTATCCTTGGAATTGGATACTTGTTCTTTATAGTGACCTTATTCAATTGCCAGTAGTCTATACACATCCTTAGTGACCCATCATTCTTCCTAACAAATAACACGGGAGCACCCCATGGTGAAATACTCGGTCTTATAAAACCCTTATCCAACAAATCCTTCAATTTTTCTTTCAACTTCTTAAGTTCTGCCAGAGACATACAGTAACGAGGAATAGAAATAGGTTGGGTATCATGAAGGAGATCTATGCCAAAGTCAATTTCTCTTTCGGGAGGAATACAGGGCAAATCATCGAGAAACACATCGAAAAACTCATTAACTATAAGGACCGACTCAAGAATAAGAGTTTTGGAATCGACGTCCCTAATTTGCATAATATGATAAATGCACCCCTTGGAAATCATTTTCTGGGCCTTATTACATGAGATAAATCGACCCTTAACCAATGAATTATTACCTTTTCATTCAAGAATAGGCTCATTAGGAAAGTGAAACTTAACCACACGAGTCCTACAACATATAGATGCATAAGTGGCATATAATCAATCCATACCAAGAATGATGTCAAAATAAGTCATGTCAAGTTTAACAAGATCACATGGAATAAATATGTTCAAGACCCATATGGGACAATTTCTATAAGCTCTCCTGGCTAATACCGAATCACCAATAGGAGTATAAACCGAAAAAGGTTCTATTAACACTTCGAGGCACACATCAAATCTTATAGCAATGTAAGGAGTAACCAAATACAAGTTAGCTTCTGATCAAGCAATGTATAAACATCAAGGTTAAAGACTCGTAACATACCCATGATCACATCCGAAGTCTCACCAACATCTTGCCTAGCATGAAGAGCATAAAAGCGGTTGTTACGTTAGCCACCCTTAGGTTGAGCTTGGGCACCATGTTGCACTTGGCCTCCTAGAGGACGACCTTCTCCACCCTTGTTGGCAACATGAGGGAACTCGGATTGCTTATGGCCTATTTTTCCACATCCATAACAAGAACCCATTCCCATCAAGCACTTTTCTCCATGATTATTTCCATACTTTGTACATTTAGGAAAAAAAGGGCTACTAGCATTCACGCCTCCTGCTCCATGAGCTTTAGGGTATGGCACCCTGTCATTAGCAAAATTCTTTCTCGAGCTTTGGCCTTGTTGAGAGCATCCACTACTACCACTGGTCCTAGCATTGGACAATCCACCTTCACATCGGGCCCTCTTAGAATCTCCCATCCTCATCTCCTTGAGCTTTTCCGCTTCAATTTGTTCAGCAAAAGTCATGAGCCGAGATATATCCATCTCATTAACAAGCATAGCGGTACGACATTGCTTAACAACCTAGTCAGACACCCCTGATATGAATTTACTCAATCGGGCACATGGATTGGCAACCAATGAAAGAGCATACTTAAATAGCTTAGTAAACTTGAGGGCATAATCCCTCATCCCCATATTGCCTTGTCGAAGATTTATGAACTCCAACACTTTATCCTCCCTTAAATCAAGAGGGAAAGAGTGATCAAGGGAAGCAAGTTTGAAATCTTCCCATTTAATAGGACCTTCATCCACCCAATCCAATTTCCATTGAGTGTACCATACTTGAGCAACACCCTTAAGTTGGTAAGCCACCAACTCTACTTTTTCTTTCAAAGTTAATCCCATAATGCTCACTATCTTGTAGACCTCATCAATAAAATATTAAGGATCCTCATTAATGTTAGAGACATGAAACTCTGGAGGATTTATTTGTGCAAAATCCTTCACTCTTGAGGCCAGAGTAGGAACATTATGAGGATTCGCAATATGTTGGTTGATTACCACTTGGGCTAGCATAGTTATTACAGTTTGGAACTCTACATTAGTGATTTGGTCCAATAGAGGACCATTGTCTTGAGGAGCCGGGGGAGCTTGGGTTTCATTGGCATTAGTTTCCCTTGGAAATGGTGGTCTTCGTGGATCCGCTCTTCTGAAAATTGTAAAGAAAGACCGTTAGGGAAAAACATTATTACAATAAACTCTATAGCACGATATAGATCATAAAATAAGTGAAAATTCCTAAAACGTCTCATAGCCTATTATTCATAGATATGGCGCACTTCACAAGCATGAATAAGACTCTAATTGATGCGGCATTTTAAACTTCCTAGGACACTTAAAAACCTTGTGCTCTCATACCATGTTTGTCATGACCCAACCTATTTCCTAGTCATAACACGGAGACCAAAACCCCGAAGGGCTCCAACCAAGTCTTTTGTACATATCATAAGCATATATAAGGTAAAGTAAAATCAGGAACATCATAAGAGACTCTAAACCATAAATAGTAAATAAAGAATGTAACATGACAACATAGACTCGAAACATTTGTCCAACTAGATGCCTCTACTCATGAGCATGGACGGGGCCTAAGACATGTCCCCAGCTCACCCTCAATATGAAACATAACAAAATTCTTTAAAAATAATAACCAATACGATGACTAGTCCCCCATAAATGAGGACTCACCACATACACCACCGGATAAAAAAACTTAACTAGCCATGTAGATGAATATGATCTCCAACGTCAACTTCTATATTATGAGACAATGTAGGCAAAAAGTATGTATAAGTACGTTTGAATATTCTAAGTATGAGGCATGACATGCAACAAAAATTATGAGATGCAATGGTGAATTAAAAAAACATAATAAGATGAGATAAGTAATGTCGTGAGAAAATCATAATGACCAAAGCATTAAAAACATAATTTAAATCATAGCATACATGAGAGATCGGACATATGTGGACAGGGACCATAACCGATAATAAGACCATGCGAGCTATAACATGTATTTCCGTTGTCTCCCATGCAACGAAGAAAAAGGAGAATCTACTTGCCAAAGTAGACTCTACCCCACTAGGCGGGTCATACATATGCTATATGTGGATCCAATAGCTATGCCATGAAGGAAACCTATGTTGGCATGTAGTTTAAGAGATATTAGGTTGCTACTAGGGCTTTTGGTATGGCCCCCACCTCAATTCCACTCGGTGTTAAGTCGAATCTCATGGAATACATACATAGCATAGAAATCATAATGACATATATCATAGTCATGACCATAGGTTTTAAATAATAGAGTAGCTCATTTTCATAACATACTTGTAATATGAGAATTGTCCTTTCATCATTACAGTCATATTTGCATCATTCATATAGTTAGTTCCTAGGTCACCACATAGGGCCCTAAGTCACCTTACTTCATAACTTGCATGAAATTCATACCTTGAACTTACAGTAGAATTCAAATGCATAATCAATTGACTTAAAAATTATTTAATTGACTTGAAAACATACATGATCATATACTTTCTATTAGCCCATACACAATTTATAAAGATAATGTCATTAGGAAGTATAATTGAAAATACTCATTATTTACATCATGAACCCTAGAGATCAAAATAGGAGAATTCATGGAAAAAATCTTCAATTCAATACATTAACCATCAATTTGTATCAAAATAGACTCGTAATCATAATTTAAATCATAATTTATGCAGTTGGACTAGAAATCATAAAACCCATAAAATATCACACTTTAATTTGATAAAAAACTTAAGAAATTGATTGGGCTTCATGGATGAAAAAATCCATGAATCAATACACACATACCTTAAGTGAGAAAACCTAATAATTTGGAAGAACTTGAGAGTTTTTATGGAGAGCTTGAGTTATTTTATTTGAAGTCTTCAATGAAGTCCTTGAGAGTCTTTTGTAGAGAGAAAAATATTTGAGTAAGTGAATTGTAGAAGAATGAATAGAATTAGAGGTTTAGGTTAATTTATACAGCTGAATTAGGTTCTAAAAATGTCAAGGTTCATTAACTAATAATTAGGGAAAAGTATAAACTGCTCTTACTTAAAAAAACTAAATTTGGATAAAACCATCATCAGGTCTGCGACACGGACTTGGTGCGCACTTTACTATTTTGAGCAGTTTCTTTGAAAAATCTATCTTTCGATATACGGGTCCTTAAAATCCACCGAGACCATTCTTCCACATTTTTTGACCTCTTGATCGATATTTCAAACTCGAATTATTAAAAAATATTAAGGATAATACATTACATGAGTGGCCTATTCTGAAGACTTTCTTAAGGCACTTGTGAGCATTTTGAGGAATGTCACATAGGTTCACTTTAATGAATCATATTATGCAGGTTTTCAGACTACAAGACGATTCATAAGAATATTGATGAATCGTAACCACCACTCATAGAGGTGAATCAAACGCATGGAGTTCAGAGTTTTTCTCAGAGAAAACAAATCATAGGAGTAAACTTGTAGGGTTAAGTTTCAAAATTAATAAGGTGTTGTAGCATCCCCTTTGGGAGGATGCCACTTACGAAATAAAAAATAGTTTTTTTATAATCTCAAATAGTCAACACATTTAGAAAACTTGTTTTGAAATTCTATTTCCAATTCAACACCATTGAGGGTCCATAAAATACATAAAACTCGAACTAGTAATTATCACAAAACTATTATCTCCCTTTGTGCATAATGACAAGTAAAAGTATAAACCCAGTATATGGCATGACTTGAGTTAAAAGCACACTCCAAAAATAGCGAAACTAGTCACCCAGTTTAAGTTACAAGCATATGGTTTTGTTTTCACAAGCCTTCAAAATTTCATACATAAGTGCCACATGTATCTTGTACAAGTCCCCAAAATAATTATAAAACTAGATGCATATGCAGATGTGATCTTCACAAGGGCCCCAAAAAGTCTACTCCAAATGGCCATCTTCATATCTCATCCCGCACATTACTTATGATAGAAAACAACTATCGTTAAGCATACATCTTAGTGGTGTATAAACTTTGGGCTTGGAACCCTTAAATTCTTCAATTCCCTTGTTTATCGTAGGTGGCTCAATAAGGTAAAAGTAATCCCAAGTGAACAAGTATGTCAAAGTATCGAATACAAACCTTGAAGAGTTTCAAAATATCAATATTAATATTCGAAGGCTCAAGTATCAAGAAAGCTTATAATTCAATTCAAAAGAGTTGTCAAATAATCAATTTTGCCCAATATATACGTCATGCCTTGATACTAAGCACAATCAGTATCAAGACAGACCAAATCCCTGAAATCAAGAAGGACCGAAGCCCATATTAAAAAGGGTCGTCACCCAATATCAAGAGAATCAAGAACCATGTTGAAAGTGGCTTTCCACTCGTACTCAAAAATGGACGAAAATCCATCGTCAAGACGAAATGTAAATCCAAAGTCAAGATGAGAAAGATCCGAATTGAGCGGCATGCAAGCATCGATGACAAGTCACTGTAACAAGAAGGACAAAGTCCCAACAAAAATGTAAAATGATCAAGTAATTCGTATAAGTGGGCGGTTTAGGGAAACTTTTGCAATACTTAAGTTAATAATCATTCAATAATACAAAACAAATAGTAAGGAAATAACCCATCAAGATACTTTAAATTTCAGAAAATAAAATATTCCAAGTTTAATTTTATACACAAACCTTGGCGTTTTAGCACATAACAAGTTCTACCACAACTCGTGGAGTTCAATTCATCTACGCCATAGACCAACCAAAGTCCACTTCGTCAAATAATTCCCCTTAGCTTGTATAAGATAATATACACCTTAAATACACAATCAAATATCTACTTAGGTTTAAAAGTCTCATCTTATCGAAACTCAACATGAAATCAATAAAAATCAGCCTAAATTATCAAAACAGGAATTTCGGACAGCACTACTATCTTGTATTGTTGCTCAATTTCGAAGGGATAAATGGGGGAAATAGGCTTTATGGCCTCAATGAAATTTATATACATATGTCTTAAATTTCGAATCATCCATACAGTAATTCTGTACAAAAATATATGCTCAAAATACTAATAGAAGTCCATTTAGGATTTTTAAAACAAAAATCTAGGCAGCACCTCTCCTGTACTTCATCACCCTTATTCGAGTAGATAAAAGCAAAACTGGGTTTTAGAGCCTAAATAAAAGTTTTATATCTATGAAATATATTTCCAAAACATCTTGAATCACTCTATTAAACTAAGATAAACAAAAGAAGTTATACTAAAATTACTAACAGCAGTCCCATCCAAAAATGGGTTTGCAGAACAAGAGTTTATTCTCCCAATTTCAAAAAAAATAACTTAATAATAACAACAACAATCATTATACATCATAACATAACTAACTCCACCAATTTAATCCAACTAAAACAGCCCCTAATCCATAAATCTCAACAAGGCAACAAACAAGTTTATAACGCTACTTCCTCCATTTTTACTCCGTTAAATCTCTAAACAAGCTTGTTAATAAGGAAAAAGGAACCTCAATCTTACCTTAAGTGTCAGAAACCATGTCAACACACTCCTTCTTATCTTATTTTTAGCTCAAACTGAAGGCAACACAACGTGCAATACCTTTCTCTTCATGAGGTTTGGAATTCGGGACTCGGATTTGGGTAAAAAATGACTTCTCTTAGCCTAGGAGTTCTCTCTCTCACTCTCTATAATGTTCTGGAAATTTATGGTCTGAAAATAAAGAAATAAGGCTAAAAATATCCCTTAAATATTAGGGAAAATGGGACTGACCCAACTTGGAATCGGGTTGGGCCAAAATCACTACCCAACTTGACATTTTTGCCTTAAAACATCCATAAACATTTATACCAATGTCACATATAAGCCTATGAGCTATGATTTGAAAGGTATTTCAATTATCTATAACTTTTATTTTAGGAGTTTTTCCAAATTTCCAAATTCTAATGGGTTTATAGCCTCCCGAAATCAGATCACCCAAAAATGTAGCTAAAAAACATTTTTTTCCTCTTAAAAGAAAATTGGGGTGTTACAACTCTCCCCCCTTAAGAAATTTCATCCCAAAATTTACCTTATTCTATCCTCAAAACAAATGGGGATATTGAATTCGCATATCCTCTTCTCGCTCCCAGGTCGCTTCATTGCTAGAATGATTTCTCCAAAGGACTTTTACTAAATAACTTTCTTGTTTCTAAGTTGTTTTGCCTCGTGGGCCAAGATTTGGATAGGTTCCTCATTTTATGTCAAATCAGGACTTATCTTAATGGATTCGACAGGGAGAACATGAGATAGATCTGAGTGATATCTTCTAAGCATAGAAATATGGAAGACATTGTGGATCTTATCTAATTCCGGTGGAAGAGCTAATTTATATGCAACTAGACCAATCCTCTCCAGTACTTCATATGGTCCAATAAATCGAGGACTAAGTTTTCCTTTTTGGCCAAATCTCATAATCTTCTTCCATGGAGAAACCTTTAAAAACACGTTATCTCTTACTTGATATTCAATTTCACACCTCTTAAGATCATCATAAGACTTTTGTCTATCTGAGGCAATTTTTAGACGATCCTTGATGACTTTTACCTTATCTTCAGTTTGTTGCACAATCTCAGGACCAACCAGTTTTCGTTCACCAACTTCACTCCAGCAAAGAGGACTTCTACATTTTCTCCCATATAAGGCTTCGTAGGGAGGCATGCCTATACTTGATTGTTAGCTATTATTATAAGAAAATTCTATCAAGGCTAGGTGTCTATCCCAACTACCCTCAAATTCCACAATACAAGCTCGAAGCATATCTTCCCAGATTTGAATCACCCTCTTGGATTGACCGTCTGTCTGAGGATGGAAACATGTACTAAAGTTCAACCTAGTGCCCAAAGTTTCTTGCAATCTAGTTTAGAATCTAAATGTAAACCTTTGGTCTTGGTCAGATACAATAGAAATAGGGACTCCATGTAGCCTCACAATCTCCTCAACATACAATTCTGCTAAACGTTCAAGTGGGTAGTCCATCTTGATGGCCAAGAAATGACCACTTTTGGTTAGCCTATCAACTATAACCCAAATTGCATCATAATTTCTTTGAGTGCGTGGAATCCCAAAAACAAAGTCCATAGTTATTCTTTCCCATTTCCACTCAGGTATCGACAAAGGTTGTAACAAACCAGTTGGGACTTGATGTCAGCCTTTATCTTTTGACAAACTAAGCATCTAGAAATAAATTCCGCAATGTCCTTCTTCATACCATTCCACCAGTAGTGTTGTTTAATGATTTGGTATATTTTAGTACCTCCAGGATGCATTGCATATGGTGAAGCATGTGATTCTTTCAAAATTTCTTTCCTCAAATTGTCATCTTTAAGGATACATAACCTATTTTGATAAAGTAGAAAACCATCCTCCCTTAATTTAAAATCAAGTTTTTCTCTAATTTGAGCTTCTTTGATCAACTTTACCAGTTCCTCGTCTAACTTTTGTGCTTCTTTCACCTATTCAAGTAGAACTGGTTTGACTTGCAAACCGGCAGCAATAGAGCCATCAGAGTTAAATGCAAGACAAGCATTCATGGCTCTTAATTTAAGAAACAAAGGCAAGTGTCTTAGCGATAAACTAGCAAGGCCTTTATAACTTAGAGCATCTGCTACCACATTGGCTTTACCCAAATGATAATTGATCGTGTAGTCATAATCTTTAATCAGTTCAAGCCATCTACGTTGCCTCAAATTCAACTCTTTCTATGTACCCAAGTACTTGAAACTCTTTTGATTAGTAAATATGTGACACTTTTCTCCATTTAAGTAGTGCCTCCAAATTTTCAAGGCAAACACTATAGCAGCGAGCTCAAGGTCATGAGTAGGATAGTTCAGTTCATGTGGTTTCAATTTTTGGGAAGCATACGCAACCACTTTCCCTTCTTGCATCAAGACACAACCCAAACCACAATGAGAGGCATCACTATATATCACATATTCCTTTCCTTCAGTTGGTGGAGTAAGTATAGGATCTTGTATTAATAAGGATTTGAGTTTTTCAAAACACTCCGGGCATTTGTCATCCCATACAAACTTGACATCCTTACTCAAGGGTTTAGTCAAATGGGAGGCTATAATGGAGAAGCCTTTGACAAACCTTCTATAGTATCCCGCTAAACCCAAGAAACTCCTTAATTCAGTTGGACTTTTAGGTGGTTTCCATTCAACAATAGCTTGAATTTTACTAGGATCCACTTTCACACCTGCCGCCAACACAATATGTCCAAGAAAGGCCATTTCACCGAGCGAAAATTCACATTTAGAAAGGTTGGCATAAAGCTTCTTCTCTTGCAGAATTTGCAAAACAATTTGAAGATGCTTTCCATGATCTTCACTATTCTTGGAGTATATTAAAATATCATCTATAAAAACCACTACAAATTGATCAAGATAAGGCTTAAACACGCAATTCATCAAATCCATAAATGTCGCAGGAGCATTCGTCAACCCAAATGACATCACCAAAAATTCATAATGGCCATATTGAGTCCTAAAGGCAGTTTTAGGGACATCATGTTCCCTTACCCGCAGTTGGTAATACCCAAACCTTAAGTCAATTTTTGAGAACAAACTAGCACCTTTTAATTGGTTAAATAAATCATCAATCCTAAGTAGTGGGTATTTATTCTTAATTGTTACCTCGTTCAGTTACCGTTAATCAACACAAAGCCTAAAAGTCCAATCTTTCTTTTTCACAAATAGCACAGGAGCTTCCCAAGGAGAAACACTCGGGCGAATAAAACCTTTCTCAAGGAGTTCTTGCAATTGATTTTTCAACTCTTTCAGTTCTGCTGGAGCCATTCGATAAGGCATCATAGATATTGGAGTAGTTCCAAGAACAACCTCTATAGGAAATTCAACCTCCCTTTCCAAGGGCAGTGCAGAAAGATTTTTAGGGAAGACATCCGAAAATTTACACCCCACGGGTATATCCTCAAGACTTGGACTTTCCAGGCATGTATCAAATATATGAGCAAGATTAACTTCACAACCTTGCCTAACCATCTTCCTTGCCACAACTGCGAAGATGATATAAGATGTCAATGATCTTTCATCTTGAACAATGATGTGTGAAGGTGAAGAATCTCTAAAGGTCACATGCTTTGACCTAAAATCAACTACCACATGGTATCTATAAAGCCAATCCATACCAATAATGACATCATAGTCTTGGAAAGGAATTTTAATTAAATCAGCAGGGAAGACTAGATTTTGAATCACCAAGGGACAACCTCGATAGATTTGATTGCAAACAACTTGTTGACCCAAAGGACTTTGGAAAAGCACACCACAATCGAGTCTCACAGATTTCACATTTTTAGGAAAATCCAATGATGAGCAAATACACGAATATGTAGAACCAGGATCCAATAATGTAATAACACATAAGTCGAATAAGTGAAATTTACCAACAACGGCATATGCTCTATCTTTTTCATCCCTCTGTCTCATCGCATAAGCTCGTGTTATAGCACTTAACCCACTAGCTGGATTGGCTCCACATGTACCTGTTGTTTATGTGTTTCTAGGTCTTTGTCATGACACAACCCCGTGGGCCGCGACTGGGCTCCGACCTAGACCCCCGTATATGTATCTAACAAATATAAGAACTATACATATGAACCCCAGTGGGCGATAAAATTTTCATACACGTGTAGCCTCTTTCATTTGCATCATGTCATGAAAGGGCAAGCAAGCCGATAAGGCTGCCATAGCATAACATTTACAACGCATCGTACAATCATAATCGCAAAAAACTCACACATTACCCACATACACATGTCTACGGACCTCTAAGAATAGTAATGGTAACATATGGAGGGATAGGGCTCCCTTCGTACCCCTGAATAAATAAACATATATATATCAAATGACCAGTATCAAAAGTTAGGCTCCAGAATAGTAGAGCACTTCCAACATCACTAACTGAAAACCCTAAGCTGGCGGATCTCTAAAATGAACATCTGTACCTGCGGGCATGAAACACAGCCCCCCATCCTCTGAGAAAAGGGGGGTCAGTACGATATATGTACTGAGTATATAAAGCATGAAACATCATAACTTAGACAATAGCTTAAATAGGGATGTAGGGGGCAAGTATAACATTTAGCCATCTATCGTACCTATATCTTATAAAATAAAGGCATACATGCTATCATTACGTACTGTATCCAGCCCGTTCGGGGACTTGTGTAATAACTACCTCATTGTTTCATCATAAGAACATATATACCATTAGCGTTGTGGAACATACAACCCGATCTATGCATATACAAAGTACACACCGAGGAACGACGGCCCGATCCACATATCTTATAATAATGCCAAGGAACGACAACCCGATCCGTATATCATATAATAATGCCAAGGAACAATGGCCCGATCCGTATATCGTGTAACAATGCCGAGGTACGACGGCCTGATCCTTAAACAACACAACATGCCATAGAACGTACGGCCCGATCCTTACATAGCAAAATGTACCGAGGTACATTTGGCCCGATCCATATATAACATAATGCATACACGTGCACGTAAAACTCTGTAACATATCAAACATCCCTTAAATATCGACAAAAAGCATGTTCAAGAGCCCCTAGGTATAAGACCTTACACATCCCAATACTATTGAACCTATAGTAGGCTCAAGGGTCGTAGTTTAACTACTTCAAGGCCCTTATCATTCAAAAGGGGGTATAAGCTATGAGTTACGTCCCGAATCTATAAGTGGAGCTATATCTAAATCCATGTTCTATAGTACCTATAGTCCAGTCTTTCTAGAAGTAGGAAAGGACATGCTTTACATGTACCACTTTCTATAACATGGAAGACTTGAAAAGTAATGACTCAACTTGTTACGGGAGTTCTAATTAGTAGGAAGTGAATAAGAGCATTAACTTACACTCAGAGTTTTTAAGAGTGGAATAACTAACAATTTCATATACATAATACTTACACCTAAGTCATCCCAAAAGAGAAGAAAGGGTAGCTTCACATACTCATCCCTTTCTAACGTATGGAAGGCTTGAGAAGCCCTAGTTCGATTACTGTATAAGTGTTTTCATCAAGGAGTACATAAGAATTGTGGATTACACTCGGTATTTATGAGTAGATTTACCCTCAAGCTTATTGCATTCATTACTCAACTTGAAGACATGCCAAAAGAAAGGAAGAGATAAGCTTTACATACACTACTTTTCAGCATATAGAAAACTTGAGAAATGGGGGCTTAACTTACTTTAAGAGTCTTAACATTCAAAAGTGAGCACGAATTATGAATCATGAATCATGTTTAGAGTACATGAATAGAATTACCCCTGGCTTAATACACATATCATTTTTCACTTAAATCTAAGACATGCCCAAAGGAAAAGAGAGACAGGTTTTGCATACCTCTTACGAGTTACTCTTTATCCCGTTCGCCTCATCGTTCCTTGAACCTAGATAACATGAAATTAATGCAAGTATAAACAACCCTTAGCTTTATAGCATCTTAGGTTACATATGAGTATTCATAGAACTCAACCCCTCGCTCGCCTTTTCGACTAGTTTCTTAACTAGTTAAGGAGTTAACGGAAATCGGGCAGCACCTCCCCTATAACATGCCCTATCCGAATTTCCAATAACTTCCCTAAATACTACATACAACCAACAAAAACAACCAGCAGCATATATACAAGTAATTCACTTCAACAATATACAATACAAACCCCCAAACAACTTGCTCAAAACTATCAAAACGTGAATTCTGGATAGCCTACTGTCTTGTATTGTCGCTTAGTTTCGAAAGGGTAATTGTGGGAAACAGGCTTTGTGGACTCAATGAAAGTTATATAAATGTGTCTTAGGGTTGCATACAATTTCGAATCAACCCTAAAACAATTCTTTACAAAAAGATATGCCCAAAATACCAACAGCAGCACGTGTAGGATTTCTAAAACGAAATCTGGGCAGTACCTTACTATACTTCATCATCCTTTTTTGAGTAGATAAAAGCAAAAATAGATTTTAGAGGCTAAATAAAAGTTACATCCCTATGAAATATATTTCCAAAATATCTTGAATCACTCAAAACGAAGCTTTACCCAAAGAGTTATACTAGTATTATTAACAACAGTCCCATTCCAAAAATGGGTTTGTTGAAAAAAACAAGAACCTCCTCGAAACCCCAACGATAAATTTTATGTTGTTAAACATCGCTATATCACCGTAGGATACCTTAAATAATTAATTTACAGATCGAAAATGGAGGCCTTACCTTGTTGTGTTGCTGTCGTAGCTCTCTCTCTATTCTCCTAAATTTCTTCACTTTTCTTAAGTTAAGAGATGCTGAAAATGAACTCCTTAGTCATCAACTAGGAATATATACACCACTTTTGGAAGTGACACATGGCAGCCCCTAGGGGTTACATGTGGCATCCCCCTAGGGCACCACCTCACACCATGCGGCCAATCATATGCTGCCACATGGCAGTGTGGGTCCACCCTAAGTAGGTGGGTCATCTACTTAGCCCAAGTAGGTGTGTCACCTACTTGTCACCTACTTTTCACCTGCTTGCTTCATTTTCCTGGGCTCGTAATCTCATCTCACTTCAAGAGCCTATGTATTCCTTGCTACTTAAGCTCGATGTGTGCTCCAGGAGCTTAATTATGCAAGACGTCTAAATTGGTAGCTTACGCAAGTAGGTCGAGTCCTACGACTCATTACTTGGCTTCCAACTCCTTCCAACTTCTTCTAACCCTATTTTCAATCTTCTCTATTATGGAGTATCTCATTCTCCTTTCCTTAGGATTATTTGATAGAGTTATAGATTATCCTACTCACATGATGACTTCTAAAAAAAACTTAAGAGCCTTCCCAGAAACTTAAGAAGCTTAAGAAGCGTTCTGAGGTACCATAGTACGGGGTGTAACATCCTTCCCCCCTTTAGAACATTCATCCTCGAATGTGAACCAAAACCTTCCTCCAGATCTTATGCCGACTATATGGAGAGTTCCCATATCCCGTTGCCATAACATATACTTTCATCAAGCAATCAATATCAGAGTTCCAAAGGTTAGGATTACTTATAGACGTAGGGAATAGGTACGGATACTTGTGTTTCATTTCCTCTTTCATTTCCCATGGGGTCACCTATCCTAGTACTACTCTCATCCACGCATGCTTAACTTCGGAGTTCTGATGGGATTCGGTGTGCTAGTGCTAGTATGATCGCATCCATCTCTTATGGGATATCATTTGAAGTTTAAACGTCCCCATTTACATATGATAGCGTCAGTTGATTTTCCCTTACGCTTGTAATTATCTTGTCCACTTCCCCCTTTTAGGGTGTACTCATGTCATCCTCTATTTAGTTTCAACTATCTACACGCAATTGATTCAATTCCAACATATTTAACATGTTGCACCATGTCTACACCTTCTGTTAGATCATCCATACTTTAGGTTGCCCTCATAAGAAACCCTAGTACAACCATAGGGTGCTTAGTATTCTCGATAGATAGTACATATTTTAGTCCAAGTACTGGTACTCGAGTCATACAACTTAATGTAGGAGTTTAGTCGAAGCCATATTTAATTCATCCCATTTCTTAACATACCAGTTATCTCTGGCATTCATCCTGCCATGTTGCTCACCTTTACTTTCGTGATCACTTGACCTTTTATTCTGAACCTTCCCTACAAATATGTGTAAGCTTTCTTATTCATTCTCTGTTTTCTTTTCTGTTTTTCCACAAACCATGTCATATCCTTTAGTTATTTCCTTACTAGGCTTTACTACGATCTTCGTTACATTCACCTGATATCTTGTTCACATTAAATCTCATAGTATGACACTTCTTAACCTCGTTCACAATTCTTACTATGGGTTACTTACCCTTCTTAGTTAATCTTATCCTTAATGTCTCACCAGTTGTCTTATTAATACTTTATATACGTCACAATTCTTTTTCTCTCGTAATCTTGTCTTAATCATGTTGTTACTTCCTTTAACTACAACTCATCATAGTTTATCCCTATGTATCAACTCAGGCGATGCCTTAATATATCGTTTTATCCAGATTTATTAATCTTCTTTGGCTTATACATCTTTTCCAACTTTATTCCACTATACCAGTATTGACCTCCTAGTTTCTATTTCCATCAATTCAATAATTAACTCATTTCTCAAGGTCATCCATACTCGTGGTTTAATCAAATTGCATCATTGTTGTGGGCACGACCTGCCAAGATATACTACATCCCTATACCTCATTCTCTTCTTATTTCTAGTAAAATTTGGGCAGAGTTCCCTCTGTATTTCTTACTATCTCAACACCTGCATGCAGAAAAAGCCAGCAGTGCCTCATACGGCACACACATATATATAGTCATATCATCTCATATCGTAGACACACAGGACGCCCACAATTAATAGTATAAAAATGGACTTACCTCGTATGTCCATTCGAACTACACTTGTTGCACTTTCCTGTTTACTTTTCCTTCCAAATTTCAACTTTATGTGTCAATCGTATTGCAACACCTTACCTAACATAGGTCCTTCATGCCTTTGCTTACCTGCGTGCCTTATAACTTCCAATATCATCAATCACTTCTTTTATCGATGTTGTCCTTCTGTTGAAATCACAGGTTAGTATGCGGAATTTTATTCCCTATGACTCGGCTCTATCACACGATCTTAGATATGAAAGAAAGGTAACATCCTAAATGTCCTGTAGCCTCCTATTTATAGATGTGGTGTACAACACACCAATAAACAACTCTCTACTAGACACGACTTATAGACACTCCAAGGACGAACTGATCTAATACCACTTCTATCACGACCCAACCACGTGAGTCGCGACTGGGGTCCGACCTGGACCCCCATATATGTATCTAACAGATATAAGAACTATACATATGAACCCCAGTGGGTGATAAAATTTTCATACACGTGTAGCCTCTTTTATTTGCATCATGTCATGAAAGGGCAAGCAAGCCGACAAGGCTGCCATAGTATAGTAATATTTACAACTCATCATACAATCATAATCACACAAAACTCACACATTACCCACATACACATATCTACAATCCTCTAAGAATAGTAATGGTAACATATGGAGGGATAGGGCCCCCGCCATATCCCTGAATAAACAAACATATATATATTAAATGACCATATCAACAGTTAGGCTCCAGAACAGTGAAGCACTTCCAATATCACTGAGTGGAAACCCTACGCTGGCGGATCTCCAAAATGAACATTTGTACCTGCGGGCATGAAATGCATCCCCCTAAGGAAAGGAGGGTTAGTACGATATATGTACTAAGTATATAAAGGATAAAACATCATAACTAGGAATATAGCTGAAATAGGGATAAAGGGGGAAAGTATAACATTTAGCCAACTACCACACCTGCATCTTATAAAATAAAGGCATACATGCTATCATTACGTACTGTATTCGGCCTGTTCGGGGACTTGTGTAATAACTACCTCATTGTTTCATCATAAGAACATATATACCATTAGCGTTGTGGAACATACAACCCGATCCATGCATATACAAAGTACACACCGAGGAACGACGGCCCGATCCACATATCTTATAATAATGCCAAGGAACGACGACCCGATCCGTATATCATATAATAATGCCAAGGAACAATGGCCCGATCCGTATATCGTGTAACAATGCCGAGGTACGACGGCCTGATCCTTAAACAACACAACATGCCATGGAACGTACGGCCCGATCCTTACATAGCAAAATGTACCGAGGTACGTTTGGCCCGATCCATATATAACATAATGCATACACGTGCACGTAAAACTCTGTAACATATCAAACATCCCTTAAATATCGACAAAAAGCATGTTCAAGAGCCCTTAGGTATAAGAGCTTACACATCCCAATACTATTGAACCTATAGTAGGCTCAAGGGTCGTAGTTTAACTACTTCAAGGCCCTTATCATTCAAAAGGGGGTATAAGCTATGAGTTACGTCCCGAATCTATAAGTGGAGCTATATCTAAATCCATGTTCTATAGTACCTATAGTCCAGTCTTTCTAGAAGTAGGAAAGGACATGCTTTACATGTACCACTTTCTATAACATGGAAGACTTGAAAAGTAATGACTCAACTTGTTACGGGAGTTCTAATTAGTAGGAAGTGAATAAGAGCATTAACTTACACTCAGAGTTTTTAAGAGTGGAATAACTAACAATTTCATAAACATAAAACTTACACCTAAGTCATGCCAAAACAGAAGAAAGGGTAGCTTCACATACTCATCCCTTTCTAACGTATGGAAGGCTTGAGAAGCCCTAGTTCGATTACTGTATAAGTGTTTTCATCAAGGAGTACATAAGAATTGTGGATTACACTTGGTATTTATGAGTAGATTTACCCTCAAGCTTATTGCATTCATTACTCAACTTGAAGACATGCCAAAAGAAAGGAAGAGATAAGCTTTACATACACTACTTTTCAGCATATAGAAAATTGAGAAATGGGGGCTTAACTTACTTTAAGAGTCTTAACATTCAAAAGTGAGCACGAATTATGAATCATGAATCATGTTTAGAGATCATGAATAGAATTACCCCTGGCTTAATACACATATCATTTGTCACTTAAATCTAAGACATGCCCAAAGGAAAAGAGAGATAGGCTTTACAAACCTCTTATGGGTTACTCTTTATCCCGTTCCCCTCGTCGTTCTTTGAACCTAGGTAACATGAAATTAATGCAAGTATCACCAACCCTTAGTTTCCGGCATCTTAGGTTACATATGAGTATTCATAGAACTCAACCCCTCGCTCGCCTTCTCGACTAGTTCCTTAGCTAGTTAAGAAGTTAACGGAAATCGGGCAGCACTTCCCCTATAACATGCCCGATCCAAATTTCCAATAACTTCCCTAACTACTACAGCCAACCAAAAAAAAACAACCAGCAGAATATATACAAGTAATTCACTTCAACATTACACAATACAAACCCCCAAACAACTTGCTCAAAACTATCAAAACGTGAATTCTGGACAGCCTACTGTCTTGTATTGTCGCTTAGTTTCGAAGGGGTAATTGGGAGAAACAGGATTTGTGGCCTCAATGAAAGTTATATACATGTGTATTAGGGTCGCATACAATTTCGAATCAGCCCTACAACAATTCTGTACAAAAAGATATGCCCAAAATACCAACAGCAGCCCGTGTAGGATTTTAAAACAAAATCTGGGTAGCACCTCACCTATACTTCATCATCCTTTTTCGAGCTGATAAAAGCAAAAATGGGTTTTAGAGGCTAAAAAAATTTACATCCCTCTGAAATAGATTTTCAAAACACTTGAATCACTCAAAACGAAGCTTTACCCAAAGAGTTATACTAGTATTATTAACAACAGTCTTATTCCAAAAATGGGTTTGTTGAAAAAAAATGAGAACCTCCTCGAAACCCCAACAATAAATTTTATGTTGTTAAACATCGCTATATCACCGTAGGATACCTTAAATAATTAATTCATGGATCAAAAATGGAGGCCTTACGTTGTTGTGTTGTTGCCATAGCTCTCTCTCTATTCTTCTAAGTTTCTTCACTTTTCTTAAGTTAAGAGATACTGAAAATAAATTCCTTAGTCATCAACTAGGAATATATACACCATTTTTGGATGTGACATGTGGCAGCCCCTAGGGGTGACATGTGGTATCCCCTAGAGTGCCACCTCACACCATGCGGCCAATCATACGCTGCCACATGGCAGCGTGGGGTCCACTCCAAGTAGGTGGGTCACCTACTTAGCCCAAGTAGGTGTGTCACCTACTTATCACCTACTTGTCACCTGCTTGCTTCATTTTTGTGGGCTCGTAATCTCGTCTTACTTCAAGAGTCTACGTATTTCTTGCTACTTAATCTCGACGTGTGCTACAAGAGCTTAATTATACAAGATGTCCAAATCGGTAGCTTACGCAAGTAGGTTGATTCCTATGACTAGCTTCCAACTCCTTCCAACTTCTTCTAACCCTATTTCCAATCTTCTTTATTATGGAGTATCTCATTCTCCTTTCCTTAGGATTATTTGATAGCGTTATAAATTATCCGACTCACATGAAGACTTCTAAATATAACTTAAGATCCTTCCCAGAAACTTAAGAAGCTTAAAAAGCGTTTTGAGGTACCAGAGTATGGGGTGTAACAGTCTTGCACCTTTATTTCCTTGAGAGGGAATGGTAACAGGTTTTTGAACCGAGCCTTCTGTATGCGGAGAAGAAGTGGGGTTAGGATTAGGACAATCCCTCACTTTATAATCAAAGCTCCCATAATTAAAACAAGCGCCGGAAGCTCTTCTACAAGTACCAAAGTGATTCTTTCCACATTGTGCACAAGTGGGTATACGAGTCTTGCCTTGGCCATAGCTTGGAGTGCTGGCAGTAAAGGAACTTGATCTATTTTGCTTGTGTTGGGATAACTTGCGAAAAGTATTAGCTTTGGAACTGTCAAACCTCCCCCTTTTTGATGGACCTCGTGAATCTACATAAGCTTTCCTGAACTTGTGTTCATTTCTACCAACTTGTTCCTTGTCGATCCTTTCCCAAGTAAGAGCAGCTAAAACTAATTTACAAAAGTTTTCATGTTATAGGACCGCTACAGATTTTCTAATAGTATCATTCAAACTGTCTTTGAATCGCCTGCACTTATCTTTTTCATTATTAATAATACCCCCAGCATAGTGGGACAGCCTGAGAAACTTCTGCTGATATTCAGTGATAGACATACTCCCTTGCTCTAAATTTAAGAACTCCTTTTTGTTTACATCATGATAAGCAGGTGGGACATACTTCTTATTAAATTCTTTCACAAAATCATTCCAAGTAAGAACAGGAGGTTTTTCCCTAGCATTCGGTACACTTACCCACCAATCATAGGAATATTTTTGTAACAGTGAGACAGCATACTTAAATTTGGCAGTGTCTGAACACTCTAACTGCTCGAACACTCTTTCAATCCGTTCGAACCACTTCTCGGCAACTGTAGGGTCAACAGTGCCTTCAAATTCAACTCCACCCATTTTTTTCATTTTCTCAAAGTTTATTTAATTAGGGTAAGGCACTCTTGTAGCCATGTGACAAAAGAAATCACCCATTTGTTGAAAAGGGGATCAACAACAGGAGCATTATGACTCATTTGAGGGTGTGGCCCAACTCTTGTACGCTGATTATTTTCCGCTTCAGATCCACTTGTACTAGGAGGATTAGAATCATAAAAATGTTCTCCAACCCCTTCTCGTAGGTGAAGTTGTACATTAGAGGTATTTAAACTCTCACGAGTGGCTTCCATAAGTTTATTAGAAATAGAAGATGCCACGACCTGCTTCCTACATAAGGGAAGATCACATTGCATTAGGGACATGTACATGATGCATATGCACTATATAATAAAAAACATGTGACAAAAAGAAATAGTTTGCCAACAAATCACAACAAAAGTCCTAGAATCATAAATCTAGGCTCTGATACCAACACTTGTAGCATCCCCTTTGGGAGGATGCCACTTACGAAACAAAAAATAGTTATTTTTATAATCTCAAATAGTCAACACATTTAGAAAACTTGTTTTAAAATTCTATTTCCAATTCAACACCATTGAGGGTCCATAAAATACACAAAACTCGAACTAGTAATTATCACAAAACTATTATCTTCCTTTGTGCATAATGACAAGTCAAAGTATAAACCCAGTACATAGCATGACTTGAGTTAAAAGTACATTCCAAAAATAGCGAAACTAGTCACCCAGTTCAAGTTACAAGCATATGGTTTTGTTTTCACAAGCCTTCAAAATTTCATACATAAGTGTCATATGTATCTTGTACAAATTCCCAAAATATTTATAAAACTAGATGCATATGCAGATGTGATCTTCATAAGGGCTCCAAAAAGTCTATTCCAAATGGCCATCTTCATATCTCGTCCCGCACATTACCTACGATAGAAAATAACTATCGCTAAGCATAAAGCTTAGTGGTGTATAAACTTTGGGCTTGGAGCCCTTAAATTCTTCAATTTCCTTGTTCATCGCAGGTGGCTCAATAAGGTAAAAGTAAGCCCAAGTGAACAAGTATATCAAAGTATTGAATACAAACCTTGAAGAGTTTAAAATATCAATATTAATATCCGAAGGCTCAAGTATCAAGAAAGCTTATAATTCAATTTAAAAGAGTTATCAAATAATAAATTTCGCCCAATATATACGTCATGCCTTCACACTAAGCACAATCAGTATCAAGATGGACTGAATCACTGAAATCAAAAAGGACCAAAGTCCATATCAAGAAGGGTCGTCACCCAATATCAAGAGAATCAAGAACCATGTTGAAAGTGGTTTTCCACTCGTACTCGAAAATGGACGAAAATCCATCGTCAAGACTCTCTACATTGTTCAGATACTTAGTACATTCAAAGTACTAATGCATACTTCTTTTGTTTTCCTACATTGTGTCATAATGTAGGGCTTGGCGATCTCTCTACACAGTCTCAGACTAGATAGAAGACTTGTTCACTTGATTTGGTAAGTCCTAATGCTTCAGAGACTACTATCAAGCTTATATTTTCTTGCTATCTCTAGACTATGTTGTTATTTTGGAGAATATTTCTTTTCTATTTTGGGTGATCTAGTAGCTTGTTCTATGCCCCACCTATATTAGTATAGTAGAGGCATGTCTAGGCAAAGAAAATGTATAAATACGTTTAATCAGGCCAAAGCTTCATCTTTATCTTTAAACTTTATTTTGAGACTTACCTATCACTTTGCTCTTATGTATACTTATAATATGTTAATAGCCTTGATTGGGGTTTCCTTAGAAATTCTAATCGTTGTGTTACATCTAGGTCCTAGTCCGGGTCGTGACATTCTCGGTTTTAGATCTCTTAGTTATAGCTATTTTGTGTAGCCATCGGGCTTATGGGGGTTTGGTCAAGTTTTTATTTAAACCTGCGCACGAGTGTACCTTCTGGTCTTATGGGGGTCCAGTTAGGTGTAGTTTAGTTGTAGTTACTTTAGTTAGTTCCTTTTATACTCGTGTGCATTACATTTTATTTCCTTACTTTAGACTTCCGCTCCTGACCTTTGTTGTACCTATGCCCTTCTTTCATATTGCCTGTAATTTTCGAGATAAGTCGGTCTATGATGTGTACTGGGTACTTATTATTTTGGTACTCATACTATAATATGCATCTATTTTTGTGATGCAGGTCTGAGCATGAGTGGTCAGCGTTAATTCAGGCCTACAACAGCCTTATCTAGAGATAGGGGTGAGCACTTGGTATTTTGTATTCATCCAGTCTCCATTTGTATATAAATTTTATCTGTCTTTTGCTTTCTAAGATAGCCTTATTTCAGTGGTCCATTTTTGAGACTTGTACTCATTTGTTAGACAACTCTATACTAGTGACTTCCATATTCTAAGAGGCATCAGTTGTATATATGTTATTTTGGTTTTGCCTTCTACTAAACTATCCTATTTATATTAGTACTGTTCATTCTTATTTAGTTTTTACCGTTAAACTTATTGCTATCTGTTCTGGATTATGGATTAGCTTACCTACTTGTGGGTTATAGTAGGTGTCATCATGACCTGAGAAATCGGATCGTAACAACGGACTCTCATACAGACCGTGAAAGGAACCACAGACCATATAGGGTCCCGTGGAAGTGGCCAAAGGGAAAGGCAAGGTGAGATTCATGACGAAGTGTACAACTCGTAGACCCCATCATAGAAAGGGGAGCATCAATCTTTATTAAGGGTGTCTTCACGGGGACTTTTTACATCTCATCAAACTTCATATGATCTGTAAACCCGTCCTCTAAGGTCCCCTCCCCTCGACCTTAATCTCCTTTATTTATACGGACACCTCTATGGTTTGCAATAGTTTATACAGACAATATTAAGGGTATTTATGTATTTTTTTAATTATTTAATTCCTATACTTGGACATTTTAGAGTATTTTTCTATACAAATAACTTCCTAAAACCCGTCATTAACTCCCATTCTCTCAAATACTCTATCAAAACAAATCTTTTCTCTAGAATTATCCCAAGGTTCTTCTTCATGTTCAAACTAGGGTTCCAAAGTTCAAGTTCTTCCAACTCCATCGTTTCTAGAGATTTGATTTCAAGGTATGTGGGGATGCACTAATAGTGTCATTTAATCTATTGGGTCTCAAAGAAACTTAATTCTCCCAATTCGATTTCACCCAATTCTAAAGGGTTTTATGTTAATTCTTTATGGGTCCTTCGTAAATGATTCAATTGATATTGTTTCACTTGATTATGCATGAATTTACATTACTACATGATTTTACATTGATTTCACATGGACCTATTCATTATGTCAGTGATTTTTATTATGAACTATGAATTTATGATTATGAAGTAATGGATAATTTATGAAAAACTATGATCTATGTTTTCAATATGTTTCAAGTATGAATGAATTAATTGTTAAATATTTTCTCGCAATATGAAGAAATCACGATATAGATGCTTATAAAGGTAAGCGTCTATATGAATTATGATATGATCACAATTTTCAAGGAGCCATTCTTATGACATATTTTATGAATGTGATTGGTACATGTTTTTCTTTCCTAAGTTAATGATTTACTTATTTCGTTGGGATTAACTAAATATTGAGAGGACTTTGTGGTGGAGACTTGGTAAGGGAGTCTCTAGTAGCAACCCTAAACCCAAACTAAGTTGCCCAAGTACATTACCTTGATTGGCCTAGCTAGTGGATCCACATATAGCACATGTTATTATTATGATATAGAGTCTACCTTGACAAGTAGCCTCTCTCTTCCTAATGTGGGAGTTACATAGGATTCCATGTTATAACTCACATGGTCTTAAATGTCGGTTAAGGTTAATATCCCACCAATGTATATGTTTTTCTAATAAGCTGTCAAACGATGTTTTTTTGGTGCATTGACCTTATTAAATGTTTTCATGTTTTACTTCACGCTTTTTAAGATATTTGGTCGTGCATCACATGTTCATATTTGTTATGTCCACTTATTCATGTTCATGCATATTTCCCACATACTTAGTACATTTCATGTACTAACACATACCTTTGCCTATATTATCTCATGATATAGGTCATGATGCTCCCGTTCCTCCACGTGGCTAGTTGATGATCTACTCTTGCTAATTGTTGGTGAGCCATCATGTTTTGAGGGGATAACTGTCATGTTATTTTCTTATGTTTAGACTATCTTACTTTAATTATGTTTTGGTGAGCTAAGAACTTGTCATATACCTTTTCTACAGTAGTAGAGACATATCTAGACTATCTGAGTATGTTTAAGTCGTCTGGTTTTATGTCAAATTCCCTTATATCGAGATTTTTTTGGGGACTTATATTCCGCATGTTAAGTTTACCTTCTATTTCATACTTTAAATTATGCTATGTATGCTAATAGGCTTGGTTGGAGTCCTTAGGGATTCTATTCACCGTGTCTCGTCTAGGTCCTAACTTGGGTCATGACAATTATCCAACGAAGTAAAAAATTATCTTTAGACCTAACAAATTTGTCAGAATTTGATTTCGATCTCATTTACCTAAAATATTGAGTTTGGTAAAAAATTGAAAATCTCAAACCTTCAACATTGAAAACTCGCCCAATACTCGTCTGATAACCTCGATAACCATTCCATACATCCTCATAGTTAAAAATAACATACAAAAGCTATGAAAAAGGGCTATAATAGAGAAAACACGTAGTAAACTCAAAACGACAGTGAGGGTCGTTACAGGAGTATATTTCAACATTTTACTAGTTCGAGAGTAAAACATACTCTCTCCGTCAAAATTTTATAATTTAATTTGACTAGGCACACAGTTTAACAAATATGGAAATATTTTGCAATGTTTCTAAATTACCTTTAAAATGAATACACCTTTTTGGACTTTTTGTTAAATAAGTAAGACTCAACAGAGGTAAAATATTGATAATATCATCAAATATAAGAAAATATATTTTTTTAACTGTCTAAAAAGAAATGTGTCATATAAATTAGAAAAGAGGAAGCAATATTTACAATATTTCTTTTTGTAGTACCTATTCTAGAGGTAGGTTCGTGACAATTTGACGTCAAGTGTTGCCCTCATTAATAAACTTTACTAAGAGTGTGTTTGGACTGATTGTTGGCTTATTGTTGTTATTTTTACCTTAAAAATAAGTTCTTATATAAGCACTCTTTAACTTTACTCAAACACTTCAAAAATGCTTAAAAACTATTTTGGTTTAAAAACATCTAAAAGAAGACAATCCAAATGAGCACTAAATATTATTACATTTACATCAAAGACTGAATCAATATTTATAACATTTATCAAAAGTTTTCATTTTGAATGTATCATAACCATATAAAATTATGATAACTTAAAATCTCTTTTAAGTTATTGATACTTTGAGAGAAAATCGAGGTATGAAACATAGAGAACTTTTCTAAAATATTTTCAATTGTACTTATAACATGACTATTAAAATATTATCGCTTCCAGTGATAATATATTTCTTGCGAATCCTCATTCGTATCATTAATCGATATGAAAATTAAACCATATATATTTTCACAATATTGTTCTTTTGGAACAAAGATAAGGCATGCAGTGCCAAGTACATCAATTAACTTGTCCCTCAGAACTATAAACAAAATTGATATCATTATTAACAAAGATATAAATATCAAAAAGTACTAATCAGAAGTGAGTTCAGAATTTTAAATCTTAGGGTGCAACGTTGCTTTGAACAGTAATCTATGGAAAAAATATTGAGTGTAAAGTAAGATAATACTTAATATTTACTAGCAAATTTGCATAAATAATTTAGACTTATTTTGTTAGTTTAGTTAAGATTTAACTTACAAGAAGTCTAGTGTTCTAGTCTATTTATTCACAATTCTTTTTACAATAAATTTGCTACCGATGTCTTGCATGATAAAAAAGTTTTAAAAAATACACCCTTACAGCAGGGCTCAAACTTGTATCCCTATGGTGGTAAACTTGAACTTTAACCACTGACACCACAAAACTCATTATTTCTAACGGTACCACGTTTAATATTTATACTTACCTTATAAATATATAAATACAAATATACATGTATATATAGATTTTCAATCGAGACCATGTAGTACCATGACACCCCTCCAAGCAACATAGATCCGCCCTTGGTACTAATCTTTTATCGCCATGGAATCATATGCGATTATTGAACGAAACAATATCACCTAAGGAGTAACATTCCTCCGACTAAGTAATACATCTTTCGAAAATAAACTTTGATTTTCCTTACCTCAAAACTTATAAAAGTGAATTTTCACGGTAGAGATCATGTTGATAACGTTATAAAATAATAAAGTAAGAAGAAGAGTATTATAGTGAAATAAAAAGAAAAGGGAGAAAACATCTTTTGATGGATAAAATACAATAAATATGGGGAAAAATAACTAACTTGACTCCAAAATAAGTAGCTCTTACTTTCCTCTAGAAAAAATATTCTCAGCTAATATATAATATATATTTATAACAATTACTTGTTAATTAGATTGTAGTTGATTGATTGATTGTCTATTGGATATCGTGAAAAGAAAGTTGTTTCCAACCACAAGTACATCTCTTTTTCTTAAGATTTTTGTTTGGATTACAGTAGGAAAATATTAAAAGCATTAAAACATAAAATAAATATCTGGAGAAGTCAAGTGGGAGAAGCAAAATCAAAATCTTGCGAAGTTAAAATAGTACAAATAAGCAACAAGTAGAAATTAAGCTTACACGCGTGATTGCACCAAAAAAGAAGATGCTTACACGCATGAAAGGAATAAAAGAAAATAGAAAAAAAAAAAAAAAAAAAAGGAGGAGTCGACCAGAACCAATAAAATAAACAAATAAAACAAAATAGGAATCAAATCCATCTGCTGCTACATTCCAAAACCTTACCTCCTTAAATTCACCAGGTTCACACCCTTTTACGTGTACAACCCAGCAACCACTTCATTTCCATTTCAAAAGAAAATTATTTGGAAGAAAAAGAAGAAACTCATATTTTCTCACCCAAATTCAAGAAAAATCATCGATATCAATACAACTTGAAGATAATTTGAAAAGTTCCTTCTTCGGTGAATCCTGAAATAATGGGTCCAATTGTTCTGACTCAATTAGGTCTGAGTGTATTGGCCGGTGCCGCTTTGGTGAAATCAGTGATGGACCAGAAGACCATGATGGGTTCGGGTCAGTTCCCTCGGTGCGCCAGTTGCAATGGAACGGGTCGGGTTTCTTGCATGTGCTCCCGCTGGTCAGATGGGGATGTGGGTTGTCGGACTTGTGCCGGGTCGGGTCGAATGGCTTGCAGCAGCTGCGGAGGTACAGGTACGGGTCGCCCAATTCCAGTTCAAATCTCTGTTCGACCTCCCAACCGTTCACCTTAGAACTGTTCCGATTTTTAACATTGTATCAATATCATATCTTGTACTTAATTCAGATTCTTCCGGTTGAGAAAGGATAAAAAAATTATGAATTGTATATGTTTGGTGATACTTGAGATCAGTTAGACCTACTACATGGAAATTTATGGTTCTATTTTGTAATTACTTGTTATAGCTTGAGTAATTTATACCATGAGTTAGCCCTATTTAATTTGTTTCTTTCTTTTCTTTTCAACTTTATACATTCCTGTAAAATTTGTTCCACTCAGATTATACTGAAATTGAGTTATATATACCATTAAAATTGAACCTTTAGAGATATTGAAACCAAAAGGATTTTTCATTTTTCTTTTTTCACCCACGTTTCAGAATTCCAGTTTATCTTCCTAATTAAAATCATCAATTTGCAGCAAATTAAACGTAGTATTCTTCCTTAACATGGCTACATTGGTTTTGATGCTCTTTATATTGGGCAAGGTTGAATATAGTTTTAACATGAACTGACAATCAGAGCTTCATTAGTAAGTTATAAATTTCACTTGTATCTGCTGCAACAACATATAACATATAATAACATATTCACTTAATCTCACAAGTGTGGTATGAAAAAGTTAATATGTGTACCTCTACCTTACCTGTACAAGATTGAGGGTTGTTTCTAATAGACCCATAGCTCAAGTAAAAACAATACAAAGTGGTTCGGAAAAAAAACAACTCAAGTGAAGAAGTTGAGAAAAAAGGCTAAAGAAAGCATAGCAACTACCTCAAAATAATACAATAATCGAAGGCTAGAAATAGTAAATAGTAGAAAAAAAACAAAATAAAATGAAACTCCCACAATAATACTATTACTCCGACGAGGCCACTCCAATCTTCTAGTTCCCACATCTTATCCTCCAATGAGACCACTCCAATCTTCTATTTAAGTCTCACTTGCCGCATCTAGATTTGTTGATTTTGTTTTAGTTAACATCTTATCAGAGCTTTAATCAATCGAATCGAGGGATTATTCAACCTGTTGTTGCTGAAAATCAATGGATTATTCAACGTGTCGCTGAAAATCGATGGATTCAATCTATTGTTCTGCCTGAAAATTGATTTCAACATGGTGATTGATGATGATATCTAGCAGGGTTCACGAAGTACTGCAGATCAAATTGTGATTGATCACAATCATGTGTTGTACTTGCATCCTTCCGATGCACCTGATTCGTTATTTTTGAGTATCAGTTAATTGGAAATTACAAAATGTAGAGTCAAGGTATGGAGTTATCATTGCTGAAGAGAAACAATCATGGCTTTGTGTATGGATTTATCACACGAGACACTT
This sequence comes from Solanum dulcamara, assembly GCF_947179165.1. Classification (NCBI taxonomy): domain Eukaryota; kingdom Viridiplantae; phylum Streptophyta; class Magnoliopsida; order Solanales; family Solanaceae; genus Solanum; species Solanum dulcamara. Next base: position 25,294,644 of record NC_077238.1, on the reverse strand, counting down.
ATGGAGAAAGTTTCACGAGTCTCTGGGATAGATGTAATGAAATAGTCAAATCGTGGATTATGCATGTCAATTGAGTTGCGTAGGAAAATACCAATGTTTGTGGCATATAATGTTTACCGGATTAAATTGGATACAACCAAGCTCATAGTCAAATTCTGATGAAAATTAAAGCACCTATTGATTAAGCTTATGCTATGATCTTACAAGAAGAAAGTCAAAAATTGTAGGCAGAGGAAATTGTGTTATGAATGAATCACTTAATCATATTGCCCGAGTGATTTTAAGCCATTTTTTTGAAGTGTGAGTTTTAGCTTATAGTTTTGTGGCATTCTCGAGACATGTAATGTCCGAGGAAAGGATAGTATTATGGTGCTTCTGAACAAGATTTTAGACATGTTCGAGGGCATACTAGACACTTATTATAAAGCTGAGGAGGTGTGATTATTATAACAAGGAGGGGCATGTGAAGAAGTCTTGTCATAAGTTAGTACATTATCCTTCTAACTTTAAGGCTAGTAGAAAAATGTTGCAGCAACGGGTATTGTGTCCCAGGCAGATGGAATAAGTCGTGTGCCAGTTCATGCTCTTTCGCAGTGTTTACTTGATCAATACAACCAGATCTTGCACAGTTGAATAAGAATGTTAATGTTCTTCTGATGGAAGTGTCAATGCTAACATGACGGTATTTCATTTCATGTGTGCAATTTATGCTGCTCCAAAATGGATAGTACACAATGTTGCAACTAATCACATGATTAGTATTCCACACATGCTTGATGATTTGGGGTGTATGTAGTACACATTCAACTGTCGTATTTTATCATTGTTTTAGCTTGTTCCAAGGATAAACTCATTTATATTCATGTATTTTAAGTTTAATTATTATGGTGAGCTAATATATGTGATTAGACATTTTTCATATCAAAATACAACAAAAATCGGCCCAAAATATATCACGATCCAAACCGCCGTGACTAACACTCTCATCAACTCCCTGTGGGCAACACTTAACGTCCTAACTCATGTAATCAACTAGCAATTCTACCCAAATATATGGAATATATATATACATATATATAAGTGTAAGTATCAAAATCTATATTTATATATATACAACAACAACAACCCAGTGAAATTCCACAACGTGGGATTTGGGGAGGGTAAAGTGTACGCAGACCTTACTCCTACCAAGTTAGGACGGCTATTTACGGGAAACCCTCGGCTCATTAGAAGCATAAAAAGAAGTTCGATAAAGCTAAGGAGTTCAAAGCGATATGAGAAAGCAAATAATGAATAACGCAAATAACGGAAGCGACACAGATAAAATAGAGTAATCAAAGTACAGAAAGTAATAGAGAGATAATAACAGAAGTCAGAGCACAAGAAATTATAGTGCGCTAATGCGCCTACTAATACGGAAAAATAACGAGACTATGTACTAGCCTTCTACCCTAATATGGGTCCTCCACACCCCCATATCTAAGATCATGCACTCGGTAAGCTGTAACTGCGTCATGTCTTGTCTAATCACATCTCCCCAATATTTCTTCAGCCTACCCCTACCTCTTCTGAAACCATCCATGGCCAACCTCTCACCCCTCCGCACTGGGGCATCTGTGTCTCTCCTCTTCACATGCCCAAACCATCTCAGTCGCATTTTCCGCATCTTGTCTTCCACCGAGGCCACTCCTACCTTATCCCGAATAGCCTCATTTCTAATCCGTCGCTCCTGGTATGCATCTATATTTATATATCTATATATATAATTAAAAGAAAGAAAGTCTAGTCTAGGATCATATCATGTGACTGCGTAGGATCAACACAAGTAGTATTTGTAGGACAAATTAGTTAAATTAGTAAATAATTAACAAACTTTTAAATTTCTACAACATTTTAAATAAATATACATTTTAATGGTTAACTAGTATACGTATTCGCGCAATGCGCGAATAATATTAAAATATTATTTCTAATTATTTTAGATTATGATGTCTTATTGAAGTAAGAACTAAAATCATATTACCTTATGTGCTAACATTATTTCTAATCATTTTAGATCGTGATAGTTTGTTCAAGCATGTTAAATTATATTATTTTACAAAAATCCAATTATCATATTGTTTCTCAATAAAATATACTCCCCTACCTCTCCCTCCCCCCTTCCCCAGCAAATTTTGTATGAATAGAGACAACAAATCAAGTGATTATCAAATAACTTTATTGTTTTCATATGTTTCTTTATTATCTTGTTCACTGCATCAAATTATTAGAATGTTAATATTGATTTTTATTTGCTTATTACTTGGCTTAATATAATTATCAAATGCTCTCCTTATTAATGTATAATAGATATATTTACTTTGTTTACTCGTGAGTTTTTAATTTTTATTTGGTTGTTTGAACTTCTTAGCCTTATCTGACCTCCTTTTATGCTTCTTTTGAGCCAAGGGTCTCTCGGAAACAGCCGTCCTACCTTGGTAGAACTAAGGTCTGCGTACACTTTATCCTCTCTAGACCCACGTTATGGGATTTCACTGGGTTGTTGTTGTTGTTGTTATTGCATTTCTTCAATTAAAAATTTATGGACAATAATATATATATATTATCTAACTACATTATATTCTCAAAATTAGTTCAAAAATATTCTCCCTCTCCCCCTTTCCCCCTCTTTGTTTTTTCTTCTTCTCTATTTTAATTACTTTCGCTAGTCTAATTTTGAATGATATTATTTTTATATTATACGTCATAAGCAGTTGAATTTTCTTCTTTTTTATTTCAATATATTGTGTTTAAATTTATGTTATTTAATTTCTTTTTTTTATTTTAACGTGTTATTATTTATTAAAATTTAGTTATGTAGTATACACAATTTAAGACTTTGCTCGTAATAACTAAACAACACTCTCTCATCTAGAAGAAAGTAGATCCCTTCAATTTTTTTATACAATAATTTATAACTTGTTTTCTAGTTTGATCGTGATTTAATAGTTATTGCATTGTTCATTAATTAGTATCCTTACATTATTATGTAACCTTTTAATAGATTGCCACTTTACCTAATATCCTTATTATTTATGTTTACTATAATATAAATAAATATGTATTTTTCTTGTTCCCCGAATTAAATTTATTTCCTAACTTTTATTCCATTGCTCATAATTTTCCATTATTTAAATTTATCTATCATATTTTATTTTAAATTATAACTTAATATTATCACAAAATATAAATTGAGTTATTGACTGCCTATTTATTTTAAATATAATTTTGTATTACTACAAAATATAAATAGAGATATTGATTAGCTATTTATCTACTTACACTTTATAATGGATAAATTTTGTATAAGGTAAATTTAAAATTGATAAGTTTTGTTATGCATAACTAAGATGATATATATATATATATATATTCTTAGATCATAACTATTTCTAGTAGATCTAATCTACTAGAAGTAATTATGATCTATAATTCAAATTCAACACTTTCACCTCTATTGAATATAATTTTATCTCATATTCAGTTTTAAAATTTTATTTTTTTATTCAAGTTCAGAAATCTATTAGCTTTGTAGTAAGAATTAACTTTTTTTTTACAATGCACGGAAAATCTCTTGAATATGAATTTTAAAGAAAAAAAATTGTAATGATCCGTTTCGGTCATTATGGGTAGACCAATGGTGAAAGAATTGAGTCAGAAAAATTATTGGGAGATGACTTAAAATTTTTGAGACTAGGCCATACTTGGACGGAATCTGAGTCAAGTAAGATCTAGGGCAATCCAACAATGGATTAAGGACTAATTTTGAGTGTGATTTGACTTTTCTACTAGACAACACATTAAGAAGTCTATAGGACCATCTGGAATCGGATTCGAACGCGTAGAATTTCCAAAATTTGATTTGGCGTGAAAGAGATTGGTTGGAACATCAAGGGAGGAAGTGTGTTGTGAAAATGGACACTTTTTGGGAGTTTACGACTCTCTGAATCTCAAGTTCCATGCAAGCTGCTATAGCGAGTCACGACACTATAGCGGGCTGCAGGTGCTATAGTGGTTGTGCAGAGCGCTATAGCGGGGTAAGTAGAGATTTTATGTAGAAAGAGCCTCAAAACCTCCTATTTCCTACACTTCTGTTCTTGGACTTTGTAGGGGCGATTTAAGGCTGTTTGCACTCAATTTCCCACAAAATTCATCGATAAAGGTAAGATTGTTACTCCCCAACCTTGCATTTTGATTCTTAAGATTTAGAACTTAAGATATTGCTCTTGCGGGAGAGTATTAACATGATTTCATGGTGAAAAAAGCCCTAAGTTGGGGAAGATGATAATGATTTGGCATGGGGTTAGAATTTTGCTATAATCAGGTATAATTAGGCTCTTGCGATTGATTATTTGTATTTTATTTATTTTTTAGACAAAGAACAAAACAAGACACTTCAAAAGAGGAAAGTTCGGGTTCTTTAAAGTTTCTAAGAGGCTTGATTCGAGGTAGTGATGGTTGTATATTTTAAAATTGTGTATGTATATATGTTTACTTCTTTGTAGTATTACTTATGCAATGCATGTGGAGGAAACTAAAAGGTTAAATTGAAATCACACCATATTGATAATGTTATGTAATGAACTTGTGCATTTACCTATGGTCTCAAGTGTTACTGTTCATGGTGTATGTGATTGTGCATATGTTTGTAATTGTTGTTTGACTCGGGTACCACACCTGGTATGATTAATTGATGGTTTGATTGGGTACATCCCTAGTACACTAACATTATTAATGGTTGGCTCGGGTACTACGCCTAGCATGATTCATTATTGTTGACTCCGGTATGCACCGGTACACTAATAGTTTATTTGTGATTTTTATGATAGGACTTGTATGTGCATATTTAATCATGTGGGACATGTGTTATGCATTGTTGATTCAAGGCCCGGGAACGAATTCACCGCCGTATGGCTGACCGGCGATTACTAGCGATTCCGGCTTCATGCAGGCGAGTTGCAGCCTGCGACTATGATTTGAATTGATATTATGTTGTGACTGTTATATGTGTGTTGACTGGTCTGACTATATGGTTGTAGTTTGTTTATATTCATGCTTTGAATTAGCCGCGTGATCTTACAAGTACACAATTATTTTGTGTACTGATATTGCACGTACTTTTTTTTAATTCAGTACATGGTATAATCGATGGCAGATCCAAGCCCTAAATTAAGGGACGCCTGACTTCGAATCCAAGGGTGAGCTATTCTCATTAGGCTGTCATAGATTCCTCTCAGTTTCTTTGTCATTTACTTTCAGGACTAAGACATTCTTAGACTTAGAGCCCGTTTAGATTGGCTTATAAGTTGATGAAAACAGCTTATACGCTGTTTTCAGCTTTTTTGAGTGTTGCCTGGCTAACTTAAAGTTATTTTGTGCTTAAAATAAGCCCAAAAAATTAATTAGACTTCTTTGACTTATCTTATCTAACGCAACTTATAAGCTGAAAGCAGCTTATAAACCAAAAAAATAAGTTGGGGTGCAGGTTATAAGCTGTTTTAGATAAGTTAAGCCAAACATGCTCTTAGTCTATATTTACTATTTTTTGGTTGCATCCCCATATTCTAGACTTTTATTTAGAGTTTTAGCACTATGACTTTCAGGTTGTAGGAATATTTTTTCGCAAATAATTTTATGACTATTTGACTGAGTTTTTGAGGACTCAACCTTTTTATTAATTTGAATTATTTTACTCTTTTAAATTGTATGACTTGCTCCTAAAAAGGCCTTGTGGGGTCAGATTGAGTTTGTTGTTGGTTCTCCCATCGGAGGGTTAATGTGGGTGCCACTCACAACTGGTCAGGTTTATGAAAAAGTTGGTATCAGCTCCCTAGGTTCATTGATCTCATCGTACCAAAATGAGTCTAGTAGAGTCTTGCAGAATGGTACGAAGACATCTGTACTTTTCTTTAGGAGGCTACATGAATTTTGGAAATTCTCTCTTCTTTTCTCCTTCGTCCTATAACTTAATTCAAATTGGTATCAAGTGATCCAAATTTGCAACTAACCTCTTTCACTTGTCTATCTGCAGATGGCTTGCAAGGACAGTAGCTCTGGCAGTTGAGCCAGCAGCGGAGGTAGAAGTGAGAGCATATGAGAGAGGTAGAGGTAGAGGGAGGATAGTGGTGAAGGCAGAGGAAGGGTGACACCAGCTAGGAATGAAGCATATGCTGAAGATGTATCAAGGGAAGCGACCCCTCCCCTATATTAGGACGATGTGGAAGAGAGTGTTGAGATAGAAATCGAGGAGGATGTGGAGCTAGAGGACAAGGCACAGGCTGGGATTGCAGGTCTTCTCTATGAGACCCTGAAAGTTGGAAGGCCAAACAAAGGAAGATGTTGCAGAAAGAGTTGCAGAAATTGGTCTGGTGCAGGACCATATGACCCTACGAGCCCACCTACGATCCATAGTAGGTATTATGATCCATAGGAAGGCTCGTAGGAAGGTCCTAAGAAGTGAAAATTTTACTAAGTGTGAACTCACTCTATGAGGGGTTCTTACAGACTACAGGAGATCCTACTTTCCGTAAGACGGACTCGTAGGATGAGTTCAAAAACTTGACATTTTGGAATTTGGAAAAGTTGACAGTATGAATGGTCCCTACGACCCGTAGGATGTTTGACAACCCGTAAAATCGACTTGTAGTATGGGTCCTAAGTTTTGGCAGTTTGGCTAAGTGTTGGGGTGTTTGAAGAACCATTTATATGATGAGTGTACAATTCTAGTAGCTCAAATTTTGATGCATAAGGTCTATGAATGGTCATTATGACTCATAGATTTATCTACGATTCGTTGACCTTGATCATAGAGTAAACCTCAAAGACCATGATTTGAAATCTGATTCCATGAGTCCTTTTCTACGAGCCATCTACAGACCTACAACCCATAGGTCTGTGGCTATAGGTCCCTTCGGCAGTTTTAATGAGGACTATTTTGGATATTTTCTATCTCTTGTACATCTAAGCTATGTATTTTAGGGGTATTAAACTAAGCCTTAAAATACCCAATCACTTCAAAATTACCCATTCCCTCTAAAATTACTCATGCAATAATTCTCTCTCTAGAAATTATCTCCTAAGTCAATCTTCTTCCTCAAGCTAGGTTTATAAGATCAAAGTCAAATATCCATCAAATTAGAGCTTGATTTTGGGATTTGATTACCAAGATATGTTGGGAATTTATCCATAGATTCTTTCCATCCATGGAGTCCCAAATATTTCTCCCTTTTCCATCAATTTCAATTCAATGGTTCTAGGTGTTTTTGATCAAATTGCATTGGGTCAATTTAATTATTCTTTTTCTTAATTCCAATTATCTATTCATGCATGATTTACATTCAATTACATGTTCCCAATAAGTTTTGCAAGGACCCATGCATTTTGCTATGAATTTCAAGTTTTAAACTATCAATTTATGATCAAGTATTTATGACTGATTTATGAAAGTTATGAACGATGTTTTCATGTATGTTTCAATCAAGAAGCAATGAATTGTGAAAGGTTTTCTCACAATATTCCAGAACTTATGATTTGGATGCTTAGAAAGGTAAGTGTCCACATGTTATGTTATGATCATCATTTGCAAGGAGTTACTTTTATTATGTTATTTTACGAATGTGGATTCATAATTGTTGCCTTTCCTAATGATTATGTTTTTATTTATTTTGTTGGTATTGACTTAACACCGAGCAAACTTTCTGGTGGAGATCCGCGAGGGAACTCTAGTAGCAACCCTTAGTTTCAAAACTACATGCCACCGTAGGTACCTTAATGGCTTAGCTAGTGGATCCACATATAGCTTATGTTCATGTTTATACCTTAATGGCTTAGCTAGTGGATCCAAATATAGCTTATGTTCATGTTTATATGGAGTCTACCTTGGCAAGTAGCCTCTTTGTTCTCGATGTGAGAGTTACATCGAATTTCATGTTATAGCTCACATTGTCTTAAATATCGGTTAAGCTTAAAATCCCACATATGTATATACTATGTTATAAGCTCTTATGATAATTTATGATGCATTGACCTTATTTGATTGACCCAATGGAATTTCATAAAAATTAGGGCTAGAAGATAATTCACAAAAAGGAAATTTAGAGAAACTTTGGGATTCCATAAATGGAAGGGATCCAAGGAGGAATTCCTGGTCAATTAAATCCATAAATTCTCTTGAATTTGGAAACTTGAACTAGGAGTTTCCTTGAAACCTTGCTTGAGGAAGAAGATGAACTTTGAGAAAAATTCTAGAGAGATAATCTTGTGTTTAGGGTGAATGGGAGTGAATGAGGGATTTAGGAGGGTTTGGGGTATTTAGTAGAATATTATTTATCCCCCGAAACCATCCAAATACATTACTCAAATAATGGAAAAAAGACCAAAACACCCTTAATTAAAACACTAGAAAGACTACCTTCACGAATCATTAAACCTGCCACGGTTTGTGAAGTGGGTTGTCAATGTGAGGGTGAACTAGGACTTGAAGGTCGACCTCCATGAGACCCTTTATGACCCATCAAAGACTCCATGGGTTGTAGAGTGCTCTGTGAAAGTTGGCTTATATGGAATTTTGAGAGTTGACCTATCACAGACCACTCTATGGTCTGTGATGATTTTTTTGGGTCGTATAACTCCTCGTGGACTATTCCCTATTTTTGATTTCCCCCCATCAATCTTACAGGACCCCTTCTATGATCCATCAACTATTTTATGAGTCATAAGTCTACTCGTACAAACCCCTTACTCAACTCCTGGGGAGGCGGAAGTCTACTGTTGGGTTCCACAGTCTGTGGAACTTTCCACGACTAATAGAGCATTCTATGAAGCTCTCTCATTTTTCCTCCCCTACCCAGTACACTTCCACGATGGACTAGGACTAATATTTACTTGCTTCAAAAACTGTCTGTACTTAATTTGTATTTTAAAATTCTTGTACTCCTATTTTGATTTAGATGTTAGGTTTTGGGGTGGTTTCTTGTGTATTTTTTAGTTGTTCTCCTTCCTCTCATTGTTACTTGCTTCCTACTTTATTTATTCATCTTTCGCTTAATAGCCCGTTGCCTCTAGTTTCAGGCTAAGGATTAAGGGTTATGCTTACCTACTAGGGGTGTTAATAGGTGCCATCACGGCCCGAGAAATTGGGTTGTGACAAGTTGGTATCAGAGCTCTAGATTGACTAGCATTATTGGTATGATGGTAATATCTCGTAAAGTCCTACGGATCAATGCGGAGACGTCCGTATCCTATCTTCAGAAAGATATAGAGCATTTTTAGGGAATTATGTTATTTAGTCCTTATCATGTGTCCTTGCTATGAATAGTCTCTAAACTAATCATTTGGAACCCATTATTTCTTAGATGGACAACATGAGTTATCTGGTGTACTTGGTTAAAGCGTCAATAGGTACCACTAGAGTTTTTCCAGATGGTTCTCTGGCTAGATATAGGTTAGCGGTTCCCCAAAGAGGTTCATCATTAGTGTCAGAGTATGGCATAGAATTTCTTGAGTGGAGTGGGAATAACCCCACATCATCCCCTAAAAATCTGGAAATGAGTCGAGAGTTTATCATGGGATTGTCTTTTCCACTTCATTTGGCGTCAGAGCCCTTACAAAAACTTGTACTATGATCTATAGGAGGTAGAAGTGTAGTATGAGTACCAAACAAATTGTACTCAGTAGGCATAGACCGATTGATATTCATAGATAAAGCAAGTATAAAACACAGGTAATCAGAAAAATATAGCAAAAGTAAACAAATAAGCTCTAACACAAGGTAAGGCAGGAAAAGACAGTAAAGAGGTAGGATATATATAACTATAGAAGACAGAGTCAAATAACACACCTTCACACATAAGCCATAACCTATTTATAGAAAGGAGCGCCGAAGAAGCCAACTAATCAAGGAAAAAAGCATTGTCTATCGTAGCTAACCACATACCAACTAAGAACCAAAGTAACTAATTCTAACAGTAAAACCCCAAAAACAACAACCCAGACTATGACACCCTGCAAACCAACTCAAGTACAAAGGGTGATAAGAACATATATAATCTGATAATAACCAACCGGACGCCCATACCTCCGGAAGGTGCAACCAATAAAAAACATAGCCCCGACCCCCATAAACCGGGGGACTACACCAAACAAGTATATTGATCATAGGCGATGCTAATGAATGCAAGTTTGTAGTGAAAACTAGAAACATCATTGGTAGCTCTCAGTAATCAACAACGATAATAAGTGTATAGACCCATCCAGACTCTCGTCCTACTAGGTGGGACCCATACGACTCCCTCATCCAGTTCTATGGTGTACTATCTAGAGGGGCCCATAAGAGATGCGGGAAGTTCGCATACATTGCCTGGGCCTGAACCAGGTCTTACATATACATATAATATCCTCGTAGTGGTACCAGAGAATAAGTGGCCAAGACGATGTAAAAAAGGGCAACGCCACACCGGATAATCAGGTACAGGTTAAAGGCATCTTGGATGCATCCAATATATAAAAGGGCGATGCCGCGTTGGATATCAATTGAAACTAAGCGAATCCTCGATGCCTCAGAACTATCAGCATAAAACAGAGAACGTCCTCGATGCCTCATAAATCTCAAATGATTTTACCAAAATAGTGCAGGTAGTACAACTCCCATTAAAAACCAATTTAAAAGTAGAAAAAGTTTCAGAATGTCCTCTCCAAACTAGTAGTGAAAATCCAATAAAATACTAGGATCTTACCATAAAATGGGTGAATATGCTCAATCAATGCAAGCATTCCATCACCAACATATAAACAAGAAACACATATTACAAATAATAACATCGACCTAAACCACACAGTCAAGGCAAGAAAGGACTAACTTGGGATCCAATCGCTCATCGAGCATGGCCTCAGACCCAATTAATTGATAATAGCTATAAAGGCATTGTAATCCTTCTGTTGAACGAGAGCGAATAATCAAGACATTGATCACAATCATATAGGGGGATAAATATCACTAGAATTGATGCCTTACCCCAAAATATGCCATTTCAGCTCCCATCAAGCGCAACTAAGCCCAACCTACAGCTATGACGAGCCACAGAGGTATCTGACACTAGCACTAATGTAGGATGTCCATAACAAGCCCTATCAAAAGCTACACCTAGCTATAAGGTAAAGTAAACACCTGCTAAAGCACCTAAGGCTATCAATAACAATCCTAAACAGGATAACATTGCTATGCCAACACCAAAACCAAGGCACATAGCCTAATCTAAGTATTTCACAGGACTATTCTAGCCTAAAGCTCACTTGGGAAACAAGAAAATGGGATGGAATGAGGAGAACGCTAATCTAAAAAAATACTCACCTAAGTCACAAATAAAATATACTAAATAATATCTAATAAAGTCTAGTCAAAAGGGAGAGACTGTAGCCTACCTCGAAGTAGAACACGCAAGTTCTAAATTCACCAATATAAAGCTCTCGACCTCTGAATCACCTCCACTTGCCATCACATCACTAAAATATTGATCACCTCATCAATACGGATGTTTTGACACCTAATTCACATTTTTCGGAGATGGATCCAAAATCAAGTCTAAAATGGGATTGTGCGACCCGCATTGAGAATCCCAAATTCGACTCCATAAAAAGGTTTATTTGAGCTTAAAGAACTTGTGTTTCAACTTTTAGCACAATTCGATGCTAAAAAAATGCAGAAATTAGCCCATGCATAATTTCACCATTAAAGGATAATTTAAGAAGGAGGTAAGGTCCTTAGGGACAAAATTTACCTCAAACAACACTTTAACTGATGAAAATAAATACACCACGACCTTCCTCGTGGAAAACCACACAAATTGGAGCTTTGAATCACCCAATTCGGACCTATATTGACCAAGATATGATTTTCCAAATATCCTTCAAATTCCAATCCAAAAATGAATAATGCAAAAACTAGAATTGAAAAACTCACCCACAACAAAGCTCCCAAGTAACTTTCCAATACTACCAACACATTTCTCATGAAAAATTCCACAATTTAGATCCAAGAAACTCTAAAAATGGAGTTACAATGGTCAAGAAACAGGACAACAAAATTAAACACACTTCCAACTCAAACATGTCAAAGATAGCAGATAATTTCGTAATCTTGCCTCATAAGAAGCCTCCCCTCAAGATTCCAATCTCACCAACGGTTTCTTAAAGAAATTTCCTTGAAGTTAGTCCCTTGATTAGTCAAAATCGGCTATATATAAACCAAGAAATTAATTCCCAAAGTTCTTCAAAAATTCACTTCGAAACTTATCCAATGCAGCAGCTAAGATAAAGATATTACCTCTATCGAATGCCCCAAATTACTTTACGAGCTCTCCAATACATTCTACTAAAAAAATATCACAAATTTGCCTTTTTGAACCTCCCAATTTGGAGCTCTAGAACTCAAGTTAAGGGGTATTTTGAAGTTGGAGAAAAAAAACCAAAAATAGGTTGCACCATCACTGTACAACGCCTCTTTTTGGCACAGTCCATAATCTCCGATGGGGTGCTTTGGAATTTGTTCATAACCCTGTGCACATAAAAGAAATATGCTACCCCACTGAATTCGATGTTTTGAACTCAATGGTGTATTCAAAATTTACATAAAAGGTCATTTTAATGAAAAGTGGGTCCCATACCTAGTGACCTTTTGAGCCTAATTCCACAACAGGCCTCAGAATTAGATCGGAAGCCTTGGGAAGTGAATGAAGGGTTGTTCTAGACTAAACAAAACATTCTAGAACTGACTAAGCTATCAGTATTTTTATCCGAGCGTGTTTTCCCAAAATGTTGACCAAAGGCAACCATATGCTAACTTTCAAAGGCAAAACCGCAAATGGCCCCAAACTCATACTAATTGCCTTGATACTCGTGTCGACCTACTATAAGCCTAATTTGGCCATTTTGAAGATGCTAAAACTATTAGAATTCCGTTTTGTGGTCATTTTGAGGAGTTTATGATCGAAGTCACTTTTTAAAGTTATAACAGCTTCAAAAATAGAGAAATGGGCCTAAACTCTAAACGAATGACCAGGCAACCGAGTTACCGATGCTAGCAGGTCATAAATGACCTGGGGTCACTATAAAATGCTCTAAAAGTTGAAAAGATTGAAAGATGAAAGAAATAACTTAGAGGGTTATTATAAATAGCTCATTAAATTAGTGAATAACACAAATCCATAAATATTGATGAGAATTGTCCTTATCACCCTTTAATCATGATTGTGTGAGAATTTTACTTATCACACCATAATAACTCCTTCAATCATCATTAAAACATCATTTAACTTTCATCAATCTTTCATAAGTCCTAGATTTCTTTCATAAAAGCTTTCTTTGAAAGTCATTGGACTTCATGATCATAATTCATTGAAATCATCATTGAAACTAGCTTTATGCATGGACATTTATGAAACAACTTGAAATAATGCAATTAATGTAGAATCATGCTTATGATGATCATTGGAGACAATTAAAAACACAATTGAAACAACCCAATGCAATTAATCAATCTAGGGTTAAAAATAATTGAAATTGAAGAGATTTTTTTAGGAAATACCTTGGGACTCCATGGCTAAGAGAAAATCATGGACCAAATCCCACATATCTTATTGATATCAACTATGAAATTGAAGAGGAAACTTATAGTTCTTAAAGCCCTTGTTCATTTGTATTAGGGAACCTTGAGAGAATTGCTTTGTTTTGCTTTAGGGAAATTTTTGAGAATGAATTGGAATAATAGGGGATTTTGAAAGGTTAGGTAGTTATAGGTGCTAAACATAGACATAACAGTGTCTAGATACATTTAACCAAATCAGGAAAATATGATATTACCTTTTATTAAAAATTTATCAGAAGGTCCTATGAGTGCATTTCTATGACTCATCATCAGGTCTACAAGTTGTAGACTTGACTCATCCTGGCAACCCTGTAACCCCATAAAACTTGAGTTTCCTGAGTCTCTGAAGTTTATTCTACGACTTGTCCTTATGAGTTGTCAAGTCTTTTTTGGGTTGTAGACCCCACTTATCAAATCTCCTAACACTTGGTCAAAAAATCATACCTTTGGACTTTCTTTATGAGTTTTCTTTATGACTCGTCATTTTATATACGACTCGTCCTATTGAGTCATATGATTACCTATGACATTTTTCATTATGTAGGATCCAAGACTGACCCCTTGAACTTATTCCTATGAGTCGTAGAAATGTCAACGAGTCATAAGTATAATCATAGACTTGGGGACAGTCATATCTCCTTGAGATTTTTCCCTTGTTCCAACTTTTCAATATCCAGGGTCTTACAATATCTGCCCATTGGGAACATTCATCTTTGAATGAGATTGAACTAGTATAAGAAAGACTTGGAAAGAGGACTAACAACCCATCATGAATATAAAGACATATCAAAATGTATATATCATGAGATTTTCAAACTTTAACATAAAATATGACATTAAAATCAATATTCATGAACATGCATTCCTATGAAAGACATAGGAAAACTAAATTGTAGGAATTTAGTTGACTTAGTTAAGAGCAACCTAATACATTAATCTTGAGAGAGAAAGATATATGTGTGTCACTTTATCATATCCACTTTCTCTTCCCATGTAGCACTTTCTACTTGTTGATTTCTCCACATCACCTTGACGGATACAACCTCTTTTTTTCTTACCCTCTTTACTTGTCAATCTAGAATTTCTACCGGAACTTTCTCATAAGTCAAGTTCTCTTGAACACTCACATCTTCCAATGGCACAATAGAATTTGGGTCACCCACAAACTTCCTCACCATCAACACATGAAGTACTGACTGAACCATAGACAACTCAAATGGAAAATCTAAATCATATGCCACCTTGCCAATATGCTTCAATATCTTATAGGGTCCAGCATACCTAGGAATCAACTTCCCCTTCTTACCAAAGCGCATTACACCCTTCATGGGTGAAACCTTCAAATAGACCCAATCATCCACATCAATCTCAAGCTCTCTTCTCTTAATGTCCGAATAGGACCTTTGATGACTTTGAGCCATCTTTAATCTCTCTCTTCCGAGTCTTACCTTTTCATAGCATATAATACCAAATTGGGTCCAATCAAAACCATATCACTTACTTAAAACCATCCTACTAGGACCTACATCTTCTCCCATACAAAGCTTCAAAAGGAGCCATATGGATGATAAAGTGATAACTATAGTTGTAGGAAAACTCAATTAATGGTAGATGCTTATCCCAACTTCCTTTGAAATCAATGACACATGCCCTAAATATATCGTTTAAAGTTTGAATTGTTCTTTCAACTTGGCCATCAGTTTGAGGGTGGGAAGCAGTACTTAGCTTGACTTTATTACTAAGACCCTTTTGAAATGACTATAAAAAATGTGAGGTGAATTAAGTACCTCAATATGATATAATAGACAAGGGGACACCATAAAGTCTTACCAGCTCACGAATGTACAACTTAGTATAATCTTCGGCACTATAAGAAGTCCTAATCAATAGAAAATGTGTTGACTTATTCATTCGATCCACAACAACCCAAATAGAATCATGTTGTCTCTTAGTACGAGGAAAACCCGTCACAAGTCCATATTCACATCTTCCTACTTCCAAGTAGGAATCTCAATGTCTTGAGCTAAACCTCTAAGTTTTTGATGCTCAACTTTCACTTGTTGACAATAAGGACACCTTTCCATAAATTCCGCTATGTCCTTCTTCATCCACCAATACACTTTCTTCAAATCACTATATATTTTGGTGGATCCTGGATGAATCGAATACCAAGAACTATGGGCCTTATCCAATATGAATTCCCTTAGACCATCAAAATTGGGTACACACAACCGACCTTGATAGCAAAGCACACCATCTGCCCCTTGGAAGAAAGCCACAATGGTTTTTTTAGCAACCGACTTCTTCAATTCAACCAATACTGGATCACTATCTTGTTTAGTCTTAACATCTGTCACAAGAGGCGATTCCAAACCATTTTGAACAAGGATACCTCCATCATTAGAATATACCAAATAACACCTAAATAGGCCAATCTATGCACGTCCACAACTAACTCTTTCTTACCCTCCTCAACATGGGCAACACTATTCATGGAGCACCTACAAGTGCATCAACAACCACATTAGTGTTACCCGAATGGTATAATACACTCATATCATAGTCTTTCAATAATTCAAGCCATCTCTTTTTTCAAAGGTTTATGTCCTTTTTCTTAAGCATATATTGCAAGATCTTATGATTGGTAAACACATCCACATGAACACCATAAAGATAGTGTCTCCAAATTCTTAAAGAAAACACGACCGTCGCTAGTTCCAAGTCATGAGTCGAATAGCTTCTTTTATGCATCTTAAGTTTCCTAGAAGCATAGGCTATCACTTTGCATGTTTCATCAATACACAACCAAGTCCAATTGTTGAGGCATCATAACACACAACAAAGCCATCGGTAGAGTCAAAATAGGAGTAGTAGTTATACAATCTTTCAACTCTTGGAAATTGTTCTCACAAGTTTCCGACCATTGGAACTTCACTTTATTTTGGGCCAACTTGGTCAAAGGCGAAGAGATTGATGAGAAACCTTCCACAAACCTTCTATAGTATCCGTCTAGGTCCAAGAAATTTCTAATATCCAAAGGAGACAATGTTCTGGGCCAAATCTTCACTGCCTCCATTTTCTTTGGATTAACCTTAATTCCATCACCGGACAACACATGGCCAATAAATGCAACTTCCCTTAGCCAAAACTCACACTTATTAAACTTGGTAAATAGTTGCTTGTCCCATAAAGTTTTGAATACAATCCTTAAATGATTGGCATGCTCCTCCTCATTCCGAGAGTAAACCAAAATATCATCAATAAACACAATCACGAACATGCCTAAGTATTTCTTGAATACCCCATTCATCAAGTCCATAAAGGCCATGGGGGCATTAGTTAGTCCAAATGACATGACTAAGAATTCATAAAGGCCATATCTTATTCGAAATATTGTCTTGGAAATATCACACTCCTTCACCCTTAGTTGGTGATAACCTGAACGGAGATTAATCTTAGAGAAGTTCCTTTCCCCTTGAAATTGGTCAAACTATTCATTAATCCTCAGAATTAGATACTTGTTCTTTATGGTCATTTTATTCAATTGCCGGTAGTTAATACAAATATGAAGCTAACCATATTTCTTCCTCACAAACAAAATAGGAGCACCTCATGGGGATATACTTGGTCTAATAAAACCCTTGTCAAACAATTCTTCAATTGATGGTTTCACTTTTTTAGTTTCTTCATAACCATTCGGTAAGAAGGAATAGAAATAGGTTGAGTATCAGGAGGAAGGTCAATACTAAAGTCCATTTCTATTTCGAGAGAAATGCCGAGAAGATCCTCAGGAAGCATATTTGGAAACTCATCAACAATAGGGACCGACTCTAGAGTAGGGGATTTGGAATTACTATCCCTAACCCATACAAGATGGTAAATGTAGGCCTTGGAAATCATTTTTCGAGCTTTAAGGCACGAAAAGAATTGACCCTTAAACACGAAATTACTACCCTTCCATTATAGGATTGGCTCATTTGGAAAGTGGAACTTAACCACTCGGGTCCTATAATCAACAGAAGAATAACATGCATAGAGCCAATCCATACCAAGGATAACATCAAAGTGGGTCATATCAAGTTCAACTAGATCACATGAAGTAACTAGGTTGAAAATCAAAACTGGATAATTTCTATAGACTCTTTTAGCCTTAGCCGACTTACTACGGGAGTATAAATAGAAAAAGGCACCAACAATATTTCTAGGCTAACATCAAATATCATGGCCACATAAGGAGTAATAAAGGATAAATTTTCACCTAAAATAAGTAAGGTATAAATATCATAGTGAAAGACCCGTAACATACCGATAATAATATCAGGAGTCTTCTCTGCCTCTTGCCTAGCATGAAAAGCATAAAACCGATAATTGTGTTGAACACCCTTTGGTTAAGCTTGGGAAACTTGTTGCACTTTCCCTCTATTAGTAAATTTTCCTTGAGGATGACCTTTTTTAACTTTACACTCCTTAGCATGATGACCCAACTTACCATACCTATAACATACATTCAATCCTGCTAAACACTCTCCTTTGTGATTCTTCCTATACTTCTTGCATGCGGGGGTAACTTGTCCGTTTGGGGATCCTCCTTGGGGATTAGGGTTAGGAACCCTTTCCTTACCAAACCTTGGAGTAGGAGCATTAAAAGAACCTTGACAAAAATACCTTTGGCAAAATTGAGGATGCCCACCACTTTTAGACCTAGCATGAGAGGAATCACTACCATCTGTCCTTTCCCTTTTGGACTCTCTAGCTCTCTCCCTTAGCGTCTCATCCTCTATTTTCTCTACATGGTTCATAAGTCTAGAGATATCTATTTCCTGAATCAACATGACCATCTTACATTCCTTAGACACCATAAATGGGACATACTTTGACAATTGGGTGAACTTGAGAGAATACTCCCTCACACGCATATTCCCTTGATTAAGGTTGATAAACTCTTGTATCTTCGCCTCTCTCAACTCCAATGGGAAAAATAGATCAAGAAACACTCCCTTGAATTCTTCCCATGTTATGGGATCTGCCTCTCCAGGTCTCTCACTCTTTCATTAATCAAACCATATCCAAGTAACAATTTTCAATTGATAAGTAGCCAATTCTACTCTTTCAACTAGGCTAACCCTAATTATTTCAATGATTTTGTGAATAATCTCAACAAACTCTTGTGGATCTTCATCCACCTTAGAACCCCAAAACTCTAAAAGATTCATCCTCATATAGTCATGAAACCTTATTGCTACCGTACCCACATTTGGGTTCATGGGAGAAACCATCTCATGATTATCCTATGCCATCACGTCTTGAGTAAGCACTTGGAAAGCTGCTCGGAACTCAGCATGGAGACTTCTTCATTTAAGGGATCATTTTGAGCTTGTTTCTCCTTCTCAATGTTCCTTCGTGCAAGAGCTCTTTGTGGAGGCATTTTTTGAGAATCGCAAAGAACAATCGTTAGAAGTGAAAGACTTAGTGTACCACTCTATTGCACGACATGTATCATGAAAGAAATGAGATCTTTTATAAGACATCTCATAGCCTCATATCCATAGATGTGGTGCACTTCACATTGATGAACAAGATTCTACGTAACGCATCATGTTAGACTCCCTAAGACACTCCTAAAACTTGTGCTATGATACCAAGTTTGTCACAACCCAAGATAGACTCTAGGAGTGACACAACAATTGGAAACCCAAAGGATATCAACCAAGCCTCTTAGCATACGCCGCATTCATAAGGTCAAATAAACATAATGATTCAAGAGGAATATCAACTCATAAGAATGAAATTGTGAGAATAGAAGGAAATCTAAACATATGTCCAAAGCAAACTACATCCACTTTTACATCTATACAAGCCTCGATAACTAGTATCACGACCCAACCCCATAGGCCACGACTAGGGTCCAACCTGGACCCCCCGTATACATATCTATCAGCTGTGTTCATATTGAATTATAAACATGCAATGCATATAAATCAAGTGTAGTCAAAACAGACTACAACAACATGATACGTATATGAGAACCCCCATGGGTCATAACATTCTGTATATCTGTAGCCTCTTTCATTTGTATCACCTCATGAAAGGGAACACAAGCCGACCAGGCTGCCATAACATAACAACACGTACAATATATCATATAGACCCAACTGAACCAAACTGACATATACAACCCACATATACATGTCTACAGACCTCTAAAATATTAACAACAACATATAATAGGACAGGGACCCCGCTGTACCACTGAATAGACAAAATAATTTTATACATCAGTGGTCAGTATAAAAAAATAAGCTATGATACAATGGAGCCTCTTCCAGCTGAGCTGTGTGGAATCCTAAGCTAATGGACTGCCAAAACTTGTATTTGTACCTGCGGGCATGAAATGCAGCCCCCAAGAAAAAAGGGTTAGTACGACATATGTACTGAGTATGTAAAACGTAACATAATACAACTAGAGGTATATCCGAAATAAAGAAGCAGGGGAATAAATTATCAAATTAGAAGCCTGCACCTGTACTTGGTGAATTACAAAAGCATGCATGCTCATATCATACCATATAGTCAGCCTTTTCAGGGGTCTGGTGAATTATATCTATAAAACCATCATGGACCCAGTGCCATCACCACCTTATTACAACACATCATCATATATATACATACGTATCCGGCCCTCTAGTGAGGGAACGGTGAAAAATGCAGTGAATTGTGCATGATTACTATTCCCAGCCCGAGCATAATGAAAGAAGTGTTACAGTATATACGAGTAGAGTAGTGAGAAACAAAACACAACTTAAATCATTAACGGTGACTCAATGAAGTCATCAGGTGAATCATCCCTGGAGATTAGGGCAGAAAATATCTGACGTATACCCTCTAAATGTCACTAAGGACTATGTAAAGGGGAGTTTTGGAAATTTTAGACATATACCAGTATGAAATATCTTATAGTAGTCCGAGCGTTGGTTTTCTCAGAGCCTTTCCTATTTTACAAAAAGAGCTTAGCCAAATCTATTATTATACAGTCATATAAAAGACTCGAGGAGTAGGAGTTTAACTACTTTAAAAGTCTTAACATCCAGAATTTATCAAGAGTCTTGAAGTCATATTCAGAACCTATGAGTGAAGTTGCCCTGAAGCTTGCATCATCCATAGACTATATCTAAGACATGCCAAAAAGGAAGAGAAAAGATAGGCTTTACATACCTATGTCAAAAACATGCCAAGAGAGGGCTACACATACCTCTTATGAGTTATCTTTATCCGTTCGCCTCGTCTTCCTTTGAACCTATTCAACATGAAAGTAATACGAATATCAACCACTCTTAGCTTTCCAGTGTCTTAGGATGCACCTTAGTATTCGTGGAATCTATTTCCTTGTTCGTCTCCTCGACTAGTTCTTTAATTAGTTAAGACGTTAACGAAAATTGGGCAGCACCTCCCCTATAATATGCCCTATCCAAATTTCCAATTACATCCCTAATAACTACATACAACCAACAACAACAACCTGCAGCATATTTTTAAGCAATTCACGTCAACAATATACGACAAAAACTTCAAACGACTTGCTCAAAACTATGATACCAAAAGAGGGTCTCTAGTCTTTGTTTCGCAACATCTTTAGTTATATGAAACGAGGGGTCGTGTGGATGCAACCAACAGAAACCATACCCCTTTTAGAACACATTTAGTTCCTGAAACAAAACACCACACCCCTGCAGCAGCACCTCACAAGAACAACACTTTACTTCGATGACAATTCAACTATAACGACTACAATTTAGACTGTCTCCAACGTCAAGCGTTCCTATACCATTTTTACATTACCAGACACAAAAAGTCGTATAATACACTCCATAAAAACATCATAAAGTACAAATTGAAGGGATAAACCTTTCCTTACCCGAAATTGGCCAAAACTGCCAAATTGCAACTAGGAACTTCTCCAAACGTGCTGAAATTGAGCGGGCTATTGGTGTCACTTCTTTGCTGCCCAAAATAATGATTTTATGTTCTTAAATACCATTATATAACCATGGGATACCTTAAATAATTAATTCATGGAAAGAAAGTCGGGGGCTCACCTTTTGGAGACCAAACCCGTAGCCCTCCTTTCCTTGCCTCCAACGTTTTCCTTCAGCGTTCTCTTATTAGTTCCAGGTGTAAATCTGAAGATATGGTTCCATAGACATCATAAGGTAAATATATAAACCCCCACATGGTTGAGTAACACCCTAGATATTTAATTCATGGAGAAAAATTGAAGAACTTACCTTTAATTTCTCAAGACCATGGCTGCCTTGTTCTTTTCGTTCTTCACGTTTTTCTCTCTATGTTCTTGGCTGATTTTTGGATAATTAACAAGTTAAGAGTCACATAATACATATATATACACCTATTTAGAAGGTGCCATGTGGAATCCCCCTAGGGTGACACATGGCAGCCTCCTAGGGTGCCACCTCAACCTATTCGGCCAATCACATGCTGCCATGTGGCATTGGGGTCCACCCCAAGCTGCTGCATCACCTACTTGACCCTACGTAGGTGCATCACCTGCTTGTACAAGTAGGTGCATCACCTACTTACTTCGAGCTGGCGCGTCGTTTCCTTATTTCTCTTTCGTGAGCTCGTAATCCCGTCTTACTTCAAGAGCGTATGCACTCCTTGATACTTAAGCTCGATGTGTACTCAAGTAGCTTAAGTGTGTAGGACTTTTAAGTTAGTAGCTTACGTAGGTAAATCAAGTCCTATGATTTCTTACTTGGCCTCCAACTTCTTTCGACTCTTCATAACCCTACTTCCAATCTTTCCTACTATGGGGTATCACATTCTCCTTTACTTGGAGTTGTTTAATAGCTTTGTAGATTATCCGACTCATATAGTACCTGCTAAGAAGCTTAAGAGACATTCCGAGCTCTAGAGTGTGGGGTGTGACAACTAGATGGGGCTTTGGACAAGCTCCGAGCTCACCCTAATACAGGAAGAATAAAAGTAGCAACTTAAAGGAAAATGCCATGTCCTCGATGAATAAAGACTCACCAACACTCTAGAATACTATATCAACTCTAGGAATAAATGTAAGGAGCGTGAGGATTGTCCGTCCCTACATTATGAGACAATATAGGCAAAATATGTGTTAGTACATAAAAGGTACTAAGTATGTGAGATATGTATGAACAAGAAATAGAGCATAAGAAATATGACATAGGATGCATGACTAATGTAATGAAATATAGGTTAGACTTAAAAAGTATTTGAAATCATATTCAAAGCTTGTGGTCAATGCAACATCATCATCATAGTAAAAGTTACATTATTTCATATAACTTGTGTGGGATAAGACCTTTAACCAATATTTAAGATCATGCGAGCTATAATATGAAATCTGATGTAACTCCCACATCGATAAGAGAGAGGCTACTTGCCAAGGTCAGCTCTGTGAGAACATCTTAACACCATGAGCTATATATGGATCCATTACCTAGGCCATAAAGGAAACTTATACGGGTATCACAGTTTGGGACTTTAGGTTGCTACTAGGATTCCCTTAGGTAACAAATCTTTAGTTACCGAACTGAACCCCACCTAAAAGTCCTCTCGGTGCTTAGTCAATATCCCAATGGAAATCATTAAAGTATTAATGTATCATAAATAACATCATCATGAAGCTAGTAATAAGAGTAGCTCATTAACTTAGTGATTCATAAGAATCCATAAACTTTGATAAGAATTTTCCTTCTCACCCTTAATCATGATTGTTTGAGAATTGAACTTATCACACAATAATAACTCCTTGAATCATTATTGAAACATCATTATAACTTTCATCAATCTTTTATAAGTATCAAACTCTTTCATAAAAGCTTTGTTTGAAAGTCATTGAACTTCATGATCATAATTTATTGAAATCACCATTGAAACTAGCTTTATGCACATGCATTTGTAAAACAACTTAAAATCATGCAATTAATGTAGAATTATGCTTACGATGATCATTGGAGACTATTAAAAACATAACTGAAACAACCCAATGCAATTCGTCAATCTAGGGTTAGAAAATATTCAAGAGATTTTTGAGGAAAAACCTTAGGAATCCTTGGGTGAAAGGAAACCATGGATTAAATCTCACATACCTTGATGATTTCAACTCTGAAATTGAAGAAGAAGCTTGTTGTTCTTAAAACCCTAGTTCACTTTAGAAGGAAACCTTGAGATAATTACTTTGTTTTGCCTTAGGGAAATTTTTGAGAATGTATTGGAATAGGAGGGAATTTTGAAGGGTTAGGTAGATATAGATGCTGAACATAGCCATTAAGTGTCTAGATACATTTAACCAAATCAGGAAAAAACAATATTACCTTTCATAAAAAATTTATTAGAAGGCCCTACGAGTGCATATCTATGACTCATCATTAGGTCTACGAGTCATAGACTTGACTCGTCCTAGAAACCCTGCAACCCTGCAAAACCTAAAATTCCTGATTCTTTGAAGTTTATTTTATGAATCGTCCTTACAAGTCATCAACGACAAACGCCAAGAGCTAACCCAGTCTCCAAATCCCAAGAGTTGCTCTGCATGAGATCTAAATAAGAAACGAGAACCTGTACTGTGATCTGCATGGTGCAGAATGATAGTACAGGTACCAACAAGTAGAACTTAGTAGGCATAGGACAACTGAGCTCCAAAGATAAAATAAGCATAATAGGCATGTAAGACAGGAGCGTATATCAAAAGTTATAAAGAAACCACAGGAAACCCATAATAAGGAACAAATTGTGAGAATCGAAAGAGAGAAAAGGAAGCAGGTAAAGGAAGTAAAGGACAGACCTGGATGTGCTAGCCCATCAACCTATATACATCAAGCTCTACTAAAGGAGAGAACTAGCTAGAAACATTCCAACAGAAATAATCATAACAACAAGTATATGCTAATAAGGCTACTCGAAAACATGCCCTGCATAAACAGAGTCAAATAGGAGAAAAAAGGGAAGTACCTACCTTCAAACAAAAGAACCGTCCTTTGCACGACCACAAGCATACAAATAGCCAACCAAAACCTTACCGAGCCCTATAAGTCCGTCAGGTACATAATCATAAATGAAACCCATACAACCTCTATAAGATGAATAGGTCCACACCCAATTATATTGTTGATAGGCAATGCATATGAATGAGAATGATGCAATAAAAATCAGTAATGCCATAGTAACAAGATATATATACCTATCCCTCAGTCCCGACCAGTAAAGTAGGAAGCAACTATACTAGCAAGAATCACCAAAACTCATCGGAAGTTGCTAAACATATCGGGTACTATATTGCTAGAAACTTATGCCCCAAAATGGGTTTAAATCAAGCTTAAAATTGAGATAAAATAGTTCATGCACAAATTCACCATTAAAGCATAAATCAATAACTATGGAAGCCTACTCCAGGTAGAAATTACTTCAAAATGAAGTTCCCCACACTACTACAAATACTCCAATACATAGCCACGAACTTTACGAACATGATGGACTTCAAATCACCCAAAATGGAGTCTCCTAGCTCTTGTTATTGCATTTTTAAGTTGAGAGAATAAGCTGAAAAATGGGTTTTGAAGAACTTGAGTTGCCCGGAATTTAGCATCCGCGAACGCTGAGCTTCCATGCTTGCGAACATGGAGAAAAATATAGTTAACCCTCTGCGAACATGGAACTTCCATGCCCATGAATGCAAGGAACAAAAAAGTGTTGCACCAACACGAGTGCGTCAGCACACTTTCAAATTAAGGAAAAGTTTCGACGGAAGCTCGAAACTCATTTGAAACTCTATAAATGCAAATGAATTATGCTACCCCACTAAATTCGATAATTTGGACTCAATGACATACTTAAAATTTCCATCCAAGGTCATATCGATATAAAGTGGATCTAATACCTAAGCGCAATTTTAAGCCAAAATCCACAAAGAGGCTAAAAATGAGACTGAAAGCCTAGAGTACCATAGGAAAGGTCATTCTAGACCAAACTCGACATAACATAGATAATCATACTGATGGAATTCCAATCTGAGCACGTTTTAAACTAACGATGAAAACTGTCGAACTTAGGCTAAAGCATAAAAGATAAATTGCCTAATCGATCAAACTCACACTGAAAGCCTTGGGACTCAACCCGAACATGCTACTAGCCGAAAATGACCATTCCGAAGCTGATGGAACCATGAGAATTCCATTTTGAGGTTGCTTTCCTGGAGTTTTTACCGAAGTATACCGTTCAAACTCCAAGTGCTCCAAAATATAGAGACGGGCATAAAATTCAAACAAATTACTAGGAAACTAAACTATCAGTTCCAGAAAGTCATAAATGACTTGGGGTCATTACAGAAAAATTCTAAATACTAAAAATATTGAAGAACAACAAAATGACCGAGAGGATCATTACAACATCCACTACTAAAAGGACTTTCGTTCTAGAAAGTTAATGGACTGAAAAATCTTGAAGGCACGAAAAGAGGAGAAAACTTTGTCCAAACACTCTGCCAGACCTACAGGTACCCTTTTGGGTTGGGCAATGCCAAACCAGAACTCAAGCTAAGGGGAAACTTTCAAATTCACTTCTTCTCTCCACAATTCAAACCAACTTCCAATTCCTTCCTTTCGATATTGTCTGCTATCCGACAAGAACAAACTCAACTATACGCAATAGAATAAGATGAGATAAATGAAAACCACATAGATACCTCAGAACTGAGTGACGAACAACTAAAAGAAGAAGGTAAATAGCTCCGAAGTTGAATTCTTTGCTTTATACTCCAAAATCAACACTCTTTAGTCATCATGGATATCCTACCAATCCTAAACAACACTAATATTTCCCAATACCCTCTGAACACTGCCTAGATAACCACACAACACTACCATGAAGGAAAGGCAAGCACCAACGACAAAGACCAAAATAAGTAATTTAACCTAGGGAACAAGCCTAAAGTTCTAACCCAATGTCTCCCAATATGTGATACCCCATGCTTTCGCACCTTGGGACATTTTCATACATCTCTTGAAAGGTGCCACGTGATCTCGATTATCTACCACGCTATAAAATAACTCTAAGGAAAGGAGAATGATATACACCATAGGAGGGAAGGTTGGAAATAGGTCTAGAGGGGATTGGAAAAAGTTGGAGGCCGAATAATGAGTTGTGGTACTCGACTTACTTTCATAAGATACCAACTTGGACATCTTACATAACTAAGCTACTTGAGTACACGTCGACCTAAAGTAGCAAATAATACATAGGCTCTTAAAGTGAGACGAGATTACGAACCCACGAAAGAAAAATAAGGAGATGACGCACCTACTTGAAGCAAGTAGGTGATTCACCTACTTGAAGCAAGTAGGTGGTGCACCTACTTGAAGCAAGTAAGTGATGCACCTACTTGAAGCAAGTAAGTGATGCACCTACTTGAAGGGTGGCTGTATGATGTGAGGTGGCACCCTAGGGGACTGCCACATGTCACCGCTAGGGGGATGACATGTGTCACATCCTAAGGAGGTGTATACATTTGTTATATTATGGAGTATATCTCATTTTCAGCATGTTTGTTCTTGGAAAAAAGAAGAGAAAAACCTTAGAAAGCTAGAGAGGGAATTACGACTTTGGCTAGAGGAAAGTAAGTCCTCTATTTTTGATCCGTGAATTAATTATTTAAGGTATCCTATGGTGATATAATGAAGTTTAGTAGCGTAAAATTTCTATTTGGGGTAGCAAAAACGTGACACAAATAGTCCACTATGTTTCAGCACGTTAAGAGGACTTCCGAGGCAAACTTTGGCAAGTTTTGGACAAGGTAAGGTCTTCCCTTCCAAAGTGGAGTTAATAATGTTGTTATCGAGTGTATTACGTGTCTTGAACAAAGATGGAAATAAGATAATTGCATAAGTATGCTTGGCATTAGAAATAAAATAAATTGAAGTCGTTCTAGCCGAGTTAAAGTTGTTAAGGTTATATAGTGTTGTTGCGATTTTGGCATTGTCTTTGGAGATGGTTTTATGCCATATTGCAGGGATGGAATGTGGGTTAAAAGAGGTGTGGGTGCTTCTGGTTTCATCCACCTAACCCTCCATTCCGCGTGGTTAGATATTTTACGGATTAATAATTGAAAACCTTATTTTGGTATTGTAATTTTGGGCGAATTGCTTGGAGTTTGTATTGTGTAATATTGAAGTAACTTACTTGGATATATGCTGTTGATTGTTTTTTTTGGTTGGCTTCTAAGGTTTAGGGGTTAAATTGGAAGTTCGTATAGGGAAAGTTATAGAGGAGATGCTGCCCGAATTCCATTAACTTCTAACTAACTAATAGACTGGTCGAGACTCGTCAAGAAAGGCGAATAAGGAAATTGTTCCTATGGGTAGTTGGTGGTGGAATTACAAGATGGAAGGTCAAAAATCACTTACTTTAGTATTATTTTTGGGTTAAATAGGTTAAAAAAGTAATGAAGCGAGCTTGGATGTAAGTAGTCCATAACAAGTATGTGAAGCTACCCTTTATTCTCATTTGGCTTGTCTTAGGTATAAGTTACAAATGATATATGTATGAAGCTTGGGGTAATTATATTCATGAGCTCTGAACATGATGCACGACTCATAATTCTGGTTCACTTCTGAATGACAAGTCTCTTAAGGTAGTTGAGTTATCACCCTTGAGCATTCTATATGTGTGAAATAGTAATTGGATGCATAGGAAGCATGAACCATAATTCTTATGCACTTCTTGATTTTAAAGTGCTTAAAGTAGTTGAACTACTACCTTCGAGTCTCCTATTTGATGAATAATAACTGAATGCACAAGCTCCCCTCCCTAAAGGCTCTGAAATGATCAATGTCTCTTATTGCATAAACTGTGCCTCTGATTGCATAAGTTGAGTCTCTCACCACGTATGTTGTATTTCTGATTGCATAAATTGTATGGCATTATCTTGATGCAGGTTTTTGGTCTTTGAGGCCCTAGCTGCTGTGAGCCTAATGCATCTAAAAGGGTACCTCGAATAATTACTCCTTGGGTCTTTAGGTGATGGTTCACTTGACTGTTTCATTGAGTCTCAAAGAATGACTTAGTTGCATATGGTTTCTCACTACTCTACTCATGCACACTGTAAACCATCTTCCTCTGAGTCCCATAAGGGGTTTGGAAACGCAGTTGTGCCTAGCTTTACTATTCGTTCACCGAGTCCCGAGCCGGCTATATATATATATGAAGTATACGAGGATGAATTGTCGTATACGATGAAGTGAAGCATACGATGATGCCATATGGGATGATGCTCATCACCGAGTCCCAGGACGGATATATATATGATGAGATAATGGAAAATGTGGATTGGGCCATACGTTCCTTGGTATTGTTTTAAAATATGGATCGGGCCATATATTCCTCGGCATTATTTAAAATTATGGATCGGCCTGAATATTCCTTGGCATATTTTACTATGGGTTAATTGCACTAAGTCCCATAGTGGGTCGGGTACGGTACGACATGTACACTACACTTTCACCGAGATCCTCACTAAAGGGATGAATATGATAGATAGGCATACATATGAAAACATAGTGAAGTACTTGTAATGTATGAAATAATGTTGTATACGATGGTATGATGCCGTATACAATGATATGCCAGCACCGAGTCCCACAGCAGGCCGAGAGTGATATGTGAGGATGATATACATGCCCTCTTTCCATAAGATACAGGTATAGTGAATTATTAACTATCATACTTATTTCCTGCATCCTTATTTTAGTTGTTATCTCAGTTATGTTATGTTATGCTTTATATACTTAGTACATATATTGTACTGACCCCTTATTCTCCGAGGGGATGCATTTCATGCCCATAGATATAGCTGTTCATTTTGGAGATCCACCAGCTTAGGATTTCCACTCAGCTATGTTGGAAGTGCTCCACTATTTCGAGGCCTAACTTTTTATGCTGGTTATTCGATGTATATATTCATTTATTCAGGGTATGGTGGGGGACCTGTCCCTCCATGTGATACAGTGTCACGACCCAACCCCGTAGGTCGCGACCGGGGTCCGACCTAGACCCCCGTACACATATCTATCAGCTGTGGTCATATTGAATTGCAAATAAAACAAAATCATGTAACAGAGCCCCACTGGGCGATAATATTTACATATACCTGTAGCCTTTTTTGTTTGTATCACAACATGACAAGGCACGCAAGTCGACAAGGCTGCCATAACATAACAACATGTACAATATATCATATAGACCCAGCTGAATCAAACTGACAGATACAACTCACATATACATGTCCGCAGACCTCTAAAAATATAAACGACAACATATGGTAGGACAGGGCCCCCGCTGTACCCCTGAATGGATAAAACAATTTTTATACATCCGTGGACAATATCAAAAACTAGTCCCCGATACAATGGAGCCTCTTCCAGCTGAGCTTCATGGAATCCTAAGCTGACGGACTCCCAAAATCTGTATCTGTACTTGCGGGCATGAACGCAGCCCCCCGAGAAAGGAGGTCATTACGACATATATACTGAGTATGTAAAATGTAACATAATACACTGGAAGCATATCTGAGATAGAGAAACAGGGATAAGATATCAATTCAGAAACCTGTACCTGTACTTTGTGAATTACAAAAACATGCATGTTCGAATCATATCATATAGCCGGCCCTTTCTGGGGTCCGATGAATTACCTCTGTAAAACCATCATGGCCCCAGTGCCATCACCACCTTATTACAACACATCATCAGATATCCATACACATATCCAGGCCCTCTATTGAGGGACTCAGGGAATAATGCAGTGAACTATGCATGAGAACATATCCTGGCCCGGGACTCAGGGAAAGAAGTGTTACAATATACACGAGTAGAGTAGTGAGTAACTATATGCAATTTAAATCATTATTAGATACTTGACCGTATAAGAAGATTAAAATTTTGTCGGAGGACTCGAGTAGTGGTGTAGCCATCTCGAGTGACTTCTAAATGCCATTATGGGAAATATCAATTATAATCTCGGGGCTCCTAGACATGTACTAAAGTAAAGCCAAATCGCTTATGGAACCAAAAACATTTGTTAACATATAGCCTGTAAGACTTGGAGCCTGTACATTTGTTATCTCTTTAGCATAGAGAACTTTTCAGGGAAATAGTTCAATTATTATAAAATTCCGATATTCAGACTGAATAAGAGATGCTAAGAATGGAGTTACCCCAGAACTCATATCCTGTTTAACCTACAACTAAGACATGCCAGAAGAAGAAAGAGAATAAACTATATATAGTCTGTACTTTCCTTTATGTGGATATTTCGTACCCGTCCCATTCTAGGGCTCGGTGAACAACCATGGAATAATAACCTCATTTTCATGCCAAGTACATATAGAGAAAAAGGAGAGATAGCTTTTCATAAACTACTCTTTAACACGTAGAAGCCTTAACAGGCAATACTCAATCTTTATAGGGGTTCTATTATCAAACAGTGGATGGGGATTAGGAGGCATACTTGGAGTTCTGGGAATGGAATTATACCCATATTTCATCCACAAACCACCTAAGGCTATTACATGCCAACAGGAAAGAAAGATAGCTTTACGCACTATGTCAACAACATGTCAAGAGAAAGCTTCACATACCTTGTCTGAATTATTCCTTATCCTGCTTGACTCGCCATCCTTTGAACCTATTCAACATGAAAGTGGTATGAATATCAACCCCTTTTAATTTCCAACACCCTAGGTTACATCTTAGTATTAATGGAATCTATTTCCTTAGTCGTTTTCCCGACTAGTTCTGTTATTCGCTAAGGCGTCGACGAAAATTGGCCAGCACCTCCCCTATAATGTGCCCTATCCAAATTTCCAATTAGGTCCCTAATACCTACAGCCAACCATAAACAACAACCTACAGTAATTCACACAAAAAATATACAACATAAACTCCAAACGACTTATTCAAAAATACGGTAGCACAATAGGGCGTCTAGCCTTTATTTTGTAACGCCTTTCATTATACGCAACGAGGGGTCGTGTGGATTCAACCAGCAGCACCCTAACCCAAATTAGAACATATTTAGGCCCTTCAACAACACATCACATCCCTGCAGCAGTACCTCACACGAACAATACTATCCTTCGACGACAATTTAACTATAGCAATTCCAATTTAGTTTATTTCGAACGTCGAGCATTTCTACGACATTTTGAAACTTTCAGCAGAATACAAGGGGTGTAATACACCATATAAAAACACCATAAACTTCAAATTGAAAGTAAAAACCTTACCTTTCCCAAAATTGGCCAAAACTCGCCAAACCTATTAAAACGTGAATTCTGGATAGCCTACTGTCTTGTATTGTCGCTTAGTTTCGAAGGGGTAATTGAAGGAAATAAGATTTGTGGCATAAATGAAAGTTATATACATGTGTATCAAGGTAAAAAACAATTTTGAATTACCCCTACAACAATTTTTGTATGAAAATATATGACCAAAATCTTCACAGCTGTCCGTGTAGGATTTCCAAAACCAAATCTGGGCAGTACCTCCTCTACACTTCATCATCCTTTTTCGCGAAGCTAAATGCAAAAATGGATTTTAAAGTCTAAATAAAAGTTATATACCTATGAAATACGTTTCCAAAACATATTTAATCACCCGAAACTAAGATATAAAGAAGAAGTTATACTAATATTACTAACAACTGTCCCCTCCAAAAATGGGTCTATGCCCTAGCGTTTTCTCTTTAAGTTTCTCTTAGTTTTCCAAGTGAAGAACTAAAAATATGGTTCCGTATGAATCATAATATACATATATACACCTCCACGTAATTGAGGAACACCGTAGATAATTAATTCACGGAAGAAAAGTAAGAAACTTACCTTAACTTCTCTAAAATGTGGCTGCCTTTCTCCTTTCTCTTCTTCACGTTTTTCTTCTAAGTTCTTGGCTGATTTTTGGATATGTAATGAAGTACTTAGTCATAATACATGCATATATAGGTTGTCTTAGGAGGTGACACGTGTCATCCTCTAAGGGTGACACGTGTCCAACCCTTATTGGACCACCTAACTATGCAACCACTTAGGGGCTGCTACGTGGCAGTGGGGTCCACCCTCACCCCCAAGCAGGTAGGTGGGTCACCTCCTTGCTTGAGGTGCTTCCACGTGTCACTCTCTTATTGGCTTCCTCGTTTCATCTTGTTCCCTTCTCCGTGGGTTCGTAATCTCATCTAATTTTATGAGCCTATGTAATCCATGCTTCGCAAGATTGGTACGTACTCCAATAGCTTAATTATGTAAGACTTCCAAGTTAGTATCTTACATAGGTAACTCAAGTCCTACGACCCATTACTTGCCCTCCAATTCCTTCTGGACTCTTATGATTTCATCTCCAACCTTCTCTACTATGGGGTATCACATTCTCCCTTCCTTAGAGACGTTTGATAGTGTCGTAGCGTATCCGGCTCACATCATAATGTCCAAGGAACTTATGAGACATTATGAGTTTAAAAAGGGTGGGGTGTAACATCCTTCCCCCCTTTAGAACATTCGTCCCCGAATGTTAGACAAAACTTCTCTTAGCACCTTATACAAATCGTAGGGAGATTCTTTGCTATTTTCTTAACACATACTTCCATACCAGTACTTCATATACGTGTTTCAGGAATCGAGGTTACCTATAAATATCCATTACAGGTGCAAATACTTGTATTTCATGTTCTCTTCAGTTCCCCGATCATCCTCTTTCTGGTTTTGATTTTTCTATCGTATCTTGATGGAAAGAACGTCTTTAGTCTACAATCTTCCAGTTCGCCAATCTAAGATGGCGATAGGTTTTTTTTCCTCGCAGGACTCCATCTCCTGGACCTTATTTATGGAATATACCCTGGGTGACTCATCAGTATTTGATGGACTGGGCGTATAGTTTCCAAATGAGGTGGTAAGCTTAACTTACCAGTCACGTTGCCCACCTTATGAGTAACTTGATACCGTCTAACATATTCTGGGTCAAGTTCCTTTTCTAGGTGACCCTATGATGAACATCCAATCATCAACTTGAACTCTGCATGTAGATGTCGATTATTTGGATATCATTCCCGCTGACTCTGGGCTTATAGTCAATAGCTTGCTTAAATATGTCGGGGCCATTGGAATACTGGAGTAATAATTATTATTGTAGGTAACTTGATAAGTGATGGATAATCATTCCGGCTACCTTCGAAGTTAATCTCCCGGCTTGTGACATATCTTCTAACGTCTAATAGTGTGCTCAGTATGTTTAGTAGCTCGAGGGAGAAATACGGTACTAAGACTTGTCTGTGCTCCTGATCTCTTCTTGGACTGATCTCAAGGCGTTAATTATAATTGAAGTCCCTTTATCTGGGATATTAGATGAGGAAACCTCACGAAACCTTACTACTTCCTTGTCATGTAGCTTCACCTAGTTTTAGCGGCATAGGTGGTCTTGCTTGGAAGCAAATGAGCTGATTCGTTAGCCTACTCACAATAACCCATATAGAACCCTACTCTTACAGAGTATAAAATGGGTGTGTAATGACGTTGATAAATTGGGAATCGTTAGCCTCGTATAGTCCTTTTCGTCTCTTTCCAGAACTTTAACTGGCATTCGATCTTCTGGGTTCTTCTTCCCCTTTTTACCAATCCTTAGAGTTGAATACCGAATAATGATGCGGTCCCCTCATATAATGTCTCTCATAGTCATTCTGTGCGTTGTCTAACATGATCTGGTGTAATTCCAAAGGAATTTTGGCATATAAGCTCGTCATCCTGTAGTAACCAGCTAGTTCTGCCCGTTTCATTTAAATTCTTTCACCACTTTCCTTACCCCCACTTGTAACCTTCTAGACAAATTATCATGTGTCACTCTTTTACCTTTACAAGATTATGAGAGGGTACAAGAAATATCCTAGTGCTATCTCGTTAGTTAGCATGTCTTACCTTGCCTTTCTCTCCCTTATACTTCATTCGATGTTGGGGTAGGTCTTTGGTCCAATCGTGGCCATGTCTTACCTTACCCGTAGTACCAATTCCATTTCGGTAGTCTGGCTTAACCTACTTTCACATTTCTCGGTAGTTGATTGTGTCGTCAGTTAACAATTAGCTAATCCTTCTTATTTTTCTTACACCCTTGTTACAATTGCCTTAACGTAACATATAGTATTCCAGGAACATAATCTCATGTCGTTCCTCCACCTCTAGTTCCAATTCTTCCATCTCGTGTGATCATACCAGCACTAGCACATTAAGTTCCATCAGAATTTTGAAGTTAAGTGTGTTGGGGTGAGAGTAATACTGGGATGGGTAACCTCTTTGGGAAGTCTTCGTGTCGCATTTCGTTGTAATCCTTTCCACGATGTGCGGGCACTCGATTTAGCCTAAGATTTACCTCAGCGTTATCTCGCGAGTCTTTATGTTTTGCCCTATCCTTTCGTCTGTTATCTTGCATCCAGTACCGGCGTAGACCTTTAACTCCACTATCCTCTATTCACTTTATGTTCTCCTTATTTTCTACCACAGGAGGCTTTCTATTCCTTTTTCTTTGGTGATTTATCTATCGCAACATCATTTGCGACTAACTCTATAACCAATATTTTGGCTTTTGGTCTAGCATGCTGTCATTATCCTTCATAATGTCTCTTAAGTTGGTTGATATCCTTTCATGGTTACACTCTTTTGTTTTTATCCGCAGCTGCCTTCTAGTGTTATGTCAGTCAGGGTCTCGTCAAAAACTTCTTAACGCTGCCTTATGTAGCATTCTGGCTTCCATCTAATTATTGGTAGCTTTCGGACTTTTCTAACTTGGTTCGGTAAGATATCTTGTTGATGCTTAGACGTCCATCTTAAATATATTCCCATATCGATTGCCTTCATCTTACTTTTGCCATTTTCTCATTAACTTCCCCCCCTTTAGAGGGTACTCATACTTTCCTTTGTTTGTACTTGTAGTCGTTCCAATTCCAATTAGGCAGTGCTAATATTCCGACGATAAGGTTTTCTTGGAGTAGTAGCTTTATCCCAACCTATATCCTGTGCTTCTTGGGGAGAATAGGAGTTGCACCATTTATTCCTTAAGTTTGCCATCCTCGTCCCTTAAGGGTTCCACCATTTTCAGGGCGACGTTGTGTACACGCGTCATTTTTTATTTTTTTCTTAAGCCCCATGCTCTTACTGCGTTCTCAACGCAGGCCTTTAACATAGTCAACGCATACTAAATGCGTCTTACTAGTGGTTCCACTTTGTCCCTGCATACTCGTATCACACTGTTTAATTCATACTTACATATCCCTTTTTTAATTCGTATTTGTCATTGACATCTCCCTGAGATGCTTCCGTTAGGAGTTCTTTTCCCAATTAGTCGGTGGAAAACTATAAACTGTTATCATAAATCATTTTCCAACCATTGTTGGAAGAAACCAAAATTTCTTAAACATTATAGTACTTCTGTTAATACTTGACCTACCTGGTCCCCTTCCGAGTTTACCCTCGAGTTATGAATAACTCATCTAATTTACAATAGGAGTTGGGGGCTTGGTACCTTCAAAAAGAGTGAATCTCAATTACTGGACATCTTACCCTTTAACTTGAGCTTCTCTTTTGTTGTCCTACAACACAATTATGGTTGGAGATACTGTGGTCTAAACTGTACTGCTCAAACAGACTTTTGTTTCTTCGAAATAAACTTCCCCAAGTAAAGAGGGTGTCCCTTATGGATGACATAAAGAGTACCTCTTACAACTTTACTTTAGCATAATACGGGTACTCGGTATCAATTTCTCAGACATGTTATAAAGCTATGTTTTATTCCCTTTTCCTTGTTCTGGGAAAATTTCGGCAGAGTTTCCTCTACACTTCTTACTATATCAAAACCTGCACACAGAAAATACCAACAATGCATCACAGGGCCAACATATATATACATATCATATCACAGCCGCACAGGGCTTTCAATGCCATCTCATATTGCAGCCACACAGGGCTTTCAACGTCAACAATAATATAAAAATATTGGACTTACCTCATATGTGCAACTTCAAACCGTATCTGTTGCACTTTCTGTCTACTTTCCTTTCAGGTTTCAACTTTATATTTCAATACCTTACCCGATGGATATCTTTCGTGGCTTTACTTCACTTACCTGCATGCTTTGTAACTTTCCATGTCGTCAATTACTTTCTTCTGTTGGTGTCGTCCTTCTGTTAAGATCCAAGGTTAGTATAAGGAATTTTTCCTATGACTCGGATCTAAAGCACGATCTCAGATGTAGAAGAAAGGTAACATCCTAAATGTCCTATAACTCCCTGTTTATAGATGTGGCGCGCAACACATCGATAACCAAGAATCTATTAGACACGGTCTGCAGACACTCCGAGGATGAACTGCTCTGATACCACTTTTGTCACGACCCAACCCCGTAGGTCGCAACCGGGGTCTGACCTGGACCCCCCATACACATATCTATCAACTGTGGTCACATTGAACTGTAAATAAAACAATATCATGTAACAGAGCCCCACTAGGCGATAACATTTACATATACCTGTAGCCCTTTTTGTTTGTATCACAACATGACAGAAAATGCAAGTCGACAAGGCTGCCATAACATAACAACATGTACAATATATCATATAGACCTAGCTGAATCAAACTGACATATACAACCTACATATACATGTCTGCAGACCTCTAAAAATATAAACGACAACATATGGCGGGACAGGGCCCCCGCTGTACCCCTGAATGGATAAAACATTTTTTATACATCCGTGGATAGTATCAAAAACTAGGTCCCGATACAATGGAGCCTCTTCCAGCTAAGCTGTATGGAATCCTAAGCTAACGGACTCCTAAAATCTGTATCTGTACCTGTGGGCATGAATGCAGCCCCCCAAGAAAGGGGGTCAGTACGACATATGTACTGAGTATGTAAAATGTAACATAATACACTGGAAGCATATCTGAGATAGAGAAACAGGGGATAAGATATCAATTCAGAAACATGTACCTGTACTTTGTGAATTACAAAAACATGCATGTTCGAATCATATCATATAGCCGGCCCTTTCGGGGGTCTGGTGAATCACCTCTGTAAAACCATCATGGCCCCAGTGCCATCACCACCTTATTACAACACATTATCATATATCTATACACGTATCCTGACCTTCTATTGAGTGACTCAGGGAATAATGCAGTGAACTATGCACGAGAACATATCCTGGCCCGGGACTCAAGGAAAGAAGTGTTACAATATACACGAGTAGAGTAGTGAGTAACTATATGCAATTTAAGTCATTATTAGAGACTTAACCGTATAAGAAGATTAAAATTTTGTCGGAGGACTCGAGTAGTGGTGTAGCCATCTCGAGTGACTTCTAAATGCCATTATAGGCAATATAAATTAAAATCTCGGGGCTCTTAGACATGTACTAAAGTAAAGCCAAATCGCTTATGGAACCAAAAACATTTGTTAACATATAGCCTGTAAGACTTGGAGCCTTGGAGCCTGTACATTTGTTATCTCTTTAGCATAGAGATGTTTTCAGGGAAATAGTTCAATTATTTTAAAATTCCGATATTCAGATGTAAATAAGAGATGCTAAGAATGGAGTTACCCCGGAACTCATATCCTGTTTAACCTACAACTAAGACATGCCAGAAGAAGAAAAAGAATAAACTATATATAGTCTGTACTTTCCTTTATGTAGATATTTCGTACCCGTCCTATTCTAGGGATCGGTGAACAACCATGGCATCATAACCTCATTTTCATGCCAAGTACATATCAAGAGAAAGGAGAGATAGCTTTTCATAAACTACTCTTTAACACGTAGAAGCCTTAACAGGCAATACTCAATCTTTATAGGGGTTCTATTATCAAACAGTGTATGGGGATTAGGAGGCATACTTGGAGTTCTGGGAATGGAATTATTCCCACATTTCATCCACAAACCACCTAAGGCTATTACATGCCAACAGGAAAGAAAGATAGCTTTACGCACTATGTCAACAACATGTCAAGAGAAAGCTTCACATACCTTGTCTGAATTATTCCTTATCCTGCTTGACTCGCCATCCTTTGAACCTATTCAACATGAAAGTGGTATGAATATCAACCCCTTTTAATTTCCAACACCCTAGGTTACATCTTAGTATTAATGGAATATTTCCTTAGTCGTTTCCCCGACTAGTTCTGTTATTCGCTAAGGCATCGACGGAAATTGGGCAGCACCTCCCCTATAATGTGCCCTATCCAAATTTCCAATTAGGTACCTAAGACATATAGACAACCAACAACAACAACCTGCAGTAATTCACACCAAAAATATACAACATAAACTCCAAACGACTTATTCAAAAATACGGTAGCACAATAGGGCGTCTAGCCTTTATTTTGTAACGCCTTTCATTATACGCAACGAGGGGTCGTGTGGATTCAACCAGAAGCACACTAACCCACATTAGAACATATTTAGGCCATGCAGCAACACATCACACCCCTGCAGCAGCACCTCACACGAACAACACTATCCTTCGACGACAATTTAACTATAGTAATTCCAATTTAGTTTATTTCGAACGTCGAGCATTTCTACGACATTTTTAAATTTTCAGCAGCATAAAAGGGGTGTAATACACCATATAACAACACCATAAGCTTCAAATTGAAAGTAAAAACCTTACCTTTCCCAAAATTGGCCAAAACTCGCCAAACCTATCAAAACGTGAATTCTGGACAGCCTACTGTCTTGTATTGTTGCTTAGTTTCGAAGGGGTGATTGAAGGAAACAAGATTTGTGGCCTCAATGAAAGTTATAAACATGTGTATCAAGGTCGAAATTTTTTTTGAATTACCCCTACAGCAATTTTGTATGAAAATATATGACCAAAATCTTCGCAGCTGTCCGTGTAGGATTTCCAAAACCAAATCTGGGCAGTACCTCCTCTACACTTCATCACCCTTTTTCGCGAAGCTAAAAGCAAAACTGGATTTTAAAGTCTAAATAAAAGTTATATACCTATGAAATACCTTTCCAAAACATATTTAATCACCCGAAACTAAGCTATACACAAGAAGTTATACCAATATTACTAACAACTTTCCCCTCCAAAAACGGGTCTACGCCCTAGCATTTTCTCTTTAAGTTTCTCTTAGTTTTCCAAGTGAAGAACTGAAAATATGGTTCCGTAGGCATCATAATATACATATATACACCTCCA
This sequence comes from Solanum dulcamara, assembly GCF_947179165.1. Lineage (NCBI taxonomy): Eukaryota > Viridiplantae > Streptophyta > Magnoliopsida > Solanales > Solanaceae > Solanum > Solanum dulcamara. Next base: position 25,254,685 of record NC_077238.1, on the reverse strand, counting down.
CGTAATTGAGGAACACCGTAGATAATTAATTCACGGAAAAAAGTAAGAAACTTACCTTAACTTCTCCAAAACGTGGCTACCTTTCTCCTTTCTCTTCTTCACGTTTTTCTTCTAAGTTCTTGGCTGAATTTTGGATATGTAATGAAGTACTTAGTCATAATACATACATATATAGGTTGTCTTAGGAGGTGACACGTGTCATCCTCTAAGGGTGACACATGTCCAACCCTTATTGGACCACCTAACTATGCAACCACTTAGGGGCTGCCATGTGGAAGTGGGGTCCACCCCCACCCCCAAGAAGGCAGGTGGGTAACCTCCTTGCTTGAGGTGCTGCCACGTGTCACTCTCTTATTGGCTTCCTCGTTTCATCTTGTTCCCTTCCCCGTGGGTTCGTAATCTCGTCTCATTTTAAGAGCCTATGTAATCCATGCTTCGCAAGCTTGGTATGTACTCCAATAGATTAAGTATATAAGACTTCCTAGTTAGTATCTTACGTAGGTAACTCGAGTCCTACGACCCATTACTTGGCCTCCAATTCCTTCCGTACTCTTATGATTTCATCTCCAACCTTCTCTACTATGGGGTATCACATTCTCCCTTCCTTGGAGCCGTTTGATAGTGTCGTAGCATATCCGGCTCACATGATAATGTCCAAGGAACTTATGAGACATTCCGAGTTTAAAAAGGGTGGGGTGTAACATACAGTTAATACTTGTAGAGTTCTATAGACATGAGTATGTGGGTTGTTTGTGAGTTTGTTTAATTGTAAATGTTTTTATGTTATGGTAGCCTTGTTGGCTTGCGTGCCCTTTTATGATATGATATGAATGAAAGAGGCTACATGTATATGAAAAGGTTATTACCCACTGGGGTTCTTGTGTATAGTTCTTATACTTGATAGTTATGTATACCGGGGTCTAGGTCTGACCCCTGTCGTGGCCTACGGGGTTGGGTCGTGACAGAAGTGGTATCAGAGTAGTTTATCCTTGGAATGTCTACAGACCATGTCTAGTAGAGTCTTTTCTATAGGTGTGTTATGCACCACATCTATAGACAGGAGGCTATAGGACATTTAGGATCTTACTTTCTTTTAGATCTAAGATTGTGTAATAGAGACGTGTCATAGGAAGTGAAATTCCTCATACTAACCTGTGATTTTAGCAGAAGGATAACATCGATAGAAGAAAGTATTTGACGATATTGGAAGTTACGAAGCACATAGTTAAGAAAAAGCATGAAGGTGATATGTCATGTATGGTTGTGAAATACGATTGACGTGTAAAGTTGAAAAGTAAAAGGAAAAGTAGACAAAAAAGTGTAACAGGTGCAGTTCGAGTGGACATACGAGGTAAGTCCTTTTTTATACTGTTGTTAATATTAGGCACCATGTGTGGCTGTGATATGAGATGATATGACTATATATATGTTTTCCCTGTGAGGCACTATTGTCATTTTCTGCGTGCAGGTATTGAGATAGTAAGAAATAAAGAGAAAACTCTACCCAAATTTTCCTAAAAATAAGAAGAGAATGAGATATAGGGCTGTAGTATGTATTGGAAGTTCATGCCCACAACAATAATGAGATTTGGTTAAATCATGAGTATGGATGACCTCGAGAAATGAGTTAATTACTGAATTGACTATAATAAAAACTAGGAGGTCGATACTAGTATGGTAAAACAAATTTGGAAAAGACTTGTGACCCTAAGAAGATGATTTAGGAAAGACTGATAGATCTGGATAGAATGATATATTGAGGCACTGACTGAATTGATACACAAGGATAAACTATGACGAGGTATAGTTAAAACAAGAAACAGTATGATGAAGACAAGAGTACAAGAGAAAAAAGGATTATGACGGATATGAAGTATTAATAAGACTAACTTAAAAGGGTAAGTAACCCATAGTAAGAATTGTGAAAAAGGTTAAAAAGTATTATACCAGAGGATTGAATGGGAACATGCTATAATATGAATATAACGAGGATCGTTATGGAAATAAGGAAAGCCCAGTAAGAAAGTGGCCGAAGATATGACATGAGCCATGTGATTGGAATATAAAGATAGGTGTGAAATGGAAAAGCGAGCAATGGAATAAATAAGGAAGATTTATTGTTATGACCCAACCCCGTAGGCCACGACTGGGGTCTGACCTGGACCCCCGTATACTTAATTATCAGATGTAACAATCAATATAAGAACTATACATAAGAACCCCAGTGGGTCATATCATTTACATATGCCTGTAGCCTCTTTCATTTGTATCTTGTCACGAAAGGGCGTGCAAGCCGACAAGGCTGCCATAGTATCTTGATATTTATAATACATCACGTAGACATAACTGAATAGAACTTACACGTATAACCCACACACATGTCTATAGACCACTAAGAATATTAATAGTAACATATAGTGGGACAGGGTCCTTGTCGTACCCCTGAATAAACAAACATATACATTAGTAGGTCAGCATCAAAAGCTAGGATCCAGAACAGTGGAGCACTTCCGACATAGCTGAGTGGAAATCCTAAGGTAGCGGATCCCTGAAATAAATATCTGTACTTGTGGGCATAAAATGAAGCCCCCCGAGAAAAGGGGGTTAGTACGATGTATGTACTGAGTATATAAAGCATAAAACATCCTAACTGAGACACAACTGAAATAGGGATGTAGGGGGAAAGTATAATATTTAGCCATATACCGTACCTGCGTCTTATAAAATAAAGGCATACATGCTATCATCACGTACTATATCCGGCCCGTTTGGGGACTTGTGTAATAACTACATTGTTTTTATCATCGTAAGAATATTTATACCATTAGCGCTGTGGAACGTATATCCCGATCCATGTATATACAAAGTACATGCTGAGGAATGATGGCCTGGTCCACATATCTTATAATAGTGCTGAGGAACGACGGTCCAATCTGTATATCATGTAACAATGCCGAGAAACGATGGCCCAATCTATATATTATGTAACAATGGTGAGGAACAACGACCCGATCCGTATATTGTGTAACAATGCCGAGAAATGATGGCTTGATCCATATATCATGTAAAATGCCAAGGAACGATGGCCCAATCCATATATCGTGTAACAATGCCGAAGAACGACGACCTGATCCATAAACAGAACAATATGCCATGGAACATACGACCCGATTCTTACGTAGCAACATATGCCGAGGTACGTTTGGCCTGATCCATAGATATCATAATACATATACGTGCACGCAAAACTCTGTAACATATAAAACATTCCTTAGATATCACCATAAAGCATGTTCAAGAGCCCCTACGTATAGGAGCTTACACATTCCAACACTATTCAACCTATAGTAGGCTCAAGGGTCGTAGTTTAACTACTTCAAGGCCCTTATCATTCAGAAGTGGGTACAAGTCATGAGTTACAGCCAGAATCTATAAATGGAGCTATCTTCAACTCTGTGTTCTATTGTACCTATAGTCCAGTCTTTCTAGAAGTAGGAAAAGACAAGCTTTACATGTACCACTTCCTATCACATAGAAGACTTGAATAGTAATGACTCAACTTGTTTCAGGAGTTCTAATCAGTAGGAAGTGAACAAGAGCCTTAACTTATACTTAGAGTTTTAAGAGTGGAAGAACTTCAAACTTCATATACATAATACTTACATCTAAGTCATGCCAAAAGAGAGGAAGAATAACTTTACATACACTACTTTTCAGCATATAGAAGACTTGAGGAATTGAAGCTTAACTACTTTTAGAGTCTTAACCTTCAACAGTGAACACAAATTATGAATCATGAATCATGTTTAGACCTCATGAATAGAAATACCCCAGGCTTCATACACATATCATTTGCCACTTAAATCTAAGACATGCCCAAAAAAAAAGAGAGACAGGCTTTACATACCTCTCACGGACTTCTCTTAACCACGTTCACGTCGTCGCCCTATAAACCTAGTTAACATGGAAGCAATGCAAGTATCAATAACCCTTGGCCTTCCATCACCTTAGGCTACACATGAGTATTCATAGAACTCAGCTCCTTGTTCGCCTTCTTGACTAGTTCCTTTACTAGTTAAGGAGTAAACGGAAATTGGGCAGCATCTCCCCTATAATATGCCCTATCCGAATTTCCAATTAAACTCCTAATAACTACAGACAAACAACAACAACAACCAGCAACATACACACAAGTAATTCACTTCAACATTACACAATACAAACCCCCAAACAATATGCTCAAAACTATCAAAATGTGAATTTTGGACAGCCTACTGTCTTATATTGTCGCTTAGTTTCAAAGGGTTAATTGGGAAAAATAGTCTTTGTATCCTGAATAAAAGTTATAGACATGTGTCTTAGCATCGCATACAATTTTGAATCACCCCTACAGAAATTATGGACAAAAAGATATGTCCAAAATACCAATAGCAGCCCATGTAGGATTTCTAAAATGAAATCTGAGCAGTACCTCACCTATACTTAATCATCCTTTTTCGAGCTGATAAAAGCAAAAATGGATTTTAGAGTCCAAATGAAAGTTATATCCCTGTGAAATAGCTTTCCAAAACATCTTGAATTACTCGAAACGAAGCTATACACAAGGAGTTATACTAGTATTATTAACAATAGTCTCATTCTAAAAATGGGTTTGTTGACAAAAATGAGAACCTTCTTAAAACCCCAACGATAAATTTTATTTTGTTAAACATTGCTATATGACCGTAGGATACCTTAAATAATTAATTCACAGATCGAAAATGGACGCCTTACCTTGTTGTGTTGCTGCCGTAGCTCTCTCTCTATTCTCCTAAGTTTCTTCACTTTTCTTAAGTTAAGAGATGCTGAAAATGAATTCCTTAGTCATCAACTAGGAATATATACACCACTTTTGGAGGTGACACATGGAAGCCCCCTAGGAAGCCACCTCACACCATGCGGCCAATCATAATCTACCACGTGGCAGCATGGGTCCACCCTAAGTAGGTGTGTCACCTACTTATCACCTGCTTGCTTTATTTTCGTGGGTTTGTAATCTCATCTCACTTAAAGAGCCTACATATTCCCTTCTACTTAAGCTCGACGTGTGCTCCAGGAGCTTAATTATGCAAGACGTCCAAATTGGTAGCTTACGCAAGTAGGTCGAGTGTTACGACTCATTACTTGGCTTCCAACTCCTTCCAACTTCTTCTAACCCTATTTCTAATCTTCTCTATTATGGAGTTTCTCATTCTCCTTTCCTTAGGATTATTTGATAGCGTTATAGATTATCCTACTCACATGGCGACTTCTAAAAAAACTTAAGAGCCTTCCTAGAAACTTAAGAAGCTTAAGAAGCATTTCGAGGTACCAGAGTACGGGGTGTAACACTTATCAAGTTCTATAAGAAAAGTTTCGAATAAAGGTTATATGACGGTGGAAAGGATAGTTAATGTAAGGAAATAAAGAGTAATATGGAATTCCTTATGCACAAAAAAAATGGATATGAGCAGAAGAAATGATAAGGAAGTTCTAACAGAGGCACCCAAGATAGACATAAGTAACTGAATACGAGGACGGAACGAAAGGAAAATGTATAGTTATAAATTTAAAGAGGTAGTGAAACAACATGGTGTTAAGGTAGACCTATTGTTGAGGCAAGCGCGATATGTTATTGAGAAAGTGAGCATCAGGCAAACAACAAGGACGAAAGCTCATGAGGCATAAAGAAGTATTGTGTATACGTGACTCGACTACCAATAATTAGACTGGATCAGCACCTCATGATTATGTTAAGATATCGTACATGGGCGATCAAAGGTATGGATGATATAAAGGAAAGTATAGATATAGTGCAATATACCAAATGTGTTGGAAAAGAATCATAAGCATTTGAAAATTTTGAAATAAGGGCGTAAGGTAGGACACAAACAGATAGTGATATGGGAACACCCTAAAGGGGGGAAGTGGCTTTAAGTGAGATCCCATATTGGCATGAATTAACAAGATCTAAAATCCAACAGTGAACAGATAGAAGCCATGATACCTGAGACGGTGCTGATAATTATTAGTAAGGACCTTGAATAGTATAACATGACATAATGGGTGCATACAAAGGGGATGAATACGAAAAGAGAACCACAATGAGAACTTAAATATATTGTAAGGGATAGCCAGGCTAAACTTGACTAAGGGTTAAGATATTTGTAACAGAGTTACTGGCTACTGACATTGTGCTATATAAGTAGCAAAAGAGAGAGGATAAGAAATCTCTCCTATGATAGAATATGAGAGAACTTAAGAATAAGTAAAATAGGCGAAACAGGTATGACAAAATAAACTATAACTATGTGTCAGTACAAGGAAATATGTGGAGCAGAATATACCAAGAGAAAGAAAGACTATGATTAAAATTGAACGCACTCTCTACAAATTGTGCAAAAATAGTTATGCAACCTACAACTATTTGTATGCTAAGGATGAGATCAGGTGGTTACTTGGTAAAAACAATAAGAATTCAATAACAATAGGGTGATTGCAATATTTTGGATACATGAAAGGAAAGTATAAGATGGATTGAGGCAAAACTAGTGAGACATGACTAGTATTGAGGGCAGAAGCCATAGTGAGCCCTGACATCAACCGAAAGAGGTAAGAGATAATATAGAGTCTGCATGAAGACTAGTGTGGAAACACTATGGCATTTGTTAGGCTGATCTAAGTAACTACTTAGGTTCATGTAAAGATAGCAATATTATGTGGGGCAAGAGAACTAGAAACAAGATCTGAATGGAAGCACAATAGAATATGCCTAGAGTATTGCAAGTTGGGGAAAGAGAAATTGTATTATAACATAAACAGATTTTTGCATCAAAATCCTGGTAGCCTATTACACGAAATGGAAATCTCGACTTAGAAATGAAAAGTAGTTAATATAGATTATACTACAAGCTGACCTCGCATCCTAAAAAAGTGTGAGTTCAAATAGGTTATGGTAGATAGGCTGACAGAATCAACCCATTTTCTTCCAGTTAGGAAGACATATTCAGCTGAGGGTTATGCGAGATGATATATTAAGGAAACAGTAAGATTTCATGAAGTTCCCACATCTATTATTTTGAATAGGGAAGTTCAATTTATGGCTAATTTATGGCTAACTTCTGAAGATTATTCTAGAAGGGATTAGGAACATAGGTGAACCTTGGTACAATATTTCACCCCCATACTAATGGACATGCCGAGCGTACTATCCAGACACAAGAAGGTATATTACAGGCCTACATAATTAACTATAGGAGTAGTTGGGATGTCTATTTGCCACTTAGTAAATTTGCTTAGTGAAACACGATTGACAGGCCCAGACATGCCTCAACATATTTTTGAATCGACATAATTCATACACAGATAATCGAAGTTGACATTTAAGGCTTAAAGTTGAGGATTGAGCATATTTGAAAGAGGCACTGATGAAAGGTATAACAAAATTTGATAAGAAAGGGAAACTTGGCCCGAGATGTGTGGGTCCTTATTAGACCATTTATAGGATAGGCAGAGCTACCTATGAATTGGAACTACCATCGGATTTGAAAGTGGTACACCCAGTCCCTTAGGTGTCAAGTCTTCGCAAAGGTATAGGTGACCCTTCCAGAATAGTTCCTGTGGTGGAGATCCACAAAAAAAGGGTTATTCTATGAGGAACAACCTATCACCATAAGGGATCGACAGATTAAAAGGTTGCGAGCTAGGGATATGGCTTCTGTTAAAGTCTTGTGATGAAATAAGACTAAAGAAGAGTTGACCTGGGAGGCCGAAGAGGAGATGGAAAAGAGATATCTATACATGTTCCCTAGGTCTACAGGAAGTCTAAACTCCTAGATTATTTAAGTTGATGAATAAAAGGATTATGAGTGACAACCATTAAATCCTCATAAAACCTTATGAGACTAATTAACATTCGAGGACGAATGTTCTAAAGGGGGGAACGATATGATACCCCATGCGTTTGCACCTTGGGACATTGTCTTATGTCTCTTGAAAGGTACCACGTGATCTAGATTATCTACCACACTATCAAATAACTCTAAGGAAAGGAGAATGAGATACACCATAGGAGGGAAGGTTGGAAATAGGTCTAGAAGGGATTGGAAGGAGTTGGAGGCCGAATAATGAGTCATGGTACTCGACTTACTTGCGTAAGCTACCAACTTGGACGTCTTACATAACTAACCTACTTGAGTACACGTCGAGCTTAAGTAGCAAAGAATACATAGACTCTTAAAGTGAGACGAGATTACGAACCCACGGAAGAGAAATAAGGAGATGACGCACCTATTTGAAGCAAGTAGGTGATGCTCCTACTTGAAGAAAGTAAGTGACTCACCTGCTTGGGGTGGACCCCATTGCCACATGGTAGTATATGGGTTGCTGCATGGCGTGAGGTGGCACCCTAGAGAGATGCCATTTGTCACCTCCTAAGGAGGTGTATACATGTTTTATATTCTGGAGTATATTTCCTTTTCCGCATGTTTGTCCTTGGAAAAAAGAAGAGAAAAACCTTAGAAAGCTAGAGAGGAAGCTACGACTTTGGCTAGAAGAAGGTAAGTCCTCCATTTAGATCCATGAATTAATTATTTAAGGTATCCTATGATGATATAACGATGTTTAATAAAGTAAAACTTCTATTTGGGGTATCAAAAACGTGACACAAACAGTTTACTACGTTTCAGCACGTTAAGAGGACTTCCGAGGCAAACTTTGGCATGTTTTGGACAATGTAAGGTCTTTCCTTTAAAAGTGGAGTTAATAATATTGTTATGGAGTGTGTTAAATGTCTTGAATGAAGATGTAAATAAGAGAATTGCATAATTATGCTTGGCGTTAGAAACAAACTTAATTGAAGTCGTTCTAGGCGAGTTAAAGTTGTTAAGGTTGTATAGTGTTGTTGCGATTGTGGCATTGTCTTTGGATATGGTTTTATGCCATGTTGCAGGGATGGAACATGGGTTAAAAGAGGTGTGGTTGCTTCTGGTTGTAGCAACCTAACCCTCTGTTCCGCATGGTTAGAGATTTTATGGATTAACAATTGAAAACCTTATTTTGGTATCGTGATTTTGGGTGAATTACTTGGAGTTTTTATTGTGTAATATTGAAGTAAATTACTTGGATATATGCCGATGATTGTTGTTTTTTGTTTGCTGCTAAGGTTTGGGGGTTAAATTGGAAGTTCGGATAGGGCAAGTAATAGAGGAGATGCTGCCCAAATTTCATTAACTTCTAACTAACCAATAGACTAGTCGAGACTCATCAAGAAAGGCGAATAAGGAATTGGTTCCTATGGGTAGTTGGTGGTTGAATTACAAGATTGAAGGTCAAAGTTCACTAACTTTAGTATTACTTTCATGTTAAATAGGTTAAAGAAGTAACGAAGCAAGCTTGGATGCAAGTAGTCCATAACAGGTATGTGAAGCTACCCTTTCTTCTCTTTTGGCATGTCTTAGGTATAAGTGACAAATGATATGTGTATTAATCTTTGGGTAATTCTATTTATGAGCTCTGAATATGATGCATGACTCATAATTCTGGTTCACTTCTGAATGACATGTTTCTTAAGGTAGTTGAGTTATCACCCTCGAGCATTCTATATGTGTGAAATAGTAATTGGATGCATAGGAAGCATAAACCATAATTCTTATTCACTTCTTGATTTTAAAGTTCTTAAAGTAGTTGAACTACTACCTTCGAGTCTCCTATTTGATGAATAATAATTGAATACACAAGCTCCCCTCCCTAAAGGCTCTGAAATGATCAATGTCTCTAATTGCATAAACTGTGCCTCTGATTGCATAAGTTGAGTCTCTGACCACGTACGTTGTGTTTCTGATTGCATAAATTGTGTGGCATTATCTTGATGCATGTCTGTGATCTTTGAGGCCTAGCTGCTGCGAGCTTAATGACATCTAAAGGGGTACCTCGAATAATTACTCCCTGGGTCTTCAAGTGATTGTTCACTTGACTGTTTTATTGAGTCTCAAAGGATGACTTAGTTTCATATGGTTTTTCACTACTCTACTCATGCACACTGTAACCCATCTTCCTTCGAGTCCCATAAGGGGGCAGGACACGCGATCGTGCCTAGCTTTACTATTCATTCACTGAGTCTCGGGCCAACTATATATATATGTATAAAATATATGAGGATGAAATGCCGTATACGATGAAGTGAAGCATACGATGATGCCGTATGTGATGATGCTCATCACCGAGTCCCAGGCCGGATATATATATGATGAGATGATGGAAAATGTGGATCGGGCCATATGTTCCTCGACATTATTTTAAAATATTAATTGGTTCGTATGTTTCTCGACATTAATTTAAATTATTGATCAGGCTAAATGTTCCTCAGCATATTTTACTATGTGATAATGGTATCGAGTCCCATAGTGGGTCGGGTGCGGTACGACATGTACACTACTCTTTCACCGAGACCGTCACTAAAGGGATATGATAGATAGGCATACATAAGAGAACATAGTGAGGTACTTGTAATGTATGAAATGATGTTGTATACAATGGTATGATGCCGTATACAATGATATGGCAGTACCGAGTCCCACAGTGGGCCGGGAGTGATATGTGAGGATGATATACATGCCCTCTTTTTATAAGATGCAGGTATAGTGAATTATTAACTGTCATACTTGTTTCCTGCATCCCTATTTTAGTTGTTATCTCACTTATGTTATGTTATGCTTTATATACTCAGTACGTATATTGTACTGACCCCCCGTTCTCCGGGGGGCTGCATTTCATGCCCGTAGGTACAGCTATTTATATTGGAGATCCGCCAACTTAGGATTTCCACTCAGCTATGTTGGAAGTGCTCCACTATTCAGGGGCCTAACTTTTGATACTGGTCATTCGATATATATATTCATTTATTTAGGGGTACAACGGGGGCCCTGCCCCCCTATATGATACAGTTAATACTCATAGAGGTCTATAGACATGAGTATGTAGGTTGTTTGTGAGTTTGTTCAGTTGTAAATATTTTTATGTTATGGCAACCTTGTCGGCTTGCGTGCCCTTTCATGATATGATTTGAATGAAAGAGGCTACATATACATGAAAATGTTGTTACCTACTAGGGTTCTTGTGTATAGTTCTTATACTTGACAGTTATGTATATGGGGGTCTAGGTCGGACTCCAGTTGCGGCTTACAGGGTTGGGTCGTGACACAAAACCCATAACTTGAGTCTAAAGTATATCTTTAAGAACTGGAAAGTCTACTCCAAGGGAAGACTAAATCCACAGGTCAAAAAATAGCACTTAGACTAACTCTAATGTCACTCTACTACCAATGGAACTTCTAGAAAACTAAAATAATATGAGAATCTAACCCAAAATCAATAAAAACTAATTCCATGAGTCCATGTACCACTCCTCGAGTGCAAATATGAGTAAACCACCATAATCCAAAGAAAGCTAAACCGGTAGTTAGAGAAAAAAGCATATCAACCCTCTTCAAGAGTGACCAAAGTAAAACTTAACTACCGCAGTGAGCACTTCAAGCTAACCATAATAACACACGAACCACAAATCTTAAAGTAGGCAAGAGTTGTTGATTCCATGATTTACTTTGACTCCATCCTAATGGTGAGTCCTTTGAGAAGATTCCTCATCTCCAATGAAGACTATCATTTAGAAACCGCTAATGAACGCCACCACATATAAACCAAACCAAGAGTCTAACCCTCTTGACTAGCTGACACAACTAATGTAGAACATGCTCATAACTGAATTCCTGGTAATAATAGCTAAACACCCAAAGTTCTATAAATACCGAAAATACCCAAAGCTAACCTGATGTACCAATATTTAGCAAATGGGTACCCTATATCCACAATTACCCTTTTTCATCTAACGGCTTGTCGATCAAAACCATATTACTCTATCTCTTACATGAATCCCACATAATACTTCTGACCAAGTCATTTCTATACTTAGAACATTTTGAGGAAAGTCCAGTTCTAATCTTTCTAACTTAAATACAACTATCTGGTGTAATAAGACGTGAGGAGCAGAATTCACAACTTAACCACCAAATCCAAATGCCACGACGTCCATACAATAACCAACTAGGTAGGTCAAAAGAACAAAACGTCAACTTTACAACCTTAGGAACTAAAGATAAGATTAAGGCATAAAAAGGAATTAACAAGAGAGATTTGTCATAACCCATAAAAACTACACCTTTCTTTACACACTATCTTCACAACCCGCCTTTCACCTACTAACCAAGACATGTCAAGATGAGAATGTAGCCGCCAAATCCAAGTAAATTAAGATAGCAGAAATGAAGTGCTAATAAAGTGAAACCAAATATGCACAAAGATGAGCAACGCTATACGACAACCATTCCAAATAAGGAAATAATGAAAAACCCATCCACTACTAAAAAAATCAACTATGGGGGATAAACGTAAAAAACATATTGCCAAAAAAAGGTTTCACAACAAACAACAAATAGTCATTAAGTCACATACGCAAGTACGTGTATGAAAACCCAAATGCTCATATTTTGAGCAGTCAAGGGTAAAGGCAATAAAATATCACATTCATTCTAGGGATACCTTGGACATCAAGACACGACCTTCCTGTGGAATTGACAAATAGACCTTCTCTGTCCTTGAACTTAACATCTGCACTACCATTATAACATTGCGGGGACTACCCTTAGCTTACTATGCCAATGCCCTAGGGACCTGACGCTACCGAGCCTTTTGCCTGTGATGTGTGATTGTAGTACACTCTTTAGATAGATACCCTAACTCACCGTATGTATAACACTTCTTTCCCAATGCAACCCACTGAGATGAATGAGCTGAAGTAGTATGAGCCCCAAAACCAGAATGCCCAAATAGCAAACCCTAAGATATTTATCGTGAACTCTATACAAGGTAGGCACCATAACCTGCCACAAAACTTCTTAGAAGCTAAGGTGCTTCTGTAATAAGTTCTGTAGGTCGAGAAAGATGATGCCTACCTCAGGGTGAAATGCTTTCACCATTATACAAACGGTGAGGCCTCTTACCGCTACCTCTGTAAGTCTCTATACAGACATGCTTAATGGCTTCGCATAACTTACCACTTGAGGAAAAGTAGATCCAAATACTATTAAGTGCTCTGATGCTAAATGGAGGGGCTTGCTCAATCTACCAATAAACCCCTGAATCAACTCTCACTCAGTAGGAAACAAGGTGGGAGTCTGCTTGACCCGCTCAAGAAACCCAACCATATACTCAAAAACCAATGAAGAACCCTGCTAAAGACATATAGATCCAACTGTAGGCTGAAAACCACTCAATGCACCAAAATCTATGTATGTCAGCGATGAATCCTCATTGTTACACCTCACACTCTTAAGCTCGATATATCTCTTAAGTTTCTTAGAAGTTATTAAGTGAGTTGGATAATCTACTATTCTATCCAACAACTCTAAGTAAAGAAGAATGTGATGCCCCGAGGTAGGGAACATTGGAAATACGGTTATAAGAATTAAGAGGTAGGGAAGGTTTGAAATACGGTTATAAGAATTCATAGGCCGTTGGAGGCCAAGTAACGAGTCGTGGGACTCGAATCACCTACGTAAGGTACTAATTTAGAAGTCTTGCATACCTAGGATAGTTGAGTATATACAAAGCTTACATAGTAAGGATTACACGGGTTCTTAAAATAAGAAGAGATTACGAACCCACGGGGAAGAGGAGAAGATGGCGCGTGGCAGCAAGAGGAGGTTCCACGTGGCAGCCTAGGAAAGTGCCATATGTAAAGAGGTGACCCACCTTCTTGGGTCCAAGTTTGTGACCCACCTAGTTGGGCAAGGACACATGGTAGCCCCTACTTGGTTGCATGATTACGTTGGTCCAATAAGGATTGGACACATGTCACCCTATGGGGATAACACGTGTCACCTCCTAAGACATCATATATAAGTATGTATTGTGACTAAGTACCTCATTTATTATCCAAAATTTCAGCCAAGAAAAGAAAAGGGAGCCTAGAAACTAAGAGAGAAAAACGTAGAGAAGAAAGAAGGGCAGCCATGGTTTAGCAGAAACTAAGGTAAGTTTCCAAGTTTCTCTCCGTGAATTACTTACCTATGGTGTTAATTAATAATAGGGAGGTATATGTATCTTATGATGTCTACGGATTCATTTCTTTAGCCCTACACTTAGAAACTAGAAGAGAAAAAAGTTGGAGGGCAAGAAGAGGGAGCTACGGGTTTGGGGCTGCCAAAGTAAGCCTCCGAGTTTTGTTCCGTGAATTAATTATTTAAGGTATCCCAAGGGTATATAATTATGTTTTATAACATAAAATTCCAATTTGGGGAAGCTGGGAAGTTACACAAATAGCGCCCCATTTCAGCACATCAACAAGTTTCCGAGGTAGAGTTTTGGCAAATTTTGGCTAATTTTGGGTAAGGTAAGTTTTCTTCTTTCACTTTGGACTTTATGGTTTTGTTATGGAGTGTGTTACACTCCCTATAGTTGGCTTTAAATGTGAAAATGTCATAGAAATGCTTGACGTTGAAGATAATCTAAATTGGAGTCATTATAGTTGAATTATCGTCGAAGTAAAGTGTCGTGCTTGTGGTGTGATAATGCATGTATGTGGGGGTGTGTTTCAGGGACTAAATGTATTGTAAAATGGGTGTGGTTGCTTCTGGTTTCAGCCACACGACCCCTCGTTTCGTATAATTAAAGCTTTTGAGAAACAAAGACTAGAAACCCTATTTTGGTATCGTAATTTTCAGTAAGTTGTTCGGAGCTTATGTTGTGTAATGTTGCCATGGTTGAGTTGTACATGAGATGTAGGTTGTTGTTGTTGGTTGGATGTAGTGATTAGGGATCTAATTGGAAATTCGGATAGGGCATGTTATAGGGGAGGTGCTGCCCGATTTCCGTTAACTCCTTAACTAACTAATGAACTAGTCGAGAAGGCAAATGAGGAGATGAGTTCTATGAATGAATACTCGTATGTAACTTAAGACTCTAGAAAGTCAAGGGTTGTTGATGCTCGTATTGATTTTATGATAAATAGGTTCAAGAGATGATGGGGCGAACGTGTTAAGAGTAATCCGTAAGAGGTATGTAAAGGTAACATTTTCTTCTTTTGGCATATTTTTGGCATAAGTATGTAAGGCTTAGACTTTCTTTTGGCATGTCTTCATCATAAGTGTATTAATATTATTCTTTCTCTTGGCATGTGTTGGGAACAAATATGTAAAGCTAATCTTCCTTGTTGACATGGTTTTTACGAAGCAAGTATATGACTTTTATATGATTCCAAGGAAGTTCCTATTCGTAGAGCTGTTAGGATGGCCAACTTCTTGATTTTCCAAAAGATATTTTTTATGCCTTGATATGTGTATATGATTCCTAAAAGTTCTATTTCGATATAACCCATAGTAACTTTCAAAAGGTACTTGATATGACTCTTGTCTTGATTTTGAATGATAGCTCATTTTGATTATTCCATCGAGTCTCAAATATGATTTAAATTGCACATAGTTTCTCACTACTCCACTCGTGGATGACTCAATGCTTCCTTCACTGAGCCCGGGCCAAGATTTGGTATCATCCGTACTTCTCTACATTGTTCGCCATGCCCCGACGTGTGGGGGAAAGTACGGCTTGTACATGGGATTTGTGGAGTTATGATATGCCATGTACACATATGATATGATATGATCTGATATGACCATCCGATATGATATAATCTGTTATGGAGATATTCCCTACTATGGAGTTATGATGTGCTATGGCACCGGTGATGAGGCGGTGACCACGATTTGTTCACCGAGTCCCATAATAGGGCTGGATATAGCATATATTTTTTTGCAGACCTTATCTGTGGTAATGATAAGCATTTTGATATTTCTAGATACTTTGCTCATTTTTGCACATTCTGCTTTGGTAATGACTTTTCTTATTATAGTCCATGCTTTACACACTCGGTACATTTTTCGTACTGACCCCTTTTTTTCGAGGAGGGGCTACGTTTCATGCCCGTAGGTATAGATATAGGTTTTGGGAGTCCGTCAGCTTAGGATTCCATTTAGCACAGCTAGAAGAGGCTCCATTGTATCGAAGCCTAGTTTTTGGCACTAACCAATAGCTTATATAATTGTTTCTATTTATTCAGGGGTACGATGGGGGCCCTGTCTCGCCATATGTTGTCATTAATATTTTTAGAGGTCTGCAGACATGTATATATGGGTGGTATGTGTAAGTTTGATTCAGTTGGGTTTACATGATGTGTTATATAAGCATGTGTTATGTTAGCCTTATAGGCTTGCGTGCCCTTTCATGTTATGATACAAATGAAAGAGGGTACAGATATATGAAATGCTATGACCCATGGGGGTTCTCATGTATATATCATGTTGTTTGTAGTCCGGTTTTACTACACTTGATGTATATGCATTACGTTTCTATAATTCGACTTGACCACAACTTATATATAATATATATGTGGGTGTTCAAGTTAAATCCCAGTCATGGCCTACCAGGTTGTGTCGTGACACTCGTAGACTCGGCATCTCTAACATGGAACCCTAAGGATCATAGTGACCACTAACTCTATTAGAACCTGGGCTTCCCTCGAATCTCTTGACTATAACTGTATATCTTCAGTGTCCCAACCAAGCATTGAATCCTGTTATATGAGTAGGCATCCTATATGTGTCTATTAAAAACTTCGTTCTATCCATCTAAGAGAGAGTGGGTCCAAAGAAGCATTTTAAAGCTCATATGAAACAAAGGCACAGGATAAGGAGTCAATAATGGAATTTCCTTATAATGGTCTATACCTTTCCAAATATAAGATACAGACATCTCTGCACCGATCCATAGAACTCTATTAGGCATTAGTTCTCGTATTAACGATATCGACAAACCTAGAGCTCTGATACCAATTTGTCACGACCCTATTTTTTAGGTTATGATGGCACCTACTATAACTCACTAGTAGGTAAGCCTAACCCATAATTCAGAGCAAGAGATAATAGGCTATCAATCGAGAGTGAAGAATGCGGAAGATAACAATAATAAAAACAAATATAGGAAAGAGAGAGAGAGTAAAATCAATACAAAAAAATAAACCCCCAAGACCTGGTATCAGTCAGTAGTCAAGCTTCTAGTAAAAAAAGAGTATAAACTTAAACAAAACACGATATAAGTACAACATGTCTCTAAAAACAAAAGAAAGACTAGTCATATCCAGTATAGAAGGAGATAGGTTTTGAACACTAGGACCTCACCCAGTGTCTAAATCCCAAGACCTGATCCGTACGAGATCCAAATCAGCAACGAGAATCCATACTATGATCTGTATGATGCAGAAGTGTAGTATGAGTACCAAAAAGTGACACTCATTAATTGAATGATCTCCAAACATACAATAAGCATAATAGGCATGTAAAATAGAAGCGTATATCACAAGCAACAAAGAAATCATAGGAAACCCATAATAAGGAACAAGCTGGGATCACCGAAAGAAAGTAAAAAAGAAGGTAAAGGAAGTAAAGGACGGACCTAGATGTGCTGACCCATCAACCTATACACGATAAGCTCTACTAAGGGAGTCAACTAGCCAAAAACATACCATTGAAAATAATTACAACAATGCATAAATTTTAATAAGGCTACTCTAAAATATACCCTACATAAAAAGAGTAAGATAGGAGAAAACAAGGCCAGTACCTACCTTCAAACAAAAGAACCATCCTTCGCACTACCACAAGTATACAAATAGCTAACCAAAACCTTACCGAGTTCCATATGACTGGCTAGGACATAATCATAAACTAAAACCCGTACAAACTCTATAAGAACAATATGTCCACACCAATTAGTTGTTGATAGGCAATGCATAGGAATGAAAGTATTGGAGTAAAAATCAATAGTGCCATAGTACCAATACCTAGCCCTCAGTCCCTGCTAGTGAGGTAAGAACCATATTGCATCTCTCTTCCTATTCAGTGGGTCACACAAATAGAGGTATCTATGGGGGACTCAGAAGTGTCTATATGTACCTGCCTGGTCATGATTCAAGACTTTTTGCTCCGTTAGATTGACTAGAGATCATCAATATAGGACAACAGTATGGAAAACGTCAGCTTTCTCTTCGATTGGTCAAGTAAAAAGGAGAGTACATCCTAGATGCCTCTAGTAGTTCCAAGTAGAAAAAGAATACATCCTCAAAGCCTCGTAAATATACATAATTAGTATATCAAAAAGATTCAGGTGGTACGACTCGCATTAAAAGATAACTTTAGTAGTAAAAGGGGGTAACAACCTCATTTCCTTAAAAAGATGATCAAACCAATGCATGTATGGGATCGTGCCATTAAACACGTGTAAATGAGAAACCAATGCAATGCATTCAATCACCATCATCCAAATAACTCAACCAAATAACAACACATTATACACAATAAGTACCTCACTTCTAGAGTACAAAAACTAACCTGTAATCCAACCAATCCTCAGTCAAGGCCTCGAGCCTAAAATACTTCAACCATCTCAACAACAAAAGCCTAATAAGGCACATGTCTACTTAGATGATGAAAAAAATATAAAGACTCAACAAACAAAGGAGTAACTTAATAACCTCAACATTTACCTATAGATAAAGTTCAAATTACCAAAATACTGCTAACTCCATCCTATGATAATAATATGCATCAATAAATTCAAGTTCTAACAATAAGATAAAGATTACATCGCAATTATAGGACTAAGCAAGGCCAAACCTCACAAATCCCAACAGAACCTCACAGTACCCGCACAAGCTAAGGGCACCAAATCAAAGAAATACTCATCTGAAGTAACTATACTAGCAAGAATCACCAAAACTCGTTCGAAGTTGCTAAACATATAGGCGTTGTAAAGAATCAAGAGAGGCTAACAACCCTAGAAAAAGGAAAAAGCTAGGAATTTCATAACAAAACCTATGCCCTCACAATACTAAACTAGCCTAAGGCTCACAATATTATCAAGAAATAAGGATAATGAAAGGAAATCATAAACCTTCCACATACAATCCAAAATCATATGAAAAATATGCTAAATAATATCTTATGTAGCATAATAAAAAAGAAGTAGACCATAGCCTACATCGAAGCTGATCACACGTGCTCCAATGGTTATGAATCCAAAGCTTTTCTTCTTGAACCAGCTCCAATTTTCCACCACGCTATAAAAATATTGATCACCTAGTCAATACAAATGTTTTGACACCAATATTGTATTTTTGGGGGATGGACCCAAAATTATGTCTAAAACGGGATTATGGAACCCGCACCAAAAATCTTGAAATCGACTCTATGAGAAGGTTCTAAATAGGTCTAAGAACTTGTGCCCCGAAATTGAGCACAAAGTGAGCTTAAAATTGAGTAAAATAGTTCATGCACAATTTCACCATTAAAGCATAAATCAAGAACTTTGGCAGCCTACTCCAAGCAAAATTTACCTCAAAACAAAGCTCTCCACACTACTACTAATACTCCAATACATAGCTACGAAATTTCCGAATATACTGTACTTCAAATCATCCAAAATGGAATCTCCTAGCTCTAGTTATTACATTTTGAAGTTGAGAGAATAAACTGAAAAACAGGTTTTGAAGGACTTAAGTTGCCCAAAAATTTACCCTCCGCGAACATGGAGCTTCCATGCTCACAAATGCAAAAAAAATCATTAACCCTTCGCGAATGCGGAGCTTCCATGCCCGTGAACATGGAGAAAAAAAAGGGCTGCACCACCACCAGTGCTACAATGTACTTCAAAATTGAGGAAAAGTTCTGACGGAGGTTTGGAACTTGGTCGAAACCCCATGAATGCAAATAAACTATGCAACCTAGACAAATTCACTGTTCCAAATTCAAATAAACATTTATGTTTTCATCTGGGGTTTTCTAAATAAAAAGTGGGTCCCACACCCAAGCACTATTTTAGCCAAAATGCACAAGGAGGCTCGAAATGAGATCGAAAGCCTAAGGAACCACAGGAAAGGTCGTTCTAGACCAAAATTGATTTTTGGAGCTAACAGCACCGATTGAATTTCAATTCGAGCATATTTTCCATGAATGTTGACCAAAATAAAACAGGCGATAACATAAAGGCTAAAATGCCTAATGGCTCAAACTCGCACTGAAAGCCTTGAGCCTCAACCCGAACATGTTACTAGCCTAAAATGACCATTCAAGAGCTGATGAAAGCATAAAATTCCATTCTGAGGTCACTTTCCTAGAGTTTTGACCAAAGACAACCTTTCAAACTCTAAGAGCTCCAAAGTATAGAAACTAGCTTAAAACCCCAAAAAAGACTAGGCGGCCAAATTGTCAGTCCCTACAAGTCATAACTGACTTAGGATCGCTATAGAAAACTTCTAAACGTTGAAAATATAAGAAAATAATGAAAATGACGAAGAGGGTTATTACGATTTTATAATTAAGTAGGGCATCCCCTCTTGAAAATCATAGTGCAAGGCACTTACCAATTACCCAAATGACAAATACTACATCTAGTTTAATGATATCAACATAGTGTCTAAAGTGAGAATATTCAGTGTTCTTATAGGAGGATTGTCAACTGTCTAAGGAAAAGTAGGCAGTAAACTATTGGAAAATATATAATTTAGCTTATGAGATTGTATGATTTAGAAACATGATCTATCAACCATGAAAAACATGACTAATTATAAGCTTATATTTTTCCAAAAAATATCAATTAATAACACAATTTAAACACCTATATATGTGTGTATATATAAAAGAAGATCTATGACATGGCATGTCTAGAAATCAGGAAACCATTTATCTTTTACCACAATTGAACAATTTCATTTGAAAAATCAAAGTTCAGGTAGACAGAAATCACCGCTTTGACAACAAAATAATTTTAAGCCCCTCTCTTCCCTATCTTTCCTCTTATTCTATGTAATATTTCCATACCTCTTCAGTCACTGATCCTTCACTGAACTAAGGAATATTATCCCAATCCACTACTATATGTAAATTCAACTCCACAAAATTTCATCCTTTAACCAAAAATGGTGCATGATTGGTGGATCTCCACGATTATGCTAACCCGTGATGTGACAAGTAATGGAGAAAAGGATAATAAGGAATCCGTGAGGGATTCGCATGGCTTATATCCTGATTCAGAGTTTGGACCATCAAGTGAAAATATTAAGGAACAAATAGGTTTCATTCGTTAAAGTCTTATAGAGAAATCAAGAAGTCGAAAGCGCTACATGGGAAACGGAAGCGGACATAAGGAAATGATATCCTTACCTCTTTCCTTCTGATTCTTCCTAAGGTACTTAGACATTTATACTCAAATCCTCTAAAGATTCCTACGTTTTGACTCTTCCACATCATGATAGTGCATGCATACCATGAAAAATGATTATAATTTTGTTTATGAATAGTTAGAATTTATATTGTTGCATTCATGTTGGGTTGTTGCATACTCACTCTATTCTACTTGAGCTAGCTCCTACTCATTCGAGTACGAATGTTCTTGAAGGGGAGATATTGTTATATCCCGAGTGTGATAAAGATAAATTACAATATAATAAGATGAATAATTAGCCTTGGTGTATCCATTGGTGGGTTAAGGGAGATTTTCATTATGGGCAAAGTAGTCTTTCCCCTATTTTTATATGGGGAATGAATCTAGATAGTTTTTGGGCTAGGTTCCTAATATATTTAATCCCAAAAGCTCTAAATTTTTCCTCATTCATTCACTAATCTCCCATCCTAAAAATCTTCTCTCTACAAAAGTCTCTCTAGATCTCTATTGAAGACCTAGCAAGAATCTTCTTAAATTCTCCATTGATCTTCAAGTTCTTCTTCATAATTTGTATCCAAGGTATGTGGTATTCATACATGGGTATGTTTCACCCATGGATCCCAAATAATTTCTTAAATCTTCCATGAGTTTCAATTAAAACTTTGAATCTTCTTAATTTGAAACTTCAATTGCATGAGCTATGATGTATCTTGTGAATTCAAATCTATTTTGGCATAAATTGATTGGTAATTGCTTGGAATTGGTATATTATTCATATATATACATTAAATTTTAATTAGGGCATAGTATCGCATTATAAGGGATGAAAAATCATGCAAAAACAATGAAAAATCTAGGAATTTGTTGGAAAAACGTTGGGGCAGCACGCCACTATAGCACCAGGAATGTGTCTCTATAATTTGCCTCCTTGCACGACACACTACTATAGCTCAAGGAATGTGTCTTTGTAGTTTTCCTCCTATCACGATGCTCCACTATATCATATATAGAGCTCCCAATATTTTACACCTTTGCGCGATGCACCACTATAGCGCCATCACCTAGTTTTCAATAAAATCCGTTCACCAAACGCGACGTATGTGATATAATTCTTTTGTTTTGTTTGGTTAATCCTTACTTATCATAAACTACTCTTTCCAATGCATGAATTACATTTCATTTATGATTTAACCTTTCAACTAAGCATGAATTATGCCTCCATTACATGAATGTACTTTCAAGCATGACCATTCAAGTATGATTTTCAAGTATGTTCCAAATTATACTTTTTTCATACAAATTATGGAAAAGGTGACTTAGGGACCTATGTGGTGACCTAAGGCCTTATGATATGAATTATGTATGCATGATTTGTAATGTGGAAGGATAATACTCACATTGCACTTACGTTATAAAATAAGCTACTCTTTGAATTTCAAATCTATGATCATGTCTATGATATGTTAACTATGATTACTTTTCTATGTATGTAATTCGTAGAATTTGACTTAACACCAAGTGGAAAGGAGGTGGGGACCCTACCAAAAGCCTTAGTAGAAGCCTTATGTCCCATAAACTATGTTCCACCGTAGGTTTCCTTATGGCTTAGCTAGTGGATCCACATATAGTATGTGTACATGACCCACCTAGCAGGGTAGAGTCTACCTTGGCAAATAGATTTTCCTTTTCTTCATTGTATGGGGAGACAATGAGATTCCATATTATAGATCGCATGGTCTTTATGTTGGTTATGGTTTCTATTCCATATATGTATGATATCTTATATATTCCATGATCTAAATTATGCTTTCCAAATGCTTTGGTCATAATGATTTTCTCATGTTTTACTTATCTCACCTTATCATATATTTTACTTGACGATTTCATCCCATTACAACTTACTAATGCATAATTTTGCCTATATTATCTCATAATGTAGGGGTTGAGGTTGAGGATCATATTTATCCACTTGGCTAGTTAAGCTTTTCTATGTAGCAAAGTTGGGGTGAGTCGTTTTTCATCGGGGACTAGTTATTGAGTTGGTGGTTGTTTTTTAAAAAATGGTTAAGTTTCATTTTTGAGGGTGAGCTAGGGACATATCTTAGACCCTGTCCATGTTCATGAGTAGAGGTATATAGTTGGAAAAATGTTTTGAGTCTATGTTGTTATGTGACATTCTTCATTTTCCATTCATGGGTTAGACTCTCTTATGATGTTTCTGGTTTTACTTTACCTTATGTATGCTTATGATATGAAGAAGAGGCTTGGTTGGAGACCTTCGGGGTTTTGATCGTCGTGTTATGACTAGGCCCTAGGTCAGGTCATGACAACTACGGTCTGTAGTCCCTTATCGTAGTTGCTTTCCTTCATGAACCCCAACAAAGTGGCTCACCAAGTGGCGTGGTTAGGACCACAGCCCGTGATGTCCTTCGTGGTCATCACCTTGTGCCAAAGTCTGAAATTTATTGGGATTTCACCTTTTGTTCCATGTTTTTCGACTTTCCAACTTCTCCGGTCTTAAAGAAGCTCCCCCTTGAGAAAATTCATCCTTGAAAAGGACTCAAGCTAGAATGAATGGAAAAGGAAATTAACAATCAACCCAACATGAATGCAAAATGTGTAAATATTACATAAAACATCAAATCTTAAATCTCAAGTTAAAACATGACTTCAAAACTCATTTCAAGAACATGAATGTATATGAAACCATGAGAACAACTGAAAAGCGTTATTTAGGCTGGTTGGATAATGATGGAACTAAATACCTCAACTAGGTACGAACAAAAGAAATAAGGATATCAGGACATCATATCATCTTTGGCTTCCTACATAGCACCCTCAACCCCTTGATTCCTCCATAACACTTTAACTGAAGCTATTTCTTTATTTCTCAACTTTCTAACTTGTCTGTCCAAGATATCAATTGGAACATCTTCATAAGAAAGGATCTCCTTAACATCAATGCTTTCCTATGGCACAATGGAGTTAGGATCACCAACAAACTTTCTCAATAATGATACATGGAACACCAGATGCAATGATGCCAAATCTGAATGCAATTCCAACTCATAAACCACCTTACTAATCCGTTCAAAATCTGGTATGGGCCAAAATAGCAGGGAATTATCTTTCCTTTCTTAATAAAATGCATTACACCCTTCATGGGTAAAATTTTCAAGTAAACCCAATCATTTACCTCAAATGCAAGTTCCCTTCTCCTCACATCCAAATAGGACTTTTGTTGTCTTTGGGCTGATATTAATCTTTCTCTAATGAGTTTAATTTTCTCCGTAGCCTCTAATAAAAACTCGGGTTCTATTAAAGCAACTTTACCAACATCGAACAAACTGATAGGGGATCTACATCAACTACAATACAATACCTCAAATGGAGCGATCTCATTGCTAGAGAGATAACTATTATTATAAGCAAATTTTGTCAATGGCAAGTGCTCATCCCAATTTCATTTAAAATCGATCACGTATGCTCTCAACATATCCTCTAGTGCCTGAATGGTACTCTTAGCCTAACTACTCGTATATGGGTCAAAAGCCATACTTTGTTTTACTTGAGTACCAAGACCTTTTTTGAAAGATCTCCAAAACTGAGATGTAAACTAAGTACCTCGATCTGAAATAATAGATTAAAGAATACCATAAAGCTTAACCAAATCTCGTACATACAATCTAGCATAGTCCTCGGCTGAATATGAAGTATTGACTAAGAGAAAATGAGCCGACTTAGTCATTTGGTCAATGACACCCAAATATAGTCTTGTTTCGTATGAGTATGAGGCCAGCCTATAACAAAGTCCATATTCAAGGCTTCCCACTTCCAAGTAGGAATCTCAATGTCTTGAGACAATATCCCGTTTTATGCCATTCCATCAATACAATTCTTTTAAATCTCGGTACATATTTGTGGAGCCGAGATGAATAGAATACCACAAAGTATAGGCCTGGGACCATATGATATCTTTCAAGACATCCATATTCAGAATGCATAATCGACCTTGATATCTCAAAACACCATCTCCCTTTTTAGAGAAAGCCTCAATGACTTTCGACAATCGCTTTCTTCAATTCAACCAAAGTGGGATCACTATCTTTATTTGCCTTTACATCCTCCACAAAAGATGATTTGGAACCATTTTGCACAACAACACCACCATATTTGGAATCAACCATCAAACACCCAAATGGGCTAATCAATTCATATCCTAAACTAGCTCTTTTTTCTCATCCTCAATATGAGCAATATGTTCATAGAAAATCTACTAAGAGTGTTAGCAACCACATTTTCCTTACCTGGATGGTATATCACACTCATGTCATAACCCTTCAACAGCTCAAGCCATCTCTTTTGTCAAAGGTTCTAGTCTTTTTGAGTGAACACATACTACAAACTCTTGTGATCGTTCAAAACATCCATATGAACACCATAAAGATAATGTCTCCCCAACTTCAAAGAAAATACCACCGCTGCCAACTTTAAGTCATGAGTTGGGTAATTCTTCTCATGTTCCTTGAGTTACCTTAAATCATAAGCTATTACTTTACCATTTTGCTTTAGCACACAACCAAGAAAACATCGTGAATCATTATAATACACAACAAACCCAAAAGAACCTTTAGGCAAGGTCAACCCTAGAGCAGAGGTAAGATTATCCTTCAATTCTTGGAGGCTTTTCTCACATGCCTCGAACCATTGGTATTTCACCTTTTTTTGTGTCAAAGTAGTAAATAGAGATGCAATGGAAGAGAAACTTTCCAAAAACCATATGTAATAACCGACTAAGCCTAAGAAACTTCGAATAACAGAAGGATATAATGGTCTAGGCCAAATCTTAATTGCCTCGATCTTCTTTGGATCAACCATAATTCTTTCTCCAAAAACAATGTGACCAAGGAAAGCGACTGACCTTAACCAAAATTGACATTTGCTAAACTTTACATACAACTTACAATCCTTAAGAATTTTTATCACAATCCTTAAATGATTGGCATGCCCTTTCTCACTTGAGAATAAATCAAAATATTATCAATAAATAAGATCACGAACATATCCAAGTATTGCTTAAACACCCTGTTCATCAAATCCATGGAAGATGCAGGGGCATTCATTAGTCCAAAAGACATAACCAAAAATTCAAAGTGACCATACCGAGTTCTAAAATCCATCTTTAGAATGTCACACTCCCTCACTCGGAGTTATTGATAACCCGATCGAAGATCAATCTTTGAAAAGTAACTTTCCCCTAGCAATTGGTAAAACAAATCATCTATCCTCAGAATTGGATACTTGTTCTTTATGGTGAAGTTATTCAATTGCTGGCAATCTATACCTTCAGTGTGAACCATGTTTCTTCCAAACAAATAACACGAGAGTACCCCAAGGTGAAATAATTGGCCTTATGAAACCCTTATCTAACAAATCCTTTAATTTATCTTTCAACTCCTTAAGTTACGCCAGAGCCATACGATAAGTAGGAATAGAAGTATGTTGAGTATTGATAAGGAGATCTATGCCAAAGTCAATCTCCCTTTCTGTAGGAACACCAAGCAAATCATCAGGAAACACATCAGGAAACTCGTTAATTATAGGGACCAAATCAAAAGTAGGAGCTTCAGAATCAACATCCCTAACTCACACTATGTGGTAAATACACCATTTGGAAATCATTTTCTGAGCCTTAATACTGAGATAAATTGACCCTTAACCATCGAATCGTTACCCTTCCATTAAAGAATAGCTCATTAGGAAACTAAAACTTGACTCTATGGGTTCTATAATCAATGGATGCATAGGATGCATGTAACCAATCCATACCAAGAATTATTTCAAAATTGAACATGTCAAGTTCAACAAGAGCACAACGGATAACTTTATGCAAGACCGACATGGGACAATATCAATAAAGTCTCTTAGCTAACATTAAATTGCCAATGGGAGTTGACCAAAAAAGGCTCTAACAATACTTTGGGGCACATATCAAATCTCATATCAAAGTAAAGAGTAACAAAAGACAAGTTCTCAACCAGATCAAGCAATGCATACACATTAAATTGAAAGACCCATAACGTACCCGTGACCACATCAAGAGTCTCATCCACATCTTGTGTAGCATGAATAACGTAGAATTAGTTGTTGCATTATCCACCCTTTGTTTCGGTTTGGGAACTTTTTTGTTCTTTACCTCCTTGGGCTACTTGTCCTTGAGGACAACCTTCTCTACCTTTGTTGGCAACGTAATGGTACTCAAATTGCCTATAGACCATCTTGTACATGCATAGAAAGCATCCGATCCTCTTAAACATCTACCTCCCTGATTCTTCTCACACTTTGCACACTTGGGAAATGAAGGGATACTAGCATTCATACCTCCTCCTTGAACCTTAAGGTATGTCACCCTATCCCTATCAAACTTTTTTCCTGAACCTTGGCCTTGTTGAGCACGACTATTTCCACCATCGGTCCTAGCATTGGAGAATCCACCAGCATATCAGGCCCTCATAGAATCTCTCATTCTTATATTATTGAGTTTCTCTTCTTCAATTTGTTCGGAAAAAGTCATGAGCCGAGATATGTTTATTTCTTTAATAATCATAGTGATATGACATTCTTTTGCAACCATGTTGGACACCCCTGATATGAATTCACTCATTCGGGCATGTAGATCGGTAACCAATAAAAGAACATACTTAGATAGCTTGGTGAACTTCAGGACATAGTCCCTCATACCCATGTTTCCTTGTCTAAGATTAATGAACTCAAACACCTTTGCTTCCCTTTCCTCAATAGGAAAAAACGATCAAGAAAAGCATGTTTGATGGTTTCCCAATTAATAGGTCCTTCATCCACCCTCTCTATATTCTATAGAGTATACAAAACTTGAGCAATGCTCTTGAGTTGGTAGGACACTAACTCTATTTTTTCTTCCAAAGTCACTCCCATAATACTCACTATATTAAATACCTCGTCAATAAGCTCTTGAGGATCCTCATCAACTTTCGAACTATGGAACTCTAGAGGGTTCATCCTTGAAAATTCCCTCACTCTAGAAGTCAGAGTAGGAGCATTAAGAGGAACCACAACCCCTTTGTTGGCCATAACTTGGTGTAGCATAGTAATGGTACTACGGACCTCCGCATTAGTAACTTGGTCGGGTAAGGGACTGGTGTCTTGAGAGACCAGAGGAACTTGTTCCCCCTTAGCATTGACCGCTCTTTGCATAAGTGCTCTTCTTTGAGGCATTTCTGAAAATTGCAACAAAAAATTACTAGGGAACGGAATTCTTAGAGTATACTCTATAAAATGACATAAACCATGAAAAAAGTGAAGGTTTCCAAAAATGCCTTATAGACTTCTATTCATAGAAGTGGCACACTTCACAATCATGAATAAAAATCTATTTGATGCGGCATGTTGGACTCCCTAGGATATCTTAAACCTTATGCTCTAATACCAAGTTTATCATGACCCGACTTAGGGACTATCCATAACACGATGATTGAAACCCTGAAGGGATCCAACCAAGCCTCTTGACATATCGTGAGCATACATAAGGTAATGTATATGCAGAAATAATATAAGAAGACTCTAAAACATGATCATAAAAGAAATGTTAACTTGACTACATAGATTCCACAACATAGGTCCAATAATGCCTTTACTTGAGATAGGAAGGGGCTAAGACATATCCCTAGATCACCTTCAATACGAATGAATCAAGTCTTTGTAAAAGAATCAATTCATAACTAGTCCCTCATAGATGAGGACTCGCCAAAACTCTACCGATATAGAAGGTCAACTAGCCATGTGTGGGAATGTGATCCTCAACCCCAAGATTATGAGACAATGTAGGAAACAAATATGCATTTGTACATTTGAATGCACCAATTATCTAGGAATGATATGCAATGTAAATCATAGGATGCAATGATAAATTTTTGTACATGGTAAAGAGAATGATTAAAGTCATGAATAAACCATAATGATTAATTTCTTTAAAAGACATAGTAAAAATGATAAAGATCATAGAGAGAATATACATATATGGGATATAACTATAACCGAAAATAAGAACATGCAAGATATAACATGGTATCTTGATGACTCCCCATATAACTAAAGAAAAGGGAATCTACTTACCAAGGTAGACTCTACCCCGCTAGGCGTGTCTTGTACATACGCTATATGTTGATCCACTAGCTAGGTCATAAAGCTAATCCTATGGTGGAACATAGTTATGAGACAAAAGACTTTATATAAGAACCTCGTAGGTCAAGCCCCCACCTCAAGTCATCATTCCATGCAAAGTCACATCCCACAAAACATATAACATAGTAATCATGCTTCTTATATATCATAAAACTTGTACATAAGTTTAATATTTATAGGGTAGTTAATTTTCATAACATACTTGCTATTTGAGTATTATCCTTTCAACATTACGATATCATACTTACATAATTCTTATCATGAGGTTCCTAGGTCACATGCTTAGGGACCTATGTCACCTTTCTTAATAACTTCCGTGTAATTCAAAACATGAACATAATTGTAATCCATGATCATTATTCGTACTTGAAATTAGAGTAAAACTCGTAGACACAGTCAATTTGAATGAAAACCATTAGAATACTTTGAAATTATTTAACTTCATAATCATACTTCATGTAAATCATCATTGAAAATAAATTCATGCACGGGCATTCATAATTCAACTTAAGATCATGCAATTAATGTAAAAACATACTTATAATAATCATTAATAAAAAAATAAAACATAATTGAAATAACCCAATGCAATTCATCAAACTAAAGTTACAAACCCAATTGAAATTAATGATATTTTCAGTAGAAACTTTGGGATTCCATGGGTGAAAGGAACCCATGCATCAATTCCTACATACCTTGAATGAATTTGAACTAGAAATTAATAAAGGAGAGTTGTTCTTGAAGAAACCCTAGCCAAAATTGATGAAGAAGATGAATTCTTGAACGATCCTTGAGAGAAAAGTGTTAAAGTTTCTTCAGAATTAATGAGGGAGAAGAATAGGCTTAGGAGTATTTAGGATAATTAAAAAATGAATCTAGTCCAAAAAATTTCCATATACATAAATGAAATAATAGGGAAAGGACCGAACTACCCTTCATTTAATTGGAAACTGTGATTCACGGAGGACCCATCATGATCTATGATGCTTGCGGCCCGTGGTGGTGTCCATGAAGTTAGACTTAATCATGAAATCTTGGGTTTGTAGGAAAGAGTTTTAGGACTTCTTACATAGAGACCTGTATGGTCCATGGGGGTCATAACGGTCAGTGAAGTGCGAACGTGGTGAAGGACCTGCAGGAGGGTCTGCAGGGTCGACCACCATGGGACCCACCATAGTCAATGAAATGCAACATGGCCCATGGCAGTGAGGCATGGTCCCTGCCCTTTGAAATTTTCTTAGGACCTTAGGGGAGAGGTAGCCACAGAGGGTACTATAGTTCGTGATGCTCACCACAGTCCGTGGCCCCTAGTCATGGTCCCTTCCCTTTCCTATAGGATTATATTTTAGAACCACCACCATGGTGGCTCACCATAAGGCATTGTGAGTACCACTGCTCGTGATGGCCTTCATGGTCATCACCTGATACCAAAATCTGAATTTTTTTGGGATTTCAGCTTTTGTTCCTCGTTTTCTGAATTTCCAACTTCTGGAGTCTTACATTATCTACACTTTGGGAATATTCATCCTCAAATGGGACTCAGTCTAGATTGAATGGAATAGGAAAGGAACATACCAACCCGACATGAATGAAAAACATCTCGATAATACATAAATTATGAAATCTTAAATCTCAAGCTAAAATATGACTTTAAAACTCATTTCATGAACATGAATGTATATGAAACCATGAGAATAACTAAAATACGTAATTTGGGATGGTTTGATCATAAAGGAACTAAATACATCAACTAGGCACAGAAAGAAAGAGATGAGAATATTGGGAAATCATATCGGCTTCGGTTTCCCACATAACACCCTCAACCCCTTGATTCCTCCATAACACTTGAACTGAAGCTATTTCTTTGTTTCTTAACTTTCTAACTTGTTGGTCCAAGATCTCAACCGAAACCTCTTTATAAGAAACACTCTCCTTAACCTAAATTCTATCCAATGGAAAAATGGAGTTAGGATCACCAACAAACTTCCTTAATAATGACAGATGGAACACCAAATGCACCGATGCCAAATTTTAAGGCAATTCGAACTTTTAAGCCACCTTACCAATACGCCTTAAAATATGGTATGGTCCAACATTGCGGGGACTTATCTTCCCTTTCTTACCAAAAACATTACACCCTTCATAGGTAAAATTTTCAAGTAAATCCAATCATTGACCTCAAATGCAAGTCTCCTTCATCTTACATCCAAATAGGACTTTTGTCAGCTTTGGGATATCTTCAATCTTTCTTTAATGAATCTAACTTTCTCCATATCCTAAAATACCAACTCCGGTCCTATCAGAGCAACTTTACAAACCTCAAACCAACTGATAGGAGATGTACACCGCCTACCATGCAACACCTCAAATTGAGCCATCTCAATGCTAGAGTGATAACTGTTATTATAAGCAACCTCTACCATCCATTTGTGGGTTAAAAGTCGTACTAAGTTTCAATTGAGAACTAAGAACCTTTTGGAAAGATCTCCAAAACTAAGTACCTCTATTCGAAATGATAGATAATAAAACACCATAAAGCTTAACCAACTCTGGGATATACAATCTAGCATAGTCCTCGGCTGAATATGAAGTCTTAATTGGGTTGAAATGACCTAACTTAGTTATTCAGTCAACGACCATCCAAATAGAGTCATGTTACCTATGAGTAAGAGGAAAACTTATAACAAAGTCCATATTCAAGTCTTCCCACTTACAAGGAGGAATTTCAATGTCTTGAGCCAAACCTCGCGATTTTTGATGCTAAACTTTCACTAGTTGACAATTAAGAAACTTACACAAAAATTCCTCAATATCCCTCTTCTTCCCATTCCACCAATCACTTCTCACAAATCACGATGCATCTTTATGGAACTGGGATGAATAAAATACCGCAAACTTTAGGCATCAGATAATATCATATCTTTCAAGCCATCCACATTCGAAATGCAAAATCAGTCTTGATATTTCAAAACACCATCTCCCCTCTGGGATAAAGCCTCAATGGCTTTTTCGGTAACCGCTTTCTTCAATTCAACCAAAGCGCGATCATTATCTTGCTTTGCCTTTGATCCTCCATAAGAGACGATTTAGAACTATTTTGTACAATAACACCACCATATTTTGAATCAACCAATCGAACACCCAAATGGGCTAATCGGTGCACATCCTGAACTAGCTCTTTCTTCTCATCATAAATATGAGAAACACTGTTCATAGATAATCTACTAAGAGCGTCGGCAACCATATTAGGAGTGTAATTGGAAATTTGGATAGGGCACATTATAGGGGAGATGTTGTCCGATTTTCTTGAACTCTTTAACTAGTTAAGGAACTAGTCGAGAAGGCGAGTGAGGGAATGAGTTCTATAAATACTCGTGTGTAACATAAGGTTATGGAAAGCCGTAAGAGGCATGTAAAGCCTATTCTTTCTTTTCTTTTGGCATGTCTTAGAGGTAAGTAAAAGGTAATACGATCTCTGAAGTAATTCCACTCTTAAGTGTCTCATATTCCCTTCTGAATGTTGAACTCTCATGGTAATTAAACTACTTTCCTCGATCTTTCTATATGTTAAGGAAGTAACGAATGTACAGGCTCCTAGTCTGAAAGTCTATATGACAACAAGTTATTCTGAGTTCATAAGCTGTTAGCATTACTTTAGTACATGTACAGGGTCCCTGAGATCCTAATTGATATAGTCCCTAATGAAAGCTAGAGGGCATTTGAAATAATTACATTACTACCCTGATCCTCAGACAGTAGTTCAATTTTCTTATACGGTCGAGTCTTCGATATAATTTAAATTGCATATAGTCGCTCACTACTCTACTCGTGTATACTGTAACCCTTCTTTCGCGGAGTCTCGGGCTGGGTACGTAATCATGCATAGTTCACTGCATTGTTCACCGAGCCTCTCACTAGAGGGACGGGATATATAGTATATATATGATGATAGGATGTAATAAGGTAGTGACGATGGCAGACCTATGATTACCCGACAGGTATGATTCACCGAATCCCTGAAAGGGCCAGCTATTTTGTATAATTTGAGCATGCATGCTTTTATAAATCACAGAGTACAAGTACAGGTTCCTTATATGACATTTTATCCCCTGTTTCTCTGTTTCTGATATGCTTCCAGATATGTCATGTTATACTTTACATACTTAGTACACATGTCGTACCGACCCCCCTTTCCTTGGGGGGCTGCATTCATGCCGGCAGGTACAAATACACAACTTGGGGATCCTTCAACATAGGAGTCCCACCCAGCATTACAGAAGTGCTCCTTTGTGTGGGAGCCTAATTTTGGTTCTAAACCCTGATGTATTTCTTCTTGTTCATAGGTATGATGGGGGCCTTATCCCGTCTTATGTTACTGTTATTTTCTTTTACTCTTAGAGGTCTGTGGATATGTATGTGGGGTGTATATAGGCTGTATATGAGATGTATATGGGCTATATATGAGATGTATATGGGCTATATATGAGATGTATATGGGTTGTATATGAGATGTATAGGGGTTGCATATGAGTTGTATATGGGTTGTGTATATGTGTATGTATAGTTGTGCTTACATGAACTATGTTTGGGGGCATTCCCTTGTCTTGACAGCCTTGTCGGCTCACAAGTGTATCTGTTGCGGGACGACCCCATAAATTCTGATAACTTTGTTGGTTTATATGTTTTCCTACCTGTTGTTACACTATGATTCAAGTAGGAGACAGTGTTACTTACGATTGGCAGGAGTACACATGGGTATCCAGTTCGGGCACCCGTTACGGCCTACGGGGTTGGGTCTTAACAGAAGTGGTATCAGAGCAGTTTGTCCTTGGATTGTCCACAGACCGTGTCTAGTAGAGGCTTGTTTATCGGTGTGTTATGCAGCACATCTATAAATAGGAGGCTACAAGACATTTTAGATGTTACTTTTTTTCTTATCTCAGATCGTGCGATAGAGCTATGTTTTTAGGATAACCCTTCACTAACCTACCTATATGTTTACATGATACCTTCAAGGAAAGAAACCACTGCCTAGGAGGGTAAGTCAGCAATGGGGGAAACCAATCCGACCCCGAGAGTTACTAGGGCCCGTGCCCAATCTATGTCGATGATTGTACTTCAGTCGGCGAGTTCTACTATGCCATCAACCCCAGAGTAGTTTAGGGCAGTAGAAGCTGCAGATCCTGAACCTCCAGTACAGAAGCCTCCATCCCCATAGAACGGGGTGGAAAATAGAGCTACGAGGGATGCAGTGCAGTTGCTGACTGTACTAATAGCAGGACAGGCTTGGAGGCATGGCCCTGATGATGAAAATAGACAAGATAGCTTGAGGGTCCATGACTTCATAGCCTGTAATCCCCTTGAATTTCATGGATCGAGATCTGCAGAGGATCCACAGGAGTTCACTCGATAGCTGCAGCATATATTACGAATCATTAGGGCCTCAGAGACTAAGTCGGTTGAATTGGCCTCCTATCGACTGTGTGATATGGCCGCTAACTGGGACGAGTCTTGGGAATTATCGAGGGGGAAGGGTGCTCCTCTAGCTGAATGGGATGAATTTACAGAAGCCTTTGTTTGCCACTTTCTGCCTTCAGAAATGATATGAGCCAAGGTTGACTTATTGGTGAGGCATGCCCCTACAGTTGTAGCTGATATGGCAAATAGGGTGCACTTTTATGTGATGGGCTTGGACCTTTATTTGGTTAATAGCTGCATGGACATGGCTTCTCAGCCAGGCATGGATATTGCCTGGGTACAGGCATACGGCCAAAGGGTAGAAGAGCGACATAGAAGGTGTCAGCCCGACAGAGGTTTTGATAGAGGTCAGCATAAGAGGGCTAGGTCGGTTGTTTATCTGGGTGAATTTTGAAGTGGGCGGTTCCAATAGTCTGGTAGGTATCCCTCCCAGCCAGCTCGGAGTGTACCTTTACAGTTTCCAGGTGGGAAAGTTGAGATCACCAGGTGTTCGAGCGCTGGTCAAAACTCCAGAGCTTCAGGTACACAGGTGAACCAGAGTTCTTAACAGTTGAGACCACCAATACCCTAGTATCCCCATTGTAATAGACCTCATTTTGGGAAATATCGCTTGAGTACAAGTGCTTGTTTTTCTTGTGGCCACCAAGGCCATATTTCAAGGAAATGTCTGTTTAAGGGTACTCCAGGTGGTGCGGCCCAGCCAGCTGGGTTAGTTGCAGTTTCTTCTTCTTCTATAGCTATGCGCCTGATGGGTCAAGGTATGCAGATACCAGAAGGCCGTGGTGGATCTTCTAGTTCCGGTGGTCCTTCTAACCGTATATATGCCTTGGTTAGTAGACAGGACCAGGAGGCATCGCCAAACATGGTCATAGGTACATTATCAGTCTTTTCTTAGGACGTATATACGTTGATGGATCCAGGCTCTACTT
Source organism: Solanum dulcamara (assembly GCF_947179165.1). Classification (NCBI taxonomy): domain Eukaryota; kingdom Viridiplantae; phylum Streptophyta; class Magnoliopsida; order Solanales; family Solanaceae; genus Solanum; species Solanum dulcamara. The sequence goes on along the minus strand of NC_077238.1, from coordinate 25,218,716 downwards.
TATCATATATATCTCTATTTGTTGCTATTAAAATTAGAATTAAGCCTGAGTTGATAGAATCATTTGAGGTGGCTACACCAGTAGGGGATTCTATTATGGTAATATAGTTATATAGGAATTACTCGATAAATATATATAGTCATCATACCTTGGCTGATTTGATAGAGTTAGATATGGTGGAATTTGATGTGATTATAGGTATGGAATGGATAGCTTTGTGTCGTGAAAATGTAGATTGTAGAAATAAAGTGGTTCGGTTCTAATTCCTAGATGAACCAATTGTTGAGTGGTTAGGAAACACAGTATTGCCGAAGGGTAGATTCATTTCATACCTAAAGGCAAGGAAAATGATTAGAAAGGGGTATATTTATCATTTAGTCTGCGTGCACAATTTGGAAGCAGAGGTGCCAACTCTTCAGTCGGTGCTAGTGGTCAATGAATACCCAGATGAACTCCCAAGTCTTCCTCCTGAACGGGAGATAGAGTTCACTGTAGATGTGCCACTAGATACTCAGCCTATCTTTATCCCCTATATAGAATGGCACCCACAAAGTTAAAAGAACTAAAGGAGAAGCTGAAAGACTTGCTGGAAAAGGGATTTATTAGGCCCAACACATCACCATGGGGAGCGCCGGTACTGTTTGTTAAAAAGAAAGATTGATCGCTTTGAATGTGCATTGATTACAGATAGCTGAATAAGGTAACAATTAAGAATAGATATCCCCTCCCTAGCATTGATGATTTGTTTGACTAGTTGCAGAGTGATAAGTGCTTTTCGAAGATAGGCATGCGGTCAGGCTATCATCAGGTGCGGGCAAAAGAGGCAGATATCCCAAAGATTGCATTCAGGACCCGATACAGGCTTTATGAGTTCAAAGTGATGTCTTTTGGGTTGATAAATGCTCCAGCGGTGTTTATGGATCTGATGAACTGAGTGCTTAAACCATTTCTAAATTTATTTGTAATTGTATTTATTGATGATATTCTGGTTAATTCACGATCAAAAAAGGAACATGCACATTATTTACGAGTGGTACTAGGAATACTCCAACCCCAGAAATTATATGCTAAGTTTTCTAAATGTGAATTTTGGTTAAGTTCAGTGACTTTCCTAGGGCATGTTATTGGGACTGACGGTATTTGTGTAGACACGCAGAAGATTGAGGATGTGAAAGCTTGGCCAAGACCTACAACGCGTACGGAGGTACGTAGCTTTTTGGGGTTAGCAGGGTACTACAGAAGGTTCGTGGAAATGTTTGCTTCTATTTTGGCACCTTTAACGAGGCTTACTTAAAAAGCGGCTAAATTTTAGTGGACTGATTCTTGCGAACAAAGCTTCCAGTTGTTAAAAGAAAAGTTGACTACGACTCCTGTTCTCACTCTTCCAAAAGGACCAAATGGATTTATTATTTGTTGTGATGCTTTCGGTATTGAGCTTGGATGTGTATTGATGCAACAGGGTAAAGTTATAGCTTATGCCTCCTAACAGCTCAGAAAACACTAAAAGAATTATCCAAATCATGACATAGAATTAGCAGTGGTGATTCATGCCTTGAAAATATGGAGGCACTACTTATATGGTGTGCATGTTGATATCTATATAGACCACAAAAGCCTCCAGTATATCTTTAAATAGAAGGAATTGAACTTACGACAAAGAAGGTGGCTAGAATTATTAAAGGACTATGACATGGACATCTTATACAACCCTAGAAAAGCGAATGTTGTGGCGGATGCACTCAGCTGTGAGTTAATGAGTAGCTTAGCAGAGGTACAATCGGAACGGAAGGAGATGATCATTGAGATCTGCCAGCACACTAGCCTTGGAGTCTGCTTAGCTAGTTCGGACGATGGGGGGTTTCTATTCGGGAAGTTGTTGAATCCTCGATCATGGAAGAAGTAAAGCAATACCAATATAAGGACCATATTCAGATACAGTATAGGGACATAGCATTCTAGAAGGAAAAAAAACTCCATTTGAAATCATGCCGGATAGAGTACTACGATATAGGGGCAGAGTCTGTGTACCGGAAGTTGCAGGGCTATGACAACAAGTGTTGGGTGAGGCACATCATGCCCATTATTCCATTCATCCGGGGTCAACAAAGATGTATCACGACCTCAGATATCTATATTAGTGGGATGGTATGAAAAATGATATAGCAGAGTTTGTAGCCCAATGCCTGAACTACCAATAAGTTAAAGTTGAACATCAAAAACTGGAAGGGATACTACAGGAGATGGAGATCCTAACCTGGAAATAGGAAGTGATTAACATGGACTTCATCACAGGTTTACCTCGCACTCACCGGAAGAAGGATTTCATTTAGGTTATTATGAATATGCTAACAAAATCAGCCCACTTCCTTCAAGTCAGGACCACATACTCAGCTGAGGACTATGCGAAATTGTACATCAAGGAAATAGTATGGCTCCACGGAGTTCCCACATCTATTATTTTGGATTGGGGAGCTCAGTTCACAACCCACTCTTGGAGGTCATTCCAAGAAGGCTTGGGAACACAAGTAAGCCTTATAACAACATTTCATCGTCAGATTGACGGACAGGATGAGCGCACTATTCAAATGCTAGAGGATATATTGCGGGCCTGCATAATTGACTTTAAAGGTAACTGGGATAATGATGTACCACTTATTGAGTTTTCTTACAATAATAGCTATCACTCTAGCATCTAGATGGCCCCATATGAGGCTTTATATGACGAGAAATATAGGTCACCTGTTGGTTGCTTTGATATTGGCGAAACACAACTCGTAGGCCCAGATATGGTCCAGCAGGCTATAGAAAAGGTAAAGCTTATTCGGGAAAGGTTATTAGCTACTCAGAGTTGACAAAAGTCATATACAGATAATCGACGTCGACCTTTGTAATATCAAGTGGGTGATTTGGTATTCTTAAATGTGTCGCCTATGAAAGGAGTAATACAGTTCGGCAAGAAAGAGAAGCTGAGTCCGAGATATATTAGCCCTTACTTGATCCTATGCTAAATAGGCAAGGTGGCCTACGAGCTAGACTTACTAGCAGACCTAGAAGTAGTACATCCATTCTTCCATGTATCAATGCTTCACAAGTGTGTGGCTGATACATCATGGGTACATTCCGTAGGCGATATCCTGATCACAGAGGAACTAGCCTACGAAGAGCAACCTATCACCATCCTGGATCGGTAGATTAGAAGACTGCGGACTAATGATGTAGCGTCGGTCAAGATATTAGGGCAAAGTAGAAGTCGTGAAGAAATAACCTGGGAAGCTGAAGAGGATATGAAACACAAGTATTCGTACCTATTCCCGATATCTATAGGTAACCCTAACTTCTGAAAACTTGTATATTAATTACGTGGATGATAATGTGTGTTATCGCAAAAGAAAGGAACCTCCTTACAATCTGTATAAACTCTTAAGGGAAGTTTTATTTAACATTCGGGGATGAATGTTCTAAAGGGGGGAAGGATGTTACACCCCAAAATTTTAAACTCGGAATGTCTCTTAAGTTCCTTAAACACTAGCATGAGAGACGGATAAGCTACGACACTATTAAATGACTCTAAGGAAGGTAGAATGTGATACCCCATAGTAGAGAAGGTTGGAAATAGAGTCATAAGAATCCGAAAGGAATTGGAGGCCAAGTAATGAGTCGTAGGACTTGATTTACCTACGTAAGCCACTAACTTAGAAGTCTTACATACCAAAGCTACTTGAGGATATACCAAGCTTACGTATCCCAGATTACATAGGTTCTTGAGATAAGATGAGATTACAAACCCACGGGAAAGAGAACAAAAATAACACATGGCAGCCTAGGAAGGTAACATGTGGCAGCACCTCAAGTAGGCAGGTGACCCACCTGTTTGGGGTCAAGTAGGTGAACCACCTTCTTGGGGGAGGTGTACCCCACTGCCATGTCGCATCCCCGAATTGGCAGCATGTATTCGGTGGCCCAATAGGGGCTGGACACGTGTCACCCTTAGGGACTGACACATGTAACCTCCTAGGACCACCTATAAATATGTAATATTTGACTTATACTTCAGTTATTATCCCAAATTTCAGCCAAAGTGAAGAGAAAAAAACCCTAAAACTAAGAGAGAGTAGTGGCGGCCTAGGAGGAAACATAAGGTAAGTCCCAATTTCGTTCCGTAAATTAATTATCTAGAATATACCATAATTATATGGAGGTATTATTAGTATAAAATCATGGCTTGGTGCAGCACAAAACGGACAGCAAGCTGCCACGGCGTTTAAATCGCGCTAAAGAAGTTCCAAGGCGCAATTTTGGCGAGTTTTGGCCAATTTCGGGTAAGGTAATGTACTCCCTTCCAATTTTAAGTTTATGGTGTTTTTATAGGGTGTATTAGACACCTTTTATTATGCAGGAAGTGTAATAAAGTCATGCAAGTGCTCGACGTTCGAAGTAAACTAAATTGGAATCGTTATAGTTAAATTATAGTCGAAATGAGGCATTGTGAGTGTGGGGGATACTTCTGGTCGTATGATGGTGTGTTAAGGTGATTAACATGTTGTAAAAGAGGTGTGGGTTCTTTTGTTTGCATCCACTCGATCCTCCATCTCGGGTAATTAAAGGTTTTACAAAACTGAAACTAGTTTTATCATAGTTTCGAGCGAGTCGCGTGGAGTTTATGTTGTATATTGTTGATGTGAATTGCTTAAACATATGCTGCATTTTATTGTTGTTAGTTGACTGTAGGTATTAGGAGTGTAATTAGAAATTTGTATCGGGCATATTATAGGGGAGATGCTTCCCGATTTTTGTTAACTCTTTAACTAGTTACGGAACTAGTCGAGAAGGCGAGCGAGGGGATGAGTTCTATAAATACTCATGTGTAACCTAAGGTTCTGGAAAGCCAAGGGTTGTTAATATTCGTGTTTCTCTTATGTTACTTAGGTTCAAAGGACGAAGAGACGAATGGTATAAAGAGTAACCCGTAAGAGGTATGTAAAGCCTATTCTTTCTTTTCTTTTGGCATGTCTTAGAGGTAAGTAAAAGGTAATACGATCTCTGAAGTATTTCCACTCTTAAGTATCTCATATTCCCTTCTGAATGCTGCACTCTCATGGTAATTGAACTACTTTCCTCAATCTTTCTATATGTTAAGGAAGTAACGAATGTACAGGCTCCTAGTCTGAAAGACTATATGACAACAAGTTCTTCTGAGTTCATAAGCGGTTAGCATTACTTTAGTACATGTCCAGGGTCCCTGAGATCCTAATTGATATAGTCCCTAATGAAAGCTAGAGGGCATTTGAAATAATTACATTACTACCCTGATCCTCAGACAATAGTTCAATTTTCTTATACGGTCGAGTCTTCGATATAATTTAAATTGCATATAGTCGCTCACTACTCTACTCGTGTATACTGTAACCCTTCTTTTGCTGAGTCCCGGGCTGGGTACGTAATCATGCATAGTTCACTACTTTGTTCACCGAGTCCCTTACTAGAGGGACAGGATATGTAGTATATATATGATGATGGGATATAATAAGGTGGTGACGATGGCGAACCTATGATGACCCTACATGTATGATTCACCGGATCCCTGAAAGGGCCAACTATTTTGTATAATTTGAGCATGCATGCTTTTATAAATCACAGAGTACAGGTATAGGTTCCTTATATGACATTTTATCCCCTACTTCTCTATTTCTGATATGCTTCTAGTTATGCCATGTTATACTTTACATACTTAGTACACATGTCGTACTGACCCCCCTTTCCTCGAGGGGCTGCATTCATACCGGTAGGTACAGATACACAACTTGGGGATCCTTCAGCATAGGAGTCCCACCCAGCGGTCCAGAAGTGCTCCTTTGTGTGGGAGCCTAATTTTGGTTCTAAACCCTGATGTATATTTGTTCATAGGTACGACGGGGCCCCTGTCCCGCCCTATGTTACTGTTGTTTTCTTTTACTCTTAGAGTTCTGTAGATATTTACGTGGGGTGTATATGGGCTGTATGTGAGATATATATGGGTTGTATATGAGATGTATATGGGATGTATATGAGATGTATATGGGTTGTATATGAGATGTATATGGGTTGTATATGAGTTGTATATGGGTTGTGTATATGTGTATGTACAGTTGTGCTTATATGAACTATGTTTTGGGGTGTTCCCTTGTCATGATAGCCTTGTCGGCTCACAGGTGTACTTGTTGCGGGATGACCCCATAAATTCTTATAGCCTCATCGGCTTATATGTTTTCCTACTAGTTGTTACATTACGAGTCAAGTAGGAGACAGTGTTACTTACGGTTGGCAGGAGTACACATAGGTATCTGGTTTGGGCATCCTTCACGGCCTATGGGGTTGGGTCATGACAGAAGTGGTATCAGAGCATTTATAATAATCGGCTAAGTGCAAGAAACTCCGAATATCAGAAGGATTCAATGGTCTAGGCCAATTTTTAATTGCCTCTATTTTCTTTCGATCAATAATAATTCCTTCTTTGGAAATAATGTGACCAAGGAAAGCGACTGACCTTAGTCAAAATTCACATTTGCTAAACTTTGCATGCAACTGAGAATCCTTAAGAATTTTCAACACAATCTTCAAATTATTGGCATGCTCTTTCTCACTTCGAGAATAAATAAAAATATCATCTATAAACACGATCACAAATATATCTAAATATTTCTTAAATACCGTGTTCATTAAATACATGCAAGATGCAGGGGCATTCGTTAGTCCAAAAGACATAACCAAAAATTCAAAGTGACCATACCAATTTCTAATAGCCGTCTTTGGAATATCAAACTCCTTCACTCGGAGTAGATGATAACCCGATCAAATATCAGACTTTGAAAACCAACTTGCTCCTTGCAATTGGTTAAACAAATCATCTATCCATGGAATTGAATAATTATTCTTTACGGTGACCTTATTCAATTATCGGTAATGTAGACACATTCAGAGTGACCCATCTTTCTTCTTAACAAATAACACGAGAGAACCCCAAGGTTAAATAGTTGGCCTTATGAAACCCTTATCTAACAAATCCTTTAAGTGGTCTTTCTACTCCTTAAGTTCTGCAAGATCCATACGATAAAGAGGAATAGAAATAGGTTGAGTATCGGTAAGGAGATACAGGCCAAATTCAATTTCCCTTGCGGGAGAAACACCAGGCAAATCACTGAGAAACACATCCAAAAACTCATTAACTATAAGGAACGACTCAAGAATAGGAGCTTCGAAATCAACATCCCTAACTAGTACTATGTGGTAAATGCATCATTTGGAAATCATTTTCCGAGCCTTAATACATGAGATGAATCCACCAAATCATTACCCTTTCATTCAAGAATAGGCTCACTAGGAAACTGAAAGTTGACTCTATGGGTTCTACGACTAATGGATTAATGAGAGACATGTAACTAATCCATACCAAGAATACTATCAAAATCCATCATGTCAAGTTCATCAGTATCATAAGGGATAACTTTATGCAAGACCGACATGGGACAATCTCTATAAACTATCTTGTCTAACACTGAATCCCCAATGGGAGTATAGACTGAAAATGTCTCTAACAATACTTTGGGGCTCACATTAAATCTCATAACACGGTCCTTAGTAACAAAATACAAGTTCGCACCCGGGTCAAGCAATGCATACATATTAAATTAACAGACCCGTAACATACCCGTGACCATATCAGGAGTCCCATCCACATCTTGCCTGGCACAAAGAGTATAGAATCAATTGTTGGGTAGGCTACCCTTTTGTTGGGCATGGTAACCATGTTACTCTTGGCCTCCTTGGGCTACATGGCCTTGGGGAAGACCTTCTCTACCTTTGTTGGAAGCATTAGGGCACTCAAATTTCCTATGGCCCATCTTTCCACATCCATAGCTAGAACCCTTTCCCATTAAACATCTACCTCCATTATTCTTTCCACACTTTGTACACTTGGGAAATTAAGGGCTACTAGCATATACACCTCCTCCTTGAACCTTAGGATATGACGCATATCCCTATAAAACTACTTTTCCAAACCTTGGCCTTATTGAGCACAACCATTTCCTCCACCGATTCTAGAATTGGAGAACCCACCTTTATAACTGGTCCTCTCACAATAACTCATTCTCATCTCTTTGAAATTTTCTCCTTTAATTTGTTCGGAAAAAGTTATGAGCCGAGATATTTCCATTTCTTTAACAACATAGAGGCACGAAATTCCTTTGCAATTAAGTTGGACACTCTCGATATGAATAAACTCATTTAGGCATGTGGATCGAAAACCAATGAAGGAGCATACTTGGATATCATGCTGAACTTGAGGGAATAGTCCCTCATACCCATATTTCCTTGTCGAAGATTGATGAACTCTAGAACCTTAGATTCCCTTAGCTCAAGATGGAAAAAGTGATCAAGAAAAGCAAGTTTGAATGCTTCTGATTCAATAGGTCCTTCATCCACCGTCTCTATTTTCAATTGAGTATACCAAACTTGAGCAAAACTCTTTAGTGGGTAGGCCGCCAACTCTATTTTCTGCTATGACGTGACCCCCATAATACTCACTATCTTATAGAGCTCATAAATGAACTCTTGATGATCCTTATAAACTTTCGAACCATGGAACTTGGTAGGGTTCGTCATTACAAAGTTCCTCACTCTAGAAGCTGGAGTAGGAGCACTAGGAGGAACTACAACCTCTTTGTTAGACATGACTTAGTCTTGCATAGTAATGGTGGTCCAAAATTCTACATTTTTCACTTAGTCGGGTAGGGGACAATTGTCTTAATTGACCAGAGGAACTTGGTCCTCATTAGCATTGACCCCTCTTTACATAGGTTCTCTTCTTGGAGGCATTTCTAAAAATTGCAAAGAAAAATCATTAGGGAAGGGAAATCTTATAGTTTACTCTATAGCACGACATAAATCATGAAAGTAATGAGGATTTTCTACAATACCTTATAGACTCCTATTCATAGATGTGGCATGCTTCACAACCATATATCTGACTCTACTTGATGTGGCATGTTGGACTCCCTAGGACATCTTAAAACTTGTGGTCTGATTCTAAGTTTGTCATAATCCGATATAAGGCCTAGCCATAACTCAGCGATTGAAACCCCAAAGGGCTCAAACCAAGCCTCCTAATATATAATAACCATACATAAAGTAAATATGTAAATAACATAACAAGAGTCTAAAACATGATCATAAAATAAATGTAAACTTGACTACATAGACTCCCCAACCTAGGTCCAACAATGCCTTTACTTCTTGAGATTGGCACGGGCTACGGCATCTCCCTAGATCACCCTCAATACGGATAAATCAAGTCCTTTGGAAAGAAGCAACTCATAACTAGTCCTTGATAGATAAGGACTCACCAAAACTCTGTCAATATGGAAGCTCAACTAGCCACATGTGGGAAAGTGATCCTCAACTCCTACATTATGACAAAATGTAGGAAATAATATGCATTAGTAGATTTGAATGTACGAAGTATTTAGGTATGGCATGCAATATAAATCATAGGATGGAATGATCAATTAGCATACATGATAAAGAGAATGATTAAAGTCAAGAGAAAACCATAATGATCAAAGCGTTTAAAATACATAGTAAAATCATAAAGATCATAGAGAGAATATACATATGTGGGATAGAGCTATAAGCGACAATAAGACTAAGTGAGCTATAACATGGAATCCCAATGTCTCCACATACAACGAAAGAAAGGGAAATCTACTTACGAAGGTAGACTCTACCCTACTAGGCGGGTCATGTACATACACTACATATGGATCCACTATCTATTCCATAAAGGTTATCCTATAGTGGCAAGTAGTTATGAGATAAGATAGTTTATATAAGAGCCCATAGGCTGATCCCCACCTCAAATCATCATTAGGTTCTTAGTCACATCCCACAGAATACAAAACATAGTAATCATGCTTAACATATATCATGAAACTTGTACATAAGTTTAACATTCATAGGGTAGGTCATTTTTATAAAATACTTGCAATGTGAGTATTAGACTTTTAACATTACAATATCATACATACATAATTCATATCATGAGGTTCCTAAGTCACAAACATAGGTCCGTAAGTCACCTTTCTTCATAAGATGCATGTAATTAATAACTTGAACATAATTGTAATTCATGATCACAATTAGTACTTGAATTTAAAGTAAATCTTGTATACATAGTCTATTTATGTGAAAACCATAAGAGTACTTTGATATCATTAAACTTCATAATCATACATCATGTGAATCATCATTGAAAATAGCTTCATGCATGGGCATTCATAATTCAACTTAAAATTATACAATTTATGTAAAAATATACTTATAATGATTGTTGATAACAAAATAAAACATAATTGAAACAGCCCAATGCAATTCATCAAACTAGGGTTACAAACCCAATTGAAATTAATAAGATTTTGAGTAGAAACCTTGGGTCTTCATGAGTGAATGGAACCCATGGATCAATCCCTACATACCTCAAATGAATTTGAACTAGAAATTGAGAAAATAGACTTGTTCTTGAAGAAACCCTAGCCAAACTTGATGAAGAAGATGCACTTTGAAAGAACCTTGAGAGAGAGGTCTTAAAGTTGCTTGAGAATTAATAAGGGAAAATAATAAACTTAGGAATATTTAGGACGATTACATAATTAATCTAGTCCCAAAAGAATCCATATACATTAATGAAATAATAGGGAAAGGACCAAACTATCCTTCTTTTAACTGGAGACTAGGACTTCACAGAGGACCCATCACGGTCCATGATGCTCACCACTTCCCGTGGTGGTATCTATGAAGTTAGACTTAATCATGAAATCATGGGTTTGTAGGAAAGAGTTTCAAGACTTCCTTCACAGATACCTTCACGGTCCACAGAGGTCATAATGGTTTGTGAAGTGCGGACGTGTTGTAGGACCTTTAGGAGGGTCTGTAGGGTCGACCAAAATAGAATCCACCACGGTCCGTGAAATACAACATGGCCCATGGTTGTGAGGCATGGTCCCTTCCCTTGGAAATTTTTTGAGGACCTTAGGGGAGGGGTCACAATGGAGGATACTACGGTCCATGGTGTGCACAAAAGTCCATGGTGCTCACAATGGTCCGTGGTGCCTTCCCTGGAGGACTGAGTTTTAGAACCACCACAACGGTTGCTCACCACGAGGAGTGGTTTGGACCAAGTCCTGTGATCACCTTCGTGGTCATCACCTGGTGCCAAAATCTGATTTTTTGGGGGATTTGACCTTTTGTTCATCATTTTCTAACTTTCCAACTTTTGGGGTCTTATAGTATGAATATGTGAAACAACAAAAAGGATACATACATCAAGATACTCAAATTAAGAAGTCAACTTAGGAACTCAACTCGATAAGACATGCATTACAATGGAAGATAATTCTTTAAAATACATGAGATAATAAATACAAATCAGTATATGAAAATATATTATTTTACTTCATGGAGAGTTTCTCTAGTCGAAAACCATTATTTCTGAGCTAGTGATAATACAACAAACTGTTTTTTGTTGCCACAGCCATCCAATAATTTTCCACAGTAAAGGACACAACTCAATTCATGGATCCATATAAAATCCCTTAGTGAGGCTGATGAGGAGTTTCCTGAATTAATAATGACGATCCTACCATACACTGGTTACATATTTTATGGTGCTTGGATTATCTGAACTCTTATCCAAATTTATGCTCAACACTACTCCCAAAAAATATTTTACTGCTCTCATATACCTAATTGAGTGTAATTACTCTAAACATAACTCATTAATCTCATTGGACTTTACTCAGTATAACTCAACTATTCTAAAACTAATTGCATTCTCTTCAAAATACTTATATTTCTAAAACTTACTAAGTGCATAAAAATATATCTCTTGAATCTCAGCTCAGGGTAAAAATAAATAAATGCAAAGTTAAACTCATGTAGAACTAATAAATCTAATGCTCAAAATCATAAGTAAAAGACTTCAAAATTCAAGGGATATAACATGGTCAAAACTCCTTTCTTAAATATGATTATTTGTAAAACTACTAACACATCAAGTTTAGTAAAATCATGTTTAACTCATAAATATCAATATTCATAACTCAAATATAATATATACTTTTTGGACACTCATGTTCCCTAAAAACTCATATTTTACATAATACATGAAATTCATCATCTTTAACTCAAAATAGTACACATTGAACATAATAAACATCAATTCAATAAGGGTTCATGTGAATGTAAGCATGAAAAACAAATTCCATAATTTAATTATGTAGGAAAAATTATGATCTTAAAACATTTACATGAAACTCAACGAAAGAAGAATATTTGATTCGAAACTCAAGGAAATTTGACCTAAAACTCTACTTGAACTTTTTAATGATGGAATTTAGATGAAAGAAATGTCGAAGAACTCAATTCAATGCTATGAATAGCTTTACATACCTAGAAGAGTTAAATACTTGATGAACTTTGAAGAACACTAGCTTTCTTGGAGGAAATATTTAATCTTAAAATATTGGTGCTGGATCTTTTTAGGGAATTCTTAGAGTGGAAGAACTTAGGAAAACTTTGGATGGAAGGTTTTGTCACGACCCAACCCCGTAGGCCGCGACTCTTCCTGAGTTGGACACCCATACGTACCCTTAGCCCAAATTAGCATATTAGCAAAATAAACAGATATAGAAATCAAGTGAGGTCGCTAGATAGAAAACAAAAGCCAATAAGGCCGTCACGGAATACAAAAGCCCAGAATATATACAGAACCCACAACATAAATCTACAGACCTCTACAGAATGGTAGCCTAATCATATGATGGGAAAAGGCCCCTTCGTACCTCTGACCAACGTGTACAAATATGCAACAGAAAAGTTAGTACCAAAATAAGGGCTCCGGATAAAAGAGGACTATCAAACAACAGAGTGGATGTCCTAGGCAAACGGATTGGCAAATCGAGCATCTATACCTGCGGGCATGTAACGCAGCCCCCGAGGAAAGAGGGTCAGTACGGAAAATGTACTGAATATATACAACATTAACTCTAATAAATAAAGTCATAACTAGAAAAGAATGTGCAGAAAATGAGCAAAATATCCAAAATATCAAAATGCTTATCACAAACACAAATAATGCATGCGGAAAAACATAAGTCATATCCGGCCCCATTAGGGGACTCGGTGAACAAAACGTGGTCGCCCTCCTGTCAATGGCGCCACAGCATAACATACTCTAGAGTAGGGAACATCTCCGTAACAGATCATATCATATCAGATGGCCATATCATATCATATTATCAGACATCAGTATATGTGTACATGGCACAACATACACCACAACCCATGTACATGTCATACCTTCCCCCTCACATCGGGGCACAATGAATAATACAGAGAAGTACGCTTGATAATATATCCTGGCTCGGGCTTAGTGGAAGAAGCATTGAGGCATCCACGAGTGGAATAGTGAGAAACTAAATATAATTTAAAACATTGTAAAAGACTCAATGAAGTAGTAAAGAAGAATTATCATTTGAAAATCAGGGCGATAGTCATATCAATCATCCCTCAAATATCACTATTGATCACATCAAAAGAGCCTTAGAAATCATAGGCATGAATCAAGATTATACAAAATAACTTATAAAAGTCAAGGACATTAACTACCGGAGAATCTCTAAGAACACGAATCATGAATCACCCTCGAGACTTACGAATGGAATTACCCCCAAAGTTCATATTAATCCTTACTTAATTCTAAGACATGCCAAAAGAAAAAAGGGACGACTTTATATACTCTCTACTTTCCCTTATGTAGTCATCATATACATATGTTCCCAGGAACGTATGGCCTGATCCTTAGATAGTAACATATGTCGAGGAACGTTCGGCCCGATCTTTATACACATATACCATACCTGACCCATCAAGGGACTCGATACCATAAACATCTCATCATAACATCAAAACTTATGTCAAAGACATATCAAGAGAAAATAAGCGTAGCTTTACATACTTATGCCGAAGACATGCCAAGAGAGAGAAGGTATCTTCACATACCTCTTATGGATTATCCTTCACCACATTCGCCTCGTCGTCTTTTGAGCCTATTTAATAAGAAAAAAATACTAAGATTAGTAACCTTCCACTTTCCAACTTCCAAATATACAACCAAGTATCTATAGGAATTATTTCCTTATCCATTTCCATCGACTATTTTATTATTAGTTCCGAAATTACCGGAAATCGGGTTGCATCTCCCCTATAACTTGCCCTATCCAAACTTCCAATTATATACTTAATTACTATAACCAACCCACAACAACAACCAGCAGCATATATACAAGTAAATCACTTTAACATTATACAATACAAACTCCAACCAACTCGCTCAAAACTATGATACAAAAATTAAGTTTTTAATCTTTGTTTTATAAAATCTTTAACCATACGAAACGGAGGGTCGTATGGCTGAAACCAGGAGAACCCACACCATTTTTAGTACACTTTCCATCCCTACAACACACAACCAACCCAGCTGCAACTGCAGCACCACAATCACAACAAACTACTCGACTTTGATTTAACTCTAATGACTTCCACTTAGTTTGTTTCTAACGTCAAGCATCCTTATATAATTTTTACACTTCTAGACTTATTTAAGACATGTAATATACTTTGTAAAGAAATCATAAACTCCAAATTGAAAGGGAAAGCCTTACCTTGCCTGAAACTCGCCAAAACTCGCCTTAGAAACTTTTTTAGCGCGGCAAAAACTTTGTGGATGTTTGTTATCCTTTTGGTGATGCTCCAAACCATAAATTTACATTAATAAAACCTTCATACCCTCATGTTATACCCTAGATAATTTATTTATGGAATGAAATCAGAGAACTTACCTTTTTGTTTCCTCCCAAATCTGTGGCTCTCTCCCTCTTTTGCTTAAAGTTTCTCTTCTCCTTTTTCCTTGATTTGTTTTTGATAAGGATGAAAATAAAGGATAAGGATGAAGCTAAAAGTCATAAAACATATATATATATATATATATATGCCACCTTAGGGGGTGACACGTGTTAGCCCCTAAGTGGTGACACATGTCAAGCCCTTATTGGGCCAACACACCCCCTCCTCCAACCATGGGCTGCCATGTGACAGGTGGGGTCTACCCCCTTGCTTCAGCTGCTGCCATGTGGCACTTCCATCTTCTACCATGTGTCACTTTATTTTCTTCCTCATGGGTTCGTAATCTCATCTTATTTTACGAACCTATGTAATCCTTGCTACATAAGCTTGGTATGACTCAAGTAGCTTAAGAATGTAAGATTTTCAAGTTTGTAGCTTACGTAAGTAAGTCGAGTTCTATGACTCATTACTTGGAATCCATCTCCTTCCGAATACTTATAACCATACCTCCAATCATCCATACTATGGGGTATCACATTCTCTCTTTCTTAGAGTTATTTGGTAGAATTATAGATTATCCGGCTCACATGGTAACTTTTAAGAAGGTTACGAACCTTTCACAAAACTTAAGAAGCTTAAGAACGCGTTCCAAGTTACAAAAGTATGGGGTATAACATACTTCCCACCTTTATAACATTCTTCCTTGAATGTTAAACAAAACCTTCTTGAAAATATTACTCAGACTATAGGGAAAATTACTTTCTATTGTAATAACACATACTTTCATCAACTTAAGAGTTTCAGAAGTTGGAATTCCTGTAGACATATGGAATAGGTATGGATGCTTGTGTTCCATTTCTTCTTTAGCTTCCTAGGTCATTTCATCGCGATTCTCATTTTGCCACAGCACCTTGACGGAAGCTACGTCCTTAGTCCGCAATCTTCTAATCTGCTGATCCAGGATACACCCAATTTTATTACCATTATGATAAAGATCTTTTTATTTTGATGTGTATGCGCTATTAGATTTGAGTAAAAATTTATCGTTTGTTACTCCATTCTTTGCTAATAGGTTTGATGTGTTACCCAAAATATTATTAGAGATCTATTTGGTGTCTACCCCCATTGGTGAGTCGGTATTGTTAAAAAGGTCTATAAGGGTTGTCTCATGTCTATATTGCATAAATTTATTCCTTGTGATCTCATTGAGCTTGACATGGTAGATTTCGATTTCATTCTTGGGATGGATTGGTTACACACATCTTATACTTCCATAGATTTTAGGACTTATCGAGTCAAGTTTCAATGTCCAAATGAGTCCGTTATTAAATTGGAGGGTCGTGATTCGGTGGTGAAGGGTAAGTTTATTTCTTATCTTAAGGCCCAAAAAATGATTTCTAAGGGTTGTATTTACCATATTGTGAGTGTTAAGGATGTTGACTCCGAAAGTCCTCCTCTTGAGTTAATTTCCATGGTCAATGTGTTCCTCGATGTATTTCCCATTGACCTTCTCAGTGTCCCTCCTAAAAGAGAAGTTGATTTTGGTATCGATATCCTATCCGATACCCAACCTATCTCTATTACTTCTTACCGGATGGCCCCGACAGAATTGAAAGTGTTGAAGGAACAATTAAAGGACTTGTTAGAAAAGGGTTTCATAAGACAAAGTATTTCTCCATGGGGTGCTCCTGCGTTATTTGTGAGATAGAAAGATGGGTCATTTCGAATGTGTATAGACTACCGACAATTAAATAAGATGACCATTAAGAACAAATACCTACTCCCTAGAATAGATGACTTTTTTGATCAATTGCAAAGGAAAAGTTACTTTTCCAAGATCAACCTTCGGTCCGTCTATCACCAACTATGGGTGAGGGAGTGTAACATTCCCAAAATGGCTTTACGAATAAGGTATGGTCACTTTGAGTTTGTGGTGATGAGTTTTAGGTTGCGAATGCATCGCAGGCGTTTGTGGACTTGATTTTGTAGTGGTTTTATTAAGATGTGAATATTGATTTTGTAGTGGGTTTTCCTCATGCCCAAAAGCTTCATGATTCGATTTGGGTAATTGGTGATAGAATAACTAAGTTGTCTCACTTCCTATCAGTTAAGACTTCCTATAGTGCCGAAGACTATGCCAATTTGTATTTTTGGGAGTTTGTGAGATTGTATGGTATGCCGGTATCCATTATTTTGGATCATAGTACCTAATTTACTTCTCACATTTAGAGATCGTTTCAAAAGGCCCTTGGTACTAAGGTAAAATTGAGCACCGCATTCCATTCTCAAATGGATAGGTAAGCCAAAATTACAATTCAAACAGTAGGGGATATGTTAAGGGCTTATGTGTTCAAGTTTAAAGGAAATTCGGATAATTATCTACCACTCATCGAGTTTGCCTATAATAATAGTTATCACTCAAGTATTGAGATGACGCAGTTTGAGACTTTGTATGGGAGACGATATAGATCCCTGGTTGGTTGGTTTAAAGTAGGTGAGATGACCTTATTGGGTCCCAATTTGGTACTTGATGCTTTAGAGAAGGTTTAAATCATTAGAGAAAGGTTGAAGATGGCTCAAAGTCATCAAAAGTCCTATTCTGACACTAGAAGAAGGGATCTTGAGTTTAATGTGGACGATTGGGTATATCTGAAAGTTTCACCCATGAAGGGTGTAGTTCATTTTGGTAAGAACAGGAAATTGAGCCCTAGGTATGTAGGACCTTATAGAATTTTGAGACGTGTTTGCAAGGTTGCATATGAGTTAGAGTTGCCATTGGAAATGACCATGGTTCATCCAGTGTTCCATGTGTTTTTATTGAGAAAATATATGGGTGATCCTAGTTCCATTGTTCCTTTGAGAGTAGTGAATGTTGAAGAAAACTTGACCTATGAAGAAGTTCCGATTAAAATTTTAGACCAGCAAGTTAAGAGATTGAGGAACAAATAAGTTGCACCTGTTAAAGTCCTTCGGAGGAATCAACAAATCAAAAGTGCTATATGGGAAGCGAAAGCGGATATGATTAAGCGATACCCTCATCTTTTTCCCTCTATCTAAACCTAAGGTATTAAGTTGTCCTTGCTCAATTACTTAATATCCTTGCATTTCAATTTTTCTTGTCATATGCTTTGTAAAATTATGAAATATATTTTGAATGATATTTTAAATTGAACTATTGCATTAATGATGAGTTTTTGATTTACAATCTACTATACTCAAGCTAAGTCTTTCCTTATTCGAGGACGAATATTCCCAAGGGGGAGATAATGTAAACCCCCCAAAAATGATGTATATGATGTTTCAATTCTTGATGAAAATGATATTACTTCTATATTTTTGGTATAACTTTTAATAGGATGGTCCAAATTTGGTGATTTTAATTTCTGAATAACTCGAACATCATTGCCTACAATTTTTGTGAATACCATAATTTATGTTTCGAGGTTAAGTAGATCAAATAAATTAATTATTGCAAGACATGGTGTTATGACATAATTGAGTATTTGAATAATAAATCTCATATCTCATAGTAGTATGATCCAAATTAGTTGATTTTTGAATGACATGAAAGTAGACTTCTAGAGAAACAATTCATATCAAGACACTAAATCGTAATGAGGAAGTTATCTTTTTCAAACATAGCTCCGAAAAAGGGTATTCCATTAAAATAAGGTTCATCTCACCAACCATGAAAAGATCTAGATCCATTTGACATCACCCGTGACATCAATAGTCCTCCATTTGACATCACCCATGACATCATAATCTTCCATTTAATTTTCAGATTTTTCTTTATAATTATTGTTAGGTCCCTCCTTCACACCTATAAATACCCACCTTATTCCATCATTTTGTTCATCAAGCTTTCTCAAGCAACTCTTCTCTTTATAAAGTTTTAGTTCTTACTAGTGTAGAAATACTATTTCGATGATTCATATATTCTGGGTAGTACACAAAATGCTTTGGCCATGATTCAAGAGTGTTTATTAAGTCCTTCAATTCTGAGTAACGCTTCGAATTCCAGGTATGTAAGGCTTCAATGAGAGTATTCCTTCAACTCTCATGCCTAAAGTATTTTGATTATATGATATATTATTTTTATTTTCTTTAAGTTTTACTCTAAGTTATGTAGGTGTTTATCTATAGGTTTTTCCATCCATGTAGTCCAAAACTCTTTTAACTAAATCGCTTGATTTCAAGTAATATTTCCTTATGGGTAATTCTTATTTTTACTTAATAACATGAATCATGGTTAATCTAATGATCATTGGTAAATTTGGATGAAACATGATTTCATATGTATGAATTGATGATTTTCAAGTAATTTCTCTATTTATCTCTTTAAAGATTCTTGAAATTCATGGTGGCTATTTAAAGAATGATTTTTAATTAATGGATTTCAAAATATTTATGCATATTCATTTACATATATGTTTACAAGTTGAAGTGATTTCAACCCACCTAGTTTTACTATGTTTTCAATGAAGTTTGACTTAAAAATATTGACTCCAAATGAATGTTTATGAAAATAATATGTATGATAAAAAGGGAGTCTTATAAAATAAAAGAATGATGAAATGCTATGAATGATGGATTCTTTATGCTATAAGGATAATTCTTTCATATTTGAATAACCAAATGTTTTAATGAGCTATTCTACCGAAGATGATGTTTTGAATTCTGAAGCTATATGTTCTGACTATTTTGAAGTATTAAACTATTTTGTGGGATTGACTTAACACCGAATGGGTTATTGTGGTGGGATTCGGTAAGGGAATCCTAGTAGTAACCCCTTGTCTCATTAATTATGTGCCAACATAGGTGCCTTTATAGGATTAGGCTAATGGATCCATAAAAGCCTTTAAAGTTAGAGTTAAAGAAATGAATGAAGTTGACAGAGTTCTACCCGGTAAATAGTCTTCCCGACCAATGTAGGGAGTTATGTTGGATTCCATGTAATAGCTCGCATGGTCTTAAATATCGGTTATGGTCATTTTTCCATAAAATAAATATTTTAAAGAATATTTATATCATTGATTATGCATACATTGCATTATGTTTCATATTACATAAATGTTTTAATGTTTCATCAATGTTCATGCATTCTTACATAGTTAGTACATTCAAAGTACTAACACATATTCTTTTGCCTATATGATATCACCATGTAGGGACCGGTGCTCCTCCCCGTTCTCCTCCACGTGGCTAGTTGAGATTTCATTTGAAGACTACTTTTAGTGAGTTCCCAAGTTCCGGGAACAATACACCTTTATCTTTGTAGCTTATGATATGTTGAGATCTTTAGACACTTACTATGACATTTCTTTCTATTATGATTGAGGGTGAGATTGGGACTTCTCTTAACTCCGTTAAATTAAAAAGTTAGAGGTATTGTTGGACATATGTAAGTTGAAGATTTACTATTATTATTTCTGCTTGTTTATTTATTGTCATTACCTATGAATGGCTAAAAGAATGCTAAGAGGCTTGTTTGATGTACTTTAGGGTTCCTCATTTGCCATGTCATGTCTAGGCTCTAGGTTTGCATCTTGACAAGGTTTTAGTCAAAAACCAAAACCCCCACTTTTATTTTATGCACATCAATTTTTGGGAAATAGTAATTACAATTGAGATGGGTTATCTAATAGAATTTTTTCAACCTATTCCCTGTAGGAGCGACCCCGACTCTTATTTGGGTAAATATATTGCTATCAATCATCTATATTTCTTTCAAGAGGTATAATTTTATGTTATTATGCACCAATATGGAGTTGCATTTGTGACCTTCCTACTTCGTAGTGAGGAAAAACACTTATTGAGAACCTTTGTGGAATGTCAATCATCCATCTTGCCTCCACTTACTTGGACTCAGTTTTATTCTTTCTTCTTAGAGAAATATGTGCGCCCCACTTTGAGGGATTTGAAGAAGGATGAGTTGATGTCTCTTGATCAGGGTAGCATGACAATAGTCGCCTATGATGCTAAGTTCTATGCTTTGTCCCGTTATGCTACACAAATGGTGAACATTGAGAAAGAGAGGTTTTAATTGTTCATTAAAGATTAGAATTATGAATTACAAGTTTTATGCGTGCACATTACCTCAGTAGGTAGGTTCTTCAATGAGGTGACTGACTTTGTTAAAAAGGTAGAAGGAGTTCAAAAGGCAAGGCATGCCAAGGTATTGGCTAAGAAGCCCAGGTATATGAGAAACTACTGTAGGTCTTACTCCAAGGGTTCCCATCTATAGGTTTATTCAACCTGACCTATTTAATCAGTTATGCCATCTTCCACGGGTGGTTATTCAAGGGTCCTATATTAGTCTCTAATTCAGGGGGGACAAGGAGCTCATATTTATCCACCAAAAGATGATCTCTTAACTTTGCATGCTTTAATTGTTGTGAGCAGGGACATTTCAAGAGGAAATGTCCTCACAAGAAGATTGCCATCCAGGTTAAACAACAGACTAGAGCAGTATTTCCCGCGGGTTGAGGAATTAATTGCAAAGAACGCCCATAGGGTAAGCGGGGAGGTAATTAAGGAGGCCGTGGAGGCCGAAGAAATAGTAATGCTTGTACAGGAGCGGTGTAGCCAGGTAGAGGAGTTTCCTATAATGACTATATAGCTCATTGTTATTTTTTTCCCATGTAGACTAGAGGCTGAGGCATCATACGTTGTGATTACAAGTACTATTCTTGTCTGTGACCGAATGGCTACGGTGTTGTTTGATTTAGGTTCCACTTACTCATATGTATCTATTAGTTTTTCCTTGGGACTAGGTTTGATTTGTGACACCCTTGATGACCCTATCGATCTTGCTACCCCAGGTGGAAAGTTTAGTAGTAACCCATGTATATTGTGCTTGTTCTATGTTGTTTGTAGGTCTGCAGACTTGGGTAAATCTAGTGATACTAGATATGCTAGACTTTGATGTTATCATGAGTATAACTTAGATGTATCCTAATTTTGATGTGCTTAACTGTAATGCTAAGACTATGAGGTTAGAAATCCTAAATATGAAAATGTTGGAGTGTGAAAAGGTATAAGCCTAGGCCATTACTCGTATGGTTTTGAAATTTCTGAATGTATTTCCTATAGATTTGTTCGGTATGCCTATAGACAAAGATATTTATTTCTGTATTTACTTGGACTATGGCACTCTTCCAATTTATATTTCTCCCTATTGCATGTCTCCGACAGAACTGAGGGAATTAAAGACTCAGTTTTAGGAACTTCTTGCCAAGGGATTCACTCATCCTAGTGCTTTTCCTTGGGGTGAACCTGTGTTTTCCATAAAGAAAAAGGATAATATCATGAGGATGTGTAAATATAATTTAATACTGTCACTATATAATTAACATTTTCCTCATATAGATTATCTCTTTGACTAGATGCAAGATGCTTCAATCTTTTCTAAGATCAACTTGAGGTCGAGGTATGATCAATTAGGCCTAAGTATGTTTCTAAAAAAGACTCTTAGAACTCTATTTGAGCATTATGAGTTTTATGTGATGTTCATTGGGTTTCCTATTGCTTTGGCAAATTTTGTGTGTCTGATGAAAAGGGCATTTAAATCATTCTTGGATGCTTTTTTGATTGTTTTCATTGATGATATTCTAATCTACTACAAGGGAAAGGAGGAAGATATCGAGTACCTTTGTATTGTTCTGGGTATCCTAGGTAAGCAAAAGTTATATGCTAAATTTTCAAGTGCAAATTCTGGTTATCTCTGGTTTTCTTCTTTGGGCATGTGGTTTCTAAAGATGGGTGGTGGTAGAACCCGAAAAGATTGAGGGAGTTAAGAGATGTGTTTGATCTAGCTCTGCGAGTGAGGTTAGAACATTTCTTCTATCACTACTCATCTGACAAGGTTGACTAAAACATAGGTACCATTTGAATGGAATGATATTTGTGAAGAGAGTTTCTAAAATCTCAAGAACCTTTTGACTACAGCCCCTTCCCTAGACCATTCTGACTACAACCACATCCTAACATTGTTAGTGGAAGATAATGATTTCATTATTTATTCTGATGCTTCATATTCGGGTTTGGGTGCTGAGTTTATCACGTCCCGACCTAGGGCCTAGTCGTAACATGGCGATAGAAACCCCGAAGGGCTCCAACCAAGCCTCTTGTACATATCATAAGCATACATAAGGTAAAAATAAAAGAGGAAACATCATAAGAGAGTCTAAGACATGAGTATAAAACGAAGAATGAAATATGACAACATAGACTCGAAAATCTTTCCAACTAGATGCCTCTACTCATTAGCATAGGTGGGGGCTAAGACATGTCCCTAGCTCACCCTCAATATAAAACAAAAAAAAATTCTTTGAAAATAATAACCAACTCGACGACTAGCCGCTAACCCTCAATATGAAACATAACAAAAGTCTTCAAAAATAATAACCAACTCAATGACTAGTCCCCGATAAATGTCATGACCCGAACTAGGGTGTAGTCGTAATATGAAGATCGAAACCCCAAAAGGATTCAACCAAGCCTCTTTTACATATCAGAAGCATACATAAGGTGAAGTAAAAGTGGAAACATCATAAAAGAGTCTAGACCATGAATACAAAATGAAAAATGTCATATGATAACACAGACTCGAAACATTTGTCCAACTAGATGCCTCTACTCATGAACATGGGCAGGGGCTAAGACATATCCCTAGATCACCCTCAATATGAAACATAGAAAAAGTTTTTGAAAACAATAAACAACTCGATGACTAATCCCCGATAGATGAGGACTCAAGACATACACCGTCGGATAGGAAAGCTTAACTACCCATGTAGATGAATATGATCTTCAACCTCAACACCTACATTATGAGATATTGTAGGCAAAAGTATGCATTAGTATGTCGGAATTTACTAAGTATGAGGGCATGACATGATATATGAATTATAAGATGCAGTGACCAAGATTATACATGATAAAAAGGTTAAGTCATGAGGAATGCCATAAACGACAATCAATGAAGAAAAAAGGAATCTACTTGCCAAGGTAGACTAAGACCATGTGAGCTATAATATGGAATCTCCTTTTCTCCCCATACAATAAAGAAAAAAGGAATCTACTTGCCAAGGTAGACTCTACCCCACTAGGCAAGTCATACATACGCTATATGTGGATCCACTAGCTAGGTCCAAAAGGAAAATCCTACTATGGCATATAGTTATGGGAAAAAAGAGACTTTACATAAGGACCCCATATTATGGTCCCCACCTCAATTCCACATTCGGTGCAAAGTCAAATCCCATAGCATACAAACATAGCATAGAAATAGTAATGTACATTTATCATACTCTTGATCATGGGTTTGAAATCATAGAGTAGCTCATTTTCATAAAATAAGTGCAATGCGAGTATTTTCCTTCCACATTACAAATCATGCATACATAATTCATTTCATTAGGCCTTAGTCACCCTTTTCCATAATTTGTATGAAGAAAGAATAATTTGAAATATACTTGAAAATTATACTCGAATAATCATGCTTGAAAGTAAGTTCATGTAATGGAGGAGTAATTCATGATTTGTTGAGAGATTAAATCATTAATGAAATAAAATCCATGCACTTGGAATAGTATTTAATGAGGGGTAAGATCAATCAAAATAAAAGAAAAGCATTTTATTACATAGGTTGCATTTGGTGAATGCTTTTATAGAAATATGGGCGATGGCGCTATGGTGGCGCATCGCACCAAGGTGTAAAACACTAGGCGCACTATAGGTGCTATAGTGTCACATCGTACCAGGTTGTAAAATAAATAGACACATTCCTGGCGCGATAGTGGCGCGTCGCCCTAATATTTTTCCAACAAGTTTCAAGAGTTTTCATTGTTCTTCATGCGTTTTCATCCCCTATAATGAGATCCTAAACCCTAATTACCAATATAATGAATATATATGAAAAATCTACCAATCCCAAGAAATTACCAATCAATTTATACCAAAAATAGATTTGAAATGTAACACCCCCTAAAATGTTGTATGTGGTGTTTCAATTCTCGACCAAAATGATACTTCTTTTGTATTTTGGGTATTACTTTTCATAGAATAATTCAAATTAGGTAATTCAAATTTCTAAATAACCCTAACGACATTACCTACAACTTTCATGCAGACCATATCTTAATATTCGGAGAATACATATGTCAAATAAATTAATTTTTTCAACATATGGTGTTGTGATGAAATTGAGTGTTTGTAGAAGAAAAATCATATCTCGCGGTAGGATGCTCTAAATTTGTTGATTCTTGAACTAAAAGAAAGTATACTTCTATATCTATAATTCATATCATAAAACAAAATCCTAATTAGGAAGTCATCTTGTTCAAACACAACTCCAACAAAGAGTATTCTATTAAAAGAAAGTTCATCTCACCAACCACGAAAATATCTAGATTCATTTGACATCACCCATGACATAAATAGTCCTCCATTTGATATCATCCATGAAATCACAATCCTTTATTGAATTTTCAAGATCATCTTTTGTAATTATTTTTATTTATTGTTAGGTCCCTCCTCCACACCTATAAATACCCACCTTATTTCCTCATTTTATTCATCAAAATTTCTCAAGCAACTCTTAACTTTATACACTTCTTTACTCATTCTCAAATATAGTTTTAGTTTTTAGTATTGTATAAATACTATTTTGGTGAATCTTATACTCCGGATAGTACACAAAATGCTCCGACAGGGAGAAAAGGCTAGGGGTTCAAGAATGGTCATTGAGTTCTTCAATTCGAAGTAAAGCTTTGAATTCCAGGCATGTAAGGGTATTCATAGCATTGGATTGAGTTTGTCCTTGCGCCCAATAAGTAAATTCATCATCATTGAGTTATAGTTGAGTTTTACCCTAATTCTTGAATTCTAAATGAGCCAATTCTTCTTCTATTGGGTTAGATATAATTATGTGTTGAGATTATTATTATTTTTTATCTCTCATATTATTGGAATTATTATTCGTGGCTACTTTCCTAAGAACCCTAATTGGGTTAATGTTCATGAATATTTTTACATGTGTTTTGAATAAAGATGTTGGCTTTTAATATTTATTGATAAAAAGAGTAATTTGAATTAATACTATATATGTTTTTATTGAGTTTTGAAAGAGAAAAAGAATTGAGTTTAAATGAATTTGAGTAAATGATGTTTTGAGCAAGTTGTTTTGATGAGATGCAAATAATATTTTGAAGTGTAATGATTGATAAAGAGGTAATAAGATGAGTTTGATATTTTTTCCAATAAGACTAGATGATGATGTTAATATGAGCACCAATTTTGAGAATAGTATTGAGCATCGAGTTGGGTAAGAGTTTAATTGACTCAAACCCTAGAACTACGTAGCCAGTGTAGGATGAAACCTATACCTCTTAAGTCCAAAAAAGAGGACTTTAATGATTTTATCCAAGATGGTGATGTCCTTTACCCTAGCAAGGTATTGGATGGATGTGGAAATGACATCGCTTCATTGTATCATCACTAGCTCATAAGTGATGGTTGGCAGTTAGAGAAACTCCCAACTGAGTAAGCATTACTTATTATTATTATTATAAAACTTGCATTGCATATTGATGTTGAGATAACGTTGAGTTTTGAGACGAGTTTTACTAAGAGGAGTTTCTTGATATCTCTCCATACTTTCCTGCCATTTTACATACTCATACATTCCTGGTACTGACGTCATTTGACCTTAGAGATCCTCAACAGGTGCATCGTTAAAGATAATTACTTTCCACCTATTTGATCATTCATTGTATTTAGAGAAACTCTTTATCCTTTTATTATTGTTGAGTATTATATTTCTTTTGAGGTAGCCATGGATATGTCATTGGCACCGTATGATAGTATTAGAGGCTTCATAGATAAAGTTTGATGATGTAATTGGAGTAGTTCTCTTTTGAAACTACTACTTATAAAGATTATTTCTTTCATTCGGTATTGATGATAGAGATCCCACAGAAGTATTCTTATTAAGTCTTCCGCTGATGAACGAATGAGTGAAGAGACCAAATGGTTCTCTCAGAGGCCAGAGATGGTTTCTGAGTGCCGCCCATGATTGGGGTACCCTATCGGGGCATGACATAAATTCAAAAAATATATCATAGCTCATGTAATTGAAGTTGAAATTAAGAAGACTTAAAGCTTTAATTGAAACTCATGGAAGATTTAAGATATTGTTTGAGCTCCAAGGTTAAAAGGTACCCATGGATGAATCCCATATACCTTGAATATAAATTATGAAGAAAACTTGAAAAGATCAATGGAGAATTTAAGAAGACTCTTGTTAGGTGTTCAATGGAGGTGTAGAGAGTCTTTTGTTGAGAGAAGATTTTTAGGATGGGTGATTAGTGAATGAATGAGGAAAATTTTAGAGCTTTAGGGATTGAATAGATTAGGAACCTAGCCCAAAAACTATCTAGATGCATTCCCCCTATAAAAATATGGAAAAGACTATTTTGACCTCAATGAAAATCTCCCTTAACCTACCAATGGATTCACCAAGGTTAATTATTCCTTCTATTATGTCATACTCTATCTTTCAAACATCCGGAATATTACAATATCTCTCCTTTGGGAACATCCGTCCTCCAATGATATTTGACTAATATAGGAAGGATATGTAAAAAGGACTAGCAACCCAACATGAACTTGAGGACACTTGAAAAATGCATAGAACATGTAAACTTCACACTTAACATAAGACATAGTCTTTGACAAAAAAATTATTTTCATGAGTCATTCATGCATAGGAATGACATATGGAACTGAAACGTAGGAGTTTAATTGATTTGATCATGAACAACTTAGTACTCTTAGGCTTGAGTGGAAGGAAAGAGATATGCATAGCGCTTCATTATGTTCGATTTCGCTTTCCATGTAGCACTATCTACTTGTTGATTCCTCCATAACACGTTGACGAATGCAATGTCCTTATTTCTTAACCACTTCACTTTTCGTTCTAAAATTTGAATTTGGATCTACTCATAAGTCAAATTCTCCTAAATGCTCACATTCCCCATTAGCACCCTAGAATGTGGATCACCCACAAACATCCTCAACATTGACACATGAAACACCGGATGACCGAAATCCAATTCAAGAGACAAGCCTAACTCATATGCTAATATGCTTCAATATTCTGTAGGTTCCTACATATATAGGACTCAACTTTCCTTTCTTACCAAACCTCATTACCCCTTTCATAGGTGAAATCTTCAAATACACCATATCATCCACATCAATTTTAAGCTCTCTCCTTCTAGTGTCCGAATAGGCCTTTTGACAACTTTGATCCATCTTCAATCTTTCACTTATGACCCTTACTTTCTCCATTGAATCGACTACCAAATCTTGACCAATCAATGCCATCTCACCCACTTCAAAGCACCCCACCAGAGATCTACATCTTCCACCATTCAAGGCTTCAAAAGGAGTCATTTGTATGCTAGAGTGATAACTATTATGGTAGGAAACTCAATCAATAGCAATTCTCATCCCAACTTCCTTTAAGATCAATCATACACACCCTTAACATATCCACCAAAGTTTGAATTATTCCATCGGTTTGAGGATGGAAATCGGTACTTAGCTTGACTCGAGTACGAAGACCTTTCTGAAATGACTTCTAAAAATCTAAATTGAATTAAATACCTCTGCCAGGTATAATTGATAAAGGAACACCATGAAGTTTCATAAGTTCACGAATTCATAATTTAGAATAATATTTGCCATCATAAGATGTCTTGACCGATAGAAAATAAGCCAATTTGGTCATTCGGTCCACAATGACCTAAATAGAATCATGTTATCTCTTAATATGAGGAAAACCTGTTACAAAGTCCATATTCACATATTCCCATTTCTAATAGGAATCCTGATGTCTTGAACTAAACCTCCCAATTTTTTATGCTCAACCTTAACTTGTTGACAATTAGAACACTTAGACACAACTCTACTATGTCCTTCTTCATGCAATTCCACCAATACACCTTAGGGACCTCTCCCTCTATAGGGGAATTCAATCCCAAGAGTACTACCCCTTACTGCCATATTTAACAAACCTCGAGACCTAATAAAGAAACACACAATACATAGTAAATTCACCTATATGCCATCAAAACTACATTCAAGCCTAGTTTTGTCCACTCTAATACACTAACTTGAAGCCCTTAACAAGAAGTCATCAATATCCTATTACAATCACTCACATAACTACAACCTCACATTTAAGCCTACCATTCTATCCACTTTATGGCTTCCTTGAAGTCAACATCAGTTAATAATTTTTGTGTCTACCTTAGCATCTCTATATCCTCATTGGTATTCACTCCTACGAAAGGTCACACCAATAAACTCTTACCTATCTATTGCATACAAAAACGTCTTATCTAACTCTTCTTATATGTCTATAACCTTCAATAAACCAAGCATACCACAATTATCAAAATATGGAACACCCACTCATCCCTCAAATCTTTCCTAACTCATCAATCGAGATCTATGAACTTTACTTAATATTATTTCTCTTGGGTCATCTACATTCGAAACTCTTAAGCAACCTTGGTAATGAAATACTCTATATCCCCCTTGTGAGAGAACCTCAATCTTCTCATCAACCACGAATTTCTCATGCACTATGAATCATACTTCCTAACCATTTCAAACAAATATACCACCCTTATTGGCATCACTCAAACTTACCCCTAAATAACGAGTCACATAAGGGTATTAACCGAAAAAGGCTCTAGCAAGATTTTAGGATATACATCAAATCTTATAGAAAGGTAAGGAGTAACAAAATATAATGTGGAACCCAGATCAATTAAAACATAAATATCAAAGTCAAACACCCGCAACTCACCCGTAATCAAATTGGGAAACTCCTCAACATCTTGCCTAGCTTGAAGTGCATAGAAGCTATTATGGCGTGGGTCATTACCTTGTAGAGCTTGTCCACCTTGAGTAGCTTGCCTTTGAGGATGTCCTTCTCTCCCCTTGTTAGGGAATTTGGAGACCTTGTGCCCTATTTTACCATATCCAAAACCAGAACCCATTCCCATCAAACACTTACCCCCATGATTCCTTCCACACTTGGTGCATGTAGGGAGAGTAGTACCACTAATATTCATACCTCCATGTTGGCCCTTAAGGTATGGAACCCTATCCTTATAAAATCTTTGGCTCAAACCTTGAAGGGAACCTTGATCTTGGAATCTTTGGCCTTGTTGAAAACAACCATTATCCTCACCGGTCTTAGCACTAGAAAACTCGCCATCAAACTGAGCTTTCTTAGACTCCCCCATCTTTGTCTCTTCAATCTTCTCTCCTTCTATTTTCTCAACATAGGTCATGAGCCAAGATATGTCCATTTCTTTCTTAAGCATAGCGGCTCGACATTCTCTAAAAACTAAGTCAGACACACCCAAAATGAACATATTCATTCGGGAATGAGAATCAACTACCAAAGAAGGAGCATACTAGGACAACTTGGTAAACTTAAGGGCATTCTCCCTCACAATCATATTACCTTGCTTGAGGTTGATAAACTGCAACACCTTTTCCTACCCCAACTCAAGTGGAAAGAAGCGGTCAAGAAAATCATCTTTGAAATCCTCCCAACCTATACAACCTCTTTTAACCCTTTTGGCCTTCCATTGGTCAAACCACACTAGAGTGAAACCCCTAAGTTGGTAGGACGCCATCTCTTCCTTCTATTTCAAAGACATACCCATAATATTCGTAATCTTATATGCCTTATAAATAAAGTCTTAGGGATCGTCATCCCCTTCCAAACCATAGAACTCGGAAGGGTTCATCCTCATGAAGTCTCTAACTATTGAAGTTGTTGTGATCATATTCAGAGGAGCCATTACTCCTTGGTTGGCCACTATGTGATATAGAATAGTGATAGTGGTCCAAAACTCCTCATTTGTTACTTGATTGGGAAGAGGGCCATCAGTTAGAGGGATTTGCCTTCTTGGAGGCATGTTCTGAAAATCACAAAGAACAATCGCTAGGAGGGAAGGGCTTAGAGTACCACGCTATCGCATGATATAGATCATGAAAGAAGTGAGGATTTCCTAAAATGCCTTATAGCCTCCTACTTATAAGTGTGGTGCGCTTAACACCCAAGAATAAGACTCTACTTGATGCGGCATAGTGGACTACCTAGGATATTGAACCTTGTGCTCTGATACCAAGTTTGTCACGACCCAACCAAGGGCCTAGTCGTAATAGGGCTATTGAAACCCCTAAGGGATCTAACCAAGCCTATTGTACATATCATAAGCATACATAAGGTGAAGTAAAAGTGGAAACATCATAAGAGAGTCTAGACTATGAATAAAAAATAAGGAATATCACATGACAACATAGAATCAAAATATTTTTCCGACTAGATGCCTCTACTCATGAACATGGGCGGGGGCTAAGACATGTTCCTAGCTCACCCTAAATATGAAACATAGAAAAAGTCTTTGAAAACTATAACCAACTTGATGGCTAGTCCCCAATAGATGAGGACTCGCCACATACCCCACCAGATAGGAAAGCTTCACTAGCCACGTAGATGAATATAATATTCAACCTCAACCCCTATATTATGATATAATTTAAGCAAACGTATGCATTAGTACATTGAAATGTACTAAGTATGAGGAAATGATATGCACCATGAATCATAAGATGCAGTAACCAAGATTATACATCATAAAAAGGTTAAGTAAATTCATGAGGAATACCATGATGATCGAGCATTTAAAAGACAAGGATGTAGATCATAAAGTCATATAATAGTCATAAACATATGTGGGATAGTAACCATAACCAACATTAAGACCATGCGAGCTATAACATGGAATCTCATTGTCTCCCATATAATGAAAAAAAAGGGAATCTACTTGCCAAGGTAGACTCTACCCCAATAGGCGGGTCATACATACGCTATATGTGGATCTACTAGCTAGGACAAAAAGGGCAATCCTATGGTGGGACGTAGTTATAGGACAAAAGAGACTTTATATAAGGACCCCATATTACGAGCTCCCACCTCAAGTCTACATTCGATGCTAAGTCAAATCCCACGGCATATATACATGGTATAGAGATAGTAATGTACATTTATCATAGGTTTGAAATCGTAGAGTAGCTTATTTTCATAACATAAGTGCAATGCGGGTATTGTCCTTCCATATTATAAATCATGCATACATAATTCATTTTATTAGGCTTTAATTCAACCTTTTCCATAATTTATATAAAGAAAGAATAGTTTGAAACATACTTTACAATCATACTTGAATAGTCATGCTTGAAAGTAAGTTCACGTAATGGAAGAGTAATTCATCCTTGGTTGAGAGATTAAATCATAAATGAAATGAAATTCATGCACTTGGCATAGTAGATGATTAGGGGTAAGGATCAATCAAAACAAAAGAAAAGAATTTTATCACATAAGTTGCATTTGGTGAAGGCATTTTATAGAAAAATGGGCGATGGCGCTATAGTGGTGCGTTGCGCCAAGGTGTAAAAAACTGGGCACCCTGCAGACTCTATAGTAGCGTGTTGCACTAGGGTGTAAACTACAGAGACACATTCCTGGCGCGATAGTGGTGTGCCACCCGATCGCTTTCCCAGCAAGTTTCCAGATTTTTCATCCCCTATAATGAGATCGTAAACCATAATTAACAATAGAATAAATATATATGAAGAATCTACTAATCCCAAGCAATTACCAATCAATTTATACAAAAAATAGATTTGAATTCACAAAATATATCATAGCTCATGTAACTGAAGTTGAAATTAAGAAGACTCAAATCTTTAATTGAAACTCATGGAAGATTGAAGAAATATTTTGGGCTCCATGGGTGAAAGCTACCCGTGGATGAATTCCACATACCTTGAATACAAATTATGAAGAAAACTTGAAGAAGAACTTGAAGATCAATGGCGAATTTAAGAAGATTCTTGCTAGGTCTTAAATGGAGGTCTAGAGAGCCTTATATAGAGAGAAGATTTTTTGGATGGGTGATTAGTGAATAAATGAGGAAAATTTTAGATCTTTAGGGATTAAATAGATTAGGAACCTAGCCCAAAAACTGTATAGATTCATTCCCCCTATAAAAATAGGGAAAAAATTGTTTTGACCATAATGAAAATCTCCCATAACCTACCAATGAATTCACCAAAGCTAATTATTCATCTTATTATGTCATATTCTATATTTCTCACACCCGGGATATTAAAATAAATGAGGACTCACAACAAACACCGCTGGATAGAAAAGCTTAACTAGTTATGTGGATGAATATGATCTTCAACCTCAACCCCTACATTATGAGACAATGTAGGCAAAAAGTATGCATTAGTACATTGGAATGTACTAAGTATGAGGGAATGACATGTAACATAAATCATGTTATGCAATGGTCAAGTAAAACACATGATAAGATGAGATAAGTAAAGTCATGAGAAAATCATAGTGACCAAAGCATTAGAAAAACATAATTTAGTTCATGAACATACATATAAGGTCATACATATGTCGGATGGGAACCATAACCGACAATAAAACCATGCGAGCTATAACATTTAATCCTGTTGTCTCCCCATAGAATGAAGAAAAAAGGGAATCTACTTGCCAAGGTAGACTCTACCCCGCTAGGCGGATCATACATTTGCTATATGTGGATCCAAGAACTAGGCGATGAAGACAACCTACGGTGGCAAACAGTTTAAGAGACATGAGGTTGCTACTAGGTCTTTTGGTAGGGCCCCCACCTCAAGTCTACTAGGTGCTAAGTCAAATCCTATTGAATACATACATAGCATAGAAATCATAATTACATATATCATAGTCATGATAATAGGTTTGAAACCATAGAGTAGCTCATTTTCATAACATAATTGTAATGTGGGAATTATCCTTTCATCATTACAATCATATTTGCATAATTCATATAGTTAGGTCCTAGATCACCACATAGGGCTCTAAGTCACCTTACTCCACAACTTGATTGAAATTCATTCCTTGAACTTAGAGTAAAACTCAAATGCATAATTAATTGCTTTGAAAATCATGAAATTTACTTGAAAAAAATGCATGATCATATACTTGCTATCATCTTATATATAGTTCATAAAAATGATATTATTAGAAAGTATAATTAAAAATACTCATAATTTACATCATTAATCCTAAAGATCAATATAGCAGAATTTATGGAAATATTCTTCAATTTAATGCAATAACCATCAATTTATATCAAAATAGACTCATAATCATAATTTGAATCATAATTCATGCAATTGGACTAGAGATCATAATACCCATAAAATACTATGCTTTAATTTGATAGAGAACTTGAGAAATCGATTGGGCTTCATTGATGAAGAAATCCATGAATCAATAACCACATACCTTAAGTGAGAAAACTAAATAATTTGGAAGAACTTGTGAGTCTTGATGGAGATCTTGAGATGAACTACCCGACTCATGTTTTGGAGTTTGAAGTAGTACTTTTTGCTCTCAAACTCTGGTGCCACTATATCTAAGGTATTAAATATGAGGTGTTAGACCATCGAAGTTTGCAATGTGTGTTCATATAGAAAGATCTAAATTTGTGTAAGACCTCAGAAGTTGGAAAGTTGGAACTAAGAGAAAATCCTCAGAAATGATGGTTGGACCTAGGAATATGACTTACTCAATCAATCGTATAGGTTCCTAAAAATCGTAGAAATGAGTCATGGAGGGAGTCTATGGTATTGATAAGGATAAAATTTCATAAGAAATCCTACGAGTCAACATTATGACTCATAGTTCATTCAACGAGTCATAATACTAACTTTTACCCTAACTTCAGAAGCCCATGTATCAGAGTTCCTCTTGGTCGAGTCTATGACTTGACAAGACAAATTGTAGAAGCTTTGATGATTCGTAGAGGTGAGTCATAACCAAAGTTAAAAACTCTAAAACTGGTAGGTTTTTTGAAACCTACAGAACGAGTCCAAATGACAAATCATAATCAAGAAGATGAATCGTAGAAATGACACCTTTGCAAACTTCAGAGACTTGAATTCGAACCTTTTCCTTATACCTGTAGGATGTGTCATCTTGACAACTCATTATTTCTTCTACGACTCATAGAAAGGATTTTTAGTGCTAAAACTGAGTTTTTAATGCAGGGAATTTTGTCATTTTCCATAGTCGGTTCACTAACTTTAGAAACTATTTAGGCTAACTTAAGGCCTATATCTACCCAATATTGTGAAATTCCCTCATTCTAAAATCACTCTTCAAAATTTCCTAAGGCAAGAAAATAATTCTCTCAAGGATTCCTCTCCAAACGACAGGCTAGGGTTTTGGATTTTCTTCAATGTTTCTTCTTCAATTCTAAATGATTTCAATCAAGGTATGTGGGGAATGATCCATGGGTTTCTTTTACCCATCGAGTCCCAAAATTTCTCCAAGTTTTCCTCAATTTTCAATGGTTCATAAATCCTAGTTTTGATGAATTGCATTAGTTTGTTTCAATTTTGTTTTAAATGATTATCTATGATCTTTATCAATATATTTTCATATGAATTGCATGATTTTAAGTTGAATTATGAATGCCCATGAATGAAGTTATTTCAAGTTATAATTATGAAGTTAAAGATGATTTTTTATGAGTTTATTATGAGTTAAGTGATTTTTTAGAAAAGTTCTGTCATTTAAAGTTGAGATTGTTAATTTAATGATGAAGTTATGATAATGATCAAGCTATTATCAAATATATTTATTATGGTGTGATAGGTACAATTCTCACATAATCATGTTTAAAGATAGTGATAAGGACAATTCTCACCGAAGATATATATTCCTATGAATCACCGAAGTTAACGAGTAATTCCTAATATATTTTGTAAAGATAGATTGATAGGTAGTTAATATCTTTCCTTATAATATTTATGATCATATTTTAGTGAATTTCGTTGGGATATTGACTAAGCACCGAGAGGACTTCTAGGTGGGGTTCGGTCCGATAATGCAATTAGTTATCCAAGGGAATTTTAGTAGCAACCTAAAGTCAAAAACTACGTTGCCCAAATAGGTTGACTTTACATCTTAGCTAGTGGATCCACATATAGCACAATTGAGTTGAGTACCATGAAGGAGTATACCATGGCAAGGTAGCCTCCCCCTTCTCTTTGAGGGTTACATTATATTCCACGTTATTGCTCGCTAGGTCTTAGGATTTCAGTTAACAATCTTATCCCACACAAGTTGAAGGTTAAGCTATGAGTTCAACGATAAAGTTTTATGATATGCATTGACAAAGAGTTTTCATATGTTTTCAAATGTTGTTAAGCTACTCTCATGTTCATAATATTGGACATGCATCTTATGTCATATTGATCATGTTCTACTTGTTCGTGCATATCTCACATACTTAGTACCTTCTATGTACTAACGCATCTTTTCCATACATTGTCTCATAATGTCGGAGTGGACGTCGATCATCCAATTTGTGGTTAGAGTGCTTAGATATCAAAGAGTTACTGAGCCCTCACATTATCGAGGATATGAATTTCATTCAAATTGTTTCATTGACTTTCTTTTATTTTTTGGAGTGATCTAGGAACTTGTCCTAATCCCATATCAAAGATTAGAGTAGTGGCATGCTTAGACACTTTGTGATGTGGTCCGGTTGGACATATGTTGAGTTCTTTATCCCTTAGACTCACTCCCTTGAGTTGCTACTTCTTCTTATTTTACTATGTTTCTTTACCTTATGTATGCAATATATGTTAAGATGATTTATGTAAGACCCCGTAAGTTGGAAGGTTGGAACCAAGGAGAAATATTCTCAAATCTTGAACTGGACCCAAGTTCATGACTATCTATACGCGTTGTGAAAGTTTATCACGACCCATAGAAATAAGTTGTGGAGGGAGTCGTTATGGTTAGTTGGGACCAACCTTAAAGGGATGTCCTATGACTCACTATTATGGTTCGTTCCCTAGTAGACGACCCGTAGAAAGTTTTTGTAGGATGAACTCAGAAGCCTTGTTCAAAGATCCCCTAAGACCAAGTCTATGGCTTGTCAGGATGGGTTGTAGCAATGGCTCATGACAAAACATCAGAGAGCCTCCAATTTGCAGGTTTTTTGAACCGATAGGACAAGCCAGAGAATGGTTCATTTCCTTTATGATGGGTTGTACACTAGAGTAGTTCCAAAACTTTAAATACTCAATTTTTGGTACTTTGTTCAAACTTGTAGGACGAGCCATTTAGATGACTTGTAATCCCTTCGATGATCCGTAGGAGTTGGTTCGTAGGTTAAAATTTCTAGATTGAATGAAGGGCAATTGTGTCTATTGCAAATTTCGATTCAATGAACCTAGACACTTTTATTCCCAAGTTCAAAGTCTATAAATATTCAATTCTTCAAATTCCCCTCCTATTTAATTCATTCTTTCAAAATTCCTAAGTTAAGAACAATATCTCTCAAGGTTTCTCCTTCAAGCTAAATTTAGGGTTTCCAAATTTCTTCAAGGTTCCTTTTCAATCCTTAGTGGATTCAAGCAAGGTATGTGGGGATTGATTCATGGGATCTTTTCACCCATGAAAATCCCAAAGATTTCTCAAGTTTTCATTCAATTTACAATAGATTATGAACCCTAGGGGTCATGAATTGCATTGGGATGATTTGATTTCATTTTAAAATGTTATCAATGATATTTATATGCATGTTCTCATATGAATTTCATGATTTCAAGTTGAGTTGTAGGTGCCCATGCAGAAAGATATATTTTCAAGCTATGATTATGAAGTTAAGATGAGTTTATGATTTGATCATGAGTTAAATGATTTTCATTGAAAGTTTTATGTGAGTTAAAGTTAAGATTGATGATTCTAAAGTTAAATTTATGATGATGATCAGAGTTAAGATCAAAAGATTTTTAAAGATGGTGATAAGGACAATTCTCACCGAGTTATGAATTCTTATAAATCACCAAGTAGATGAGTTATTCCTAATATGTTTTAAAGATTAATTGATAGGCAGTTACTATCTTTCCTGACAATGTTTTAAAGATGTATTGATAGGCAATTACTATCCTAGTAGCAACCTAAAGTCCTAAACTATATTTCCCATGTAGGTTGCCTTCATGCCCTAGCTAGTAGATCCACATATAGCACATTTGAGTTGAGTTGAGTTACTTTTGGAGTACTTCCAAGCAAGGTAGCCTCCCTTGTCTCGATATACGTATCATTGGATTCTATATAATAGCTCGCATGGTCTTAGTTATCGGTTAATGGTCTTATCTCACATAAGTTCAAGTTAAAGCTATGAGATGTCAAGTTATGAGTTGGAAGTTGAAGTTCTTATGATATGCATTGACCATGAGTTCCATATTATTTAAGTTGCTTTTAAACTAAACTCATGTTCATTATGATTGGTCTTGCATCCTATGGCATATTGATTACATTATTTTCTTGCTCATGCATACCTTATATATTTAGTATATTCAAATGTACTAACGCATATTTTTCCTACATTATCTCATAATGTAGGGATGGACGATACTCAAGATCACCTCACACGTGGCTAGAGATTTGCTTTAGATTTCAAAAAAGTTGGTGAATCCTCATTCTACCGAGGACAAGTCTTTTATTCATGTCACTATTGTTTACACTTTCTTCTATTGTTAGGATGAGCTAGGAGCTAGTCCCAAGCTTCCTTCAAAGATTAGAATAGAGGCATGTTTAGACAATATTCATTGGTGTAGTTCAGACTGGTCATTTATAGAGTTGATTTCTCTTAGTCCCTTTCCCCACTTAATGATTACTTCCGCTCATGTTTATATTGTTATTTACTTTATGTATGTGATGTATGCTAAGATGGCTTGTGGTTAGGGTCCCTCACATCCAGATCTCTGTGTTATGACTACGCCCTAGGTCGGGTTATGACAAACTTGGTATTAGACCACAAGGTTTAGAAGTGTCCTAGGGAGTATAACATGCCGCGTAAAGAAGATATGTATTCATTAATGTGAATCATGCCACATCCATAAATGGGAGGCTGCAAAATATCTTCGGAAAAAGTCTCACTTCTTTCATGATCTATGTCGTGCGGTAGAGGGGTTAAGTGTTTTTCTTCTAAAATATATTCTTTATAATTTTTAGAATATGCCTCTATGAACATACCTCATTAGAAGGAACATTATTGAAGAGGAGATACATGCTTTGAATGACCTTATGAATGACAAAATTTCCAATGCCGAATTTCAAGCGGCCTTTCAAGGCTTGGTCAAGCCATTACGGCTCAAGTAAATCGTGAGGTGGTTGCTCCCATGAATTTGAATGCTAGTACAGTGGAAATAAGAGTTTGAGATTTCATGAGGATGAATCCTTCGGAGTTTTTAGGTTCTAAAGTTGATGAGGATCCCCAAGAGTTTGTTGATAGCATCCATAAAATTGTTGAGACCATGGAAATTTTCCCGGTCTATAGGGAGGAATTAGATACATACAAATTGAGGGTGTTGTTCAAATTTGGTTTGATCAATGGAAAAGTGTGAGGCCTAGAGAGGCTGAGCCCGTAACTAAGGATGAGTTCAAAAAGGTGATTCTTGATCGCTTCTTCACATTAGAGTTGAGGGAGGCCAAAGTGCAAGAGTTTATCAACCTTAAGAAAGGTGGTGTGAGTGTGAGGAATTTTTCCTTCAAGTTATGCCAATTGTAAAAATATGCTCTATTCAGGGTTGCCGACTCAAGATCTCGTATGAGTAAGTTCGTATCAAGTGTGTCGGACATGGTTGCAATGGAAGGAAAAACAACAATGTTGATTTGGGAGATGGATATGTCTAGACTCATGACCTATGCAGAGCAAGTAGAAAGTGAGAAAATAAAGGTGAAGAATAGGAAGTCTAAGATGCCAAGGACCGATCATAGTGAATTCTCTCATGCTAAGTCTGAAAATGGTGGACGTCCTTGTTTTTTTCCCAAGGGACTCCAGACAAGGGTCTTCTAATGCTACTACTCCAAGGTTTAACAAATATAGAGTGGCCAACCCTAAACCTCAAGGAGGTGCTCCCAGGTCCGCGATGCAGACCCTATTATTTTGTGAATTTCTTCAAAAATAACTATGAGTTTTGGTTAAGGTAGGTGGCCTTGCTTAGTCACATTGTGTTCGGTGAAGGGATTATTGTTGAAACTAAGTAAACAAAAGTTGTTAAGTAATGGCCAAGACCATTATCTCCTTCGAATATTAGGAGTTTTTTTAGCCTAGCCGGATACTATAGGAGATTTATGGAAGTGTTTTCATCGATCTCGTCACCTTTGACGAAGTTGACTCAAAAGAAGTAATGTAACACCCCTCAAAATGCTCACAAGTGTCTTAAAAATGCCTTGGAAATAGGATGCTCAAGTAATCCATCATCCTTAATCTTTTTGCAAAATCCGAGTTCAGAATATTGATCAGGGGGTCAAAACCTGCAGAAAAATGGTCTCGATGGATTTTTAGGACCCGTATATCGGAAGATAGATTTTTGAAGAAATTCACAAAATAATAGGGTCTGCATCGCGGACTTGGGAGAGTTTTTTGGCCGAGTTGAATTTTTTTAAGGGCGTTTTAGACCTTTCCCAAATTATTAGTTAATTAACCTAGACGTTTTTAGGGCTTAATCCGACTCTATAAATTCACCTAAACCCTTAATTATATTCATCCTTCTATAATTCATCTATCAAATATTTCTCTCTCTACAAAAAGACTGTCAAGGGTTTCCATTGAAGAATTCAAGTAATCTACTCAATTTCTCCATCAAAATCTCAAGTTCTTCTAATTATTTGGTATTCTCACTTAAGGTATGTGAGTATTGATTCATGGATCCTTTCATCCATGAACTCGAATCATTTTTTCAAGGTTTTCTATCAAATTAAAGTATGGTATTTTATGGGTTTTATGATCTCTATTCCTATTGCATGAATTATGATCATGATTCTATTTTGATATAAATTAATGGTTATTACATTAAATTGAAGAGTTTTCCCATGAATTCTCCTATTTTGACCTCTAGGGTTCATGATGTAAATTATGAGTATTTTGAATTATACACCCAAAGGATATTATTTATATGAATTATGTATGGACTGATATAAAGTTTATGATCATGCATGTTTTCAAGTGAATTACATGATTTTCGAAGTCAATTGATTATGCAATTGAGTTTTACTCTAAGTTCAAGGTATGAATTTCATTCAAGTTATGAATAAAGGTGACTTAGGGCCCTCTATGGTGACCTAAGGACTAACGATATAAATTATGCAAATATTATTGTAATGATGAAAGGACAATTCTCACATTACAAGTATGTTATGAAAATGATCTACTCTATGATTTCAAATCTATGATCATGACTATGATATATAAAATTATGATCTTATATTATGTATGTATTCCATGGGATTTGACTTAGCACTGAGTGGACTTGAGGTGGGGGCCCTACCATAAGCCTTAGTAGAAGCCTCATATCCCATAAACTACGTGCCACCATAGGTTGCGTTTATGGCCTAGCTGGTGGATCCACAAATAGCACATGTTCATGATCAAGAGTCTACCTTGGCAAAGTCCATGTTATAGCTCGCATTGTCTTATTGTCGGTTATGTTCCTATTCCACATATTTATGATCTCTTAAGTATGTTATGATTTTAAGTTTATGCTTTTAAATGCTTTGGTCAATATGATTTTCTCATTACTTTACTTATTCCATCTTATCATGTGTTTTACTTGACCTTTGCATTCCATGATTTATGTTGCATGTCACACCCTCATACTTAGAACATTCCAATGTACTAATGCATACTTTTTGCCTACATTGTCTCATAATGTAGGGATTGAGGTTGAAGATCCTAATCGTCCGCATAACTAGTATGCATTCTCTATCCGACTGTGTCGTGGTGAGTCCTCATTGATCGGGGATAAATTTTCAAGTTGCTTACTGTTTTCTTTTCAAAAGACTTTTTTTACGTCGTATATTGAGGGTGAGCTAGGGACATGTCTTATACCCCTCTCATACTCATGTTTAGAGGCATCTAGTTGGACATATATTCGAGTCTACATTGTCATAAGACATTTTCATATTTCTATTCATGTTTTAGATTCTCTTATGATATTTTCTCTTTTATAGTTTACCTTATAACAATAATTTAAAATAATTATAAAGAAAAATCTGAAAATTTATT
The DNA here is from genome assembly GCF_947179165.1 of Solanum dulcamara. Taxonomy (NCBI): domain Eukaryota; kingdom Viridiplantae; phylum Streptophyta; class Magnoliopsida; order Solanales; family Solanaceae; genus Solanum; species Solanum dulcamara. The sequence continues at coordinate 25,176,534 of NC_077238.1, read as the reverse complement.
GGAGGATTGTGATGTAATGGGTGATGTCAAATGGAGGATTATTGATGTCTTGGGTATTGTCAAATGGATCTAGATCTTCTATGGTTGGTGACATGAATCTTCATTTTACGTAATACCCTTTTACGAAGCTACGTTGGAATAAGATAACTTCCTAATTAGGATTTGGTGTCTTCATATGAATTGTAGATCTAGAAGTTTTGTTTCATGTCATGTAAGAATCAACAGAGCTGGAGCAACCTACAGTGAGATATGATTTTTCTTCTACAAATACTCTATTTCATCACAACACCAGGTCTTGCAAAGATTAATTTATTTGACCTACTTAGACACCGAATTTTAAGCTATGATTTCCACAAAAGTTGGAGGTAATGAAGTTGGAGTTATTCATAAATTTAAAGGACCAAATTTAGATCATTCTACAAAAAGGTATGCCCAAAATACAGAAGTAGTATCATTTTCATTGAGATTTGAAATACCATATACAATGTTTTTATGGGGTGTTACAGTACGAGGCCCTTCTACGGACTATAGGACCTTATATAGTCAGTAGATGATCTTTTCCAATGCATCAGTGACAAAAAATTTCTAAGTATTAAACCATATTTCTCAAAACCGGTTCCTATGGCCTGAATAACCTTCTACAATATGTGCAAAGGGATAGTGGAACATGTGCACCAACAATACTTTTGAATGGTTTTTTTTCCTTTTGACTTTCGAACTTCTAGGGTATTTTAATATCTACCCCTTGGAAATATTAGTCCTTGAATAAAACTCAAGCTAGCATGAATAAAGTAGGAAAAGATATATAACAATCCAATGGAGATATGGGAATAACTGATAGGCATGAATCTGATAGATTAAACATCAGGAACTAATACCTCAAGTTGCAATTAAAGTTGAGGGAAAGAGTTGAGAATAATAGGACATCTTATCGACTTCAACCTCCTAAGTAGAAACCTCAACTACATAATGTGACATCATATCTACTTCGACTTCCCAAGAAGCAACCTCAACTAATTAGAGGCAACTTCTTTATTTCTCAACTTCCATACTTGAAAATAAAGAATCTCAATCAAAACTTCTTTATAGAATTGACTTTCTTTCACACCAACACTTTCTAATGGCATAATAGAAGTAGGATCACCAATACACTCTTTCAATAAAGAAACATGAAACACCGGATGCACCGATGCCAATTCCAAAGTAAAATCCTACTCATAAGCTAACTTACCTAAACACCTCAAAATATGATATAGGCCTACATAATGGGGACTAAGTTTTCTTTTTCCTTCAAAAACTAATCACAACCTTCAAAGATGAGATTTTCAAGTAAATGAAATTATTAACTTCAAACTGAAGCTCTCTTCTTGTCACATCCGCAAAGTATTTTATTCATATTTAGGCGGTTTTGAACCTCTCTTTAATGAGTCTAAAATTCTTCATCGCATCGTGAACAGATTTGGGCCCTACTAAAGCGACCTTGTAAAACTCAAATCACCTAATATGAGATCTACACCTTCTACCATAGAGAGCTTTGAACAGAGCCAGTTGGATACTCGAATGATAACTGTTATTATAGGAAAATTCAATCAAACGCAAATGGTCGTCTCAATTACCCTTGATTTCAATCTTACAAGATCTCAGCATATCCTCCATATTTTGAATAGTCTGCTCAGCTTGACCATCCATCTAAAGGGAAAACTTTGTACTAAGATTAACGTGAATACAAAGATCCTTCTCAAATGATCTTCAAAACTGAGAGGAAAATTGAGTACTTTTGTTCGTAATAATAGACAATGGAATACCATGAAAGTTAACCAACTCTTTCTTGTAAAGTCTACCATAATCATTAGAGAAATAAGAAGTTTTGATGAAAAAAATGTGTCAACTTATTTAAGTCTTCCCACTTTTAAGTAGGAATCTAATTATCTTGAGCCAAACATATCAATCATTGATTCTTAACCTTAACTTGTTTACAATTCAGACACAACCACAAACTCCGTAATATCCTTCTTCATATCATTCCATTAATAAACTTTCCTCAAATCATTATACATCTTGGTGGAACCTGACTGAATAAAATACTGAGAATTTTGAGCCATCAGTAATATATGTTACCTCAAACCATCAACATCGGGAACACATAAATGACCTTGATAATGAAGCACACCATCTCCCCCTTGGAAGAAAGTCTCTATAGCTTCTTCTGAAACTGCGTTCTTCAATTCAACCAGAGTCAGATCACTTTTTTTTTGTCTTTACATTTGACACAACATATGATAATACCACCAACCTCAGAATTAATCATGTGAACATACATATGAGCTAGTCTATGTACATCACAAACAAACTCTTGTTTTTTCATCTTCAATATGGGCAACACTACTATTGGACAGTCTACTAAGACCATCGACAACTATGTTTGCCTTATCCAGTTTGTAATGAACACTTATGTCATAATCCGTCAATAATTCAATCCACATTCTTCGGCGATGATTCAAATTCCTTTAATTAAACAAATATTGCAAACTCTTATGATTGGTGAACACATCCACATGAATACCATAGAGATAGTGTCTTTATATCTTCAAAGCAAATACCACAATCCCTAACACTAAATCATAAGTTGGGTAATTCTTTTCATGAATCATCAGTTACTTAGAAAGATAGGCTACCACCTTACCATTTTAGATTAATACATAACCAAGACTAATCCTCAAGACATCAAAATATACAATAAAACAATCAGATCATTCAAGTAAGGTCAACGCTGGCTGAAGTAAGTCGATCTTTCAACTATTGAAAACTTTTCTAACATGCTTCGTACCATTGAAATTTTACCTTCTTTTGAGTCAACATGGTAAAGGGAAAGCAATAGAGGAAAATCCTTTCACAAACTGTCTACAGTAATCAGCTAAATCCAAGAAACTCTTAATATCTGAGGGAGAAAGAGGTCTAGGCCAATTTTTAACCACTTTTATATTCTTAGAATAAACTGTAATACCATCACCAAAAATAATATGGCCAAGGAACACAACGACCCTCAACCAAATCTCATACTTACTAAACTTGGAAAACAATTGACTATCCTTAAGAACTCTGGATGCTGACCCTTACTATGAGAATAGATAAAAATATCATCAATATACACAATTATGAACATATCCAAATAATGATTGAACGCCCTATTCATCAAACCCATAAAAAATGCAGAAGCATTTGTTTGTCAAAATGACATAACTAAGAATTCATAGTGACCACCCAAATTTCTGAAGGTCCTTTTTGGAATTTCACACTCTCTCACTCTAAGATGATGATAACTCGATCAAAGATCAATCTTTGAAAAATGCTAGAACCTTTAAGTTGATCAAAAAAGTCATTAGTCTTTGGGATGAGAAATTAATTGTTGATTTTACTTTATTCAATTGTCGATTATCAATGCACCCCATGGAGAGATACTCGGTCTAATGAAATCCATAACAAAAAGGTCTTTTAACTGTTCTTTCAACTCTTTAAGTCCCATTGGGCAAATTCTATAAGAAGGAATAGAGATAGGTTGAGTATCTAGGAGAAGGTTAATACCAAAGTCGATCTCCATTTCAAGAAGAATACCTGTAATATCATCAAGAAATACTTTCGAAAACTCATTCACAATGGGAACTAACACAAGAGTAGGGGCTTAGAATTCATATCCCTAACCTTTACTAGATGATAGATAAAAACTTTAGAAATCATCTTTCAAGCTTTAAGTCATGAGATAAATTAACCCTTAAATACTAAATTACTATCCTTCCACTCTATGACTGGTTCATTTGGAAATTTAAACATAACCTCTCGAATTCTATTATTAATAGAGGCATAACAAGCATGAAGACAATCTATACCAAGAATAATATCAAAGTTAGTCATATTTAACTCTGTAAGATCGCTTGAGGTGATTTTAAAAAAGAGACTGAGAAAGATTCTACAAGACCTCCGGATTGATATCAACTTTATACCAAGATAAAGAGTAAAGAAAGAAAGATTAGCTCTAGGATCTAACAAAACAAAAACATCAAACTAAAAGACTCGAATATACTGGTGACCATTTAGGGAAATCCTCCAAATCCCATCGAGTATTAAGAGCATCAAAGCTATTCTAATATTGACCACCACCAAAACCAGATGAAGTACCTTGTTGAGTTGGGTTACTTAAGGAAGTAGACTGATTTTGATGACGACCATCTCTAGCATTGCAAGCAAGCGTAGGGAAATATCTAACCTTATATCCCATATTTCCACAACAATAATATGAATTAAAACTCGCTAAGCAATCCCCTCAATGGATTTTCACACACATTCTACATATGGGGACACTCTAATAACTTGGAGCACTCTCTTGATTCAAGGGTTACAAACCCTATCCTTGTTGGACTTTGAAACTGAAACAATATATGAATTCGAGCTAGAGTACTTCCATAAAAGTTGAGAATAATTGCCATTATTTGACCTTAAATGTAAAAACTCACCACTATCAGTCCTTGCCCTATGATTCATCATATCCTTCTTCTTAAGCTTTTATTTCTTAATTTGTTCGCCATAGGCCTTCAACCTCGATATGTCCATCTCCTTGTTGAATATTTTCATCCTATATTCCTTGACAACCATATCTGAAAAACTGGAAACAAACTTGTTCATATGAGCTCTAGATTTGGCTATCATTGTGATAGCATACTTAGACAATTGAGTAAAGGTCAAGGCATAGTCTCTTACACCCATGTTACCTAACTTAAAATTTATGAACTCTTGCACCTTAGCCTCTCTCAACTCTAGGGGAATGAAATGATCGAGGAAATCACAATTGAACTTGTCCCAATCTAATAAACCCGTATCAATAGCCTCTTTTTTCCATTGGTTGAAACATACTTAAGCAACTCCCTTCAATTGATAAGTGCAAAAATCCTCCTTTCCCACTGGAGTAACATCTATGATATCAAAAATATTTTTGATTCCCTCAATGAACTCTTGAGGATATTCATCCACCTTAGAACCATGGAATTTTGGAAAATTCATCTAAGTGAAGTCCCAAACCCTTATTGCTGTCATACCCATATTTAGGATCACAAGAGCTACCACCTCTAAGTTAGCTTATGCCATAATGTCTTGGGATAGGAACTTGAAATACGGCCCTAAACATGGCATGGGTGACTTGCTCAACCAAAGAATCATCCAGAGCTTGAAGTGCTTGTTACTCTTCATCATGATTAATGTTCCTTCTTAATTTAGCTCTTCTTGGATGTATGACTATGAAAAACATAGAATATGAGTTAGAATGAAACCTTATAAATTCAACTATATGCATAACTTAAGAGTGATGAAAGAACTGAAGTTTCTTAAATATCTTGCATCCTCTTATTCATAGATGTGACGTGCTTTATATTGATGAACATGACTCTATTCAACGTGGCTTTGTCAGACCCCCTTCGACACTTGAATCTAATGCTTTGATATTAAGTTTGTCATAATCCAAGATGCACCCTGATATGACACATTGAATTGGTTCCCGAAAGATCCTACACAACCCTCTTAGCACAAGCATGACTTAAGATAGCTTGATAATCAACGTAAGAATTAAATGCGAAAGATAAGGTTTAAAAACAATCTTTTCATAACAACTCAATATAAGAAGAATATAATAATAACCATTGAAATGCAAAAAAATATGGTAAGCCATACATAGCCTTTACTAACATAAATGGGGCATAGAAAAAGCCTTAGCTCACAAAAATAATCTGAAACTATTATGTCTGAAAAGAAAGACATAAATAACTCATAACATGGTTGTTCCTTGGAAGCATGAGGATTCACCAAGTAATGATACACCACTTTGATCAAAGTATGCACGAGTGGGAGCGTCGTGACCAATATTATAAAATTAGAAAAAAGAAGTATGCAGTCAGTACTATAGAATGTACTGAGTATGGATAATGTGCAACACATGGCATAAAAGATAATGATGCAATGACCAAGCTAAAACATAATATCATCATTTAAAGCATATTTATAATTATCACACATGACATAGTGTGAGATACATTTAAGAGACATAAAGCATGTGAGCTATAACATTGACTCTAGTGTCATACCTCCTACATCAAAAAGAGATTTCCCTAATTGCCAAGTTAAGATCTTAAAAATGAGCTATTGTTGATTCACTAGCAAGAGTCAATTAAGATTAATTCCTATAGGGGCACGCAGTTATGGGACAAGGGAATTGATACTATAGACCCAATTGCTACTAATAAGAGATCCTCTATCCCCAATAATTGCTCGTTTCTGGGTAAATCTCAACAAGAATATTCATAATCATAGCATAATCTTTTAAGATGGTAATAAGTTTGTAAGCCCAAATTCATCATAAATACATGAAAACCATAAGAATAGCTAATTTAACAAATCATGGTTTCATAACATATTCATAAAGACACTTATTTAAGCATCTAACTAATGATAAGCTTGCCCCACCTCCCAAACCTCATCACACCCTTTATGGGTGATACATGAAAGAATACTTTCTCACTAATGACAAATCTTAAATGTTAATTCCTACAATCTACATAGGTCCTTTGTCTAATTTGAGCTGTCCTAGGTCTATCTTGAATCATCCTCACATGATCTAAGGCCTCCAGCATCATGTTTGTACCACATAGCCTGTGCTCTATAGACTCGAACCAACCAACGGGATAGAGAAAATACCTACCATACATGGCCTCAAACAGGGTGTCATTTGAATACTTGAGTGGTAGTTACTTTTGTATGCAAACTCCCACAAGGAAAAAAACTCATCCCACTGACCCCCAAAATCCACAACATATCCACGAGAACCTGTATAGTGCGCTATGCTAAGGTCAACATATGTGCTCAAATACTTCTAAAACATCCCTAACAAGATAGATGAGAACTGTGAGCCCTGGTTTGAGATAATAGAAACAGGCACACCATGAAGGTAAGCCACCTCCTGAATATATATATATGGGCTAACCTATCAGCACTGTAGGAAGTATGAATTGAAAGGAAGTGTGCTAACTTGGTCAATCGATCCACGATGAACCAAATACTGTCAAGACCAAGGGAAGTGCGAGGCAACCCCATAATGAAATCCATGGTGATCTGCTCCAATTGCCACTCTGGAATGGGTAATCTCTGAAGCTTACCACCAAGCCTCAAATGTTCGGCCTTGATCTGCTGAAAACTCAAACAACGCAACACATAATCCAAAATATCTCTCTTCATGCTGCTCCACTAGTAGTGCTGCCTAAATTCACGATAGATCTTAGCGGTACTTAAATGGATAGGATATCTGGAATCATGGGTGTCACTAAGGATCAATTTAATCAAACCCCTAACTCATGAAACAAAGAGACGACCTCCAAACCTCAAAACCCCATCTAAATTTAAGGTAGCTAGGCTGGTGTCACCTCTCAAAATATAATCTCAAAGTGCAACTAATTCCTCATCCTCAAACTGGCAACCATGGATCCGATCAAATAGAGATGAATAAGCTCTGACATAATCTAACATACATTGGGAATTAGAGAAGTCAAGTCGAATCATCCGATTAGATAAGGACTAGATGTCCAAAGCTAATGGTCGCTCCATAGTAGATAGTAGGCTAGACTACCCATACTCACCTACTTCTGACTCAAGGCTAGCTACTACATTTTTCTTCCCCGAATGGAGGAGAATAGAGAGGTCATAGTCCTTCAGGATCTCAATCCAGTGGTGCTACCTTGGATTAAGATCCCTCAGGCTCATGATATATTGAAGACTTCTATGATCAGTGTAAATCTCGAATTGAACTCCATACAAATAGTTCCTCAAAATCTTAAGTGGAAAAACTATCTCCGCCAGCTCAAAGTCATGAGTGGGGTAGTTGCGCTCGTGCAACTTAAACTACCTAGATTCATAAGCAATAACTCCTATGACCACACAAATGGAAAATCCTAGCGAGTCAATTGAGTCAAAGATACAACTATAGTAGAGAACCCCTTAACAAAGTGCCAGTAGTACCCTGCCATTTTGATGAACCTACAAAGCACAGCCACAGATGTGGGTCTGGCCCAATCACAGATTACCTCAATCATCATCGGATCTACCATGATGCGATCCTTGGACCCCATGTTCCCTAAGAATTCTATAAACACAAGATAAAACTCACACTTTGAGAATATGGTATAAAGCAACTGATTTCTCAAAGTCTGGAGCACTACCCTTAAATGTTTCTCAGGCTCCTCCCAACTCCGTGAGTATACCAGAATCTCATCAATGAAGACTATGACAAATGAGTCCAAGTACGGTATAAACATCTGAGCCATCAAGTCCATAAACATGGAATGGGTATTAGTCATCCCAAAAGACATCACTAGGAACTCATAGTGCTCGTAACAAGCCGTTATTGTAGTCTTAGGGATGTCTACTGCCATAATCCTTAACTGGTGGTAGCTGAATCTCAAAGTAATCTTAGAAAACACCATGCTACCCTTAAGTTGGTAGAATAGGTTATCGATCATAGGCATGGGTTAACGGTTTTTCACCGTCACATTGTTTAACTGCCTGTAATCGATACTCATCTGTATAGTACTGTTCTTCTTCTTAACGAACAGGCTGGGGCACCCCAAGGAGAAATACTAGTCTGAGTAAATCCCTTATCATAGAGATCCTGAAACTGAAACCTAAGATCCATAAGCTTTTTGAGGTCCATATAATATGGTGGAATGGAAATAGGATGGCTACTCGGTTGTATATCAATGGCGATGTCAACATCGCGGTCAGGAGAAAGGCTAGGCAGATCAGCAAGAAACACATACAAAAACTCTCGGACTGTAGGTACTGAATCAACTATAGGGACCTCACTACTCACATCTCTAACAAAAGCCAAGTAGGCCAAACAGCCACTTTCCACAAACCTTCGAGCCTGAATAAAGGAGATCACCCACACCGGCATGCAACTACAAGAGCCCTACCACACCATCAATGGAATACCAGGCTTGGCTAAGGTAATAGACTTGTAATAGCAATCTAAGACCACACGATGAAGGGAAAACCATTCCACTTTTAGAATCAAATTAAAATCTACCATATCAAGCAAGATGATATCAAGCCGTTGGATAGTCACCAAACAGGACCTAAAGACCTAATCCACTATCAAAGAATCACCTATTATGGTCAAATCACACAATGACTCAACTAATAACTCCATACTCGTCCTCAATCGAGGGGCATAATATATATATATATATATATATATATATATATATATATATATATATATATATATATATATATATATATATATATATATATATATAATATGTGGAGCTGGGATCAAATAAAGCGAATGCAGGTTGATGGCATAATAAAACTATACCTATGATTATATCATTCGTGGCCTCAGCCTTTACTATAGTCGGAGCTGCATAAAAGAGGGCTTGGGATCCTATACCCTGCACATTAACTTTTCCTCCTGACCTGTCTCCCCGAGGACCTTCTCATGTATCCTGATTACCACCCTTGTGGTCCTGGCCTTGGCCTTTGCCTCTAACTATAGATGCTAGTACTGGCATATGTCTAGATGCTTGTAGAGCTGGTAAAGCTATCCTGTGGTAGGGGAACTCGCGGGACCAATGATCTAACTCTCTAAACTCATAGAAACCCCATGACTGTTAGTTAAAAGTTAGAGGTTGGCCCCCTAGGACAGAAGAACCTATCTGTGAACCACCTCGAACATGATTCGAAATAAAACTAGAGCCACCCTGATGGTGCTGATCACCCTCTAGAGTTTGAAGAGAGGCCTGGAAAGGTCAGCTGGAATGACCCAGTAGAAATTTCTAGGACTGAACATAGGACTCCCGAGGTCTGAAGCGACACTGACCCTGACCATAATCCTATCTAGCGCTCTTGTCGTTGCCTCTTTGAGCCTCGTAAAGAAGCTGCTCAAGCATTAGGCATGGTCTACAACCTATATATATGAGCAGACCGTCGAGACTTAAGACTGAGTTTCAATCTACAACTAAAGTCTCAATCTCTTATGAAGCACCTAACTCTCTTCTCCTCTATAAGTAAGATCACGATGGCATCTCTGGAGAGCTCATGCAATTGGGCCTTGTACTCTGATACAGTCATGGAGCCTTTCTCTAATCATGAAAACTGATCTCTGATGCTCCTAAGAATAAACCAAGCCAAAAAAGCCTTAGAAAACACAACCCACATCACCAATGGAGACCCAATTGGCCTGATCTCTAAGTATGAACGCCGCTAGTGTCGGGCAGGGCCGTCTAGCTGATAAGAAGTGAAGTTGGATCCTCTCAACTCCACTAGACTCAAGGTCTACACCCACTTATGGCAAATAAGTAGAAACTCATGGGTATTCTCAACCACAACCCTAGGAATCCTTAGTGGTGATAATCTAAGGAGCACCTGGAGCATTGTTTGCTCCCGAAGGGACATGAAACTCTCCAAATAATCTGGCTGAGCAGAAGGTGCCAGTGGATGCTGAACAATTACTACCTATGCTGCAGACTGGTCCTGCAACACTGGAGCGATCGAAGTTCAGGCCTACTCTATACCCCCAATAACAGCCAGAATTTGAGCGAACATTGCTTGTAAGTCTAAAGCTACCACCAGCTTGGGCGGTGGCTAGGCTAGTCCCGAGCCCACCAGATGCTGAAATGCTGGAGCTATTGGTGTCTCCACCTTCGGCTCCAAAGTATTCCCTCAATCTAAAATAGTAAAGAAATAATAGAAGCATACATGAACGGGCAGAAGGGACTAAATATACTCAAACAAAAATATCCCTCTTAGAACATGGAATTCACATGTACAGAGCTACTAGTAAAAGAAGTACAAGTCTCAAATGTGGATCACGGAAATAGAGTTGTCTCAAAAAGCAAAAGATAGGCAAAATATATATAAAGAGAAAGACCAGTAAATCTAGGACGTAATGTACTCACGCTCGCCTCTTATCACGACTGTAGTTGGCATGAATCAGTATTGGTAGCTAGTACTCAAACCTATATCATTAAAACAGATGTAGAGTGTAGTTTGAGTGCCAAAATAACAGGTACTGAGCAAGCATCATTTTACAACTGAGCAAGATAAGCAAAACTAAACTATATGCGAGTAAATAATCACAACTAAATACATGGCAAAATGTAAATGTAAGTATGTACATGAGCGTGCTTAATAAACAAGGAGGAAGAATCTAACTAAATCTGTTGGGCTCCCATAAACCCGATGGGTATGCTCGTGTACAAGTATAAGATAACCACCTGCATGGACACCCATAAGCCCGACAGGTACAATAATAGCTAAACTGAAATGAATAGAGCCAAAAGGATTCCAATAATATCATCATTTTTGGACTCGAATTGAACCATTCCTACACTCTAATACCTCAACCCTGAGTTGAGAGTAGAAGAATATTTGACCCAAAAATTCATCAAGAATTGAACCACTTATAAGCTAGACCACAGACTTCAATCGGGTAACTATAGCTAATGAGCCGATGAGAGTAAACTGGACCACAGATTTCAACTTGTAAGTTTAGCCAAGGGCCAACACAGGTAAGATAGATGGCAGACTTCAACCAAGTAATTGTATCTAATGAGCCTGAACAAAAGTAAGCTAGACCACGAACTTGAACCGAGTAACTGTAGCTAAGGAATCAAACTAAATCAGAAACATCAACTAACTGAGCATCAAAGGGAGTACCCCTAATTGAGTAACATTAATATATCACTCCAGCCTGAACCATATGCAATCAGAATCATCGTAAAGTTTCAAGATTCAAGAACGAAGTGATACAGGACCGTTAGGGGAATAATGCATTATAGAGGTAAGGTCAAAAGCTATGTTACTGCCTAGATAAAGCTCAGACTATAAGACTCAAGTCTGTTATATCAAGCTACATGAAAATACCATCCGAAAAGACGTCAGAGAAGTTCAAATATCCAATGGCCCCAAAATTGCACAAGTCTAAGGCATCAATAGTCTAAGCCTAGACTAAGGCCCAACATGCTTCACAACATATAACCATAGGAAAAACATACAACACAATTTGTGGATGATCGACAATAGTAGGAATCATATTTAAATAGTCCAACAATTTTCCAAAATAGTGTCTAGGACATGACTTCTAGGAATTTAACATGCTCAACACCCCAACCCATCCAACTCATATAATTTAATTTAAAATTCCCCAAATATGCTTAGTCTCACGAGGGAAAAATCGTAGCCTACCTATAGGCTGACGGTGCTCTTTAGCCTGTGAAATCGAAGTTTTTACCTTTCAAGTGGCATCCAAACGCTACCATGCTATGAATAATAAAATCACAATATTAATATTGTAGTTATGACAATAAATTACCGAATTTGGAGACAGACTAATTTCATAGTCAAAAATTATGAATTATGGGACCCGCTCCGTAACTTATGAAATTGATTCTGAGAATAGGCTCCAACAACTTTCCCCAACTAATGTTTCATAGGGGTGTGCAATTCACACACGAAAATAGGCCCAAACCTAACATGCATAAATAATCAACTTCAAGTCCTACGAATATAAAAACGTAGGGGGAAAATGAATTTTACCTCAAAGAAAGCCTCAACTCCTAATTCTAAACACACAACTTGGTTCCCTTTGAACATCTACATAATTTAGACTTTTGAATTGCCCAAATTACCCAAGAGCTGAAGGAGAAAATAAAGTTTCAAATTAGAGAGAAATCTGAAAATTGGGTCTTAAGAATGACCCTTAGATGTTCCTATAGCGACCTCACGATGATCGTTCAGTGAAACACATCAAAAAGTAGGCTTTTCTATAATGACATCTAGTCTATTCAACGACCCGTCACTTTAGCGATAGGGTTGTCGCTTATGCCACACCCGACCAAGGGGGCTGGTCGCTTTAGTGATCTCCTAGCCACTTTAAGGGAACTCTCTTTAGTGACCAGGGGTTGCTTTAGCAATGACACCAGACCTAGCGGATGCAAATATAAGCTTAGCATGCCAAATCCTCTGATTGGGTGCTCAAAATTCATTCAGAATCTCGTGCGCATAAACGAGATATGCTACCCTAAACAAATTGATATTTTGGACTCAATAGCGCATTTGAATTCCCATATGAGGTCATTTTAACAAAAAGTGTGTCCCACACCCATGTGCCATTTTAAGCCAATTTCAACAATAGGTCTCAGGATTTGATTGGAATCCTCGAGAAGCAAATAAAGGGTGGTTCTAGACCAAACTAGACATTTTGGAGCAACTACATTGTCAGGATTTGTATCATAGCGTGCTTTCTAAGAATGTTGACCAACGTCAACTATAGGCCAAATTTCAAAGGTAAAAATTACAAATGGTCCTAAACTCATACCAATTGCCTCAGTACTCATGTCGGCCATGCAATTAGACTAATTTGGCCATTTTAAATATGATAAAACCATAAAAATTCTATTCTCAAGTCATTTTAATAAAATTATGACCGAAGACAACTTTTAAAGTTATAAAAGCTCCAAAAGAGGGAAATGGGCCTAAAACCCAAACGAATGATCGATCGATCAAATAGTCAGTGTTCACAAGTCAAAATGACTTAGGGTCACTACAAGTACACTCTAAATGATAGAATGAATGCTTAAATTCAAAAATGACCTAGAGGATCATTACATGGTTTTTGAGTGTCATCCATGCCTAGGGTGTAGACTTAATGTATGAAAAACTTAGTATGAGGGAACTGAATTCAAATGTCCTAAGATATCTATGAAGCCATGTCTTGTAGATTCCTTCTTATCAGTGTGAAGTGCACCACATCTAAAATAAGGAGACTACATGACATTAGTCATATCACCATTCATTCATACTTCAGATTCATGCAGTAGATTTTAACTCTATAAAGTTTCTTCTAACTCGTGCATTCACACATTTTAAAATCATGCCTTCTAAATTCCCTATCATTCAGCGGAATATCGCCCGCACCAAGTTCCTAAAGACTACTATGCTGCCATTTCATGCATGTTGACTAGGAATGAAGCTTATTTTAGTAATCAATGTAATGATATTCGGACTCAAAAGGTTTTTTCTAAAGCTATAGGGGTTCCACAGACACATGCTTCTCATCGTTCCCCTATTTCTGAGGCAAAATTTAGGAGAGCTATTATAGTGCTCATTCAGTTGATGGCTACCTAATCGGGCTGTTAGACCATCCAAGTCCCTAACTCCAATCCCCAAGAGTCATTATCTGATCCTAGGATCAAGGAATTATTTTAGATGAACCCACTTGTGCTCACCATGTCCACAATAGAGGAGGATCCCTAGAACTTCATTGACGAGATGTGGAAGATACTTAAGGCTATTCATACTACTAAGGTCGAAAGAGTTGATCTTTCTTCTTATCAACTCAAATATGTAGCTAACATCTTGTACAGTTAGTTAGTGAGAGGAGATTTATGGAGAGAATGGTAAACTTGTCGTATGGGATCAGGTCAAGAAAGAATTCTTGGATCACTTCTTTACTCGAGATCTAAGGAAAGCAAAGGTAGAAGAGTTCATGAATTTGAAACAGGAGTGTTTAATAGTGAAAAAATACAAATTCAAGTTTATTCAGCTCTCCAGGTATGCTTTGGAGATGGTTTCAGATATGAGGACCACATATCACCCTGGGAGTTGGAATGATAGAAAATGGAGTTTAAAAGAGGATCTCAAAAAATTATTGTTTTTGGTCCTTTAGGGAGCCCTTTATGGGGTGTATAAAGGGCCACAGCTAGTTCAAGGCTATCAGGGTGGAGTACTAGGCACTTGGTGGAAATATGGAAGGTTTATAGACTCGTCAATGGATCGTGAAAGGAACCACAACTCATGAAGGTGTTCCATGGAAGTTATAAGAAGACGGGAAAAACTAAGTAGAGTCCAAAAGTGGGTCCATGATCCATATCCTGAACCACAAATCATTAAATGGTCCGTAGAAGCTCGACCCTCAAAATCAAGTATGTGATTCCGTTCATGAGGGTCTCCATGACCCATAGAGATTTTCACAAGTGTGAAGCAACCCATGGAAGTCAAATCTTCTAGACCAGTTCACCCTTCAGTACACAAGGAGGACCACAAACCTTGAAGGGGTACACGGTCCATGAAGATCCCCCATCTAGTATTTTAAAATAGGGTTATTTTAGTATTTATGTATTTGTTCTTTAATGTATTTGGATGATTTTTGGGATTAAATCCTAGTCTATTAAATATCCCAAACCCTTTTTAATCCCTCATTAACTCCCATTAACCTAACACATAAATCTTTTATCTGGAATTCTCCTCCCAAGGTCATCTTCTTCCTCAAGCAAGTTTTCAAGGAATTTCAAGTTTAAGTCTTCAATTCAAGTGAATTTAGGGCTTTAATTTTCTAAAGTATGTGAAAATTCATCCATGGACTCTCAAAGGCTTCGTCTTAAATTCTTCTTCTATGATTGTCTTCTAGCCAAAATTCTTATGAAATTTCTTTAGGTCGATTTAATTATGGGTTAATTCAATATCATTAATTAAATTATGTTTGATTGAAGTTTCAATTGCATGATTTCAATTGATTTAATGGACCTATGCACTATGCCATTTTCAAATGTGAATTTAAGGAATTATGAGTATGATTGCTAAAGGATTTCTATGAATGACTATCAAGGACTTATGAATGAATCATGATAATTAATGAAATATGTTTCATAAAAGTATATATGGGTGTGAAAGGAAATTCTAACACATTCATGATAAATATGGTTAAAGGTTTTCTTAACGACTCAAAGATTCATAAGTATTGAAAGGTATTCTCATTCTTGTATGAATAAATCATGTTAATGCGATACTCTTACGACTATTTTATTACGTTAGATTGGTATCTATTATTTTATTTCCAAATGAGATTAATGACTAGGATTTCTGACTTACATTAGGATAATAACTATGCATCGAGAGGAATTCGAGATGAGTTTCATTCCAAAAGCTCAAGTAATGCCCCAACGAAACTCTAGTAGAAACCTTTAGTCCCTAACTACATTGCATGTGTAGATTTGTCTTTATTGCCTAGCTATTGGATCTACAAATAGCTCAAATTTAAGATGTTCTCATGAAGTCTACGTTGGTAAGTGCCCTCTCTCTTCTCGATGTGAGAGTTACATTACATTCCAAGTTATAAATCACATGTCTTGTATGTTGGTTGTAGGTCCTATCCCACACAAAGGTGTAGGTTCTGGTACAAGTTCTCATGATGTTTATGATGCATTGAACACATAATTATGATATTCTATTTTTTTCAAGTTTTACTAATATTTTTTAGATGTTTTTCATGCATCTCATGTTCATATTAACTATGTCCTATTATCATTATTCATGCATTCTTTTCACACTTAGTTCATTCCATATATTAACATTTACATTTGCCTCCATTATATCATAATGTTTGTTCTAACGATCATCACACATCTCCCACTCATGACTAGAGTTTGAGGACTATTTTCTCATTTTTGGTGAGTCATCATGATTCGAGGATGAATCATTTATATTATTATTTTTCCTATGACTTTTAATTTCATGTTTGTGAGCTAGGAACATTTCCTAAGCCCCATCCATAGTAGTAGAGGCATGTTATATGTTCATAAAGTCTATGTCGTCATGTTCTTTCGATATTGATTTCTCTCTTATTGTGATTATTCATGTTGACACTTTTGCTACGCACCTATGCTTTAGCCTTATTTATTTACTTCCCTTATATATGCTCATGTATGATATACTCCTAAGCTTGTTTAGGGTCCTTCATAATTTTAATCATTATGTCACGCCTAGGGCCTAACTAGGGTCATGACAGTCCAAGATAAGGAAATTCATCTCTCGATTAGGAAAACATGTGAAAAAAAGTGCCAAGATATACTTCTAATTTAAGAAATAGATATCTCTAGGCTTATGGTGTATGCACAATAGGTTGAATAAGATAAGAAGAAGGAAAGGGATGAGCAGCAAAACAAGAGTGCAAAATTAGCAGGAAACAAGCCTAGTCACTAGAAAGAAGGTAATGACAACCATCATTTTTCAGAAGATGTCAGCTGGACATGTATTATCATCAGCAAGTAAACCTTTGATAGGTACAGAAATTATCATAGATACCAGAATAATCAGAACTTTAAAGTTCAAAGTTCTCAGTTATAAGGAATCATGACTAAAGGTTCTTATCATAAACTACTAAGTGGTATGTTGGGAAGACTTCATCTAGGCGACTATCATATTGACACAATTGGTTGTAACAAGTGTGTATAAATAGGTCCTTTTTAGAGAGATTGCCTAAGGTGAAATAAAAGTAATGGGAGAAATAAGGCCTAGTCTTCTTCAAATGCACCATCAGGTAGAGTTATCCAAGAGGGTAATACTTCTAGAGAAGATGAAGTTTCAAACCATCTATATGCTATAACTAGCCACCAAGAGCATGAGAACTTGCCAAAAGTCATCACTTGAATGATTAAAGTCTTTTTCCTTGATGTTTATGTCTTACTTGATCAAGGTGCAAATTTGACTTTTGTGACTACTTACATAGTAGTGAAGTTTGGGATTGATCCCGAACTCTTCAAGAACCTTTTAGTGCTTCTACTCCTAATTGTTAGTTTATTCTTTCTAAGAGAGTCTATCGAGAATGAACCATCTTAGTCTATCATGAAGACACCATAGCTGACTTAGTCGAGTTAGACATGGTGTATTTTGATGTCATTTAAGGCATGGACTTACTTTATGCCTATTATGCCTTAGTCTATATGTAACTCGAGTTGTATAGTTTCAGTTTCCTAATAAGCCAATTATAAAGTATAAAGGTATTCTAGCAATGCCTGATTGTGTTATAATTGATCTTTGAGCTTGGGGTAATATTTTGGACTAGTTTTTAGGGTCAATTCTGGAAGCAGGTCCCACATTTTTTATTTTAGACCCCAAAATTGGTCCATCTCCAAAAATTATAAAATTAGTGTCTAAACGACCATAACGACATTATGATTCTATTTTTGACACTATTATAGCGTTATCAGATCGTTCGAAAGGGAAAAGCTCCAACGAAGTTATTTGGAGCATGCGTGTTCAGCCTATAGGTAGGCCACAACTTTCCTTTTTTATATTGAGCTTGATTGTGTGAACTCGTTGACATGGATGGAATTTGGCTTAGGTAGCTTATTTTTATATATTAGGTGATAGAAATCATGTTTTAGGATTTTATTGGGTTTTTTGGGTAACTAGAAGCATGTGATTCTTTCTGTTCTTTGTTAGTATTGTAAGAGGAGTTGCATGATTATCTTGTTGATATTTTGGAGCATGTTGGCCTTAGAGTAGCTTGTGAACTTGCTTTAGATGCTCCGGCTCCACTCCGACGGGCTTAGATCCTTGTGGAATGGTGTAGCAGGATAGTATTTAGTAGTTTGGCCTTGACTAGGCGGTAACCTTGCTCGTATGAATAACCTTATCAATTACTTGGCATAATTGTGACTTTTGAGATGCATCGGCAATACTAGACCTTGTGCTCGTTCTGTTTTAGCTACAATTCAATCTTTCACGATTTATTAGTTGGTTCATTGAGGGAGATTCTCAGAACTATAAGCGTCCAGTTGGAAAGAAGAATATTCGGCACCATCCAATAAATTATCTGTGAGAATCTAGGTACTCAACCCCGGCATCCATTCTAAAACTCTAGTCGATTTTAGTTAGATGTAGTTCTCTTAGATTGTACCTTCTCTACTTTAGATGCTTATTACGACTCCTATCTAGGATTATTCTTCTTTTTCATAGTGTTTTTACCTTTCTTGCTAAGTCGGCCTATGATTCTTATTGGGTACCTATTGTTTTGCTATTCATACTACATTGTGCATCTAATTTGTGATGCAGTACTGAGCACCGACTATCGTCGCAGATAGATCGAGCTTATTGAAGTCAACTTTGAAGACCAGGTGAGCACTTGAAGTTCTGGGATAATTTCTGTCTCCTATATGGATGTCCTATCTTTTTTGTTTTTTAGACTAGATGGTTGTTGTTTATATTTTTGGTCTACTTTTGGGACTTGCACTCGTCGTGTCTTTTATAGAAACTCTGTACTTTTTACTTTCAGGTTCTGGGAGAGATCTTTAGTTGTATACATCATGTTTTGTTTTTCTTCCTCTTATCTATTTTGTTTAGTTTAGAATTTTCCATTGTTGGCTAGTTTCTTCCCTCAACCCATTACTTGTCGTTCCAGGTTTATGGGTTGTCTTATCTATTGGTGGGGTATAGTAGGTACCACCATGACTTGAGAAATTAGGCCGTGACACAAATATTCTATAATTTAATTAGCAGTCTATCACTATCTAATTTCTCAAGTCATGATAGTACCTTCTATAATCCCCCAGTAATTAAGCATAACCACCAGGTCAAAATCAGAAGCAATGGGCTATTAAGTGAAATATAGTCAAAAGAAGTAAGTGAATCGATAGTAATAAAAAGAAGGAAAGGAGCAACATTAATAAATCCACAAAGAAGCATCCCCAAGACCTAGCATCTAAACAAAATAAGAGTATAAGAATTTTACTAATACAAAAAAGGCACGGACAACCTTGAAAAGCAAGTAAACTCTAGTCCTATCCAAAAATAGATGGAAAACGACAACTCTAGATGCCATGAGCTCACCAAATCTCTTAATCCAAGCTCTTCGCACAAAGTCCAATTCACCGGAGATAACCTGTACTGTGATCTGCAGGGTGCATAAATGTGGTATAAATAACAAACGAATGGTACTTTGTAAGCATTAACCGACTGATCTCCAAAGATAAAGCAAGTATATATGACATATAACAAGGTAAATACAGCCTAAGTAAGAAATCAGGAGCTAACACAATGTAGTATAGGAAATAAGGCCAAAGAGAGACGATACATGGAGAATAGAGAAGATCAAGAAATGCACCTAAAAGCGAAATCCAACAACCTATTTACAATAAAAAGGCATTATAGAAGTCAACTTATCAAGAATAGAATACTCACTATCACCTCTAATCATATAGACACCAAAGGACTAATTCAACTAAACCTAGCAGGAATTACCAACAACTAATACATCACAAGATAAGTACATGTACAATCAAATAATAACCGACCAGACGCCCCTACCCCGGTAAGGTACAAATGATGACAAATATACCCCCGACCCCCATAAAATTAGGAGACCAAGCAACAAACAATTATATTAGTGATAGGAGATGATAATCAATGTAAGTTTGTTAAAACCTAGTAAAATTATTAGTAGCTCTAAGAGATCATCAATAACAAGTGTATAGGCCCACCCTAACCCAAGGCCTACCAAGTGGGACCCATGAAGCTTCCTTATAAAGTTTAGTGGTGCACCTATTAGAAGGACCCATAAGGGATGCAAGATATCCATATAAATTGCCTGGACCTGAACTAGGTCTTATATAAACATATTACATCCCTGTAATGGTATCGGAGAGTGACTATCCAAGCTGATGTAGAACAAAGCGACGCCGTGTCTCATAGTTTATTATAGTCTAAAGGCATCAAAGATAAAACCAATGTATAAAAAAGGGCAATGAAACACCATATATCAATGAAAGTTGACCGCATCCTCGATGCTTTTGATACTACTAGTATAAAAGGAGTATGTCCTCGACGCCTAATAAATCTCAAAACTAGTGTCCAAATGATCCAAGTGGTATGACTCCCATTAAAATGACTTTAAAATATAGTAAAGATTTAAGAATTCCTTCTCATAAATTGTGTACAAGTCCATGAAGAAATTGGGATCATATCAAAAAATATGTGAAAATGCTCAATCAATGCACGAATCTCATCACCAGTATTAAAACAAGACATACATAATCAAAAAAGTAACATCAAGTCATACAACAGTATCAAAGAAAAGGAACTAACCTGGAATCCAACAAATCCTTGAATACATCCTTGGGCCCAACAATAGATATTAGACATAAAGACATCACAAGCATACGCTAAACATAAAGTGAAGTAATCGACAAGTTTCTCAAAGGCAGATAGTGTGAGAAAATATATCTAGGATAGATGCCTTACCCCAAAACATGCCATCTCTTCTCCCAACAAGAACAACTAAGTTAAACATAAAGCTACGATGAGCCACTGATGTCTCAGGCACTAGCATGGTGGTACACCACCCATAACAAGCCCTACCGAAAGCTACGCCTAGCTGCATGGTAAAGAAAGCATACCCTAAAGCACCTAAGGCTCAAACCTATCCTAAGGAAATTGATATAAATCCTATAAAGGATAATAATGCTAAGGCCATACCACAAATGAGGCCTATAGCCTAAACAAAGGGTTTCACGATAATATTCTAGTCTAAGTCTCAACCGGGAATAAAGAAAATGGAATAGAACAAGGAGATTTCTAATATTGGCATATACAAACATAAATCACATGCAATATATACTAAAAAATATCTAATAAATCTCAGTTAAAGTGGGAAATCATAGACTACCTCGATGCTGATCACGCACGCTCTAAATCTACCAATTTGAAGCTTTCACCTCCAAATCACCTCCGATTTCCACCACTCTAATTAATATTGATTAGGACATCAAAACAAATAGTTTGACTCTAAAATTTCAATTTTTTAGATGGGCCCAAAATTGGGTCTAAAATAAGATTGTGGGACTGACGTCAGGAACCTAAAATTGACTCTGTGAAAAGGTTCATTTTAATTTACTGAACTTATTCACCAAAGTATAACTCAATTCGATGCTCGAAACTAAGGAAATCATCCCATGAACCAATTCACCATGAATGGAGAAATCAAGAGGGAGGGCAACCCCTTTGGGCACAAAATTACCTCAAAATAATCCTTTCCGAACCCACGCTGATTCCAAACCAACTAACTTTAAATCACCTCAATTGGAGATCTAGAGCTCGATGTATTCAACTTTGAAGTCTTAGAGGAATGCTAAAAACTAGGTCTAGTTCATGATTGGTCTTATTTAAAAGACTAGTAAAATGCCCTTCAACATCGTAGAGCCTAGGGCTCGGGATGGTGGCCCATTCCTAGACAAAGCATCGGTAATGCAATGAGTCCCCCCATACATTTTGAGAATCGGACTACTTAACCTCACAATAGTGACCCTAGGACACGCGATCGTAGAGGTCTGGTGAATTTTTCTTTGCGAACGTGGCCCTTAGGGTTCATAAATGCAATGATCATTTATAACTGCACTAGCTGAGTTGCATTAGGTGGTTTGACCAATTTTAAAAATCTTTGATGGTGTGCTTAGGATTATTTCAGAACTCTGTATGTGCAAACAAACTATGCTACCCTATCAAATTTGATGTTTCACACATAATGGCGTGGTTAAATTTTCTCTGTGAGGTCATCTTGAAAAAAAGTGGATCCCACACCCAAGTACCAATTTAATCACTAATCTATATGGGGTATCAAAATAAGACTGAAAGCCTCGAGAACAATAAAAAAGGTCATCCTAGACCAAACTCGATATTTCAAAGCTAACTACATTGATAGAATTTCAATTTGAGCAGCTTTACCGAAAAGTTTAACTAAATTTAAACTTAAGCTAACGCTTAAAGGATAAAATGCCTAATGACTCAAACTCACATCAAAAGACTCGAAACTCAAGTCGTTCATACTCTAGCCTGAAATGACCATTTTGGATCTAGTGGAACTATCAGATGCAACTCAACTCAGAATCACAAATTTCATAAATTACTTTGAACCATCCTATAGATGAAACTTAAAAAACACTTCTCATCCTCTAACTTAAGCTATATCTGAAACCACCAATGAACACCACTCCCCTAACTCCAACTGACAAATAGATCCTCGAGAGGTACCAACACAAATGCGAAGAACCCAGAACAAATGGTAACAAGCTATAATGAGAGAACATATTTCCCAAATTCCTAAAAACCTACACCTAGTGCCAAAACCCTCAAAAGAGACAACTTCAAAAGATTGAACAAATGGACCACAACTTTGCAACTGAGAGCAAGACTAAGGAAAATGGGAAGAGATGACCAACTAGGATTACTACAATAGCACAAAAGGCTTTCATCCTTTCTCATAACACCAATAGCCACAAATCTTCCAACTACCAATAAACTCAAACACAAAAAATGCCATAAAGAGACAAACTAGGTAGGTAAAAAGGGAGCCTCAACTTTGTAACTTTATAGATGAAAATACTGATAAGGCATAAAGAAGGATCTACAAGCGGGATCCACCACAACTCGAAAGATGATACACCTCTATTCACACACTGCCTCAACAACAAACCTTTCAACTACAAACAAAACAATGCTAAGAAACAAAGATAGTTGTCTAAGACAAGAAAACTAGAATGCAAGAAAGATGTACTAATCAAGGCAAGACTATCTATGCATAAACCTAAAAAGCGACATTCAGCAACTAGTCTAAAAAGATGGCATGCATCTAAGGAGACTTTCTAAGTTAACTAAATCCACAAGGACAACCACTCTATGAACTAACAAAGCAGGTCTAGCCACTTATGCACCAAGGATCAACACTATAGGAATAACATGCAAGGGAGAAAAAAAGGAACAACTAACTAACCTAATCATAAACTAATAACAAAACCACCAAGACAAAGGCATGGGGATTTTTTCAACCATTATTTCTTAATATAGTGACTCAAGCTAGTTTATCTACTTCTAAAAGAAATCAACTATATTATTGAAATATATACATATAAGTCCAAGTAAGGATACTACCATATTCATGGGACAAATAACAAATCAAATAGGCATGTTTAGCTATGAAAACCTAAAAATGACACAGTATAGGTAATGAGTAACAAAATAATGAATTCACCTAAATATAATCAATACCTCGACCCTTGACCTCTGGCCAGCCTGTAAAAGCATCCAACAGATTGTGAGTAACCTTGGCCTGAACTGTTGAAGTACCATAAAAAATGCGCTGAGCATCCCCTCTAAATTGAGACGACATAAATCCATAAGACTAACCTGGCTGACCAAACCACACCCTGGTCCCAAACTAGGAACTATCTAGAGTGGTGGCCAAGATTCTTACAAATGTAACAATGTCCAACTACTCTAGTCAGGGAGTAGGAGAAATATGTAATGCCTAAAAGATCATCTCCCGAATAGGACACTTCCTCGACCAGTAATAAAACTCCCCACAATCATAGCAACCTCTATAGTCTGAAGCTCACCGTGAAGAATATGGCAAACTATACTGGTGTCCCTTAAAAAAATGTGAATTATCTCCAACCCTCTAAGATCCACCCCTGGATAACTGTACGGGGTCCTTCCACACTCACTAGATAAGTGGATAACCCCACTACACTCATAGTAACCATCACCAATATCAGTCTACTGGAAGGACCCAGCTGGAATAAGATGATCTCAAATATTTAAAGGTTCAATGTGCTCATCGCATGAATCTGACCTAAAATCTATCCGCAGTATGCTCCTGACTTGCCTCTGAAACTCCTATAACCTGAGGTGCTATTACTGTAAGCCTGATGCATCGAGAAGGAATATGACTCTTGGTGAACTAATACTTACTGTGAAGGTGGATGTTGTCATCACTATGCTCATGGTGTGGTTTCCTATAATTTTATCTATAAGACTCAAGGAATTCTATCTCTATTGTTATACCCCGTACTTTCACACCTTGGGACATTGTCTGAAATCTCTTGAAAAGTGATATATGATCTAGAATATCTACCACGCTATCAAATTACTCTAAGGAAGGGAGGATGTGATGTCCTATAGTAGGGAATGTTGAAAATAGAATTATAAGAATCCGGAACGAGATGGGGGCTAAAATAATAAGTTGTGGCACTCGACTTACTTGCATAAGCTACCACCTTGGACGTCTTACATACTTAAACTACTGGAGTACATTTTGAGCATCCATAGCAAAGATTGCATAGGCTCGTAAAGTAAGATGAGATTATGAAACCACAGAAGAGATGAAAGGAGGCGTAGCACCTACTCAGAAGCAAGAAGGTCATGCACCTACTTGGACTAAGTAGGTGACACACCTACTTAAGGTGGGTCCCACACTTCCATATATCACCCCTATGGGCTTCCACGTGTCACCCCTAGGGGCTTCCATGTGTCACCCTCTAAGGAAGGTTATATATTAGTTATCATATGACTAAACCTTCATTTTCAGCATTCTTAACTTAAAATTTGAGGGAAATATTAAGAGGGAGAACAAAGAGAGCTACGGTTTGGCTAGAACTAGGTGAGACCTCAAATTTTGCTCCATGAATTAATTATTTAAGGTATCCTAAGTTTACATGATGGTGTTTAATAGCATAAAATCACTATTTGGGGCAGCACGAAGTGCAGCGAGCAGCCCCACCAATTTTCAGCACGTTAAGGAGCTTCCGAAGTCAATTTTCAGCAAGGTAAGGTTTGATTCTCTTGTCCCACATTTGGGTAAGTGTTTAAGAATGTTATGGATGTGTAAATATGAGTTGGAGACGTGAAAATATGTACGTCACCATTGAAGGAGGCTGCAAATCGTGTAGGGACTGTTTTGGTGTATTCTAGTCGGCTTATAGTTTAACTAGTGTTGTCGTTAGCATGGTGTTGTGTTTGGAGGTGATTTATCTATGTTTAAGGGATGAAACACGACTAAAAATGACTGTATATTCTTCTGTGTTCAGCCACGTGACTCCCCATTTCATCTGGTTAAAGGTTTAACGAAATAGAGATTAAAAACCCTATTTTGGTATCATAGTTTTAAGTGAGTTATTTGGAGTTTGTGTTGTGTAATGTTGAAGTAGTTCACTTGTATATAATCTGAAGATTGTTGTTGTTTGTTGGATGGAGTAATTGAGGATGTGATTGAAGTTCGGATAGGGCAAGTTATGGGGGAAGTGCTGCCCGATTTCGATTAACTTCTTAACTAACTTATAGACTAGTCAAGAAAAATGAATAAGGAATTGATTACTATGGGTGCTTTGTTGTGGATTTAGAAGCTGGAAAGTTAAAGGTTATTAATATTGGTATTACCTTCGTGTTAAATAGGTCCAGAGGACGATGAGACAAGCTGGGTTAAAAGCAATCAATAAGAGGTATGTAAATCCTATTTCTCCTTTTTTTTGGCATGTCTTCATGTTAAGTAATGAATAATATGAGCTTGAGGGTAAATATACTCATAAATGCCAAGCGTAACTTACAACCTTCATTTACTTCTTAATGAAAGCACTCTTACAGTAATTGAATTAGGGCTTCTCAAGCCTTCCATACGTTAGGAAGTGATGAGTATGTAAATCTATGCTTCCTTTTTCTTGGCGTGTCTTAGTCTTAAGTATGATGTGCATATGAAATGTGGGGACAAATCAACTCATGAAGCTCCGAATAGGATTTATGACTCCTACCTACTTCTTGAAGTGAGAACTCCTATGCTAATTGAGTTAGTGTCTTTCACTGTCTCCTAGATGATGAAAAGCAAAGGGTATGTAAAGCTTTACTCCTCTTTTCTCTTGGCATGTCTTAGCTATAAGTGGTTGGTGTATGAAATATGGGGACAATTCCATTCTTATAACCCCGAGCATGATTCATACATCTTATTCACTTCTTGATGTTAGAACTCTTGCGATAGTTGAGTTATTGTTTTGTAAGCCTGTTACGTGATGAAAGGTTTTATATGTAGAGACTATCTGTCCCTTCTCCTGAAATGGCTTAATGTAAGTGAAACGATATATGATATGAGTTAGAGATACTTTCATTTATAGATTTTGGATGTAACTCATGACTTGTACTCATTTTTGAATGATAAGGGCCTTGAAGTAGTTGAACTACAACCCTTGAGCCTTCTATAGGATGAATAGTAATGGGATGTGTAAGCTCATATACCTAGGAGCTCTTGAACATGATTAATGGTGATATCTGAGGGATATTTGATATGTTATAGAGTTTTATGTACACGTATATGCATTATGATATATATGGATTGGGCCGAACGTACCTTGGCATATTTTGCTATATAAAGATCGGGCCGTATGTTCCACGGCATGATATATGATATACAGATGGGGCTATCGTACCTTAGCATCATTATACGATATACGGATTGGACCATCGTACCTCGGCATTATTATATGATATATGGATCGGGCATTCGTACCTTGGCATTACTATATGAGATACGGATCAGGCCGTCATTCCTCGGCATTATTATATGATATGTGGATCGGGCCATCATTCCTCGGCATGTACTTGCTATATACATAGATTAGGCTATACATTCCACATCACTAATGGTACATATGTGCTTATGATGTAGTTGTTACACCGCATCCCCGAATAGGCCGGATATAGTACGTGATGATAGTATGTATGCCTTTATTTTTTAAGATGCAGGTACAGTAGACGGCTAAATGGTATACTTTCCCCCTGCATCCCTAATTTAACTATAATTTCTTTATAATGTTTTATGATTACATACTTATTACATATATCGTACTGACCCCCCATTCTCTGGGGGGCTACATTTCATAACCGCATGTACATGTACTTACTTTGGAGATCTGATAGCTTAGTGTTTCCACTCAGCGATTTGGAAGTGCTCTGTTATGCCAGATCCCAGATTTTGGTATTGACCCTTGATGTATATGTTTGTTTATTCATGTGTACGGCAGGGCCCTATTCCGCCATATGTTATCATTACTATTCTTAGAGATCCATACACAAGCGTATGTGGGTTGTTTATAAGTGGTTTCAATTATGCCTATAGGGCACATTGTAAATGTTTGTCTGTATGGCAGCCTTGTCGGCTTGCGTGCCCTTTCATGATAGGATACGAATGAAAGAGGGTACATGTACATAAAAAGGTTTTGACCCAATTGGTATTTTTGTGTGTAGCATCACATGGTGCATAGTCAACTTAACTAGAGCTAATAGATACTTATACAGGGGCTAGGATGGCACCCAATCGTGGCCTACGGGGTTGGGTCATGACAAAAGTGGTATCAGAGCAGTTCATCCTTGGAGTGTCTACAGATCGTGTCTAGTAGAGTCTTGTTTATCGGTGTGTTGTGTACCACATATATACACAAGAGGCTACAGGATAGTTAGGATGTTACCTTTCTTTCATAGCTAAGATCGTGTGATAGAGCCGAGTCGTAGGGAATGAAATTCCCTATACTAACCTTTGACTTCAGCAAGTGACTAACGTTATTTGAAGTTGCCAAGCACACAGGTAAGCAACGCCACGAAGGATATATGTCAGGTAAAGTATTGAAGTATGCTTGAAATGTAAAGTTGAAATTGAAAGGAAAGGTAGACAGAAAAGTGTAACAAGTGCAGTTGAGTTGGACATACGAGGTAAGTCCATCATGTTATACTGTTATTGATATTGGGCGCCCTGTATGGCTGTGATATGACATGGTATGAATATATATGTTGGCCTTGTGAGGCATTATTGACATTTTGTGTATGCAGGTGTTGAAGTAGTAAGAAATACAGAGGCAACTCTGCCCAAATTTTCCTAGAAATAAGAAGAGAATGAGATATAGGGTTGTAGTATATCTTGGAAGGTTGTGCCCATAACAATGGTAAGATCTGGTTAAACCATGAGTATGTCTGACCTCGAGAAATAAAATAATTGTTGAATTGATGGTGATAGAAACTAGGAGGTCGATACTAGTATGGTAAAACGAAATTGGAAAAGACTTGTGATCCTGAGAAGATGATTAGAGAAGACTGATAGATCTAGATAGAATGATATATTAAGACACTGACTGAACTGGTAAACAGGGATAAATAGTGACGAGCTATAGTCAAAAGAGATAATATTGTGATTAAGACAAGAGTACAAGGAAACAGAATTGCGATGAACATAGTATTAACAAGACAGCTTGTGAGAGACTAAGGATAAGACTGATTAAGAAGGGTAAAAAGGTAAGTATGCTTATTTCGCTGGGTGCAATTAACCCATAGTGAGAATCAAGAAAAAGGATTATGCGAAAGTAATGTGCTCCGAATGGTACAGAGGTATTATAACGTCCCTCGTGTATGACACAAACAGATAATGACATGGTTACACCATAAAGGGGGGAAGTGACTTCAAGTGAGAGCCCCTACTGGCACGAGCTAACAAGATCTTAAATCCAGCAATTAATGGATAGAAGCCATGATACCTGAGACAGTGTTGAGAGTGATTAGTAAGGACCTTAAATAGTATGACATCAAAGAATGGGTGCATATAAATGGGATAAATACGACAAGAGAAACACAATGAGGACTTAAAAATAGTTACTCGCTACTAACATTGTGATATACAAGTAGCAAAAGAGAAAGGATAAGAAATCTATCCTTTATTGGAGTATGAGAAAACATAAAGGTAAGTAAAGGGAGCAAAACAAGTATGACCCATAAGAGACTGCAAATACATATTAGTACAATGACATATATAGAGCAGAGTAAGATAAGAACAAGAAAGAAATTAATGTGGATTATAGTATAGGATGACCTCGCATTCTATGAAAGTATGAGCCATATGGGTTATTGTAGGTAGGCTGACAAAAATCAGCCTATTTCCATCCAGTTAGGGAGACATATTCAGCTAAATATTGTGCGAAGTTATATAATAAGGAAATAGTAAGCCTTAACAGAGTTCCCACATCTGTTATCCTCGGTAGAGGAGCCCAATATACAGTTAACTTTAGGAGATCATTCTAGAAGAAATTGAGAACACAAGTGAATCTTAGTACGATATTTCACCCTTCGATTAATGGACAGGCCCAGATGTGATCCAGCAAGTTATGGATAAAGTAAAACTTGTTCAGGAAAAACTATTAGCTGTCCAGAGTCGACAAAATTCGTATGTACATAACTGATGTTGATGCATAAAGTTTGAGGTGGAAGGTTGGGTGTTCTTGGAAGCATCACCCAAGAAAAAGAGTAATAAAACTCGACAAGAAAGGGATCCTTGGCCCAAGATATATTGGCCCTTATCAGATCAATTGTGGAATAGGTAGGGGTGCCTATGAGCTGGACCTATCATCTGAATTCAAAGCAATGTGTTCGAATATCTCATATCAAGGTTCCACCAATGTGTAAGTGAACC
Source organism: Solanum dulcamara (assembly GCF_947179165.1). NCBI lineage: Eukaryota > Viridiplantae > Streptophyta > Magnoliopsida > Solanales > Solanaceae > Solanum > Solanum dulcamara. The sequence goes on along the minus strand of NC_077238.1, from coordinate 25,146,401 downwards.
CTTCCAGAACGTTCTCCGTGGATAGGACCTGCGTAAGAAAAAGATTATCCTATAAGGAGCAACCTGTACCTACGGGACATATAAGCTCTTAAAATTATTTATATTAGCTAATAAGGGGATTATGAATGATAACTATTATAGAGACCTACCGAAATCCTCATAAGACCCCTTAAGATGAGTTAAATTCACGGATGAATGTTCTAAAGGAGGGAAGAATGTTAAACCCTGTACTTTCATACCTTGGGACATTGTTTGAAGTCTCTTGAAAAGTGTCATGTGATCTAAACTATCTACCATGCTATCAAATTACTCTAAGGAAGGGAGGATGTGATGCCCCATAGTAGGGAAGGTTGAAAATAGAATTATAAGAACCCGTAATGAGTTGGCGGCCAAAATAATAAGTTGTGGGACTTGACTTACTTGCGTAAGATACCAACTTAGACGTCTTACATACTTAATCTACTGGAGTACACGTTGAGCTTCCGTAGCAAGAATTGCATAGGCTCCTAAAGTAAGATGAGAGTACGAACCCACGAAAGAGATGGAATGAGGCATAGCACCTACTCAGAAGAAAGCAGGTAATGCACCTACTTCGACTAAGTAGGTGACACACCTACTTAAGGTGGGTCCCACACTGCCACATGGAAGCAAAGGAGTGGGCGCATGATTGAGGTGCGTTCTAGGGGGACTACCACATGTCACCCATAAGGGATTCCACGTGTCACCCTCTAAGGAAGGTTATATATTAGTCATCTTATGACTAAACCTTCATTTTCAGCATTCTTAACTTAGAATTTGAGAGAAAAATTAAGAGGGAGAAAAAAGAGAGCTACGGTTTGGCTAGAACAAGGTGAGCCCTTGACTTTTGCTTCATGAATTAATTATTTAAGGTATTCTACGGTTACATGACGGTTTTTAATAGTATAAAATCACTATTTGGAGCAGCAAGAAGTGCAGAGAGCAGCCCCACCAATTTTCAGCATGTTAAGGAGCTTTCGAAGTCAATTTTCAGCAAGGTAAGGTTTGATTCTCTTATCCCACATTTGGGTAAGTGTTTAAGCATGTTGTTTATGTGTAAATATGAGTTGTATACGTGAAAATATGTATGTTACCATTGAAGGAGGCTGCAAGTCGTGTAGGGACTGTTTTGGTGTATTCTAGTCGGCTTAAAGTTTAACTAGTGTTGTCGTTAGCATGATGTTGTGTTTGGAGGCGATTTATCTATGTTTCAGGGATTAAACACGACTAAAAATGACTATATATGCTTTTGGTTTCAGCCACGTGACACCCCATTTCTTGTGGTTAAAGGTTTAACGAAATACAGATTAAAAACCCTATTTTGGTATCATAGTTATGCGGGAAGTACTGCCCGATTTCCATTTACTTCTTAACTAACCTATAGACTAGTCAAGAAAAGCGAATAAGGAATTGATTCCTATGGGTTCTTGGTTGTGTATTTAAAAGCTCGAAAGTTAAAGTTATTAATATCGGTATTACATTCGTGTTAAATAGGTCCAGAGGACGACAAGACAAGCCGGGTGAAAAGCAATCGATAAGAGGTATGTAAAGCCAATGTCTCCTTTCTTTTGGCATGTCTTCACGTTAAGTAATAAATGATATGAGCTTGAGGGTAAATCTACTTATAAATGCCAAGCGTAACTTATGACCCTCATTTACTTCTTAATGAAAGAACTCTTACAGTAATTGAATTAGGGCTTCTCAAGCCTTCCATACGTTAGGAAGTGATGAGTATGTAAAGCTATGCTTCCTTTCTCTTGGTGTGTCTTAGTCTTAAGTATGATGTGCATATGAAATATGGGGACAAATATACTCATGAAGCTCTGAATATAATTCACGACTCCTACCTACTTCTTGAAGTGAGAACTCCTATGCTAATTGAGTTAGTGTCTTTCACTGTCTTCTAGATGATGAAAAGAAAAGGGTATGTAAAGCTTAACTCTTCTTCTCTATTGGCATGTCTTAACTATAAATGGTTGGTGTATGAAATATGGGGACAATTCCATTCTTAGAACCCCAAGCATAATTCGTACATCTTATTCACTTCTTGATGTTAGAAATCTTGTGATAGTTGAGTTATTGTTTTGTAAGCCTCTTACGTGATGAAAACTTTTATACATGGAACCTATCCCTCCCTTTTCCTGAAATGGATTAATGTAGGTGAAATGATATGTGATATGAGTTAGAAATAGTTTCATTTATAGATTTTGGATGTAACTCATGACTTGTACTCACTTTTGAATGATAAGGGCCTTGAAGTAGTTGAACTACGATCCTTGAGCCTTCTATAGGCTGAATAGTGATGGGATGTGTAAGCTCCTATACCTAGGAGCTCTTAAACATGCTTTATGGTGATATCTGAGGGATGTTTGATATGTTACGGAGTTTTATGTGATGTATATGCATTATGATATATATAGATCGGCCCGAACATACCTTAGCATATTTTTGCTATATTGGGATCGGGCCGTATGTTCCATGGCATGATATATGATATACGGATTGGGTCGTCGTACCTCGGCATTATTATATAATATATGGATTGGGCTATCGTACCTTGGCATTAATATATGATATACGGATCAGGCCATCGTACCTCAGTATTATTATATGAGATATGGATTGGGCCATCGTTCCTCGGCATTATTATACGATATGTGGATTGGGCTGTCGTTCCTCAGTGTGTACTTGCTATATACATGGATCGGGCTGTACGTTCCACAGCGCTAATGGTACATATGTTCTTATGATGTAGTTATTACACCGTGTCGCCGAACGGGCTAGATACAGTACGTGATGATAGTATGTATGCCTTTATTTTATAGGATGCAGGTATGGTAGACGACTAAATGGTATACTTTCCCCCTGCATCCCTAATTCAACTGTAATTTCTTTATAATGTTTTATGCTTACATACTCAGTATATATATCGTACTGACCCCCCATTCTTCGTAGGGCTGCATTTCATGCCCGCAGGTATAGGTACTTACTTTGGAGATTTGCCGGCTTAGGGTTTCCACTCAGCGATTTGGAAGTGCTCCATTGTGTTTGAGCCTAAATTTTGGTACTGACCCTTGATGTATATGTTTGTTTATTCATGGGTACGGCGGGGGCCCTGTCTCGCCATATATTACCGTTACTATTCTTAGAAGTCTGTAGAGATACGTATGTGGGTTGTTTATAAGTTGTTTCAATTATGACTATACGGCGCATTGTAAATGTTTGTCTGTATGGCAGCCTTATTGTCTTAGTTGCCTTTTTGTGATAGGATACGAATGAAAAAGGCTACACATACATAAAAAGGTTTTGACCCAATTGGGATTTTTGTGTGTAGAATCACATAGTTCATAGTCAACTTAAATAGAGTTGATAAATATGTATACGGGGGTCCAGGTTGGCACCCAGTCATGGCCTACGGGGTTGGGTCGTGACATCTATGGACCTCATATCACCAAAAACCCGGTTAAAGGTAGGCTAAGTCTTTATCAAATACTCTAAGGCCGAATGAAGTGGCAAAGATAACTTTCTGATGATCAGCCCAATCAAGATATTTTATGACATATTCTGATACTGATGATGAATGCTGATGGCGAACTGTCAACTCATCTCTGGTAGAACCTACTGATGTTACGATCATGTCCACTAGGAACCTTGTGCTATATATCTAAGAGAGAGTAGATTCTTTTATAGATTAATCTAAGTAAAACACATGATGACTATGAACAAAATATCATCAAAATTCCCTATAGCCTCCCAAAGATAGGATACAGATGTCTTTGTAATGATCTGCAAGACTCCAATAGGCATTGCCCTTATACCAACAATGCCAGTAAACCTAAAGCTCAGATACCAACTAGCCATGACACGATTTCTCAAATTATGATAGCACCTACTATAACCCACTAGTAGGTAAGCCTAACCTCTACCCTAACACTAGATCGACAGACTATTAAATGAAAGATAGTCAAAAGAAACAAGCAAATGAATAGTAATAAACAAAAGGAAAGGAGAAACAATAATAAATCCATAAAGAACCATCCCCAAGACCTGGGATCATTAATTAGTCGAGCTCTAAACAAAATAAGAGCACAAGGCTTTTACTAATATAAAATAAGTAAAAACAGTCTTTAAAAGCAAGTAAAGACTAGTCCTATCCCAAAATATATGAAAATTAGTAAGTCTAGATGATACGAGCTCACCAGACCTCTTAATCCAAGATACTCCACACAAAGAGTAAATCATTGACGATAATACACACTATCATTTATAGGATACAGAAGTGTAGCATTAGTACTAAGTGAATGGTACTCAATAAGCATCAGTCGATTGAGTTCCATAGATAAAGCAACTGTAGATAATATATATCAAGGTAAATACAACTCAAGTAACTAATAAAGAGCTAACAAAAGGTAGTATAGGAAATAAAGGGCAAAGATAGGATAAATAGGGAAAAGAGAAGATTCAAGAAACGCACCTAAAAGAACATGCCAACAACCTATATACAATAAGAAGGCACTATAGCAGTCAATAGATCAAGAACGGAATATTGACTATCATGGCTAATCATATAGCCACCTAAGGACCAATCCAACTAAACCTAGAAGAGAGTAGCAACTACAAATATAATATAAGATAAGTTCAAGTACAAATAATGACAAACATACCCTCGATCCCTATAAAATTGGGGGACAAAACAACAAATAAGTTTACTGGTGATAGGCGATACTAATAAATTCAAGTTTATAGTAAAACCCAGTAACATCATCGGTGGCTCTAAGAGATCATCAAAAACAAGTGTATAGACTGACCCCGTCCCTCGACCTACTAAGTGCGACCAATGCAGCTCCCTTATCTAGTTCACTTATGTACTGGACAATGGGGCCTATACTGGATGAGGGAAGTCCATATACACTATCTAGGATTGAACCAGGTCATATATAAAGATATAGCATTCCCATAGTTATACTAGAGAGTTAGTAGCTAAGACGATGTACAAAAGAGCGACGCCGTGCCAGATGGCACCCAGATTTTGACGATAAATAAAAAGAGCGACACCACATTAGATATCAATGAAAGATGAGGCACATTCTTGATGCCTCTGATACTACATGTATAAGATAAGTACGTCCTCGGTGCTTTATAAATCTTAAAACTACTATTAAAATTATCCAAGTTGTACGACTCTAATTAGTAAGACTTTTAAAATATAGTAAAAATGTGAGAACGCCTTCTAAAAATAACTAGTAAAATTCCATGAAGGAACAAGGATCATACTTCAAAAAATGTGTAAATGCTCAATCAACGCAAGCATTCCATTACTAGAATCCAAACAAGGAACAGACTATCCGAAAAGTAACATCAAGACATACAATACTATCAAGGCAATGGAATTAACCTAGGATATAATCGTTTCTCGAATACGGCCTCAAGTACAATAATAGATAATAGATATAACGTCATCACAAGCGTATTGGTAAATAGAAAGTGAAGTAATCGAGAAATGGCTCAAAACCAGATAGGGGAGAAAATACCTCTAAGATTGATGCATTACCCCAAAATATGCCATCTGAGCTCCCAACGAGCATAGCTAAGAAACACCTATGGCTATGATAAGCCACTAAGATCTCAGGCACTAGGATAGAGGTACACCACCCATAATAAGCCCTACTGTAAGCTGCAGCTAGTTACAACGGCAATAATGCATACCCTAAATGACCTAAGGCTCAAACCTAGCCAAACACAATTGACATAAATCCTAAAATGGATAAAAATGCTAAGATAGTACTATGAATGAGGCCTATAACCTAAACTAAGGATTTTAGGGAACTATTATAGTTCTATTCTAAATTGGGAACCAAGAAAATAGAATAGGATGAGGAGAAATCTAATCTCAAAAAGCATCAACCTAAATCACATGAAATATATACTAAATAATATCGAATAAACCTCAGTCAAAGTGGGAGACCGCAATCTACCTCAAAGTTGATCATGCATGCTCCAAATCCATCAGTTTAAAGCATTTCACCTTTGAATCTCCTCAAATTCTACCAGGCTAACAAAATATTAATCACGACATCAATACGAATGTTTTGAAACAAAATTCATATTTTTTGAGATGGACACAAAATTGGGGCTAAAATGGGATTGTTAAACCTACACCCAGAATCTCAAATTTTTCTCCATGAAAAGGTTCATTTGAGTTTAATGAACTTGTATTCCAAAGTACAACATAATTTGATGCTCGAAACTAAGAAAATTAGCCCATGCATTAGTTCACCGTTAACAGAAAAATTAAGAGGGAGTAAAGCCTCTTTAGGTACAAAATTACCTCAAAATGACTCTTTCTGAAGTTTCTCAAGTACTCCACTCCAAACTCATGCTAATTCTGGACCAAATGTACTTTGAATTACCTCAATCAAAGGTCTAGAACTTGATATATTCAACTTTGAAGACTTGTTGCAATGTCAAAAATGGGTTTGGTGCATGATTTCCCTTCATGATCGTTGAGCCCAAGGCTTGTAATTACAGCCCTCTCCCAAACAAAGGATTGCGAATACAGCACGAGCATCCGCCATAGCAGAGAACAAGACTTCTCAACCTTGCGATTTTAGACCAAGGCCACGCGATGGTGAAGATCTGGTCAATTGTGCCTGGCAAGCGCTAAGATTATTTAGATCAGCACCAGCTGAGTTGCATCAGCTGGTTTGCTTAATTTGTAAAATCTCTGTCGGGGTGCTCTGGATTCGTTCAGAACTCCATGTGCGTAAATAAACTATTTTACCCCACCAAATTTGATATTCCAAATTCAACAGCACTGTCAAAATTTCAATCTGTGGTCATCTCGATAAGAAATGGTCACACACCCAAGCGTTGTTTTTAGCAAAAATCCACAATGGGGCTTGAAATTAGACTGGAGGCCTCAAGAATTGAATGAAAGGTCGTTCTAGACCAAATACAATATTTTGGAGCTAACTGCACTAGCAAAATTTCATTCTAAGAATATTTAATAGGAATATTGACCAAAGACAAACATAGGTTAAAGCTTAAAGGCTAAAATTCATAATGGCTCAAACTCGCACCAAAAGATTCAAGACTCGAGCTGAGCATGCTACTGGCCTAAAATAACCATTTTGGAGCTAGTGGAACTATCAGAACTCCATTTTGAGATTTTTTAAATTACGACCTTATTTCTCAGATCAAAATAGCCTCTACTAACCCACACCAGCAGGTAAGACAAACCCTTAACCCTTAGCCTGAAATCAGAGGCAATGGTCTATGAAGTGGAAGGTGAACAAAATAATGCAAAAGTAAATAATAATGAGAAGAACAAGCACAACCGAAGTAAACAAAAGAAACCTTCCTAAGACTTGACATCACTCAGTAATTGAATATCTAAATCAAAATTGGAGTACAAGAGTTTTAAAATATAAATAAATATGCAGTGAGTCTTCGAAAGCAAGTAAGAAGTAGTTCTAGTACAACATAAATGGAAATCGGTAACTCCAAACTCCAAGAGCTCACCCAATCTCCGAATCAATACTTTTTCCATACCAATCCAAATAAAAGATGATAACCTGTACAATGATCTGCAACATGCACAAGTGTAGTATGAGTAACAACAAATGGTATTTAGTAAGCATAGACCGACTAAGCTCTATAGATAAAGCAAGTATAGATAACATATTACAAGGTAAATACAACACAACTAATTAATCAGGAACTAAAACAATATCGAAAAGAAATAATGCAAGGATATATAGCAAAAAGAACAGAGTTGGACTAATCCAACTAAACCTAGGAGAAAAATACCCACTATAAGTCCAAACTAGGACACCCTGTCGACTTAGTACATTAAAACAAGAGGTATGGAAAAGTATAGTCAAATAATGACTGATCGGATGCCCATACCCCCTAGAATCTAAAAACAATGACAAACACACCCCCAGCCCAGATAAAATTATCGGACAAAACATCAAACAAATATACTGGTGATAGGTGATGCTGATGAATGCAAGTTTGTAGTAAAAATCAATGAAACCTTTGGTGGCTCTTAGGATCAACAACAACAAAAATTTTATTGGCCTCCTAGGTGGGACCTATGCAGCTCCCTCATGTAGTTCAGTCATGCATAGTCTAGGGGTGCACACAGCGAACACGGGATATCCGTATAGACTGCCTGGGCCAAAACCAGGTCCTACATAAACATATAGTATCCCGGTAGTGCTACTAGAGAGTTGGTAGACAAGCCAATATAGAAAAGGCTAACACCACTCTAGATTATCAACTACACGATAAAGGCATCACAAATGCAACCAAAGTGAAGAAAAGGGTGGTGTTGTACCGCATATCAATAAAAATTGAGCGCATCGTCGATCCCTCTGAAACTATTTGTAAAAGGAGTATGTCCTCAATGATTCATAAATAACAAAACAAGTAGTAAAAACCCCATTCAGAATTAAGGATCGTACCACAAAACACATATAAAGGCTCAATAAATAAAAGCATGTCATCATCATCATTCAAACAAGCCACAAGGCTCAATCAATGAAAGCATGCCATCTCCATCGTTCAAATAAGACACACATAGAGTCTAAAAAGTACATCAAGTCATACCATACTTACAAGGCAAAGGAACTAACTTGGGGTCCAATCGCTCCTTGAATACGGTGTCGGTCCCAACAACAAATAATAGATACAATAGTATGACAAGCCTACTACTAAAATAAAAGGCTAAGTAAATAGAAACCCACCCAATATCAGATATGGGAATAAAATATCTCTAAGATCAATGACTTACCCAAAATACGCCATCTCAACTCCCAAAGGGCCTAAGCCAAACCCACAGCTAGACAAGCCACTGAGGTCTTAGCCTATCATAACAAGCCCTACAAGAAGCTACGCCTAGCTATAAGGGAAATGAAAGCCCAGTTAAAGCATCTAAGGCTCAAACTTAGCCTAAGTCCATCAATACAAAATCCTAATAGAGATAATCTCGCTAATCCAACATGTAACTAAAGCCATATACCTAAGAAAAGGATTTCAAGAGACTACGCTATTGTAAGGCTCACTAGGAGTTAAGAAAATTGAATAAAACAAGGAAAGCCCTAAACTTGGTACATACAAACCTAAATCATTTCAAATGAATACTAAACAATATCTTCTAAAGCTTAGTCAACGTGTGAGATTGTAACCTACCACAAAGCCTATCAACCGAGCTCTAAAATATCCTATTTGAAGCTTCCGACCATCGAAACACCTCCAATTGTAGCCATGCTACCAAACTATAAATTACGATGTCAATACAAATGTTTTGACACAAAATTCACATTTTCCAGAGACTGACCCAATATTAGGTCTAAATGGGATTATAGGACCCACATCAGAAATCCCAAATTTGACTCCGTAACTAGGTTTATTTAAGTATAGTTAAATTATTCTCCAAAATAACCCAATTCGATGCTCAAAAACATGAAAATCAGTCTATAAAAATTAATTCACCATTAAAGATATAATTCAAACTTTGGAAGCCCATTTAGGCAAGAAATTAACTCAACAGGAAGTTTTTCGAAGTTGCTCAATGCTCCACTATGAACACATGCAGATTTCTGACCCAATGCAACTTGAATCACCCAAAACAGAGGTGTGTAGCTCTCAAAATGGTGAAATGAACACAAGAGAATGACCTGGGTTCACGTCACTATCCTAATTAAAGGATATGTGAAATGCTCTCCTCGAACATGGAGGAAATCATCCGTGAACACAGAGCCTAAGCCCTCAAGGCTCACAAATGGGGCAGGGCCACCACGAACACGGAGAGTCCAGCACAAGGCTCCGCGATTGAGGTAGGGTCCTTGCGAATGCAGAGTCCAAACCCATTGGCTTCTGCGAACACATCCTAGTTAGAACGAATGAAAAAACCAAATTGGATGCGCACTAGTTGATTTTCATCAGCTGGTTTTGGCCTCTTTTAAAACACTCATGTTGTACTAGGGATTCATTCAGAACCTCATGCACAGAAATGAACTGTGCAACCCCACCTAATTTCACTTTCTAGACAAAATGTTAGTCTCGAAATTTTCATCTGAGGTCATCTCGGCAAAAAGTGGGTCTAATATCTAAGAACAATTTTATGCAAAAATCCATAAGGAGGCTTGGAATGATACCAGAAGCCTTGGTGTAATGACCCTCTAGGTCATTTTTCTTACACTACTTTTGTTTCATCATTTAGAGTATTACTATAGTAACCCTAGGTCATTTATGAACTATTGGCGCCAGTAGCTCGGTTGTCTAGTCGCTTATTTGGATTTTGTGCAGGTTTTAGTGTCGGAAGGACTTTATAAATTGAAAAGTGATTTTTGAATTAGAGTGTAGGAAAATGGTCTTATAATGGATTTTTGACAGTTCTATTAGCTCCGAAATAGCAAAATTAGGCTGGAAGTATGGTTGACTCGAGTGCTGGGGTTTTGGTGCGAGTTTAAACCATTTTTAGCATTTTAGCTTTGAAAAATGGCTAGCGGTTGACTTTGATCAACATTCTTGGAAAGCTTGCTTTGATGAAAAATGTGACAGCGCGGTTAGCTCCAAAATATCACATTTGTTTGAGAATGATCTTTTATTTGACTCTCGAGGCTTTTGGATTCAGTCTGAGCCCCTTGGTGGAATTTGGTTAAAATAACATTAAGAGTGGGATCCACATTCAGTCATAACAATCTCGTATTAAAATTTTGACTGCACCATTGAATTTAGAATGTCAAATTTAGTGGGTTGGCATTGTCTTTTTTGCATTTATGGGGTTCTGAACTAATTCTGGATACCTCGTTAGAGAATAAAATGGTGGCCTATATGTAATGCATCTGGTTCAAACTAGCCCTTTCATAAATTTTGAAAATTTGATTCTTAGTCATTTTGGAGGCGATTTGAGTGATTCAATAGCTTAACTCGCATTGAAGTTTTAGGAGAACATCATGGAAGTGTCTTATATTTTCCTTGGCACATCGTACGAGGTCAATCCCTAATTTTTGCTACTTATATAGCTATTTAGTTGGTGTTTTTATTGAAGATTTTGGGAGATTGATAAGTTGGTCATTTTAGGTCCGAATGAGGTGATTCTTGGGTCAATCTTGTGTAATTTTTTTAGGTAATCACTGTGGTGTTTTTAGAACTTCAATTTGAGCTTCGTTTGAGGTAAAATTGTTGTTTTTTCTTCTGCATTGGCTGATTTTCGGACTAGAATTTTGGTGAACTTTGAGAAGTAATTTGTTTGCTAATATAGGTCCAAATGTAATAATTCAAAAGTATAAATTACGGGAATTTTTGTAGGATCAATGTGTTGTGATTGGTTTCAGCTATTGAGGCGTTTTGGTAATTTTTCCATAAATAGTTGTTGCCCTAAACTTATTTTCCAAAATAAAATATTTTTCTTGTTAAGCTAAATTCTATCACGTTTGGGCCTTGGATTGTGCCCCAATTTGTCATACAAGTTCAAGGAGAAATAAGAACCATTGTGTGGGTTTCATTCCAGAATTCTGGAGGCAGTTCTCATTTTTTCCAATTTTGGCCCCAAAAATTGGTCAATTTCTATTTCTTGTGATTTTAGTGTCTAAACAACCGTAATGACATTGTGATTCTTTTTTTTGATAGCATGATAGTATCCAGAGGCCGTTCAGAATGGAAAAGATTCAGTTAAGTGATTTGGAAAATGTGCGATTGGTCTATAGGTAGGCTATGACTTTCCTTTCATTAGATTGAGCTAGATTGTGTGAAAACATATTGAAATTGTTTGAATGTTGGGGTTGAGTAGCTTATTTACAGAACTTAGGGTAAAATTCAAGTCTTAGGTCCTATTTTGGGTAATTCGGGTATAGAAAGCATGTGACCCTTATTGTTATTTGGTGGTTCTGTTACTGGTTTATGTGTCATATTATTAATACTATGATGTATGTTTCCCTTAGTGTAGGCTAGTGGAAAGTTGCTTTAAATGCCCTGATGTCGCTTTGATGGGCTTAGATCCCTGTAGAATGGCATAGCATGTTAGAGTATGGTAGTTGGGTAGTAACAGTGCTCCCATGAATAACCTTATCCATAATTTCCTAAGTTTATGAGTTTTAAGGTTCGTCAATGTTCATTGACGTTGTGGTCATCTTATCGGTTCAGGTTAAAGCCCGAGTGTATATGATGAGTTGGTTATTTATGGAAGGGGATCTATGGACAATATTATTTATATTATTGTGGCCTGGATTTGATAAGGAAAAAAATCTCAATTAGATATTTGCGTAGAGCATCGGGGTACAAGATTTTCCACTATGGACTCACTACTAATATAGAGCATCAGGCTATATGCCCTACCTATATTGATTCATTATTTAAAAAAAGTTTCGAGATGTAGGCTCTGTCTCTATTAAGGTATCCATTAATGGTGATTATCAGGGTTACATTCCTTCCTATACCATGCTGTAAAATTGGACAAGTCCAGGGTTACAAGCCCGGCCTCAGACCCTAGGGCATTAACTCCTTGAAATCCCTAGCTCCTACCCTCTTTAGCATATTAATTTTATGTGCTCGATGGGATTATGAGGGGTTCACTTAGGGTTTACTTTAAATTGAGCACGTGTGTCTCGATGGGGTTTATAGAAGCCCGGTTGGGAGTACTTAGTGTAGATACCTTAGCTTATTTTAGCCTATTTTGTTATTAATGATCATTTTCCTTATCTTAGATATTATGTTATGACTTATGTTGAGTTTATTCCTCTTTTTCATAGTGCTTTCACGTTTCTTGATCAGTCAACCTATGATTCCTACTGAGTACCTTATATCAGGTACTTATTCTACACTTTGTGTCTAGTTTCGTGATGCAGGTCCGAGCACCAACTACTGTCGCTGTCAGATCAAGCTTGCTGTAGTCACATTCGGAGACCAGGATAAGTACTTGCCGTTTTGGGATCATTTATAACTCCTTCAACTTGGGTAGAAAGTATTATCCTTTTTAGATTAGCCAGTGTCGTATATATTTTTTTGGTCTACTTTTGGACTTGTACTCATCTTTTTTTGTTACTGGCTCTGTACTAGTGACTTCCACGTTCTGAGAGGGATTTATTTTTTTCTTTGTATATATTTTTGGCTTGCCATGTATTATTTCTACTTTCTTCCTTTATGATATTTAGTCTCCACCCATAAACCCATTACTAGATGTTTTCGGTTACAGGTTTGGCTTAACTACTGGTTGGTTATGATTGGTACGCTTGAGAAATTGGGTCGTGAAAATCTAGAACTGCATGAAACTTCTTTCCAGACCAAACACGACATTCTTGAGCTAATCGCGCTGACAGAATTTTAATTCGAGTGCATTTTCAAATAATGTTGACCAAAGTCAACCATAGGTTAAATTTCAAAGGCTAAAGTGCTAAATGACCATAAACTCACACCGAATACCTTGATACTCATGTTGACCATGCAAAAAGTCTAATTTTTCCAATCCAGAGTTGAAGGAATCGTTAGAATTCTATTCTGAGGGTATTTTCCAAGAGTTTTGACCAAAGTTAACCGTACAAACTGCAAGAGATCAAACACAGGGAAACAGGTGTAAAATCCAAACAAAAGAATAGGAGACCAAACTATAAGTGTCAGCAAGTCATAAATGACTTTTTTTTGTTAAATAACAGACCTTACCCAAGGATCTCACCCCTCGTGGCGGTCAAAGGTTGAGCTGAACACCACCAATCCTTAACATAATATAAGAATGCAAAAGTACAAGGATGGGGGAATAGACCTTACCTCCAAAGTTGTGGGAGGGCATACTAAGGGCGTTCGACTTATCCCCATTTACAACAAGTAGTAAACTTAGACTATGCACCTAAGAAAGGACTCCTGTCAATACAATAGTTCTAGGAAATCATAAATAAGGGAGACTCTCCCCTTACATAAACATACGGAAGAAGTCTATTCAATTATAGATAATGAAGGATAGAATAGATAAACAAACTATCCTAAAAGGAGGTTACAATGCTGTAGGTTATTGATGTAGTTGAGACTCTTATTGAGGAGTGCATCATGGAACACTCAACAAATAAGGCCTCTTCGTCTATCTGAATAAGTATAAAAGAGATCCAATGGATATAATCCACTCCACTGTAAGTTTTTGTAAGTTGTTGATGATTGGGAACACCATGCAGGGCTAAACTGCAGCTTCTTGGACTCTGTAGGTACAAGTTGACTACTATAACTTCAAAACAAAGTCTATAGGACAATAAGTCTTGTTTGATCCTTGTCAAATTTGTTATTCTAACACTCCCAGAGTTGGATCAAGTGTTGCAGCTCAGTGTACCTGCACAAAAAAAGCAAACAAGGAGGGAAGTCCATGTGTTGGATCAAATATTGCAGGTCTATAAAGTAGCTGCAATGTATCTGCACAGTAGAAAAGAAGAAGAAGAACTTACTCTAGTCCTTAACTCTATTAGTAAGTTGGTTAGTCTAGGAAAGCAATAAATTGGGGATACTCTCCCCTTTAAAATATAATCCTAACTCTAAGTTGTTCAAAAAAAAAGGCTATAACTAACTACTAGAGACAGCCAATGTGAAGAACAAGCAGTACATCAAAAAATGGAGAGCTCATGGTGGTTTCTTGATCCTCTTTAGGTTTCTTTTTCTAAAGTTAGCCATTTCCAGTTTGTCTAATTCAAAATATGATCTTTCTTCTTTGGGAAGTTCTTGCTTAGTAAGGTAGATTTGTAGAGAAGAGCATTTGTGGCTTTGTTTGGATAATGTATCAGTTGTAAAGTTGGCTTCTCTATATGTATGGGTACGCTTGAAGACATGGAATTGGTGGCTGATGTTCTAAAGCTTCTGAAGAATTTCATTGACACACCATGGGGGCTTTGCTAGATATTTTAGCCATCTGATTATTAACTCAGACACTACTTCTATGGTCACATCTGTATACCTCAAATAAAGACACCAAGATAAGCCAAAGATGGCTGCCAGCATCTCAGACTGGTTGTTTGTTCCTTCTCCAAAAGAGACTGTAAAGGCAAAGATAAGGTCACCTAGAGAGTTTTTGAGCAGTCCTCCTCTACCTATGTTTCTAGGATTGTGGAGTGCACTGCCATCAGTTTTCAACTTCACCATGTGAGTTGATGGTTTTCTCCAATAGACAGTGCTAACTTTGATTTCATTAGTATATTTGTCCACAAGAAGGACCAGTTCCTTCCAGTTAGTAGGCAAGTTGATGTAGGGGTATGTAGTTCTCAGTAAATTGATTGTATCTTTGGACACCAAGTACATCACTCTTGAAAGATTAGATTGTTTCCCATCATATTTTACATCACATCTATTCTTCCATAGGTTCCAATATATGAAGATGATGATGGATTGGAGGATAAGCTTGTAAACATCATTCTTTTATTTGGTCGACCACCACATCATTATTAAGTTTCTAAGAGGTGTGTAGTTCTTGTTCATTCCAAGGAATTATGCAAATGCACTCTAAGTATTCTTGGCAAAGTATCTAGAAACAAAGACATGATCTTTGGTGTCCTGGCCAGGTTTGTAGTAGCAGTAGCATTGATATGGGGACTGTCCAAAGCTAATGAGTTTTTCATTGGTTGGTAGCCTCTCTCTAAGTGCTCTCCATAGCAAAAAAGAGCATTTAAAAGGTATGTGCTTGTGCCAAGTTTGAGAATTTATCCTTGCCTTGTTCCTTTTGTCCCTGATAAGATCCCATGAAGAGGAGCAGCTAAACTCCCCACTATTTTTGTACGTGTAGGATGCTTGATCAAGCTTGTGAGGGTGATAATTGGTGTGATAAATGACTTGGGATCACTAAAAAAAAGCATTAGACGCTAAAAGGATGAGAAAAAAGAGGAAATGACCTATAGGGTCATTACAACATATACTACAAAAAGAACTTTTGTCCGTAATAGTATAAGTATAGTTACAGCCTAACCCATAAAAAGATGAGGATACCGAGCTCGCATGCATTGCCTCACCCTCAAACATCCTCTTGGGTTGAACATACCATCATCAAACTCATGTTGAGAGGAAAATCCTCAAATTTACTTCGAACTTGAGAACCCCTCCAATCCCTTTTGAGGCTCCAACTCTCGCTTGATTAGCCTGAAATTGAAAAAAACACCAAATTTATTTGAGGAACTCCAAAACCATACCAAAACTTCTGGTATGAGAAACACATGACCATGGTGGATGCAACTCAACTAAAAATTCCAAATACTTGCCTTAAGCTTCCAACTCCACCTTCTTCAAGCCACCAACGACATTCTGCCTATCCTTAGCAATCCTGAAACCCTTTGAAAATATCTTAAACTTAATTATATAACACAATGACACAACCTCGAGTAGCCTCAACTGAACCTCTATGGCTGACAACACAAATAACAATGAAACAACCCAAGACAATGCCCAAAATTTCATTCTCAATTTCAAAATCATTAATTCAAGCTGAAACTCACTTTCTAAAATTGAATACCCCATTCCAAAGGATGATTATACCGCGATTGACAAGTCCTCACTAAGCCCATCACTAGTGATTTAATTTGACAATAGAAACTTCCCAAACGCCAGCACTCTGAGCCTACAAACCACTCAACCACCTCAAATATAAGCCAACAATCCTAGTCCAAGGGAATATGAGCTGGTAGGCAGTGCAAACATATTTGAAAATAGATCAGAATGATTAAAATGTATCTAGTTCTATTCACAAACACCTCAATCTATTCAAAATTTCATACGTAAACCTTCCATCCTAAACAAATTTCAAATCTTACATTCCATGAACTACTTTGACCCTATCATGTAGATGAACTTTCTAACTAACTTTCCATCCTCCAACTTAGGTTACATAGAAAGCAAATCACAAAAACCACTGCTCCAAGTCTAACTGACAGCCCAAACCTAAATAGCGGCCAACACAACTGCAGTGAACTAATAAAAATATTAACAATGAAGAAAGGGAGAGAATAGTTCCAAAAATTAACAAAGCTTGTCTAGTCACTTATCTAATAAGGATCGGAACCATAGCTAAATCAATGGTTAGGGAGAAGAAAAAGGTAAGAACTAACTAGCTCAGCCGGGGCCTAGACACCTAAAGTACCACCACCAACACTATGGGTACTACCTCTAATTAGAGATGGTATAGAACTATTTGTGTGACATGGATAAGGTAATGAATCATGGGTTGCACAACGATGACTCTCTAGAATTGTAGCCAAGCTCTCCACAGTTACAATAGTGCCCAATTGATCTAGCTTGGGGAGTAGGAGGAGTCTAAAATGTCTAAAATATCAACTCTCACCTAGGGAACTCCCAGGACCATTTTCCAAGCTCCCTACAATTATAGCACCCTCTAAAGTATGAAGCCTGGTGTAAAGAACATGGCGAACTCTACGGGCGGCCCTTAAAAACTGTAGCCTATCTCTAACACCCAAAAAACCACTCATAGCAGACTGCAATGGGGTCCTATGACAATTACCTAGCTCATAACTTTCTATAACCTGAGGTGCTATCAGCATAGGCCTGGTAGGTAGAGAAGAAAGATTACCCTCACCGTACTGATACTCTCTTTAAAGTGGATGTCATCACAATTGTGTTGATGGAGAGCATTATTACCACTATCTCTATAAGCCTCAAAGAAGTCCTACTCCATGGTTCTCGCATGATCAACAGCCCGAGGAAAGGTAGACCCAACCTCTATCAAGTGATCTGAAGCAAAATGGAGTGTTAAAGATAATCCATTAATGAACTCCTTATTCATATCCTGATCCATAGGGGATGATGTGGGTTTATGACCATCCTACTCAAGAAATTTCATGACATACTCTGATACTTATGATGAACCATGTTGGAAAACAATCAATCCATCTCTGGCTTGAGAACCATCTTTCAAAACTCTAGTAGAACCTGTTGACACTCCAACTGGGTCCATGATACACTTTATGCTATCCATCTAAGAGAAAGTAGATTCCAAAGGATCAGTTGTAGAAGTAATTCAAAGAAAGGATACATGATAAGGAGTCAATAATAAAATTTACTAAATATGCCCTATAGCCTCCTGAATATAGAATACAGGCATTTTCGCATCAATCCGCAGGACTCTACTAGGCATTTCCCTCAAACCAACAATGTCGGTCAACCTAGAGCTTTGATACAAACTTTTCATGACCCGATGTCTTTGTGCAGTGCCAACAAGTCATAAATGACTTGAGGTCGCTAATAGAAAGCTCTAATCTTTGAAAAGTTCGGAATATGGAGAAAATAACCTAGAGCGTTAGTACACACTACACTTGAAATGATGCTACATCCCCAAAGCATATTTTAAAATTTTAAACAAGGATTGAAAAAAACTTCTTGAGGCCTCTAGGCCTAGCTAGTTGCATGTATCTCTATAATTTTAATCAAAAGGGATGTACAAACCCACACTAATTCTTTACCATTCTCCTTAGCTCCGAATTTTAGGTACTTAGACTTCCTCAAATGTTAAAATACAAAAATAACCCAAAACAACAACAACAATAACATACTCAGTAAAATTCTATAAGTGGGGTCTGTAGAGGATAGAATGTACGAAGGCCTTATCACTAGCTCATGGAGATATATAGTCTATTTTCAAAAGACCCTTGGCTCAAAAGTATCATTTTCAAGTAAGAGAAGCAAGTAATATATATATATATATATACAGCAAAGTAATGTGATAATAAAAAGACAATAACAACATAACTATAACTTCATGCTTAGACCTAATACCAACCCTACACCATGAAAAGGCAAGAAAATGTTGTACCCCTACTAGCATTCTACCCCTACTCGCCTTCTATCATAATATGCGACCTCACTCCTTTTTACCTAAGGTCATGTCCTTGGTGATATGGACTTGAATCATATCCTGTCTAATCACTTCTCACCAATACTTTCTTGTTCTACCTCTACCCCTCTGCATAACCCCTAAATCCAACCACTCGTACCTCTTAACTAGGGGTTGACACCCCTCCTTTTCACATGCCAACATCATTTCAGTTTCGCTTCTCTAATCTTGTATGTTGTAGAGGCCACTACCATCTTCTGTCGAATAACTTCATTCCTAATCATATCACTCCTAATATGTCCACACATCCATCTCAACATCCGTATCTCTGCAATATGCATCTTCTGAACATTAGAGTTCTTGACTTTCCATCACTCTACTCTATATAACAAACACAGTCTAACTATTATTATATAGAACTTACCTATAAGTATAGGTGGTATCTTTTTATCATACAAGACTGTAGAGGCAAGTCTCCATTTCATCCATGATGCCCCAATGTGATGCGTGAAATCATTGTCGATGTCCCCACTACTCTGGATGACGGAGCCAAGATATTTAAAGCTTTCTATCTTGGGGATACATTGAGTGGAAAGAAACACTTCTATGTCCTCTTTATCCATCGCAACATTGAATTTGAATGCCAAGAATTCTGTTTTTGTCCTTGTAAATTTGAACCCTTTGGACTCCAAACTTTGGCTCCAAACCTCCAACCTATAATTAACTCTGTCCCGAGATTTAATCAATCAAAACTATGTCACCTACAAATAACATACACCATGGAACCTCCTTCTAAATAGACTGTCTCAGCTCATAAATCACTAAGGCAAAAAGAAAAGGACCCAGCACAAATCCTTGATATAATCCCATCTCAACAGGAAAATGCTCCGAGTCCCAACCCACCTAACTCGAGTCTTGGCTCCATTATAAATTTCCTTTATCTCCCTAATATACACTATATGGACAACTTTAACCACTAAACGCTTCCATAAAAAATATTTCAAAAGTAATTCATAAGCCTTTTAGAAATTAATGAACACCTTAGAAGATCCCCCTTTCTTTTCCTAAATTTCTCTACTAGTCTCTGCATAAGATGGATTACATCAAAAGTCAATTGCCTTGACATAAATCCAAATTGATTCTCTAAAATTGACACACCTATCCATACCCTCATATCCACTGCTCTTTTTCCTATACAATGATAAAAATAATATTAAAAAACAAATAAATAAGAAGCTTCACTAATAATTCGGTTGCCTCCAATTAAGCGCTTGATTGAATATTGCAGCACGACTCAAGTCAAGCTCACCACTTTTCTTTTAACTTTGAACTTATGAATTGTACCTCTATCTTTTCATATATTTTTCTGTTTCACTCTAGGGGTGGTCGCTTAAACATAGAAGAACCAGGTATATATTATATGTCGCATTCTGCACTACTTGGCCTTTATGTGAGGAATGTCTCCTTTTCTTTGTGAGCTGGAAAACTTTAGGAAGTAGGGGCCTTATTCCTCATCTATATACTCCTCGACTATTTCATATGACTTGAATTTCATGTCGTTATCAGAACATAATGTAGAAAAATCTTTTGAATGACATCAAGATCCCAAAACACCAAAGCAACATTATTTATGACATTCTCACTTTCGTAAACTTTTTCAACACTAACCCTAAGGAATAAAGTATATTTTAATTGTTTTAGTTCCTCTTTTTTCTCACTTAGTTGGTCATCATTCATGAAAATTGGTGATTGGACATAAAATGCCTCAACCTTTTTGTTTAAGTGAGTCTCAAAGTCATGAACATATTAGCCAAATTGATCTATCTTTTGTCTGGGCTCAAATCTTCCTTTTATTAGTTGGGTTGCCATGTATATGAGATTGGATATGAGTATATGATTCTAGAATTTCTATTTTGATATAATCCATAACGACTTTCAAAAGGTACTTGATAAGACTCTTGTCTTGATTTTGAATGATAGCTCATTTTGATTATTCCATCGAGTCTCAATTTAAATTGCATATAGTTCTCACTACTCCACTCGTGGATGTCTCAATGCTTCTTTCACTAAGCTCGAGCCAAGATTTTTTTATCATGCATACTTCTCTGCATTATTCGTCGTGCCCCAACGTGAGGGGGCAGGTATGACCTATACATGGGATTTATGGAGTTATGATATGCCATGTACATATATGATATGATATGATCTGATATGACTATCTGATATGATATGATCTGTTACAGAGATATTCCCTACTCTGGAGTAATTATGTGTTGTGGCGCTAGTGACAGGACGACGACCACTATTTGTTCACTGAGTCCCATAATGGGGCTGGATATGGCATATGTTTTCTGCATACATTATTTGTGGTTATGTAAAGCATTTTGGTATTTTTGGTAGTTTGCTCATTTTTGCACCTTTTGTTCTGGTAATGGTTTTACTTATTACAGTCCATGCTTTACATATTCAGTATATTTTCCTTACTGACCCTCTTTCATCGGGGACCTGCATTACATGCCTGCAGGTACAAACTCTTAGTTTGCTGATCCTCTCTCCTAGGATATCCACCCTATTGGCTAGCAGTGCTCGTTTGTTTGGAGCCCTACTTTGGCACTAACTTTTCTGTTGTATATTTATACGTAATGGTTAAGGGTACGACGGGGCCCTTTCCTGTCATATGATTATGCTATCATTTTGTAGAGGTCTATAGACTTGTGTTGTGGGTTCTGTATATGTGTTTTGGGCTTGTGCTTAGTGACAGCCTTAATGGCCTTCGTATGTTATATCTGTTTTCGTGCGCTCTCTAGCGATCTCTTTTGATTTATATATTTATTTATTCTGCTAATATACTCGGTGGGGCTAAGGATATGTATGGGTGCTCAAATCAAGCACCAATCATGGCCTACGGAGTTGGGTCATAACAGTAATCCTTGCTACATAAGCTTGGTATGTACTTGAGTAACTTAAGCATGTAATCTTTCCAAGTTGGTAGCTTACGTAAGTAAGCCGAGTCCTACGACTCATTATTTAGTGTCCAACGTCTTCCGGATTCTTACGACTGTATTCCCTATCTTCTCTATTATGGGGTATCTTATTCCCCCTTTCTTAGAGTTATTTGTTAGCATTATAGATTATTCGACTCACATGGTAACTCTTAAGA
Organism: Solanum dulcamara; assembly: GCF_947179165.1. Classification (NCBI taxonomy): domain Eukaryota; kingdom Viridiplantae; phylum Streptophyta; class Magnoliopsida; order Solanales; family Solanaceae; genus Solanum; species Solanum dulcamara. The sequence goes on along the minus strand of NC_077238.1, from coordinate 25,124,415 downwards.
GCTTAAGAGATCTTAAGGAGTCTTAAGAAGCATTAAGAAACTTTAGGAAGCCTTAAAAAACTTAAGAGGCTTACGATACTTCCAAGAAACTTAAGAGTCTTTCAAGAGACTTAAGAACCTTTCAAGAGACATAAGAAGATATTCCAAGGTACAAAAGTAAGGGGTGTAATATTTGTCACCATTCTCTATCACCCTAGCATATTCTTTGAGTCGGATGGTGGAGAGCATGGGAAGTTTGGCATTCTTCTCAGTTGAGGAGCTGCCTTTAGATTCGAACATTCAATCTTTAGCTAACTAGATGGATCACCTGGATATTTCTAAGCCGGACAGGGTACTTTTTTATGTAGGGGCAAGGTTTTCCTTGATGGATCATATCCCAGCAGGACATGCGAACGCGATATCCTCATCTTTTTGACCCTCTAATTACCTTTCTTCCTCGACTTTTGAGGACGAAAGTACCTTTAGTACTGGATGTTATAATGACCTCTAAGGTCATTTTTGTGGTTTTGCAAGTTTTTACCAGTTTACTCCTTCTCGTAGCTTCTTTATAGGCTTATGTGTGGTGGAGATGGCTGGCACACTCCCCAAGGTGTTCGGCTTATAGGCTTAATATTTAAAAGAGACGACTTTAGTCAACATCCAGATTTTCTAGCATCGTATGAGAATTATGATAGTTTCATTAGCTTTGGAAGCCCCATTTTGGTCTATAAAGAAGGTTGGTTTGGGTTTTGGAGTCTTCGTTAGGAGTTTTGATAGTTTTATCGTTTTAACTTTAATATTTGGCAAATTTTGACTTCAGTCAACATTTTATGTTAACGAGCTCGGATGAAAATTTTATCATTGTGGTTAGTTATAGAATGCCAAGTTTTATCTAGAGAGATCTTTGGTTTGGTTCCCAAGATGATCGAAATGAGTTTTTGGGCATTTGTGCATTTTAAGGGTTTTTCTTGAAAAATCTTTTTCTTAGGTCAACATTTTGTCAAAATGACCTCCGTTGGAAAATATGTCGATTTCATTGAGTCCAAAATTCTATTTCCAATTTGGTAGCATATCTCATTTGTGCACTCGGGTTTCGAACAAATTCAGAACACCCTGTCGGAGAATTTAGCATGAGAGAATGCAAGATGACAAGCTGTCATAACGTAAAAACATTTACAATGTGCTGTATAGGCACAACCGAAATAAACTCATGAACAACCCACACATACATGTCTACAGACCTCTAAGAATAGTACGGTAACATATAGCGGGACAAGGCCCCCACCGTACCCCTGAATAAACAAATACATATATACACCGGAGGATCAGTACAAAAAAACTAGGCTACGAAATAGTGGAGTACCTCCAATCATAGGTGAGTGGAAATCCTGAGCTAGCGGATCTCTAAAATGAACATCAGTACCTGTGGGCATGAAACGCAGCCCCTCGAAGAAAGGGGGTCAGTACAATACATGTACTGAGTATATAAGCAAAACATAATTGGGATAACAACTGAAACAGGGATGCAGGAAACCAAGTATAGCATTTAATAAGGTACTGTACCTGCACCTCATAAAATAAAGTCCTGTATACCATTATCACGTACCGTATCCAGCCCGCTTGGGGAATCAGTCTTACAAACACATAATCTATCATGATAGCCATATGTAGACTATTATCACTATGGAACGTACAGCCCGATCCATGTATATAGCAAGTACCTGGCGAGGAACGATGGACCAATCCACATATTGTATAATACTGCCGAGGAACGATGGCCTGATCTGTCTCTCATATAACAATGTTGAGGTACGACGGCCCGATCCGTATATTGCATAATAGTTATGACAAGGTATGACGGCCTAATCTGTATGGATGCATATCATATAATAGTGTCATGGAACGACGACCCGATCCACATATCACATAACAATGCATATACGTGCATGTAAGACTTGGTAACACATCAGACATCCCCCAACCATTATCATAAATATGCTTGAGAGACCCCAGATTTAGGAACTTACACACCCAATCACTATTCAGCCTATAGAAGGCTCGAGGGTCATAGTTTAACTACTTTGAGACCTTTAGAATTTAGGAGTGAACTCGAGTCACAAGTTATACTCGGGACTTACAATTGGAACTGCCTTTACACTCATATCATACCTCAATTCACTTACATTTAAGACATTCCAAAGGGAAGAAGAGACAGGCTTTACACATACTACCTTTCGTCATATAGAAGCCCTAAAAGGAAACAAATCAACTACTACAGGAGTTCTAATATCATGAAGTGAATGAAACTCATGGCTCATGCTTAGAATTTATGAATGGAATTACCCCAAGCTCATATACATATCATTCAATACTTACGTCTAAGACATGCCAAAAAGAGAAGAATATCTATACATACTTATGCCAAAAACATGCCAAAAGAAAGCTTCACATACCTATGAGTATTCACAGCATTCATTTCCTCGCTCGCCTTCTCGACTAGTTCCTTAACTAGTTAAGGCGTTAATGGAAATCGGATAGCATCTCTCCTATAATATGCCCTATACGAATTTCCAATTAAACTCCTTATACCTACAGCCAACCAACAACAACAACCTACAGCATATGTTTAAGCAATTCATATCAACAATATACAACATAAACTCCAAACAACTCGCTCGAAATTACATAACCAAAATAGGGTTTATAGTTTCAATTTTGTAAAACCATTAACCGTACAAAGCGGGGGGGGGAGTGGTCGTGTGGATTCAACCATCAGATTCCACACCTAATTTAGAAAAATTTTAGGCCCTGCAACACATCACCACGCACCTGCAGCCACACACCACAAGCACAACACCTTGCTTCGACTACAATTTAACTATAGCAACTCCAATTTGGTTTGTTTCAAACGTCAAGCATATTTATGGAATTTACATATTTACAGCCACTTACACAATGTATAATACACTTCATAACCACACCATAAACTCAAAATTGAAAGGAAAACCCTTACCTTAACCTAAACTCATCAAACTCGCCAAAATTATCAAAACGTGAATTCTGGACAGCCTACTGTCTTATATTGTCGCTTAGTTTCGAAGGGGTAGTTTAGGGAAAAAGGACTTGTGGCCTCAATGAAAGTTATATACATGTGTATTAGGGTAGCATAAAATTTTGAATCACCCCTACAACAATTTTGTACAAAATGATATGCCCAAAATACCAACAGCAGTCCGTGTAGAATTTCCAAAACGAAATCTGGACAGCAGCTAACCTATACTTCCTCATCCTTTTTCGAGCAGATAAAGGTAGAAATGGGTTTTAGAGGATAAATAAAAGTTATATACTTATCAAAAATATTTCCAAAACATCTTGAATCACTTGAAACGAAGTTTTACACAAGGAGTTATACTAGTATTACTAACAACAGTCCCATTTCAAAAACGGGTTTGTTGACAAAAATGAGAACCTCCTCGAAATTCCAACTATAAATTTTATATTGCTAAACACCGCTATATCACCATAGTATAACTTAAATAATTAATTCACGGATCAAAAATGGAGGCCTTACCTCAAATTCATGGCTGTCTTAGCTCCTTTCTCTCTTCTTCAATGTTTCTCATCTTTTTTCTAATTGTAAAAAGGATGGAAAATGAAGTCTTAGTCATAATACTAAGTATATATAACCTTCCCTAGCATGTGACATGTGGCATCCCTTAGGGGTGACACGTGGCAGCCCTCTAGAGTGCCACCTCACGCCATGCAACCAATCATCTGCTGCCATATGGCAGCGTGGGGGTCCACCCTCAGTAGGTGGGTCACCTACTTAGCCCAAGTAGGTGTGTCACCTACTTTACACCTGCTTGCTTTATTTTCGTGAGTTCGTAATCTCATCTCACTTCAAAAGCCTACGTATTCCTTGCTACTTAAGCTCGACGTGTGCTCCAGGAGCTTAATTATGCAAGATATCCAAATTGGTAGCTTACACAAGTAGGTCGAGTCCTAGGACTCATTATTTGGCTTCCAACTCCTTTCAAATACTTATAACTCTATTTCCAACCTTCACTATCATGGGGCATCACATCCTCCCTTCCTTAGAGTTATTTGGTAACGTGATAGATAATAGGGATCACATGGCGATTTTTAAGAAGCTTAAGAACACATGTCAAGGTACAGAAGTACGGAATATAACATAAGCAACCTTTTGTTGCTAAAGTGACCCTCGCCTCTCTGAGGTGGTCGCTTAAGCAAACACCGGGGGCTCACTAAAATGACATCAGAGACCTATTTTTGGTCTCTTTTTCAGATTTGAAACCAAACTTCTAACCTCAATTTTTCCTGTATATTTGGGCGATTTGGGTGACTCAAAGGGCTAAAATTGTATATATTTTCGAGAGAAATCCATCGGTATATTCATAATTAGAAGCAAAGGCTTCCTATGAGGTACATTGCCCTTTTCCTTACATCTTTAACTATGCTGGGCCTTAAATGTGGTGGGATTATTTGAGCTTTTTTGTTGCTATAAATGTGCCCATTTTTTGAGCATAAGTTTCTTGGTCTATTTGGGACCTTGAGATAGAGTTGGTTTTTCGATTTCATGCTCGGGTCCCAATATCAAATTTTAAACCAATTTGAGTTCCATTTTTAATTATAGCAATATGGGTATCATTGGCCTCGTTTTGATGTGCTCTACGATAATTTGATAGAGTGACATCGTTTGGAGGAGGCTTGAAAGGAAAAGACTCAAATTTATTAGTTCGGGTACGGTTTCTGCTTTGAGGTAGGTTATGGTTTACTCTTGTTAGACTTGGCCTTGTTAAAATTGGTATATTTTGTGTAATAATGCATGATTAGGTTAGGGATTTAAGTGTTTATATCCATTGAACAATTAGGAGTCGATGATCATCGATAGTGACTAGTTTTGGATTTTAGTTGTTGGATCCTTATCCTAGGTGATATCTTGACCTGTTTGTATCGATTAGAATCATTAGAGCTTGCTCCAAGGTGATTTGACTCTAGGATGCCGGTTAATTGACTTGCTTGGTTTTAGTTGCCGCTTGATGTGATTTTGGTGTGTGCCTATGTCTTCAATTTGTACTTGCAGTTCTTTTTATGTATTTTAATTATCACTTTATTAAAAATTCATGATATTGGATCTCATTGAGTCATGTGTTATGAACATGTTTAAATCAAAGACACCAAAATGAATACTCTCCTTGTTTGTTAAAAGGAAAAAATGGATAAGGGTCATTAAACTTACCATTTTTAGATTATATCATCAACCTTGTCCTGATTCAATGGAGATTTTTTCCATTATACATATTTGCAGTGAAATAGCAATCCGGACATGTGATCTTGTTAGTTTAAAGTCCAACAAAGTTTAATATTCTTGTGGAGAATTAATTTAAAATTAACATTGTTGTTTTATTGCTAATTTTGGTACTTTGATGAGTGCAACAGTAAGTTTTTCTAAAGAAATATATTTTCTCAAAGGTTGGTAAATTATTGAATCCTCGAAGATCCATCTTCTGGTGCTTAATTGGAATTTGTTTGAAGTTTCTTCACTTTTTTCTTCTGTTGGCTTAGAAGTTTGCATGTGAAACTTTTTAAGTGAATGAGGAATCCTATAATGTAGATAACTACCAAATATATTCGCTCGTGCTTTGTTGTTTAATTCCACAAGTTCTTCTAAGACTGCTTAAGGCTATTTTATGCTTATTTGGTTTAAAGTACTTGTGTAATAATTCCACTCTTCATATTTTACACTAACATAAAAAGGAATATTAATTTTGTTGTTTAATCTGTTTCTTATATATGTATTTTGATATCCAGGCATATAGTTCAAGAGAATAAAAATGAGGTAGTTTGTGGTCTAGAAAGACAAACAATTGTTGTTTGAACCTTTACCCAAAGATTCAGTTGCTTTAAGATATTTTGAATGTAGAAGACTTTCTCAAGATCAAGAGTCGGAGAAACTTTACCAAACAGACTAAAGTTGTTAAAATATTTGGCATGTGGAAGACTTCATCCTGATCAAAATTGGAGAAACTTAAGTGTGCCATTTATTCTATAGTGTTATTGATATTTGATGATATAGTTATTGTTGGTAAATAATGGTCACTAAATCTCATAGAACACTAGCGGCAATAAACAGTGTCTTTGCCAGTGCTCACAAAAATTGTTTTTAAAGCCTTTGCCAACACTGTGTACACTGGCCAATACATAGTTGCTGGTAAGAGTTTTAGTTGAAATTTTTATTGCCGCTAAAGACAAAGAATTGCTGCTAAAAGATTTTTTTATAGTGTTTCTCTAATTAATCTAAAATTATCTATGGCCTTATGCACCTAATGGGTTCTATTAAGGAAACCTCATCAACACTAAACAAAGCAATACGGTACCTATATCTCCTACCATATAAAGCCTCCAATGGGGCTATCTGCAAGCTAGAATGATAATTATTTTTATAGGCAAACTCGCTCAATGGCAAGTGATCAACCTAATGAACCTTTGAGTCAATAATGCAAAATCTCAACATGTCCTCTGAGTTACGGATGGTACGCTCAGCTTGATCATTGGTTTGACGGTAAAAAGTTATGCTAAACTTAACTTGAGTATCAAAACCCTTTTGGAATGACTTGCAAAACTGTTATCTCAATTGATTAGCTTGATTCAAAATAAATGATAGTGAAACCCCATGAAGCTTGACCAACTCTTGAATGTAAAGTATAGAATACTCCTCGATTAAATAGAAAGTCTTAATGAAAAGAAAACGCGCGGACTTAATAATTTAATCATGTAATGACCTCTAAAGTCATTTTCATACTTTTGTGTATTTTTACCATTTGACCCCTTCTCATTGTTTCTTTATAGATCTTATGTGAGGTTGGGATGGGTGGCACACTTTCTAAAGTGTTTGGTTGAGTTTTGACATGGTTTGATCATTTTAGAGGCTTAAGGTTTGAAAGATTTGACTTTAGTCAACATCTAGAGATTCTAGTGTCGTATGAGAATTCTGACGGCTCTATCAGCTCCAGAAGATCCATTTTAGCCTAGAAGGAAGGTTTGTTTGGGTATTGGAATCTTCGTCATGAGTTTAGGTGGTTGTGGTGTTTTAACTTTAAATTTTGGCCAAGTTTCACTTCGGACAACATTCTAAATTAATGCGCTCGGATGAAAATTATGTCAGTGTGGTTAGCTATGGAACACCATGTTTGGTCTAGGATGACCTTTGATTAGGTTTCTAAAGTGGTCGGAATGAGTTTTTGGTCATTTCTGCATTTTAAGTATTTTCTTGAAAATCTTTTTCTTAGGTCAACATTTTGTCAAAACGATCTCTATTGGAATATCCATCGATTCCATTAAGTTTAGAATATTGTTTCTATTTGGGTAGCATATCCCATTTGTGCGCACAGGCTTCCGAACAAATTTGGAACACCTCTTTAGAGAATTTTGCATGGGAAGCTCAAATTGCACCAGCAGCACCTGGTGAGGCTTTGACGTAGGTTATTTACTCTTGGTAGACTTGGTTTATTAGAATTTGTATATTTTGAGTAGTAATGCATGTTAGGTTGGTGATTTAAATGTTGATATCCATTGAACAATTAGGAGTCGATGACCATCGATTGTGACTAATTTTGGGTTTTAGTCATTGGGCCCTTAGCCTAGGTGATATATTGACTTGTTTGCATCGGTTAGATTCCTTAGAGCTTTCTCCTAGGTGATTTGAACATAGGATACTGGTTACTTGACTTGATTGGTTTTGCTTGCCGCTTGATGTAATTTTGGTGTTTGTCTATATCTTGCTTGTTTTTTATATTAAAATATTAGGCTCGAGGCCGTGTGTTTGGTATATCGAAGTCTCAGGTTAGTGATTTGACAGCTTTGATGGAATTTTTACTCAGGTCGAGTGATATGTGATTTTGACATACTACTTTATTTTAATTGCCTAGTCGGATTTAAAAACCCTTTTTAAAGAATAAAATAGTGATATCAAGATTTTTATTGATGAATAAGTATAATGATTTGAAGGAAATATCGATGATATTTTAATTTTGGCATTTCTTATTGAGAAGCTCGAGGCATGAATTTCGAGAGACCTTGTTGCTATATATTTTAGATTATTATTATTAATATTAATATTGAGAAGCTCGTATTTACATATCTATAACCTGGACCGACTATTATTTTTTTATATTCTATTTGCTTCCACCTTCTTATGTTATTTATTATTTAACTAAATCGAGGCTTGACTTCCTTGAATCGGGTTTGACTTGTATACTCAAAGGTTATAGTAGACGCCATCATGGTTGGGATTCGGGTCATGATAGAGTCATATCAGAGCTTAGATTTACCAATCTCACTATTATAGGAGCAAGTGTCTAATAGAGTCTTCCAGATTAGTACGATGATGTCCGTATCTGATCTTTCGGAGGCTATTAGACATTGTTAGGAATTAATTCTCTATTATTGTTTTTGGTCGTGCGCTAATGATGATGAACACTTCTAAATTCTAATTGTTTCACTCTTTCTCAGATGGCAATGACGAGATCTACTCGGGTTGAACAAGAGCCCTCTATACCTACAGATAGAGCCCTTGCTCGAGGTAGAGGTTGAGGCCGATACAGAGGACGGGGTAGAGCTTAGGACACAACACTAATGCCGGAGCCAAACATTGAGGTTAAGCAGTTCGAGCACCAGTCAATGAAAAAGAATCCATCCCAGCCCTCAATAGAATTTTTTGCCATACCACTATTATTAGATACCCTGGCTCAGATCCTTAGATTTATGGAGGGTATGTTTTGAGCCAAGACCCTTCCTAGAAGAGGCACAAACTTCAGGCAGGCCAGGGCACAGTATGATCAGACCTAGTTCTACAGCCTACTACTACAGCTTGTCTGGTGATTCAGCCTATTCCTACAATTTTTCAACATATGGCATCTAGGCTGGTTATTACCACTGAAGAGAAGAACTTATTAGGGAGGTTTATCAGATTGGCCTCTCTCAGGTTCTCAACTACCACAAAGATGAGGATGCCTACAAGTTTCTAGTTAGTTGCTTGGAAAGGTTGCATAACCTTGGATTAGTGGAGTCCTATCGGTCAATTAGACTTTTTTTTTAGCTGGATAGATCAGCAAAGCAGTGGTGCAGGTATTATCTCAGCTGCAGACCTTCAGAATTGCCATCGATATCATGGACTTAATTCACCAAAGCTTTCTTGGAGAATTTTGTTCCCTACAGTTTGAGAGAGATATTGATAAATGTGTTCACAATGTTGATATAGGGATAGATAAAGGTCAGATGGGATAGGTATTAATTCCATGAGCTCTCCAGACATGATACCATGATCATGTCGATAGAGGAGGAGTAGGCACACTGATTTATCAAAGGGTATCTATTCCTTTAAGGTTGGATACCGAGCAGATGGTTGCATCAGGCTGTTTCTTCTTACAGATAGTAGATCATGCCTATACTATTGAGGTTATATGTCGTAGGTCCTATAGAGGCAGTGATAAGAGGCCTCACCGCCAGGGAAGTTTCAGTGGACGCTAGTCATATAGTAATGGTTCTTTTTTCAGAGGTTATACCGAGTAGTATTGGCCCAGTAGAAATGTTCAGATAGCCTTATGGCATACCGATGGTGGATTAGTTGGTACCAGTGGTATGAGAGGCCTGACTTTAGATTAGTCTTGTTGGGGTCAGACTTTAGGGTATTCATTTTGTGGTGGCCATTCAGGTTCAGCTGGATATCACAAGGGAGATCAGTCAGAGGGCTATACTATAAGTACAGAATGATATGCCACTTTTCTAGGGAATGTCCTACTATTAGCTATCGCAGAGTCCAGATGCAGCAGGGTTAGCAGGTTCAGGCCTCTAGGGCCCTATTTCAGCCGATCATAAAGAGTGTACAGGGTTGTAGAGATGAGTCTTAGGGTAGTAGGGGTGGTCCCCAGGTAGGTCGGATAGGTGGTAGAGATAGATGCAGTCATATGTATGCTTTACTAGGTAGGCCAGAGGCGGAGACATTAAATACCGTCATCAAAGGTATGATCTTTTTCTTTCATCAATTTGTCTATGCTTTATTTGATCTGGGGTCCACTTACTTGTATGTGTCTGCTCATTATGCTACTCAATGGGATGTATTATATGAGCCATTGTCTGTGCCTATTTGTATAGTTACCCCCATAGGTAATTATTTAGTAGTGGATCGAGTGTACTGATCTTGTATGGTGACTATCATGGGGTATGATACTTCAGAAGACATGATATGGTAGACTTTGACCTGATTCTAGACATGGATTGGTTGTATACTCATCATGCGGTTTTGGATTGCTTCTCCATGACCGCTAGTTTGTGTATGTCTAGTATTACTCCAGTCGTGTGGTAGTCATATGCCGTGTGGGGTGATTTCCTTCCTCAGGGCTTAATGGTTAGTGGGAAAAAGGTGTCTTGCTTATATTTCTTATGTAAGTGATACTAGTGCTAACACTACTTCTATTGATTCTGTTCCAGTGGTCTGAGAGTTCCCTAATATATTTCCCACTAATCTACCTGGCCTTCCTCCTGAGCATTATATTGATTTCAACATTAATGTTGAGCCGGGTACACAACTAGCCTCTATTCCACTGTATTCGATGGCTCTAATTGAGTTGAGGGAACTTAAGCTGCAGGTCCAAGATCTCTTGAATAAGGGATTTATCAAACCCAGTGTGTCTCTCTTGCTGCTCCTGCTCTATTCATGAAAAAAAGAAAGCTACCTTACGCACGTGCATTGAGTACTGGTAGCTAAATAAGGTAACCATTAAGAATAGGTACCCGATGCTACAGATTGATGACTTATTTGGCCAGATCCACGATTCAATAGTGTTTTCTACAATAGATTTGAGGTTAGGGTATCAGCAACTGAAGATTAGGGAGTCATATATACTTAAGACTGCTTTCAAGACTCAATACGGACACTATGAGTTCTTAGTCATGTCTTTCAGGTTGAATAATGCCCCCACAACATTTACTTATTTGACGAACCGTGTGTTCAGGTCCTACTTGGACTCTTTTTTCATTGTATTCATTAATGACATTCTAATCTACTCCCGGAGAAGATAGCAACATGAGCAACACCTTAGGATAGTACTTCGGACCTTGCGAGATTTACAGTTGTATGCCAAATTAACTAAGTGTGAATTTTGGCTTGAGTCTGTGGCATTCTTATGGCATGTGGTGTCCAAGGATGGTATTATGGTAGATCCAATGAAGATAGTGACAATTCATGATCAGGCTAGGCCCACTTCTCCTACCGAGGTTTGTAGTTCATTGGGTTGGCAGGGTATTACAGGCGGTTTACAGAAGGGTTCTCTTCTATTGCAGCAACTTTGACTAGATTGACTCAAAAGAATGTTCCTTTCTAATAGTATGACGAGTGGGAGGCAAGCTTCTAGAAGATCAAAGCCTTGTTGACTTCAGCTTCGATTTTGACACTTTCTATTGAGGTCTAGATATTTTCAGTGTATTGTGATGCTTCAGATGTTGTCTTGGGTTGTGTTCTGATGTATTAGGGTAGAGTTATTGCATATGGTTCCAGGTAGCCAAATGTACATTAGTGGAACTACCCCACACATGATTTAGAGTTGGCGGCGATAGTCTTCGCGTGTAAGATTTCGAGGCATTACATGTATAGATCCCATTATGAGATCTACACTAATCACCATAGTCTACAGTATATATTCATCCTGAAGGACCTTAATTTGAGATAGTGTAGGTTGTTGGAGTTTTTGAAGGACTATGATGTTATCATTTTCTATCACTCGGGCAAGGCAAATGTGGTCGCAGATGCTTTAAGATAGAAGGCAGTTATTATAGGGAGTTTGTCATTCTTATTAGTTGAGGAGTGGCCACTAGCTTTGGACATTCAATCCTTAGCTAAGCAGATGGTTCTCCTTGATGGAGGGAACTTGCTTGTGTAGGGGCTAGGTCTTCCTTGATGGAGTAGATTCGGGCACAATAGTTTGAGGACCCACAACTGAGGGTAATTCGTGATAAGGTACTCAGTTGAGAAGCTAGGAAGGTGACCTTATATCTGGAGGGAATTTTGAAGATTGAGGGTCATATTTGTGTTTATAGAGTCGGAGAGCTAGGTAATATCATCTTTGAGGGGCCCATTATTCCAAATATTCCATTCATCCTGGTACAACGAAGATGTATCGCGACCTACGATAACATTACTGGTTGTGTGGGATAAAGCAGGATATTGTAATTTTTATTGCTAGGTGCTTTAACTGTCAGTGGGTCAAGTTCAAGCATTAGAGGCCAGCTGGTTTGACCCAGCGACTACCCATTCCAGAGTGGAAGTAGGAGCATATTGCTATGGACTTTGTAATAGGTTTACCACATACCTCTTGAGGTTTTGATTCTATTTTGGTCATCGTAGATTGATTGACCAAGTCTGCTCACTTCTTACCAGTCCAGACTACCTACACTTTACTACTATTAGAAAGCTCGAGGCATGAATTTTGGGTGCTTCATCATAATTATGGAGGATATTGAGCCTTAGCTGTGAGTTTACCATTGTGTATTCTTTCGGTGTTTTATCAGTTTAGATTATTGATGTACTTATATGATTGCTTGGGCATCTTGACTGCCGTATGGTTATTCCCATGGCCTTTTTTCCCGTATTTGTAGTTTGTGCTCTTCTCTTATTGTTATTAGTATCATTTTGCTGCTTATTATATATGTTATTCTATCTGAGCTTGGTTGTTCTATGATACCTACTGAGTATCCCATATTTTTGTACTCATACTACACTCCCGCATCTTTTTGATGCACCTCCCAGTTTGAGCCACCCTCAGTGCGTGCCTGATCTTCTGTAGCTGAGCCTAACTTGGATTGTGGTAAGTTCCCGACATTTAGAGACTTGTTATATTTCCTCTTTGCTTTGACTTGTATTTTTTATTTTAGGATAGTCGGATCTGTGTTGTGTATATATATATATAGATATGTACTGTCAGTTTTTGTACTTAGTAACTTCTGTATAGGTTACACCAGGTCCGGGCTTTGGTCTAGTGTCAATTCATCATATTTTGTCACTATCGGGCCTTTTGTATATTTTGTATCGTATTTACGTATATATACCCTTGCCCGACTATTCTTTTGTTATATTCTCTTTGCTTCCGCCTTCTTAAGTTATTAATATTTAATTAAATTAAGGTTTGACCTCTGCTTGTATTGTGTTTGGCTTGTCTACTCAGGGTGTTATAGTAGATGCTATCATGGCCCAGATTTGGGTCGTGACAGATCCACCACAACCCAAATAAAATATTGCCGCCTAAGGGTATGAGGCACACCTGTGATGAAGTTCATATTCAAGTCTTCCCACTTCCAAGTAGGAATCTCAATGTCTTGAGCTAAACCTCCCAATTTTTATGCTCAAACTTCATATGTTGAAAATTAGGACATTTTGCTACAAACTCCATAATATCCTTCTTCATGCCATTCCAATAGTACACTTCTGTCAAATCTCTATACATCTTTGTGGATCCTGAATGAATAGAATACCGCAAACTATGAGCTTCAGACAATATCATTTTCCTCAAGCCATCAACATCGGGAACACAAAATTGGCCTTGATATCTAAGTACACCATCTCCCCCTTGAGAGAAAGCATCAATGGCTTTTGCAGCAACCATTTTCTTCAACTCAACAAAAGTGGGATCATTATCTTGCATTGCCATCACATCTGCAACAAGAGACAACTCAGAACTATTTTTTACAACTACACCACCATCCTCTGAATCAAACAAGCGAACACCCAAATGTGCTAGTCTATGAACATCACAAACTAACTCCTTCTTCTTATCCTCAATATGGGCAATACTATTTATGTACAACCTAGTAAGAGCACCGACAACCATATTTTCTTTACCCGGAGGGTACAATATACTCATATCATTGTCCTTAAACAAATCAAGTCATCTCTTTTGTCAAAGGTTCATGTTCTTTTGCTTTAACACCTATTGAAAACTCTTATGGTCGGTAAATACATCAATATGGACACCATAAAGATAGTGTCTCCAAGTCTCTAAAGCAAACACAACCGCTCCTAACTCCATATAGTGAATCAGATAGTTCCTTTCATGCATTTTAAGTTTCCTAGAAGCTTAGGTTATCAACTTACCATATTGCATCAAATCACAACAAAGACCGATCCTTGAAGCATCAAAATATACAACAAACTCATTGGATCCTTGTAAATTCCACACTGGAGCAGATGTGAGTCCATCCTTCAACTCTTCAAAGTTTTTGTCACATGCCCAGATCATTGGAATTTCACCTTTTTTTGAGTCAAAGTAGTCAAGGGTGATGTCATGGAAGAGAATCCTTCCACAAACCATTTATAATAACTGACTAAATCAAAAAAACTTTAAATATCAGAAGGAGAGAAAGGTCTAGGGCAATTATTTACTCTCTAGATTTTCGTAGGATCAACTATAAAACTTCACTAGGGATAATATGAACAAGGAAAGCAACCGACCCTCAATAAAAATTCACACTTGCTAAACTTAGAAAATAACAGAAGGTCCTTGAGGACTTGAAACACAATCCTTAAATGAGAGGTATGCTCCTCTTCACTCTGAGAATAGAACAAAATATCATCGATGAACACAATAACAAACATATTCAAATATTTCTTGAACACCTTCATCATCAAATCTATAAACGTTATAGGACCATTCGTTAGTCCAAAAGGCATAACCAAAAATTTAATGTGACCATACCAAGTTCTAAAAGCATTTTTCAGAATGCCATATTCTTTTGAAAAATGCCATATTCTTTTACTCGAATTTGATGATTACGCGACCGAAGATCAATCTCTAAAAAATAGCTTGCTCTTTGAAGTTGATCGAGTAAGTCATCAATCCTTGGAATGGAATACTTATTCTTAGTTGTGATTTTGTTCATTTGTCTGTAGTCAATAAACATTCGAAGAGAACCATCCTTCTTTCTAACAAAGATTACCAGATCACCCCATAGAAAGATACTCGGTCTAATGAAACCCTTGTCCAACATATCTTTCAACAGATCCATTGAACTCTTTCAGTTCTGTTGGAGCTATTCAGTAAGGAAGAATAGAGATAGGTTGGTGTCACGACCTGATTTCTCAGGTCATGATAGCACTTACTATAAATCGACCAGTAAGTAAGCCTAACCTCATATTCTGAAACCAAAGGCAACAGATCATCACAAGCGGAAGAAAATAACCGAATAAAAATAATAATAATAATAATAATGAGAAAAGAAGAATAATAGCAATACAAAAAGATAACCCCCAAGACCTGATATCAGTTGGTAGTCGAGCTACTAAACTAAATAAGGAATTATAAGGTAAACACATAGACAATTGTAGTAATGGTAATACAGACTATCTCTTAATAAAAAATAAAGACTAGTCCAAGCCAAAATAGAAGAAGATGAGCAACTCCGAACGCCAAGAGCTCACCCAAGTCTCCAAAATGCAAGAGCTTCTCCGCACGATGTCCAAGTCAGTAGTAAAAACCCATACTATGATCTATTGGGTGCAAAATTATAGTACGAGTACCAACAAGTAGCAATCAGTAGGCATCGACCAACTGAACTCCAAATATAAAGCAAGTATAAAGAATATGTATGCAAGGAGTATATATCAAAAGTAACTAATAAGGATAATAAGGAAGCCTGCAATAAGAAGTATCAGATATAGGAAAGAGAGAGTAGGTAAGAAATAAGATAGGAAACCAATGACGTACCTGGTGGCGCCATCCCAAGACCTATACACGATGACTCACTACGGAAGAGCACAATTAAGTGACAACCTACTAACAGAACTAATCATAGATATCATATAAAGGCCCCAAAGAACCGTATCAACTAAATCCCTGCTCAAAAAGTTAGATAAATAAAACCAACCGCAGTAACTACCTTCAAACAAGAGACCACCCTTTATACCACCACAAGTTCACAAATAGTAAGTCAATACTTCCAAATCCCTTGTGTTCCTAGGAAGTTCACTCAGAAACAAGTAAACCCTTAAGACATCCCATAATACCGACAGGTATAAACATATATGCAGGTGATAGACAATGCATATATGCATGAAAGTAATGCAGCCAAACCAGTAGTACCATTTTTGCCAAGCTCCTTATACCAAGATTTATACACCTAGTTCCATTCACGGTGAGGAAGTAGGATCCATGCGCTTCTATAGTATCGTCATGAGGGGCTTAGGAATGCCCCTATATACCACCAGGTCTCGATCCATGTCTTATATCAATTTATAACATGAGCGCATACTCAATACCTCAAATCAATGTCATAAAATAAGAACATCCTCAATGCCTCGAATCAGTATAATAAAATGAGTGCATCTTCGTTGCCTCAAATCAGTATAATAAAATGAGCGCATCCTCGATGCCTCGAATAATGTATAATAAAATGAGCGCATCATCGATGCCTCCATTCCATTAAAATAGTACTAATAAAGGTAGTACAACCCCATTCAAAAATCAGTAAAAAATAGTTTGGGTTATAACCCAGCTTTCTCAAATTAATGCTAGAACCAATGCATGCACCGGGGTTGACTATATCCATGAGAAAACAATGATTCAATTTAATGAATGCCAGCACCATCACCCAAACAACACACACAATCACATACAATAGTGACTCCACAAGCACCTTACTCTCTAGAGCATACAAACAAGGCTCACAAATTCCATCGACCTCTAATCAAGGCCTATAGCTCGAATCTAGTCCTCTAACTCAACCACAAGGCCCAAAAGGGAACTCAACCCTAACTAGGTAACAAAAAGGAGGAAAATGAGGAAATATCACCTTGAGATTCATAACCACCGATAGCCCCACTAAACGACAATAGGAAAACATAGGAGATTCTAACTCAAAATCCAGAAATGGAATCTAATAGTAATTCACAATTCCAACCAGGTGGAAATCACTACACCAAGGCTCCAACCAAAGCCAAACTAAGTCATAGTTCACAATCATATCAACTAGATAGGAAATCTCATAAAGGTTAACAAGCCTAAGGCTCATACCGAGATAATGAGATCATATTTTAGGAGTCAAGCCTAACCTGTCACATACAATCCATACTACAAGTAATTTATACTAAACAATACCTATTGAAGCTCAATCAAAAAAATAAGAGACCATAGCCAACCTCGAAGCCGAACACGTGCGCTCTAAGTCCACTTTTCGATAGCTTTTCTCTCCAAAAATAACTCAAAATTCCTCCACACTATAAAAATGTTGATCATCTCATCAATACGGATGTTTTGACAATAAATATTTATTTTTTGGAGAAGGACCCAAAATTGGGTCTAAAATGAGTTTGTGGAACCAATGCACGAAATCAAAAAACCAACCCTATCACAAGGTCCTAAATAGTTGAAGGAACTTGTGCCCCAAAAATGGGCATATCTCAAGCACCGAAAGAGCTCTAAACAACCCCATCAATTTCAAGCACTAAAATCGTCAAAGATGCAAGAAAACAATGGATTTACACGGAACTTACAAGATTTTAGGATGAGAAAGGGTCCCAAAACATTCCTATAAGAATTTTCAACTCATCAGAACAATAATCACGAATTTTGTTTGAGAATTTCTCTCAAAAGTCCCAAAAATGCCAACTCTCGAAATGAGACTTGGATGCTGAACAAGTCTATTTTATGACCATTTCCAGGCCTTATTTATTCTCCCTGAATACAGAGACAAGCCCACAAACGCGGAGGAAAGCATGCTAACCCTCTGCAAAAGTAGAGAGCCTCCTGCAAACGCGGAGGTCTAGGGGCTATCACTCCACAAAAGCAGCAAAGTATCCTCGAATGAGAATACTTTGCTACACGGCTTCATCAAATGCAGCCAAGAGGCCCGCGAACGCGAAGCACAAGAGTGGGCTGCACCAGAAGCCCTGCATCAGCTAAGGTCAAGGGAATTTGGGATTATCCAATAGGGTTTCAAAATTCATTCGGAACCCTATACACGCAAACGGACTATGCTACCCCACCAAATTTGACTCTCTAGACTAAATGGCGCAATTAAAATTTTCATCAAAGGTATTCTTGACAAAATGTGGGTTCCACACCTAAGCATAAATTTTGACATTTCCATAAGAAGGCTAAAATGAGACCGAAAGCCACGAGACACGAATGAAAGGCCGTTCTAGACCAACTCGACATTCCAGAGTTAACCGCGCTGACAAAATTCTAATCTGAGCATGTTTTCCGAGAATGTTGGCCAAAGTTAACCTTATGCTAAAGCTTAAAGGCTAAAACACCTAATGACTCAAACTTGCACCAAAAGGCTCGATGCTCATGTTAGCCATACTTCTTGCCTAATTTGGCCATTACACAGCTGATGGAATCATTGGAATTCCATTCTGAAGTCATCTTCCTAAAGTTTTGACCGAAGTCAATTATTCAAATCCAAGAGTTCCAAAATAGGGAAACGGGCATAAAACTCAAATAAATGATGAGGTAACCGAACTGTTAGTGTCAGCAAGTCATAAATAACTTAGGGTCACTACAGGAGAGCTCCAAACGCAGAAAATATTAGAAAAGATGAAAATGACCTTGACGGTCATTACAACATCCACTATTAAAATGACTTTTATCCTCGAAAGCCAAGGGATAGAAACAATCCAAAATAGGGAAACGGGCATAAAACTCAAATAAACGATGAGGTAACCGAACTGTTAGTGTCAGCAAGTCATAAATAACTTAGGGTCACTACAGGAGAGCTCCAAACGCAGAAAATATTAGAAAAGATGAAAATGACCTTGGCGGTCATTACAACATCCACTATTAAAATGACTTTTATCCTCGAAAGCCAAGGGATAGAAACAAAGCCAAGGGAACAAAAAGATTATAATTTAAGCCCACAACCTCTGTCTAACCTATAGGTACCTTCTCAGGTCATACAACGCCAACCTAGAACTCAGGCTGAGAGAAACTCTTCAATTCACTTTTCTCCATCATAACTCAACCCAATTTCTAATTTTTCTCTTTTGATACTAACTTCAGCTTAACAACAACAAACTGAACCAAATACAACAGACTCATCCGAGATAATCCAAAACCATAGAGATTTCTCCGAATTAGGCGACTAGCAATAAAGAAGATTCTAAATAACTTCCAAGTCGAATCCTTTGCTTTGTATTCCTAACTCAAGACTCTTTAGTCATCATGGGTATCCTACCTATCCTAAACCACAGTATCATCTCCCAACACCATTTGAACATTTCCCAAACAACCAGAAAGGATTTACAAGCACCACCTGAACACTGAAGACCGACAAAAACTCAAAATAAGCAATTTAACCTAGGCAACAAACCCATTGTTCCAACCCAATGACTGCAGAAATACAAGATTTAGTTTGAAGTCTATCTTTCAAAACTTAAAAGGCTACTCCAAGGGAAAACCAAATCCTCGAGTAGAAAATATCACACTGAGGCCAGCTCTAATGTCACTTTGCTGCCAAGGAAACTCCCAGAAAACTAAACATATATGAAAATCCAACCCCAAAAGAAATCAAACTTAGGCTATAAGTCCATATACCACTCCACAAATGAAAATCTGAGTAAACCCACAAATCCAAGGGAAAAGTCGACCCAATAAGCAATTTATTAGCATGTGAAACCTGCCCAAAGTGACCTAATAGAACTGAACCGACGCAGCAATTACCACAAGTCAACCCACCAGTGCAAGTATGACCTAACCACTCAAAATTAGGAAATTCTAGGCCGGCGGTAGTGAGAAAGTAGATCAACCCACCAAAAACGACTCAAATAAAGTTGAACCATAGTAAAGCGCACCACAAGGAACATTGCCAACTAACCAAAATGACACGGGCAAACCTCACACCCTTAACAGAAACTAAAAGATGATCCCATGAAATATTTTGAGTCCATCATGAGGCTGAGCTTTCTAAGAGAAATTCTATTCGCTCATTCGACCCAGAGTCTGAATTATGCAAAGCATACTACAACAAAAGACCCAAATTAATATTCTGACTCTTTCATCCATCGACACACCTATTGTAGTTTACTGGTGAAACTAAGGTACAACATGGAATCACAATATTGAAGGTAGTCCTGGTTGTAAGGTAAAATGAGTTGGTGACTGAAATTTCCAAAATGCATTAACTAACCACCTTAAAGTCCATAAGTCACAAAAGAAGACTAACGCAATTCTGATAAATAATGACTCATTAATATGAATGCTATTACTCCACAATCATCCTTTCCCTCTATTTGTTGGTCGGTTACAAGCATAAGAAAATTGCCATTTCCATGAATTTGATAGAACCCTTTTTACATGAAGATTCAAGCTAAAACATCACTATACTTAGAATGAACAAGGAAATATTCCATTTTCAACCTTCTTAACTCAACATTGCCATCTGACTCCACAATGCACAACTAGCTGAACCACTTGCTTAACCATAAAACTTACCATGAAGAGACAACCCAACCAAATCTGACGGGCCAATATTAACTTTAATATCTTAGGAACAAAGAATATAAAATCGAAACAAGAAAGAATCAATGAACAAAATTATAGTAGACCACAAGAGCCATAACTACTTATAAACATTTTTCTTGACAGCAATCTCACACCATCTAAGCACCTTAGGGAGGGTCAAAATAAGAAGGGAAATGGCTAAACTATAGAATGGCTAAACAGAAATACACTAGAGAAATGAACTAGCTAAACATCCACAAGGTATAACTCTACCACTACTACCACAT
This sequence comes from Solanum dulcamara, assembly GCF_947179165.1. NCBI lineage: Eukaryota > Viridiplantae > Streptophyta > Magnoliopsida > Solanales > Solanaceae > Solanum > Solanum dulcamara. The sequence goes on along the minus strand of NC_077238.1, from coordinate 25,103,645 downwards.
AACAACAAAGCCAAAATGGTCCACTATTAAGAGAAATCACCTAGAGAAGATAAATACATACACATAGTTTTAAATAAAGCTTTCATGGCAACAATACACAAGTAATCAGGCTAAATAAGCAATCACACATAAGTACAAGTACATTAATTACCAGAATCACAAGATAAATCTAACAAGTCAAGTAATCACGGGTGTGTACGAAGACCCCAACACCCAAGCACTAGACATAAGAAAGTTCTTAGAAACAAATTCACACAAATCTGATTAATACCTGGAGCCTTGTCCTCTGTCTGACCTGTAAAAGCATGGGATGGTATGCTCCTGGACTCGAACTGCACTCTTGAACTACCAACTGCAACACTCAAGGTACCACCTCTAACGAATTGTCCCTGATCCCTACGAATCCGATCCTTCCAAGTCTATCGTCGGTGATGTGTGACTGTGGGAAACTTCCTAACCAGTAATGCAGTAAAACAAATAGTACCATTTGTGCCAAACACCTCATAACAACATATATACACCTACTTCTAGTCTTAGGAAGGAAGTAGGAGCCATGCACCTCTATAGGATTGCCATAGAGGGCTCGGGAATGCCCCTATATACCTGTCTCTCCTGATCCAGGTCTTATATCAATATGTAACTTGAGTGCATCCTTGATGACTTGAATCAATGTTATAAAATGAGCGCATCCTCGATGCCTCAAATCATTATAGTAAAATAAGTGCATCCTCGATGCATTAAATTAGTATAATGAAATGAGCGCATCTTTGATGCCTCGAATCATGTATAATAAAATAAGCGCATCCTCAATGCCTCTTGTCCATTGATAATAGTAGTAATAAAGATAGTACGACCCCTATTCAAAAATTAATATAAAATAGTTTGGGTTACAACTCAGCTTTCTCAAATAGATGCTAGAACCAAAGTATGCACCAGAGTCAACTACATCCATGAGAAAACAATGATCCAAGGCAATGCATGCCATCACCAGCACCCAAAAACACACACAATCATATGCAATAATGACTCCACAAGCACCTTACCCTCTATAGCATACAAAGAAGGCTGACAAAAAACATCGACCTTTAATCAAGCCCTAAAGCTCAAATCTACTCCTTTAACTCAACCACAAGGCCTAAAAAGGAACTCAACCCTAACTAGGCAACAAGAAGGAGTAAAATGAGGAAACAGGTGCTCAACTAGTCAATCAATACCTCCAAATCCATCTGGAAAATATAACCTTGAGATTCATAACCACCGATAGCCCCGCTAAACAGCAATAGGAAAGCATAGGAGATTCCAACACTAAATCCAGTAATGGAATCTAATAGTAATTCACAATCCTAACTGGGTGGAAATTACTACACCAAGGCTCCAACGTAAGTACTTCAATAATGAAGAATACTAAGTATCATAAACTCTCATCAGTAATGGCTAAAATAACTAAGGTTCAAACCACAACTCAAGTCTAAGGCACAAATCACCTAAAATAGGTTAATCAAAGCCAAACTAAGGCATAGTCTAAAATCTTACCAACTAGACGGCAAATCTCATGATGGAAAACATGCCTAAGGCTCATACCTTGACAACGAGACCATAATTTAGGAGTCAAGCCTAACCTGTCACATATAATCCAAACTACAAGTAATTTATAGTAAACAATACCTATTAAAGCTCAATAAAAAAAATAGGATACCATAACCTACCTCAAAATTGAACATGCGAACTCCAAGTCCACTTCCCGATGGCTTCTAACAACAAAAATGACTCAAAATGCCTCCACGCTATTAAACTGTTTATCACCTAGTCAATACAAATGTTTTGACACTAAATCTGTATTTTTTTTAAGACAGACCCAAAATTGAGTATTAGAATGGGATTGTGGGACTCGTAGAAGAAATCAAAAAATGAACTCCATCATTAGGTCCCAAATATCTCAAGGAACTTGTGCCCCCAAAATGGGTACATTATGAACACCAAAAGAGCTCAAAACAACCCCACCAATTTTAAGTCCTAGAATAGTCAAAACTTCAAGGAAACAATGAATATACGCGGAATTTACAAGATTTTTAGGATGAGAAAGGTTACCGGAATATTCCCACAAGTATTTTCAACTCACTGGAACAAGAATCACGACTTTTGGTTGAGAATTGCTCTCAAAAGCCCCAAGAATGCCAAGTCTCAAAAAGAGACTTGGCTACTGAACGGGTCTATTTTAAGACCACTTCCACGCCATATTTGTTCTCCATGAACACGGAGACAAGCCTACCAATGTAGAGGCAAGCATGTTAACCCTCCACAAATGCTGAGAGTCATCCCATAAATGCGGAGGTCTAGGGGATGTCACTCCATGAATGAGGTAAAGTTCCCACGAACGCAAAGGCTAGGCTACCAGGCTTCCATTAATGTGGCCAACAGGCTTGCGAATGCAAAGCACACGAGTGGGCTAAACAAGCAGCCCTGCATCAGCATTATCCAAGGGAATTTGGGATTCATCAATGGGGGTTTGGAAATCATTCGGAACCCCATGCACGCAAGCGGACTATGCTACACAATAAAATTTAATGCTTTAGACACAATGGCTTAGTCAAAATTTATATTTGAGGTCATCTTGACAAAATATGGGTCCACACCCAAGCGTAAATTTTACTATTTCCATAAGGTGGCTTGAAATGAGACCGAAAGCCTCGGGACACGAACGAATGGTCATTCTAGAAAAAACTTGATATTCGTGAGTTAACCAAACTAACATAATTCGAATATGAGCATATTTTCCATGAATATTGACCAAAGTCAACCTTAAGCTAAAGCTTAAACACTAAAATGCCTAAGGGCTCAAACTTGCACCATAAGGCTCGATGTTTGTGCCAATCATGCTACTTTCCTAATTTGGCCAGTCTTGAACTGATAAAACCATCAAAATTCCATTATAAGGTCATCTACCTGGTGTTTTGATGAAAGTCAATTGTTCAATCTCCTAGAGCTCTAAAACTAGAAAACGGGCATAAATTCCAAATGAACTGTCAGTGTCAACAAGTCATATATGACTTAGGGTGGCTACAGGAAAGCTCTAAATACTGCAAATATCGGAAAATATGAAAATGACCTTGAGGGTCATTATAGTAGGGACAACTGGGAGATCATTGGGATATATTTTTTAAAACTCATTCACAACTAAAACTAACTCAATGGTAGGGGCTTTGGAATTCGTATCCCTAACTCGTAATTGATGATAGATGAGACCCTTAGAAGTGATTTTCTAAGCTTTAAGGTACGAGATGAATTGATCCTTAAACACAGAATTAGTACCCTTCCATTCTAGGATTGGTTCATTAGGAGACTTAAACTTAACCACACAGGTTCTACAATATATGGATGCATAACATGCGTGAAGCCAATCCATACCAAGAATAACATAAAAATTAGTCATATCAAGCTCTACAAGAACAATTAAGGTGTTTTATTAAAAACTAAAACTAGATAATTTCTATAGACTATTTTTTTCAAAACTGAATCACCAACAAGAGTATAGACTAAAAAATACTCTAACAAGATATCGGGACAAACAATAAATTTCATAAATTGATAAGGAGTAACAAATGATACAGTAGCACCTGAATCTAACAATGTGTAAACATCAAACTCAAATAATCTCAACATCCTACTCTACATTGGGCGAGTTCTCTAACTCCTAATAAGTCTTTAGGGCATAAAATTTGTTTTTACATTGACAACCACCTGAAGTAGTACTATGCTGAGCCGGCCGACCTGAAGTAGTCTGAGCCTAAGTCTATATATATATATATATATATATATATATATATATATATATATATATATATATATATATATATACCTCGACCTTTAGTTGCATTCAGAGGATAATCCTTCAAGGTGACCTATCTTACCATGACAAACAAAAGCACCCGATCTTGCCATATATCCTCCTAGATAATTCTTCCCATACTTCTTGAATGGGGGAATGGGTTGACCACTCGGAGCTCCTCCTTTAGGCTTAGGGTTATATAGCTTATCTTTGTTCAACATCAGAGCCATAATGTTAGAAAAATGTTAGCCCAAGTACTTTGGATGAAATTGTAAACAGATACCATTTCCCGACTTACTATGAGAATATTCACCAGAATCTATCTTAGCCCTCATAGACTCCCTAGTCCTCTCTTTTAGTTTTTCCACCTCAATTTTTTTGGCACGTGTCATGAGCCTTGAGATGTCCATATCCTTGATTAGCATGGCAGTTCTACACACTTTGACCACCAAGTCCAACACACCAAACATGAACTACTCATACAACTTCTTAGATTGGCAACCATGAAAGGAGCATATTTCGATAATTTAGTGAACTTTAGGCCATACTCCCTTACATTCATGTTACCATGCCTCAAGTTGATGAATTCTTGCACCTTATATTCCCTCAACTACATTAGAAAGAAGCAATCAAGGAAAGAACTCTTAACTATTCCCAATAAGTTGAGCCCATACATCAAGCCATTTCACTCTTTAATTGGTCATACCAAACCTTTGCAACTCCTTTGAATTGATTCGCAGCCAAGAATGTCTTCTCCCTCGGACTAATGCCAATGAAATCCACAATCTTATCAATACCCTTAATGAACTCTTGTGGATCCTCATCCACCTTAGGACCATAAAATACGGGATGGTTTATACAGGTGAAATCATGAACTCGACTAGCCATCGTACTCACATTTGGGTTTAAGGGAGCAAGTACTTCCCTATTAGCTTCTGCGGCTATGTCTTTGGCGAGTACTTGAACCGTGGCCCGAAAGTCTTTATGAGAGACTTGTTCATTCAAGGTATCATTTGGAGCTTGTATTTTCCCCTTAATATTTGTTTTTACGGGAGCTCTTCTTTGAGGCATGATTCTTTAACAACAAAGAGAATGCATTAGAGGGAGAAGTTTTAGAGTTTAACTCTATCGTACAACATAAGAATGATGAAAGAAATGAGTTTCCTAAATGCCTCATAGCCTCTTATTCATAGATGTGGTGTACCTGACACCTATGAACAAGAACCTACTTAAAACGGATGTTAGATACCCTAGGACATCTTAAAGCTTATGCTCTGGTACCAAGTTTGTCTCAGCCCAAGCTAGGATCTAGGCGTGACACAATAATTAGAATCCTGAAGGACTCTGACAAGCCTCTTAGTATATAGTACATGAACATATATAGGTAAATTAGAATCTAACAACAGACATCATGAAAGAAAAATATACATCTAAACAAGGAAATATCATCATAAGGGAAAAGCAAGCTAAAAATCTTTGAATAATGGAACAACATTAACTCTAGGATAATCTATCATACCTATACTAGTCCAGGAAGGATGTAAGACAAGATCCTAGCTCACCGCATTTAGAATAGAAGTCATGAAAGATAATAAAAGTCATAAATGTCATGTTCTCAAAACATGAGGACTCACCAACAAAGGAGAGTAAACTCCAAAAGTCTATCCATGAATGAGATGTATAGAGTGATCATTAGATCCTACATTATGATACAATATAGGAAAAAAATATGTGTTAGTACATTAAATACAAAAAGTATGTGAGAAACATGCATGAACAATGATACTCGGACAAAGTCAATATGAACATGTGATGCATGACCAATATCTTGAAAACCTGAATAAAACATGGAAGCACTTGAAATCATATCATAAGGTCAATGCATAATAAAACAACTTGAAAGTATAACATATACATATGTAGGATATTAAATTTAACTAATATTTGAGACCATGTAAGTTATAACATCGAATATTATGTAATTCCCACATCGAGAAGAGAGGCTACTTTCCAAGGTAGACTATCCCGATCCAAGCTAGACCCTAGGTGTGATCCCAAAGGACTCTAACCAAGATTGTTAAAGCTAAGAAAGGCTATCAACACATTAAAGCTTAGTGAAAAACAGACAATACAGATCACCTGCATCGACAGCTACCTCTCAAGTATCCTCGAATAGCCTCAGATGATTAAAAAGGAAAGTTCATCACTATTGGGGCTCAGAACTTGCACAAATGTAGAATGCAAGTAGTGAGTACCAAATAACACGATACTCAGCAAGAAAGACACTAAACATAGGTAAATCTAAATAAAAACAAGAACTCCTTACATGTCATTCGAACCTCCATAACTACAACCTTCAAGCAGGACAAACAAATCTAAAAGTATATAACTCATGTAGCACGTAAGTCAAAGTGAATCTTAACAATTCAGATAGGCCAGATAAATATCAACATTATCACATTTATAACAATCACAATTGCATAAAATATTGGCAAATCAACAGATAATCAATTAGATGCAATGCAAATGCAACGAGTTCTTCATGAAATGATGTATGTATTTCCATGCATCTACCATGGCGTGTAGCACGACCTTCAATTATGATTTAGTATCAACAACAATATATGGCATGTCCCTTAAATATCACAAAGTAATAATCATAGTGTGTGGAACATCCTTGAATGTCATATAGTATCAACCACGAGATGTGGCACATCCTTCAAATGTTATAATATATCAAGCACGGTGTGTGGCACATCCATTGAATCCTTTTTGCTTTTCTCTTTTATTATACCTTATCCAAAACTATTTTACATCAGCATAATCATCAATTTAAAATTCAATCATTAGATTAAAACATAATGCATATGAAAATACTAATTCAATCGATGTGATTATGATGAAAGCCAATACAATAAATAATTCATATAAAAAATATCACAATGTAATTTCCATAACGAGTGAATAATGTCAATCACTTCAAATATATCACTTCACTAGATCAAATTTCCTATTTATAACCCCGATAATCAACCATAAGAATACTCATGATTCAAAATTAACCATAAACTTTCATTCCCATTACTCCTCGATGCACGTAGAAACAAATACAAGGTTCTATAAACCTTATGAACGTTTATAATTTCACTTGCCTTAGTCTCAACCTCGAATACTCAAAAACTTGAGCGTTACCCTTTTGCAGATGCTCTGAATTGCTAAAACCTAATCAAATAAAGATTCACCATAAAAAACTGAGTCCAATGACACCAAAAACATGGAATTCACGAAAAGGGGTCAAAATGGCCCAAAAATCCAATTCTGGAAATGGAGTCTAAATCTTTAAATGTTTATACAAAAATTATTATGTGAAGTATTAGGAACTCATTGGCAAAAACCATTTCGAAAATGGAGATGTATTCAGCTCATAATCATCAATTTATGAAACTCAAGTTCTTAAACAAAAATCCCAATATTTGGAATTCAAAACATTGATTTTGAAGTAAAAACGAGTTATAATCAATGGATAATAAATATTATAGCTTAAAATCACTTACCCAATAATTCCCCATGAAAATCCTCCTTGAATACTCCTTCCCCTGTATTCCTGAAGTCAAAACATGGTGAAAAATATCTATTTCCCATCTTTGGGATTTAACTACTTGTCAGGGGTTTTTAACCCTTCATGATTGTGGCTTATTAAGCCCGTGAATATGATGAACAGTTCAATGAGCCCTTCATGAAAACAGAAGATGCTCCATGAACGCGGAGGTCACAAGCCTTTCACATTTCAAACGTGATGTGCCCTCTACAGATGCAAAGGTCAAAGGGTATGACCCTTCACGAATGCGGTTAGGGAGGGTCCACAAACGAGAAGTACAAATTTTCACCAGAGAGCAGCAATGACATACAACTCTAGAAATTCCTGAGTTGACAACCGGAATTCATTCAGTATTCCGTGCACACAAACCTTATGTGTTATCTTACTAAATTCAATGTTCCCAACTCAATGGAGCTGTCAGATTTGGAATTTGAGGTCTCCTTGATATGAAATTTAATAAGTCACAATTAAATGAACTGTAGGCCTCAAAATACAATATCAAAGCTCGAGACCTTCAAAAATTTAACAAAGACCACTCCTGGGGAAAAACTCATCCCCAAAAATCAACGGAGTCTTCAGAAATCAATTCCTAGCATCAGATTTGTGAATGTTGACCAAAGTCAACTCGATGATCAAAATTTAAAGAATTTTCAACTTCAGGCCTCAAATCCTGATATCACTCTAAATCTTATTTAGTCAACTCTCCATGACAAATTACACATTTCGGAGGTGATGGAATCAACTGATTTTCATTCCAAGACTTGAAGCTCTGAATAACACCAAGTATCACTATTTAACAACATAAGCCTCCAAAATTCAAATCTTTCCAAAAACCTTAACTTTTCAAGAAATTTCACAAAAGCGACTTCGAATATTGATAAAACATGACTTGGAACAACTATTGAGAGTGGTAAAATGGTCCTTTTGCAGAAAATACAAAAATGACCTTCATGATCATTACAAAATCATTTATAAGAATTTATAAAATTCATGATCATAAATTTATAGTTCATACTTGAAATTGATGGCATAATGAATGGTCTTTGTAAAATTTATTTAAAATATGTAATTGAGAATTGAACTTGATCTTAGAACTCTACCTTGGGAAAGAAATCTTAGAGGTAGAATTTTTGTAGTAAGTTTCTTGAGAGGGAATTAGGGAAATTTGGGAGAATTAGGTATTTATAGGCTTAGGAGAAATACCTAAAATAACATACATTAATCATTAATTAAATGAAAAATGGCCAAAACACCCTCAACGAAATAACTGTGTAGCACACTTCATGGATTCCCTTAATAGGTAGTTGTCACGACTCAATTCCTCAGATCATGATGGCACCTACTATAAACCACCAGTAGTTAAGCCAACCCATCAATCCAGAATTTCAAGTAATAGGTTTGAGGGCAGAAACTAAACAAGAGTGACGAATTATAAACCAAAACATGATATAAACAACTAAAGATCCCTCCCAAAACCTGGAAGTCACAAGTATAGAGTTGCTATAGAATAAAAGACGAGTACAAGTCCCGAAAGTGGAACAAAAATATATATAACAACTGACTAGTCTCAAAAGGCAAAAGATGGGCCATCCATACTGAAGGAGACAGGAATGATCCAAAAATGCCAAGTACTCACCCTAGTCTTCGAAGCTGACTGCAATAGGCTCGATCTATCCACGGTGGTAGCTAGTGCTCGGTCCTGCATCACGAAAGTAGATGCAGAGTGTAGTATGAGTACCAAGACAACAGGTACCCAGTAGGCATTATAGGCCGACTGAGCAGAAAAGATAAAAACAATATGAAAAAGAGGAATATCCTAAATAAGAGTCAACATAAGCATCAAAAAGGGAAAAGAGTACTACCTATGAGAACTACAACTAACTATACCAAACTAGGCCTCCATAAGCCCAGCCGGAACACTCATGCACAAGTTACATAAAACCCAGACGAACTCCCATAAGCCCGCCTAGTATACAGAATAACTGCAACTACCAAGGCTAGGAACCAAGAATCAGCGATGTTAGGAGATGAAGTACTATATCATTTCCAAACCCAGAATATCCAAGAGTCAATCGATCTAGTTGTGGCTTAGGGGTTGAGGCGAGAACTTGGACCAAGATGCTCACCCGGATGTTTAAAGTGACCAAGGCCGGGACTAGGTACTCGGATGCTTGTCATAATACATAAGTGTGGTCAAGGCCGGGACTGGATACCCGGATGCTTGCCGTAATACATCTGTGTGATTGAGGCCAAGATTGGGTACCCGGATGCTCGTCATACTAGCAAGCCGGTAGAGGCCGGGGCTAAGCACCCAAATGCTCCTCGAAAATTCAAAACGGAGGCCGGAACTTGGTACTCGGATGCTCACAGATAATTTATCCCATGATGCCAAACATTCTAATTCCAAACTAGAATACAACAGTACCAAAAATCTTTTCCCAAATGAGTCAACCGATATGCCGCCAAAACTGGAACCAGAGCCAAAATCAACGATCACGAAATCTAGTGTGGCCGATGCATCACGAAAGTCACAATTATACCGATTTATGGAAGATGATATTTTTAAGAGCAAGGGTAACGCCTCACTAAGACCAAACTACCAAGCACTAGCCCGCTACACCATTCTATAAGGATCCAAGTCCATCGGAGCGACGCCGGGACATCTAAAGAAACATTACATCCTATACTAAGGACAACATACCCCACAGTATCAACAACATGCTCATTCAACTCTCCTTATAATACTAACAAATAACGACAAGATACACATGCTTCTAAATATAAAAAAAACCCGATAACAAGCCTTAAGCATGATTTCTAACACCTAAAATATACAATCAAACTACCCAACCCAAAATTCAAACTATTTCAACATGCTTTCACACATTTCATCTCAATCTCAAGAAAGATAAACCGTAGCCTACCTGTAGGCTAAACACGTAAGCTCTAAATAACTGTACCGGAGCTTTTCCCTTCCAAACTATCTCAAAATGCTTCCACGCTGTCAAAAACAGAACCACGATGTCAATACTATCGTTTAGAAACTAATTTCATAATCTTTGGAGATGGATTAATTTTGGGGTCTAAAATGGGAATTGTGGGACGCGCATATGGAATTCCAGATTTGACCCCCCAAAACAGGTTCCAAACATCACCCCGAGCTCATAAATCAAAAATATAACATAATTTGGGGTGGGAAACTTTGCGGGATGAGCATGCAACCAAAACTCATAAATTCTGACTAAAGGACAAAAAATGACAGCATCAAAATCAGTAAATTCTAAAAAAACGAGACTGTTTCAACCCAAACAAATTACACTATGAAGATCCTTGCAAAAACCTCCACAATCTAGCCTCAAGAATCACTCAAAATAGAGTTATATTGACTAAGATATACTATTCCAAAATTCCACAAAATTTCATTCCAAAAATGACTAAATCAGTAACTAAAAATACATTTTTACCTCAAACGAAGCTTCCCCTCGCGTTTCTTAGATCACCACGAAATTCCTCATGAAATTCTCTAGAATTAAGACCTTGAATCACCAAAATCGGGTTTATATAGGTCAAGAAATAATTACTCAATATTCTTCAAAAACTCAATCTGAAAATGAACACAGCTGAATATAAAATCATGATTTTTACCTGAATCGAATGCTCCAAATCAGTTTGCAATCTCCCCAATGCGTTCTCCATGAAAAATCTCATAAGTTTTCCTTTTGAATCACCCAATTTGGAGCTCTAATGCTCAAGTTATGGGTTTTAAAGTTAGAGAAAAACTAAAAAAAACAAAAGGGGCTGCTGCTGCATTTTTTTTTTAGATTTTGGATTTTCCAAAATCTCCGAAGGGGTGCTAGGAATTTGTTCAGAATCTGATAAAAATAAACCATATATGCTACCCCACTAAATTCGACAATCTAGGCTCAATGGAGCATTCAAATTTCCCATACGAGATCATTTTAATAAAAAGTGGGTTCCACATCCAAGAGTTACTTTAAGCCACATTCCACAACGGACCTTGATATTAGTCCGAAAGCCTCGAAAATTGAACGAAGGGCCGTTCTAGACCAAAATCGACAATCCAAAACTAACCGCGCTATCAGAATTTTTATTCGAGCGCATTTTCCAAGAATGTTGACCAAAGTCAACGATAGGCTAACTTTCAAAGTCAAAAGCGCTAAATGGCTCCAAACTCGTATCGATTGGCTCGATAGTTATTATAATAGTGCTACTAGCCTAATTTGGTCATTCTAGAGCTGATGGAATCATAAAAATTTGAATTCGAGATCTCGCTGACCTAAAACTCAAAAAGTCACAATTAAACCAACTTAGACCTTCAAAATACCAAAATAGACTCGAGACCTCTAAAAATTCAACCAACACTTTTTCTAGACCAAAAATCATCTTCCAAATCCAACGGAGTCATCGGAATTCCATTCTAAGCATCGGAACTTCAAAAGTTGACCAAAGTCAAACCTTGGCTTAAAGTTCCTCAAATTCTCAATTCAAGGCCTCAAATCTTCGTTACAACTCCAAAACTGTTTCTGTAAAGTCTCCTAAGTTAATTTTGACATTTCAGAGCTGCTGGAATCGACAGAATTCTGTTCTGAGACCCGTAGCTCCGATTGAACCCAAATATCACTTTTTAATACTTAAAGCTTACGAAACTCAAAATTTCTAAGGACTTAACTTTTTATAAGATTTTCTAAAAATTAATACCCGGTACCAATCAGAAATGACTCGGGGAATCTAAAGGGAGGGGTAAAATGATTATTTTACAAATATTCCAAAAAAGACCCTCAAGGTCATTGCAGTAGTACACAACACCATAGACCATTTAAGGATCTGTGAAGGTGATAGAATTCGGGTTCCTATAGGGGTGCCTTACACAGGCACCATAACGAGCCGTACAGGTCTCCATGAGCCGTATACTGGCTCGTGAAAAGTACCCCCAAATTTTTCCTGATGCTTTTCTTAAACGGTCCTTTATATGATCCGATGAACCTAGCATGGACCCTATAAAGATCCATGAATATTGACCCTTAGATTACCATTTCCTGTACCCCCTTTACTGGTGGGTCTTCATGGGTCGTGGAGCCCTACATGGTCAGTATAGAATTTCGTGAAGATCACCACTGCAGCTTTTTCAGAGAATTTCTTTCCCAAATTATTTCTTCAAACTTTCCAACTTCTAGAGACTTATAATAGTTGTCCTCTCTCTAGATGAAGCTATTAGATGAGGTTGGTATCCCCAAATACCTGTTAACAATCCTTTTTTTAATCATAGGATCTTTTTTAAGAAAATACTTTCCAAAAAAAACAAAAAAAAACAATTGATTTTTCAGCAAGTCAAAATACATGATTTATGAGAGGATGTTAATTCAAAGAAACTATTATCATCACTCCTACTCTAAGTTTAATAATCTTATTTATGTTTAGCTACTCATAGCTAGGGGTAAATAAGAATCTTTATAATTTAAAATACTAAATAATATTAATGTTAAAGACATTAAACAATACCTTTGTTTAATGCAACTCTTAGAAGGGAATCTTGTTCCTTCCACAATAATCGATTAAAAATCGTAATTAATCCCTAAGAAACTAAGAACATTAAATTGTAATCTGTACATCTAGTTTGTGATACTTAGAAATAAATCGCAAGCTCTAGTGTTGACTTTAATTATCCATTTCATGATCCATGGAATAGAAAATTCTACAAAGAAGTAAAATACCAACATACCATTAGAGAAAATATTATCTTTTTCCAAATTTATAAATTTGTGGGACACATCAACCCACTCAGCATATACGCTTTTGTAAGGTTCTGGTAAAATATTTAAAGAATGGACCATATATAGTCCTCCATCGAAAAAACCAATTTGGTATACTTTGTATAAATACATGGAAAAATATCTTGATAAACCAAGAATGCTTTTTATTAGAATTTACATATAGAAGAGCTTTATAAAAGCTATCTATATAATATCAGTAATTATATTCAAAAGAAATTTTGTGTTTATAATGGATATAATCCTTTTCTTTTAGTGTATTAATTCCCCATTCCTCACGAATGCATATATTTTTAAATACAATTTTTGAAAAGTTATAAACTTTTTTAGTATTTGTTGGGTAGAAATGTTGAAATCTGCCAGATCCTTTTATGAGAACATCATATCATAGTGCATCATATATTAATAAGAAGGAGTAGAATATGATGTTGTATCAAATTTCTGGTGCATTATTTTCCAGGGATAATCCTTCCATTTTAAAATATTTTGTTCTAGGAGAAGTATAACTTCTTTCTTCTCATTTACGTCAAAGACCTCGATATTCTCATCATCCTCAAGAGAAGTAGTATATGAAGTAGAGGTATTGTTCTTGCCTTGTTTGACTTTAATGAAATCCATAAACTCTTTGTACATCGGATGATTTAGTAAGATCTGATGTACCTGTAATATTTGAAGCTATTAATCTATGCTTTCCCATTTGGACTAGGACATTACCTTTGTCAATTCCTATTCATCCTTTTCTTAATGGTAGGAGGGTCTCATCCTACCAATCATAAACAAAGTTAATTTACTCAAATATTCTTTTGCGAGAAAATTAGGTAGACTATTATCTGATCTCTTTTTATATTGTATTTACAAAATCAAAATGTACTAATAAAGTTTTCCATCCTGAAAATATCTGCTTAGAAAAATCATGCTAGTAATCTTTAAGAAACATAAATTTAGCAGGGCAATCTATTTTTTATTAAGAATTTTTTATTATATAAATCTCCTTGGAAATTTAAATACGCACTTAACTATGACAAGAATCTCTTTTGTCACCGTGGCATAATTGTTCTGGCTATTATTTTATATCTCAGAATAAAACTGGACAATATATTCTTGTTTATCGTCTGGAAGTATTATGTAAATACTATACCATAGCCAATGTCTGAGGAATAGGTCTCTATAATTTTCTTCCAATTTGAATTAGCTAGCGTAAGACATGAAATTTTTTTAACATTTTCTTTAATTATTTTGACTGATTGGGTATGACTATCAGTTTATGCTGTATGATTTGTCTTTAATCTATTATATAAAATAATAATATCTTTGTCTAGATCCTTTATAAAAGGAGAAATATAATTTAAGCTTCCTAAATATCTCTAAATCTGTGTTTTATCAATAATAATATCGGAAATTTGGAAGGAAATTCAATGCTTCTATTAATATGACTTATTTTTTTTATTTTTCTATATTATGGCCCAAAAATATGACATTGTCTTAAAATAGACATTTTTTGATTGGACATGACCAATCCATTTTGTATAATAATAATTTAAATAAATCTAATTCAATTGTTATCAAAAATACCAAAATATCATTAATATAGAGAAATAGACAGTTATAAAATTAGTATAAGGCATAAAAGTATCATACAAAATATATTTAAATTCAAAGGGAGCATTGTTTAATCTAAATGGTTTAACATTCCATTCAAATTATCCCATCGTAATTTTAAAGCATTTTTATATTTATCTGCTTCAGCTATTTGAATCTGCCAATATCAAGATTTTAAATCAAATCGAAAATATAATTGCTTCATATAATTTGTCTAATAGATCTTTCTATTAGGTATTGGATATCTAATCCATTTTAAAACTTAATTTAAAGATTTATAATTAATGACTAGTTGAGGGGCTCCTCTTTCTTGCTAAGCATGTTTATTAACATAAAAGGTCGTACAAGACCAAGGTGATTAAGGATGCCATATTAGGCTCTTTTATAATAAATTTTCAATTTCTTTCTAACAAAATTCTAAATATTCAACGTTCATTTCACATGGTCTAACTTTAGTAGGAATATTGACTCATTGAAACTTTCTTCATATAGATGAATGACCACGTGTTTCTTTCTATTCCAAATAGTGTTTGGGTGGTCTCCACAGATTTGTAAAGATAATTAATTTTTTAGAAGACTAATTTTTTCCTGCAATTTAGGATTTTGCAAAATAAGATAAATTTCTTAACTATAAATTTCAATTTTAAATGAAATTTACCTACTATTATTTTTAAATTATTTTAGCGATTAATTCAATTATAATTCTTATAAATGGTTTAGTACTAAATTGAAAAGAAATACGTTTCTCTTTCCACGTTCCAATTGCTTTTTCCCTGTCCCACTAAGTATGTGGGAATATATCATTAATAAATGGGATCCAAAGAATAATTTGGGTAGTAATATCTTTTACTAAAACAAAACTTTGGGGGATACATATATTATCACTATAGATATATGCTTTTGGTAATTTATACTCAATCCTATAATGATCGTCCCGGTTATTTTTGAATTACTTCATTCATTTGTTCATTTAGAGCATTCTTAGAGTAACTCCAAGTTATTTATGATCTGCTAGCACTGAGTGTTCTATTGCCTGGTCATTTGTTTAGATTTTAGGTCTGTTTCCCTATTTTGGTATTTTTATAAATTGAACAGTTCACTTTGGTCATAACATCAGGTAAATGACCTAAAAATAAATTTTTGATGGTTCAATCAACTCTGAAATGACCAAATTAGGCTAGAAGTATGGTTGGCACTAGTATCGAGGAAATCAATGTGAGCTTGGGGCCATTTGATGCTTTAGCCTTTGAAATTTGGCCTGAGGTTGAATTTCGTCAACATTCATTGAAATTGCACTCTGTTAGAGAATTGGCCTTTATCAAAACTCAGTTGATATAGACTAGTCAGGTGCTGTCGCGCTAAAGAGGCCCT
Organism: Solanum dulcamara; assembly: GCF_947179165.1. Taxonomy (NCBI): domain Eukaryota; kingdom Viridiplantae; phylum Streptophyta; class Magnoliopsida; order Solanales; family Solanaceae; genus Solanum; species Solanum dulcamara. The sequence goes on along the minus strand of NC_077238.1, from coordinate 25,087,462 downwards.
TGGTCACTTAAGGGTCGCTAAAGCGATGGACGGCCCTGGGTGGTTTTTGCATAAGCGAGATGGCCTTCGCTAAATTCACTAGTCTCTTTAGAGGCGTGGGTCTCTCTTTAGTGAGGCACGCCTTTTTGGTGAGGGTCGCTTTTGCGATGCCTGAGGGTCATTTTAAGATTTTTGTCCCAACTTCAAACAATCATAACTCTTTCATTTCATGGCGGATTAGGGTAATTGAAAGGCCTACTTGTTAGTAATTACTAGTAAATAGTGTTGGGGCTTTGGAATGTGAATTAGGACATTTATTTAAGGTAAAATCTCCTGTAAACCTGCTACATTTTTGGTTTTTAGAAGCTAAGTTGTGAATTTCTTGCATGTTCTTATTTCTATTGATTCAAGCCCTGAATTGTGTTCCATTTTTGAACACATGTTTGGGTGGTATTTAGGATCATTTCATAGAGTCAATTCCCAAATTACCAGAGTGAAGCCCACATTCTCGTTTTTGACTCTAAATTTGGTCCATCTCTAATTTACTAATTTTAATGCCAAAATAATTATTCTAACATTGTACCTATGTTTGCATGGCAACGTTCGGAGGCTGTTAGAAAGGGAAAATCTTTAGTTCTCTGATTTGGAGCACGCGTGATCAACCTATAAATAGGCTACAGTTTCCCTTTCCATAGATTGAGATTGACTATGAGACTGCATATGCATTAGTTTTAAATTGGGGTGGGTAGCTATTGAACCATGCTTAGGTGTTTAGAAATTATGACTTAGGTTTATTTTGGGGCATTTCTGTAATGACCCCAAAGGTTCCGAAGGTCATTTTTAGAAAATTATCATTTTACCCCTTTCAATAGTTTCTAAAATTCATGTTTGATCTGCTTATGAACTTTGTATGGGATTTTATTGAAAAGTTATTAAATGTTGAAATTTTGAGTTTTTGAAGGCTTAAATTGCTAAAAGTATTTTTTGGTACCAACCAAAGCTATGAATCTCGGAATGGAATGCTTTCAATTCCATCAGTTTCGGAATAAGGAATTTGGTTTAGGAGAGTTGACAGAATTTGGTTCGAGACTATATCGTGGATTTGAGTCCTTGAGTTAAAAATTATTCAAATTTTGATCTTAGAATTTACTTTGGTCAATATTTTGAGTTATGATGGTCGGGTTGGAATTCTATGACTCTGTTGCATTCGAGAAGTAATTTTAGGCCTAGGAGTGGTCTTGGTTGAATTTTTTGAGGTCCTGAGATTGCTTTTTTCTTTTGAGGTCCTAAGTTGGAAAACTTGGAGTTTAGGCCTAAAGAGAGGTCCTGTCTGTTACACCCTGTACTTTTGTACCTTGGAACGCGTTCCTAAGTCTCTTGACAGGCTCTTAAGTTTCTTGTAAGGATCGTAAGCCTCTTAAGTTTCTTAAGGTTTCTTAAAGCTTCTTAATAACTCTTAAGTTCTTAAGGGCTACCATGTGAGACGGATAATCTATAACGCTACCAAACAACTCTAAGGAAAGGAGAATGCGATACCCCATAGTAGAGAAGATTAGAAATAGAGTTATAAGAATCCGGAAGAAGTCAGAGACCAAATAATGAGTCATAGGACTCGACTTATTTATGTAAGCTACCAACTTGGAAATCTTACATACTTAAGCTACTTGAGTACATACCAAGTTTACGTAGCAAGGATTACATAGGTTCATAAAGTAAGACGAGATTATGAATCCACGAGGGGAAAGAGAGTTCCACGTGGTAGTAGATGGAGAAGGGTGGTGGGCCCCACATTTCACATGGCAGCCCAAGGTTGTAGGGGGTGGTGTGTTTGCCCAATGGGGGCTTGACATGTGTCACCACTTAGGGGTTAACACTTTTCACCTCCTAAAGTGGCCTATATATATAGATATTTTATGATCAACCTTATCAAAAATTCATTATCTTCCAAGTTCAAGAGGCTTCTAGAGAAAGAAAGAAGAGGAGAAATTTAGAACTAGGGAGAGAGTAGGTTCGACCAAGGAGAAAAAAAAGGTAAGTCCCCATTTTGTTCTGTGAATTAATTATTTAGGGTCCACCACGATGTGATGAAGGTGTTAGTAATAAAAATTTATTATTTGGATCAGCCCAAAATGTTATCAAACATCCATGAAGTTTTAGGCGCACTAAAGGAACTTTCGAGGTAAGTTTCGAGGTTACATATCTTAAATAAGGTTGGAAGTGAAAAAATTGCATTAGGATGCTAGACGCTAGAAACAAACTAAATTAAAGTTGTAGTTGCTAAACCGAAGTCGCATAGTGTGCTGTCGTTGTGGTGCTGTGGTTGCATCTGGTTGGGTTGTGTGTTGAAGGGATGTAAAGTGTTTTAAAAAGGTTGTGGGTTCTGCTTGTTTCAGCCACACGATCCTCCATTTGGTATGATTAAAAATTTTCCAAAATAAAGATTTAAAAACTCTATTTTGGTATCGTAGTTTGGAGCTAGTTGTTTGGAGCTTGTATTGTGTAATGTTGAAGTGATTTACTTGTAAATATTCTTCTGGTTGTTTTTTTTTTGGTATGGTTGTTGATGTTTTGGACGAGTAGAAATCTCGAGAATGTTGAAGTTATTGGGGAAATGTTGCCCGATTTTCGGTAGCTTCGGAACTAGTAACAAACTAGTCGAGGGGAATGGATAGGAAATGACTCCTATTAGTACTTGGTTTTAGAGTGGGATATTGGAAAATGAAAGGCTATTAACCTTAGTATTACTTTTATGTGAAATAGGTTAAGGAGGTATCAAGACAACCCGGATTTCAATTAATCCTTGAAAAGGTATGTGAAGCTTTCTCTTGGCATGTTTTGGCACAAGTATGTAAAGCTACCTTTCTCCCCTCTTGATATTTCTTTGACATAAGTACGATGTTATAATTCTATGATTACTCACCGATTCCCATCATGGGTCGGGTACATTATATGATGGTATGGTAAAATAATGAGAAAGTTATGATACCGAGATCATGACGGACCGGGTACGATATATGTATATAATGACTCTATGAGGGAAAGTAGAGGGTATGTAAAGATTATCTTCTTTCTTCTTTTGACATGACCCATAGAAAGACAATGGACAAAGAATGCATAAAGTCTACAAGCAGCTCTTATTCTTAAGTACACTAGGATGGCTAACGCTTTTAATTTCCTAGAACTTATGTCCTTTTACCTCGATTCATGTAAAAGTGTCCAACCATCCTAAGTTCGTATAATTTATTTTGTTGTATAAAGCGTGACTCTTATTCACTCCTTTAAGCTAGAACTCTTCCAATAATTGAGCTATGGCTTGTCAAGTTTTTCTATACCTTGGAAAGTAGTAAGTAGGTAAAGTTAATCTTCTTTTTTTTAGCATGAACTTTATGAAACAAATAGACGAAGTATATGTGATCCCAAGGAAGCCCCCATTCTCAAAGCCACTAAGATGGTCATTTTCTTGACTTTCTATAGATATTTTATTACGCCTTGATATGAGTAGATGATTCCAAAAGTGCTATTTTGATGCAAACCATAATGACACTCCAAAGGTACTTATTATGGCTATTGTCTTAATTTTTGAATGATAGTTCATTTTGATTATTTCAACAAGTCTCCAATGATGGATTAAATTGCATATGGTTACTCACTACTCTACTCGTGTATACCGTAACCCTTTATCACCAAGTCCCAGGCCGGGTACGAAATCATGTGTAGTTCACTACATTATCCATCGAGTCCCTCATTAAAGAGCCGCGTACATTATATAAAGACATGGTAATGCAATGACATAATCCACTCATAGAGTCCCTCATTAGAGGGCCGGGTACGTATGTATATATGTGATGATGTGCTGTGATAAGGGATGTTGGCAGCGATCCCTATGGTGGTCCTATATTTATATGATTCACCAAGTCCTTGAAAGGACCGTCTATAATGTACGATATGAGCATTCATGTTTTTTTTATTCAAAAGGTACATGTACAGTGTTTTCTTATGTGACATAATTATCCCCTGACTCTCTATTCCAGATATGTTCCCAGTTATGCTATGTATGCTTTATATACTCAGTACATATATCGTACTGACCCCCCTTTCTTTAGTGGGTTGTGTTCATACCCACAGGTACAGATGCACGTATTGGAGACCCACTAGCTTAGGACTCCTACCAGTAAGTGCGGGAGAAGCTCCATTGTATCGGAGCCTAGTTGTGGTACTGGTCTCTTAATTTGTACACTCATTTTGATTATTCAGGTGTACGGCAGGGGTCCTATCCTACCTTATGTTATCATTATACTCTTAGAGGTCTGTAGATATGTGTGTGGGTTGTATATGGGTTATTTAGGTATGTATGTACAGTCATGCGGATATGGTTTATGTTTTGGGGGACGTTTTCCCCTGTCATGATCATCGTGCCGGCTGAGGTGTTATCTAGTATATTTATACACTGTGACTCAAACAGGGGACAGGATTGATTATAGCTAGTAAGGGTATACGTGAGTGTCCAGTTCGGGCACGTGTCATGGCCTATGGGGTTGGGTCGTGACAAAAGTGGTATCAAAGCGGTCCTTCCTTGGAATGTCTACAGACTGTGTCTAGTAGAGTCTTGTTTATCAGTGTGTGGTGTACCACATCTATAAATAGGAGGCTACAGGACATTTAGGATGTTATCTTTATTTTTTTGTCTTAGATCGTGCGATAGAGCTAAGGTCTTAGGATGACCTTTCACTAACCTAAGCTTATGTTTGCAGTAATGCCTCCAAGGAAAGCAACAACCTCCCAAAAGGGAAAGTTGGTAGTGGGGGAAAATAGTCAGGCCCCAAGAGTTACTAGGGCTCGTGCCCAGTCTGTGCCAAAGATTGTGCCTTAGTCGGCAAGTTCTACTACGCCGTAACCTCTAGAGGAGTTTAGTGCAGCAGCAGTTGCAGGTATTGAAGCTTCAGTGCCGGAGCCTCCAACCCCACATCAAGGAGCGAAGGATAGAGTGATGGGAGACACAGTGTAATTACTGACCGGACTAATGGAAGGACAGACTAGAAGGCATGGCCTGGATGATGCAAATAGATAAGAAAGGTTGAGGGTCCGTGACATCCTAGCCTGCAATCCCCCAGAATTTTACTAGTCGAGATCTGCAGAAGACCCATAGGAGTTTACCCGGTAGATACAACATACACTACGAATCATTAGGGCCTTAAAAATAGAGTCAGTGGAATTGGCTTTATATCGGCTACGTGATGTAGCCGCTAACTGGTATGAGTCTTGGGAATTGTCGAGGGACAAGGGTGATCCTCTAGCCGAATGGGATGAGTTCGTAGAGGCCTTTATTGGCCACTTTCTGCCTCTAGAAATGAGATGAGCCCGAGTTGATAAGTTCTTATAGTTGAAGTAAAATGGCAGAAGTATTAGAGACTATAGTCTCGAGTTTGATTCATTGGCAAGGCATGCACCCACGATTGTAGCTGACATGGCTGACCGGGTGCATTGTTACATAATGGGATTAGACCTTTATTTGGTTGACAGCTATATAGACATAGCCTCCCAGCCAGACATGGATATTTCCTGAGTACAGGCATACGCCCAAGGGATAGAAGAGCGACGTAAAGGGCGTCAGCCCGACAGAGGCTATGATAGAGGCCAGCATATGAGGGCTAGGACGATTGGGTATCCAGGGGAATTTCGGAGTGGAAGCCCTAGAAATATGGTAGATATCCCTCCTATCTAGCTCAGAGTGTACCTCTACAGGTTCCAGGTGGAAGATTTTCGAGCACCGGGTATTCGGGAGCCGGTTAAAGCTCTAGGGTTTTAGGTACATAGGTGAACCTGGGTTCTCAACAATCAAGACCACCATTGCCCTAGTGTCCCTATTGTGGCAGACCTCATCTTGGACAATGTCGTTGGAACACAGCTGCCTGTTTTACTTGTGTCCGCTAAGGCCACATTGTGAGGGAATTTCCATTCAAGGGTACTCCAGGTGATGCGGCTCAGCCAACTAGGTCAGTTGTGGGTTCTTCTTCTTCAGTAGTTATGGGCCCTATGGGGTGGGGCATGCAGACATCAATGGGCCGTGGCAGAGGCCGGGGTGGAGCTTCCAGTTCTAGCGGCCCTTCCAACCGCATATATGCCTTAGCTTGCAGACAGGATCAAGAGGCGTCACCCAACGTGGTTACAAGTATATTATCAATCTTTTCTTGGGACGTGTATGCGTTGATAGATCTAGGCTCTACCTTGTCATATATATCCCTTCTTTGTTGCTAGTAGAATTGGAATAAAGCATGAGTTAATAGAGTTATTTGAGGTGGTCACATCGGTAGGAGACTCTATTATAGTAAAACAAATATATAGAAATTGCTTGGTAGATGTATATGATTGTCATACTTTGGCAGACTTGATGGAGTTAGATATGACGAAATTTGATGTTATTATGGGTATGGACTGGTTAGCTTCTTGTCATGACAACATAGATTTTAGAGACAAAGTAGTTCGGTTCCAATTCCTAGGTAAATCAATTATCGAGTGGGTAGGGAACACAACATCGCCAAAGGGTAAATTCATTTCATACCTCAAGGCAAGGAAAATGATTAGAAAGGGGTATATCTATCATCTAATCCATGTGCATAACCTGGAAGTGGAGGTGCCAACTATCCAATCAATGTCTGTGGTGAATGAATATCCAGATGTGTTCCCAGAAGAACTCCCAAGTCTTCCTCCTGAACGGGAGATAGAGTTTAATATAGACATGCTATCAGATACTCAGCCCATCTCTATCCCTCTATATAGAATGGCACCCGCAGAGTTAAAGGAGATAAAGGAGCACCTGAAAGACTTGCTGGAAAAGGGCTTCATTAGGCCCAGCACATCGCCATGGGGAGCACCAGTATTATTTGTAAAAAATAAAGATGGGTCGCTATGAATGTGCATCGACTACAGGCAGCTGAACAAGGTAACAATTAAGAATAGGTATCCCCTCCCTAGGATTGACGATTTATTTGACCAGTTGTAGGGTGCTAAGTGATTTTCGAAAATAGACCTACGATCGAGTTATCATCAAGTGAGGAAGGGAAGCAGACATTCCAAAAACCGCGTTCAGAACCCGATACGGATAATATGAGTTTAGAGTGATGTCATTTGGGCTGACAAATGTTCTAGTAGTGTTTATGGATTTGATGAACCGAGTGTTCAAACCGTTTCTAGATTTGTTTGTGATTGTATTTATTGATGATATTCTGATTATTCACGATCAAAAAAGGAACACGTGGATCATTTACGGGTGGCACTGGGAGTACTCCAACACCAGAAGTTGTACGCTAAGTTCTCTAAGTGTGAATTCTGGCTAACTTCAGTGGCATTCTTGGGACACGTTATTGGGACTGACGGTATTCACGTAGACACAAATAATATTAAGGCCGTAAATGCTTGGCCAAGACCTACAACCCCTACGGAGGTATGTAGCTTTTTGGGGATAGCAGGATACTATAGGAGGTTTGTAGAAAAGCTTCCATTTCAGAGCTTTTAACCAGGCTAACTCAATAGGCGACTAAGTTCCAATGGACTGATGCTTATAAGCGAAGCTTCCAATTATTAAAAGATAAATTGACTACGGCTCTTGTTCTAACTCTTCTGAAGGACCAAATGGATATGTTATTTACTATGATGCTTCTGGTGTTGGGATGGGATGTGCATTAATGCAACATGGTAGAGTTATAGCTTATGCCTCCCAGCAGCTCAAGAAGCATGAAAGGAATTACCCAACCCATGATTTGGAATTAGATGCGGTGATTCATGCTTTAAAAATATGGAGGCACTACCTGTATGGTGTATATGTTGATATCTATACGGACCAGAAAAGCCTCCAGTATATTTTCAAGCAGAAAGAGCTAAATCTATGGCAAAGAAGGTGGCTAGAATTTCTAAAAGACTATGAGGTTGACATTCTATACCACCCAGGGAAAGAAAATGTGGTGGGAGATGCACTCATCCATAAGTCAATGGGTATCACGGCCGATGTACAACCGTAATGGAAGGAGATAATCCATGAGATTCACCAATTAGCTAGTCTTGGAGTCCGTTTAGCCGACTCGGAGAATGGTAGAGTTTCGGTCTGAGGAATTGCTGAATCCTCAATCATGGAAGAGGTAAAGCAGTGCCAGTAGAAGGACCCTATTCTGATTCATTAAAGGGACATAGCTTTCCAAAAGGAAAATACACTATTCGAGGTCACACCTGATGGGGTACTATGATATAGAGGCAGAGTCTGCGTACCGGAAGTTGCAGGGCTACGATAACAAGTGCTGGGAAAGGCACACCATGCCCGTTATTCGGTTCATACGAGGGCAAGCAAGATGTATATAGACCTAAGATGTTTATATTGGTGGGATGGTATAAAGAAGGATATAATAGAGTTCGTAGCCTAATGCCTGAACTGCCAATAAGTTAAAATTGAACATCAGAAACCGGGTGGACTACTATAGGAGATGGAGATCCAAACTTGGAAATGGGAAGAGGTTAACATGGACTTCATTATAGGCTTACCTCACACTCTCCGAAAATAGGATTCCATATGGGTTATTCTGGATAGGTTGACAAAATCAGCCCACTTCCTTCCAATTAGGACCACATACTCAACTAAATACTATGCGAAGCTATATATTAAGGAGATAGTATGACTTCACGGAGTTTACATATCTAGTATATTAGACAGGGGAGCTCAATTCACAGCCAAATTTTGGAGATCATTCCAAGAAGGTTTGGGGATGCAGGTGCATCTTAGTACAACATTTCATCGTCAGACTAATAGGCAGGCTGAGCGTACTATTCAAGCGCTAGAAGATATGTTACGGGCCTGTATTATTAACTTTAGAGGTAGCTGGGATAGTCATTTACCACTTATTGAGTTTGCTTACAATAGCAGCTATCACTTTGTATTATTGACTTCAGAGGTAGCTGGGATGATCATTTACCACTTATTGAGTTTACTTACAATAACAGCTATCACTCTAGCATCTAGATGGCGCGGTATGAGGCTTTATATGGCAGGAAGTGCATATCACCTATTGGTTGGTTCGATATTAGCGAAACATGACTGATAGGCCCTGACATGGTCCAACAAGATATGGAGAAGGTGAAGCTGATTTGGGAAAGATTATTAGCTTCCCAGAGTTGGCAAAAGTCATATGCAAACAATCGATGTCGACCCTTGGAATTTCAAGTGGGTGATTTGATGTTCTTGAAGGTGTCTCCCATGAAAGGAGTAATGAGGTTCAGTAAGAGGGGAAAGCTGAGTCTGAGATACATTGGCCCTTATCAGTTCCTCCGCCGAATAGGCAAGGTTGCCTACGAGCTAGACTTACCACCAGATTTGGAAGTAGTACATCCAGTCTTCCATGTGTCAATGCTTCAGAGATGTATTGGGGATCTATCCTGGGTATATCCCATGGATGATATTCAGGTCACAGAGGAGTTATCCTATGGTGAACAACCTATCGCCATCCTAGATTGGCAGACTAGAAGATTGCGGACTAATGATGTAGCTTCCATCAAGGTGCTGTGGCAAAATGAGAATCGCGAAGAAACAACCTGGAAAGATGAAGAGGAAATGAAACACAAGTATACGTACCTATTCCCTATGCCTACAGGTAATCCCAACTTTTGAAACTTTTATATTGGTTACTTGGAGAAAGTATGGGTTATTGCAATAGATAGGAATTTCCCCGTAATCTGTATAAGATCTTAAGAAAGGTTTTGGTTCACATTTGAGGACGGATGTCCTGAAGGGGGGAAGGATGTTACACCCCATACTTTTATACCTTGGAACACATTCCTAAGTCTCTTAAAAGGCTCTTAAGTTTCTTGTAAGGATCGTAAGCCTCTTAAGTTTCTTAAGGTTTCTTAAAGTTTCTTAAAGCTTCTTAAGAACTCTTAAGCTCTTAAGGGCTACCATATAAGCCAGATAATCTATAACGCTACCAAACAACTCTAAGGAAAGGAGAATGCGATACCCTATAGTAGAGAAGATTGGAAATAGAGTTATAAGAATTTGGAAGAAGTCGAAGACCAAATAATGAGTCGTAGGAATCGACTTATTTATGTAAGCTACCAACTTGGAAATCTTACATACTTAAGCTACTTGAGTACATACCAAGATTACGTAGCAAGGATTACATTGGTTCATAAATTAAGACGATATTATAAACCTACGAGGGGGAAAAGAGAGTGCCACGTGGAAGCATGAAGAGTGCCACATGGAAGCATGAGAGAGGTGGTAGGCCCCACATTCCATGTGGTAGCCCAAGGTTGGAGGGTGGTGTGTTCGCTCAAAGAGCGCTTCACACATGTCACCACTTAGGGTTTGACATGTGTCACCTCCTAAAGTGGCCTATCAACCTTATCAACAAGTCATTATCTTCCAAGTTCAAGAGGCTTCTAGAGAAAGAAAGAAGAGAAGAGAAATCTAGAACTAGAGAGAGAGTAGGTTCGGCCAAGGAGAAAAAAAAGATAAGTCTCCAATTTCATTCTATGAATTAATTATATAGGGTGATCCACAATGGTATGAAGGTTTTAGTAATGAAAATGTATGATTTGGAGCAGCCCAAACCGTTATCAAACATCCACGAAGTCTTAGGCCCGCTAAAGGAACTTCCAAGGCAAGTTTCGATGAGTTTGACGAGTTTCGAGCAAGGTAAGGGTTTCCCTTTAAAATTGAAGTTTATGATGTAGTTATGAGGTATATTACATGTCTTAAATAAGGTTGTAAGTGGAATGCATAAGGATGCTAGACGCTAGAAACAAACTAAATTAAAGTCGTAGTAGCTAAACCGAAGTCGCGTAGTGTATTATCGTTGTGGTGCTGCGGTTGCAGCTGATTGGGTTGTGTGTTGCAGGGATGTAAAGTGTTTTAAAAAGGGTGTGGGATCTTCTGGTTTCATCCACACGACCCTCCATTTGGTATGATTAAAGATTTTGCGAAATAAAGATTTATAAACTCTATTTTGGTATCGTAGTTTGGAGCTTGTATTGTGTAATGTTGAAGTGATTTACTTATAAATATGTTGTTGGTTGTTGTTTTTGGTATGGTTGTTGATTTTTTTGCCAAGTCAAAATCTCGGGGATGTTGAAGTTATAGTGGAAATGCTACCCGATTTTTGGTATCTTCGGAATTAGTAACAAACTAGTCGAGGGTAATGGATAGGAAATGACTCCTATTAGTACTTGGTTGTAGAGTGGTATATTGTAAAATGAAAGGCTATTCACCTTAGTATTACTTTCATTTCAAATAGGTTAAGGAGGTATCAACACAAGCCGGATTTCGATTAATCCTTGAAAAGGTATGTGGAGCTTTCTCTTGGCATTTTTTGTCACAAGTATGTAAAGCTACCCTTCTTCACTCTTGATATGTCTTTGAAATAAGTACGATGTTATAATGCTATGATTACTCACTGAGTCCTATCATGGGTTGGGTACGTTATATGATTGTATGGTAAAGCAATGAGAAAGTTATGATACCAAGCTCATGACGAACCGAGTACGATACATGTATATAATGACTCTATGAGGGAAAGTAGAGGGTATGTAAAGCTTATCTTCTTTTTTCTTTTGGCATGACCCATAGAAAGCCAACGGACGAAGAATGCACAAAGTCTACAAGCAGCTCTTATTCTTAAGTACACTAGGATGGCTAATATTTTTAATTTCCTAGAACTTATGTCCTTTTGCCTAGATTCATGTGAAAGTGTCCAACCATCCTAAGTTGGTATAATTTACGTTGTGGTATAAAGCATGACTCTTACTTACTCTTTTAAGCTAGAACTCTTCCAATAATTGAACTATGGCTTCTCAAGTTCTTCTATACCTTGGGAAGTAGTAAGTAGGTAAAGTTAATCTTCTTTTTTTTTGGCATAAACTTTATAAAACAAATAGACGAAGTATATGTGACCCCAAGAAAGCCCCCATTCTCAAAGCCACTATGATGGCCATTTTCTTGACTTCCAAAAGATATTTTATTACGCCTTGATACGAGTGAATGATTCCAAAAGTGCTACTTTGATGCAAACCATAATGACACTCCAAAGGTACTTTTTATGTCTATTGTCTTAATTTTTGAATGATAGTTCATTTTGATTATTTCAACAAGTCTCCAATGATGGTTTTAATTGCATATGGTTACTCACTACTCTACTCGTGTATATCATAACTCTTCTATCACTGAGTCCTAGGCCGGGTATAAAATCGTGCATAGTTCACTGCATTATCCACCAAGTCCCTCATTAAAGGGCTGGGTATGTTATATAAATACATGGTAATATAATGACATGATCCACTCACCGAGTCCCTAACTAGAGGGCCGGGTACGTATGTATATATGTGATGATGTGCTGTCATGAGGGGATGTTGGCGCCAGGCCCTATGGTGGTCCTACATTTATATAATTCACTGAGTCTTTGAAAGGGACGACTATATTGTACGATATGATCATGCATGTTTTTTTTATTCAAAATGTACAAGTACAGTGTTTTCATAAGTGATATAATTATCCCCTGACTATCTATCCAGATATGTTCCCAGTTATGCTATGTATGCTTTATATACTCAGTATATATGTCGTACTGACCCCCCTTTCATCAGGGGGCTGTATTCATGCCTGCAGGTATAGACGCACATTTTTGAGACTCACCAGCTTAGGAATTCTACCAGCAAGTGAGGGAGAAGCTCCATTGTATCAGAGCCTACTTGTGGTACTGGTCTCTTGATTTGTACACTCGTTTTGCTTATTTGGGGGTATGGCGGGGGCCCTGTCTCGCCTTATGTTATCATTATACTCTTAGAGGTCTGTAGATATATGTGTGGGTTATATATGGGTTATATAGGTATGTATGTATAGTCATGCGGATATGGTTTATGTTTTGGGCGACGTTTTCCCTTGTCGTGATCGTCGTACCGACTGAGGTGTTATCTAGTATATTTATACATTGTGACTCAAATAGTGGATAGGTTTGCTTATAGCTAGCAAGGGTATACGTGATTTTCTAGTTCAGGCTCCCGTCACGGCCTATAGGGTTGGGTCGTGACACTGTCACTCCCTGGGAGGATACCCTAGACATGACTGGCACTCGAAAACCATTATTGTCCTTTAAGGAAACCACTTGGTCCAATCACACTTTCATTCAGTCACATTTTATCAGGGGAAGACTCAACTCACAAGAATACTATTCATAAATAAGGCCAAAGGCCAACCACATATCCAATGAACAACTAGTAAGAATGAAACTAGTCAAAATGAGACAAATCAAAATCATCCACACTCTAGTCTATGAAGCCTCTATCAACAATCTAAGAGGTGACAATGACAGATTTAATGGCTACTACAAATAAAATAAAGGAAAACTAACTCAAAGCTAAAATGATAACTACAGTATCCTTCGAAAATTGGGAGGACTCACCTGCAACATGAAATGATGCAGGACAAATAACATCAGTACGTGAAATATACGAGTACGTAAAATGGCAGAATGAAACATGCATCAGGGTAGGATCAAATCAACTCAAAATCTTAACTGAAAAGAAGCAACAACTAAATCAAGATGTCTTAAGTTTAACAAGAATATAATTTAGACAAGACCAATAGTATATTACCCATCCAATCCATTCTAATCCGACTAAGAGTACTATCAAAACTTATATGGGAGTTTCTCTTATCCGACAAGTATCACTAATGAGCCAGTAATAGTACAACAAACTGACATTGTTGCCACGTTCATTTCTACCTTGCCAGGGTAAGAATGAATCAACAATCATGGATTCATAACCAATCCTGTCCTATTATATCAGGACAGTAATTTGGGAAACATCCTACTTTAACGATTTAATCCCCTCCTACATTTGGTGACATAGTTATTAGATTCGAGTTATTACTTACTCTTACCCAATTAGGTGCTCGATACTCCTTCCAAGACTTAATGATCATAAAACTCTATCTTATCAATTCAATCTAGTCATTTCGATAAGTCTCATTTGGATTCTTATCAATTCATCAATCCTATCACAATCAAACCTCTCAACCGATAATATTATCCAATCAACCCTAATCATAATTTTCAAGAGTAGCTTTGATATGCATTTTTGACAACATTTAATCCTATCCAATCATTTCTCCATTCATTTAGCCAATCTTTTGGGGGTAACTCCTGACTCACCAAGACTCCAAATCAATAATTAAGGATACTCAAAATATTTATGTTTATAACAAAAATATGTATAAAAACTCAAATCAATCAATTCTTAGACCCAACCATAGTATAAGAATAATGTAATATAGGAATCAATTTAGGTTCATGGGGATGAAGAAATGAATCATTTATCAATTTTTCAACTTATCAACATCAACACAATAAAATCAAGTTAGTAGATGTAAAAACTCATTAGGACATATATCTATCATGAAACTCACTTCCTATGAACATTCAACTCAAAGAAGATGTATGGCACATGGGTGAATTCCAAAAAACTGCAATCTTGATGGCGTTGAAAAGAAGATTTAAATACCTTTAATTTGATAGGTCATGGGACATCCACTTCATTATATTTTAGGAGATATGGTGATTTGAAGTTGACCCTTATATGAGCTCATACAGAAACATAACTAATAGAAATTCTTTGGACTCGGCTTGGTGTTAGAGATTTCTTATGACCCTAAAACGCATTAATACACTTCAAATACTTAGTAATTAATCCTAACTCATATATACAACTCGAAGTCACCGAGTTTGATCCTACATGCACATGAAGAATGGTTCGAGTCTTAGCACAAAAGTTTTTGAGGTGTTGCAATATCTCCCCCTTGGGATCATTCCTCCTCGAATGATGATTAAAATAAGGATGGAATCGAGGTACAAATAACAATCTTGAATCAATCATTTAACCAATCAAATGCTCAAAATAATTTACTACTCAAACTCAAGAATGGGCATACTAATTCAAATCAAGGAAAGGAACATTACCTTCAACATTCTCATCGATAGGCACGAATAAAAGTGGATATTTGGATTTCATATCATCCTCAGCTTCCCATGTGGCTTCATGAACAAATTGGATCCTCCACAAGAATTTGACTAAGGCAATCTCCTTGGTCCTATATTTTCGAACCCAACGATCAAGAATTTGGACTGAAATCTCTTTATAGGACAAGCTATCCTTAACTCCAATACTATCAATGGGGACCACAAATGAAGGATCACTCAAGCACTTTTTCAACATCGAGACATGAAATACTGAATGAATGGAGGCTTGTTTAGAAGGTAACTCCAACTCATAAGCGACACTCCCAATCCTTCTCACAATCTGGTAAGGGCCAATGTATCGAGGACTAAGCTTTTCCTTCCTTCCAAACATGATAACGTCCTTCATGGGTGACACTTTCAAGTACACCAATCATTCACCTGGGTAGTAGAGAATGCTCATATTATAATCTTAGAGCAATTCTAGCCATCTCCTCTTTCTCAGGTTGAGTTCTTTCTGACTAAAGATGTATTACAAACTCTTATGATCAGTGAACACAACAACAGGCACTCCATACAAGTAGTGGCTCCAAATTTAAAGAGCAAATACCATAGTTGACAGCTCAAGCTCATGAGTTGGGTAATTTATTTTATGAATCTTAAGCTGTCTTAAAGCATAGGCTATCACTTTTCCCCTCTACATCAACACACAGCCCAAACCAACTCTAGACGCATCACAATAGATTACAAAATCCTCTATTCCATCGGTCAAAGTCAAAATAGGAGCAATGGTCAGCTTGGTCTTCAATTTCTAGAAACTCTCCTCAGAAGCATCAGACCATTAGAACTAAGCCTTCTTTTAGGTCAGCTTGGTCAATGGTGATGATATGTATGAGAATCCTTCTATGAATATTCAATAATAGCAAGCCAAACCCAAGAAGCTTGTTATATCTTTTAGGGATGTGGGTTTGGGCCAATTTTTCACTACCTCAATCTTCTAAATATCAATCTGAATACCATCATTAGATATAATGTAGCCTAGGAAAGCCACTGATGCAAGCCAAAATTCACATTTGGAGAATTTTGCATACAATACCTGGTCTTTTAGAGTTTGCAAGACAACTCTAAGATGATAGGCATACTCTTCCTTATCGTTGGAGTAGACCAAAATATCATAAATGAAGACAATTATGAACATATCAAGATACGACTTAAATACTCGATTCATGAGATCCATAAAGGTTGTAGGGACATTAGTCAACCCAAAGGACATGACCAAGAACTCAAAATGGCCATAACGGGTCCAAAAAGCTGTCTTAGGTCTATGTTTGAGAAATAAGTGGCACCCTGAAGTTGGTCAAATAAATCATCTATTCTAGGGTGATGGTGTTTGTTCTTTATGGTGACCTTATTTAGTTACCTCTAATCAATGCACATTCTAAGGGACCCATTTTTTCCCGCATGAATAGGACATGAGCACCCCAAGGTGAGATACTCGGCCTAATGAATCCTTTGTCTAAGAAGTCCTTCAATTGTTCTTTTAACTTAGCAGGAGCTATTCTATATGGAGTGATAGAGATAGGTTGTGTATCAAGAAGGAAATCAATCCCAAAGTCGATCTCTCTATCAGGAGGGACTATAGGCAAATCAAAGGAAAGACTTCAAGAAACTTATTGACAATCGAAACCGACTCAAGGGATGGAGACTCAACATTATCATCTTTCACTTGCACAATGTGATAAATATACCCTTTTGAGATTAACTTTCTAGCCCTAAGGTAGGAAATAAATTTACCCTTAGGCACGAAAGGACTACCCTGCCAGTCTATGAAAACCTCATTCGGGAATTTGAACTTAACAATTCGAGTCCTACAATCAATAGAGACATAATAGACATAAAGCCAGTCCATGCCAAGAATTACATCAAAATCAACCATGTCCAACTCAACTAAGTCAGCCAGGGTATCCCTATGATAGATTGACACGGTACAATCCTAATAGATTCTCTTAGCTAAGATAAAATCACCAACAGGACTAGCTACACCAAAAGAGTTCTAGAAGACACTCAGGAATTTTATCAAATTTACTGGACACAAAAGGAGACACAAAACATAGTGTGGCACTCGGATCCATCAAAATATAGAAGTCAAGAGTAAAGTCTCGAATCATACCCATCACAACGTTTGGGTAGTTTTTCTGATCTTGGCGACTATCTATGGCATATAGACGGTTTATACCTCCGCTTGTACCTGAAGTAGTCAACATCTGCAGCATGGTGCTAGTGATAGTGAACTTAACAACTTGAGGTAGTGGTGGAAGAATTATAACCCTAGTAGCTCCAGCTCCAGCTGTATCAACATCACCATCTATTAGGGAATCATCCCTGACTTGATTCTCCTCAAGCTTTCTCAGTATTTGTGCCTCATGCTCTTGTTCATTCATCTTTCTAATGAACTTTCACAGTTCAGGATTATAGGAAAAGTGTGGTTCACCTGTACTATGAGTTTTTGGCATGGACAATATGTTCCCTAAAATAACAAAAACAAGAAACCAAAAGTAAAATTAGGAAATAGAACTACAAATTGAATTAGCAAGTAATAGACTATTTCAAAGCCGTATTACCCGGCAATGGTTCCATATTAATAACACTCAATTAAACCTCTTGAAAGAGATATATACAATATTCAGCAATATATTTTACCCAACTAAGAGTCGTGGTCGAACCCATAGGGAATAGGTCGAAATAAAATCTATTAGCTATCACTATTCGGTCGTAGTTGCTACTTCCCAAAAATAAAGATGCATAAAGTAAAAGTGGGGGGTTAGGTTGTATTTCAGAGACAAAATAATAATGTGCTGACAAATAAATAAGATTGAAGACTAGACTAGGAATGTGTTCCCAAAGACTTGTAAGTTAATAGGATAATCATATTCATAATATCATTCATTGTATTGCATGTAAAATTTGGCGAGTTAGGTAACATCTAATTCACCTTCCGGTATTTGTTAGATGTATATCATTCATCTCCAACTGGTCTTAAAATATATATTTTACTAACCCTCACTCTGGATCCAGTTTACAATTTCCTCCCGATCTCAGGTAACTTAGACGAAGTTTATCCCTTTTTTCGACTCTTCGAAATTCTGTTGAGATATTATTTTCTAAATCACTACCTCCCTCCCATAAAAGCAATGAATACGGGCAAGTTCTTAGTATGTTCACTCACTAAGAATTACTTTTGCAGCAACAGTAAGACCCTCCTGCCTCAAATTCTCAAACCGTAATTGGCTCTCTTCTTTAAAATCTTGTATTAAGCTTAAAGTTTTATCAAAGTCTTTATCTAGAAGATGGTATGAAATTCTAGGATAAACATTAAATTTAATCTTTCCGTATTGTAAATTTCCTCATAGTATTCCTAAGCAGGCTTCTTTCCTGTTTATTATCCTATTATCTATAATAGCTAAATCTATTGGGGTATCTAATCCTTCTCTAAAGGTGGATTTTATTATTATTTGAATAGCACCTATATGTATCCATCCTAGAGTATTTTGAATTTCTGTTTTAATTTTTCATAATTTATCTAGAATATCTTTTTTGGATAATAAAGGAATCATTATTTTATTAAAAGTAATAGAAACTTCTAACGCTCTTTCTTGGATATTTAATCCATAAAATAAATGATGTTGGCTTTTTCTTAATCCGAATCTATCAAGTGTATTTACGTCAAATCCTTAGTAGTTAGTTAAAAAAACTATTCTTTATATATTTGTTTTAATTTTCTTTTATCAATAAAAATATCTTGTTTATATTCTCCAACTTGTTCTATCGTTTCTTTTATTATATCAGTTTCTATTTTATTATTCATTCTAACTATCTTTTTCTGATGAAGAATAATAATCCGTATCAATTAATATAAAAATTGTATCGTCTGATTCAACTTCTTCAAAATTATTTAGTTGTATAAATTCTTCTGAATATATTATTTCTTCGATATCTTCATCGATTTCTATTTTCTTGTTATTATTAGCAAATTTCTTTGGTCATCTATTGGCATAGTGTCCTATCTCTTTGCAGTAGTAACATCTGCATTCTTTTGGATTTTTTCTTTTATTATTCCTTTTGTAAAAAGGATTTTGATATCGTGTATATCCTTTCTTTTTGTAATATCTAGCCTTTCTCCTTTTAAAATATATTTTCTTAAAGAGTTTCTTTTTCTTATATTTTCTTTTAATCTTTTTGTAATAATAGGGACTTTCACATCCAATCATTATAGGCATTTTAGGATTATCAAACATAAACTTACTTTCTTTCTTAATCCTTTTGTTTATTTAGCTAATATGGCATCTGCGCACCATGTACTAAGCTTATTTTTTAAATGAGTTATTCTTTTCCTAATGTATCAGCTGTACCGAGATTATAAGTATCTATTAACTTTTTGCCCCAAGGGTCTGGTATCTTAGTAAAAAATATCGGTAAATATATTTCTGTATTTTTAACTCTGTTATAAATATAGTAATAATAATCTTAAAAGACACAAATATATTGATCTATTTTACACATATCACATAATTGTAATCATAACAAATCAATTTCGTATTTTTTAATTGTTGCAGGGTCTTTTAAAATATTACCTTCTCCGATAAATTCTAATCTTATAGCTTCTGTAGCTCTTGTTATTAAATTAACAATATTATCATCGGTACCAAAAATATCATTTCTAGTGGCAAGTTTTGCCAAAATCTTAGCACACTATTTAATGATTTGTCTCTTCATGGTAAGTTTGATGGTTAAGTGATCGGTTCAGTTGGTTGTGTGATATTGTGTTATATAAAAAAGGTTTATTGGGATTCATGGAAGAGATGGAGTAATACAGTTGTGATCGACCAGTGCCGAGCTAAAAAGGGGTTAATGTGGAGCGAGAGCATTCATATTAATGAGCCATAGTTTATCAAAATTGCCTTACTGTGCCCTTGTGACTATTGGACTTTTAGGTTGTGAACTTATTTTACCTTACAACCAGGACAACTTTCAATCTCAGTGATTCTGTGTTGTGCCTTGGTACTATCAGTAATCTATAACTGGTGTGCTGATAGTTCAAAGAATCAAATTGTTGATTTGGGTCTTCTGTTGTGGTATGCTTTGACTAATTCAAACTTTGGCTTCTATGAGTGAATGAAACTTCTCGAATGACTCTCCTTCAGGATGTAGTCAAACTAATTCATGAAATCATCTCTAGGTTTCTTTTTAAAGGTGTAAGGTTCGCGTGTGTCATTATGGTTTGCTAGTAGTGTTCCTTATGGTGTACCTTGGGATGGTTCAGCTTCTTTTTAGTCTCTTTTGGTGGGTTGATCTATTTAATTGCTACCTATCGGCTTATCTTTTCTTGAGTTTGGGTGGTTAGCTCAGAATTGCACTGGTGGGTTGACTTATGGTGTTTGTTGTGGTGGTTCAGTTCCCTTAGGTCACCTTTGGTAGGTTTGATATATTGCTAACTTCTTATTGGTTCTGTTTTGCTCTTGGTTTGGAAGGGTTGACTCAAATTTGCACTCATGGAGTGATCATGGACTTATGGTGTTAGTATCATTTGCTTTGGGGTTAGATTCCTATATTGGTTCAGCTTTCTAGAAGTTTTGTTGGCAGCAGAGTGACATTGAAGTTGGTCCCAATGCGGATCCTCCACTCGTGGATTTGGTTGTCCCTTAGAGCAACCTATTCAGTTTTGAAAGATATATTCTAGACTCATTGGGTTAGAACTTTAGGCTTGTACCCTTGGCTGAGTGTTTTATTTTGAGTTCTTGCCATTCTTTGATGTTCAAGCGGTGCTTGCTTTTCCTTTATGGTTATTTGGGCAATGTTTTCAGGTGATGCTGGGAGATGTTACTATAGTTTAGGATGGGTAGGATACCCATGATGACTAAAGAGTCTTGAGTTTGGAGTATAAAGCAAAGAGTTCGACTTGGGATTATTTAGCATTTTCTCTTGACTGTTGGTCGCCTAATTCTGAGGTATCTGTGTTGTTTTGGTTTATCTCAAATTAGTCTTTTGCTTTTAGTTATGTTTGTTCTAGTAGATGGAAGTCAGTACCGAAAGAGAAAAATTGGAAATTGGTGGAGTTATGAAGAAGAGAATTGAAGTTAAGAGTTTTCCCTTGGCTTGAGTTCTGGGTAGACATTGCTCGACCTGAGAAGGTACATGTAGGTCTGGTAGAGCTTATGGGCCTAGCTTTCTAATCTTTTCATGCCCTTGGGTTATTTTCCATCTTTTGACTTACGGGACCAAAGTCCTTTTAGGAATGGATGTTGTAATGACTCTCAAGGTCTTTTTTGCCCTTTCTAATATTTTCAATGTTTAGAGCTTTCCTGTAGCGACTCCAAGATATTTTGACTTGTTGGCACTGACAATTCTATCGCCTAGTCGTTCGTTTGGGTTTTATTCCCATTTTCCTATTTTGGAGCTCTTAGAGTTTAAATGGTTTACTTCAGTCAAAAGGCCAAGAAAACAAGCTCAAAACGGAATCCTGACAATTCTATCAGCTCTGAAATGGCCAAATTAGGCTAGTAGCATGGTCGGCAGGAGCAACAAGGCAATTGGTGCGAGTTTGGGACTATTTGGTGCTGTAATTTGTGGAATTTAGTCTAAGCTTGACTCTGGGCAACATTCTCGATAAAAGCACATGGATTAAAATTCCATCTTGTGGTCATCTCAAGAATGGTCATTTTAGGATAGTAGCATGCTCGACTCGAGACCCAAGACTTTTGGTGCGAGTTTGAGCCATTAGGCATTTTAGCCTTTAAGCTTTAGCATAAGGTTGACTTTGGTCAACATTCTTGATAAATGCGCTCAGACTTAAATTCCGTCAGTACCATTAACTCCAGAATGTCGAGTTTGGTCTAGAAAGACCCTTCATGCAATTCCCGAGACTTCCAATCTCATTACGAACATCCTTGTAGAATTGAAAAAAATGGTGCATGGGTGTGGGACCCACTTTTTGTCGAGATGAACTCAAATAGAAATTTTGACAGCGACGTTGAGTCCAAAACGTCGAATTTAGTGGTTTAGCATAGTTCATTTGCGCGCACGGGATTCTGAACGAATCCCTAGCACCCTTTCAGAGTATTTTTCAAACTCCAAATTCAGCTGATACAGCCTTTGCTGGTGCGTCATGGATTGTTCTTCGCGTTTGCGAACCTGGTTCTCGTGATCGCGATAAATGGTCTAGCAAACCTTCGTATTCATGAACAGTTTCTCGCGATCGTGAAGAATGGTCAAGCTGGCCATCGTGATCGCGAACATACTCCTCACATTCGCGATAGTAAATTGACTGATCTTTTTAATTAAGTATCATCCCTTTTTCAGCCCGACCCCCTCTAATTGTTCTTGCAATTTTGGGAGCTAGAAAGCTCCAAATTGGGTGATTCGAAGTCCCGAAGCTTAGTTTTGATTGTGGCGACGTAGTGGAGTGTTTGGGGGAGCGTGAAGGTTGTCAGTTTGAGGTACATTTTGCCCTAAAGGTGCTTCCCTATCTTAGTTCAAGCTTTAATGGTGATGTTAATTATTGGGCTATTTTCTCTCGATATAAGGATCGATTTGTGCCCCATTTTGGGGTACAAGCTCAATAATGCCTTTAGAACCTTTTTATGGATTTTGAGATTCCTATCACGGCTCCCACAATCCCATTTTGACCCAATTTTGGGTCAATTTCCG